>NC_079490.1:122653930-124031076 GCF_020520425.1 Spinacia oleracea
CGCAATTTGCAATTAATTAACAATTACGAAAATTAATCACCCCTTTTAATTCCTTGCAAATTTGTAAAATTTAACCATGTTTAGGCAATTTAGATTATGAAAATAATAAGAGGCTCGTGATACCACTGTTAGGTTATGATACATATGACAAAACATAAATCATGCGGAAAAACCATAAAGCCAGGAAACATATTATTTACACATAATCATTTAACATAGTTTAGATGCATACACTTTGTAGGTTGCCTTCCCTAGCTGCGCCCGAACCGAACAAGAATAAGTCTTTAGGACTCCAAGTGTTGTCCCTCCATAGATAGTCCACAGCACGTCCGGATCCGCCTTAAGCTTGACCAACTAGAATCGCCCTTAAGGTTACTTAGGAATTTCGGCTACTTGGGTGCAAGTGTTTGGTTGATTTTGCTTAAAAACCTTACCTTTGAATACTTCAATTGTGTATATAAATTATGACCCTAGGCACCTATTTATAGAGATATGGAAAAGGAATTATAATCCTACTAGGATGTGGATTTATTAATTAGAATCCTATTTGAACTCTAAATAATAAATTTAGGATTTAATCAATACACGAATTCCGATAGGATTAGGATTCGTTACGAACACGAGCGTCGTATGGCCACGAGCATCGCACCACCCGCGCAGGCCTTGCGGCCCACACGAGCAGTCGCTGCTCGCAGCCCACGAGCACGCTTAGCGCTCGTGCGCCAAAGGCCTTGTTGGTCCTGGCCTTGCGCTGGGCCTGGCGAGGCTGTGGCAGCTCCGTGTTTGGGCGCTCGGCTTGCTGGGCGCGGGCCTGGCTTCGTGCTGGGCCTTCGTCTAGCAAGCCTCGTCCGATGCTAATTCGTACGATGCGCTTCCGATTAAATTCCCGGTCCCGGAATTCATTTCCGATACGACCAATATTTAATATTTCCGATTCCAGAATTAATTTTCATTTCGAACAAATATTTAATATTTCCGTTTCCGGAATTATTTTCCGATTCCGATAATATTTCCGATTCTGACAATATTTCTGTTTCCGGCAATATTTCCGATTCTGGTAATATTTCCATTTCCAATAATATTTTCCGATACGTACCATGTTTCCGTTTCCGGCAACATCTACGACTTGGATAATATTTATATTTCCGATACGATCCATATTTCCGTTTCCGGCAATATCATCGTTTCCGGAGTATTCATTTCTTGCTTGTGACGAACTCAGCTCCCACTGAAACCAAGATCCGTCGATTCCGAATATCCATAGATGGAGTATTTAATGCCATTAAATACTTGATCCGTTTACGTACTATTTGTGTGACCCTACGGGTTCAGTCAAGAGTAAGCTGTGGATTAATATCATTAATTCCACTTGAACTGAAGCGGCCTCTAGCTAGGCATTCAGGTCACTTGATCTCACTGAATTATTAACTTGTCAATTAATACTGAACCGCATTTATTAGACTTAACATTAAATGCATACTTGGACCAAGGGCATTATTTCCTTCAGAACTTGTATACCTGCTTCGGCATGGGTATCATAGGCGTTGGTGTTGAACTTGTACTTTGAACTAGAGGTCCACTGGGATTTTTATTGACTTTGTATAGGCTAGTATAGGATAGCCCCAGTTTAGAATTTTGACACTTTGTAGTTCACTTGATTTAGTATGCCTCGTCACACTCGGAGAAAGCTCGCCAAATCGTCTGTGGTTCGGGCTGCTGAGGAGGATGCTTCGGATGATGAAGCGGCTGCAATAAACGCGCCAGGTGGGGGTATGGTTCCCCGGGAGGCGCCCAATTTTGCTGGTACTGGTTGGAGTCCTTCCGACCTGGTGTTTCGGTCGGAGTGGCACTTGTCTCAGCGGCCTCGCGCTGGCTTGGTGAGTCTTGTACTGTGTTTTGAGTTTGTATTTTGTACTTGTATAGGCTTTGAGTTAACTCGTTCACCTGTAGGCCGATGGAAAGCCATTTCGTACTTTCTGGTCCTTGGTGGAGGTTTAGAAGGCCTTTAAAGCCCTTCGTGCTGATGAGGAGGCCATGGAGATTTGGTCACAGACGGGCCTGCCTGATTTCTGGCGTGCCATGGGAGGTACTTCGAGGAGAACGGGGATCAAACCCCGGCTGTGGGCTTTGTTTGAGCGATGGTGGGATACCACTAACACTTTCCCCATGTCATGGGGGGAGATCACCATTACCCCTTTTGAGTTTGCTATGATCACAGGTCTTCCTTTTTCTGAGAGGAACGTGACCTTTGATCCGGAGCTGACGTGGCGCTCTGCCGCTGCCAGGGACTTGCTTGGCCCTGTTGTTGACTTGTCGGAGGACGACACCCATGCTTCTGTGACGGCGATTGTGGATGCTATCTGCGGTGTAGGTGTGTCTGCGGAGCAGAGAGTTAGGCTCTTCCTCCTAGTTTTGGTAAGCAGAGTGATGGCCCCGAGCAGGAACAGTCGGGTGCACATCAGATTCCTGTCCGTTCTGAGGGACTTGAAGCAGGCCTCGCGGACTGCGCCGGGGAGCGACCCGAGCATGGCTGCTCTGTGGAATGTGCTGGAGGTATTTAAGACTCCTTGTACTTTGTATGTTGTACTTGTATGTTTGTTTTTGAACTTGACTGATGTTTTCTTGCTTCTTGAAAGATTTGGATACATGAGCACTTTTCGACTTTGGCGCCAGATCGTACTAGAGATGCGGCTTACCCGTACGCTGCCTCTTGGATAGGAGCGATGCACGTTAGGGTGCCTCTGGCGACTTTCCGCAGAGCTTGGAGAGTTCTACCTGCTACCGAGGTAATCCTTTGTACTGTTTTGCTCTCTTGTATTTGTATTTGTATTGTTGCCTGAGTTGTCTGCTTTGCAGGTGGTATGGCGTCCTTTTGCCAATGCGCTTGTACCTGCCTCGGCTGCTCGTGCCCATTTCTTGTCTGGGCGGCGGGTTTTGCTTCCATGGGTGTACCGCCATATGTGGTACCTAGGGGAGCGAGTGTCCCTTTAGCACAATTCGGGGGATAAACTTATCCCCAAGGACCCACCGGGGTCCATGCTGGGGTTGAATGAAGAGCTTGCCCGACTCTATGTGGAGGCTAGGGGCGATATTGTTTGCCGCTCTTGGAGGGATTTTCTACATAAGAAGGGGAGCTATGACGACTTCCTGAGGAGGCTGGCTCCACCAGTACGCTTCGTACTGCCGGTGAGCTTTTGAACCTTGTACCTTGTATTCTTGTATTCTTATATTCTTGTATGATTGTATGATTGTATAATTGTATGTAGGAGGAGGAGGTTGATCCTGAGGACATTCCCCATGCTGATAGGATCCTCCGCTATGAGAACTCGGACGGGGAAAAGGTGGTGGAGCTGTAGCTTCTCCTCCGCACCGGAGATCGTATGATGATGTACCTGAGCATTATGCTGCTGTAAGTACTGTTGCACTTTCTTGAAACTGATTGTAATCTTGTATTTGGAAATTGATCTTGAATTTTGTATGTAGGCGCCTCGGGCGAGAGTGCGTCGCTGGATGCTTTTGCTTGATTCCTGGAAGAGGCATTGTGCCAAGCTAACCCGGAAGCTTTCTGGTCGGGACATAAAGGTGTTTTACTTGATCTTGAAATTTGTATTCTGGAAATTCGAACTTGGATGTTGATTCTCGAAATTGTATTTTGTATAAGAGCGTCGTCGAGATCGTAGAGCATCCGTTAACAGAGAACCCCAGGTGGAGACGTCCTTGAGGCAGGACGGACCGAGCTTGGAGCTGGGACAGGGGTCCGGTGCTGGTGCTCATCAGAGGCATTCTGATGCTGAGCGGGGAGCTTCCCCTTTTGTACATGTTGATCCTACCAGGCATTCGTTTGGAGGTGCAGGCAGTTCACGGCCCTTTGTTTCTTTCCCTGGTTACTACTTCAGAGGAAGTAGTCCTCAGCCTTGGGGTACAGATTCCTGGGCTCACTATGCAGAGATGGAGAGGATGCGTCAGGCTCAGATGTTTGGGTCGTACCGGTATATGGCGATGCCGCCACCGTATCAGTATTCCTCTCCTCAGCAGGGAGTTTATCCCTCTCCTGGCACACTTCGTATCTCGGAGCAGGATCCTAGTACCCCTGGGACAGAACTGGATCGGGATCTGGAGCGCCTTAGGAGGCGGAACAGGGACAAGGCGCATGTGGTTGATATCACTGTTGGTGACGACTCAGACTGACCCTGCAAGGTAGCGAGTTCCAGCTTGCCTGGGTTGATTTTGTATAGGCTGTATTGTATTGTATTTGTATGGATTTGAAACTTGAATTTTTGTATGGTTGTATGGCTTTGAACTTGAATTGGTTTGAAATTTTTTGAAAATTGGCTTTTGTATGTTTGAATGTTTGGAATTGTATGCGTTGTGTGTGCTTTGAAATTTGTGGCAAGATGCTTGCATGAGAATTTTGCAAAAAAATTGAAAAAAATATGCCCCATTTTTTCGGGTGTATATACCCACTATAAGCCCCCACTTTGACTGAGGTTTTTTGGTTAGAAAAAGCGCAAGTCAAAGTATATTCAACTCTTGCTTATGCACATGCAGACTCGACTTAGGACGCCGATCTAGGACTAGAATGCTTGAATTTTGAAATTGATCCGAACTCTGCCCGAAGCGTTGATCCGCACTGCTAGAAATTGCGCGGCTTGCGGCTTTGGAATCTTGAATAATGGAGGTTGTACTCTGCTGTCCGAAACACTAAAGAGTGTGTACTCGGAGTCAGAAAAGAGGGCGGTGGCCTCGTCCTTTGATGCAGGCTCCTGCGCATGGCGCAGGCTTGGCGCCTGGCGCCTGTGGGCTGTCGTGCAAGCCGACTCTTGTATAAATAGGGAGCTTGTTGGATCACTTCCTACATTAATCCTTCCCTGCTACCATTGCATACTGGTTCTTCTCGAAAAGAAAAGAGAATATGGCTGTGTCCTTTGAGAGTGCCTAGAACTCGTGGCTTGGTTCGTTAAGCAAATTGCAGAAAAGGGAGCTTGATGGCATGCATCTTGGGGTGCTCGTCTCTTTCCGGTTTGTAAAATTTGATTTGCACTTCATTCTTGCTGCTTTGGAGCTTGGGATCCAAATCATCATGTCTTCTGCTTTGGAAATAATGAGGTATGTCCCCTCCCTGAGGAAATTAGTGCTATATTGGGGTGGCCCATTATGCTAGAGCCATGCATGCCCAGTGTTGAAGAACACTTTTTCTTGAGTTTTGAAAGGTATGTGGGCTTGAAGCCCCCACTTTTTAGTGTTGTTTATGGCAGAGGGGTGGATTTGTCCCTCTTTGTCACCTACTTTGCTGGGCTTGATGTTCCCAAAGTATTCCGCCTGAGAGCCTTGAGTTTTTGTATATTTGCTCACTTCCTCTTTTCGAAACAGGGGTTTGGCAATGGTGATGCCTCCCTAATAGAAATTGTAGAGCAGTTAGCTAATGGTCGGGACCCAATGCCGCTCGTGATCGGCGAAACATTGATGGGCCTTGACTTGCTGAAGTCGGACCCCTCTTCTTTGCCATCGGGAAGTCCGGTATTACTCCAAGTAAGGATCTGAAGCTTTCTTGTATATTGAATTTGTACTTGTATTTGAAATGCACTTTTTGTATACTCCCCAAGGTTTGGCTTATGGAGAGGCTCATGTTGGTGGCACCACCGGAGAACATGGAGAGCTATAATAGAAAAGGGTTCACTGTGCGGCCCATGCTGTATGGCCGGCTTTCATTAGATGAGTGGCGAAACGCACTCTCTGGGATTGAATCTTGTATAATGTGGGTAGTTCCTTGGTGGGGAATTGCTGCTATGAGACATGCCCCTGATTCTACTGCTTTGAGGGTGCCAAGCCTCACAATGTTGGTCTTCTACTCGCCTGCTCGAGTGATGAGACAAGTATGGCTTGAAACAGGAGATCCCGGACCGTGCTGAAGAGAACCCGAAAACTGTTGCGCTGAATGCCAATCGACTTGAAGTTTGGAGGCGGTATTGGGTCGCCAAACCATTCCTGAGTATTCAGTTCCCACCTGAGTCAGTTACTCTGTCTGTGGGGTACATTATATGGATGAGAGGCCTAAGCTAGAGGGACATTTCTTTCTCCGGACCAGCTAGAGTCCGAGGTTCTAGAGCTAGACGTCTTGCATCAACTGACTATGAGGAAGGTGACGGGAGTGTGGCCCATCCGGTGCTTGACCGTTCGGAATCCAAAGGAGGTTTGCCGTCCTCTCGTCTTGGAAGGCTTGCAAGTTCCTTCTCCCGCCGCTTGGGCAAGGGGAAGATTAATGATTGATTGCGGGAGGAGTCAGGGGATAGTACTCAAGGTGCCAAGACTCGAGAGCATAGTCGCCCGACCCTAGATCTTTGTAGGCTAAATGTGTTTGAAATTGTATTGGAATGAATTGTGTTTGGAATATGTTTTGAAGATGTGTTTAGAAGATGTGTTTAGGAAGTGAAAAGGTTATTGAACTTTGCTTCACTTGATCCTGACTTTGTATTTGAATTAGCTTTTAAGGCTTTAGAGCCAAATAAAGAGTTATTGTGTTAAATTCCGCTTGAACATGCTTTGCTATGAATTGGCACATTTGGAATAAAGACAACAACATTTGAGTTTTGAAATTTGATATGATTTTTAGGATGCCCTTAATTGAGGAAATTTTGAATTTTTTTTGTATTAAACTGGCCGGGCCTCGAAATGAGGTTGCCTACGTGTCCCGTTAGGGAATCAGGCCGGACGTAGTTCCGACTACCTTACAGGACTTTGAATTGGATTCTTGAATTTGAACATGGAACTTAGACATAGAACTTTTTGAGTTGATCGAGGTTGGTCAGAGATCTGAATTCTGTTCCGTCAATGTCTGTTAGTTCGACTGCTCCCCCGGAGAGGATCTTCTTGACAATGTATGGGCCTGCCCAGTTGGTTTTGAATTATCCCCTTGGGTCTATGGTGCTTTTGCGAATGGCTTTCAGGACAAGCTCTCCTTCTTTGATGTTTCGGGTTCTGACCCTTTTGTTGAAATGTCTGGCCACTCGGTGCTGATTGACTTGTACATGGTGAGCGGCTTGAAGCCGGCGCTCATCGAGCATGACTAGCTTGTCATATCTTGCTTGTACCCATGCAGCTTCTGGGATTTTGCTTTCGAGGACTATCCTTAGAGAAGGTATATCTAGCTCGATAGGTTGTACTGCTTCCATTCCATAGACTAATGAGAACGGAGTTGCACCAGTTGAAGTGCGAATTGAAGTTTGATACCCCCCACAATGCGAAATGCAGCTTCTGGGGCAAGTCCTTGTAATTGGTAGTCATTTTCATGATGATGGTTTTGACATTCTTGTTGGCTGCTTCGACTGCCCCATTGGTTTGTGGGCGATAAGGTGAAGAGCGATGATGTTGAATCTTGTACTCGGTGAATAGATCTTCACACTCTCCTTGAAAATGGGTTCCCTGGTCATTGATGAACTCGTGAGGAACGCCGTATCTGCATATGATGTTTTCTTGTATGAACTGGGCTACCTGCTTGGAACCCAACACTTTGAAGGACCTGGCCTCGACCCATTTAGTGAAATAGCCGATGGCGACCAGTATGAACTCATGACCCCCGGTGCCTGTTGGAGTGACTTTACTGATGACGTCGATACCCCAGGCTGAGAATGGCCATGGTGATGACTGAGAGTATAACAATGATGGAGGAATGTGCTTCAGATTCGCACATTTTTGACATGTAGGACATTTCTTGACAAAGAAGTAGCAATCCCGTTCAAGGGTAGTCCAGTAGTATCGAGCCCTGATGATCTTGAGGGCTAGCATTTTCCCATTCATGTGGGTGCCACGGACTCCAACATGTATGTTATCCATGACTCTTTGAGCTTCGTGCTTGTCAACACATCGGAGGTTAGGGCCGCCTAGGGACCTTTTGTATAGAATGCCGCCTTCTGTGACAAAATTGGCTGATTGTAGGTAGAGCCCTTTGATTTTTGCCTGAAAAGTGTGGGGGATACTCTGAATTTTGTAGATACCTTTGAATGTCTGAAAACCAAGGTTCATCTTTGTCTTGCTTGACGTCGTCAATAGCATGGACATATGCTGCTTCTTGATGTATTTCAATTGTAAGTGGCATTTCAGCCATGCCGCTTGGGATGTTGATCATTGAGGCCAGTTTTGCCAGTGCATCAGCGAATTGATTCTCCTCTCTTGGGAGGTATGTATAGCGAAGCTCTTCTATTTGTTCAGACAACTGCTCAAGATAGGACTGGTATAGAGCCAAGCTCTCGCTCCTCACTTTCCATTTGCCGAAAATTTGATTGATGATTAGGGAGGAATCCCCGTACACTCGAAGTTTCTGGACGCCTAGTGCTAAGGCGGCTTCCAGGCCCATGATGCATGCTTCATATTCTGCCGCATTGTTTGTGACGTTGAATTGCAGTTTTGCTGATATAGGAATGTGAGTGCCGTCTGGAGCTACTAGGATTACTCCAACACCACATCCGTTCTGGTTGGAAGCACCGTCAAAATGTATTGACAGACTGTCATCACTGGTCATTAAGATTTGCTCGTAGGGTAAGTCGTAATCTTCCTCTTCTGCCTCGACATGACAGTCGGCTAGGAAATCTGAGACTGCTAAACCCTTGATAGACTTCTGTGGAAGGTATTTGAGGTCGAATTCTGCTAGCATGGCCAACCATCTGGACAACCCTCCGTTGAGTGCTGGTTTTTTGAATAGATACTTGAGAGGATCCGCTTTACTGATCACATGTGCTGTATAGGAGAGCATGTAGTGTCGTAGTTTCTTTGTGGCCCAAACCAAGGCGATGCTGAGTTTCTCGAGCTGAGTGTATTTGGTCTTGTACTCGATCAGCTTTTTTCTTATGTAAAATACGGCGTTCTCCTTGCCTTCAATTTCCTGGGCAAGCATAGCCCCCACTGCTGAATCTGTTGTTGTGAGGTATAGCCTAAGGGGAATCCCTGACAGGTATAGCACTGGTGGGTTGGAAAGGTAGCTCTTGATTGTATCGAAGGCATGCTGACAGTCGTCATCCCACACTTTGGGCTCGCTTTTTCGGAGCTTTCGAAATACCGGTTCACAGATCATTGTGAGTCTTGAAATGAACCTGCTGATATATTGTAGTCTGCCGAGAAATCCCCGAATATCCTTTTCATTCGTTGGTGGTCGCATCTCGTGAATTGCTTTGATTTTCGAAGGATCAGCCTCTATGCCTCGAGAGCTGGTAACATATCCGAGTAACTTGCCTGACATTACCCCGAATGCACACTTTTGAGGATTGAGCCTCATATTGTATTGTCTGAGCCTGTTGAAAAACTTTTGAAGTACTGAGGTATGCTCGTGTCTCTCTTTGGATTTGACAATCATGTCGTCGACATATACCTCAATTTCCCTGTGAATCATATTGCTCATGATGGCGGTGACTGTTCTTTGATAAGTTGCTCCTGCGTTCTTTAGTCCGAACGGCATAACTGTATAGCAATATGTGCCCCACTGGTTGATGAAGGTTGTCTTCTCCATGTCCTCCTCTGCCATGGGAATCTGATTGTAGCTTGCGTACCCGTCCATAAAAGAGAGTAAGGCATGATTTGCGGTGTTGTCGACCAAGATGTTGATGTGAGGCAATGGAAAACCGTCTTTAGGGCTGGCCCTGTTAAGATCCCTGTAGTCCACACACATTCGTACTTTGCCATCTTTCTTTGGAACTGGGACGACATTTGCAATCCATTCTGTATATTTTTCTTCTCGAATAAACCCGGCCTCTAGCTGCTTGGAGACCTCTTCTTGAATTTTGAGGGAAACATCCGGTTTCATGCGACAGAGTTTATGCTTGGTGGGTTTTGAACCTGGAACAAGGGGAATTATATGCTGACCGATGCTTGGATCAACCCCTGGCATATCATGATAGGACCATGCGAAGACGTATACATACTCTGAAAGTAGCTTGATAAGATCGTCCCGCTCTGCTTGAGAAAGAGGTAAACCAATCTGAACTAGTTTTGAATCACTGTTGTTAGAAAGGATGATTTTTTCTGTTTCCTCAATTATGGGCGTCCTGTTTTCATGATTTTCGATAGCTTTTAGAAATTTAAAGCCAGTTTCTTGTGAAGAAAAGTTGTTTGGTTTAGGATTGTGTTTTGAATTAAGACTCGAAGAGTAAGTAGAAATTCAAGTGTTATTGCAATCAGCAATTATTATATCGACTGTTTTGACTTGAAGTTCGGCCTTTAGAGGCTCTTGATTGATGCAAGACTCTAGTTCTAGACACTTAGACTCATTTCTAAACTCAGAAATTGAAAGACATACTCTGGACAAAGACACTCAATCGTAAACATAGTTCTCAGGGTATTCCCAGACATCTGCGTCATAATCATCATAATCATCGAAGATGACGCTGCATGCACAGACTTTCAGGACTTGATCCCAGACTTGATTCCATGTGTTGTAAGGAAATGCAAAGAAGCTGCCCTTGCATGAAGTGTTGAGCCCTAAGAGGAACATTCTCACTATTTTTCCCTCTGAATTGTATGAGCGGAGATTACCCATCTGTGGTAGTATTCTTGAATGCACTCGTCCTTTTCCTGGCGTACAGCCGGCTTTTTCTTGATGAGAGTGTCTCGGAAGCTTGAACCTTTGAGGGTGAGGCAGGTAGGGCCATCCAGTATTTTCTCGAACCAAGGCTCTCCGAATAGTAGGTCGAAGTTAGTAGGCACATCGATAACCAGGAACTCAGCATTGTTGTAATAGGTGTCAAAGGAGAAAACCAGCTCGAGGACTCCCAGGACTTTGTATGTGACACCCTGGAGTTTGACAGTTTGTTGGGCACTTAACATGAGATCGTACTCGGAGAACCCTAAAGCCTTCAAGGTGGCGAGTGGACAGATGTTCTCCTGAATGTCGGTGGTTACCCTAGGTTCGGGGATCATCCAGTTTTGAGCACTCGGAAGTAGATGGAAAAAGCTTGGAACCATCAGCTCGTAACCTGGCTTGCATATTGTGGAGATCAGATTGCATGGGAACTCCTCTTCTTCATCTTCGCAGTCATAGGAGATGGCTTGCACGGAGGGGGTTTGCTTATACCCGGGTGGTAAGGGTAAGGTCTTGTTGTCGACCATGTTCTGGATCAAGTGCTTGAGCTTGTAGCAGTTTTCGATGTCATGACCCTTCCCTTCATGGTACTTGCAATGGGCTGCCGGATCCCAACTCTTGGATCTTTTGTCGACCGGAGGATCAGGTGTTGGACCGATTGTTGCTATGACTTGTTTTTCAACTAGCCGATCGAATGCCTCACTGTAAGACATTCCGAGGTTTGTGAAGACCCTCTGTGGCCTGCCTTGATAGTTGCGCTGATTAACGTTGCTTTTGAAGTTGTTTGACTTTGGACCTTGAGGAGCCTCTAGGGCGTTAACCTCGTGAACTTTGTGTGTTGTCTCAGGTCTCTTTCCCTTCCACTTTTCAGCTTGTGGAGCTGGGGCTGTTGGTGCTTTCATCAGGTAATCCTCTATGTCGACCAAGATGTCGTAGGTTCTCTTGAAGCTTTCCAAGCCTAGGTACTTCATGTGAGCATTGTATTTCGGAAGAAGACCAGCAATAAAGATCTTGACCAATTCTCTCTCGGAGGACCGGGTAACCATTTGGGATGCCATTTCTCTCCACCGGTTGAGGTAAGTAGCGAAGCCTTCCTGAGGCCCTTGCCTGAGAACTTCTAGCTCCCTTAGAGTAGTTTGGAGTTGAATGTTGGGCTGATATTGCTCCATGAATGCTCGAGCAACCGCTTCCCATGTATTTGTTTGATGTTCCTTGAGTGAATAGTACCACTTATGGCAGACAGGTTCCAGAGACATAGGGAATACCACTGGGTATAGCTCGAGTTCGACCCCCTTGATGGCCATTGTAGCTCTGAAGTTCTTGAGATGGTACTTGGGATTGTCAGTTGATTTGAACTATGGAATATCATTGGCAGAGAATTTTTCTGATAGATTTGCCTTCCCCTTGAGGTTGTCCTCCATTGAGGTGTCGAAGTAGTTCTCTTGATTGGTAACCTTACTGACAAGACTCTCGATCTTCTTGGTTAAATCATCAGTGGGCGCGCCCTGTTCCACGGCACCCAGTCGGTTGCTTATATTCTCCACATTGGCGCTGAGGCTGGCGAAAGCCGTTAGGAGTTGAGTGAGTTGATCAGAGGCAGACATTTGGACTGTTTCTTGAATGGGACTAGAAGTTTGATTTGTAGGAGATGAACTGGCTGCTCGTTCCATGCCGGCTATGAGGGAGGCTAGGGCTGATGGATTTCTTTTCAACCTCTCTCCTCTTCGGCGAACCCACAGGATCCTTTGACTCCTATTTAGAACACACCAGACGTTTTTAGAACTTGGACTTCCCGACACATGATATCATATGCATGCAATGAATGAGACCTAGACTTGACTCTAAGTGCCACTCCGAAGATTCGGGATTTTGGGTTTTTGTACTTGTATCCGGGATTTGCAACCCGTTGGAAATGTTTGAGAGGAGCCTTCATTCTTTTGTGGAAGTTGACTCTTTGTACTAGAACTTGGAATATCGAAAAATGAATATTTCGACCTATTGGAAATTGGACTATTTTAGGGAAATTTCAACCCATTCGAGAATTTTGGAAATTGGACTTGTATTAGGAAATTGAATTTTGTATTATTTCAAGGGAATTTCAACCCGTCAATATTTTAGGGGATTTCAACTCGTTGGACTTGGAGTATTTGAAGGGAATTTCAACCCGATTGAAAGGGAAATGATTTTGTATTATTTCAAGGGAATTTTGACCCGTCAATATTTTAGGGGAGTTTCAACCCATTGGAGAATTGGAACTTGTATTATTTTAGGGGACTTTCAACCCGATTGGAAAATTGGACTTGTGCTATTTTAGGGGATTTTCAACCCGTTAGAAGTTTTTGGAATGGGGTTTGTATTATTTCAGGGGATTTTCAACCCGGAGATAGAATATGGAATTTGAATTTGTATTATTTCAGGGGATTTTTAACCCATTGGAAAATTGGACTTGTATTATTTCAGGGGATTTTCAACCCGTTGGAAGTATTTTGAATTTCGTACTGGGGAGCAGTAGAAAGAAAGAGTTTTTGTAACTTGAAGATGATTTTGAAATTTGAATTTGACTCGAAGTTTGAACTTTGAAATGGAAAAGACGCACTTTTGTATATAGGATATGAGGCTTTGTATTTTGAAAACTCCGGCATCATGCCGCCATGGAGTTGAGGGATTGAATTTGGAAACTTGAAAGTCTGGCCTTATGCCGCCGTAGACTTTGAATCTTGAAGTATAGGACTTGAGATTGAATTGAGGACTTCGAACTTGAAGTTTGAAATATAGAATAGAAAAGTCGGCATTCTGACAGCATGAATTTGGAACTTGAAGCTTGAAGTTTGAAAGATTGATTTGAAAAATTGGCATTACGCCGGTCATGAGTTTTGACATTTGAAGTTGAGGTTTTGAGACTTGGAACGGGCGACTTGAGTTTGAGGTTTGAAGACTTGAATGTTTGACATAGTAAAATCCGGCATTACGCCGTTGAATTTGAGTTTTGAACTTGAAATTTGACTAGAAAATCCTGCATTATGACGCCGTTGGATTTGAGTTTTGAACTTGAAATTTGACTAGAAAATCCGGAATTATGACGCCGTTGGATTTGAGTTTTGAACTTGAAATTTGACTAGAAAATCCGGCATTATGACGCTGTTGGATTTGAGTCTGGAATTTGGAATTTTGGCTAGAAAATCCGGCATTATGACGCCGTTGGATGGAGTCTTGAATTTGGAACTTGAAACTCGACATTTGAACTAGAAAGTCCGGAATTATGGCGACGTTGGATTTGGACTTGAAAATTGAGGTTTGGACTAGAAAATTTGAATTGGAACTTGAAACTCGAAATTTGGACTAGAAAATCCGGCATTATGACGCTGTTGGATTTGAACTTTGACTTGGAAACTTGAGGTTTGGATTTGAAAATCTGGCATTATGACGCCGTTGGATTGAATTTTGAACTTTGAAACTTAGAATTTGGACTCGAAAATCCGGCATTATGACGCCGTTGCATTGAATTTGGAATTTGGAACTTGGAATTTGGACTCGAAAATCTGGCATTATGACGCCGTTGGATTGAACTTGGAATTTGGAACTTGGAATTTGGACTCGAAAATCCAGCATTATGACGCCGTTGGATTGAATTTGGAATTTGGAACTTGGCATTTGGACTCGAAAATACGGCAATATAATGCCGTTGGATTGAATTTTGAATTTAGCATTTGTGCGTGAGGTGTGTTTAAGGGTTTTGAATCAAATGGAGTGACATTCCTAAAGACCCTAAAATCGGCGATTTAGATGCATGAGGTTTGAATGATGCTCCTAGGGGTTTGGTTTCCTAGTTGGAGGCTAATTGGTTTTGGTAAGCTAGAACTCGAGGTTAGCCATTCACGCGTGCAAAGACGCCCACACAATGCACAAGTAGCACGTTGTCACACTAACATGTATATGAATGCGACATGAAAAGTTCTCAACCTAAGGTCGGTCTAAGTTTTGTATGATGCAAGTGGTCGGCTTAGGGTGTCAAAAGGTACTCGACTAAGAGACGGATCCGGCGACAACTTTCACATCCGCCTAAGGGAAGTGTGTGTCGGCAGACGGCCTCCATACTTGACATCGGGAATGTCAAGTTGTAGACACCTACTTTTGTCCCCATTCCCGAAAGGGAAGGTTCGATGATGAGAACATAAATCTCCACTTGGCAACGCATCTCCTATGAAATAACGAATCTCAATCACCATTTCATTTCAGCCAAATATACTATTTATAGAAACCTGCTAAGAATAGTAACTGCCGTAAAAGGTAGTTGTTAAAAGTGGCAAAGTCATAAAAGATAGAAACCTGTCAGAATTAGGTGTTGCACTCCAACATAAATCCTAAAAGAGATAGAATTATCATTCCTGGTATAATTCGAAAATAAGAGTTACGTATTAATTAAATTCCTAACGAACCTAGAGTTCGTAACGGGCCCAGACGCATTCCGTCATAAGTTAATACGCACTAAAAGACTCGGATAAATCTCAAAAGCTCCGCGTTCTAAGAGTCCAAATCTGACAAAGAGCTCGGCCCAGATCCCATTTTCAACGCCTGGATCTGGGCGCCGAAATCTTCGGCGCCCAGCCCTGGGCGCTTCCGCGAGCTTTAGAAATATTCAAGTACATTGGCACAATATTTTTTCGAAAATATACCCAAGATTAGACTATGTGGGTTTGAATTTAGAGCAAATAGAATCTCTAATTGTATGGTGGTCACTTTGCTTTAAAGATTGATTTAAAGGAACCTAAGGCCGGTTTGTCCAAGAAATTATCTTTGTTAAGCGTGATGTAACCTTGTATTTTGTTGTATTTAGCATGTGCGGTGATGAAAGCAACAAAGCAAATAAAGCAACATCACAATACTAAATAAAGTGCTGAATTAGTAAATATAAGACCCCTAGAGATGGACTAGGGAGTGGGTCCACATTGCCTAGAAATGGACTAGGCAAGTAAAGGTGCGGAATTGAAAGTGCGGAATTGAAATTGCGGAATTGAAATTGCGATATTGAAAGTGCGGTATTGAAATTGCGGTATTGAAATTGCGATATTGAAAGGTACGATATTGAAATTGCAATATTGAAAGTTGCATAATTGAAACTTGTACTTGGGCACATGAGATTCGAACGCCAAACGGCTCCTTAAAAATAAATAGCGCCCGACACGAATTCAAAGCCAAAAATCTCAACTTGGGAGAGGTTGCTCAACCCAAATATCCTAGACTTGCATATTGAACTTGAACTTGAAAACTTGAATATTGAAATATTGAATTTGAAAATGCTTGAACTTGAAAGGATCCTAGTTTAGAGAAGTCATGAATAACCCTAAACATGCTGGGATCTTGAAATTTGAAAACTTTAACTTGTATATTGAAAAATGGAGTTTTGAATCTCAAAAGACTAAACCTTTAAGAGTTAAAAAGGTGTCATCTTTGATTACTCCATACTTGAAGGTGATTCTAGTTCAAAGAAGTGATTGTAAACAACTTTGAACATCCTTGAATCTTGAAAGTTTGCTTTTTTGTATTTTGAAAAAGTTTGGATTTTTTAAAAACATGTATGATTGTTGCAAGTGGCATTTTTAATAATAAAAATGCCAACTTGCTAATCATTTTGAAATCAAAACAACATGATTGATTAGAGTGGGATTCGGATTTACCTATTTAGGTTTAGGCAAGAGATCCCAATTGCTTTTGAATTAGAGATTTTGTATGTATTTTGAAGAGTTTTTTATTTGTATTTTGAGGTGTAATGTCGGTATTACGACGTTGTATTCTGTTTTTTTCCTCCTCTTTTTGATGCTGAAAATGAGGGGTATTTATAGTAAGGATGGGTGCAAGACGCCAGCACACCCGAGGCAGCGCTGGGCGCTGGTGACGTGGCGTGAATGCCGGCAAAACAAGGACGCGAGCTCCGTCCTTGTTTCGTCTTGTAGCGTTGTACCTTTGTACGAATAGTACTAGGCTTGGCGTTTTGTGTTTTCTTGGAGGTTAAGGCATTATTTTGCGTCTAAAAACAAGCCTTTCTCGGGTTTTGAATTCCGGTTTTACGGGACGGGGCCCGACATGCTCGGTTTTGTGGGTCCGCGCCCGAATTTGACTTGCCTTATATGATTTTGAGTGGAAAAGGCCTAGTAAAACCAATGGGATGATCTACTAGATGAGATTGTACTTGGATTTTGAAATTGGATTTTGAAAGTTGTATTTTGTACCGAGTTCTGGGAGGGGAACGGCCTCGGGAATTGGATTTTAGGTCTTGAATTTGGAAATGTTCTTTAGCAATTGGGATTTTCGCCTGGAGTTATTCCAACCACCTAATAAGGATAATGGTATCGTCATCATCCCAGAGGGGAGACACAAATTAGGTGTCTACACAAACTTATTGACTGCTTCATCAAATCGTTTATTCTATCTCCTTGTTGCCGGCTTTTGTCCGTAGATGGATTTCTTAAGCTTGCATACCTTTCCTTGGTTCTTTTGATTGACAAAACCCTCAGGCTGCGTTATAAACACGGGCTCTTCAAGAACACCATTCAAGAAGGCAGTTTTGACATCCCTTTGCCATATTTCATAGTCATGAAAAGCGGCAATCGCAAGGATTATCCGAATAGACTTAAGCATCGCGACTGGAGAATAGGTTTCATCGTAGTCAACGCCGTGAACATGCCTGTAACCTTTTGCTACCAATCTATCCTTGTATATGTATACAATTCCATCTTTGTCTTTCTTCAACTTGAAGACCCATTTACATCCGATAGGTGTAAACCCATCCGGCAAATCAACCAAATCCCAGACTTGATTTTCAGACATGGAGTCTATTTCAGATTTCATGGCCTCTAACCATTTAGTGGAGCTTGGGCTGGTCATAGCTTGCTTGTAAGTCATAGGTTCATCACTATCCAATATGAGAACCTCTAAGTTTTCAGTCAAGAGGACGCATGTCCATCTGTCCGGCTGAAATATAGTTCTACTTGACTTACGAGGGGCAACAACGTTTTGAGGAACTACTCCCACTGGCTCTTCTAACGACCTTGGAGGTTCATCAACCTGAACTGCTTCTAAAGAGTTCTTAGTTCGTTGTTTGTCTCGAATCTCTTCGAGGTCCATTATTCTCCCACTTGTCAATTTGGAAATATGATTTCTTTCCAAAAAGACACCTTCACGAGCAACTAAAACCTTGTTGTCTGACTTGTTGTAGAAATAATACCCCTTTGTTTCTTTTGAATACCCAACGAAGAAACATTTTTCAGATTTTGGTTCGAGCTTGTCCGAAATTAATCGCTTGACATATGCTTCGCAACCCCAAATCTTCAGAAAATACAACTTTGGAAGTTTCCCAGTCCATAATTCGTATGGAGTCTTTTCAACAGCTTTTGACGGAGCACGATTCAGTGTGTGTGCTGCAGTTTGCAACGCATGTCCCCAGAACTGTAAAGGAAGTTCGGCCTGACCCATCATTGACCTGACCATATCGAGTAAGGTCCTCTTTCTCCGTTCCGACACTCCATTCCATTCAGGTGTCCCCGGAGCAGTCAATTCAGAAAGAATACCGCATTCTTTTAGATGGTCATCAAACTCGTGGCTAAGATATTCACCTCCTCGATCCGATCTTAGAGCTTTGATCTTCTTGCCATGTTGATTCTCTACTGCATTTTAAAATTCTCGGAATTTCTCAAACGATTTAGACTTGTGTTTCATTAAGTAAATATAGCCATATCTACTGAAATCGTCCGTAAACGTTACGAAATAGCTTAACTCACCTCTAGCTTTCGTACTCATAGGCCCACATACGTCCGTATGTATTAGCCCTAGTAGTTCGCTTGCTCTTTCTCCCACCTTTGAGAAAGGTTGCTTTGTCATTTTGCCAAGTAAACAAGATTCGCATTGATCAATCTTCTCTAAGTCGAATGATTCTAGAATTCCCTTTCGTTGAAGTAATTCCATGCGCTTTGTGTTTATATGGCCTAATCGACAATGCCACAGAAATGTGAGATCTTAATCACCAGTTTTAGCCTTTTTAGTATTTATGTTATAAATGTGTTTGCTCATATCTAGCACATATAGGCCATTTTCTTGTTGTGCTGAACCATAAAACATTCCATTCAAAGCAAAAGTACAACTATTGTCTTTAAATTGGAAACTAAAACCTTTAGAATCCAAACTTGAAACGAAAATTATATTTCTGGTGATACTAGGAACATAGTAACAGTTTTCTAGTTCCAAAACAAAACCACTAGGCAAAGAAATAAAATAAGATCCTACGGCTAATGCAGCAATCCGTACTCCATTTCCCAAGCGTAGATCCATCTCGCCTTTATCAAGCCTTCTACTTCTCCTTAGTCCCTGCGAATTGGTACATAAGTGTGAGCCACAACCAGTATCTAATAACCAAGAAGTAGAATTAGCAAGATTACAATGTATACCATATATACCTGAAGCAGAAGCAACGTTCCCGTTCTTCTCATCTTCCTTTCTCTTCAAGCAATCCCTCTTTCATTGCCCCTTCTTCTTGCAGTAGAAGCATTCAGAGTCGACAGGAGAACGAGTCACCCTCTTCTGTTTACCAGAACTGGTGCCGTTGGACTTGGATGAGGGCGTAGCCTTTCCCTTAACCTTCTTGCCTGATTTCTTGAAGTTCTTGCCCTTACGCACCATAAGCACATCGTGCTTATTCTCTTGCTTGAGCGTCTTTTCAGCGGTTTTCAGCATACCGTGAAGCTCAGTAAGAGTTTTCTCCATGTTGTTCATGTTGTAATTCGACTTGAACTGATCAAATCCACTATGGAGCGAATGGAGAATGATGTCAATAGATATTTCATTTGAGACGTCAGAATCTAGAGCTCTCATGTTCTGAAAGAGTCCAATCCTTTTAAGAACATGCATGTGGGCTCACTGGTTCACCTTTCTTGAGCTTAGTCTCAAGGATCAACCTCTGAGTCTCGAAACTTTCGATTCTGGCATGGTCTTGAAAAATGTTCTTCAACTTCGAGATGATTTGGTAAGCATCCGAGTTAATGAACGTTTTCTGAAGTTCAGGACTCATGGATGCAAGCATCACACATTTGACATCCCTGTTGGCCTGGATCCAACGGTTAAGGGCAGCTTGAGTTACCTCCGGCCCAGCCTCTTCCGGTAACTCTTCCTCAAGGACATATTCCTTTTCCTCATGCATAAGAATTTTTTGCAAGTTCCTTTGCCAGTCGAGGAAATTGTTGCCATTCAACTTCTCTTTGTCGAGAATTGAACGCAGGTTGAAAGTGTTGTTATTGTTTGCGGCCATTTGATTACTACAATTGAAAAACATTTGCAATAAATAACCATTCATAAACTTTAATAACATTAAAACAAAATCTAATATGTAGTCATTAAAGATATTACATTTCATTCATGCAAAAAGAAAAACATGGTCCAAAAATGAATGAAACGATTCCAAGACCTAAAAGTCCTAAATCCTTAAGCAGCTTTGGCATGTCTTAAGTAGTTTAAGATTCTAGGTAAGAAAAACCTATTGCTAGTAATCTCCAAATTACTCTTGGTTAATAAATTAATACCATAATTTATCCCATTTCCACAACATAATGCCATTGTTGTTTGAGTTGAAACCACAATCAACGTGCTCCTTTGGGACGCCTTACAACCTAAGTCAACTAAAATAGCACCTCGCTTCCGCGTAAACCTACTACCTTAGATCCTTAGATTTTTGTAAGTGCTTGATTTGGAAGGCAATTTTTAAACTCAATATTACTTTGGACCTAGTTGTTTCTATGTTGGTTCGATTATTTAGTGAACTTAATCTAATTGAGTCATACGAAACAACCTATTCATGCAAAGTATACATACATACATTCAACCATAATATATATCAAAATGCATAAATAAATGGTGAACTAGTATGGCCCAAAACATATTCTCTTGAAGCATCCAATCTTCATCACCTTCTTGTTAGGCTGGCATCGTCTTGAATCTTCGTTCAATTGCTAACTTAAAGTTCTAAACTTAGAAATACTTGAAAATAATAAAATTACATCAAAATTTTCATGGTACGCAGACCATATTTAAAACTTTACATTCAAAGATAGAACAGTTCGCAAACCGTATTTAACTATCCTAAATGGCCATACTAGTCACTTGGAGTACCTGCATTACATAAAATATACATTCTATACATTCACCCATTCGTATGCTAAAACGAATGGCCCATATAATTATGCAAGTATTTACGTGAATTAATTAAAATTGACGTTCACATAAACGCGTCCTAAAAGATTAATCAATTTCCAAATTATTAATCCTTAGACTTTATTCTAATTAAAATTTAATTTAATTAAAATAATGCGACCTACGAAAATAATTAAAATAATTATTTCATTTTAATTTCATTTAGTGGCTCCCACTTAAACCAATAATTATTCTGGATAATTAATTATAAAATATTAAATTAAAACTCGCGGCCCGACCCTAGTAAATAAAATATTAAATTAAATATCTCGTTAGCCCAAATTAATGCAAACATGTCAAGCCCAACGAAATAAACAATTTTAAGAAAAATGTCCAAGTGCAT
Organism: Spinacia oleracea; assembly: GCF_020520425.1. Lineage (NCBI taxonomy): Eukaryota > Viridiplantae > Streptophyta > Magnoliopsida > Caryophyllales > Amaranthaceae > Spinacia > Spinacia oleracea. The sequence goes on from NC_079490.1 coordinate 122,675,071, forward strand.
GCTTGCGCTAGGCTTGCGCCTAGCCCATTGCAGCATTGTGTGGCCTACGAGGCACACAAGCAAGCTCGCACACCCCACGGCCTGGCGCGTGCGCGTCCCCACAGCTTCGTGCTGCCTTGCGCGCTTCGTCGTGCTCGTTGCTGCGCTGCGCGTCGCAAGGCTTCGTTCCTCGCTTCGTTCGCAGCACCCGCAAGCCAAGGTGCCTGCCTTGCTTGCCCTTTCCTCGCCCAGCGCGCGCGTGGCCCGCAGCTCGCTTGCTGCTGCCCACGTCGCTGCGGCTCGGCACGGGCATGGCAGCCCGCATGGCTCGTCGAGCCATACGTCCTCCCTACCTTTGTGTTCGTGCATTTGGTTCGTACTACGGACCAACTTAATTAATAACAAAAATATTTTTAATTTCACGAACTTTGCATTAATGTTATTTTTCATAAAAAAAGTTACGATTTTTATTTTCGAAAAACAACGGTTTTTACGATTTAATAAACTTAACGACAATCCAATTTCGTAAAATATTAAATCAAGGCTATAATTATTCAAATTTTAAGAAAGAAAGAATCAAATAAAAATTTTAAATTTTAAATAATAAAATCCAAAACTTTAAATCGTTCTTTAACATTTAAATTTCAGATTTTAATAATTAGGTTTAAGTGCGATTAAAATTAACGAAACCATTCAAAATTTTAATCCAATAATTTTTAAAATTAGCCACTGACCCATGAAATTATATTCCCTTTCCCAATTAACCGAATTATTAGATCTAAATTATTTTAAAAATCAATTAAGGATCTAAATTTTACGAATTTGGGGAAAGCAAAATTAGGGTTTATAATTATCGAAAAAATCTGAAATTTTTACCATACATCAAAAATATATCTATTGAAACCGCGTCAAAATTTCAAGCAATTCTGAGTTGTTTAAGTTGTTATTTTAATTGAATTACTTTCCGACACTTTTAATTTTTATTAAAAAATTAACAAAAACGCCCAAAAAGCGACACTTCGAGGCCTGTTTTTGCAATTCCGTTCTCATGAATTGATCTTAAAAAATGGTTTTCAATCAGATTAGGGTTTGAAAAAAGTCGAAAAATCGAATCTTTTTTAAATCAGACATTTTTACGCAATTCATCCAATAATCCATAACAAATCCGAAAATTCAACAAAAATTCCCAAAAAATTCGACGACACTAAAAACAAATAAATCATGCTAAAAAATGTTTTGAATACATTAGGCTCATGATACCACTGTAGGGGAATACAGTTAAACATAATAACATGTGCGGAAACAATCCCCAGAGCCAGGAAACATGTATAAAGCACAGATCAAGCATACTTACGTTTGAAGCGTGTTTTCCCTAGTAATCTGTCAACGAACACGACTTAGAACTCCACTTGTCGTTCCTCTACTTGGTTCACCGACACGATCAGATCCGTCTTGATAATCGTAGCTTAGACAATCGATCAAGAGTGTTTGCTTTTGGGAAGAACTCAGTTTGGAGGCACAGAGAGAATTAGGGTTCTCTGAGTGTCTAGGGTTAGAGTAGTATTGAATTGTGTTAGGAAAACTAGGGTGTATAGGTTATTAGAATAACCTACTAACCGGCCAAGCCAATAAGGCCATGACGGGCCAACAAGCCCACGCGACACACACGACAAGCGAGCACGCAGCCAGCTGAGCCATGGGCCGCGCGTTGATGCTGCTGCGTTGTCGTCTTGGCCCGCGCGCGCACATGCAGCCGCTCGGCTTTGGGCCAGCGCTGATGTGCTTGTGTTGCTTGCGTAATATGCGCCCATGGGCCTCGAATGCTTCGTGCATTCGGCTCGTGGGCTGCTCTTCGTATTCGCGACTTAATATCATTCCGGATATTATTTATCGTTTCGTATACGACGAATCACCGTCGTACGATACGATTTATTCGTTTCGCCCAGCTTACGAAAATTCGAGATACGATATACGATTCTGATGCAAGGTCGTATCGTATGATACGTTTTCCAAAACTAATTCCCGAAAAGCTATTAAATGAATTTCCGATTCATTTAATCGGTGATCTGTTACGTGCCATTGGTGTGACCTTGTAGGTTCAGTCAAGAGTAAGTTGTGAGCTTAATATTCATTAGAAATCACTGATCGGAAGCATTGCTCCAGCTAGTTGTTCCGATCACTTGATCTCACTGAATTAATTGTTCGCAATTAATCTTAACCTTGGTTTTAGACTTAATGCACCTTGGGTGAAGGACATATTTCCTTCAGTCTCCCACTTGTAATTCCCAAAATTACGTTCTTCTTTTTTTCTGTCTTCAAAAACTGTTCATCCCAAAAAGCAAAAATCTTGTCCGTTGTCTAAGCTACAATAATCAAGACGGATCTGAACGTGTTGGTGAACCAAATAGAGGAACTACAAGTAGAGTTCTTTCTTCGTGTTCGTTGATACAATACTCGGGAAAACGCGCTTCGGATGTAATTTTTCTTAAACTGTGTTTTATACATGTTTCCTGGCTTTAGATGTTCCGCACATGTTATGTATGTTTAACTGTATTCCCCTACATGATGTGTGTGGGAACGCCTATGCCAACGAGCTAGCAATTGCTCATGCATGCGTGTGCGCGATTAGTTCATGGCTTGTGGTACGATTGGAGAAGACAAGGCAAATAACCACGAGGATTTGATGTATGTGCACCGGAATAAGAGCAAGTGTCGGGCTAATGATGAGTTGTGCCTGTGCGCATGGGAACAACGCACTTTGGCGAAAACGCGTTGATGAGCAACGATGTCAATGGCCATTGTTGTTGTGCCTGTGCGTTGGTGCACATGCTATATGTAACACCCTAATAATTCCTTAGTTTTATAAAACCATTTTCCAACTTAAATAAAGGAATTACTAAAGCATTACCGCCATAGTGATAACGGTTAAGGCTAGTACCAGAATTACGCAGCGAAAATAACTAACTTTTCAAATATAAAATATTAATAGTTAATGGCCTCTACTACAATTTGGAACCATTATAGGCCCAAACAAAAATCCAATCAAAACAATCCATTAACTAAAAATATTAATAAAAGTATTTTAGACTTATTAAAATAGAGTTCAACGATGCAAGTAAAAATAAACTCTCTAATTCAATCCCATCTTGAAAGATTACTTGGCTTGCAAGTCACCTCTAACAATCATGTTTATTTAAAATCTACTCCCCAACAATGCAAGTGCAAATGATGGATCATCATAGGGTCATTATGGCAAAGTCCATGACCAAAAACACAAGCACGTAATCAGCAAAAAGCTGAGTACTACAAGCTAAAACGATTCCTAAACTAACATGCTTCATTCCCAAAATAATAATTGAAATCACATGCAAAAGACAACTAATAGAAAATTAATCATGAAGACAAGACTCGACTCATGACACGACTCTTGACTCATAGATTAATTAGAATAAGCATCGAACGGGCCTAGAAAAAAATGTCCATTGGACGGGTGTTGGGAACCCACAAAACACCAAAAGAAATAATAGTAACCCTGTGTCAACATTGTTGACGGAATACTCTGCGCATATAAAAAGTGAAACAATGTCTTGTATCCCTAGTAGAAGTACTTCCTTAACGTCTTTTATAACCCCCCCCCCCCCATTGTTCATACAAGGTAACTACGTTCCAAGAGTTTTGAAGCTTATTCGGATTACACTTTACGTTTATTAATATATCTTGAAAGAAGACTCAAGACACAAACAAATAAGGCATATAATAAACGAACAACCAAACAATGTTTCTCTTACAATCATTAGGACTTGTGATCAACACATTCATGACTCAAATGAAATTACTCCTTTGTTCCTTTTTAACATGGTGTTGAGTCCAAGACATGCCTGTTAACATGTGTGTTGTGCACTAGGCACGAATGATTCCTAATTCAATTTACCATGACTCAAAAGTATACCCTATATATGCGGTTTCCGAAAGAATGTGTAAACCCTCCATATGTGGTTTACTAAACATGAATATCCTACACGAACAACTCGTTTGGTTTTCTAAATAGTGTAACGTGGCACGAATGACTTGGCTCATAAAATGATAGACCTTACGTACAATAGCATAAATAACTTCCTTGCATGCGAATAAACCATACGTGCATAAACATACTTGGAAAACATGCTTGCTATATAATTCAACAAACATAACCAATAATAACATGTTTGCTCACATACTCAAACATGAATCCATAATTCAAATAAACACGAACCACAACAAATAAGCATAACATGTATTCACATGATTGAATTGGGTCAGCTTAGACTTGTGCGTACCTTGAATACCTAAGTAGAGGGTCACTTTGTGACCACTTTCAACTAGACTAGAAATTGCATCCTATATACAAATAAGTGAAAATTAATTATTATTCATGTTCATTAAATTTCCAGCAACTTTATTAAATCACATATCGGGTTTGATTTAGTTAGAAATTACTCGTTAATAATGAAAATAATAATTTCAATTAATTGTTTAAAACCCTAGCATGAAATTTGATTAATTTCATGCATAAAACCATTAAAAATCGATGCATAAATGCTTAAATTGAATTTGGAAATTTATATTGATTATCATAATTAAATTAGACATCTAATTATGCTAATCAATTAATCATATGAGTTTAATTAAAACCCTAATAATAGTTTATAATTAAAACCCTTAAAGTTCATGCTTATTAATTAAAATCAAATCTGAAAATTATGTCTCCGATCCGTACTTTAAATTATCCAATAATCATCCACAAAAATCATAACTTTAATCATCAACAAAAACAATCCCAAAACAAGTAATTTAAATAACAATAATTTAAAATAAAGGAGAGACAAGAGGGACGAAAACACACCGGCCGAACATAATAAAGGAGCACCGCTAGGCGGGAGAGTGGTGGACAAGTGGTGGTGCACGGAGGGGCAAAATGGTCTGGGTCTCGCTGCTTGGTCGTGGCCCACGGCCAAGGAAAAAGGAGAGAAAAGAAATAGTGTCGCAGGATTTCAAGGCAACCATACATCTTAATATATAACTCGAAGTCAATCGATTGTTGAGGTAAAGTTTATGATCTTTTTGAGATATACAACTTTAAAAAAGAAACATTTGTCTGAAAACAAACTCAATTAGGAGAAAAAGGGCCAAACAGAAGTTTAACGGAAAAAGATAGAACTAGGGTTATGGTTTTGCTTGTGTTTAATGAATATTAGTGAGGGATTTTGAAGGTGATCACCTATATTTATAGGCTTAGGAAATTCAAAGATGGGCTAGACTTTAGGATTCCCTTTCGGACTTGAACTTGGAATTGGATTGGGCTAGATTAATTAAAAATTATTTTAGTTTAGAAACCCAATTCAAATTCCTCAACTTAAATAAAAATCATTTTCTCTCCAATTAAAAATAATAAAATATTTTTGGTTTTTAAAATACATTTAAATAAATATTTAAATGCAAATTTAATTTATAAAATCTATAAAAATGCTTTATAAATATAATTAAATATATTTATAATTACTTAAAAATATGATGTATTACACTATATGATGGCCTTTAGTCTATGGTTGTGCTCGTGTGTGCGCGCGAGCTTAGCGGTGGAATCCAGGGCCGCAGGTGTGCTCGTGCCTTGGTGCGAGCTGGATAGTTGCCTCCGAGGCTACTACTATGCTTCGTAAATTTAAGTTAGTGCAACTAAAAATTAAGTTTGTGGAGAGTGATGGATAGCTCAGTTGGTTAGAGCTTTCATCCCGGTTCCAGGTGATCCTGGGATCGATTCTCATCCCCGCCCTTATGGCTCATTTGCACCAAAAAAAAAATTAAGTTTGTGGGCTTGCGTTAATATACAAATCATTGTAGTACGATAATCCACTTACGATGAAATTTTTACAAGGGTGTAATATTAATTCTTAGTTTTCCATCCTTCTCACATCACTCGTTACATTTACCTTTGCACAAAATTTTAGGTGATAAGTATTTTTTGGTTATCAATTATAATTCTATTGATAAAGTTAGTGTGATAAAAGTTAGTGGGTATTTTTTTAACTGAATGAGAGAGGCTGTGGGACCAAAATAAAAATTAGTGGGAAGATAAGGAGAAACAATATAATAACTATAGGGTCATTCCTAATTTAAAAGTATAACAAGTAATGTGGGCCGGATAAATTACAAATGAAAAATGTAACAAATAATATGAGACAGATGGAGTATAATATATTTTAAAATAATTTTATTAGTAACTTAGTTTATTTAAAAAGTACATTTTAAACATGATAAGGGATTAAAATTACAAACATATGTGAGCTCTAAATTTTATTTGAATTCTTGCAATTTCTGTTAGACATAAAATATGCAATATTTAATAATTATTTATAAAGTATATGATGTGGTTTTTCAATGGGAGTTTATTTTTCATGAATAAGTTAATTAACGTTGGTCTGCGTTAGAGCACTAATTAAAATAATTTAGTAACTCGATTAGCATTAATTAAGGTCGAATAATTGGTAATTTTATTTGACCAAATGAGATCCACACTTTAGCAATATAAATTTGTTTGGCTATAAATCATGTTTACGTGAATTTGCATATTGGCTGATTTCATTGGTTTAATGAGTGGATAAATACTACAATTGGTAATTAGAATTAACTAAGGTTGAATAATTGGTAATTTATTTTGACCAAATTAGATTCATGCTTTGGTGATTTAAATTGCTTGGATTTAAATTATGTTTATGTGAATTTCAATGGGCCGATTTCAATGGTTTAATAAGACGATAAATGATATATATGGAATATATAGATTCTGTGCAGGTTTGTAGGTGGTGACTAGTATAACCCTAAATATGATAGAATAAAAATGGTTCGCCCACCATTAATTTTGAATGTAAAATATGGTCAGGTGTACCATTGTTTACATATTTAGTACGATATGCGTATTGTTTGTACTTTCGTAACAATTAGGATAATTATTTCATTTATATAAATTAGTCATATTTAGAAGAAAGTAGAGCCTCCCAAATTGAAGTTCAAGAACGAAGGTTTAATTCCTTTTTCAAAATGGATTTTTAAGTTTGAAATTTCAAGATGAAGTATGGGCCACATCATATCACATTTAATTTTATGCATGTTATTTATTGGCTTTTTGGTATTTACTACCTTAAAAATACACCACTTTTTTTATTTACTTCCTTATGAAAATTTTATTTTAAATTACTAACTTAAAGTTTCATTTTTTGTATTTACTACCACTTTATAGTTTTCATTTTAAAATCGAGATATCTCTTTCGTTTCTTAATCATTTTAAGTGATTCAAAACTTGTTTTTCTCATTTATGTGTAAGGGTTCTATAGGGATCTTGCTTTTGAAATCTTGTAAAAGGTAAAACGAATTAAATATTATTTGTAAAATTTTAAAATATTTATGAATTCTCAAACAAATTGTTTTGAAATGTCGTTCTCAATTAAATCCCTATAGGAAAAGGAAAATAATGAACTTTGAATCACTTTAAACGATTAATAAACGAAAGAGATATCTAAATTTTAAAATAAGAAAACTGTAAAGTTGTAGTAAATACTTTTTTTGGAAGTTTAATGTAGTAATTTAAAATAAAAAATTTATAAGGTAGTAAATACAAAAGTGGTGTATTTTAAGGTAGTAAAATACAAAAATTTCCTTATTTATTTACTAAAATAAATATCTAAACGTGTGAGATTTGTTTATTTAACGTTAATGCATATTTAAATATTTTAATTCACTTAAAATCTAAAACAACATATTAAACCATAAGTTCCAAACTGAAAAATTGAGTTAAAATGTACAATTCCAAAACAACGCTTACTTGTTTCGACTAATTTTTTTTGATCGATTAGTGATATATTTCCACCAAAGAGAGGTGTAACTTTTAGATTCTAAAGGGGTAAGGTACATTTAATGTGAGTACATGTAGATTTTAGTTGAACTCAAAGATATATGTAAGGAGTCATTTTATATTGTGTAAAATGGGATAGGTTTACCTGATAAGTTTTTAGACATACTTATCAACAAGGAGTACGTAGTTTCTAGAATGTTATCAAATGTTTTGCTTACCTAAATATTTTAGAATTAAGAGAAGCCAAAGCATGCTTAGTTCTTTAATGGTTTTGATGATCTTGGATTCATTTTTTTATAATCTAGAGGAACAAATTTGGAAATGAATGCCTAGTAATTGTCGAATTATGCAAGTAATGCTAGAATTCAAAAATTATTAAGAGCATGTCTGAATGGTTATTTATTGTTTATTATTTTCAATTGTAGTTATCAATATGTCTGAAAACCATAAGCACGTACATCCCCAAGGGTTCGAAGATTTTGGATATGAAACTGAACCTAACGAATTTTCTTGAATGGGAAAAGAAGGTTGTTGAGGTGATAAGGTTCAACGACATTATATATGCTCTCACAAATCCAATTCATAGCTATTATGTAAAATACATGACAGCTGTGAGACATGTATGCTAGTTAGGCAAGTTATCTTAGTAAAGTTATGAACCTAATGCTTAGGAATATCCCTGATGATTGGGGCAAAAGGTTTATAAGTTATGAACCGTTTATCCTAATCAAACGTCTGGGGAATATCTGCCGTGCAAAAACTGAGGAGATCATAATGTTTATGAATTGTTTTACTCAATGAAAGATATGAAGATTGACTCTTAGGACATGTGTTTCATGATGGAGGTCCATGAGACAAAGGCTCAAATTCTTCGGTCAAGACTTAAAGTTAGCGCACCACTTAAGGATCATGTGAACAATATGGTTGATTGTTTGATCACTTGCATCTCCTAGGGTATCCAATATCTGAAGGGATACATTCTCCATCTTGCTCAAATCACTCCAAGATGTGAACACTTATGGAAAATATACATTAGTGAGTCTAGAGACAAATCGCTTGAAAATATAGGATTAGATTAATTGAAACCTAGTAGACTTCTAATTCCATTATTCCAACCCTATAAATAGGTGATGGCATTCACAATTTATAAACACTCCAATTCAAGTATTCACATAGTTTTAAAGATTAAAACTAACGTTAATTTGCCACAAATTATATTCGAATAACTTAAAACCTTAGGTGCAATTCTAGTTAATTAAATCTAACGCGGATCCGAACGTGCTGTGGACTATCTACGGAGGGACTACACTTGGAGTCCTAAACTTGTTCTTGTTCGGTTCAGGAGCAGCTAGGGAGGGCACTCTACAAATGTATGCATCCTAAATTATGCTAATTGTTGTGTGGCAATTAATTTGGATTCCTGGCTTTATGGTTTTTCCGCATGAAATATATATGCTTTATATGTATCATAACCTAACAGTGGTATCACGAGCCTCTAATTAATTCCATAATAAATTATAGTTAACATGGTTAAATTTTATAAATTTGCAATGAATGATTAATTTCGATTTTTGTAATTAATTGCAAATTCGTGCGATTATTTAATTATATGTTCGCAGAATTTTCGGCAGTTTAGTCAATAATGGTCGAAATCGAATAATTTTATAGTGAAATTCGCATGTAAACGGCGTTTAAAAATATTAACTAAAATCAAAGATTTGATTCCTAAGCTTGTTAATTATACAACCTAATTTGTAATTGTAATTAATTTGTTGAAATTCGAATAGTTTAGAATTTGATTTGTTTTTCATAATTAATTGACAATTTAATTAGGTATCCATGATTAAAAACCACCATAAAATTTGTTAAATTTGGTAAATTTTTTAAATTTTATGACCTAGATTTGAATCCATGATAATAAACTTGATCTGAAATTAATTTGAATAATAAATTTTCGATTTTTGGCCCTAAATTTATGAAATTAATATGATTTATTAATTCGTCTATAAATTTAAATTAAAAAGTTTTGATTTTTATGTAATCCGCTCATGAATCTTGCACACACAAAGCAATGGACGCTAAGTGTTACCCTTAAGGGGTGTTGTATAGTGCGGGGATGCGACGACGAGCAAGGGAGCTCGTGCCTTGCTGTGCGATCACTCGTGAGGGGCGATGCTGCTTCGTGGACTCGACAGGGCATGGGCGCAAGCCCATGGCCTCGTCTTGACCCGATTGATGCGCTTTGAATTTAGTTTTGATTTTCAGTTGGAAAATGATTTTAATTAAATTTAAAATTAGTAATTTAATTTTTTCTCGGAATTTAATTTTGAATAATTTATTTATTATAAATTTTATTTATACTAATTATTTTACTAAAATTAAAACCTTGATTAAATTTAAATTAATTAATTTAATAAACTGAAAATAATTTAAAGGATTCAAATAGTTATTTATATGAGGTTTAAATTTTAATTAAATTTGTATGTTTCCGGTTAGACTAGGAAATACAATTTTATGTTTAAAATTAGTAAAGCATGTAAATTTATTGGTTTAAGTGGGAGCGTTTTAGTCATAAACTCTTGATTAGGTCTACATTCCTTTAAGGTTAAATTAAAACAACTTGATTAGAATTAATAAGGATTGAATAATTGGTAGATTATTGGAAGCCTTGATTAATTGATGAAAATATTTATGTGATGCATAATATGCTCTACTAACCAGCTATGTGGGTCATTCATTGATAAATGAATGGGTGAATGGTATATTGTAAATGTACTGTTTTGCAGGTTATGCAAAGTGACTAGTATGACCCAAATAGGATAGAAAATATGGTTTAAGTACCATTAATTTGAATGTAAAATTGGTCTAATGCACCAAAGTTTTTAATTTGAATATGGTATGCGTACCATCAAATAGTTGTAATTAGTTTAAATTATAGCTTATCCTATTTGTAGAAAATGGCGCCTCCCATGGTGAAATTCAAGACGAAGTTTCCAATCCATTTTCAAGACGGAGTTTGAAGTTGAAGCTTCAAGATGAAGTCGGGCCATAATAGATCACATTTATATCTTACGCATGCTTTAAGTTATTTATTGCTTTAAATATGTCTTAATTATGCATGAGATTATGGCTTGATTATGTTGCATGATTAAGGATTTTAGTTAACTTAAAATCTAACCAACATAGTAAGATCCTTAAGTTCCAAACTTTAAAAAATTTAGTTAAAAGGTGCCATGCCAAAATAACACTTACTTGGATAACCTTTACATCAATCTTAGTAATAGTTTCCCGCCTAAGCGAGGTGTTACTTATTGATCCTAAAGGGGTAAGGTACACAAATAATTGTGATTACATGTTAGTTTTGGTGAAACTCAACGATATAAGTATATAAGGAGTCCTTTTATGTCGTGGCAAATGAGATAGGTTTACCTAATAAGTTCTTAGACGTACCTATCAACCAAGAGTAGTTTCTAGACTATTAGCAAAGGCTTTGCTTACCTAAAATATTTTAGAATTGAGTCTAAATACATAATGTGCTTAATTCTTCAATGATTTAAGGATCTTGGAATAATTTTATTCACACCTGCCGGAACACATAACTTGAATAAAATGCTTGATAAATGATAAATTATACATGTATGCTAGAAACTAAGAGAAACTGTGAATGGTTATTTATTTGTTTATTATTTTTCAATTGTACTTTTAACTATGGCAAACAACAATTCATTCAACATCCGATCAATTTTCGAAAAGGAGAAGTTGAACGGGAAAAACTTCCTTGACTAGCAAAGGAACTTGCAAATAGTTCTTATGCAGGAAGAAAAGGAGTATGTCCTGGAAGAGGCGATGCCCGAAGCCGCAAGCGACGGGGTCACTCAGGCAGCCCTCAATCGTTGGATTGATGCCAACAAAGATGTAAATTGTCTAATGCTTGTAACCATCAGTGCAGATCTACAGAAAACGTTCATCAACTCAGATGCTTTCACGATCATCAGTGAGTTAAAGAACATGTTCCAAGATCTGGCTCGAGTCGAAAGATTCGAGACTCATAGGCAAATTCTTGAGACCAAGCTTCAGAAAGGCGAGCCTGTAAGTCCACATGTTCTCAAAATGATTGGACTTATTGAGAATATGAGTCGGCAGGATCAATAATTTTCTCAGGAAATGGCTATAGACACCATCCTCCATTCTCTTCATAGCGGGTATGATCAGTTCATACTGAACTACAGTATGAATAGTGTGGACAAAACGCTCACTGAGCTTCACGGTATGCTGAAAACCGCTGAAAAGGCGCTCAAAAGTGATAAGCAAGATGTGCTTATGGTGCGTGGGGGCAAGTTCAAGAAATCTGGCAAGAAGAGGAATGCTAAGAAAGGTGGCAAGAAGGCCAGCCCGACTAAGCAATCTGGCGGTACCAAGTCTGAAAAGAAGAAGGTGAGCCAACCCACTTTTGAATATGAATGCTTCTACTACAAGAAGAAGGGGCATTGGTAGAGACATTGCTTGAAGCTTAAGGAAGATCAGAAGAACGGAACAGTCGTTCCATCTTCATGTACTTTCGTTATAGACTGTATACTTGCTAATTCAACTTCTTGGGTATTAGATACAGGTTGTGGCTCACACTTATGTAGAAGGTGAAGCAAGGGTGAAGTCGACCTACGAGTGGGAAATGGAGCACGGATTGTTGCATTAGCTGTAGGAACTTATTATTTGTCGCTGCCCTCTGGGCTAGTTTTGGAACTGGAAGATTGTTTCCATGTTCCAAGTCTTACTAAAAACATCATTTTTGTTTCTTGCTTAGATGCTAAGGGATTTTCCTTTTTAATAAAAGACAATAGTTGCTCGATTTATTTTAAAGAGATGTTTTATGGATCTGCTAGATTAGTCAATGGACTTTATTTATTAGATCACGACAAACAAGTTTATAACATAAATACCAAAAAGGCCAAAAAGAATGAATCAGATCTCACCTATCTGTGGCATTGTCGATTAGGCCATATAAACATAAAGCGCATAGAAAGACTTCAAAAGGAAGGAATTCTAGAATCATTTGACTTAGAGGATTATGGTAAGTGCGAATCATGTTTACTTGGCAAAATGACAAAGCAACCTTTTTCTAAAGGTGGAGAAAGAGCAACTGAACTATTGGGTTTAATCTATACAGATGTATGTGGACCACTGAGTACAAATGCTAGAGGTGGTTTCAGCTACTTTATCACTTTCACTGATGACTTCAGTAGATATGGTTAATGAAGCATAAGTCTGAATCCTTTGACAAATTCAAGGAATTTCAGAGTAAAGTAGAGAATCAATTAGGCAAGAAGATTAAGGCACTGCGGTCTCATAGAGGCGGTGAATATCTGAGCTATGAATTTGATGACCATCTGAAAGAATGTGGAATTCTATCAGAATTTACTCCTCCTGGAACACCTCAATGGAACGGTGTGTCGGAACGGAGGAATAGAACCTTGCTAGACATGGTTAGATCAATGATGGGTCAGGCCGAACTTCCAATAGAATTTTGGGGACATGCACTAAATACAGCCGCACTCACTATAAATAGAGCTCCGTCTAAAACTGTTGAAAAGACTCCATATGAGTTATGGTTTGGAAAGCCTCCAAAAGTGTCTTTTCTTAAGATTTGGGGATGTGAAGTATACGTCAAACGATTAATTTCAGACAAACTTCATCCAAAATCTAACAAATGTATCCTTGTGGTCTATCCAAAGGAAACAAAGGGGTATTACTTCTACAATACATCTGAGAACAAGGTGTTTGTTGCTCGAGATGGTATCTTTTTGGAAAAGAATCACATTTCCAAAATGACAAGTGGGAGAAAAGTAGACCTCGAAGAAATTCGAGTGGAACAACAAACTCTAGAGAATGCTCAAGATGACATTCAGGATGAAACTCATAGATCTTTAGAAGTTTCTGGTGAGAATCATGGACAATCTAGAGATGTAACCCCGCGTAGATCGCAGAGATATAGATCTCAACCGGAAAGGTACTTAGGTAATTTGACGAACGTGAGCTATGAAGTTCTATTACTTGAAAGTGATGAACCTGCGACTTACAAACAAGCTATGACGAGCCCTAGCTCCAAGAAATGGCAAGAAGCCATGCAATCCGAATTAGACTCCATGTCTGAAAACCAAGTTTGGGATTTGGTCGATTTGCCAGATGGCTACCAAGCCATAGGAAGCAAATGGGTTTTCAAACTGAAAAAGGACAAGGATGGGAAACTAGAAGTTTTTAAGGCTAGATTGGTTGCAAAAGGTTACAGGCAAGTCCACGGTGTGGATTACGATGAAACCTTTTAACCAGTTGCAATGCTAAAGTCTATTCGGATAATGTTAACAATCGCTGCATATTACAATTACGAAATATGGCAAATGGATGTCAAAACCGCTTTCTTAAACGACGTTTTAACAGAAACTGTGTTTATGACACAACCTGAGGGTTTTGAGAATCCAAAGAATTCTAAAAAGGTATGAAAGCTTAAGAAATAAATCTACGGATTGAAGCAAGCATCAAGGAGCTGGAATATACGCAGACGAAATAAGTCAGTGACTTTGGTTTCATCTAAGAACGCAGACGAATCTTGTGTATACAAGAAGGTTAGTGGGAGAAAAATTGCTTTTCTGGGGTACTATATGTCGACGACATATTACTTATCGGAAATGAAATTCCTATGTTGAACTCTGTCAAGATTTGTCTTGGGAAATGTTTTTCGATGAAGGATCTAGGAGAAGCACAGTACATACTGGGCATCAAGATTTACAGAGATAGATCTAAGAAGATGATTGGACTCAGTCAAAGCACTTATATCAATAAGGTGCTTGAAAGGTTCAATGTGGCAGACTCCAAGCGAGGCTACCTACCCATGTCTCATGGAATGACTCTAAGGAAGACTCAGTGCCCAAAAACACTGGATGAGCGTAGACGAATGAGTGGGATTCCATATGCATCATTGATTGTTTCAATAATGTATGCTATGATATGTACACGCCCGGATGTTGCGTACGCACTCAGTGCTACGAGAAAATACCAGTCAGACCCAGGAGAGGCACATTGGACTCCTGCCAAGAATATTCTGAAGTACCTGAAAAGGCACAAAGATGATTTCCTGGTCTATGGTGGAGATGATGAATTAATTTTTAAAGGATATACAGACGCAAGTTTCCAAACCGACAAAGATGATTTCAGATCACAGTATGGGTTTGTCTTCTGCCTCATTGGAGGTGCAATAAGCTGGAAAAGTGCTAAGCAAAGCACCATTGCGGATTCTACAACTGAAGCGGAGTACATTGCTGCACATGAAGTAGCAGAGGAAGCTATTTGGATAAGGAAGTTCATAGGTGAACTTGGTGTAGTCCCCTCCATTAAAGGACCAATAGCTCTATGTTGTGATAATAACGGAGCTATTGCACAGGGAAAGGAGCCTAGACACCACCAGAGAGTCAAGCATGTACTTCGTAGATTTCACCTTCTACGAGAGTTCGTTGAAAGCAAAGAAGTCAAGATAAGCAAGATTGGAACTGACGACAACATCTCAGATCCATTAACTAAACCTCTTCCGCAGGCGAAGCACAACTCGCACACTACAGCTATGGGAATCAAGCATGTTGGAGAATGGCTTTGATGTCCTTGTTTAAATTTTTTAAAGTTTTAGAGTTTAATACTTTGTAAAACGTTATTGGTTAACCATTCATATAAATGAATAGAATTCATTTTCCATTTAATTTGACGATATATTCAAGATAGACTGTCAGGACCAGTCCTGTGACTAAGAAATGACTATCAAGTGAATTTGAATGTCAAAAGTTAAAAATGGTCCCTTGTCGGAGTTTTCTATAAAGATGGACGCATAGAAAACGCTAAACGACTAGAATGCAAGATGACTAGTAGTTCTGTTTCTTGAACTATGTGGACATGGCAATGTCGCAATCATTTGCATAGATACTTACTTTGGGAAGACTAGTATCGGACAGACCTATGAAACTTTACTGTAAGAGATGAAAATCTGTCATAAGTAAATTTCATTAAAATTATTAGACACCAATCCTCAATACCTGAGTGATTTGAGATTACTTGTTTGAGAACTGGTTACTTTGACGTTGTCAACCGTCGCACCGTAAAAGGAGGCTATAACGGCAACGCTCGGGTAATCACCTATCAAACGAAGTCTAATCTCAAGATCACAAGATTGGGATTGTCCTCCCATAAATAGGGATGAGATGCTAAAAGTTGTACAAGGCCACTCGGAGAGCTAGAAACTGTAAAATGCATGGCCGTGCTCAGATGAATCATAGGCTATGAATATCTGTTTATTTGATCCGTTGAACTCTGAAACCAAGAAATACTTCTGGGCATAATAAGGATGACAACTCTTACCTTATGTTCATGAGCAAGCATCAAGCGACAAAGGAATTAGGCAATGCACACTTGTCCCTAAGGACAAGTGGGAGACTGAAGGAAATAATGCCCTTGGTCCAAGTATGCATTCAATGCTAATTCTAATAAATGTGGTTCAGTATTAATTAATTATACAAGTTAATAATTCAGTGAGATCAAGTGAACTGTATGCCTAGCTAGAGGTCGTTTCAGTTCAAATGGAATTAATAATATTAATCCACAACTTCCTCTTGACCGAACCATTAGGGTCACACAACTAGTACGTGAACGGATCAAGTATTTAACTGAATTAAATACTCCATTTATGGATATTCGAAATTGACGGATCTCGGTTCTAGTGGGAGCTGAAATCGTCAAAGGCAAATTATGAATACTCCGGAAACGATGATATTGCCGGAAACGGAAATATGGATCGTATCGGAAATATAAATATTATCCAGGTCGTAGATGTTGACGGAAACGGAAACATGGTACGTATCGGAAAATATTATCGGAAATGGAAATATTGCCGGATATGGAAATATTGCCGGAAACGGAAATATTGTCAGAATCGGAAATATTATCGGAATCGGAAAATAATTCCGGAATCGGATATATTAAATATTTGTTCGAAACGGAAATTAATTCCGAAATCGGAAATATTAAATATTGTTCGAATCGGAAATGAATTCCGAAATCGGAAAATTAATCGGAAGCGCGTCGTACGAAATAAACATCGTACGAGCCTGCTAGACGCAAGGCCCAGCACGAAGCCAGGCCTGCGCCTAGCAAGCCCATGCGCACAAGGCAACACAGCAAGCCAAGCCACCCATACCCAGCCAAGCAGCACGCAAGGCCATGCCCAACGCGCAAGGCAACTGGCACGCCAAAAGCAGTAGGCTGCGCGTAGCGCTGTGGGCCGAGCTGCTCCGTGCGCGCACGCGTCCATCACCCCTCGTGGGCTGTGCGTGTGTGTGTGCATTGAGTTCGTACATGCATCGAATCCTTAAGCGATTAGGATTAGATAAAGATTAATTTACCTAAAGTTACTAGAGTTAGTTTTTTAATTAAACACTAAATTATTAGTTTTAATTAATTTCTAATTCTAATAGGATTAGATTAATTGAAACCTAGTAGACTTCTAATTCCATTATTCCAACCCTATAAATAGGTGATGGCATTCACAATTTATAAACACTCCAATTCAAGTATTCACATAGTTTTAAGGATTAAAACTAACGTTAATTTGCCACAAATTATATTAGAATAACTTAAAACCTTAGGTGCAATTCTAGTTAATTAAATCTAAGGCGGATCCGAACGTGTTGTGGACTATCTACGGAGGGACTACACTTGGAGTCCTAAACTTGTTCTTGTTCTTGTTCTGTTCGGGAGCAGCTAGGGAGGGCACACTACAAATGTATGCATCCTAAATTATGCTAATTGTTATGTTGCAATTAATTTGGATTCCTGGCTTTATGGTTTTTCCGCATGAAATATATATGCTTTATATGTATCATAACCTAACACCTAAAGGATTTTCTTTTTGAATAAAAGACAATAATTGCTCATTTTATTTTGAAAAGGTGTTTTATGGACTAGGATAGTTAGTAAATTGACTTCACATACTCGATCTAGAAAAACAAGTTTATAACATAAATTATTAAAAGGCTAAAACAAAATATTCCGATCTCACACCAATTTGTGGCATTGTCGATTAGGACATATCAAATGAAACACATGGAAATTAAGATACAAGGCATTCTAGAAACATTTTACTTAGAGAATTTTGGTCAATGCGAATCATGCTTTCTTAGAAAGTTGAAAAACAAACCTTTCTCTATTTGGATAAAGACCTAGTGATGTATTAAGTTTCATTCATACGTATGTTTTTTTCCCAATGAGTTCAATTTCTAGAGGTGGTTTCAGCTAGTTCATTGTTTTCACTAATGACTTCAATGGATATGGCCATGTCTCTCAATGTAGTATAATTCTGAATCCTTTACCAAGTTTAAGGAATTGCATAATGAAGTAGGGAATCAACTAGGCAAGAAGATAAAATCACTACGATCTGATAGAGGTATTGAATATCTGAGCTTTAAATTTGATGACCATCTGAAGGATTGTGAAATCCTGTCGGAATCGACTGCTCTTGGAATGCCACAATGAACTAATGTGTCTGAGCGGAGGAATAGAACTTTATTTGAAATTTACTTCCGACAATATTTTCATTTCGAATAATATTTTCGTTTCTGGTAATATTTTCAATTGTGGTAATATTTCTATTCCCGATAATATTTCCAATACGAACCATATTTCCGTTTTCGGCAATATCTTTGTTTCAAGAAATTTTTTCTCGTCGTTTCCTGTTGATGGTTTGTTAGCTCCTCTTGAAACCAACATCCATCATTTTTTATTATCTGTCGTTTGAGTATTTACTGAATATTATATTCACCTAAGTACTTGATCCGTTCACGTACAATTTGTGTGACCCTACGGGTTCAGCCAAGAGTAAGTTGTTGCATTAACAATATTAACGTACTCCACTTGAATTGAAGCGTCCACTAGCTTTGCATTCAGATCGATCACTTGATCTCACGGAATAATTAACGTTCTTAATTAATATCGAACCGCATTTATTAGACTTCGCATTAAATGCATTAAATACAAACTTGGAGCAAGGGAATATTTCCTTCAATACTAAAACCTTCGTCTCATCATCCATCTTGCCTTAGAAACAAATAGCGAACCTAGGGTCGTATATGTGCACACTCTCAGCCGACTTCCCCACTCGGAATTGAGAAACCACGTGATGCGGCAAGTCATAGTGCAAGTCTGCACCATCCTACACTAATGGACCGACCACAAAGTTTCCTACTCCATCTCCTCAAGATTAGAACGAGTAGGATCCAGAAAATGAGACCGCCCGTTGCGCTCACCCATGTGCACTCGTCTATGCACTATAGGGTTGCACAACTCACGCGCCCTAGGTTGAACTATGTATTTTTCGTCACTGTATTCCTCATTGTCAAAAATACTACATTTTTAAAATATGAAAATATAAAGGCGTACTACCTTAACCGAACGAATAACACATCCTATTCCATTTTTCTAAGAAAATAAATTCACAAAAAAATCATTCGACTTATTGAAGTCAAACAATTTTGTTCTCCTAGTATGACATGCTACTAACTTTAAAAAAAAGGATAGTATGCAAAGTTGCCAAAAACAACTCCAATAAATTAATTAATGCATTTTCTAACATCTATTGACTATTTATAATGCAAGAAACAAGTTAAAGACATCCACATTACATCACAACCATCATCCTGTGGGCACACTTGGGGACTCCCAAAAGTGAGCTCAAAATCATCAAAATTTGACATACTTGCAAAAATTAACATGTCTAAAAATGTATACATGTATTATCAAAAGTGAGCATTCAATGGCAATAAAATTGGCCAAAATAAAAAATCTCCAATTCAATTTTAGCATAATATTTCCAACGAAATTAACTCAAAATCGAAACAAATACTCAAGAAAATCCGAAATTATTTATATGAGAGTGACGAGGGATGACTTGAGAAAAGTTTGTGAGGCAAGCAAAAACTTTTAAGCAAAATCAAGCAAGAATAGTAGAGCAAATCGCAAGAAAAGAAAAGAAGAGCTCAACAAAAATGGCAGCACTTCGCGATAAATCTCAGTTTTAGAGAGAGTGTGTGCTATAAAATTCTAACGCGTAAATTTTTTTGTTAAAAAATTTCTAGCACATAAATCTGTGCCCTAGAGAGCGCGTACAGGTTTGTTAAGAAAAAAATTAGCGGGCGACGTCACCCACTATACTTTGCAAATAACAGTTAACCACGACCTTTCGCGGTATTTTTTTTTATTTCTATTTTTCTGTTTTTTTACAAAATATAAAAACAACAAAAAAAATCTTCCACTATTTTGTTGTCAGTTTTCAGAAATAACATGAGTACTATAACAATGCTGATTTTTTTACTTCATTATTCAATATAAATCATGTGACTTATAAATCTAAAAAACTAAAAAATGGAAACTGGCAGTGATACTGGACGAGCCGTTTTTAGTCTTTCCTATTCAGTTTCCACTTTCAAATTATGTTTCCACTTCTACTTTCGTTTTAGTTTCCGTTTAATTATTCGTTTTCAGTTTCCGATTCAAATTTCTTTTCGATTTAGTTTCCATTATGTTTCCGTTTCCTTTTCTACTTCCGCCTTCTGTAGGGGATCCAAACAATGGAAGTATGAAGATGGGAAACGTTTCCTTTCTTCAAGTGTGCATTTAATGTATATAATACGAAGTCTAATAAATGTGGTGCCAATTAATTAACAAATGAAATATTTAGTGAGGATCGGAATGCCTAGCTGGAGGCCACTTCAGATCAGAGTGTAATTATTATTAATATTGGTGAAACAGCCTACACTTGATTGAACCCGTCGGGGCACATAAATAGTATGTGAACGGATCAAGTATTTAGGTGAATATATATTGCATTCAGTAAATACTCTAATGGATGATTGCATTCGAAAATGATGGATGTTAGTTTCAGTGGGAGCTAAACAAATCATCAAAAGGAAAAGTCGATAATATTACCGGAATCGAAGATATTGCCGAAAAAGGAGATATGGTTCGAATCAGAAATATTATCGAAAAGGAAACATACCGGAAACAAAAATGTTATTGGAAATAGAAATATTACGGAAAAGAGAAATATTATCGAAATCGGAAATATTCGGCAACGAAAATATTTTTCGAATCGAAAATATTACTGAAATCGAAAAACGAATCGGAAACGCGAAGCTTGATCCATGAGCGGGAAGCAAAACATCGCGACTCACGGACAAGGCAAAGTCCATAAGCTGGTCCACAAGGTCAGGGCCATGGACGAGCCACGAGCAGGTGGCCAGCGCACGGGAGCGACAGGCAAGCAGAGCACGCGCGCCAGGCGACACTGCAGGCGAGCGTGCATAGGCTGACCCATGCACATTACTTGGCCGCCAAGATTCCTTACGCGGCAAGTAACGTGGGCCAGTAGTTAGGAAAGCTAGCCTATTTTCCATCTATGGTTTAGGGATGTTTCCTAAACTTCCTAAACCTAATTGACTGGGGTTTTGGGATCCTAGGGTTTTCCTATTTCCTATCAATATAGGCCTATGGAAAAATATTTGTATGTGTTAATTTCACACTTGCCTATCACCTAAAAAGTGAGATCCCTAATAATATCCATACCTTACATTGAGAAACTAAGCTACTCAAATTAAGCCGGATCACAACGTACAGTGGACTACTACGGAGGTCGACATTTGAAGTCCTAATACTTGTTCTTGTTCGGTTCGGGAGCATCAAGGAAGGCACGCATCTTATTGTATGTAACCCTGAATATGTTAATTGATTATGTGAATTTTACATGTTTCCTGGCTATCTATGTTTATTACAGAATGACTAGATTGTCCATATCCTAACAGTGGCATTACAAGCCTCTTATATAATTGCATAAATTAATTAAAAATGGATTAAATTTGCAAGGAATTAAAGGTGAAATTATTCATGATAATTAATTTCAACTTTCGTGCGATTATTTAATTATATGTTCGTAGGAATTTCGGAAATTTTTTCAAAAATTGTATAACTTTTAGGAATTTTGGTCAGAAAGGCCCTTTTATATTCCAAAAATTGTGACAAAGGACCTTTTATAAAAAAGTTATGAGATAGGACCCAAATAAGGTTTTTTTTGTGAATAGGGACCAAGACCCATTTTCCGTCAATCAAACCCATTTCTCCGGCGTTGACCACCACGTGCACAACACTTGACCCATTAAAACAAATTTTTTATATATATAATTCTTTCACTCCAACATTTGGACAAAAACTGATTGTTGGGAATGAATCCCTGTTGACATAAATCCTCACACGACTACCTGCTATGCATGAATCCGTGTTGACAGAAATCCTTGATGACATTTGAATCTATCCTAAAACACGGGAACTCCTCATTTCTCTGGTTGCACTTGTTCAATAAATCAAAGGTTAGCACCATAATCTCTGGCGTTTTCTTGCACGTTCTCTCACTTTGTCTTTACCAATTTTTTATATTTTGTCACCGATCCAGACACTAGTCTCCCATCATTTTCCAATTGTATTAGCTATTTAAATCTTGCACTTTTGCGATGGGCTATCTCTCAACTATAGCTTAAAATCTTGAGTGATTTTATTGTTCCATCAACCTCCTTGTTTGCAATCATTTAAATTAGCTTATTAACCCTAATTTCAAAAGTTCACAAATTGGAGAATTTGGACAAAAAAATTTGGGGATTTCACTTTTATCTTTTATGAATTGCAACGACAATCAAAGGGGAATTGACGATTTTTTTAAAACTACAGGCAAATAATTCATGAAAAATTGGAGCATGAAAATGGCGATGAAGACAGAGTAAAGAGGAGAGATGATTTTTTAAATATTTCTGAAGTTTGTTGGGGGAGGGGAAGGGGGAATGTTGGAGGGAAAGAATTAAAAAAAATTTGTTTTAATGGGTCACGTGGTGGTCAACGCTGGAGAAATGGGTTTGACTGTCGAAAAATGGGTCTTGGTCCCTATTCACAACAAAAAAAACCTGATTTGGGTTCTATCTCACAACATTTTTTTAAAGGTCATTTATCACAATTTTTTGACTATAAAAGATCATTTCTAACCAAAGTTCCTAATTTTTATAGTGAATTCTACATGTAAATGACATTTTTTTTAGTTCAGTGTGGTTAGTTAAGGGAAATAATGGGGAATTGGAGGGAATTCATTTTTAGAAAAAAAAAATTATTTGTTAAAAAAGAGTCACGTGCAAGGCACGTGACGGTCAATGCCGGAAAATTTCCTTTGACCGCCGGAAAATCGGTTTTGGTTCTTATTCACAACAAAAAGCTTGAATTGGGCCCTTTCTCACAACTTTTTTTTAAAAGGTCATTTGTCAAAATTTTTGGATTATAAACGGTCCTTTTTGACAAATTTTTCTTTTAAAATTTTGACAAAAATAATATTTTTTTCGCCGATCCCATAATTCCTAAATTCTGACTCTAACTATGACTTTTTGCAGGCATAAGTTTTCTGAATGAAAATTTGTAACTTTTAATGATGTTAAAATAAAATTTTGCGGATCTTGTTTGTAACTCCTAATTAAATAATTGACATATTGCATATGTTTAACAATTTTATGGATTAAGTTTGTTGAATATGCAACCTAAATTGTAATTTTAATTAATTTGTTGAATGATTGAATAAATTAGATTTTAATTAATATTAATTAATTTGTTAAATATGCAACCTAATATGCAACAATTTGTTCGACTTTTCTCCCTAAAATTCAAGAAATTTATAATTTTATTTATTTATCAAGAATTTTGAATGTTTTTTTATAAATCTTGATTATATAATCGTTAAAATTTCACGAACTTGCGTGCACGAGCAAGGCCGCAAGGCCGAGTAAGTGTAGTGCCCACAAGGGCGCTGCTGTGTTGGTGTGCGCACATCTATGAGTAATGGAGCTTGTGATCTGCGCAGCGTTATTGCGGTGTTCAAGGGAAGGACGCGGGCGCGGTGTACGGGCAAGAGCTTGCGTTATGTGCGTGTGCCTGTGTGGGGGATCGGGGGCCGATGCACGAGCGACCATTGCGACGACCAATGTACACATTAATTAAAAGCATCGGTGCTTGAGGGTCGCTGTGTGGGCGTGGGCGGATGAAGCAGGGGTTGGGAGAGCGCGTTGTGTTTAGCAAGGGAGCTCACTTGCTGTGGACAGAGGTCGTGCATGCGCTTGTTGCCTTGTGGACACAAGCATGCACGCCTGCCTAGAGCTGCCAAGGGCCATGCGCGCGCACACTGTTGTTCGATGGCAAGGCGTCGTCCCTTGGTTATGCGCACATAGAGCGGTGGTTGTAGTGCGAGTCATGGGTGCTCCGCCTATGTGCATGCACGCACCACACGCACACATGGGATATGGCTTCGTGGCATTATGCTTATATGTGTGCGGTTTTGATTTTCCATTGTGCGACGAACTTAATTTGTTTTTCGTTCGTGCTTATAATTTTTTATCATAATTTATATTTTATTAATTTAATTATGATAATTAATTTTATACTAATTATTTAATAAAATAAAACCTTAAATAAAATATAATTAATTCAATTTAATCAACTTTAAATCAAATTTTGGGATTTAAAATAATTATTATATGAGCTTTAAATTTGAATTAAATTTCGTGGTTTCCGGTTAGACTTGAAAAGACAAATTTTTATGTTTAAATTTAGTAAAGAATTTAATTCTTGGTTTGAGTTAGAGCTTTTATGCATGTTTGAATTGAATTTATATTTTATCCTAAATTAGGTCATTTATCTCCTTAGGATTAACAACTCTATTAGCACTAATAAGGTCAAATAATTGGTAGATTCTTTGCCTTAGTTAGTTGAAGCATATATTATGTGATGCGTTTTTTCTGCCAACTTTCTAAGTGGGGCATACATTTATAAATGAATGGTTGAATAGTATATTGTATATAAGTTCTTTTGCAAGTTGCGGGATGTGACGAGTATGTCCCAAATAGGATAGAAAATATGGTTTGTAAACCATTAATTTGAATGTAAAATATGGTCAAAGTATCATAAGTTTTAATTTAAATACGGTCTGCATACCGTTATCATGTTGTAATAATTAGGATAGTTATTTCAATTATGCAATCCTATTTGGTGGAAATGTTTCCTCCATAATTTAAGTTCGAGAAAGAACGTTCAATTCAATTTTCAAGACGGACTTTGAAGTTGAAGTTTGAAGATGAAGTTGGGACATACTATATCACATTTATTTTTATGTTTGTTTTAAGATATTTATTGCCTTAAATATGTTTTGAATTGCATGAGAATGGTTACAATACGTTGTATAATTAAGGTTTTTAGCCACTTAAAATCTAATTAACATAGTAAGCCTTAAGTTCCAAACTTAAAATTGAGTCAAAAAGTGTCATTCCAAGATAACACTTACTCATTTTTTGATCGTTAGTGATTTTTTTCCGCCAAAGCGAGGTGTCACTTTTGGATCCTAAAGGGGTAAGGTACACTTAACTGTGAGTACAAGTTGATTTTGGTTAAACTCAACGCCATAAGTAGTAAGGAGTCTTTTATGTCGTGGAAAATGGGATAGGTTTTCCTTATAAGCTCTTAGATGTGTCTATCAACCAAGAGTAGTTTTTAGACTATTAGGAAATGATTTTCTTTACAAAAATATTTTAGGATTAAGACAAGCCAAAGCGTGCTTAATTATTTAATGATTTTGAGGGTTTTGGATTCATTTTACACACACCTGTCGGAACACTTAATTCCAATAAAATGCTTAGTAATTTTAAATTATGCATGTTTTCTTGAATTTTAATTATTTAGAGCGTGTATGAATGGTTATTATATTTTATTCTTTTCAACTGTTGTTTTCATTATGGAAAACAAAAATTCTTTCAATATTCGGTCTATTCTTGAAAAAGAAAAGTTGAACGGGAAAAACTTCCTTGACTGGGAAAGGAGCTTGCAAATGGGTCTAATGCAGGAAGAAAAGGAATATGTCTTAGAATATGAGACGCCCGAAGCTGTAGGCAACAGGACCACCCAGGCTACCCTCAATGGTTGGATTGATTCCAACAAGGATGTGAAATGTCTTATGCCTTCTACCATGAGTGCGGATCCACGGAAAACGTTCATAGACTCAGATGCTTTCACAATCATCAGTGAGTTAAAGAACATGTTTCAAGATCTTGCTAGAACTAAAGGTTCAAAACTCATCGGAATATCCTTGAGACTAAGCTCAAGAAAGAAGAGCATGTAAGTCCACAGACTCTCAAGATGATTGGATTAATTGAGAATATGAGTAGCCTAGATCAGAAATTCTCTCTATAGATTGAAATAGACACCATCATCCATTCTCTTCATAGCGGGTAGGATTAGTTCAAACTAAACTAAATCACTAATGCTCATTGAGCTTCACAGTATGCTGAACCGCTGAAAAGACGCTCAAAAGTGATAAGAAGGATGTGCTTATGGTATGTGGGGGCAAGTTCTAGAAAGCAAGCCAACTCATCTAAAAAAAAAGGGAGGCACTAGTTCTGCAAAGAAGACAATGAGAAAACCCACTTCTGAATCTGAAAGCTTCTACTACAAGAAGAAAGGGCATTGAAACAGAGATTGGTTGAAGCTAAAGGAAGATCAGAAGAATAGAACTTTTGTTCCCTCTTTAGGTACTTTTGTTATAGACTATAACCTTGCTATTTCAACTTCTTGGGTATTAGGTACAGGTTGTGGCTCACATTTATCTCAAAGTCTACAGCGACTAAGAAGAAGTATGAAGCTTGGCAAGGGAGAAGTCGACCTACGAGTGGGAAATGGAGAAAGGATTGATGCATTAGTTGTAGGCATGTATAGTTTGTGTAACGCCCCGACCTCTAATTTAATTATTAAAGCATAATTAGCAGCGGAATTAACCTAATTTGGTCGGGACATTACCTGTCGTAATTCCCTCTTGGAAATTACAAGGCAACATCATACATAAGCCATAAAAACCTCCAATTTAATATAATAACCTTTATATCCCCAAAATACAAGTACATAAATTACTAAAAGCCTTTAATTAAACTATTAAAACATTAAGCATAAACTAGGTGAATAATATTAAAGTGAAATTCCTCGCCTCTACTCGTTTCCATCGTTCCCCGCAGTACCTAAAACGGAAAACAAAACGGTGAGCCGAAGACTCAGTAACGACTACCCTAGCAACGTAAAATTCATTTCAATTCATTTTATTTAATAACACAGGGAGAATAGAATAAGTAAAACATGGGATAAAAACATCATAATTAATTTATTCATAAACTTTTAATGAAAACATCATTCATAAACTTTTAATTAACATGCTAGTTGTCGGCACGTACAAACCGTGAAGGAATTCTCCACCGGGCCTGGGCCCATAAGAGCCTGGCTCATCATCGTAACATGGGGCCTGGGCCTTGAGCCTGGGCTCATAAACCATGGGAGCCTGGGCTCGTAATCCATGGGTGGACAGGTGTTCGTGGCGCATGCATGACCGATAGATAGGAAGATGGTAGTTTATATACCACCAGACAAACTATGTATTTCACTTTCATTTATCATGTTTTATGTATTTTTATTAAGCCTTGGCTTTTATATTCAGTTGAAATATCATAACTCATTTAGCTCATAAAACATCATTTTGATCCTGGGATCCATAAAATATCATTTCCTTCATGGCATCGCATAATTATCATTTTATGAGAAAATACAATCGAATAATATAAGGAGTAATAAGAATAATACAGTCAAAACATAATTCATTTCCCGCAATTCAATAAAACATGTCAAAACATTCAGTTCATAAATTCAATCATATTGTCATAATTTTACAAACACATTTAGAAGGGAATTGCGGGTACTAGCAATAGCCGTTACCTCAACCGTGGTTTATCCTTCCTGTTTGATGGATCGTTCTTCCTGAGCCCCAAGTCCGATTTCATTAAGAATATTAAATTATTGAATTAGTACTACAACGATAAATAATCTAAAATTACTATTTTATAAATAATAAATTTTATAAGTAAAGAATTTTATGATTAACGAATTTTAATAAAAAGTATAATTTCGAAATTTATTGAAATATTATTATTAATCGAATTTTCGATCAAAATACATAAATTCCATAAATCAGTTTACATGCAAATATTATTTAAATTCTGTTTTTGATAAATATAACTAGTAACTTATTTTCGTAAAATCGATAATAAAACCTGAAAAATAATAAACATTTTATTAGTAAATAATCATTTAATTAAATCATAGGTATTGATTTGTTAAAATCTGATAATTATAAATCAACCTTAACTCACCCAAAAAGCCCAAATTGAGAAATGGCCCAACCTGAAATTGGGTTTGAGGGAAAATAAAAGTCAGGGCTTCAAAATTAGGAATTGGATTTCTCTGTCTTTTTTTTTTGTTCTCGGTTTCCTGGGAAAGCAGGCAAGAACAGGGGAGGGGTGCACGAAGGGAAGGAGAAGAGAAGAGAGGAGGGGACAGCTGGGTTGGGCGGGCGCAGCATCGCGAACCCGCGCTTGAGGCGACGACGGTGGGTGGTTTGTGGTGGAAGACCGACGAGAGAGAGGGAGAATAGAGCATGACTTAGGCGAAAAACAAGGGTGTTTTGGGTGTTTCTAATCGGTGGTTCTGGGAGGAGGGAGGTAATGATTTGACGGTGACGGTGGGTAGTTGAGGACGACGGAGAGAGGGGTTGGGGTTTGGTGGTGGCGGCACGGTTGTGCAGCAAGGAGGAACAGAGGAAGGCAGAGGAAGGGGCAGAGGATCGCGACGGAGAAGAAGAAGAAGGAGAAGGGAGGTATGGTGGTCGAGGGTGGGTGTACGGTGGTGTCGGTGGCCGTTGGAACTTGGTGGTTGTAGGCAGTGGTGGTGTTGGGTGGGTGGTGCATCAAGGGAAAGAAAAGAAAGGGAAGGCAGGGGAGTTCGACCGAGGAGAGCAAGGTGGTGCGCGTGTGGTGGTGTTTCACTGAGACAGCTCGGCGGTGCGGCTGGGTGGTTGGCCGTGGTGGTCGACAAAGGATGGTGGTGGCAGTGGTGGTAGCCGGTGGTTGCAGTGGTGTTTGTTGATGGTTCGAATCAGAGAAGAGAAAAGAGGAGGAAATATTGAAAGTGGTTTTGGTTTTCCATGTTAGAATTCCAATTCTGAAATGTTGAATATGTAAACAGGAAGAGTGATGAATAAGGAGAAGTCCTTGGTCTCCAAGGCATGCATTTGGAATTTTGGACTGATTTCAATGGAAAAGAAGAAAGGAAGGAAAAATACTCCTTCTTGCTTTGTATGTGGAGAGCAAGGAGTTGAAGTGAAATAGAATCTTTCTCTTCAAGGGCATTTTCATAATTTTACAATATTAGGCACAATTTCCGAAATTGTTGTAATTTTCAGAAATTCATAAAAATAGAAATGTTTAATAAAAATCAAGTTTTGAAATAATTATTTATAAAAATATCGTTTAACGAAAAATAAATTTAGTTTCCAAATAAAATAAGAACGTTTAGAAATTATTAAAAATCCAAGAATAATTAAGATTTAAACAGTTCGTTAAGCTTGTAAATATGAAATGATAATTATAAAATCTTAAAAATAAATCATGTAACATTATATAAATTTCAAGCGAAAAAAAACTTCATTAATTAAAATTACGTTCGAAATTAGGATTTAAAACGATTTTAAGCTAAATAAAAATAATTAAGCATAATTAATCGAGTTTAAAAAATTCGGGGTATTACATTCTTACCCCCTTAGAAAAAGTTTCGTTCTCGAAACTTGAAAATTAGATTTATAAAATAATCATTGAAAATTGAAAACGCTCGAATAAAAGCATGATGTTTTATTTTAAAACCAAGATCTCACAATTTCAATTCTTACAATGTCTAGCCTTCTTTCCGCCATCATGTTTTAGGACTCCGCTTCAACTCGAGGCCTAGAATCGAAGAGTAGAGAACACAAAAGGGCAAATTTATATATTGATCCT
Source organism: Spinacia oleracea (assembly GCF_020520425.1). NCBI lineage: Eukaryota > Viridiplantae > Streptophyta > Magnoliopsida > Caryophyllales > Amaranthaceae > Spinacia > Spinacia oleracea. Next base: position 122,704,951 of record NC_079490.1, read on the forward strand.
TAATCGTCATTGAGGTCAATTACATTCCGCCATCGTCTTTCGTATCTCCACTTTACTTCATAAAATAAGATCGAGGAGCAAAGAACATAAAAGGGGAAAACTTGTTAGCATAGGCCAGGCTCTCATTTTACTCTGTGAGATCCTGTTTGAAAATATTTTCTACCAAAAATAGTAACATTTAATGCAAAATTATAATTCTGAAGATATATGTATATATAATGAAAATAAATATTATCTATCAATTGCAATCCTCAAATAATTGTAAAAGTTATTTATTATCACAATCTCACACTCTGAGCTCAGGAGAACTTCCATCGGAGACGTCTTGCATGTATAACGTTTAGTTATTATCAATACAATCATGTTAGCATAAACATAACCCATAAAGCATATCATAAAGACATAATTCTTAATTGAAACTTGCACATTCATCATAAGCATAACAATCATATCATAATCATTTAATCTATCACATGAGCATGGTTGATTCATCACACGTTTACATAAACCATCGTGATTCGTAAATTATATCATTCTTAGGCGACTATTTGGAGGTATTGCATTTTTGTTTGTTCTTGAGTTCTTTGTTGTAGGAATCTTGTCGTTGACTTTCTTTATTTGATTCGTTTTGACTTCGATCTCCGATCTTTCTTCTACGTTGAGTAACTTCGTTAACTGCGTTCGTTGCAGGGGCTCGAGTCCAACCACGTGACTAGGAATACATCGTTAGAAATATGACTTCGTTACTTATCCTTAATACTTTAAGTCAGTAAATCTCGTACTTTGCGAATAACGCTAAGCCGTCAAGCGTGCCTTTATCAGAAACAATCTAGCTCCTAGAAAACTCAGTTCAGACTACCTGGTCCTATAGACATATCATTTTGTCGATTCTCTATTCTCAACTCCATTGCATTCCTCAATCATTTATAATTCTTTTTGAATTTTACAACATTCATTGATACCATCAACCTGATAGACAGACTAATTATCGGTAACTTACTTTGGTAAGATCCTCAAAGCTTTACGCCAACTCGGTTTCATGTTTCTACCATAAATCATAGATGACATCTTTGTAATTCTCTAGTTCAACTTTCTTTATGGATATTATAAAGCATCCTTTTATATAAATACACAAAAATAATCCTATCAAAGATGCGGAAAGGTAAGCCAAGAATACCATCAACCTAACTGACAAACTAATTCCTAATAACTTCTTTTGGTATAATCCTTAGGGCTTCATGTGTAAATTCAATTTCATCTTTTCACCATGAATCATATTGGGTTCCGCATAATATTCTCGCATAACTTTAAAATTGCTAGCTTAGCTTACTTACACTTAGGTACTTACAACCACGTACAAAACAATCATTATGGAGGGTGCGGAAAAATTAACTCAAAAATCAATCATAACTTGAATGCTTTAAACATTGAATAACCTTGATTTAATTGGTGATTCGCCACTTATGAAATACAAACTCATGCTTTTTCAGTACTCTATCATTCAACCTTATTGATAGACTAATTCTTGATAACTACTTTTGGTAAAATCCTCGAGATCTTATTCACGTGTCAACTCAAATGGGTCTCTTATCATAACTCATGTTGGGTTCATAACTTTTCTGTATAACTCCTTAGCTTCCTTAATAGGGGCATACCAATCAGCTTTTAGATAATAGACCTTTGTACTTATAAACACCAAAAATATTCATCGGAAAGGTAACCCAAGAATCTCTTTTGTTCGTAATGTTATCACTTTAAACTTCGAATAACCTCAATTCAATTAGTGATCAACCATTCATGAAATACAAACTTATGCTTGCTTGGTACTCTAATATTTTTACCATCCTTAAAGATTTCGTAACCATGAAAATTCCTCAAAACAATTCATATCCATAAAATCTGTTATTTCGAACCGTGCTTAACTTAACTTCTTCAAGGACACAGTAATGCTTAAACTTTTCCTATCCTATCTAGGGTAGAAAACTCATAACGTGACATATGACGATAAACATGAAATCAAGGGAAGTTCGGCTTTAAAGTGAGAGAAAGCTAAATCAAAGTAATATCAGCGTTGGCGTCATCTTCGTATTTCATCATGTAAGCTCTTGAAAATGTCGGTAGGCGTGATGGATTATGATTATCCTTAACATTGTTGTTGTTTCGTTCATGATTGGCCGAGGTTGATGTTCCGGTATTAGTTGGAGGTGGTTTAGGACAATCTTTAACGAAATGGTCTTTTCCTCGACATCGATAACAAGTATTCGTTTTAGCATGATATCCGCTTCCATTCATTAGAGCATTTCGAAAGTCCCGAGTAGTTGATCTATATGATTGATCTAGTCTTTTAAATTCCATCGAGTTGGCTTGCGATCATAGATTGGTGGATTCGAAGGTGAAGACTTCTTAAATAGTGACGCATTTCCGTTCGCATTAGTGACTTTCGTTTTCCGAGTATCTTTGGCCACTTTAGTGGACATCGCACTTGCAGTTCCTAATCGTTCCATCATCTCCTTGTGGTCTTCTATAGATTGGTCGTGATAGGAATCATCATGGGAAACATCATTGTGGACGACGTCATCGTGAATATGGTGCTTGATGCAAGCTTCGTTCGTGGCATCATTAGTAATCTCGATATCGATATTTCGCATACATATTCAATAATGAACACATAATCAACATGAAAATAATCCCTTTTATCCCGTGCGTTCCTACGCTCTCACTCATTTCATTTTAACTTAACATGATTTTAACATATTCTTTTTAACTCATTCCATAAAACTATTTGCTTAAAGCCTATTGAATTCTATTACATACAAAATCCGTAAGGTTTAGCACTTATGGTCCGGAACCTTTGCTCTGAATACCAAACTGTAACGCCCCGACCTCTAATTTAATTATTAAAGCATAATTAGCAGCGGAATTAACCTAATTTGGTCGGGACATTACCTGTCGTAATTCCCTCTTGGAAATTACAAGGCAACATCATACATAAGCCATAAAAACCTCCAATTTTATATAATAACCTTTATATCCCCAAAATACAAGTACATAAACTACTAAAAGCCTTTAATTAAACTATTAAAACATTAAGCATAAACTAGGTGAATAATATTAAAGTGAAATTCCTCGCCTCTACTCGTTTCCATCGTTCCCCGCAGTACCTAAAACGGAAAAAAAAACGGTGAGCCGAAGACTCAGTAACGACTACCCTAGCAACGTAAAATACATTTCAATTCATTTTATTTAATAACACGGGGAGAATAGAATAAGTAAAACATGGGATAAAAACATCATAATTAATTTATTCATAAACTTTTAATGAAAACATCATTCATAAACTTTTAATTAACATGCTAGTTGTCGGCAGGTACGAACCGTGAAGGAATTCTCCACTGGGCCTGGGCTCATCATCGTAACATGTGGCCTGGGCCCTCAGCCTGGGCTCATAAACCATGGGAGCTTGGGCTCGTAATCCATGGGTGGACAGGTGTCCGTGGTGCATGCATGACCGATAGATAGGAAGATGGTAGTTTATATACCGTCAGACAAACTATGTCTTTCACTTTCATTTATGATGTTTTATGTATTTTTATTTAGCCTTGGCTTTTATATTCAGTTGAAATATCATAACTCATTTAGCACATATAACATCATTTTGATCCTGGTATCAATAAAATATCATTTCCTTCATGGCATCGCATAATTATTATTTTATGAGAAAATACAATCAAATAATATACGGAGTAATATAAATAATACAGCATAATTCATTTCCCGCAATTCAATAAAACATGTCAAAACATTAAGTTCATAAATTCAATCATATCGTCATAATTTCACAAACACATTTAGAAGGGAATTGCGGGTACTAGAAATAGCCGTTACCTCAACCGTGGTTTTATCCTTCCTGTTTGATGGATCGTTCTTCCTGAGCTCCAAGTCCGATTTCTTTCAGAATATTAAATTATTGAATTAGTACTACAACGATAAATAATCTAAAATTAATATTTTATAAATAATAAATTTTATAAGTATAGAATTTTATGATTAACGAATTTTAATAAAAAGTATAATTTCGAAATTTAATGTAATATTATTATTAATCGAATTTTTGATCAAAATACATAAATTCCATAAATCAGTTTACATGCAAATATTATTTAAATTCCGTTTTTGATAAATAAAACTAGTAACTTATTTTCGTAAAATCGATAATAAAACCTGAAAAATAATAAACATTTTATTAGTAAATAATCATTTTATTAAATCATAGGTATTGATATGTTAAAATCTGATAATTACTAGTCTTATATGCACGCGATGCGTGCGAATATTTGAAAACTAATTATTGTATTGGTATTATTACATTTAATCACCTAAAAAAATAATAAGTAAGAAAAAATGTTCACTTTGTTGTTATTTTACCAAGATTACACTTTGAAACTTCATGAGCTACAAAATTTTACATTGGATGAAACATTCTATAGTCTCCACAACACAGAAGCAAAAAAAAAAAAAAATCCTACTAAAATGAACTTAACACAAAGATGCCCTCAAATTTTGAAGCTAACAGCTCATATTGATCTCTGTCGGCACAGGAGTTCGAGGGAAAAGAGATGCTTCATTATTGTGCATTTCATCGAGAGAGCAAGTAATATAAGTCACCTCTAGTACTTGACGCTGCTTGTTCGTCATCTATTTCTTGACTGTCCTGCAATACATAAATACATTATTGCTTGACTGTCCTGCAATACATAAATACATTATTTCTTGAAAATCCTTAACCCGATCTCAAATATCTTGCATGCAATAGACCAAAAGAGAGGAAGAAGGAAAAAGAGAGAAGATGAGAACGAAATGAATAAAAGAACATCAATTACAAAAGCAATTAGAATCACCAGAGTAAATTAAACCAAACGCAAGATAACAATAGAACACAATCATTCAGTCCATTACAAAAAATTAAAGAAAAAACTTGCAAATTTTGGTTCCCTATAAAAAGTTGCAAAAGTTAAAACTGATTATGCCCATTGAGCATTTGAAGATCAATATCACAGTCTATTCCAGATTTCCACTTAACACCTTATGTGGTTTCTCATAGAGCATTAATTCTCAAATAAAATACTAACAAATAAATCAGTTCACAATGATGATAATTTCTGTGTTAAATCCCTTAGCCTCCCCCACCCAGATCATCCTCAAACAAAACCTAATAAACATCTATGTCTTAACCAATTCAGCATCAACGCTATAAAATAAGCATCAACAACTTCAATTAAATCCGAAATTCTAAACTAAAGCCCCAAAAGCATTCCAATAATCAGCAAATTTCTAGTTTACCATATAAACATATAAAACACCAACAAAATACAGCAAATTTCTCTAGTAAACTACTTCCACCATGCATTATAGAACTTCAAAATTGATAAGTACTAAGGATCTGGATTTGAAATGCCCCGATAGTCTTATATTCTCTAACGGTATCCCACAGAAATTAAAATAAATATGATACACGACAGGTTGAATCCTACAGATATAAATATCAATATGATGAACACAACCTAATTCTCGCAAGTTGAATCCTACAAATACACGACAGGCATAAGAATCTCACACGTAACATTAAAGAATTCGCAGAATTTTTTAGTTTTTTTTGCAAAAAGGGCATCAGATATCGAGGCATTTAAAAACTCCAAGTTACACCAAAACAATTGTCTAACTTACGCCCTAAAGTTAATAGACAATAAGGGACCTTCATTCATGTTGCTTGCAAGTTGCAAGTACTTTTCAACCTCCATATATCAATCACTACCAAATTAAACTACCTATTATAGTTATACAGATCATTCGAAAAGCAATGACTAATTTCCTAAAAGAAGCATGGTTTATTTTAAAACTAAAATGGCATCATTTAAGAGCATGGAATGTAGTTTCCAACTCTCCATTGTGAACAGAAATTTGGACACCATGATATCCGAGAATCAGGTTTTCTGCCACATTTCACATTCTAAACCAGATTTTGAAGACTCTTCTTTCAATAATACTTCCATATAAATATGTTCTAAATGATTAGGAAAAACATTACAATTCATAAGATTGAATAAACTACCTTTTTCTCCAATATAACCACTTTTGCTATTGCAAGCCTTGGTAGAATAACCAACATTGCAAATTGATTCCATATTTTTGGGAGTAAATCCCTTCTGATTATTAAAAATCAACAGTGTAGTTGTAGCCCCTGTGACTATTATATCCCAGGATGTTATCAAGAACTCCAAGGATGGATCAACTCCTTCTAGGTACTCGTTATCTTCAACGTTCTTCATAGCAACATACACTTGAGTAAATTCCCTTTCCCAAAGTATCATATAAGTGTTCAATGTGGCAGGATATCAGTACATATAACAATAAACAACAAAAACATTCGCCAAACTTTCTAATGTCTACTACAATTTTCCAAATGCCACATACGACATGCCAACTAATGCTAGAAAACTGATTTTGGGAAAGGGACGTAAATGAGCGAGAGACGATGAAGGAGAGGACACACAAACAGTAGTAGTAGCAGCAGAAACAACGAAAATAATAACAACAATAACAAAAACAACAGCACCAACAGAGCAACAATGTCAAAGAGATGGTCTACAACAGAGCCTCAACCAAGATTCACTATTGTTTGAGAAATAATGAAACCAAGATTAAAAAAAGACAAATCATTGGCATTGAGAAATTGACAATACTATAGACAATTACCATCTAAGAGAATTTAAATAATTAAAGAGGACAACTTAAACTTACCAACACAACGGGCAGGTTGAACCAGAATTGCTGGCTTTCTTACAGAGTGAGCAGATGTAGACAGAAGCAGCAGCAGCATCTGTTCTTTAATAGCAGAGTGAGCAACATCAGTTTGTGAAATAATGAAACCAAAATAATATATGCAATTTTAAGTGCAATTTATTAACAATTTAATGAAAAGAAGACCCAATTCCCAGAATCGATCTTAGTGCAAAGATCAAATTTTTGACAAATAAGAAATACCCAATTTCTAGAATTGCGCATTATGCACATTCAGCTGTTGTATAGCCAATTTCTAAAATCGCCCAATTTCTAAAATCACCCTATTGTATAATAAAATAAGTTCATAAAATCAGAAATAAAAAGTCAAAAAATGAAATCATTCAACTCAGATTAAAAGGTCATACTTGTAAAACAATTACTGCAAAAACAAAAACCCGGATAGATTGGATCAAAACAATTGAAGTATAAAATGGAGTTTCACTCAAATTCATATAAATATTTTAGGATTGAAGAAATCAAAATACCTGCTCGACTTCAGAATAATTTGCAAAGATGAATCTCTTTAGTGAAGAAGATCGAAGGAGATGATGAAGAGAAGATCGAAAAAAGGATGAAGAAGAAGATCTAAGGCATTCGTAGAGGAAGAAGATCGAAGAGGATTTGGGGGAGAAGATTGAAGAAGATCCGTGGAGGAAGAAGATCGAAGGAAAAACGGGAGGAAGGAGAGAGAAAACGGGAGTGCAAGAAGGGTTAGGTTAGTTTAGCGCAGAGGGTACATTAGTCTTTTTGATTGGGGACACGAAAAGTGTTATTACCAAATTAACCTCAGCTGTTCCTTTATATAATAGAGATAAATCAACCTTAACTCACCCAAAAAGCCCAAATTGAGAAATGGCCCAACCTGAAATTGGGTTTGAGGGAAAATAAAAGTCAGGGCTTCAAAATTAGGAAGTGGATTTCTCTTTTTTTTTTTTTTGTTCTAGGTTTCCTGGGAAAGCAGGCAAGAACAGGGGAGGGGTGCACGAAGGGAAGAAGAAGAGAAGAGAGGAGGGGACAGCTGGGTTGGGAGGGCGCAGCAGCGCGAACCCGCGCTTGAGGCGACGGCGGTGGGTGGTTTGTGGTGGAAGACCGACGAGAGAGAGGGAGAATAGAGCATGACTTAGGCGAAAAACAGGGGTGTTTTGGGTGTTTCTAATCGGTGGTTCTGGGAGGAGGGAGGTAATGATTTGACGGTGACGGTGGGTAGTTGAGGACGACGGATAGAGAGGTTGGGGTTTGGTGGTGGCGGCACGGTGGTTCAGCGAGGAGGAACAGAGGAAGGCAGGGGAAGGGGCAGAGGATCACGACAGAGAAGAAGAAGGGGAAGGGAGGTACGGTGGGTGTGCGGTGGTGTCGGTGGCCGTTGGGGGGGTGGTGCAGCAAGGGAAAGAAAAGAAAGGGAAGGCAGGGGAGTTCGACCGAGGAGAGCAAGGTGGTGCACGTGTGGTGTTGTTTGACTGAGACAGCTCGGCGGTGCGGCTGGTTGGTTGGCCGTGGTGGTCGACAAAGGATGGTGGTGGCAGTGGTGGTAGCCGGTGGTTGCAGTGGTGTTTGTTGATGGTTCGAATCAGAGAAGAGAAAAGAGGAGGAAATATTGAAAGTGGTTTTGGTTTTCCATGTTAGAATTCCAATTCTGAAATGTTGAATATGTAAACAGGAAGAGTGATGAATAAGGAGAAGTCCTTGATCTCCAAGGCATGCATTTGGAATTTTGGACTGATTTCAAGGGAAAAGAAGAAAGGAAGGAAAAATACTCCTTCTTGCTTTGTACGTGGAGAGCAAGGAGTTGAAGTGAAATAGAACCTTGCTCTTCAAGGGTATTTTCGTAATTTTACAATATTAGGAACAATTTCACAAATTGTTGTAATTTTCAGAAATTCATAAAAATAGAAATGTTTAATAAAAATCAAGTTTTGAAATAATTCTTTATAAAAATATCGTTTAACGAAAAATAAATTTAGTTTCCGAATAAAATAAGAACGTTTAGAAATTATTAGAAATCTGAGAATAATTAGGATTTAAAAAGGTCGTTAAGCTTGTAAATATGAAATGATAATTATAAAATCTGAAAAATAAATCGTGTAATAATATTAAAATTTCAAGCGAAACAAAACTTCGTTAATTAAAATTACGTTCGAAATTAGGAGTTAAAACGATTTTAAGCTAAATAAAAATAATTAAGCATAATTAATCGAGTTTTAAAAATTCGGGGTATTACAGTTTGTCGTTGACCTCTGGCCTAATTTTGGAACTAGACGAATGTTTCTACGTTCCAAGTATTACTAAACACATCATTTCTGTTTTTTGCTTAGAAACCAAGGGATATAAATTTGAAATAAAAGACAATAGTTACTCATTTTATTTTAAAGAGATGTTTTATGGATATGCAAGATTAGTCACAGGACTTTATGTCCTCAATCTTGACAAACATGTTTATAACATTAATGCTAAAAAGTCCAAAATGAAGTATTCAGATTTTACCAATCTGTGGCATTGTCGATTAGGCCTAATTAACATGAAACACATAGAAATGGTTCAGAAGGAAGGAATTGTAAAGCCATTTGACTTAGCGGATTTTGGGGAACGCGAATCATGCTTACTTGGCAAAATGAGTAAGCAACGTACCTTTCTCTAAGGTTAGAGAAAGATCAAGTGATCTATTAGGTCTAATCCACATAGATGTGTGTGGCCCAATGAGTTCAAATGCAAGGTGTGGTTTCAACTACTTTATTCCTTTTACTGCTGACTTCAGTAGATATAGTTATGTCTATCTAATGAAGCATAAGCCTGAATTCTTTACAAAATACATGGAATTTCAAAGTGAAGTTGAGAATCAACCAGGAAAGAAGAAAAAAGCACTACGGTCTAATAGAGATGGTGAATATATGAGTTATGAATTTGATGACCATTTGAAAGATTGTGAAATCATATCATAATTGACTCCTTCTGGAACACCGCAATGGAATGGTGTGTCGGGATGGAGGAATATAACCTTTCTTGACATGGTTTGGTCAATGATGGGCCGGGATGAACTTCCTATAGAATATTAGGGACATATGCTTAACACAACAACACTCACACTGAATAGAGCTCTGTCAAAAGCTGATAAAAAAACTACATATGAGTTATGAACTAGAAAGCCTTCATATGTGTCTTTTCTTAATATTTGGCGTTGTGAAGTATACGTCAAAAGATTAATTTCTGAAAAACTTCGACCAAAATCTGACAAATGTATCCTTATGGGCTACCCAAAGGAAACAAAGGGGTATACTTCTACAGTACATCTGAGAAAAAGGTATTTGTTGGTCAATATGGTATCTTTTTGGAAAAACAACACATTTCCAAAATGAGAAGTGGGAAAAAAGTAGACCTTAAAGAAATTCGAGTCGAACAACAAAATCTTGAGAATGATCAAAATGATATTAAGGTTGAAACATTGAGAACTTTAGAAGTGTCTGGTGAGGATAAAGAACCAGGTAGATTTATTGCCCCACGTAGATCGCAAAGGTATAGGGTTCATCCAGAAAGATACGTTGGTATTTCTGATGACTTAAATCCATGAAATTCTATTTCTAGAAAGCAATGAACCTACGACCTATAAATAAGCTATGACGAGCCCTAGCATCACGCAATGGCTAGAAGCCATGCAATCCGGAATAGACTCCATGTCTGAAAACAAAGTATGGGATTTGGTCGATTTGCCAGATGGCTACCAACCTATAGGAAGAAAATGGGTTTTCAAGTTGAGAAAGGACAAGGATAGGAAACTAGAAGTTCTCAAAGCTCGATTGGTTGCAAAAGGATACAGGTAAGTCCACGACGTGGATGATAATGAAACCTTTTCACCGGTTGCAATGCTAAAGTCTATTAGATCATGTTGGAAATCGCTGCATATTACGATTATGAAATATGGCAAATAGATGTCAAAACTACCTTCTTAAACGACATTTTAACAGAAATTAATTGTGTTCATGACACAGCCCGGGGGTTTTGAGGATCCAAAGAATGCTAAAAAGGTAGCAAGCTTAAGAAATCCATTTATGGATTGAAGCAAGCATCAAGGAGCCGGAATATACGTTTTGATGAAGCCGTCAGTGAATTTGGCTTTGTCCAGAACGCAGACGAATATAAGAAAGTAAGCGGGATAAAGATTTATTTCCTAGTATTCTATGTCGATGATATATTACTTATCGGAAAGGCATTCCTATGATGCACTCTGTCAAGAATCTGGGAAAAGCACAATACATATTGGGTATCAAGATCTACAGAGATAGATCTAAGAAGATGATTGGACTAAGTCAGAGAACTTATATCAATAAGGTGTTGGCTAGGTTCAATATAGCTGACTCCACTAGTAGAAAAAACCCCTGTTGCAGCCCCCTTGTTGCAGCGTACAAGTATAAATACGCTTCAACAACCAGTCGGTCAACGCGGGTCAAACCCTTTAAAGGGTTATCGCAGCGTACATTTTAGTTGTTCGCAACAAATGCGTTTGTTGCAGCGTACAAAATAAAAGCCCGCAGCAACAACCCGTAGTTATTGCAGCGTACATGTTAATGCCCGCTGCAACAAGTCCGCGTTTCAAATTAAAATTTTTACTTTCCTAGTTGCAACGTACAAACCGCGCTCAATCTCTGTTCCTTCTCTGCTATAGCTCCAAGCCTTTTCCCTTAAACAAATATCCAAGGTCGCCGTCGAACTCAGCTCGCGTCGCCGTCGAACCCAAGAGTTGCTCAGCCCTGCGTCGCTGTCTTGGTTCCGTTGGTTGCTCATCTCCCCGTCGCGTCGTGGTTCAGCCCTGCGTCGCTGTCTTGGTTCCGTGGTTCCGTGGTTCAGCCCTGCGTCGCTGTCTTGGTTCCGTGGTTCAGCATCTCCCCGTCGCGTCGTGGTTCCGGTGGTTGCTCGGCGTCGTGGTTCCGGTGGTATGGTGTGTTCAATTTTTATTTTCGTTTTTTATTTTCGTTTTCAGATTAGGGTTCAATTTTAGTTTTTGATTTTCGTTTTGATTATTGTTTTTGATTTTCGTTTTTGATTTTCGTTTTGATTTTCGTTTTGATTTTCGTTTTTGATTTTCGTTTGTTCAACTTTTATTTTTATTTTGATTTTGTTGATTTTGTTGGCTGTTGGCTGTTCCGGTGTGTTCCTGTAGTTACTGGAAAAGACAATGGTTTGCTATCCAGGCAATTAGAAACTAAGCTAAAGTTCATGATATAGTTTCAACTAGCCCTTGTTGGGAAATTATGTATTGTACTTTGGTGTTTATCGCTGCGGTGGTGGGGATTCAGGGACAAGCGATATGGCGAGGAACCTTAAAACTGTTTCGTGTTGTCTTTTCTGTGACATTTATACGTAATGGTGCATATTGTAATGAACGAACATCCCTTTATCCCCAACTGGTATTTAGAAACTGATGCTTGAAGGTTTACTTTGATGGAAGAGTTGCTACTAGTGTGCACTGTGCAGGATGATTTTGCTAGAAACAAAGCACAAGCCAGTATGTCCTTTATTCATAGAGTATACATAATGTAGAAATTGTGTTAATAGTGTCTTTTGTCTTATGATAGCTGTTATGAGATTTACGCTTCCCGTTTTCCTTATTTTTGCTTGTCCTATGAATTGTGATTGTCACCTTGGTATCTAGCATCTGTCTGTAAGCTGCTTTAAGCATGGGTCTGTTTTTTCATTAGTGAATCATATGTTTCGATTGTTTATTGTTTCTTGCTGAGTGTATACTGTAGGTCTGTAGCAGAAGCAGCATTATACTGCTTGCACTTGCAACACTATATTCTCTTTAACTTCTTGGTTTGTATTTTTTTTCCTATAATCTTCTTGTTAATTGCTGGTAGCCTGGTACCATGAAATTCACTTTTTCTCAAGTTCTTGCATCTTTTCTCAACAACCTCTTTTAATTCTGTGTATTTTATTCTCAATTGTCAACTGTAATTGAAGCTTATGCTGCATACAACAGTGTTTAATGGTCAGCATCTTGATACTTTCCTTTTTCTATCTTGCCCGTTTTAAGCTGGCTATATTCTTTTGAAACCAACTTGATCTTCTGATCGCTTTCTAACCATTTCAGGTATCTGTCATCCAACCTGTTTCTGGATGTGGACTTGCTATACTTTCCATTTTCTCCCATTTTTACTTGAAGGAGCTTATGAATGTTGTAGATTGGCTGGGAATCGCATTGGCTGGCATTGGTACAATAGGTAATGTAAGTCTTTAGAAGCTGTCTTTTCTGAACATTATTTATTTCCTAATTGGAATTTTCATTAAAAAACGAACAGGTTATGTGGAGTTGCGACTGTCTTTTTGGAGGAGTAATGATCCTATATGAAGGTTTTAAGTAGTACACAATGCATATTGATCTCTGTTAAGTATAATGATGTACTCTTATTGTACAAAATAAAGAACCTCTTACTTAGTTGAAAGTTGTAGCTAGGGGAAGGTGAAATAATTAAACCTTTTGCCTAGGCATATCAATCTGCTATCAGCTTCCAATTAAGATTGGACACATTTAGATTGCATCGAATAGTTGACATAAGAATGCTAAGGCCCCATTTGGTATCACTGTATTGGTTTAATTAATTGGTAGTTGTTTGATAGGTTTTAATTAATTGGTAGTTGTTTGATAGGTTTCTAAAATCTTAGAGACAAAAGAAAAAAACAAACTGCTCATTTCCTGCCAGAACTTTCATTCGTGCTTCAATCATTGCAAAAATACACATATTTGTTTTGCTTGATACTTTGATGTAATACACAAATTCGTTATAGGTCATATTAAGGCTAAAATGAAGCATTTTCCCTCCAAACTTTAAACTTATTACATGTTTAATATGCTTAGTTTTAAGTTTCTAAGACTTATTCTAACTACTTATACACATTTAAGGCTTGTTTGGTCGTTATAGGATATATTTAGGCTAAAATGACATTTTCGCTCCAAACTATGAACTAAAGAACCTAAGGACTCATTTTAAACTTACTAATTGTTTTATATGCTTAGTTTTGACTTTCTAGAACTCATTCCAATCCATTTATGCATATTTAAGGCTCATTGTGTCGTTATAGGTCATATTTAGGCTAAAGTGCCATTTTCGCTCCCAACTTTGAACTTAAGAACCTAAGGACTCATTTTTAAATTATTATATGATAAATATGCTTAGTTTTAAGTTTCTAAGACTTATTCCAATCTATTTATGCACATTTAATGCTTGTTTTATCGTTATAGGTCATATTTAGGATAAAATAAGGCATTTTCGATCCCAACTTTAAAATAAAGAACCTAAGGACTTATTTTAAACTTATTACATGTTTAATATGCTTAGTTTTAAGTTTCTAAGACTTATTCTAACTACTTATACACATTTAAGGCTTGTTTGGTCGTTATAGGACATATTTAGGCTAAAATGACATTTTCGCTCCCAACTATGAACCAAAGAACCTAAGGATTCATTTTAAACTTACTAAATGTTTTATATGCTTATTTTTAACTTTCTAGGACTCATTCCAATCCATTTATGCACATTTAAGGCTCATTGTGTCGTTTTAGGTCATATTTAGGCTAAAATGACATTTTCGCTCCCAACTTTGAACTTAAGAACCTAAGGACTCATTTTTAAATTATTATATGATAAATATGCTTAGTTTTAAGTTTCTAAGACTTATTCCAATCTATTTATGCACATTTAATGCTTGTTTTATCGTTATAGGTCATATTTAGGATAAAATAAGGCATTTTCGATCCCAACTTTAAAATAAAGAACTTAAGGACTTATTTTAAACTTATTACATGTTTAATATGCTTAGTTTTAAGTTTCTAAGACTTATTCTAACTACTTATACACATTTAAGGCTTGTTTGGTCGTTATAGGACATATTTAGGCTAAAATGACATTTTCGCTCCCAACTATGAACCAAAGAACCTAAGGATTCATTTTAAACTTACTAAATGTTTTATATGCTTATTTTTAACTTTCTAGGACTCATTCCAATCCATTTATGCACATTTAAGGCTCATTGTGTCGTTTTAGGTCATATTTAGGCTAAAATGACATTTTCGCTCCCAACTTTGAACTTAAGAACCTAAGGACTCATTTTTAAATTATTATATGATAAATATGCTTAGTTTTAAGTTTCTAAGACTTATTCCAATCTATTTATGCACATTTAATGCTTGTTTTATCGTTATAGGTCATATTTAGGATAAAATAAGGCATTTTCGATCCCAACTTTAAAATAAAGAACCTAAGGACTTATTTTAAACTTATTACATGTTTAATATGCTTAGTTTTAAGTTTCTAAGACTTATTCTAACTACTTATACACATTTAAGGCTTGTTTGGTCGTTATAGGACATATTTAGGCTAAAATGACATTTTCGCTCCCAACTATGAACCAAAGAACCTAAGGATTCATTTTAAACTTACTAAATGTTTTATATGCTTATTTTTAACTTTCTAGGACTCATTCCAATCCATTTATGCACATTTAAGGCTCATTGTGTCGTTTTAGGTCATATTTAGGCTAAAATGACATTTTCGCTCCCAACTTTGAACTTAAGAACCTAAGGACTCATTTTTAAATTATTATATGATAAATATGCTTAGTTTTAAGTTTCTAAGACTTATTCCAATCTATTTATGCACATTTAATGCTTGTTTTATCGTTATAGGTCATATTTAGGATAAAATAAGACATTTTCGATCCCAACTTTAAAATAAAGAACCTAAGGACTTATTTTAAACTTATTACATGTTTAATATGCTTAGTTTTAAGTTTCTAAGACTTATTCTAACTACTTATACACATTTGGTCGTTATAGGACATATTTAGGCTAAAATGACATTTTCGCTCCCAACTATGAACCAAAGAACCTAAGGATTCATTTTAAACTTACTAAATGTTTTATATGCTTATTTTTAACTTTCTAGGACTCATTCCAATCCATTTATGCACATTTAAGGCTCATTGTGTCGTTTTAGGTCATATTTAGGCTAAAATGACATTTTCGCTCCCAACTTTGAACTTAAGAACCTAAGGACTCATTTTTAAATTATTATATGATAAATATGCTTAGTTTTAAGTTTCTAAGACTTATTCCAATCTATTTATGCACATTTAATGCTTGTTTTATCGTTATAGGTCATATTTAGGATAAAATAAGGCATTTTCGATCCCAACTTTAAAATAAAGAACCTAAGGACTTATTTTAAACTTATTACATGTTTAATATGCTTAGTTTTAAGTTTCTAAGACTTATTCTAACTACTTATACACATTTAAGGCTTGTTTGGTCGTTATAGGACATATTTAGGCTAAAATGACATTTTCGCTCCCAACTTTGAACTAAAGAACCTAAGGACTCATTTTAGACTATTAGGACATTGTCATTAGTTTCTTGAATGTTAAAATGTGATATTTAATTTGTATTTAATCTAATGTTTAATTTAAATTTCTGTTTTTGTAAAGGTCTACACTCCGAGGATTGCGCCTTATGCGAGGAATTTGATGTGGTTCGTGAGCAATGGGCTAAGTTTTTTACCAACAAGTATTTATTATTGGCTTTAGCGCGCTTGATCGAGTTGGTTTAGTTGTTATAGAATAAATTTTATATTAAAATGTATGTTTATGTTGAAATTGGAACATATATTTAAATGTAATATGTGCACTTTGGTTTTGGGATATATAGTATACAAAACTCCAGTTGTTGTTTTTATATTTGTTATACAGGTTGCGTTATTCTATTATTGTTTTGACAGGTTTCTATATTTGGTGCAAGGCACTCTAGGTATCCCTAAACAAAATTAGAATTTTCCCGCCAAAAGTGCTTTTTTGCAGCGTACATATATGTTGTACGCTGCAACAAGGGAAAATTTTTTCGCAAAAATTCAGACTTGTTGCAGCGTACAAATAAATGTACGCTGCAAAAAGTTGAGTCTGTTGCAGCGGGCTTTTATATGTACGCTGCAACAAGTCCAAAATTTTGCCAATTTTTTGGCACTTGTTGCAGCGTACATCTAAAAGCCCGCTGCAACAAATCACTTTTTGCAGCGAACTTGTACGCTGCAACAAGTTCAGACTTGTTGCAGCCCCCCCAGTTGCAGCATACGATGTACGCTGCAACAGGGGTCTAAAAGCCCGCTGCAATAAGGGTTTTTTCTACTAGTGCTCCTAGAGAGGTCACCATCCCATGTCTCATAGAATGACTCTTAGAAAGACTTAGTGTCCCAAAATCCCTGATGAGCGAAGAACAATGAGTGAGATACAAAATGATAATAGATTGGTTTAAAAATTAATGCTATGTTATGTACACACATGGATGTTTCGTATGCACTCAATGCTACAAGTAGATACCAGTCAGACCCAATAGAGGCATATTAGACTGTTGCCAAGAACATTTTTAAGTACCTGAAAAGGCATAAGGATAATTTCCTAATCTATGGTGGAGATGATGAATTGATTGTGAACGGCTATACGGACGCAAGCTCCTAGGCCGAGAAAGATTATTTCATCACAATTTGGGTTTATCTTCTGCCTCAATGGAGGTACAGTAAGCTGGAAAAGTGCTAAGAAAAGCACCATTACGGATTCAACAACTGAAGCGGGGTACATTGTTTCACATATATGAAGCAGCAAAGGAAGCAATTTTGATTAGGAAGTTCATTGAAGAACTTGGTGCAGTCCCGTCCATTTAAAGACCATTAGCTCTCTATTGTGATAATAACGGAGCTATTACCCAGGCCAAAGAGCCTAGACACCACCTGAAAGTCAAGCATGTACTCCGTAGATTTCATCTTCTACTAGAATTTATTTAAATAAAAGAAGTCGAGATAAGCAAGATTGGAACTGACGACAACATAGTAGATTCATTGACTAAACCTTTCCCGCAAGCGAAGCAAACCTCGCATACTACATCAATGGGAATCAGGCATGTTGGAGAATGGCTTTGTCCATTTAAATGTTATTTAGTTTTTAGAGTTTAAATACTTTGTAAAACATTTACTGTTAACCATTCATAGAAGTGAATAAAATTAATTTTTCAATTTAATTGTGGTTTATTAAATGATGAGTCCTTTCAATTTGACATTATATTCAAGATAGATTGTCAAGATTATTAATATGACTAAGAAATTTCTATCAAGTGAATTTGAATGTCAAAGGTTGATAATGATCCCTGGTCAGATATTTTCTATAAAGTTGGACGCATAGGAAGCATTAGACAACTAGATTCCAGGATGACTAGTAGTTCCGTTTCTTGAACTATGTGGACATGGAAATTTCATTATCATTTGAATAAATACTTACTTGAAAAGATTAGTATCGGACATACCTATGAAATTTTACTACAAGAAATATAAAAGTCTGTCACATGTAAATTTCATAAACTTATTATACACTAATCCTTAATACTTGAGTGATTTGAGATTACTTGTTAGAGAACTGCTTACTTTGACGTTGTCAACCGCAGAACCATAAAAGTAGGCTATAACGGAAACTCTCGAGTAATCACCGATCAAACGAAGGTTAAAATCAATATCGCAAGATCAGGATTGTCCTCCCATAAATCGGGATGAGATGCCAAAAGTTATACAAGGCCACTCGGAGAGCGAAGAACTGTAAAATGCATAGTCGTGCTCAGATGGGTCATTGGCTATGATCATCTGTTTATTTGAATAATTGAACTCTGATACTCAGAAATACCTCTAGACATAATAAGGGTGACCAATCTTACCTTATGTTCATGAGTAGGCATCAAGCGACAAAGGAATTAGGAAATAAACACTTGTCTCTAAGTACAAGTGGGAGACTGAAAGAAATATGGATTTGCTCCAAATTCGCATTTAATGTATATAATACGAAGTCTAATAAATGCGGTTAAGATTAATTAACAAGTTATTATTCGGTGAGATCAAGTGATCGAAATGCGTAGCTGGAAGCCGCATTCAGATCAAGTGGAATCTATACCTATACTAAAAGAGAAGTTCCTCTCTCCTCCTATGTCCACATGTCACTGCCTGAATTAATCTCACGTTTTTTTAATTTCAATATCATTTAATTTAATTAGTTGTCTTAAATTATATGATATATTTTTGGATTCTTCTTAATTTAATTAGCACGTATATAATCTTCTAAAATATTACATAAGGTTTCAAAGTTGACAAATTTAAAAGATTTGATAACGTTTACTCCGTAGTATGTTAATGTTTGGCAACTTATGGAAAATCTTTGTTTTACTTTCCATTACTCTATCAAACCTTACAAATTTATCATAGTAATTATGAAAAGGTTGACTAAGATTTTATTCTTCATTGGAATCCTAAATCTAGAAAAGATCTCAATCAATCTTTTTGAAATTACAGTATAAGGAATCAAATATTTGATTTACCATATTTTGACAAATTAACCATTTTGCATCTCACGGTTTTATGACGACGACAAACATTTACGGACCATACAAATCATGAAAATCATTCCAATAAAATTATGTGTTCTCTTCAATCTATTATATAAACACAGATACGCAATCTATCTATAACTATACTAAAAGAGAGGACCCTAAAATTTAAGATGACACATGTCGCTCTCATAATAAAAGTTTATAATTATATTGTGTGAAAAATCCTACAGAGAACATGCTAGATTCTATAATTATAGATTAATAAAAGTTTTCCCGTTCTTTTTTTCTTCCCCTAAAAAAAGAAATGAATTACGTTATTTTTTATTTATGGAAACATTATCTTCTTATTATTTTATTTACATTCACATAAGATATTAACTAAACTTAAATATTGTGTGAAAAATCCTACAGAGAACATGCTAGATTCTATAATTATAGATAATAAAATCTTTCTATTTTCACTTAAATGATTAATAGCTAATTCTAATGCATTTAACCAATAGTAATATATAAAATATTTTTATTTTTACTTAAATGATTAATAGCTAATTCTAATGCATTTATTTTCTTTATACTTACTATTTGCACGAATTCGAATGCATTTAACCAATAATATATTAAATCCCGTATGTGAAAAAATTATAGAAAGTTAATATTCTAAAAATACATATCGAGACTAATTTAACAAGTTCTTATTATTCAATTAAATTATTTGAATTGTAAAATATTCATGTTAGATGAAAGATACTTCGTATTTATTTTGGTAGAAATGATATATTGTACTATCTTTATTCTTTGAAGTTCTTTACACGTACTTACTATTTGCACGAATTCTTGAGAGTGATGGATAGCTCAGTTGGTTAGAGCTTTCATCCCGATTCCAGATGACCCTAGGATCGATCCTCATCCCCGACCTCGTGGCTCTTTCGCATAAAAAAAAACTATTTGCACGAATTCTAATGCATTTAGCCACTAATATATCCAATTTCGTATGTGAAAAAATTATAAAAAGTAAATATTCTAAAAATATATATAGAGACTAATCTAACAAGATCTTACATGTCAACGTTTTGATGTATATAATAGTGAGAAATTACGGTCAAAATTTTCATACTTTGGACACATATTCCAATGCGTGTTAAACTTTTAGGAACGGAGGTAGTATATACCTCTTAGGAAATACACTATCGTATTTCTATATATAATTCCTATTATATTAATACTTTTACTTTTTTCCAAAATTAAATTTTTAAGTTTCATCCACTTAAGAAATACGCTACATATATATATACTATATGTTTTTTTCCGGTAAATAGCAAATATTATTAACCAAAATGAGATAGTTAACACAAACATTACAAGACACGAATCAAAGCCAAAAGGCAGGCAACAAATCCAACAAACAAAGGTTGTCAACAAATTAACAAACAACAGCCTAAACAACAAAGAAAATATAAACTAAAGCACCAACGTTGCAAGTCTGCTACGTACATATTATATTCTCATTCTCTTTCCTAAATTGATAAAGATATAAGGGAAGCTACCAATTAATTAATAAACTAAGCTTGATAGCTATATATATATATATATTTTATTTCATATAAAAATAAAATGTGATCGTACTTAATAAAAAGAAATATGGAGTATTAAAGTCTATGATTAGTAAGTTCAGGTTTACGATGAGTTAACAATTTGATATAGAATTATACTTTTTTAAGCTCATTTTTGTGATACTCCGTATAAAAGGGTTACACGTACGTGAGTATTACAGAATAATTATAACACCGAGTTCAGTCTAAATGTGCAATTATTTTTGTTAAATCGTAAAATCATATATCGTATAAAGGTTAAAAATTACAGTGATAAAAGTCATTTCAAGTATCTCCTTCGTTATTGTACGTGCGCACACTATATTAACTATTCATATGGTAAATGGAGATGTAGGAAGTGTTGCATGTTTTAAAGAAATCGTTTGAAAGTTTATATAAAAGTATAGTTTTTCTTCTTCTTTATGTATGGTTTAGAGAAATTGTTTGAAAGTTTTAACAAATGTATGGTGTTTTTACAAATGTACAGTTCACCGGCTTAAGTAATTGTTTTAATTGCTAAACTAATCAGTTTCATTGCTTCACTAATTGGTTTCAGTGTTTAACTACTTAGTTTCAGTGTTTAACTTATACTTCCTCCGTCTTTTAATACTCGCAACGTTTGGACTTTTGCCACTATTCATATAATCTACTTTGACTATTTTTAATGTTTTTTATATAAGATAAAACGTAGTCATGTGGGATCTTGTTAGATTCGTCTCAATGTGTATTTTCAAAATATCAACTTTTTATAATTTTTGCATAAAGAGAATTTAAGATATAAATTATCAAAGTTGTGCATTGACATGCGTGAAACTAACAAACGTTGCGAGTATTAAAAGACGGAGGAAGTATGATATCAAGCCGGTCTTTTGTGTAAAATCGCCTTATATAAAAGTTTGTATGATTATATAGGATAGAGATAATTATAGCTGAGTAGCATGTAGAAAAGAAACCCTTTAAAGTATGGACCACTTTGAGTTAATTAAAAGTTGCCATAATTTCGACGGGTAATATCTAAATTTTACGGATATTTTGGCTTTAAAGGTAATCATAGTATCAAAAATATTTTTTGCAAAATATTAGAGTGTTGTGACATCCAAGGGTACTCAAGATCGACCTAATAAGACTCATGCAACATACATACAAACATATACGTAGTAATTAAGTTTTTTTTTAACAAACTTTGAAATTTAAAGTTGATAGGTAATTAAGATTTGTATGAAGATGAATGCTCGAGCAGGTAATGTGGGTGGTGAAACGGGTAAGGTGAGTTCCTATATTGAGCGGGTATGTGTACCTAGCTAGGCGGGTGGTGCGGTAGATACAGTTTTAGAATTTTCTCCCGTCACATAATTAATAACAAAATAAAATGTTATGCTAAAGAACGTAAAAATGCATAATGAGACAGAAAAACAGGGGAAAAAACAAAAAACAAGGTCGTTTGTATTTGTATTTACTCTAACCATGAAAAAGACATACTATGGGTTCATGAACGAAAATATTTGACGATCCCTCTATATTAATTTTCGTAACTTGGAAGGTTGGAACCATTGAAAAAATTGTTTTATAACCTACATATGACCCTCATTTTTAGAGTTATTATGATATTTGTGAAAAAAATTAATCTTATTCTCGACTTAATCTTCATTGATTCAATCCATACAAAAGGGTAAAATTCGAAGTAATATAAATAACTTAATTCATTCCTAAATTATTGTTTTCTTCACTAGAAGGAATTTATTGCATACATGCAATATAACCAGCACAAAACGCATGTCTTAACGTTCCTTGATTATTTTCTATTTCAACTTATATATTTTCTATAAGTTGTTAAAAGTTTTTAATTTGTTGAGTTGGATATTAATAATAAATCCTTTAAAATTCTCACAAATGTCTACAATGGACAGAGGAACTAAATAGCAATAGAAAAATGAGACTTGAGTCTTTTGGTGTATGTTTGACTTCATTGCAAAAAAAATAAAAATAAAAAGCAATAGTTTAATTATTAATCTCTATATTTAAATGGCAGCATAATTTTAGAGCACATTACATGTACTCGGGTGCAAGGTGCACCCTCTTACATTTTCTCCTTACATGTGAGGAGAAAATGTGGCAGGGATCACCATTGAGCATAAAAATATCCTTGGGTACAAGTGTACCTAATAATTTTCAGCATAATTTATAAATATTAGAGCTTAAAATTTTAATTTTTAACTTTATTATTTTGTAAATTATGATCTTTTCTTGAAAACTTTTTAGATCGTTTAGATATTGAAAATAATACAAATTTAATATTTGAGATTTTCAAAGATATTCAAAATTATACAAATTTAATATTTGAGCTTTTCAAACCGTGCAATTGCACGGGTACTATACTAGTTAATACTAATATTAATGACACAGCTTACTCTTGACTGAACCCGTCAGGTCATACAAATAGTATGTGAACGGATCGAGTATTTAGGTAAATATATTATATTCCGTAAATACTCTAATGGATTACATTCGAAAATAATAGATGTTAGTTTCAGTGGCAGCTAAACAAATCAGCAAAAGGCAAAGTCGAAAATATTGTCAGAATTAGAGATATTGCTGGAAACGGAAATATGGTTTGCATCGGAACATTATCGAAAAGGAAATATTGCCGTAAACGGAAATATTGTTGGAAATAGAAATATTACTGGAATCGGATATATTATCAGAATTGGAAATATTATCAGAAACGGAAATATTGTTCGAATCAGAAATACTACCGAAATAAAATAAAAAACTTATCGGAAACGCGAAATTCGATC
This sequence comes from Spinacia oleracea, assembly GCF_020520425.1. Taxonomy (NCBI): domain Eukaryota; kingdom Viridiplantae; phylum Streptophyta; class Magnoliopsida; order Caryophyllales; family Amaranthaceae; genus Spinacia; species Spinacia oleracea. The sequence continues at coordinate 122,728,572 of NC_079490.1, forward strand.
AATGAGTCGGAAGCACGGGCCAAAGGCCACGTGCATCACAACTCCCAGACAAGGCAAGCCCACGAGATGACCGCATGGGCGAGCCATGAACAATAGACCAGCGCACGCGAGTGACAAGCAAGCAGAGCGTAAGCGCGCGCCAGGCAGCACTGCAACCTCGCACGACATGGTGCTAGCCCATCCACGTTACTTGGGCGCCAAGATAATTTGTGCGACAAGTAACTTAGAACACAAGTTAGAGCAGTACTAGGCAAAAAACACGAACTTCTTCTCTCTTCTCTCTCATGGTGTGGTGCACGTTAAGGTTACCTTGCTAACGTACGCCACTCTTGAAAATGGCGAGGAAGAAGAAAACGCAGAAGCTTGAGATTTCTCAACTTAATGAGGAAGCTTCTTCTCTTCTTCATCAAGAAGTTTCGAGGCCTAAGAACCAGAACCAACTCAGAAAACAAATACCCATTCCTGATGAACCTCGGGTTAGTGCAAGTCTGGTGACACCAGTACCGCCGCCTCATTCTGGCCATGTGCCGCCGTCGATGGAAAGTCTGGACAACTTTCAAGCTTATCAGGACTCGGATGGTTGGTCGCAGTCAGTGCACACTGATGTAAATCGACCGCCATCGCTGGTTGAAGCTTTGGAAGAGTTTTATGAAGATAGCCATCGAATGGTGGTGGGAAAGGATAGGGTGGACCTGCTGGTGAGAAGTGTTAATGCTGCACTCAAGGAGATGCACCATCAGAGTGCGATGAAGGAGAACCCAGGTGTAGATCCAGCCCAGAAAACAGAGGATATCCGTACAGAAACAGAGTGTGGGATGAATGGTGCGCAGCCAGCTCAACGGCGACTGGATATGGAACCAAAACCATGGGTGAGTCTATTCAAAGTTAGTACACTCCCTTCTAAAGGTTTTGCGTTGAATTTTATTGCTCCCACAGTCTGTGATGGTACACCCATAGCTGTACTTGATAAGAATGAGATTCAAAAAATGAATGATCTATGGGGAAATGCAGTTGTCATGTATGTGGTTGGGGAAAAGCCTTCGATTGGTGCTATTTTGAGATTCATTGCAAAAGAATGGCATCAAGTTGGTAAACCTCAGATTTTCCTCCATGATGAGGGCTATTTTGTAATCAGATTCCAGTCAAAGAAGGACAAGGAATCAGTTCTGGTGGCTGGTCCTCATATGTTCTTTGGCAAACCTATGATTGTTAAACCTTGGACAACAAGTTTTAATTTCCAGGAGGAAATATTGAGGGTTGTTCCAGTGTGGGTTAGGTTGCCTAACTTACCACTGAGCTGTTGGGGGGGTGATTCATTGAGCAGAATAGGGAGCTTGCTTGGAGATCCTCTATTTGCTGATGAATGTACTTCTAAGCAGCAAAGAATATCCTTTGCTAGAATTCTCATTGAGGTGGATGTAACTGGTGACTTGCCTAAATCTGTGCAGATTCAGGACCCTATGGGTAACATTGCTAAAAAGGTGGTTGAGTTTGAATGGCTGCCACCTTATTGCCAGAAATGTAAGATTGTGGGACATGACTGTACACAGACAAAAGTCAATACCACAAGGTTTAGGCCAGCTGATGTTCAGAGAAAGAAGGTTGTGAAGGTGTGGAAAGCTAAAGCAGTGCAGCCAGCTCTTGAACCAAAAACTACTGATGAGTTGACTACTAATGATGCTGTACAAGAGGATAATGGGGAGAATGGAGAGTTATCTGTTTATGATAAGACTTTTACTCCAATTGCTCCAGTTCTTGATGAAGGGTGGAGAGTTGTTTCAAGGAGAAGAAGAGATATCAGAACTCCATCTCAGACTGTGGGGCTTGCTGAGGTCCATTTGAATGGGCAGGAATTGGTTGCCGGTAGTGATGGAGTGGAATTCCCAACTGATCCACCACGAACATTAGTACTTGGAATGTGAGGGGATTGAATGATTCCATTAAAGTAGTTTAAATAAAGAAGTTTTTAGCTAGTAATAACATTAGTGTTGTAGCTTTGTTAGAAACTAAAGTTCAGGAGAAGAATAGTATTAAAATCCAGAAGAAAATAGGGGTTGGGTGGCAATGGATTATGAATTATGAGCACTCTCCTAGGGGAAGGATTTGGATTGGATGGAAGCATGCCTTGGTGTCAGTTCAGCTTCTCCATAAAACTGAATTTTGTGTTCACTGTCATGTTGCTACAAAGAATGGCTTGTTTAATACTATCTTTTCAGCTGTGTATGGTTTGCACTCTGTTGATACTAGAAGACCTATGTGGAGAGAGATCACTAATTTCAGTAGTACTGTTAATTGTCCTTGGCTAGTCATGGGGGATTTCAATGCAGTTTTATTAGCTGCTGATAGGGTAAATGGCAATGCAGTTACTGAAGGAGAAACTAAGGACTTTGATAGCTGTATGGATGCTGCAGGGTTGGCTGAACTTAAAAGTTGTGGGAGTTACTATTCTTGGAGCAATAAGGGGCAAGGTAACTTGAGAATCTGTTCCAGAATAGATAGGGCCATTGCTAATGCATTGTGGCATTCTAAGTTTGTTGATGCTGTGGTGGATTATTTACCTCCAGGAATATCTGATCACTCACCTCTGGTTATGTCTTGTAATATCCAACTGGGAGGAGGGAGTAGACCCTTTAAATTTTTTAACTATATGGCTGATCATGCTCTTTTTCTTGATGTGGTTAAAAAGGGATGGGATGTGTCCTGTGCAAGGGGTGGTTCCATGTTCAAGGTTTGGACTAAGCTGAAAGCAGTAAAGCAAGGATTGAAGGAGCTTCATCACAAAGATTTTGCTAAGCTTGATGAGAGAATTGAGGGGTTAAGGGCTGATTTGGGTCAAATTCAGATTCAGTTAGCATCTTGCCCTACTGATAGCAATGTGCAACAAAGTGAGAGGGAGTGTAGTGAGACTCTTAAGAAATTCTTGCATATTCAGGAGAGTGCATATAGACAGAAAGCAAGAATTCAGTGGTTGCAAGTAGGAGATTCTAATTCTAAGTTCTTTTTCAATGCAATGAAGGAGAGGATAGCTAGGAATAGCATTGATATTTTGTATGATGATTCTGGGAAGAAGCTAAGCACTACTCAGGAAATTCAGGAAGAAGTTAGCTCCTTCTATAAGCAGTTGATTGGTACTGCAGCTAGCACGTTGATGGGTGTGGATGTTGGAGTGGTTAGAAAAGGGAAACAGCTTTCTGCTGCTGATGCAGAAATGTTGGTGGCTCCTGTCTCAGATGCATAAATTGATGCAGCTATCAAAGGTATTGATATCAATAAAGCCCCTGGGCTTGATGGTTTCAATAGTTTATTCTTTCTTAAAGCTTGGGAGATTGTGAAAGCAGATGTTTATGAAGCAGTGAGAGAGTTTTCCAGAACTGGAGTGATGTTAAAGCAAGTGAACAACACTTCAGTTACTCTGGTACCTAAGATTCAGAATGCTTCATGTGTGAAGGATTTTAGGCCAATTGCTTGCTGTTCAGTTGTTTACAAAATTATCTCCAAAATTCTTACTGCTAGAATGCAAGGTGTTATTGGCACAGTTGTAAATTGTTCTCAATCTGGTTTCATCCCTGGTAGATCCATTTCTGATAATATTTTGCTGGCTTGTGAGTTGGTGAAGTGCTATTCTAGGAAACATGTCTCTCCTAGGTGTATGATTAAGGTGGCTCTGAAAAAAGCCTATGATTCCTTGGAATGGCCTTTCTTGAAAACCATGCTGTCAGAGCTAGGATTCCCTGTGAAGTTTGTGAATTGGGTGATGTAGTGTCTTTATTCTGTTTCTTATTCCATTCTGATAAATGGTTGTCCCACTAAACCAATTCCTGCAAACAAAGGGTTGTGACAAGGTGATCCCATTTCACCTTACTTGTTTGCTTTGGGTATGGAATATCTGTCAAGGTGTCTTGCTGCTCTTGCTGAAAATACTAACTTCTCTTATCACCCTAGATGCAAAAAGCTGGATCTCACCCATATGATGTTTGCTGATGATTTGTTGATGTTCTCCAGAGCTGATGAGAGTGCTGTGAAAGCTCTTTTTGATGCTTTTACCAAGTTTTCCTTGGCTTCTGGTTTGGAAGCTAATTTGCACAAAAGTGAAGTCTACTTGGCTGGTGTTTCTGATCATGTTGCTTCCAATATTGTTAGCTCAATTGGGGTTCCTCATAGATCTTTCCCATTCAGATACTTGGGTGTTCCTCTTACAATTAGGAAGCTCTCTTTCACAGACTGCAAGCCTCTCATTGATAGAACTGTTGCTAGAATCAAGAGCTGGACTTCTAAGTTTCTATCCTATGCAGGTAGGCTGCAACTGGTGAAATCTGTTCTCTTTGGTATCCAACTTTACTGGTGTCAGATTTTTGTTATGCCTAAAAAGGTGATGAAAGAGATTCAGAGAATTTGTAGATGTTTCTTGTGGTCTGGTGCTGATGCAGATTCTAGGAAAGCTTCTATCTCTTGGGAGCAATTGTGTTTTCCTAAGAGTTGTGGAGGGTGGAATCTTAAAGACCTAACTGTGTGGAATAAAGCAGCAGTTTTGAAGCACTGTTGGGCTTTAGCTTTGAAGCAGGATAGGCTTTGGGTGAGGTGGATTCATGCTTATTATATTCAGCATAGAGACTTCTGGACTATGCCAATTCCTAATGGTTTAACTTGGTCATTGAGGAAAATTTGGCATAATAGAGAAGTGTTTCTGCAGGCAAATGGAGTGGATCAGTTTGTGCAGGCTGGTAAATTCAGAATTCAGAAAATGTATAAGTTTCTTCATCTAGTTGGAGCTCAGGTGGGATGGAAGAGATTGATTTGTAATAGCCATGCTAGTCCAAAGAGTACCTTCATTATGTGGCTAGCAGGGCAGAACAGACTAGCTACAAAAGACAGATTGATAAGATGGCAACTGAGTATTGATGGTACTTGTGGTCTGTGTCAGTTGGAAAGTGAAAGCTTGGATCACTTATTCTTCTCTTGCTCTTATTCTCGGGAGATTTGGAAACAGGTTCTGCTTTCTCTAGGTGTGACTAGAACTGTGTTGCCTTGGCATGAGGAGGTTCAGATTGCAGTGAAGAAAAGCAGAAGTAAACAGAAGCAAGCTTGCAAGTATATTATAGCTTTCATTGAGTCAGTTTACTGTGTTTGGTTGCAAAGAAACTCTAAGGTTTTTAGGGATCATGTTGATCCAGTCAAAACTGTTGTTAGCAACATTATGTTTAATGTTGAGTGTAGATGTCAGTAGTGGCTTCTGTGTGCTTTAGCTAGCTTGTGTTGGTTAGCTGGGTGCTTTGTTGTTTCTGTTGGACAGTTGGTGTTTTCAGAGTTTGTTAACACTCTGATTACTTGGTAAATAAAGCTCACTATTATTTGCCAAAAAAAAAAACAAGTTAGAGCAACTGGCCAGTTCTTCAACCTAGGTTTTAGGGATGTTTCCTAAACTTTCTAAACCTAATTGACTGGGGTTTTGGTATCCTAGGATTTTCCTATTTCCTACAAATATAGGCATATGACCAAAACATATGTACGTGTGAATTTCACAACTGGCTATCACCTAAAAAGTGACATCCCGATTAATATCCATACCTTATATTGAGATTCTAACCTAATCAAATTAAGGTAGATCCGAACGTACTGTGGACTATATACAGAGGCGACATTTAGAATCTTAATACTTGTTTATGTTAGGTTCGAGAGCAGCTAAGGAAGGCACGCATAATATTGTATGTAACCCTAATTATGCTAATTGATTATGTGAATTTTACATGTTTTTAAGCACTATATGTTTATTCCGCAGGAGGATTAGATTATTTATAACCTAACAATTGATTTCAAAGACATCTCTACTTTCTCCAGCACCGTTGGGTCGAGATTCCAAATGGTCTGAAAACTATGTTGAAGCACTCGTTGCTCCATGGTCCAAACCCGATGGAAACCATTGTGTAGTTGTTGGCAAGTGACATCCCTGTTTTTATCTCTTCTTAATGATCTCCATCATCAAGCTGCCTTATAATGACCATCGTTGCATCCTCCCATGCCTTATACCAAGTGGTGCACATGGCACCATCGCAATATGCATACGCTACTATATTTTGTTCAATGGGTTCACCCATGCTATATGCCATGACCCCCCGTAAAAAAGGTCATGCCATATCTGTGATACATATTTGGTAGGCATCCTACACCCAAGACTTCTCCCATGGCCGACCTCCGCTTATGACCTCACTACACACCTTATAGAGGTTTATTTTGGAATAACTATAAATTTTTAGAGAACCCAACTGATAGTAACATAATACTGGGTTCTCAAGCCTTACTTGGAACTCAACTCTAGCCCAGAGTTATACGTTGATCTATATTCATAAATTAACCTCCACCATAACACACGTTTCTTTCGTTAAGTTATTATAAGGAGTTAAGCTCTTCAATATCATAACAAGTGCTCCTTCTACACTTGTCATTCGCTACGAGTATCTTACGCGACTCTCTCTGCACAATTATTTTGAAGGCTACTGCTTTGGAAGTTAAGGATTATTATAGAGGTTTCTTGTCTTTTCCCTTAGGCGTTCGAAGATTGAGTGCTCACCCACACTTTTCTTGGTGCAAGTCGCGCACTCTATGTGCTTCTGGCTCAGTCGGCCTACTCGATGATTAGCATCAAACTAAGGCATTGTCGACCAAAATGATTGTTACAGTTCATTATGAAGGAAATATGATCTAATGCTAAAAATGAGGGGTATTTATAGTAGGAATGGGTGCAAGATGCCAGCACACGCCAGCGCAGCACGCCGAAGCAGCGCTGGGCGCTGGTGACGTGGCGTGAATGCCGCCAAAGCAAGGACGCGGGCTCCGTCCTTGTTTCGTCTGGTAGTGTTATACCTTTGGACGAATAGTACTAGGCTAGGCGTTTTGAGTTTGCTTGGAGGTTAAGGCACTATTTTTCGTCTAAAAACAAGCCTTTCTCGGGTTTTGAATTCCGGTTTTACGGGACGGGGCCCGGCATGCTCGGTTTTGTGGGTCGGCGCCCGAATTTGACTTGCCTTATATGATTTTGAGTGGAAAAGGCCTAGTAAAACCAATGGGATGGTTTACTAGATGAGATTGTACTTGGATTTTTAATTGGTTTTTTGAAAGTTGTATTTTGTACCGAGAACCGGAAGGGGAACGACCTCGGGAATTGGATTTTCGATCTTGAATTTTGGAAATGTTCTTAGCAATTGGGATTTCCGCCTGGAGTTATTTCAACCGCCTAGTAAGGATAATGGTATCGTCATCATCCCAGAGGGGAGACACAAATTACGTGTCTACAGCAGCCGAGCAAGGCAATGCCAGCAGCAGCCACGCGCGCACAGCACGCCCCTTCGTGGGTTGTGCGTGTGTGTGTGTGTGTTCGTGCAACGCTATGAATCCTTGGACGCATAGGATTTTTCCGATTAGTTGTTTTCCTAATCCACTAGAGTTAGTCATTTGATTAAACACTAAAATACAAAGGATTAATTTAAGTAGAATTCTAATAGAATTAGTAAATTGAATCCAAGTGGAAATCTAAGTCCGATATTTCCTCCCTATAAATAGGTGATATATAATCACAATTTATAACACATCAATCATAAGTATTCATATAGTTTAAGATTAAACTAGCTTAATAATTTGCCAATATAATTAAGTTCGAATAACATAAAACCTTAGACTATATTCTAGTTAATTAAATCTAAGGAGGATCCGAACGTGCTGTGGACTATCTACGGAGGGACGACACTTGGAGTCCTAAACTTGTTCTTGTTCGGTTCGGGAGCACCTAGGGAAGCCACGCGTCACATGTATGTATACGAAATTATGCTAATTGATTATGTGGCAATTAATTTGGATTCCAGGCTTTATTGTTTTTCCTCATGAAATATATGTTTTATATTTGTCATAACCTAAAATATATAAAACATAACCTAATATTCCTGGCGCTGCTGCTTTGAGGCCTCGACGAGGCATGGGCGCAAGCCTATGGCCTTGTCTTGGCCCGATTGGTTCGTTTTAATTTTAATTTTTCGGTTGGAAATGATTTTAATTAAATTTAAATTCATGATTTAATTTTTTCTCGGAATTTAATTTTGAATAATTTAATTATTATAAATTTATTTATACTATTTATTTTACCAAAATTAAAACCATGATAAAATTTAAATTAATTAATTTAATGAACTGAAAATAAAATAAAGGATTTAAATAATATTTTATATGAGTTTTAAATTTTAATTAAATTTGTAAGTTTCCGGTTGGACTAGGAAATACAATTTTATGTTTAAAATTCGTAAAGCATGTAAATTTCTTGGTTTTAGTGGGAGCGTTTTAGTCATAAACTTTTGATTAGGTCTACGTTCTTTTAAGGTTAAAACAACTCGATTAGAATAAATAAGGATTGAATAATTTGTAGATTATTGGTAGCCTTGATTAATTGTTGCAAATATTTATGTGATGCATAATATGTTCTACTAACTTGCTATGTAAGCCATTAATTGATAAATGAATGGGTGAATGGTATATTGTAAATGTACTGTTTTGCAGGTTATGCAAAGTGACTAGTATGGCCCAAATAGGATAGAAAATATGGTCTGCGTACCATTAATTTGAATGTAAATTTGGTCTAATGCACCAAAGTTTTTAATTTAAATATGGTCTGCGTACCATCAAATAGTTGTAATTAGTTTCAATTATAGCTTATCCTATTTGTAGAAAATGGCGCCTCCCAGGGTGAAATTCAAGACGGACTTTCCAATCCATTTTCAAGATGGAGTTTGAAGTTGAAGCTTCAAGATGAAGTCGGGCCATACTAGATCACATTTATATCTTGTGCATGCTTTAAGGTATTTATTGCTTTAAATATGTCTTAATTATGCATGAGATTATGGCTTGATTATGTTGCATGATTAAGGATTTTAGTTCACTTAAAATCTAACCAACATAGTAAGAGCCTTAAGTTCTAAACTTTAAAAATTGAGTTAAAAGGTGCCATGCCAAAATAACACTTGGATAACCTTTACATCAATGTTAGTAATAGTTTCCGCCATAGCGAGGTGTTACTTATTGATCCTAAGGTACACAAATAATTGTGATAAAGTGTTAGTTTTGGTGAAACTCAACGATATAAGTAAGGAGTCCTTTTATGTCGTGGCAAATGAGATAGGTTTACCTAATAAGTTCTTAGACGTACCTATCAACCAAGAGTAGTTTCTAGACTATTAGCAAAGGATTGCCTAAAATATTTTAGAATTGAGTCTAAATACATAATGTGCTTAATTCTTCAATGATTTAAGCGTGTTGGAATCATTTTATTCACACCTGCCGGAACACATAACTTGAATAAAATGCTTAATAAATGTTGAATCATGCATGCATGCTAGAATTTAAGTTTATTAAGAGAAAATGTGAATGGTTATTTATTTGTTTATTCTTTTTAATTGTAGTTTTAACTATGGCAAACAACAATTCATTCACCATCCGTTCAATTCTCGAAAAGGAGAAGTTGAACGGGAAAAACTTCCTTGACTGGCAAAGGAACTTGCAAATAGTTCTTATGCAGGAAGAAAAGGTGTATGTCCTGGAAGAGGCGATGCCCGAAGCCGCAGGTGACGGGGTCACTCAAGTAGCCCTCAATCGTTGGATTGATGCCAACAAAGATGTAAAATGTCTAATGCTTGCAACCATCAGTGCAAATCTACAGAAAACGTTCATCAACTCAGATGCTTTCACGATCATCAGTGAGTTAAAGAACATGTTCCAAGATCTGGCTCGAGTCGAAAGATTCGAGAATCATAGGCAAATCCTTGAGACCAAGCTTAAGAAAGGCGAGCCCGTAAGTCCACATGTTCTCAAAATGATTGGACTTATTGAGAATATGAGTCGGCTGGATCAACAATTTTCTCAGGAAATGGCTATAGACACCATCCTCCATTCTCTTCATAGCGTGTATGATCAGTTCAACCTGAACTACAGTATGAATAGTCTGGAAAAAACGCTCACTGAGCTTCACGGTATGCTGAAGATGAAGAAAAAAAGTCCCAAGGTGCATTTAGTCTAATACCAAGGTTCAGATTAATTGCGAACAATTAATTCAGTGAGATCAAGTGATCGGAACAGATAGCTGGAGCAATGCTTCCGATCAGTGAGTTCTAATGAATATTAAGCTCACAACTTAATCTTGACTGAACCTACAAGGTCACACCAATGGCATGTAACAGATCACCGGATTAAATGAATCGAAAATTCATTTAATAGCTTTTCGGGAATTAGTTTTGGAAAACGCATTATACGAAACGACCTTGCATCAGAATCGTATATCGTATCGCGAATATTCGTAAGCTGGGAAAAAAGAATAAATCGCATCGTACGACGGTGATTCGTCGTATACGAAACGATAAATAATATCCGAAAGGTATTAGTCGCGAATACGAAGGACATCGGAGATGCCGGCCCGTCGAGCATAAAGCACGCAAGCGTGCAAGGCCCAACGAGCCAGCAAGCTCGCGAGCAAAGGCGAGCAGCCAGCCCGCGTGTGGCGCGAGCACGCAACAATAGCGCATCATCATAGCAGCGACGAGCGAGCAGGCCAATGGCCCAGCTGCTTAGTCGCGCGTGCTGTGGTCTTCGGCTTGCAGCATGGTTGGGCGTTGGGCTGCGGGCGAGTGCTCGTGTGTTTTGGCGTGGCCGGTCAAGGCCTCTTGGTCTTGGCCGGTTATATCATTTAATACAATTAGGTTATTGTATTTCCACACAACACACAACACAGTTTTCCATCAATAAACCTAATTCAGAAATTACGTTCATCAGTTTTCTCTCTCTGGGGATACTATTCTTCCCAAAAGCAAAAACTCTTGATTGATTGTCTAAGCTACGGTTATCAAGACGGATCTGATCGTGTCGGTGAACCAAGTAGAGGAACAGAAAGTTGAGTTCTAAGTTCTTGTTCGTTGACAGATTACTAGGGAAAATAAGCTTCGAATGTAGGTTTGCTTAATCTGTGCTTTGTACATGTGTCCTGGCTTTGGGGATTGTTTCCGCACATGTTATTATGTTTAATTGTATTCCCATACAGTGGTATCACGAGCTTATGTATTCAAAGCATGTTTTGGCATGATTTTTTATGTTTTTGTTGTTGTCGATTTTTTTCGGAATTTTGTTGATTTTTCGAAAATTTTATAGAATATTGGATTAATTGCGTAACCTGTTCTGAAATCAAAAAGATTCAGTTTTTCAACTTTTCTGACCCTAATCTGATTGAAAATTATTTTCTAAGATAGGCCTCGAAGTTATGTTTTTTGGGCGTTTTTGTTAATTTTCGAATTTAAATTAAAAGTGTCGGAAAGTATTTCAATGAAAAGGTCAACCTAAGCAACTCGGAATTGATTGAAATTTTGACACGATGTTGCTGGGTATTATCTTGATCTATGGTGAACATTTCAGATTTTTCCGATATGTATAAACCCTAATTTTTCTTTCCCCAAATGCGTAAATTTTAGATCGCTAATTATTTTTTTAATAATTTAGATTTAATAATTCGGTTAATTGGGAAACGGAATTTCATTTCATGGGTCAGTGGCTAATTTTAAAAATTATTAGATTAAAATTTTGAATGGTTTCGTTAATTTTAATCGCACTTAAACCTAATTATTAAAATCTGAAATTTAAATGTTTAAAGAACGATTTAAAGTTTTAGATTTTATTATGTAAAAGTTCAAATTTTTAGTTGAAATCGTTCGTTCTTAAAATTTGAATAATGTTAGCCTTGATTTAATATTTTACGAAATCGGATTGTCGTTAAATTAATTAAATCGTAAAATTCGTTATTTTTCGAAAATAAATATCGTAACTTTTTATGAAAAATAACATAAATGCAAACGTTCGTATAATTAATTTTTTTTTTTAGTTGAGTTGGTCCGTAGTACGAACCAAAGGCACGAACACAAGGGTGGGGTGGACGTGTGGCTCGTCGAGCCATGGGGGCTGTCGCATCAGTGCCGAGCCGCAGGGACGCGGGCAGCAGCATGGGCGCTGCGTGCCGCGCGCGCGCTTGGCGAGGGATAGGCGATGGCTGCGAGCAAGCAAGGCGAGGTGCCTTGCGATGTGCAGCGACGAGCTTCGAACGAAGCGCGCAGGGGCAACAGCGGCTGTGGGCACGCGTGCTCGGCTGCGGGGTATGCGGGCATTGCTCGTGTGCCTTGTAGGCCACACAGTGCTGCGATGGGCCGCAAGCCTAGCCCGAGCAAGCACATGAATATTTTTTTTTAAATTTGTTTATTTCGTTGGCCTTGACCATGTTTGCATTAATTTGGGCTAACGGGATATTTAATTTAATCTTTTATTTACTTGGGCCGGGTCGCGAGTTTTAATTTAATATTTAATAATTAATTATCCGGAATAATTATTGGTTTGAGTGGGAGCCACTAAATGAAATTAAAATGAAATAATTATTTTAATTATTTTCGTAGGCCGCACTATTTTAATTAAATTCATTTTAATTAGAATAAAGTCTACGGATTAATAATTTGGAAATTGATTAATCTTTTAGGACGCGTTTATGTGAACGTGAATTTTAATTCACGTAAGTATTTGCATAATTATATTGGTCATTCGTTTTAGCATACGAATGGGTGAATGCATAGAATATGTATTTTATGTAATGCAGGTACTCCATGTGACTAGTATGGCCATTTAGGATAGTTAAATACGGCCTGCGAACCGTTCTATCTTTGAATGTAAAGTTTTAAATATGGTCTGCGTACCATGGAAATTTTGATGTAATTTTATTATTTTCAAGTATTTCTAAGTTTAGAACTTCAAGTTAGCATTTGAACGAATATTCAAGACGAAGCCAAGCTAACAAGATGGTGATGAAGATTGGATGCTTCAAGACAAGATGTTTTGGTCCATACTAGTTCACCATTTTATTTATGCATTTGATATATACATAATCGAATGTATGACTCGATTATGTATTTATATATATTTATATATTCATATATATATATATATATATATATATGCTTGAATGTATGTATGTATACTTTGCATGAATAGGTTGTTTCGTATGACTCGATTAGATTAAGTTCACTAAATAATCGAACCAAAATAGAAACAACTAGGTCCAAAGTAATACTGAGTTTAAAAATTTCCTTCCAAATCAAGCACTTACAAAAATCTAAGGACCTAACGTAGTAGGTTTACGCCAAAGCGAGGTTCTATATTAGTTGACTTAGATGGTAAGGCGTCCCAAATGAGCACGTTGATTGTGGTTTCAACTCAAACAACAATGGCATTATGTTGTGGCAATGGGATAAATTATGGTATTAATTTATTAACCAAGAGTAGTTTGGAGATTACTAGCAATAGGTTTTGCTTACCTAGAATCTTAAACTACTTAAGACATGCCAAAGCTGCTTAAGGATTTAGGACTTTTAGGGTCTTGGAATCGTTTCATTCATATTTGGACCATGTTTTGCTTTTTGCATGAATGAAATGTTTAATAGCATTAATGATTCCATGCTAGCTTTTATTTTAAAGTTATTAAGTTATGAATGGTTATTTATTGCGAATTCTTTTCAAATGTAGTAATCAAATGGCCGCATACATAACAACAATCAAATCATCGAAAATTCTGGATGTCGAGTTAGACTTGACTAACTTTCTTGAATGGGAAAGGAAACTTATTGAAGTTTTAAAAGTTAATGGCATGCTCTATGTCATTGAACAACCTTTCCCTAGCTATGATGCGCATGGTATGACTCCTGAAAGGTACAGAAGTTGGGCACTTCACAAGTACCTTGCCACGGAATTTATCCTAAAGTCTATTCCCGAAAGTTGGAGAGGAAGGTTCATTACTTTTGAGCCTCACGCTCTCCTAAGTCGTCTTGGGGATACGCTTTCGGATAGGTTATTGATAAAGCAAAGCCTTTGGAACTTAGACTACCTACGCGCTGGTAAACTAAAACTATCTCGACCGGGTCTCAGGGTAAGCCCCTGCAGTTGCAGCTCTTCTCTTACCTAAGAAAAGATTAGGGGGTCTTCCGCTCGAACGAATCTTTTTTCGCCGGGAAGCAGAATGCTCTGGGCTTCCGCAAGGGCCTCCCCCCTCTTCCCCGAAAGCCAAAGGTATGTCTCGTAGGTGGACGTATCGGTTCTAGGGCCTTCTTTACGCGTGCTGGTAGATGTCGTGCGGGTTTCATCCCATGTGCCAAACTGGTGGCAAAAGGGTTGATGAATTGGCTAATTCAATGAGTAATCTCAAACTCATTACCCCACACAAGTCGTGCCTAGAGAACGAGCTTCTAGAGGCACAAAAGCGCATTTACTCAATTAAGATGGACAAAAACACACCAATTCGGTCTCATGTGGATATGATGTCTGGATTATTTTTCACAATCGAGAGACTTGGTGGTTCCGTCAAAGAGTCGATGGCTATTGCTTTAGTGTTGAATTCTCTTCATATGGATTATGAGGGGTTTAAGATGCACTATCTCTTTAATCAGAAAGAGAGCACATTCTGTGAACTTGTGGAATTGCTCTAGACATTCGAGAGAATCCTTAAGTTCAAGCAAGACCCTTTGAATGTGAGGTGCACCAAATTCAAGAAAGTATGCAAGGGGAAGATAAGCAAGGTTGGATCTTCATCCACTCCCGGACGGCAACTGGCGCGTTCCAAGAGCAAGATGAGGAAGAATGCTTCTCCTTCAACATCGCAATGCTTCAATTGTAATGAAATTTTTCATTACAAGCGAGATTGCCCCAAACTAAAGGAAGAGAAGAAGGACGGAAACGTTGCTTCTCCTTCAGGTATGTATGTTATACATTGTAATCTTTTTAATCCTACTTCTTGGGTATTATATACTGGTTGTGGCTCACCCTTACGTTCCAATTCGCAGGGACTAAGGAGAAGTATAAGGCTTGATAAAGGCGAGATGGATCTACGCGTGGGAAATGGAGCACGGATTGCTGCATTAGCCGTAGGATCTTATTTTATTTCTTTGCCTAGTGGTTTTGTTTTGGAACTAGAAAACTGTTACTATGTTCCTAGTATCACAAGAAACATTATTTCCGTTTCAAGTTTGGATTCTAAAGGTTTTAGTTTCCAATTTAAAGACAATAGTTGTTTTTTTGCTTTGAATGAAATATTCTATGGTTCAGCACAACAAGAAAATGGACTATATGTGCTAGATACGAGCAAACACATTTATAACATAAATACTAAAAAGGCTAAAACTGGTGATTCGGATCTCACATTTCTGTGGCATTGTCGATTAGGCCATATAAACACAAAGCGCATGGAATTACTTCAACGAAAGGGAATTCTAGAATCATTTGACTTAGAGAAGATTGATCAATGCGAATCTTGTTTACTTGGCAAAATGACAAAACAACTTTTCTTAAAGTGGGGAGAAAGAGTAAGCGAACTATTAGGGCTAATATATACGGACGTATGTGGGCCTATGAGTACAAAAGCTAGAGGTGAGTTCAGCTATTTCATAACGTTTACGGACGATTTCAGTAGATATGGCTATATTTACTTAATGAAAAACAAGTCTGAATCGTTTGAGAAATTCCGAGAATTTCAAAATGAAGTAGAGAATCAACATGGAAAGAAAATCAAAGCTCTAAGATCGGATCGAGGAGGTGAATATCTTAGCCACGAGTTTGATGACCATCTAAAAGAATGCGGTATTCTTTCTGAATTGACTGCTCCAGGGACACCTCAATGGAATGGAGTGTCCGAACGGAGAAACAGGACCTTACTCGATATGGTCAGGTCAATGATGGGTCAAGCCGAACTTCCTTGACAATTTTGGGGACATGCGTTGCAAAGTGCAGCACTCACACTGAATCGTGCTCCGTCAAAAGCTGTTGAAAAGACTCCATACAAATTATGGACTGGAAACTTCTAAAGTTGTCTTTTCTAAAGATTTTGTGTTGCGAAGCATATGTCAAGCGATTAATTTCGGACAAGCTCAAACCAAAATCTGATAAATGTTTCTTCGTTGGGTATCCAAAAGAAACAACGGGGTATTACTTCTACAACAAGTCAGGCAACAAGGTATTTGTTGCTCGTGACGGTGTCTTTTTGGAAAGAAATCATATTTCCAAATTGACAAGTGGGAGAATAATAGACCTCGAAGAGATTCGAGACGAACAACGAACAAAGAACTCTTTAGAAGCAATTCAGGTTGATGAACCTCCAAGGTCTTTAGAAGAGCCAGTGGGAGTAGTTCCTCAAAACGTTGTTGCCCCTCGTAAGTCAAAAAGAACTATTAAGCCGGACAGATGGACATGTGTCCTCTTGAGTGAAAACTTAGACGTTCTCATATTAGATAGTGATGAACCAATGACTTACAAGGAAGCTATGATGAGCCCAAGCTCCCTAAAAGTAAATGTTTAAAGAGAAGTGACCTAGCAATCAAACTTCATTGGTATCATATACCGCTTGAGGTTCTTACTTCGGTAATAACTCAAACAATTGAAGCTAATTTACACTAATGACCTACAAGTGGGAAATAAAGCATAGCATTGCTACATTAGTTGTAGGGTCATCTAGTTTGTTTTAAGTCCTTTCAAAGGCTGGAACTTAATGGCTATTTTGTTCCATAATCAGCATACCTAAATTTCTGTTTTCAAACACAGAAAGACTCACATTCAAGAAAGACAAAAACAATGTTTGTTTGTTATTTGAATTAAATGGTCATTTACGGGTTGAGTCAATATGCTTGATTAAAACAAACAAATCATTAACAATAAGAACTTTACTAGTTTCAAATCAACCCCTTGATTTGAGTTTTACTAATCTTTGGCATTGTTGCTTAGACCATATCAACAAGTTCACATTCAAAAGCTCTATTTTGATGGACTTTTGAAAGTTGGTTGATTTCTAGATCAATTCAAGACAAGCTAGTCTTACTTGTTGAAAGTAACAAAAGATATGAACTATTGTTAGAACACCTAGACAATAGAGAATGATTTCAGGACTTTATTTTGAATCTGTTTGGCTAGTTCAAAGACTCAGAAGTATAAAATTCACTTGGCAAGAAATCATAAAGATCTAGGTTAGATCTTGACGATGATTACTTTAAGACCAAAAATGATCATCAATGATTGTGTGTTGTAATTTCACGATCGAGCTCCAAAAGATATGGTATATCTAAGTTGGAATGATCGAAGTCAATTGGTACTTGATTCGATCAATGATGAAATCATAAAGAATTTTCCTACAATTTCTAAAACAAAATGCTCAACTACCACCAAACTAAACCAAATTCGTCAAAGCTATTGAAAAATAATTTCAGAATACTTTTTCAATTATATATCTAAAGAGTTGCTAAACTCAGTGGGAGCTTAGTGTTTCTTATTCAACAAACTAAGGCCCAAGTGTAGATATATGTTTCATTGTGATATATTCAAATGAGACAAAAGCGTATTGTTTCTACCACGAATTTTTGAGAACATGATGTTCGTTTGCTCGAAATAATGTCCTTTTGGAGATTCGTTTCCAAAATGACAAGTGGGAGAAAATAGACCTCGAAAGTCTTCGAGGCGAACAACAAACATAAACGGACATTCCGGAGGCTTTTCGAAGATCTTTAGAAAATCCGAACACTTATTCTTTAAGGACTTTAGAAGTGGCGTTAAGGAATAGACATCTCTTAGAAGACTTTACAAGTGCTTCAAGGAGAACAGAATATTCAAAGGACTTTCAAGTGGCTATTGATATTCTATTGTTTGATGTTCTAAACCCATGTAGGCATAGAGTTCAAGTCACTGAAACTATGATATTATTCTATTAGATAGTGAAGAAACATAGAGTCATGGTCAATGAAACTATGAGATTCTTCTATTAGATAGTGAAGAAACCTACAACTTGCAGTCAAACTATTATCATGTAGATTAATGAGTTTGTGACTTGTAAGAAAGCTATGACGAAATATAGATTCCCTAAAATGGTTAGAGGCCATATATAGACTCAAATGTTTTAAATGGTTAAAGGCCATAAAACATAATCAATGTTTTGATGACAAAATTGAAATTTTGTTGATTTGTAAGAATAGGTTAACACATATTGGTTGCAAATTGGTTTTAAGGATAAAAACCATCAAACATGGAATTGCGTTCACACACAAAGCTAGATTAGTTGCTAAAAGTTACCAGGAAATTCACGGCGTGTATTGTGTTGAAACCTCATGCATAATCGTAATGCTCAAGTCTATAATTCAAGCAATGATTGCATATTGGTACATATGGCAATTGGATGACAAAACATATTCCTCAATCAAATGTTGGAAGAAACTATGTACATGGCATGTCATAGGATTTGTGAATCCAAATAAATACTTGAAAAGGAAAGCTAGCTTATGAAATCTAAGTACAGATTTAAGCAAGCAATTGGGAATTGGAACTGTATTTTAGTGAAGCAAATAAGTACTTTTGTTTCATAAAATATACATGATTCTTATAGATATATTAGAAGTTTAGTGGGAGTACGTAAAACTTAATTGGTCCTACGTGTATCACACACATATCTCTCTATTGTGAAATAACATTCAAATGCTAAATGAATTAGATTTGAAAATTATTCATCAATGATGGACCAAGGCGAAACTTAGTACATACTGAGTTTTAAGATCTATTTACAAAAGATCTTATATTATTGTTTTGGATTAAGTAATGGCATTTACTAAATCAAACATGAAAGACTCCATTTGAGATATTCGACCCATGTGAATGAATCTAAGTAATGAATGTTTGAACTATGTATAAGCATTTACTATGTTAAACATCAAAGGATCTAAGTGAGGATTCAATTGAGAATTATTCTGCAAAAGAATTTATCATGTATAATATAATATGAGGATCGCCAAAAACGTATCGTATGACTTCAGGCATGACGAACATATACCAATCTCTATTGGTCTAAGTAAAGATCAACTAGATTGAGATCAAGAAAACTTATGGTACTTGAAAAGGTACATAGGATTAGTTCTTGATTCAAGGAAATAAAGATATTGTAAAAATTGATGCTACACGCATAAAACACTGGCAAAGGATCAAGCAAGATCCCTTTGGAGTTAACCATTGGCAAGGACGAGCTATAGAGCATCGTGTTTTGAAATGGCAACATGGATTAAAGACCATGAGTTGTTGCGTGGGAAATTAAATATTAATTTCTATGTTCTAAGATATAGTTGGAAAGTCTTCTACATATCTGTGAACTGCTTGGATAAGTAAATCCTAACAAAGCATCATTAGCAACCTATACAGTTGAAGTAAAAGTACTTATTGCCTAAGAAGCAATAAAACAGGGTTGTTTATATTAAAGAGTTCTACACTGAACTTGGATAGATCACATGTTTGCTGACTTGTTGGTTCTTCATTGCAAAATGTGTAGAACCACTATTGTAGCAAGAAAGACCAGATCACAAAATAAACATACTCAAACCTATGCAACAAGTGAGATACAACACTCACATTGTGGCACTGGAAATCAAGCATAGTTTTGAAATCCATTAGTTGTTTTAAAGATGGGTTAGAGGCCCATGGTTGTAAAACATTGGGGTTGAACATTTATCATATATGAAATATATTTTCATATTCCATTTAATATTGGTTTAGTATTAAATGATGAGTCCCTTCAATTTGACGATATATTAAAGATAGACTGTCAAGACCGGTCCTGTGCCTAAGAAATGTCTATCAAGTGAACTTGAATGTCAAAAGTTGAAAATGGTCCCTGGTCAGAGTTTTCTATAAAGATGGATGCGTAGAAAACGCTAGACGACTAGAATGCAAGATGACTAGTAGTTCTGTTTCTTGAACTATGTGGACATGGCAATGTCGCAATCATTTGCATAGATACTTACTTTGGGAAGACTAGTATCGGACAGACCTATGAAACTTTACTGTAAGAGTTGAAAATCTGTCATAAGTAAATTTCATTAAAATTATTAGACACTAATCCTTAATACCTGAGTGATTTGAGTTTACTTGTATGAGAACTTCTTACTTTAACGTTGTCAACCGTCGCACCGTAAAAGGAGGCTATAACGACAACGCTCGGGTAATCACCTATCAAACGAAGTCTAATCTCAAGATCGCAAGATTGGGATTGTCCTCCCATAAATCGGGATGAGATTCTAAAAGTTGTACAAGGCCACTCGAAGAGCTAGAAACTGTAAAATGCATGGCCGTGCTCAGATGAATCATAGGCTATGATTATCTGTTTATTTGATCAGTTGAACTCTGAAACCGAGAAATACCTCTGGACATAATAAGGATGACAACTCTATCCTTATGTTCATGAGCAAGCATCAAGTGACAAAGGAATTAGGAAATACACACTTGTCCCTAAGGACAAGTGGGAGACAGAAGGAAATAATGCCCTTGGTCCAAGTATGCATTTAATGATAAGTCTAATAAATGCGGTTCAGTATTAATTAATTATACAAGTTAATAATTCAGTGAGATCAAGTGAACTGTATGCCTAGCTAGAGGCCGCTGCAGTTCAAGTGGAATTAATAATATTAATCCACAGCTTACTCTTGACTGAGCCCGTAGGGTCACACAAATAGTACGTGAACGGATCAAGTATTTAAGTGAATTAAATACTCCATTTATGGATATTCGGAATCGACAGATCTCGGTTCCAGTGGGAGCTGAAATCGTCAAAAGGGAAATTATGAATACTCCGGAAACGATGATATTGTCGGAAACGGAAATATGGATCGTATCGGAAATATAAATATTATCCAAGTCGTAGATGTTGCCGGAAACGGAAACATGGTACGTATCGAAAAATATTATCGTTCATGGAAATATTGCCGGAATCGAAAATATTGCCGGAAACGGAAATATTGTCAGAATCGGAAATATTATAGGAATCGGAAAATATTTCCGGAATCGGAAATATTAAATATTTGTTCAAAACGGAAATTAATTCAGGAATCGGAAATATTAAATATAGTTCGAATCGGAAATGAATTTTGGAAACGAAAAATTAATCGGAAGCGCGTCGAACGAAATAAACATCGGACGAGCTTGCTACACGCAAGGCCCGGGACGAAGCCAGGCCTGCGCCTAGCAAGCCCATGCGCGCAAGGCAACACAGCAGCCCGCCAAGGCACGCAGGCCCAGCCAAGTAGCACGCAAGGCCAGGCCCACCGAGCAAGGCAAGGCTGGCGCGCCCAAAGCAATGGGCTGCGAGCAGCACTGTGGGCCGAGCACACTCCGCGGGCGCGCGCCCCCAGCGCCCCTTGTGGGTGTGCGTGCGTATGTGCGTTGAATTCGTGCATGCATCGAATCCTTAAGCGATTAGGATTAGATTAAAGATTAATTTACCTATAGCTACTAGAGTTAGTTGTTGAATTAAACATTAACTTATTAGTTTTAATTAATGTCTAATTCTAATAGGATTAAATTAATTAAAACCTAGTAGACTTCTAATTCCATTATTCCAACCGTATAATTAGGTGATGGCATTCACAATTTATAATCACTCAATTCAAGTATTCATATAGTTTTTAAGGTTAAAACTAAAGCTAATAGTTTGCCACAAATTATATTCGAATAACTTAAAACCTTAGGTTGGATTCTAGTTAATTAAATCTAAGGCGGATCCGAACATGTTGTGGACTCTCTACGGAGGGACGACACTTGGAGCCCTAAACTTGTTCTTGTTCGGTTCGGGAGAAGCTAGGGAAGTCACGCTACATAAGTATGTATCCTAAATTAGGCTAATTGTTATGTGGCAATTAATTTGGATTCCTGGCTGTATGGTTTTTCCGCATGAAATATAAATGCTTTATATTTGTCATTACCTAACAAGAGGTGGTTTCAGATACTTTATCACTTTCACTGATGACTTCAGTAGATATGGTTATGTCTACCTAATGAAGCATAAGTCTGAATCCTTTGACAAATTCAAGGAATTTCAGAGTGAAGTAGAGAATCAGTTAGGCAAGAAGATTAAGGCATTGCGGTCTGATAGAGGCGGTGAATATCTAAGCTATGAATTTGATTACCATCTGAAAGAATGTGGAATTCTATCAGAATTGACTCCTCCTGGAACACCTCAATGGAACGGTGTGTCAAAACGGATGAATAGAACCTTGCTAGACATGGTTAGATCAATGATGGGTCAGGCCGAACTTCCAATAGAATTTTGGGGACATGCACTAAACACAGTTGCCCTCACAATAAATAGAGCTCCGTCTAAAGCTGTTGAAAAGACTCCATATGAGTTATGGTTCGGAAAGCCTCCAAATGTGTCTTTTCTTAAGATTTGGGGTTGTGAAGTATACATCAAACGATAAATTTCAGACAAAGTTCAACCACAATCTTACAAATGTATTCTTGTGGGCTATCCAAAAGAAATAAAGGGGTATTACTTCTACAATACATCTGAGAACAAGGTGTTTGTTGCTCGAGATGGTATCGTTTTGGAAAGAGCTCACATTTACAAAATGACAAGTGGGAGAAAAGTAGACCTCGAAGAAATTTGAGTCGAAAAGCAAACTCTAGAGAATGCTCAAGATGACATTCAGGTTGAAACTCAGAGATCTTTAGAAGTATCTGGTCAGAATAAAGAACCATCTATAAATGTAACCCCACGTAGATCGCATAGATATAGGTCTCAACCGGAAAGGTACTTAGGAATTTTGACGAACGAGAGCCATGAAGTTCTATTGCTAGAAATAGATGAACCTGCGACTAACAAACCAGCTATGACGAGCCCTAGCTCCAAGCAATGGCAAGAAGCCATGCAATCTGAATTAGACTCCATGTCTGAAAACCAAGTTTGGGATTTAGTCGATTTGCCAGATGGCTACCAAGCCATAGGAAGCAAATGGGTTTTCAAACTAAAAAAGGAAAAGGATAGGAAACTAGAAGTTTTCAAAGCTAGATTGGTTGCAAAAGGTTACAGGCAAGTCCACGGTGTGGATTACGATGAAACCTTTTCACCAGTTGCAATGCTAAAGTCTATTCGGATAATGTTAGCAATCGCTGCATATTACGATTACGAAATTTGGCAGATGGATGTCAAAACCGCTTTCTTAAACGACGTTTTAACAGAAACTGTGTTTATGACACGACCTGAGGGTTTTGAGGATCCCAAGAATGCTAAAAAGGTATGCAAGCTTAAGAAATCCATTTACGGATTGAAGCAAGCATCAAGGAGCTGGAATATACGTTTTGATGAAGCAGTCATTGACTTTGGCTTCGTCAAGAACGCAGACGAATCTTGTGTATACAAGAAGGTCAGTGGGAGCTAAATTTATTTTCTAGTATTATATGTAGACGTCATATTACTGATCGGAAATGACATTCCTATGTTGAACTCTGTCAAGATTTGCCTCGGGAAATGTTTTTCGATGAAGGATCTAAGAGAAGCACAGTACATACTGGTCATCAAGATTTACAGAGAAAGATCTAAAAGGATTATTGGACTTAGTCAAAGCACTTATATCAATAAGGTGCTTGAAAGGTTCAATATGGCAGACTCCAAGCGAGGCTACCTACCCATGTCTCATGGAATGACTCTAAGCAAGACTCAGTGCCCAAAAACACTGGATGAGCGCAGACGAATGAGTGGGATTCCATATGCATCATTGATTGGTTCAATAATGTATGCTATGATATGTACACGCCCGGATGTTGCGTACGCACTCAGTGCTACGAGCAGATACCAATCAGACCCAGGAGAGGCACATTGGACTGCTGCCAAGAATATTCTGAAGTACCTGAAAAGGAACAAAGATGATTTCCTGGTCTATGGTGGAGATAATGAATTAATTTTTAAAGGCTATACGGACGCAAGTTTCCAAACCGATAATGATGATTTCAGATCACAATCTAGGTTTATCTTCTGCCTCAACGGAGGTGCAGTAAGCTGGAAAAGTGCTAAGCAAAGCACCATTGCGGATTCCACAAGTGAAGCAGAGTACATTGTTGCACATGAAGCAGCAAAGGAAGCTATTTGGCTAAGGAAGTTCATAGGTGTACTTGGTGTAGTCCCCTCCATTAAAGGACCAATAGCTCTATATTGTGACAATAACGGAGCTATTGCACAGGCAAAGGAGCCTAGACACCACCAGAGAGTCAAGCATGTACTTCGTAGATTTCACCTTCTACGAGAGTTCGTTGAAAGAAAATAAGTCAAGATAAGAAAGATTGGAACTGACGACAACATCTCAGATACATTAACTAAACCTCTGCCGCAAGCGAAGCACAACTCGCCCACTGCAGCTATGGGATTCAAGCATGTTGGAGAATGTCTTTGATGTCCTTAATTAATGTTTTAAAGTTTTAGAGTTTAATACTTTGTAAAACGTTATTTGCTAACCATTCATATAAATGAATAAGAATTCATTTTTCCATTCAATTTGTGGTTTATTAAATGATGAGTGCCTTTAAATTTGACGATATATTCAAGATAGACTGTTAGGACCAATCCTGTGACTAAGAAATGTCTATCAAGTGAGCTTGAATGTCAAAAGTTGAAAAAGGTCCCTGGTTGGAGTTTTCTATAAAGTTGGACGCATAGAAAACGCTAGACGACTAGAATGCAAGATGACTAGTAGTTCTGTTTCTAGAACTATGTGGACATGGCAATGTCGCAATCATTTGCATAGATACTTACTTTGAGAAGATTAGTATCGGACAGACCTATAAAACTTTACTGTAAGAGATGAAAATCTGTCATAAGTAAATTTCATTAAAATTATTAGACACTAATCCTCAATACCTGAGTAATTTGAGAATAATTGTTTGAGAACTGGTTACTTCTACGTTGTCAACCGTCGCACCGTAAAAGGAGGCTATAACGGCAACGCTCGGGTAATCACCTATTAAATGAAGTCTAATCTCAAGATCGCAAGATTAGGGATTGTCCTCCCATAAATCGGGATGAGATGCTGATAGTTGTACAAGGCCACTCGGAGAGCTAGAAACTGTAAAATGCATGGTCGTGCTCAAATGAATCATAGGATATGATTATCTGTTTATTTGATCAGTTGAACTCTGAAACAGAGAAATACCTCTGGACATAATAAGGATGACTACTCTTACTTTATGTTCATGAGCAAGCATCAAGAGACAAAGGAATTAGGCAAAGCACACTTGTCCCTAAGGACAAGTGGGAGACTGAAGGAAATAAAGCCCTTGGTCCAAGTATGAATTAAATGCTAAGTCTAATAAATGCGGTTCAGTATTAATGAATTATGCAAATTAATAATTCAGTGAGATCAAGTGAGCTGAATGCCTAGCTAGAAGTCGCTTCAGTTCGAGTGGAATTAATAATATAAATACACAGCTTACTCTTGACTGAACCCGTAGGGTCACACAAATAGAACGTGAACTGATCAAGTATTTAAGTAAATTAAATACTCCATTTATGAATATTCGGAATCGACGGATCTCGGTTCCAGTGGGAGCTGAAATCGTCAAAAGGCAAATTATGAATACTCCGGAAACGATGATATTGCCGGAAAGGGAAATATGGATCATAACGGAAATATAAAAATTATCCAAGTCGTAGATGTTGTCGGAACGGAAACATGGTACGTATCGGAAAATATTATTGGAAATGGAAATATTGCCAGAATCGGAAATATTGCCGGAAACGGAAATATTATCGGAATCGTAAATATTAAATATTTGTTCGAAACGGAAATAAATCCGGAATCAGAAATATTAAATATTGTTCGAATCGGAAATGAATTCCGGAATCGGAAAACGAATCGGAAACGCGACGTACGAAATAAACATCGGACGAGCTTGCTAGACGCAAGGCCCAGCACCAAGCTAGGCTCGCGCCTAGCGAAGCCCGCGAAAGCAAGCAGCAACAGCAGCGAAGCCCGCCTAGCAAGGCAGGCCAAGCCGAGCACGAAGCAAGGCCAGGCCTAGCCGAGCAAAGCAAGGCTAGCAGCAGCAGCGCCCTTGCAATGGGCCGCGTGACTGTCTGCTGGGCCTAGCCACGCGCACACAGCATGCCCCTTCATGGGCTGTGTGTGTGTGTCTGTGTTCGTGCAACGCTACAAATCCTTAGACGCTTAGGATTTGTCTGATTAGTTGTTTCCCTAAATCCACTAAAGTTAGTCATTTGATTAAACACTAAAATACAAAGAATTAATTTAAGTAGAATTCTAATCGAATTAATAAATTGAATCCTTGTAGAAATCTAAGTCCGATATTTCCTCCCTATAAATAGGTGATACATAATAGTAATTTATAACACATCAATCATATTCATATAGTTTAAGATTAAACTAACTTAATAATTTTCCAATATAATTAAGTTCGAATAACATAAAACCTTAGACTATATTCTAGTTAATTGAATCTAAGGTGGATCCGAACGTGCTGTGGACTATCTACGGAGGGACGACACCTGGAGTCCTAAACTTGTTCTTGTTCGGTTCGGGAGCAGCTACGGAAGGCACGCGTCACATGTATGTATCCTAGATTATGCTAATTGACTATGTGGAATTTAATTTGGATTCCTGGCTTTATGGTTTTTCCGCATGAAATATATGTTTTATATTTTTCATCTACTTCAGGTATGTATGTAATACATTGTAATCTTGCAAATTCTACTACTTGGGTATTAGATACTGGTTGTGGCTCACACTTATGTTCCAATTCGCAGGGACTAAGGAGAAGTAGAAAGCTAGATAAAGGCGAGATGGATCTAAGCGTGGGAAATAGAGCACAGATTGCTGCATTAGCCGCAGGATCTTATTTTGTATCTTTGCCTAGTGGTTTTGGTTTGGAACTAGAAAACTGTTACTATGTTCCAAGTATCATCAGAAACATTATTATCGTTTCAAGTTTGGATTCTAAAGGTTTTACTTTACAATTTAAAGGAAATAGTTGTTCTTTTTCTTTGAATGAAATGTTTTATGGTTCAGCACAACAAGAAAATGGTCTATATGTGCTAGATACAAGCAAACACATTTATAACAAAAATACCAAAAGGGGGGCCCGTTCTGCCATAAGTACCTCCATATTCTGCATCGGATTAGCAGGTATATAATTGTCGGGATGCCCCAAAACCAGTGGGAATAGCTTTGAAAAAGCTTTCGTGTGGGAATTCCCGATGAATCTCAATAACCAAAAACTATCAATTGTGGCGTCTTTGGCTTTACGAGAGAAAGTCCGCCGGAGAAATCAACTGGTGATTCCGATCTCACATATCTATGGCATTGTCGATTAAGCCATATAAACACAAAGCCCATGGAAAGACTTCAAAGGAAGGGCATTCTAGAATCATTCGACTTAGAGAAGATTGATCAATGCAAATCTTGTTTACTTGGAAAAATGACAAAGCGACCTTTCTCAAAGGTGGGAGAAAGAGCAAGTAAACTACTAGGGCTAATACATACGAACGTATGTGGGCCAAAGAGTACGAAAGCTATAGGTGATTTCAGTTATTTCATAACGTTTACGGACGATTTCAGTAGATATGGCTATATTTACTTGATGAAACACAAGTCTGCATCATTTGAGAAATTCCGAGAATTTTAAAATGAAGCAGAGAATCAACATTGCAAGAAAATCAAAGCTCTAAGATTAGACCGAGGAGGTGAATATCTTAGCCACTAGTTTGATGACCATCTAAAAGAATGCGGTATTCTTTCTCAATTGATTGCTCCGGGGACACCTCAATGGAATGGAGTGTCAAAACAGAGAAACAGGACCTTACTCGATATGGTCAGGTCAATGATGGGTCAAGTCGAACTTCCTTTACAATTTTGGGACATGCGTTGCAAACAACAGTACTCACACTGAATTGTGCTCCGTCAAAAGCTGTTGAAAATACTACATACGAATTATGGACTGGGAAACTTCCAAAGTTGTATTTTCTTAAGATTTGGGGTTGCGAAGCTTATGTCAATAGATTAGTTTTGGACAAGCTCGAACCAAAATCTGACCAATGTTTCTTCGTTGGGTATCCAAAAGAATCTAAGGGGTATTACTTCTACAACAAGTCAGAGGACAAGGTATTCAGCTCGTGACGCTGTCTTTTTGGAAAGAAATCACTTTTCCAAAATGGCAAGTGGGAGAATAATAGACCTCGAAGAGATTCGAGACGAACAACGATCCAAGAACTCTTTAAAAGAAGTTCAAGGTGAAGAACCTCCAAGGCCTTCGGAAGAGCCAGTGGGAGTAGTTCCTTAAGACGTTGTTTCCCCTCGTAGGTCACATAGAACTAAGGTTCAGCCGGACATATGGACAGGCGTCCTCTTGACTAAAAACTTAGAAGTTCTCATATTAGATAGTGATGAACCTATGACCTACAAGCAAGCTATGACGAGCCCAAGCTCCAATATATGGTTAATTAGAGGCCATGAAATCCGAGATTGACTTCATATCTGAAAATCAAGTCTGGGATTTGGTAGATTGGCCGGATGGGTTTACACCTATCGGATGCAAATGGGTCTTAAAATTGAAGAAAGACAAGGATGGAATTGTGTACATATACAAGTCTATATTGGTAGCAGAAGGTTACAAGCAAGTTCACGGCGTTGACTACAATGAAACCTTTTCTCCAGTCCCTATGCTTAAGTCTATTTGGATAATCCTTGCGGTTGTCGCGTTTCATGATTATGAAATATGGCAATGGATGTCAAAACTGCCTCCTTGAACGGTGTTCTTGAAGAGACTGTGTTAATGACGCATCCGTAGGGTTTTGTCGATCAAAAGAATCAAGGAAAGGTATGCAAGCTTAAGAAATCCATATTTGGATTAAAGCAGGCATTAAGGAGCTGGAATATATGATTTGATGAATCAGTCAATAAGTTTGTCTTCATCAAGAATCAAGACAAATCTTGTGTATACAAAGTCAGTGGGAGTAAAATTGCATTCCTAGTCTTGTATGTAGAGGACATAGTGCTTATTGGAAACGACATTCCTATGCTGGAGTCTGAAGACTTGGCTTGGAAAGTGTTTCTCATTGAAAGACTTAGGAGAGGCACAGTGCATATTGGGCATCAAGATCTATAGGGATAGATCTAAGAGGATGATTGGACTAAGCCAAAGCACTTAAATTGCCAAAGTGCTAGCTAGGTTCAATATGATGGGAGCCAAGAGAGGCCATCTACCCATGTCACATGGCACATATCTAAGCAAGATTCAGTGTCCCAAGACATCTGATAAGCGTAGAAGTATGAGTGAAACTCCATACCCTTCGGCTATTGGATACATCATGTATCCTATGATTTGTACAAGGCCGGATGTTTCGTTCGCACTCAGTGCAACGAGCAGGTACCAGTCAGACCCAGGTGAGGCGCATTGGACTACTGCCAAGAATATCCTAAAGTACCTGAAAAGGACAAAGACTCTTTTTCTGGTCTATGGTGGTATAAATGAGTTGATTGTTAGAGGCTATATGGACGCAAGCTTTCAAACCGATAGAGATGATTTCAGATCACAGTCAAGTTTTGTGTTCTGCCTCAATGGCGGAGCAGTAAGCTATAAAAGTGCTAAGTAAAGCACTATTGAGGATTCTACAACTAAAGCCGATTATATTGCTGCCTCGGAAGTAGTAAAGGAAGCTGTTTGGATTGGAAGTTCATCGAAGAACTTGGGGTTGTCCCCTCCATTAAAGGACCAATGGCTTTGTATTGCGACAATAACGAAGCCATTGCCCAGGAAAAGGAGCCTAGGAGCCACCAGAAGTCGAAGCACGTACTGCAGCGATTTCACATACTTCGAGAAATCGTTGAAATGAAAGAAATCGAGATTTGCAAAGTTGGAACTGATGACAACGTTGCGGATCCATTGACTAAACCGTTGCCACAAGTGAAGCACAACGCAAATGTAGCAACCATGGGAATCAAGCATGTTGGAGAATGGCTTTGATTTTCTAAGATTTGTTTGAGAACATCTGTTAGATCTGTGTTTAAAACAATTGGTTTAACCATTTCATATTTATGAAATTCTTTATTTCATATTAATTTAATTTTGGTTTAGTATTAAATAAAAAGTCCAAGTGATTCAAAACATTCAAATGGGATGTCCAGATGGATTCTTCGACAAAGAAACACCCGTAAGTGAACTTGAATATTGAAGTCACAAAGGATCCCTAATCCAGGTCATTGAAAGGTGGACGACCAATGACTAATGAAGATTAGATTGCAAGTAGATTTGTAGTTCGGTTTCTTGAACTATATTGACTGGATGTCAAAATCTTTTGCATAGATACTTATTGGATCTTATATCGGATTGACCATGAGAACACTTTAATAGATTAAAGTCATGTCACAAGCAGTTCTCATTAATGGTGATTAGAACCATTCCTCAGAACATGAGTAATTATGATTGCTCTTTTGAAGATTAGTTCCCTCTAATGCTCGCTAAACATCGCACCGTAAAAGGAGGCTATAAAAGCAGTTATTGAGCGTACTATGATCAAAGTGAGTGTTCATAGATTGCAAGAATGGATTGTCCTCCTATCTTTGATAGGATATGGTGTTGTTGTGTAACAAGGCCTCTCAGAGAGTTCGATACTGAGAAAATGCATGGCCGTGCTCAGAATGGTTAAGGCTTAACTGTAATACCTCGTATTTTTACAATATTTTTAAATATATTTTATTATATTTATAAAGAATTTTACGATTTTTGAATTTATTTCGCATTTAAATATTATTTAAATGTATTTTAATGAATTAGAACATTTCTAATTTTAATTAATTACGAAACGAATTTAATTTTCGAGTCGGGAAATTTAATGGGTCGCAAGTAATTTAATTTTAAAGGTTCGGGTTTTAAATGAAAAGTCCAATTCGTTTTATTAAACAAGCCCAATCAAAAGAATTTAATTCAAGTCCTAAGCTAGACCAATCATTTAATTCCCTAAGCCCAATTCTA
Organism: Spinacia oleracea; assembly: GCF_020520425.1. NCBI lineage: Eukaryota > Viridiplantae > Streptophyta > Magnoliopsida > Caryophyllales > Amaranthaceae > Spinacia > Spinacia oleracea. Next base: position 122,759,442 of record NC_079490.1, read on the forward strand.
CATTCCTAAGCCTAGCCCATTGAAAATAGGGAGCCTATAAATAGGACTCCTCATCATTAAATGAACTGTTAGGTTATGATACATATGACAATTCATAAATCATGCGGAAAAACCATTTAGCCAGGAATACATATTATTTACACATAATCATATAGCATAGTTTAGATGCATACTCTTTGTTGCGTGCCTTCCCTAGCTGCGCCCGAACCGAACAAGAACAAGTCTTTAGGACTCCAAGTGTCGTCCCTCCGTAGATAGTCCACAGCACGTCCGGATCCGCCTTAAGATTGACCAACTAGAATCGCCCTTAAGGTACTAAAGATTTTCGGCACTCTTAGGTAAGAAATATGTCTGAATTTTCTCTCAAAAACTCACTTTGAATACTTGAATAATCTCTTAAAATATGTGACCCTAGGCACGTATTTATAGAGTTATGGAAAGGGTTTTGGAATCCTATTAGGATACTAATTTATTTAATTATAACCCTACTAGGACTCTAATTAAATAATCATTATCTAATAGTTTTAGGATTTAATCACACTTCGAATCCTGATTGCTTCAGGATTCCCGCACAAGCAATGCACGAGCACCGTACACCCGCGCAAGCCTTGCGGCCCACGCTAGGCGCACAGCGCTCGGCCCATTGCTGCGCTCCGCGCGCGCGCGCCAAAGGCCTTGGCTGGGCCTGGCCTTGCGCTGGGCCTGGTCGAGGCTTGGCGTGCGCTAGTGTGCGTTGGCTCGCTGGGCGACGGCCTGGCTTCGTGCTGGGCCTTCGTCTAGCGGGCCTCGTCCGATGCTAATTCGTACGATACGCTTCCGATTAAATTCCCGATTCCGGAATTCATTTCCGATACGAACAATATTTAATATTTCCGATTCCGGAATCAATTTCCGTTTCGAACAAATATTTAATATTTCCGTTTCCGGAATATTCCGATTCCGATAATATTTCCGATTCTGACAATATTTCCGTTTCCGGCAATATTTCCGATTCTGGCAATATTTCCATTTCCGATAATATTTTCCGATACGTACCATGTTTCCGTTTCCGGCAACATCTACGATTTGGATAATATTTATATTTCCGATACGATCCATATTTCCGTTTCCGGCAATATCATCGTTTCCGGAGTATTCATTTCTTGCCTGTGACGATCTCAGCTCCCACTGAAACCAAGATCCGTCGATTCCGAATATCCATAGATGGAGTATCTAATGCCATTAAATACTTGATCCGTTTACGTACTATTTGTGTGACCCTACGGGTTCAGTCAAGAGTAAGCTGTGGATTAATATCATTAATTCCACTTGAACTGAAGCGGCCTCTAGCTAGGCATTCAGCTCACTTGATCTCACTGAATTATTAACTTGTTAATTAATACTGAACCTCATTTATTAGACTTAACATAGAATGCATACTTGGACCAAGGGCATTATTTCCTTCAGTCTCCCACTTGTCCTTAGGGACAAGTGTGCATTTCCTAATTCCTTTGTCGCTCGATGCTTGCTCTTGAACATAAGGTAAGAGTTGTCATCCTTATTATGTCCAGAGGTGTTTCTCGGTTTCAGAGTTCAACTGATCAAATAAACAGATAATCATAGCCTATGATTCATCCGAGCACGGCCATGCATTTCATAGTTTCTAGCTCTCCGAGTGGCCTTGTACAACTTTTAAGCATCTCATCCCGATTTATGGGAGGACAATCCCAATCTTGCGATCTTGAGATTAGACTTCGTTTGATAGGTGATTACCTGAGCGTTGCCTTTATAGCCTCCTTTTACGGTGCGACGGTTGGTCAACGTCAAAGCAACCAGTTCTCAAACAAGTAATCTCAAATCACTCAGGTATTGAGGATTTAGTGTCTAATAATTTTAATGAAATTTACTTATGACAGATTTTCATCTCTTACAGTAAAGTTTCATAGGTCTTGTCCGATACTAGTCTTCCCAAAGTAAGTATCTATGCAAATGATTATGACATTGCCATGTCCACATAGTTCAAGAAACAGAACTACTGGTCATCTTGCATTCTAATCGTCTGACGTTTTCTATGCGTCCAATTTTATAGAAAACTCCGACTAGGGACCATTTTCAACCTTTGACATTCAAGTTCACTTGATAGACATTTCTTAGTCACAGGACTGGTCCTGACAGTCTATCTTGAATATATCGTCAAATTGAAGGGACTCATCATTTAATAAACCACAAATTAAATGGAAAAATGAATTCTTTTCATTTATTGTGAATGATTAACCAATAATGGTTTACAAAGATTTAAACTCTAAAACTTTAAAACATTAAACAGAGACATCAAAGCCATTCTCCAATATGCTTGATTCCCATAGCACCAGTGTGCGAGTTGTGCTTCGCCTGCGGCAGAGGTTTAGTCAATGGATCTGATATGTTGTCATCAGTTCCAATTTTGCTTATCTCGACTTCTTTTCTTTCAACGAACTCTCGTAGAAGGTGAAATCTATGAAGTACATGCTTGACTCTCTGGTGGTGTCTAGGCTCCTTTGCCTGTGCAATAGCTCCGTTATTGTCACAATACAGGGCTATTGGTCCTTTAATGGAGGGGACTACACCAAGTTCACCTATGAACTTCCTTAGCCATATAGCTTCCTTTGCTGCTTCATGTGCAGCAATGTACTCCGCTTCAGTTGTAGAATCCGCAATGGTGCTTTGCTTAGCACTTTTCCAGCTTACTGCTCCTCCGTTGAGGCAGAAGACAAACCCAGACTGTGATCTGAAATCATCTTTGTTGGTTTGGAAACTTGCGTCCGTATAGCCTTTAACAATTAATTCATCATCTCCACCATAGACCAGGAAGTCATCTTTGTGCCTTTTCAGGTACTTCAGAATTTTCTTGGCAGCAGTCCAATGCGCCTCTCCTGGGTCTGACTGGTATCTACTCGTAGCACTGAGTGCATACGCAACATCCGGGCGTGTACATATCATAGCATACATTATTGAACCAATCAATGATGCATATGGAATCCCATTAATTCGTCTACGCTCATCAAGTGTTTTTGGGAACTGAGTCTTGCTTAGAGTCATTCCATGAGACATGGGTAGGTAGCCTCGCTTGGAGTCTGCCATCTTGAACCTATCAAGCACCTTATTGATATAAGTGCTTTGACTAAGTCCAATCATCCTTTTAGATCTATCTCTGTAAATCTTGATGCCCAATATGTACTGTGCTTCTCCTAGATCTTTCATCGAAAAACATTTCCCAAGCCAAATCTTGACAGAGTTCAACATAGGAATGTCATTTCCGATAAGTAATATGTCGTCGACATATAATACTAGGAAAGCAATTTTGCTCCCACTGACTTTCTTGTATACACAAGATTCGTCTGCGTTCTTGATGAAACCAAAGTCACTGACTGCTTCATCAAAACGCATATTCCAGCTCCTGGATGCCTGCTTCAATCCGTAGATTGACTTCTTTAGCTTGCATACCTTTTTAGCATTCTTTGGATCCTCAAAACCTTCAGGCTGTGTCATAAACACAGTTTCTGTTAAAACGCCGTTTAAGAAGGCAGTTTTGACATCCATCTGCCATATTTCGTAATCGTAATATGCAGCGATTGCTAACATTATCCGAATAGACTTTAGCATTGCAACTGGTGAAAAGGTTTCATCATAATCCACACCGTGGACTTGCCTGTAACCTTTTGCAACCAATCTAGCTTTGAAAACTTCAAGTTTCTCATCCTTGTCCTTTTTCAGTTTGAAAACCCATTTGCTTCCAATGGCTTGGTAGCCATCTGGCAAATCGACCAAATCCCATACTTGGTTTTCAGACATGGAGTCTAATTCAGATTGCATGGCTTCTTGCCATTGCTTGGAGCTAGGGCTCGTCATAGCTTGTTTGTAAGTCGCAGGTTCATCACTTTCAAGTAATAGAACGTCATAGCTCTCGTTCGTCAGAATACCTAAGTACCTTTCCGGTTGAGACCTATATCTTTGCGATCTACGCGGGGTAACATTTCTAGTTTGACCATGATTCTCACCAGATTCTTCTAAAGATCTCTGAGTTTCATCCTGAATGTCATCTTGAGCATTCTCTAGAGTTTGTTGTTCGACTCGAATTTCTTCGAGGTCTACTTTTCTCCCACTTGTCATTTTGGAAATGTGATCTTTCTCCAAAAAGACACCATCTCGAGCAACAAACACCTTATTCTCAGATGTATTGTAGAAGTAATACCCCTTTGTTTCCTTTGGATAGCCCACAAGGATACATTTGTCAGATTTTGGATGAAGTTTGTCTGAAATTAATCGTTTGACGTATACTTCACATCCCCAAATCTTAAGAAAAGACACATTTGGAGGCTTTCCAAACCATAATTCGTATGGAGTCTTTTCGACAGCTTTAGACGGAGCTCTATTTATAGTGAGTGCAGCTGTATTTAGTGCATGTCCCCAAAATTCTAATGGAAGTTCGGCCTGACCCATCATTGACCTGACCATGTCTAGCAAGGTTCTGTTCCTCCGTTCTGACACACCGTTCCATTGTGGTGTTCCAGGAGAAGTCAATTCTGATAGAATTCCACATTCTTTCAGATGGTCATCAAATTCATAGCTCAGATATTCACCGCCTCTATCAGACCGCAGTGCCTTAATCTTCTTGCCTAATTGATTCTCTACTTCACTCTGAAATTCCTTGAATTTGTCAAAGGATTCAGACTTATGCTTCATTAGGTAGACATAACCATACCTACTGAAGTCATCAGTAAAAGTGATAAAGTAGATGAAACCACATCTAGCATTTGACTCATTGGTCCACATACATCTGTATGGATTAAACCCAATAGTTCATTTGCTCTTTCTCCAACTTTAGAGAAAGGTTGCTTTGTCATTTTGCCAAGTAAACATGATTCGCATTTACCATAATCCTCTAAGTCAAATGGTTCTAGAATTCCTTCCTTTTGAAGTCTTTCTAAGCGTTTCAAGTTTATATGGCCTAATCGACAATGCCACAGATAGGTGAGATCTGAATCATCCTTTTTGGCCTTTTTGGTATTTATGTTATATACTTGTTTGTCGTGATCTAATAAATAAAGTCCATTGACTAATCTAGCAGATCCATAAAACATCTCTTTAAAATAAAACGAACAACTATTGTCTTTTATTAAAAAGGAAAATCCCTTAGCATCTAAGCAAGAAACTGAAATGATGTTTTTAGTAAGACTTGGAACATGGAAACATTCTTCCAGTTCCAAAACTAGCCCGGAGGGCAACGACAAATAGTAAGTTCCTACAGCTAATGCAGCAATCCGTGCTCCATTTCCCACTCGTAGGTCGACTTCACCCTTGCTTAACTTTCTACTTCTTCTTAATCCCTGTGGATTGGAACATAAGTGTGAGCCACAACCTGTATCTAATACCCAAGAAGTTGAATTAGCAAGTATACAGTCTATAACGAAAATACCTGAAGATGGAACGACTATTCCGTTCTTCTGATCTTCCTTTAGCTTCAAGCAATCTCTCTTCCAATGCCCCTTCTTCTTGCAGTAGAAGCATTCGGATTCAGAAGTGGGTTGACTGACCTTCCTCTTTACAGATTTGGCGCCAGTTTTCTTAGTTGGGCTGGCCTTGTTGCCACCTTTCTTAGCATTCCTCTTCTTTCCAGATTTCTTGAACATGCCCCCACGCACCATAAGCACATCCTGCTTATCACTTTTGAGCGTCTTTTCAGCGGTTTTCAGCATACCGTGAAGCTCAGTGAGCGTTTTGTCCAGACTATTCATACTGTAGTTCAGTTTGAACTGATCATACCCGCTATGAAGAGAATGGAGGATGGTGTCTATAGCCATTTCCTGAGAAAATTGCTGATCCAGCCGACTCATATTCTCAATGAGTCCAATCATTTTGAGAACATGTGGACTTACGGGCTCGCCTTTCTTAAGCTTGGTCTCAAGAATTTGCCTATGAGTCTCGAATCTTTCGACTCGAGCCAGATCTTGGAACATATTCTTCAACTCACTGATGATTGTGAAAGCATCTGAGTTGATGAACGTTTTCTGCAGATCCGCACTCATGGTGGCGAGCATTAGACATTTCACATCCTTGTTGGCATCAATCCAACGATTGAGGGCTGCCTGAGTGACCCCGTCGCCTGCGGCTTCGGGCATCGCCTCATCTAGGACATACTCCTTTTCTTCCTGCATAAGAACTATTTGCAAGTTCCTTTGCCAGTCAAGGAAGTTTTTCCCGTTCAACTTCTCCTTTTCGAGAATTGATCGAATGTTGAATGAATTGTTGTTTGCCATATTAAAAAACTATAATTGAAAAGAATAAACAAATAAATAACCATTCACAGTTTCTCTTAATAAACTTAAATCCTAGCATACATGCATAATTAAATGTTTATTAAGCATTTTATTCAAGTTATTTGTTCCGGCAGGTGTGAATAAAATGATTCCAAGATCCTAAAATCATTGAAGAACTAAGCACAGTTTGTCGACTTAATCCTAGAACATCTTAGGTAAGCAAAAGCCTTTTGCTAATAGTCTAGAAACTATTCTTGGTTGATAGGTACGTCTAAGAACTTATTAGGTAAACCTATCGATTTTGCCACGACATAAAAGGACTCCTTACTTATATCGTTGAGTTTCACCAAAACTAACATGTACTCACAATTATTTGTGTACCTTGCCCCTTTAGGACCAATAAGTAACACCTTGCTGAGCGAAAACTATTACTAGATTGATGTAAAGGATATCCAAGCAAGTGTATATTTTGGCATGGCACCTTTTAACTCAATTTTTTTAAGTTTGGAACTTAAGGCTCTTACTATGTTGGTTAGATTTTAAGTGAACTAAAATCCTTAATCATGCAACATAATCAAGCCATAATCTTATGCATAATTAAGACATATTTAAAGCAATAAATAACTTAAAGCATGCATAAGATAAAGGTGATCTAGTATGGCCCGACTTCATCTTGAAGCTTTGACTTCAAAGTCCGTCTTGAAAATCTCCGTGGGAGGCACCATTTTCTTCAAATAGGATAAGCTATAATTAAAACTAATTACAACTATTTGATGGTACGCAGACCATATTTGAATTGAAAAACAACTTTGGTACTTTAGACCAATTACATTCAAATTAATGGTACGCATACCATATTTTCTATCCTATTTGGGCCATGCTAGTCACTTCATAACCTGCAAAACAGTACATATACAATATATACCATTCACCCATTCATTATCATGAATGGCCCACATAGCTGGTTAGTAAAACACATTATGCATCACGTAAACATTTGCAGCAATTAATCAAGGGCACCAATAATCTACCAATTATTCAGTCCTTATTAATTCTAATCAAGTTTTTTTAACCTTAAGGATTCGTAGACCTAATCAAGAGTTTATGACTAAAAAGCGCTCCCACTTAAACCAATAAATTTATATGCTTTACTAATTTTAAACATAAAAATGTATTTCTAGTCTAACCGGAAACATACAAATTTAATTAAAATTTAAAGCTCATATGAATTTATAATTGAATCCAAAAATTTTAATTTAATTTCAGTCGTATTTAAATTAATTCATGATTTTAATTTAAGTAAAATAATTAGAATAAATAAAATTTATTATAATTACAATATTCAAAATTAAAATCCAAGAAAATAATTTAAATTATTAATTTTAAAATTAATTAAAATTACGTAAACTGAAAAATTTCAAATTAAACATTCAAAACGATCTAATCGCAACGCAAACACCCTACGCATCGCACGCCCATGGGCCACACGCACACAGCCATCGCTGGCCATGTGCGCGCAGCCCATGCGCTCGTCGCATAGCTGCTGCATCTTCCATCGCAAGCCATCGCACAAGTGGTGCTCGCTGCGCGCGCGCCAGCGCTCGATGCACGCGAGCCATCGCTCGCTGTGCGCGCTCGCCAGCGCTCGCTGCGCGTGCTCCAGCGCTCGATGCACGCGAGCCATCGCTCGCTGTGCGCGAGCCATCGCTCGCTGTGCGCGAGCCATCGCTCGCTGTGCGCGAGCCATCGCTCGCTGTGCGCGAGCCATCGCTCGCTGTGCGCGAGCCATCGCTCGCTGTGCGCGATCGACGCTGGGCGCAGCGCTCGTTGCACGCGAGCTTGCGCTCGCTGCGCGCGAGGCTGCGCGCGCTTGCGCAAGGTAGTGCGCGTTGTGGCGCAGCTCGCTTTATGCCCACACGCGACTGCCGTGCCTTGCCTTCGCCCATGCCCATTCGTCCATAGCTCGTGGCCCACGACACAAGGCAGGGCTACTGCCTTGTGCTCGTGCACCATGCCCCTGCTCATTGCATTCGTGCCGCACGGGCGACGAGCTCCCTTGCTCGTCGTCGCATGCCCGCACTATACAACACCCCTTAAGGGTAACACGAAGCGTCCATTGCTTTGTGCGTGCAAGTTATATGAACGAATCGCATAAAAAATTTAAAATTTATATTTAAAATTAATGACAAATTAATAAATAATATTAATTTCATAATTTTAGGGCGAAAAAATCGAAAATTTATTATTCAATTGATTTCCGATTATTATGGATTCAAGCCTAGGTCATAAAAATTTAAAATTTATCATAAATTTACAATTTTTATGGTGGTTTTTAATCATAGGTTTCTAATTAAATTATAATTAATTATGAAACTCAAATTAATTCTAAATTATTCTAATTTTCAACAAATTAATCATAATTACAAATTAGATTGCATAATTAACAAGGCTAGGCATTCAAACTTGTTAAACATATACAGTAGGTCAATCAAAAATTCAAGATTTATCAACAAGAATCGCAAATATTTAATTTAACATCTTAAATTTACGAAATTTTGCATTCGAAAAACTAAAACCTTCGAAAAGTCATAGTTAGGCTTCGAATTTGAGAATTCTGGGTTCGGCTTCAAAATTTTAGAATGCCTTTTACATGCGGAATTGACACAAAAATCACTCGATTTGGATGAGTAACGAAGAAACTGCCGAAAAACTGCGTACGTATAATTAAATAAACGCAAGTTGCAATTAATTAACAATTACGAAAATTAATCACCCCTTTTAATTCATGCAAATTTGTAATATTTAACCATGTTCATGCAATTTAGATTATGAAAATAATAAGGGGCTCGTGATACCACTGTTAGGTTATGATACATATGACAATTCATAAATCATGCGGAAAAACCATTTATCCAGGAATACATATTATTTACACATAATCATATAGCATAGTTTAGATGCATACTCTTTGTTGCGTGCCTTCCCTAGCTGCGCCCGAACCGAACAAGAACAAGTCTTTAGGACTCCAAGTGTCGTCCCTCCGTAGATAGTCCACAGCACGTCCGGATCCGCCTTAAGATTGACCAACTAGAATCGCCCTTAAGGTACTAAAGATTTTCGGCACTCTTAGGTAAGAAATGTGTCTGAATTTTCTCTCAAAAACTCACTTTGAATACTTGAATAATCTCTTAAAATATGTGACCCTAGGCACGTATTTATAGAGTTATGGAAAGGGTTTTGGAATCCTATTAGGATACTAATTTATTTAATTATAACCCTACTAGGACTCTAATTAAATAATCATTATCTAATAGTTTTAGGATTTAATCACACTTCGAATCCTGATTGCTTCAGGATTCCCGCACAAGCAATGCACGAGCACCGTACACCCGCGCAAGCCTTGCGGCCCACGCTAGGCGCACAGCGCTCGGCCCATTGCTGCGCTCCGCGCGCGCGCGCCCAAGGCCTTGGCTGGGCCTGGCCTTGCGCTGGGCCTGGTCGAGGCTAGGCGTGCGCTGGTGTGCGTTGGCTCGCTGGGCGACGGCCTGGCTTCGTGCTGGGCCTTCGTCTAGCGGGCCTCGTCCGATGCTAATTCGTACGATACGCTTCCGATTAAATTCCCGATTCCGGAATTCATTTCCGATACGAACAATATATAATATTTCCGATTCCGGAATCAATTTCCTTTTCGAACAAATATTTAATATTTCCGTTTCCGGAATTATTTTCCGATTCCGATAATATTTCCGATTCTGACAATATTTCCGTTTCCGGCAATATTTCCGATTCTGGCAATATTTCCATTTCCGATAATATTTTCCGATACGTACCATGTTTCCGTTTCCGGCAACATCTACGATTTGGATAATATTTATATTTCCGATACGATCCATATTTCCGTTTCCGGCAATATCATCGTTTCCGGAGTATTCATTTCTTGCCTGTGACGATCTCAGCTCCCACTGAAACCAAGATCCGTCGATTCCGAATATCCATAGATGGAGTATCTAATGCCATTAAATACTTGATCCGTTTACGTACTATTTGTGTGACCCTACGGGTTCAGTCAAGAGTAAGCTGTGGATTAATATCATTAATTCCACTTGAACTGAAGCGGCCTCTAGCTAGGCATTCAGCTCACTTGATCTCACTGAATTATTAACTTGTTAATTAATACTGAACCGCATTTATTAGACTTAACATAGAATGCATACTTGGACCAAGGGCATTATTTCCTTCATGAACCCCTAAAAATTCATAAACCCTCTTTTGCTTTTCTTGCCCCTCACTCCAACTCCCTCTCCTCTCTCGTCCACACGCCCGCACGTCCATCGTGCTCGTGCCCTCGTGCTCGTGCCTTCCCCTCTTGTTGCGTCGTTGTTGTGTGGTTGTCGCTGCTGCTCGGCCTCACACCCCAGCGCGCGCTCTGCTCTCTCTCGCCCCCTTGCTCGCACACTGCCCTGCTCTCTCGCCCATTTGCTCGCGCGCAGTGCCCTGCTCTCTCGCGCCCCAGCGCGCGTCCCTCTCTCTTGCTCGCGCCCCAGCCCGCGCACTCGCCTGTGCCGCGCTGCTGTGCCGCGCCTGCTGCTGCTTCGTCCCTTCGTCCCTGCCGCGCACACACACCGTGTGTGTGTGTGTGTGTTGTTCGTGTTTGTTATTCAATTCTTTTTCGCCCAATCACTCTAATTTGTGATTGTTCCGTGCTATAGGCCGGATTGGTATAATTCTCTTCTTCCTTGCCTATTCTATTTAAATTTCCTATTTTAAATTATAATATTAATATTTTTTTGAGTGATTAAAATGCTGGGAATCGTTTGTGAACACCGTGCTTTGAGGATTTACGTGTTGTGATTCATTAGGCTTGTTTTAATTTATAAAGTATGAATTTTCAGATTTATTTATTTAATAAAGAATTGATTTTTATGATGATAAATTGGTTTTATTGGGATTTTCAAGTTAGGGTTTTAATCTAGACCTAATGAGTCAATTGATTAGCATAATTAGGTGATGATTTTAATTATGATAGTCAATTATATTTTCAGATTTATATAAAGGCTTAAAGTGTTGATTTTTATTGATTTTAAAGGCGGAAAAAGTATGTTTTCGTACTAAGAATTGGTTTTGCAAATTGAATTCTAAAGTTTAAACGAGGTTTTAGATTTCATAAAGTTGCTGGAAATTTAATGAACATGAAAATAATTTAAGTTTCATCATTTTGATAATAGGAGGTGATTTCGAGTGAGTGCTCGTTATTGCAAAGTGGCCCCTACGCTTAGGTATTCAAGGTACGTAAAAGTCTAGGGCGACCACACTATTTGTCAAGGACATTACATGATTGTTGATGATGTGAATTATATTATGTGGATTCATATTTGCTTTGGTGAACGATCATGTGGATTAATATTATTGGAATTATTGAATTGTTGATTGAACAAGCATGTTGGGATTATTATGAGTATGGATTTCATTGTCAATCATGTTGTTCAATATTTATGCATGTATGGTTTGTTTCACATGCAAGGGATGGATTATGTATTTGTATGCTATTGTACGGGATGTCTAGCATACTTTGAGCAAATTATTCGTACTTCGTTGTACTATTTAATTTACCACATGTGAAGGGTTAGCTCACGTAACCACCGCACATGTAGGGTTCAGTTGGGAATATTTTGTATGAAATGAATTAGGATTTGTCGTGCAATGGCACAACCCTCATGTTAATGGGCATGATGTGGAATCTCACTTTCGTGAGGAGGAACATGGTAGTAATTTCACAAGTGTCTTGCGTTGTTGATCACAAGTCCTAAGGCATTAAAATGAAATTGTTTTGGTTGTCATTTATTAATTGTATGTGCGTACGTTGTTGAGTCTTGAGTTTACCTTTAAATAAAATATTAATAAACGTAAAGTGCAACCATAACAAGCTTCAAAACTCTTGGAACGTATATACCTTGAGTATGAACAATGGGGGGATTCTTGCCGGAAAGCTCGTACTCCTACTACTGATACAAGACGTTGTTTCATTTATATTATGCGCATGACTTCCGTCGGTATGGCCCGACACTCGGTATGGCCCGATTTTATTATTTATTATTTGGTGTATGGTTGGCTCCCATCACCTTTCCTTATGGAACATTCTTTTGGCCCGTTCGAAGCTTATTCTAATTAAATTGTGAGTCAAGAGTCGAGTCAAGAGTCGAGTCTTGTATTCATGATTGGTTTGTTAATTCTTAAATGGCTTTTGCATAATGATTAGTACTTAGTGAGTGATGCATGCTTTTAGTTTTGTTCTACTCTATTCTTGTAAGTACTCAGCTTTTGCTGACTACGTGCTTTGTGTTTCTTGTGTCATGGCCTTTGCCTTAATGACCCTATGATGATCTATCATTTGCACTTGCATTGATGCGGAGTAGATTAATATAGCAGGTTGGTAGATCGAATTCATGTGGCTTGGGATGATCGAGAGAGTTGCATGCTTTCGTATTTTGAACTATTTAATTATGCTTTAATTATGTTTGAAATTGTTGAACTTTTTATACTTTGGTTTTTGGGTTGTCATGGTTCCAAATTGTAGGAGGCCTCGATATTTATTAATTATGTTTTCAAAAGTTAGTTGACATTAAATTCGTCAGCGTAATTCTGGTACTAGCCTTAACCGTTATCACGATGGCGGTAATACCTTAGTAATTCCTTTATTTTAAGTTGGAAAATGGTTTTATAAAAGCAATGAATTATTAGGGTGTTACATTAACCTTTTGTAAAAGTTTAACAGTTGAACTCAGTAATCCGAGAAACACTTCTAGACCTTATAAGGATGGCTTGGATCTTACTTTATGTTCAGCAAGTAATACTAAGCGACAAAGGAATGTGAATGCACACTTGTCGGAATGACAAGTGGGAGACTAAAGGAAATATGTCCTTCACCCAAGGTGCATTATTCTAATACCAAGGTTCAGATTAATTATGAACAATTAATTCAGTGAGATCACGTGATTGGAACAGCTAGCTGGAGCAATGCTTTCGATCAGTGAGTTCTAATCTATATTAGGCTCACAGCTTACTCTTGACTGAACCTATAAGGTCACACCAATGGCATGTAATAGATCACCGAATTTAATGAATCAGAAATTCATTTAATATCTTTTCGGGAACTAGTTCGGAAAAACATAAATATACGATATGACGTTGGATCGGAATCGTATATCGTATCGCGAATATTCTTAAGCTAGGCGAAACGAATAATCATATCGTACAACGGTGATTCGTCAAGTACTATACGATAAACAATGGTCGTAAGGCATTGGTCGCGGATACGAGCAAGACGAGGCTGCCGGCCCATCGAGCCAAGCGCGCAAGCGCGTAAGGCCCAGCGAGCCAGCAGCGACAGCAAGCCCGCAAGGCTGCGGTTGGGCGCGCGGACAGCAACTCTGGCAGCAAGCAAGCAGTGAGGCCCAAGGCCCACGGCTGCGTTGCCTTGTGCGCTGCTTTGTGGGCTTGTGCGTGTAGATGGGAGGTTGAGGCCTTGTCCCTTGGTCGGTCATGTTATAACCTTAGGGTTATAACACTCCACCTCTCCTAATATTTTTCCAATACACAACACAATTGATTCTACGTACTTCAGTTTTAACCCAATCAAAGTGAACCCTAATTCTCTCTTTGCCTTCGTTCAAACTGTTTTTCCCTAAAAGCTAAAATATCTTGAGTGACGTCTAAACTGCGAATCTCAAGACGGATTTGAACGTGTCGGTGAACCAAGTAGAGGAACGATATTTGGAGTTCTTGTTCGTGTTCGTGATTCATTGAACTATGGAAAACACGCTACAAATATAAGTTTGCTTAATCTGTACTTTATACATGCTAGCTTCATGGCTTTGGGGATTATTTCGCTGCATTAATATGTATTTGACTGTATTCCCCTACACATCATTGTCTGACATCTTCCCTTTATTACGACATGTTGTGAGTGGAGTGTGATGGGGACGTGGTGTATTTCTGAGCCATCATATTATTGCTAGAATTAAGTTTTTTTTTAAGCTTTTGTCATTATCAAATCATTACATAGGATAACATTTGTACAATTGTTGTAGTTGAGAGGTATAACGTGTAACTTTAAAAAAACAGTGACTAGAACTTAGAAAATTCAGTAATATAGACACACGATGTAGAAAAGCCCAGAAGGATTTGTAAATATAAGGCATCCAACTAGAAATTATGAAGTGCTTAAACTGAAATATGTCAAGCTTTATACTCTATCCTTCTCTAAGAGATTGTCCCACTTTCTTTTCGGATTCGTATCTTTGACTTGTCCCCATACCATTTGTAGTATGTGGTTTTCACATGTCTTCTCTCGCATACTATTATTAATTTAGCAAAAAGATAAGACTATTAACCCACATGTTTTCTTTTGTTTTCTTTCTTACTCACTCCGTATTTTATTAAGTGATACAATTTCCTTATTTGGTCGTATTATAATAAGTGATACAATTTCTATTTTTTGTATGTCATGGTTGCCACTCCCAATATATAAATATTTTTTTCCCTCTAATGGTTCCCCACTTATTCATATCCTCTTTTTACTATGATAAATAATTCATCCATTATCAATTTCTTACCATAAATAATAAATCACTACCCCACTTCCATATTGTGAGGGGCTCCAAAAAAAGGACGAGGCACTTTTCCTATGGAATGGCTCCAACCGACCATCCTCGAGGATGTGGAAATCATATTAAGTAAAAAACGGAACTAATTGTGGGCATTAGCCTGTTTTACTAGTCTTAGGAGTCGGGCATTCAGTTTTACAACTACATTGAAGAAAATTGACAAAACCCGGTTATTGTGATACGCCAGTAAAAGCCGAAGCCCATGCAAACGTATTCGACCATAACGGTCATATGTTCCCTTGTAATTCCTGTCATGGAGATCGCTTAACGTACATCCAGCAAAGTAGAGATCCAGAGTTCAGGGCACGTTTACTAATAAGGGGAGTGCCCAATATTAGCCCACGCGGCAATCCGTACTAGTTCAATGCGACGACGAAAGGGAAATGCGTTAGACTAAATTATTGATGAGTTGATTGTAATGCACAAGTAGTTAACTAAGCAACGCAAAAGAGTGATTTAGGTTGATTTAAGGAGCTTAACAATAATCATATTTGTCCAGAGAATATCTTATTAGGCGTGATCAATATAACAAATTAGGTGAATAGATTTATAAGGGTGATGAAAGCAATAAAAAAGGTAGATTCAGGTTACAGTATAGCTGTAATACCTCGTATTTTTATAATATTTATAAATATATTTTATTATATTTATATAGCATTTTACGATTTTTGGAATTTATTTCGCATTTAAATATTATTTAAATGTATTTTAATTAATTAGAACATTAATTATTTTAATTAATTACGAAACGAATTTAATTTTCGAGTCGGGAAATTTAATGGGTCGCAAGTAATTTTAAAAGGTTTGGGTTTTAAATGAAAATTCCAATTCATTTTATTAAACGAGCCCAATCAAAAGAATTTAATTCAAGTCCTAAGCTAGCCCAATCATTTAATTCCCTAAGCCCAATTCTAATTTTCTAAGCCTAGCGCATTGAAAGTAGGGAGCCTTTAAATAGGACTCCCCTCATTAAATGATCGCCCTATTTTGTCATAAACCCTTTTCTCTCTTACTTGCCCCACACTCCTCTTTCTCCCTCTCCCTCTCGTCCGGCTCGCCCCGCACGCCCGCACAGCCCTCGTGCTCGTGCCCTCGTGCTGTCGTGCCATCGCCCTTGCGCCCTCGTGTGTTGTCGCGCCCAGCACCTCTCGCCCTTTCGTTCATCTCGCGCGCCTAGCGTGCTGCACTGCCTCTTGCTTCGCGCACCTAGCGTGCTGTCTGCCCCTTGCTTCGCGCGCCTAGCGTGCTGTGTGCCCCTTGTCACGCGCCTAGCGTGCTGTGTGCCCCTTGTCATGCGCGCCCAGCGTGCTGTGTTTTCCCTTGTCCCGCGCGCCCAACGTGTTGTGCCTGCCTTGTCCTGCGCGCCAGCGCTGCTGCCCTACGATCCCGCTCGCGCGCACACACGGAACGTGTGTGTGTGTGTGTTGTTTTTGTTCGTTGTTCAATCTTTTTCGCCCAATCACATTAATTCGTAGTTGTTCCGTGCTATAGGCCGGATTGGTATAATTCTTTTCTTCCTTACCTATTCTATTTAAATTCCGTATTTTAAATTATGATATTATTATTGTTTTGAATGATTAAAATGCTGGGAATCGGTTGTGAACACCGTGCTTTGAGGATTTACGTGTTGTGATTCATTAGGCTTGTTTTAATTATTAAACTATGAATTTTCAGATTCGTTTATTTAATAAAGGATTGATTTTTGTGATGTTAAATTGGTTTTATTGGAATTTTCAAGTTAGGGTTTTAACCAAGAATTAATGAGTCAATTGATTAGCATAATTAGGTGATGATTTTAATTATGATAATCAATTATATTTTCAGATTTGAATAAAGGCTTAAAGTGTTGATTTTTATTGATTTTAAAGGCGGAAAAAGTATGTTGTCGTACTAGGGATTGGTTTTGCAAATTGAGACGATTATATTATTGAAAAACGATTGAATTCTAAAGTTTAAATGAGGTTTTAGATTTTATAAAGTTGCTGGAAATTTAATGAACATGGAAATAATTTAAGTTTCATTATTTTGATGATAGGAGGTGATTTCTAAGTGAGTGCTCGTTATTGCAAAGTGTCCCCTACGCTTAGGTATTCAAGGTACGTACAAGTCTAGGGCGACCACACCAATTGTCAAGAGAATTACATGATTGTTGTTGATGTGAATTATATCAGGTGGAATCATGTTTATTTTGGTGAATGAGCATGTGATTTATGATGTTGTATTTATTGGATTAATTGTTGAACAAGCATGTGAGAGATTATTATGAGTATGGATTTCATTGTCAATCATGTTGTTCAATATTTATGCATCTATGGTTTGTTTCACGTGCAAGGGATGGATTATTTATTATTATGCTATTGTACGGGACGTCTAGCATACTTTGAGCCATTTATTCGTACCTCGTTGTACTATTCATTTTACCACATGTGAAGGGTTAGCTCACGTAAGCCACCGCACATGTAGGGTTCAGTTGGGAATATTTTGTATGAAATGAATTAGGATTTGGCGTGCAAGGGCACAACCCTCATGTTAATGGGCATGATGTGGAATCTCACTTTGGTGAGGAGGAACATGGTAGTAATTTCACAAGTGTCTTGCTTTGTTGATCACAAGTCCTAAAGCATTAAAATAAGATTGTTTTGGTTGTTGTTTATTAATTGTATGTGTGTATGTTGTTGAGTCTTGAGTTCACCTTTAATAAAATATTAATAAACGTAAAGTGCGACCAGAACAAGCTTCAAAACTCTTGGAACGTATATACCTTGAGTATGAACAATGGGGGGAGACTTGCCGGAAAGCTTGATCTCCTACTAATGATACAAGACGTTGTTTCATTTATATTATGCGCAGGAATTCCGCCGGTATGGCACGACACTAAGTATGGCCTGATTTTATTATTTATTATTTGGTGCATGGTTGGCTCCCATCACCTTTTTCCTTTATGGAATATTTCTTTGGCCCGTTCGAAGCTTATTCTAATTAAATTGTGATTCAAGAGTCGAGTCTTGTATTCATGATTTGTTTGTTAATTATTAAATGGCTTTTGCATGATGATTAGTACTTAGTGAGTGATGCATGTTTATAGTTTCGTTTCACTCTATTCTTGTAAGTACTCAGCTTTTGCTGACTACGTGCTTTGTGTCTTTTGGTCATGGCCTTTGCCTTAATGACCCTATGATGATCTATCATTTGCACTTGCATTGATGGGGAGTAGAATAATATAGCAGGTTGGTAGATCGAAATCATGTGGCTTGGGATAATTGAGAGAGTTGCATGCTTTCGTATTTCGAACTACTTTATTTAATACTTTAATTATGTTTGAATTCGTTGAACTTTATATACTTTGGTTTTTGGGCCGTCATGGTTCCAATTTGTAGGAGGCCTCGATATTTTATTAATTATGTTTTGAAAAGTTAGTTGACATTAAATTCCGCTACGTAATTCTGGTATTAGCCTTAACCGTTATCACGATGGAGGTAATACTTTAGTAATTCCTTTATTTCAAGTTGGAAAATGGTTTTATAAAAGCAAGGAATTATTAGGGTGTTACAAAGTGGTATACTAGATCTTAGTTTCATTCCTTCTTTGTAGTAAGCAATACTACAAAGTGGTAATCGGAGACTAATGCGGAACTTTAGGATTTTTACATATTATTTTCCTAAAGTTAAAACGTATTATTTTAAGTACTCAATATTTTAAAGGTCAAATATCAATTATTTTGGGTCGTTTGAAATAAGTTGAAAAGTTTAGATTATTATTTAAATTACTTGAATTTTCCGAAATTCCTTTATTTATTCAGAATTTCCGAATTAAATGCGAAAAATATTATTATTATTAATTAATTTAAACTAATTAATTTAGGAAATCCGAAAAAAAAATATTATTATTATTTTTTTTTAAAAATTTCCGAAAATTCAAAAATTAATTAGATAAATAAATAAATAAATAATTGGGACAAATTAAAAGAAATCCGAAATATATATATATATTAATTCTTATTAATTATCCTAAATTAATAAGAATTAATATATATTCGAAATTAATTATCCGAAATTAATTTGCTTAATTAATCATTAATTCTTATTAATTTTCGATTTTAATTTTAATAATTTCAACTAAGTTTGGAGTTATTTCTCAATTAATTTTGAAAATTAATATTATTTTCAAGTGAGGAATGGGTAGATTAAGAAGGGCATATTAGTTTAAGAATGCATATTTTGTGACAATGTAATTTATTAATTTCCATGTATGTGTTCTAGTCACGTTTTATCTTGCTTTATGTGATTAATTGCATCATATTTCATGTGCATTGAAATTGTATGGCTCCACAAACTATTTATTGTATCCTTTTTGGGTTGGAATTTCTATTGGAACGCGTTAGTAAGACTTTCTAGTTGTGAATTTTCAGGAATTAAGGATGCTACCTTCTAAGTTCACCAGTCTAGGATACCTAGAGAAGATGGATAACGAGACTCCTCACATGTATGTCCAGAAGATCGTGTTTTCTTGCAACTATTTTACTTCGACCAAGGATATGCCCCACCTTAGGCACAAGGATATGATGGCTAGTATGGTTATACATTGTTTGCCCCATAAGAACCCTTACATAGACCTCAAGAACAAGTTCAGTGACATGCATTTTAATGATGGTACCCCTAATTGGTACAAATATGGGACTGGAGATGGTAGGTGGAAGTAGGATACTGAGGTTCTTACTACTATCTTAGAGGTTGCGGAGAATAGCTATGAGGATGGGAAGTACTCTGCGGGTCTAGGTATGGGCTATTGAGGAATAGAAAGTGATGGTGAGGATGGCATGATTCATGTTGAGCAAGCTAGTGATGTTGAGGAGGACGATGATGATGATGATGTAGTAGAGATTGATAATCCTAATCCTGTAGTTCCTGAACTAACAATTGAGATATCTAGTGGATCTGAGGAGGAGCTTGAAGAGAATAAGGTGGTTGATAGTGAGCCACAGCAGGATGATGAGGCTATGGACGAAGACTCGGATCCGGAAGAAGACTTGGATGATCCTAATGATCAAGGCTTTACCCCATAGCAATACAAGGAAAGAAATGACCGTCGTGATGTCGTTGGTCTTTAGAGAAATGTAATCCTTAGTTTTTATTTTTCGTTGAATAATAAAGTAGCAAAGCTACTACTTATGGTTGTTAGTTCTACCATAATTGGAGAATAAATGTTATGTCATTAGTGGATGTAAGACCTATTCATTGAAGCATTAACAAAAGCATAGAATTTCCTTTTCTTTATCTCTTAAGTTCAATTTTCAATTCTAAGTTTCGTGGGTATCGCAAAGGGATTAATTGCTATTTCTTCAATGAAATTGTATGTTCAAGGTGGTTAAGTAGAAACCATCTAAATTACATGCATCTAATAGTGGGGTGAGAAGGCCCAAAAGTGGCGCCAACTTCCCCCTAGGGCACGTGTAACTGTGTTCTTGTTGTGAGTAGGTTCGTTGTCGAACTAGTGCCTTAGTAATGTCATGTCCAACCAATATTAAAGTTAGCCTTTTATTTTATTCAGGAGAAGGGATATGGCTAACCAAGAGATTTCTGAAGTGGTTAGACAACTAGCTGAGGTAGTTCGAGACCTAGCTCAATCTAGAGCCAACCCAATGCATGATCCGGCTGGGGAAATGTTTAAGAAAATAGCTCAAAGCAAGCCTCCACTGTATAGCGGAGAGATTGAACCAAGTGTGCTTAAAAACTAGTTGAGAGAGTTTGTAAGCTTATTGTAGCTGTGAATTGCCCCGAAAACCTTAGGGTGAACAGTGCTGTGTACTACCTGAGAGGTGAAGCTGATTTATGGTGGCAACGATGTGAGAATACCCTTAGAGCCACACCTAACTTTGGGTGGGAAGCATTCAAAACTGCAATAAGGAACAAGTTTTACCCACCTTATCTGAAGAAGCAAAAGGCACAGGAGTTCATCGAACTCAAAATGGAGGGTCTGTATGTTACGAAATACTATTCTAAGTTTATAGAGTTGTCTAGGTTTGAACCGGAATTGGTGGCAACGGACACCCTGTACGGAAAAGCTGCTCACCTATATGGGTTACAACAAAGGAAGAATGGGGGTACTGAAAAGAGAAAGGACGGTGGAAGCTCGAATCAAGGGAATAACCATCAGAATCAGGGGAATTTTAAGAAGCACAAAGGGAATGGGAACTTCCAGTTTAGAGCTAAAAATGGTGGTAATCGCAACAACCAAGGTGGTGGAAATCAGTCTGGAAGGAATGGAGTAAGGACCTACGACTGTAGGCGCTGTAACATGAATCACCCTGGAAAGGATTGTGACGTAAACTTAGTGAGTTGTAGATTCTGTCAGATGTTAGGCCATAGGGAGTATGAATGTTATTCTAAGAATGGAAAGCCTAAACAAGGTAACCACCAGAGCAATAATTGGAATAATCAGAACCGAAATGGGGGAAAGGGAGGTGGAAACCAAAGGAATTACTGTTAGGTTATGATGCATATGAATAAGCATAAATCATGCGGAAAAACCATAAAGCCAGGAAACATATTATTAACACATAATCATTTAGCATAATTCAGATGCATACACTTTGTAGCGTGCCCTCCCTAGCTGCGCCCGAACCGAACAAGAACAAGTCTTTAGGACTCCAAGTGTCGTCCCTCCATAGATAGTCCACAGCACGTCCGGATCCGCCTTAAGATTGACCAACTAGAATCGCCCTTAAGGTACTATATATTTTCGGCTAATAGGGCAAGAATATGGCTGATTTTTCTACTTAAAAATCATAGCTTTTTATTGTTTGAATACTTGAAATTTTGTC
This sequence comes from Spinacia oleracea, assembly GCF_020520425.1. Taxonomy (NCBI): domain Eukaryota; kingdom Viridiplantae; phylum Streptophyta; class Magnoliopsida; order Caryophyllales; family Amaranthaceae; genus Spinacia; species Spinacia oleracea. The sequence goes on from NC_079490.1 coordinate 122,781,200, forward strand.
TCATAAATTGTGACCGTAGGCACCTATTTATAGAGTTATGGAAAAGGACTTGGAATCCTATTAGGATACTAATTTATTTAATTATAATCCTACTAGGACTCTAATTAAATAAACTAAATCTTTTAGGATTAGATTTAATCATATGAAAAATCCCGGTAGCCTTAGGATTCGAGTAACACACTTCGAGTGATACGCTAGCACCGCACGCAAGCCTTACGGCCCACGCACAGCGCCATCCCACTCGTCGCAGCCCATGTCGCAGCTCCGCGCGCGCGCCAAGGCCATTTGATGGGCCTGGCCTTGCGCTGGGCCTGGCGTGGCTTGGCAGCGTGTGTTTGGGCGCTTGGGCTTGTTGGGCATAGGCCTGGCTTCGTGCTGGGCCTTCGTCTAGCAAGTCTAGTCCGATGCTAATTCGTACGACGCGCTTCCGATTAAATTCCCGATTCCGGAATTCATTTTCGATACGAACAATATTTAATATTTTTCGATTCTGGAATTAATTTCCGTTTCGAACAAATATTTAATATTTCTTTTTCCGGAATTTTTTTCCGATTACGATAATATTTCCGATTCTGACAATATTTCCGTTTCCGGCAATATTTCCGATTCCGGCAATATTTCCATTTCCAATAATATTTTCCGATACGTACCATGTTTCCGTTTCCGGCAACATCTACGACTTGGATAATATTTATGTTTCCGATACGATCCATATTTCCGTTTCCGGCAATATCATCGTTTCCGGAGTATTCATTTCTTGCCTTTGACGATCTCAGCTCCCACTGAAAACAAGATCCGTCGATTCCGAATATCCATAGATGGAGTATTTAATTCCATTAAATACTTGATCCGTTTACGTACTATTTGTGTGACCCTACGGGTTCAGTCAAGAGTAAGATGTGGATTAATATCATTAATTTCACTTGAACTGAAGAGGCCTCTAGCTAGGCATTCAGCTCACTTGATCTCACTGAATTATTAACTTGTTAATTAATATTGAACCGCATTTATTAGACTTAACATTAAATGCATACTTGGACCAAGGGCATTATTTCCTTCAGTCTCCCACTTGTCCTTGGGGACAAGTGTGCATTTCCTAATTCCTTTGTCGCTCGATGCTTGCTCTTGAACATAAGGTAAGAGTTGTCATCCTTATTATGTCCAGAGGTGTTTCTCGGTTTCAGAGTTCAACTGATCAAATAAACAGATAATCATAGCCTCTGATTCATCTGAGCACGGCCATGCATTTTACAGTTTCTAGCTCTCCGAGTGGCCTTGTACAACATTTAGCATCTCATCCCGATTTATGGGAGGACAATCCCAATCTTGCGATCTTGAGATTAGACTTCGTTTGATAGGTGATTACCTAAGCATTGCCTTTATAGCCTCCTTTTACGGTGCGAAGGTTGGTCAACGTCAAAGTAAGCAGTTCTCAAACAAGTAATCTCAAATCACTCAGGTATTGAGGATTAGTGTCTAATAATTTTAATGAAATTTACGTATGACAGATTTTCATCTCTTACAGTAAAGTTTCATAGGTCTGTCCGATACAAAGTCTTCCCAAAGTAAGTATCTATGCAAATGATTACGACATTGCCATGTCCTCATAGTTCAAGAAACATAACTACTAGTCATCTTGCATTCTAGTCGTCTAACGTTTTCTATGCGTCCATCTTTATAGAAAACTCCGACCAGGGACCATTTTCAACTTTTGACATTCAAGTTCACTTGATAGACATTTCTTAGTCACAGGACTGGTCCTGGCAGTCTATCTTGAATATATCGTCAAATTGAAGGGACTCATCATTTAATAAACCACAAATTAAATGGAAAAATGAATTCTATTCATTTATTATGAATGATTAACCAATAATGTTTTACAAAGTATTAAACTCTAAAACTTTAAAACATTAAACAAGGACATCAAAGCCATTCTCCAATATGCTTGATTCCCATAGCTGCAGTGTGCGAGTTGTGCTTCGCCTGCGGTAGAGGTTTAGTCAATGGATCTGATATGTTGTCATCAGTTCCAATTTTGCTTATCTCGACTTCTTTTCTTTCAACGAACTCTCGTAGAAGGTGAAATCTACGAAGTACATGCTTGACTCTTTGGTGGTGTCTAGGCTCCTTTGCCTGTGCAATAGCTCCGTTATTATCACAATATAGGGGACTAGACCAAGTTCACCTATGAACTTCCTTAGCCATATAGCTTCCTTTGATGCTTCATGTGCAGCAATGTACTCCACTTCAGTTGTAGAATCCGCAATGGTGCTTTGGTTAGCACTTTTCCAGCTTACTGCACCTCCGTTGAGGCAGAAGACAAACCCACACTGTGATCTGAAATCATCTTTGTCGGTTTGGAAACTTGCCTCCGTATAGCCTTTAAAAATTAATTCATCATCTCCACCATAGACCAGGAAGTCATCTTTGTGCCTTTTCAAGTACTTCAGAATATTCTTGGCAGCAGTCCAATGTGCCTCTCCTGGGTCTGACTGGTATCTGCTCGTAGCACTGAGTGCGTACGCAACATCCAGGCGTGTACATATCATAGCATACATTATTGAACCAATCAATGATGCATATGGAATCCCATTAATTCGTCTACGCTCATCAAGTGTTTTTGGGCACTGAGTCTTGCTTAGAGTCATTCCATGAGACATGGGTAGGTAGCCTCGCTTGGAGTCTGCCATTTTGAACCTTTCAAGCACCTTATTGATATAAGTGCTTTGACTAAGTCCAATCATCTTTTTAGATCTATCTCTGTAAATCTTGATGCCCAATATGTACTGTGCGTCTCCTATATCCTTCATCGAAAAACATTTCCCAAGCCAAATCTTGACAGAGTTCAACATAGGAATATCATTTCCGATAATTAATAGTTCGTCGACATATAATACTAGAAAAGCAATTTTTCTCCCACTGACCTTCTTGTATACACAAGATTCGTCTGCGTTCTTGATGAAACCAAATTCACTGACTGCTTCATCAAAACGTATATTCCAGCTCCTGGATGCCTGCTTCAATCTGTAGATTGATTTCTTTAGCTTGCATACCTTTTTAGCATTTTTTGGATCCTTAAAACCCTCAGGCTGTGTCATAAACACAGTTTCTGTTAAAATGCCGTTTAAGAAAGCGGTTTTGACATCCATCTGCAATAATTCGTAATTGTAATATGCAGTGATTGCTAACATTATCCGAATAGACTTTAGCATTGCAATTGGTGAAAAGGTTTCATCATAATCCACACCGTGGACTTGCCTGTAACCTTTTGCAACCAATCTAGCTTTGAAAACTTCAAGTTTCCTATCCTTGTCCTTTTTCAGTTTGAAAACTCATTTGCTTCCAATGGCTTGGTAGCCATCTGGCAAATCGACCAAATCCTATACTTGGTTTTCAGACATGGAGTCTAATTCAGATTGCATGGCTTCATGCCATTGCTTGGAGCTAGGGCTCGTCATACCTTGTTTGTAAGTCGCAGGTTCATCACTTTCAACTAATAGAACGTCATAGCTTTCGTTCGTCAAAATACCTAAGTACCTTTCCGGTTGAGATCTATATCTCTGCGATCTACGCGGGGTTACATTTCTAGATTGACCATGATTCTCACCAGATACTTTTAAAGATCTCTGAGTTTCATCCTGAATGTCATCTTGAGCATTCTCTAGAGTTTGTTGTTCGACTCGAATTTCTTCGAGGTCTACTTTTCTCCCACTTGTCATTTTGGAAATGTGATTCTTTTCCAAAAAGATACCATCTCGAGCAATAAACACCTTGTTCTCAGATGTATTGTAGAAGTAATACCCCTTTGTTTCTTTTGGATAGCCCACAAGGATACATTTGTCAGATTTTGGATGAAGTTTGTCTGAAATTAATCGTTTGACGTATACTTCACATCCCCAAATCTTAAGAAAAGACACATTTGGAGGCTTTCCAAACCATAACTCATATGGAGTCTTTTCAATAACTTTAGACGGAGCTCTATTTATAGTGAGTGCATCTGTATTTAGTGCATGTCCCCAAAATTCTATTGGAAGTTCGACCTGACCCATCATTGATCTAACCATGTCTAGCAAGGTTCTGTTCCTCCGTTCCGACACACCATTCCATTGAGGTGTTCCAGGAGGAGTCAATTCTGATAGAATTCCACATTCTTTCAGATGGTCATCAAATTCATAGCTCAGATATTCACCGCCTCTATCAGACCGCAGTGCCTTAATCTTCTTGCCTAATTGATTCTCTACTTCACTCTGAAATTCCTTGAATTTGTCAAAGGCTTCAGACTTATGCTTCATTAGGTAGACATAACCATATCTACTGAAGTCATCAGTGAAAGTGATAAAGTAGCTGAAACCACCCCTAGCATTTGTACTCATTGGTCCACATACATCTGTATGGATTAAACCCAATAGTTCAGTTGCTCTTTCTCCAACTTTAGAGAAAGGTTGCTTTGTCATTTTTCCAAGTAAACATGATTCGCACTTTCCATAATCCTCTAAGTCAAATGGTTCTAGAATTCCTTCCTTTTGAAGTCTTTCCATGCGTTTTAAGTTAATATGGCCTAATCGACAATGCCACAGATAGGTGAGATCTGAATCATCCTTTTTGGCCTTTTTGGTATTTATGTTATAAACTTGTTTGTCGTGATCTAATAAATATAGTCCATTGACTAATCTAGCAGATCCATATAACATCTCTTTAAAATAAAACGAATAACTATTGTCTTTTATTAAAAAGGAAAATCCCTTAGCATCTAAGCAAGAAACAGAAATGATATTTTTAGTAAGACTTGGAACATGGAAACACTCTTCCAGTTCCAAAACTAGCCCAGAGGGCAACGACAAATAATAAGTTCCTACAGCTAATGCAGCAATCCGTGCTCTATTTCCCACTCGTAGGTCGACTTCACCCTTGCTTAACCTTCTACTTTTTCTTAGTCCCTGTGGATTGGAACATAAGTGTGAGCCACAACCTGTATCTAATACCCAAGAAGTTGAATTAGCAAGTATACAGTCTATAACGAAAATACCTGAAGATGGAACGACTGTTCCGTTCTTCTGATCTTCCTTTAGCTTCAAGCAATCTCTCTTCCAATGCCCCTTCTTCTTGCAGTAGAAGCATTCTGATTCAGAAGTGGGTTGACTGACCTTCCTCTTATCACACTTGGCGCCAGTTTGCTTAGTTGGGTTGGCCTTCTTGCCACCTTTCTTAGCATTCCTCTTCTTTCCAGATTTCTTGAACTTGCCCCCACGCACCATAAGCACATCTTGCTTATCACTTTTGAGCGTCTTTTCAGCGGTCTTCAGCATACCGTGAAGCTCAGTGAGCGTTTTGTCCAGACTATTCATACTGTAGTTCAGTTTGAACTGATCATACCCGTTATGAAGAGAATGGAGGATGGTGTCTACAGCCATTTCCTGAGAGAACTGTTGATCCAGCCGACTCATATTCTCAATGAGTCCAATCATTTTGAGAACATGTGGACTTACGGGCTCGCCTTTCTTAAGCTTGGTCTCAAGAATTTACCTATGAGTCTCGAATCTTTCGACCCGAGCCAGATCTTGGAACATGTTCTTTAACTCACTGATGATCGTGAAAGCATCTGAGTTGATGAACGTTTTTTGTAGATCTGCACTCATGGTTGCAAGCATTAGACATTTCACATCCTTGTTGGCATCAATCCAACGATTGAGGGCTTCCTGAGTGACCCCTTCGCCTGCGGCTTCGGGCATCGCCGCTTCCAGGACATACTCCTTTTCTTCCTGCATAAGAACTATTTGCAAGTTCCTTTTCCAGTCAAGGAAGTTTTTCTCGTTCAACTTCTCCTTTTCGAGAATTGATCGAATGTTGAATGAATTGTTGTTTGCCATAATTAAAACTACAATTGAAAAAGAATAAACAAATAAATAATCATTCACAGTTTCTCTTAATGAACTTAAATTCTAGCATACATGCATAATTTAATGTTCATTAAGCATTTTATTCAAGTTATGTGTTCCGGCAGGCGTGAATAAAATGATTCCAAGATCCTAAAACCCATTGAAGAATTAAGCACATTATGTATTTAGACTCAATTCTAAAATCTTTTAGGTAAGCAAAAGCCTTTTGCTAATAGTCTAGAAACTACTCTTGGTTGATAGGTACGTCTAAGAGCTTATTAGGTAAACCTATCGAATTTTCCACGACATAAAAGGACTCCTTACTTATATCGTTGAGTTTCACCAAAACTAACATATGCTCACAATTATTTGTGTACCTTACCCCTTTAGGATCAATAAGTAACACCTCGCTGAGCGTAATCTATTACTAGATTGATGTAAAGGTTATCCAAGTAAGTGTTATTTTGGCATGGCACCTTTTAACTAAATTTTTAAGTTTGGAACATAAGGCTCTTACTATGTTGGTTAGATTTTAAGTGAACTAAAATCCTTAATCATGCAACATAATCAAGCTTCGATCTCATGCATATTTAAGACATATTTAAAAGCAATAAATAACTTAAAGCATGCATAAGATAAATGTGATCTAGTATGGCCCGACTTCATCTTGAAGCTTCAACTTCAATGTCCGTCTTGAAAATGGATGGAAACTTCGTCTTGAATTTCACCGTGGGAGGCTCCATTTTCTTCAAACAGGATCAGCTATAATTAAACTAATTACAACTATTTGATGGTACGCAGACCATATTTGAATTGAAAAACAAATCTGGTGCATTAGACCAATTACATTCAAATTAATGGTACGCATACCATATTTTCTATCCTATTTGGGCCATACTAGTCACTTCATAACCTGCAAAACAGTACATATATAATATATACCATTCATTCATTCATTATCATGAATGGCCCACATAGTTGGTTATTAAAAACACATTATATGCATCACATAAATATTTGCAGCAATTAATCAAGGGCACCAATAATCTACCAATTATTTAGTCCTTATTAATTCTAATCAAGTTGTTTTACCTTAAAGAATTTGTAGACCTAATCAAGAGTTTATGACTAAAATTGCTCCCACTTAAACCAATAAAAACATAAAAATGTATTTCTACTCTAACCGGAAACATACAAATTTAATTAAAATTTAAAGCTCATATAAATTTATAATTGAATCCATTTTATTTAATTTATTTTTCAGTTGAATTAAATTAATTTAAATTAATTCAAGGTGTAATTTTAGTAAAATAATTAGTATAAATAAAAATTTATAATAATTATAATATTCAAAATTAAAATCCGAGAAAACAATTTTAATTATTAATTTTAAAATTAATTAAAATTATTTCCGAACTGAAAATCTCAAATTAAATTCAAAACGCGTCAATCTTAACACGACGAGGCACTTGGGCTTGCCCCTAAGCCCCATCATGCGCACGACCAATCGCTGGCCCATGGCACATCGCAGCAACAGCCACGCGCAAACACAGCAAGCCAAGACACGCTTGCGCGCAGCCTGCTTGCCCGCATGCATCGCAGCAGCTACGGAAGGAGCGCTAGCTCGCTCGCGCGCACGCAAGCCCTCGAGGCATCGCATGTTGGTGCGCTGAGCAGCGATCGCTGGGCGACCCAGCTCTCGCCCTCGCGCGCGCGCCTCTCCATGTGTCACGCCATCGCCCTTCGCCCATCGCCCATAGAGTCGCACACGCCCAGCTCCATTGCTTCGCGCGAGCGCCTCTTGCTTGTTGCTCGTTGCATTCGTACCGCATGGGCGACAACACCCCTTAAGGGTAACACGTAGCTTCCTTTGCTTTGTGAGTGCAACATTTATGAGCGTTTTCATACAAATTTAAAATTTTTAATTTAAAATTAACGACAAATTAATACATCATATTAATTTCATAATTTTATGGCGAAAAATCGAAAATTTATTAATTAATTAATTTCCCATTAACATGGATTCAAATCTAGGTCATAAAAATTTAAATTTTAACATAAATTAACAATTTTATGGTGGATTTTAATCATGGATACCTAATTAAATTATTAATTAATTATGAAAAACAAATCAATTCTAAATTATTCGAATTTCAACAAATTAATCATAATTACAAATTAAGTTGTATAATTAACAAGTCTAGGCATTCATAATTGTTAAACATATACTGTAGGTCAATCAAAAACTCAAGATTTATCAACAAGAATTGCAAATATTCAATTTAACATCTTAAATTTACAAACTTTTGCGTTCGAAAAACTTAAACCTCCGAAAAGTCATAGTTAGGCTTCGAATTTGGGAATTCTGGGTTCGGCCGAAAATTACTATTTTTGTCAAAATTTTAGAATGCCTTTTACATGCGAAATTGACACAAAAATCACTCGATTTGGTTGAGTAACGAATATTCTGCCGAAAAACTGCGTACATATAATTAAATAAACGCAATTTGCAATTAATTACGAAAACTAATTACCCCTTTAATTCCTTGCAAATTTGTAAAATTTAACCATGTTCATGAAAATAATAAGAGGCTCGTGATACCACTGTTAGGTAATGATACATATGAATAAACATAAATCATGCGGAAAAACCATAAAGCCAGGAAACATATTATTAACACATAATCATTTAGCATAATTCAGATGCATACACTTTGTAGCGTGCCCTCCCTAGCTGCGCCCGAACCGAACAAGAACAAGTCTTTAGGACTCCGAGTGTCGTCCCTCCGTAGATAGTCCACAGCACGTCCGGATCCGCCTTAAGATTGACCAACTAGAATCGCCCTTAAGGTGCTATATATTTTCGGCTAATAGGGCAAGAATATGGCTGATTTTTCTACTTAAAAATCTTAGCTATTTATTGTTTGAATACTTGAAATTGTGTCTCATAAGTTGTTACCCTAGGCACCTATTTATAGAGTTATGGAAAAGGACTTGGAATCCTATTAGGATACTAATTTATTTAATTATAATCCTACTAGGACTCTAATTAAATAAACTAAATCTTTTAGGATTAGATTTAATCATATGATGAATCCATGTAGCCTTAGGATTCGAGTAACACACTTCGTGTAATACGCTAGCACCGCACGCAGGCCTTACGGCCCACGCACAGCGCCAGCCCACTGATCGCAGCCCATGCCGCAGCTCCGCGCGCGCGCCAAGGCCATTTGCTGGGCCTGGCCTTGCGCTGGGCCTGGCGTGGCTTGGCAGCGTGTGTTTGGGCGCTTGGGATTGCTGGGCGTAGGCCTGGCTTCGTGCTGGGCCTTCGTCTAGCAAGTCTCGTCCGATGCTAATTCGTACGACGCGCTTCCGATTAAATTCCCGATTCCGGAATTCATTTTCGATACGAACAATATTTAATATTTTCGATTCCGGAATTAATTTCCGTTTCGAACAAATATTTAATATTTTCGTTTCCGGAATTATTTTCCGATTACGATAATATTTCCGATTCTGACAATATTTCCGTTTCCGACAATATTTCCGATTCCGGCAATATTTCCATTTCCAATAATATTTTCCGATACGTACCATGTTTCCGTTTCCGGCAACATCTACGAATTGGATAATATTTATGTTTCCGATACGATCCATATTTTCGTTTCCGGCAATATCATCCTTTCCGGAGTATTCATTTCTTGCCTTTGACGATCTCAGCTCCCACTGAAAACAAGATCCGTCGATTCCGAATATCCATAGATGGAGTATTTAATTCCATTAAATACTTGATCCGTTTACGTACTATTTGTGTGACCCTACGGGTTTAGTCAAGAGTAAGCTGTGGATTAATATCATTAATTCCACTTGAACTGAAGCGGCCTCTAGCTAAGTATTCAGCTCACTTGATGTCACTGAATTATTAACTTGTTAATTAATATTGAACCGCATTTATTAGACTTAACATTAAATGCATACTTGGACCAAGGGCATTATTTCCTTCAATTACCAAGGTGGTAACAATGGCAATAGCAATGGCAATCACCAGAACCATGGAAAGCCTGGAGGAAACCAACAGCAGAATGGGAACCGAAACAACATTGAAAACACCAATGGAGGTGGTTATAAAAAAGGAGTTGCCCAAGGGAAGCTGAATGTGATATCTAGGCAAGAAGAGGAAATTTCCTCTGACGTCATAGCGGGTAATTTATCTATTAATTCCGTTTTAGTTAAAGTTCTATTTGATTCTGGTGCGACTTATTCTTTTATATCAGTAGATGCTTTGGGGAATTAGGGTTGAAAGAGCCTGAAATAATTGAAGTACCTATAGTGAAGTGTACCAAGATCCATAGAGATGTGCCTTTGACCATAGCCAAGACCGTGTTCTTATCTAACCTAACCGAGTTTGAGTTAGGAGAGCTAGATGTAATTCTAGGAATGGACTGGTTGGCCATGTTCAAAGCCAAAATAGATTGTGAGAAGCAGAAGGTTCACTCACTAGTAGAAAAAATGTCATTTGCAGCGCGCGTAAAAGGGGTTTTTTGCAGCGTTTTTGAGCGCTGCAATTGTGGTGGCTGCAAATAGTGGACTTTTATTTACAGCGAACACAAACGTTGTAACCATTAATTGCAGCGCATGGTGTTTCACGTGCGTTGTAATTAGTATCTTTTTACAACGCTTTGATGTACATAGGCAGTGCAAAAAGAGGTTGTCAAAGGGAATTTTCTGCCACTATTTGCAGCATTGTTTTAACAGTGCGCGCTGCAAATAGTGCGTTTATTTTACAAAATAAATAAATTACTGCAGTAATACATTGGTACTACTACTCGGTACTAGCCTCCATAATTATGGTCTAACATCCATAAATACATAAATAACATCCAAAAATAGTAGTGCCAACTGATGGAAACCCATTACTGTGATAAATTAGAAATACATTGGTAGGCTTTTCTTGCAGCATGGTACACCCCATAATTGGCAGGCTTTTCTTACAACATCAACCATTGAAGCATCAGCTATAGCATCTTCTTTTGCAGCTTGTCTCAAAATTTCTATGAGTCACTCAATGTCATTTACCTATGAAGGGTATCAAGCACGCAGATTAGCAAACAAAATGAAGAGAACTAGTAGAAGGATAGGCAAGACAATTTATTTCCAAGAATTATTATAAGGGTGAAGATTATTCCAAGGCTATAGTTATTACTGCCTTGGTAATTTCACTTAAAGAATCATTGTCTTTTAAATACATTTGTCGCGGTATCGGTAAATACTGCCTTGAAAATTCTTCACCCTTTAATAAACGATAAGTTGTATCTAACATAAAAAAGAAAAAACTTCTCATGCACAGATTGCACATTCTATAATTCCATATTGATCATCTGAACAGCTGCAAATTTTTAATGCATAACTCTACCGAACTGCATATTATTTCTAGCGTATTATATTGACATCCACCACAACAGACATATTGCACATTCTCTCACAAATTGCAGATAGAAGAAGCGTTCATAAAGGCTGGAGACAATATCAGATATAGAGAATCAAAAAATGAGGCAACAAAAATCACAACGACTAACGAAGGACTCTTGCCAATTCATGAATCAAAATAGTAAAGGAACAATACTTGTGTAGTAGACCCAACTTCTAAAGATAGGTAACTATAAATAAAATAGATACTTTAAAAGATTTTTAGGAAGAATGATACAGGGGCATAATGATGATTACAAAAAAGACATTCATGAAATGAGGTTGTTTTCTAACGATACAGTGGGAAGCTTTTTATGGATAAGGCTAAAAAGTTCTTTGGGAGATGCCATGGGACTTGGAATGCTACCTCAATATGCTCCTTGGCTACAGACTCCAAATCTTAGGCAGCAATCCCAATTTTCCAGTCAAGATTGAGCGTTGCAGATTCGTGACTATCCTTGACCAGAAGAAGACTACATAGCCACCAATTTCAATGGTTGTAAACGCGAACTGACCACGAGTCGCATTTTCATTATGGTACAGATTCTTTCCATTGGGAGATGTCACCTGAAATACTAATCAATTTAATAGTGTCAAATTCAATAACAAATCAATAACAAAGCTCACACTGTTTTCTAATTCTAATTCTAATTCATTCACCTAAAGCCATACCATAGAAGAGAACATCATAAAATCACTAATACAAAACTAATTAATACGATCGGGAAAAAGAAGACCTTAGCCAAAATCAGAGCAACATATAGTTCTCCAATTACCAATTGGAATTGATAGGGAAAGAAAGATATGTACCGTATACATATTTAGCATCCCTAACAAATTAAGATAGGCAATAGAAAAAACAAAAACTACACAAAAGAATCGCATAATTAACAATCACGCACAATACCATGAAGCCATTTAATTAAGACTTCCTAATAATTGTAAGAGAGTCAAGTAATACAAAACAGAACAACAAAGATCATTCAAATACAACATGACATTATAGGATTCTTATCTTTTAGAGTGTCTTATTTAGAAATTCTGATAGAGAAAAACAACTACACTATAGAAAATTATTGCCCTAAATTCACACCATTCGCAAAAAACAAAGAAATCATTAATTGATAAAACCCTGTATGAATGAAGTTTTCGTAAAAAGAACCTTTAACTAAAAAGTAGTGTGCAGATTAAATTGAAGGAAATAATGCCCTTGGTCCAAGTATGCATTCAATGTTAAGTCTAATAAATGCGGTTCAGTATTAATTAACAAGTTAATAATTCAGTGAGATCAAGTGAGCTGAATGCCTAGTTAGAGGCCGCTTCAGTTCAAGTGGAATTAATGATATTAATCCACAGCTTACTCTTGACTGAACCCGTAGGGTCACACAAATAGTACGTAAACGGATCAAGTATTTAATGGCATTAAATACTCCATCTATGGATATTCGGAATCGACGGATCTTGGTTTCAGTGGGAGCTGAGATCGTCACAGGCAAGAAATGAATACTCCGGAAACGATGATATTGCCGGAAACGGAAATATGGATCGTATCGGAAATATAAATATTATCCAAGTGGTAGATGTTGCCGGAAACGGAAACATGGTACGTATCGGAAAATATTATCGGAAATGGAAATATTGCCGGAATCGGAAATATCGCCGGAAACGGAAATATTGTCAGAATCGGAAATATTATCGGAATCGGAAAATAATTCCGGAAACGGAAATATTAAATATTTGTTCGAAACGGAAATTAATTCCGGAATCGGAAATATTAAATATTGTTCGTATCGGAAATAAATTCCGGAATCGGGAATTTAATCAGAAGCGCGTCGTACGAATTAGCATCGGACGAGACTTGCTAGACGAAGGCCCAGCACGAAGCCAGGCCTACGCTCAGCAAGCCCAAGCGCCCAAAAACACGCTGCAAAGCCACGCCCGGTCCAGCGCAAGGCCAGGCCCAGCAATGGCCTTGGCGCGCGCACGAGGCTGCGACGAGTGGGCTGGCGCTGTGCGTGGGCCGCAAGGCCTACGTGCGGTGCTAGCGTATCACTCGAAGTGTGTTACTCGAATCCTAAGGCTACCGGGATTTGTCATATGATTAAATCTAATCCTAAAAGATTTAGTTTATTTAATTAGAGTCCTAGTAGGATTATAATTAAATAAATTAGTATCCTAATAGGATTCCAAATCCTTTTCCATAAGTCTATAAATAGGTGCCTAGGGTCACATATTTACAGAGAGTATTCAAGTATTCAAAGTGATTTTTGAGAGCAAAAATTCAGTCATACAATAGCCTATAAGTGCCGAAAATTCTAAGTACCTTAAGGGCGATCCTAGTTGGTCAAGCTTAAGGCGGATCCGGACGTGCTGTGGACTATCTACGGAGGGACGACACTTGGAGTCCTAAAGACTTGTTCTTGTTCGGTTCGGGCGCAGCTAGGGAAGGCACGCAACAAAGAATATGCATCTAAACTATGCTAAATGATTATGTGTAAATAATATGCTTTCCTGGCTTTATGGTTTTTCCGCATGATTTATGAATTGTCATATGTATCATAACCTAACAGTGGTATCACGAGCCTCTTATTATTTTCATATTCTAAATTGCATGAACATGGTTAAATATTACAAATTTGCAAGAATTAAAAGGGGTGATTAATTTTCGTAATTGTTAATTAATTGCAAATTGCGTTTATTTAATTATACGTACGCAGTTTTTCGGCTGTTTCTTCGTTACTCATCCAAATCGAGTGATTTTTGTGTCAATTCCGCATGTAAAAGGCATTCTAAAATTTTGACAAAAATAGTACTTTTCGGCCGAACCCAGAATTCTCAAATTCGAAGCCTAACTATGACTTTTCGAAGGTTTTGGTTTTTCGAATGCAAAATTTCGTAAATTTAAGATGTTAAATTAAATATTTGCGATTCTTGTTGATAAATCTTGAATTTTTGATTGACCTACTGTATATGTTTAACAAGTTTGAATGCCTAGCCTTGTTAATTATGCAATCTAATTTGTAATTATGATTAATTTGTTGAAAATTAGAATAATTTGGAATTAATTTGATTTTCATAATTAGTTATAATTTAATTAGATACCTATGATTAAAAACCACCATAAAAATTGTAAATTTATGTTAAATTTTAAATTTTTATGACCTAGACTTGAATCCATGTTAATCGGAAATCAATTGAATAATAAATTTTCGATTTTTCGCCCAAAAATTATGAAATTAATATTAATTATTAATTTGTCATTAATTTTGAATATAAATTTTAAATTTTTATGCGATTCGCTCATATAACTTGCACGCACAAAGCAATGGACGCTACGTGTTACCCTTAAGGGGTGTTGTATAGTGCGGGCATGTGACGACGAGCAAGGGAGCTCGTCGCCCATGCGGTACGAATGCAATGAGCAAGACCATGGTGCACGAGCACAAGGCAGCAGCCCTGCCTTGTGTCGTGGGCTGTGTGCAATGGGCGAATGGGCGAGGGCGAGAGCAAGGCACGAGCAGTCGCGTGTGGGCAGCAAGCAAGCTGCGCCACAGCGCGCACTGCCTCGCGCAAGCGTGCGGAGCCTCGCGCGCAGCGAGCGTAAGCTCGCGTGCCACGAGTGCTGCGCCAAGCATCGATCGCTCGCGCGCTGCCAGTACTTGTTGTGCGTGCGACGAGCGCTGCGCCCAGCGATGGCGTGCGAGTGCTTGTTGTGTGTGCGACGAGCACTGCGCCCAGCGATGGCGTGCGAGTGCTTGTTGTGCGTGCGACGAGCGCTGCGCCCAGCGATGGGCTGTGGCAGCATGCTCGTGCGTCGAGCGCTGGCGCGCGCAGCGAGCACCAGCTCGCGTGATGCCTTGCGATGGTGAGCAGCAGCGATGCGAGGCAGCGCATGGGCTGCGCGCACATGGCCAGCATGGTTGTGTGCGTGTGGCCCATGGGCGTGCGATGCGTGGAGTTGTTGCGTTGCGATTAGATCGTTTTGAAATTTTAATTTGAAATTTTCAGTTTACGTAATTTTAATTAATTTTAAAATTAATAATTTAAATTATTTTCTTGGATTTTAATTTTGAATATTGTAATTATAATAAATTTTTATTTATTCTAATTATTTTACTAAAATTAAAATCATGAATTAATTTAAATACGACTGAAATTAAATTAAACTTTTTGGATTCAATTATAAATTTATATGAGCTTTAAATTTTAATTAAATTTGTATGTTTCCGGTTAGACTAGAAATACATTTTTATGTTTAAAATTAGTAAAGCATATGAATTTATTGGTTTAAGTGGGAGCACTTTTAGTCATAAACTCTTGATTAGGTCTACAAATCCTTAAGGTTAAAACAACTTGATTAGAATTAATAAGGACTGAATAATTTGTAGATTATTGGTGCCCTTGATTAATTGCTGCAAATGTTTATGTGATGCATAATGTGTTTTACTAACCAGCTATGTGGGCCATTCATGATAATGAATGGGTGAATGGTATATATTGTATATGTACTGTTTTGCAGGTTATGAAGTGACTAGTATGGCCCAAATAGAATAGAAAATATGGTCTGCGTACCATTAATTTGAATGTAATTGGTCTAAAGTACCAAAGTTGTTTTTCAATTCAAATATGGTCTGCGTACCATCAAATAGTTGTAATTAGTTTTAATTATAGCTTATTCTATTTGAAGAAAATGGTGCCTCCCACGGAGATTTTCAAGACGGACTTTGAAGTTAAAGCTTCAAGATGAAGTCGGGCCATACTAGATCACATTTATCTTATGCATGTTTTAAGTTATTTATTGCTTTTAAATATGTCTTAAAATGCATGAGATCAAAAGCTTGATTATGTTGCATGATTAAGGATTTTAGTTCACTTAAAATCTAACCAACATAGTAAGAGCCTTAAGTTCCAAATTTAAAAATTGAGTTAAAAGGTGTCATGCCAAAATATACACTTGCTTGGATATCCTTTACATCAATCTAGTAATAGTTTTCGCTCAGCGAGGTGTTACTTATTGGTCCTAAAGGGGCAAGGTACACAAATAATTGTGAGTACACGTTAGTTTTGGTGAAACTCAACGATATAAGTAAGGAGTCCTTTTATGTCGTGGCAAAATCGATAGGTTTACCTAATAAGTTCTTAGACGTACCTATCAACCAAGAGTTGTTTCTAGACTATTAGCAAAAGGCTTTTGCTTACCTAAAATGTTTTAGAATTGAGTCGACAAACTGTGCTTAATTCTTAAATGGTTTTAGGGTCTTGGAATCATTTTATTCACACCTGCCGGAACACATAACTCGAATAAAATGCTAATGACTTGTTGCATGATTGCTTTAATTTTCAAGTTATTATTCATGATAAATGTTTAGACTTTGCATGCTTCAATGTATGTTTTAATTATTGTTTATAATTAAATATCTTGCACTGCAATAAATCCTTTTAGAAAGGTAACAGTAAATTTCCTCGATTGGTAGTGAATCCAAGAACGATTCACGGAAATGAGAGAAAATGAGCAATTTAAAATGTACGTTTCTTATAGCGACTTTTATGGTTGTTTTCGAGTATCATAATCGAATGGCAAACCAATTGGTGCTTGTGAATTCAAAATATACTGTAGTTTTGAGATCATAAAGCATTGAGCTTAAACGCTCAGCTTTACCAATGGTTAACAACCTAAACATCTTTGTCCATTTAATTCTCGAATGAGTCTAGTCCCTAGACATTCAAATAGATCGATGCTTAGAGAACTTTAGAAGCTTCTGGTAAGATCATCTAGTTGAAGCAAAATATTCAACATAAATTAAAATGGTAAAAACCTTGTTGGTGACATTGGACATGTCTAACAAAGTATAAAAGTCAACACTAAAGAAATCAATTCTTAAGACTATAAGAAAGGGTACAAGAAATAGGAAAACGAGGAACAAATGAAAGGAATTTACGATTCCGTTTCTACCTATAAGTTTATGTTTAAAGAGAAGTGACCTAGCAATCAAACTTCCTTGGTATCATATACCGCTTGAGGTTCTTACTTCGGTAATAACTCAAACAATGGAAGCTAGGATACACTAATGACCTACAAGTGGGAAATGAAGCATGGCAATGCTACATTAGTTGTAGGGTCATCTAGTTTGTTTTAAGTCCTTTCAAAGGCTGGAACTTAATGGCTATTTTGTTCCATAATCAACATACCTAAATTTCTGTTTTCAAACACAGAAAGACTCACATTCAAGAAAAACAAAAACAATGTTTGTTTGTTTATTTGAATGAAATGGTCAATTACAGGTTGAGTCAATATGCTTGATTAAAACAAACAACTCTTTAAAGAACTTTACTAGGTTCAAATCAACCCCTTGATTTGAGTTCCACTAATCTTTGGCATTGTTGCTTAGACCATATAAACAAATTAACATTCAAAAGCTCTATTTTGATGGACTTTTGAAAGTTCATTGATTTCTAGATCAATTTAAGACGACTAGTCTTCCTTGTTGAAAGTAACAAAAGATATGAACTATTGTTAGAACGCCTAGACAATAGAGTTCAAAGCTAAATAAAAGTTTTATGACTTTATTATTTCACACAGATTTGAGTGAATATAGGTTTATTTACTCAATGTGATATAAGTTTGAATCTGTTTGGCTAGTTCAAAGATTCAGAAGTATAAATCCCACTTGGTAAGAAATCATAAAGATCTAGGTTAGATCATGTTGATGATTACTTAAATCAAGAATGATCATCAATGATTGTGTAGTAAAATTCACAATCTAGCTCCATAAGATATGGCATATCTAAGTTGGAATGATCGAAGTCGATTAGTACTTGATTCGATCAATGATGGATCATAAAGACTTTTCCTTTAATTTCTAAAACAAAATGCTCAACTACCACCAAACTAAACTAAATTCGTCAAAGCTATAGAAAAGAAATTTCAGAATATCTTTTCGATAATATATATCTAGAGAGTTGCTAAACTCAGTGGGAGCTTAGTGTTTGTTATTCAACAAACTAAGGCCCAAGTATAGATATATGTTTCATTGTGATTTATTCAAATGAGACACAAGGGTATTGTTTCTACCACGAATTTTTGAGAACATAATGTTTGTTTGCTCGAAATGATGTCCTTTTGGAGATTCGTTTCCAAAATGACAAGTGGGAGAAAATAGACCTCGAAAGTCTTCGAGGCGAACAACAAACATAAACGGACATTCCGGAGGCTTTTCGAAGTTCTTTAGAAAATCCGAACACGTATTCTTTAAGGACTTTAGAAGTGGCTTTAAAGAATAGACATCTCTTAGAAGACTTTACAAGTGCTTCAAGGAGAACAGAATATTCAAAGGACTTTTAAGTGGCTATTGACATTCAGTTGTTTGATGTTCTATACCCTTGTAGGCATAGAGTTCAAGTCACTGAAACTATGAGATTCTTCTATTAGATAGTGAAGAAACATGGAGTTCAGGTCACTGAAAATATGCAATTCTTCTATTAGATAGTGAAGAAACCTACAACTTGCAGTCAAACTATTATCATGTAGATTAATGAGTTTGTGACTTGTAAGAAAGCTATGACGAAACCCAGATTCCCTAAAATGGTTAGAGGCCATATATAGACTCAAATGTTTTAAATGGTTAGAGGCCATAAAACATACTCAATGTTTTGATGACAAAATTGAAATTTTGTTGATTTGCAAGAATAGTTTCACACCTATTGGTTGCAAAGTTTGTTTTAAGGATAAAAACCATCAAACATGAAATTGTGTTCACACACAAAGCTAGATTAGTTGCTAAAGGTTACAAGCAAATTCACGATGTGGATTGTGTTGAAACCTCATGCAAAATCGTAATGCTTAAGTCTATAATTCAAGCAATGATTGCATATTGGTATATATGTCAATTGGATGACAAAACATCTTCCTCAGTCAAATGTTGGAAGAAACTATGTACATGCTATGTCATAGGATTTGTGGATCCAAATAAATGCTTGATAAGAAAAGCTAGTTTATAAAATCTAAGTACAGATTTAAGCAAGCAATTGGGAATTAGAAATGTATTTTAGTGAAGCTAATAAGTATTTTAGTTTCATAAAATGTACATGATTCTTATAGATATATAAGAAGTTTAGTGGGAGTACATAAAACTTAATTGGTCCTATGTGTATCACACACATATCTCTCTATTGTGAAATAACATTCAAATGCTAAATACTTAGATTTGAGATTATTCATCAATGATGGACCAAGGCGAAACTTAGTACATACTGGGTACTAAGATCTATTTACAAAGATCTTATAATATTGTTTTGGATTAAGTAATGGCATTTACTAAATCAAACACGAAATACTCCATTGGAGATATTCGACCCATGTGAATAAATCTAAGTAAAAGAATGTTTGAACTATGTATAAGAATTTACTAAGTTAAAACATCAAAGGATCTAAGTGAGATTCTTAACCTATATTATATGTCAAAGAATTTAGCTGGATTCAGTATCTACTGAAATTGAATGAGCTAAAGTTACATGAATAGAATTCAATTGGGAATTATTCTGCAAAAGAATTTATCATGTATGATATAATATGAGGATCGCCAAAAATGTATCGTATGACTTTAGGCATGACGAACATATACCAATCTCTATTGATCTAAGTGAAGATCAACTAGATTGAGATCAAGAACACTTATGGTACTTGAAAAGGTACATAGGAATAGTTCTTGATTCAAGGAAATAAAGATATGCTAAATATTGATGCTACACGCATAAACACTGGCAAAGGATCAAGCAAGACCCTTTGGAGTTAACCATTGATAAGGACGAGCTAAAGAGCATCGTGTTTCGAAATGGCAACATGGATTGGAGACCATGAGTTGTTGCGTGGGAAATTAAAATATTAATTTCTATGTTCTAAGATACAGCTGGAAAGTCTTCCACATATCTGTGAACTGCTTGGATAAGCAAATCCAAACAAAGCATCACTAGCAACCTAAACAGTTGAAGTAAAAGTACTTATTGCCTAAGAAGCAATAAAACAGGGTTGTTTATGTTAAAGAGTTCTTCACTGAACTTGGGAAGATCACCTATCTGCTGGCTTGATGGTTCTTCATTGAAAAATGCGTGGAACCACTCTTGAAGCAAGAAAAAGGTCTGCTAACTTGATGGTTCTTCATTGAGAAATGCTTAGAACCACCATTGTAGCAAGAAAGACTAGATCACAAAATAAACATACTCAAAAGATCTTATCATCTATCTCGAAGAACATTCGATGAAAAGGATATTAAGATTGGAAAAGCATGATAACTAAACCTATGCAACAAGTGAGAAGCAACACTTACATTGTAGCACTGGAAATCAAGCATAGCTTTGAAATTCCATGAACTGTTTTAGAAGATGGGTTTGAGGCCCATGGTTGTAAAACATTGGGGTTGAACATTTATCATATATGAAATGCATTTTCATATTCCATTTAATCTTGGTTTAGTATTAAATGATGAGTCCTTTCAATTTGACGATATATTAAAGATAGACTGTCAGGACCAGTCCTGTGACTAAGAAATGTCTATCAAGTGAACTTGAATGTCAAAGGTTGAAAATGGTCCCTAGTCGGAGTTTTCTATAAAATTGGACGCATAGAAAACGTTAGACGATTAGAATGCAAGATGACTAGTAGTTCTGTTTCTTGAACTATGTGGACATGGCAATGTCATAATCATTTGCATAGATACTTACTTTGGGAAGACTAGTATCGGACAAGACCTATGAAACTTTACTGTAAGAGATGAAAATCTGTCATAAGTAAATTTCATTAAAATTATTAGACACTAAATCCTCAATACCTGAGTGATTTGAGATTACTTGTTTGAGAACTGGTTGCTTTGACGTTGACCAGCCGTCGCACCGTAAAAGGAGGCTATAAAGGCAACGCTCAGGTAATCACCTATCAAACGAAGTCTAATCTCAAGATCGCAAGATTGGGATTGTCCTCCCATAAATCGGGATGAGATGCTTAAAAGTTGTACAAGGCCACTCGGAGAGCTAGAAACTGTGAAATGCATGGCCGTGCTCGGATGAATCATAGGCTATGATTATCTGTCTATTTGATCAGTTGAACTCTGAAACCGAGGAACACCTCTGGACATAATAAGGATGACAACTCTTACCTTATGTTCAAGAGCAAGCATCGAGCGACAAAGGAATTAGGAAATGCACACTTGTCCCTAAGGACAAGTGGGAGACTGAAGGAAATAATGCCCTTGGTCCAAGTATGCATTCAATGTTAAGTCTAATAAATGCGGTTCAGTATTAATTAACAAGTTAATAATTCAGTGAGATCAAGTGAGCTGAATGCCTAGCTAGAGGCCGCTTCAGTTCAAGTGGAATTAATGATATTAATCCACAGCTTACTCTTGACTGAACCCGTAGGGTCACACAAATAGTACGTAAATGGATCAAGTATTTAATGGTATTAAATACTCCATCTATGGATATTCGGAATCGACGGATCTTGGTTTCAGTGGGAGCTGAGATCGTCACAGGCAAGAAATGAATACTCCGGAAACGATGATATTGCCGGAAACGGAAATATGGATCGTATCGGAAATATAAATATTATCCAAGTCGTAGATGTTGCCGGAAACGGAAACATGGTACGTATCGGAAAATATTATCGGAAATGGAAATATTGCCGGAATCGGAAATATTGCCGGAAACGGAAATATTGTCAGAATCGGAAATATTATCGGAATCGGAAAATAATTCCGGAAACGGAAATATTAAATATTTGTTCGAAACGGAAATTAATTCCGGAATCGGAAATATTAAATATTGTTCGTATCGGAAATAAATTCCGGAATCGGGAATTTAATCAGAAGCGCGTCGTACGAATTAGCATCGGACGAGACTTGTTAGACGAAGGCCCAGCACGAAGCCAGGCCTACGCTCAGCAAGCCCAATCGCCCAAAAACACGCTACAAAGCCACGCCCGGTCCAGCGCAAGGCCAGGCCCAGCAATGGCCTTGGCGCGCGCGCGAGGCTGCGACGAGTGGGCTGGCGCTGTGCGTGGGCCGCAAGGCCTACGTGCGGTGCTAGCGTATCACTCGAAGTGTGTTACTCGAATCCTAAGGCTACCGGGATTTGTCATATGATTAAATCTAATCCTAAAAGATTTAGTTTATTTAATTAGAGTCCTAGTAGGATTATAATTAAATAAATTAGTATCCTAATAGGATTCCAAATCCTTTTCCATAACTCTATAAATAGGTGCCTAGGGTCACATATTTACAGAGAGTATTCAAGTATTCAAAGTGATTTTTGAGAGCAAAAATTCAGTCATACAATAGCCTATAAGTGCCGAAAATTCTAAGTACCTTAAGGGCGATCCTAGTTGGTCAAGCTTAAGGCGGATCCGGACGTGCTGTGGACTATCTACGGAGGGACGACACTTGGAGTCCTAAAGACTTGTTCTTGTTCGGTTCGGGCGCAGTTAGGGAAGGCACGCAACAAAGAATATGCATCTAAACTATGCTAAATGATTATGTGTAAATAATATGCTTTCCTGGCTTTATGGTTTTTCCGCATGATTTATGAATTGTCATATGTATCATAACCTAACATAAATGCCTCTCATAAATAATCAAATAAATTCATATTTGTGTTCATGAACTGGTTGGCACAAACAAACAAAATCCCAGTAACTCAGCAAGGCAATAATGGGAGCATCAACAACCTCACAGCTGCCAACAACTATTTCTGTAGCAACCACTTACCAGAGTTTAAACACTTCAATGCAGCTCATGGGAACTAGATAAGTTGCAAATGACATTTTCTCTACTAGTGTGAAGACTTTTCCTGAAATCCATAAAGAAAGGGGGAAAGGAAAAAGGCGGTTAAGAGTGTAATACAGAAAAGACTTGAAGAGAAAGATTGATGCCTTTGGTTTGTGCTCAAATAGAATGGAAAATTGTCATGTCAGCATAACACACATTTCTATGGGAACGGACATCTCTTCTAAACTACCACTAAAAGAGAAACAACATCTTAGATGTGTGACTATTTTCATAGAAAGAGTCATACCATTATGATACTATAGTATCGATACAGGGCAGACGTAAATATAAAAAGAGTAATACCATTATACTACAGTTCTGTTTTGATACTATACTATTTTCATAGAAAGAGTCTTACCATTATGCTACAGAGAAGACGTAATAGAACCAAATCCACCAGGGAAGGATTAACTAATAGACAAGAGAACAAAAAACAATAAATGAGTGCAAGCTTTATCAAGTACACTAAAACAGATGCCATCAAACTTGACTGTCAATTCTGGTTTCTGTGAACTTTTTTAAATTGGTAGTAACAGAAAGGAAACAAAACTACACTCGAATTAGGAAACCAGATCAAAGATTCCAGGGTGAGTAAAATAGTGAAAATGAAGTCAATGAAGAGAATTTCATAGAAGGATTAAAAGAAAGAACCTTTCACCCAATTTATTCTTATATAAAAAAAATATAAAAGTGCATACACGTAACAAGGATTCATTATTAGCTTACAAGAACGAGAAAAGCATACCTGGCAACCAAGAACCCTGTAAAGAAGTTGTTGCAATGTTGGTAATTGATCAAGCAAGTGAACTGTATCAAGATCCTTTGTTCTCTGGCACAGAAGATTAAAGGTCAATAATTATATTATGATGATATCCGGGCCGTTATGAGAAAGTTCAAGCTGAAATTAAGTTGCGGCATAATGGCTAGTTATGAACGTTAACAACACAAGCAGCCAGGAAAACCGAAATGCATAAGGAGAAGAATTTAAACTTCTTACAGGGCGTTCTGCCTCAACATCATATTTCAAGACACGAAAACATTCCATTCCAGCCTTTCTTCCAAAAACAAGGCATGAGCACGAACCCAGGCAGAGTAATCCCATGCTAAAAAGACGATTATCACAAATTCAGCAATGAATAATCTAGTCCAAAAGCAACAAATTGTTAAATTCATCGGTTATCTGAAACAGTACCACTTGCACTTGAATCATCTCTAAAATGCGACATGTTGAGCATATGATTTCTACTCCTTTCATAGTTAATAAGGTTCTCGTGGAAAGTTGGGTCCACTTCCCTCGATGCACGATGAATAACAATGAAAGTTTTTAAAGCAACCTAAATACAAAAAAGAAGAAAAAAAACAGGATTAAGGATTTTCCAATCTTCAACAAAGTTCAAACCATGTGACACCATGCAGAAAATCTTCTACAGTTAGCTTTAATCACGACAAAATCGCAAGTTTTACAGTCACTAGTAACTACTTGCATTACACCTCACAGCCGAAAATTGATAGAACACAAATACATACCACTACTTTTCATCCATTATTATAGTGCAATGGCAACTAAGTTATAAGTTTGAAAGCAGTTAATGCACATGGAAATCACTAGCTAACACTAACTCCATATTCATTACATACCGCCCAATTATGTGTTCTTGATAAGCGCCTAGAGAGAGCATGTATGCAATATGCAACATCGGCCCGAGGTCTTGTAGCTGAAACTACTACAAATATTGTTGCACGTAGTAATACGAATTAATACTCACAAAGATTGAAATGCTTCATAAGATGACACAACCATACAAAAGAACCAAAACACACCCACCTCTAATGTGTCTCTCTTTTTCCGGTTTCTCGGCATGATTAGTAGCCTTGACAATTGCTATATCTAGCTCCTAAACCGAAAAATCGTATTAAGAAAACAACGACTAATTAAACATGAAAATTATCATAGAAACAAACGACTGAATACCTTGTAGCCACTATTTACTTTAGCCAAGCTAATTGTGGTGGTATCCTTGATTGGATCCCAGATATTTCCTCAAACTACTATTTGTGCCACCACCTCCAATAGCTTGGCTAAAGTAAATAGTGGAACATGTAAACCATGAGATATTGAGCTGACAAGTATGAACTTTAACTACAATCTAGCATAGCATGAACCATGTGAAAGTTGGATGTATATCTTTGATATCAGAAAATACATGTACGTCACTGAAGATGGCCAAAAAATCCAAGTCATTAGCAAAAACTTACACTGTGGCAATTTTTAGCACTTCAGAGACTGACAAAACAACAAGCTGACTATGGAACAGAACTGTAACTCTATCAGAATCAATAGAGCAGGCTAAATAATGGAAGGGAAGCAACATTTGTTAATCGTTCATGAGTCAGAACATGTTTTTAAGTGGTGGGTTTGGTGTAGAAATGATGTGATCCTTGATTCCTCACGATTTTCCAACCTTAGAATGAAACCACCACAAGCCATAACACACTTATACAGACCTCCCCCTCCTCGGCTAGTCCCACACACAAGTTATTATAGCTTAATGCCTAATATATTGGCTCACAATATCTTAAAAATTTTCATTCAAGATAATCAACAGAACCTTCATTCAAACCAAAATCACATTCGACACTGCTAGACCAAAACATGGAGAAAGGAGCAAGGAAAAGGAGATTGAAGATAATAGTCATTTCGCCTTTATGAGTAAGGATAAACCAACCTCAAGATCATAGTTGATCTTCTGGGAAGTCATTATGAGTTCAAGCACACCCACACAAGGCTACTACGCTCATTCATAGCAGTAGAACTCACGAACACCATCAGACTCTAAACATGACTGTATGCAATCCTTCCATATGTTGTTTACAAGTCGCATGAAACCTTTATAATCTAGCAATTCCTACCCACCTTAAATGAACCCACTTTCTGCCCCGCAACACAAATAGAAACTGAGGAAATTTTCCAAAAAACATGTAGCACACAGGGGTTTTATGGCAACATATACTACCAACTACAAACATGAAATTAATAGTAGCACAATAAGCAGAGCACAATTCACACACATTTGGAAAATATACAAGTAGTAAGCACCAAAATATATTAATCCTGATTATCATGAAAAAAATCTATGAAATAACAACAATAACAAAAATACCAGATAAATTAATTAAATAGCCATAAAATTATAGATCAACAACAATTAAGCAAAAATTATTCCAAAAATAAATACCTCGGGGAATCCTCATCGCCTACTCGACTTTCATATGAATTTCACAAAGCACACAAGCATCATCTTCAAGCATCTTTCTCATATCTTCAATTTTTCAAGATCTATTTCAATTTTATTCAAAACAAGTTAGGGAAAAAACGAGGTGAGAAAGGAAATAAGATTTAGGAAGAGAGAGAAAAACGAAAAAACCTGGGAGTTAGGATCTTTGATAGCGGCGACACCGTAAGCCTACATTGAAACTCGCCCCAAAGATCTTGTTGATCTCCATACTTTTCGTTCTCCGGTGAATAGCATTCAAGGAAATCAAGTAGATCTGTCAAAATAATGCACAAATAATAAATTATCAAAATTACCAAAAAATGTAAAGCTAAAGATTAAAAATCGGAAGATCTAAAGACTTACAATTCGGAGTAGGTTGAAGAAAATCAGTCACCTCGTTGGCCCAAGAACTTCTATCTTCCAATTTTAAGAAAAGACATAACTATTCCTCCACCCAAATCTTGATCAAAAGTCGGCCTTGACAGATTACTAATACAAGCATAGAATAGAATTGAAGATCTTGGAAGATTATGGAATGGGGCAGAGAATTAGAGTGAGAGATCGCGAGAGATCGTGAGAGAAGAATGAGAGGTTGGGCGGAGATTCTAGATCTGATAATACATGAGTTTCTCGCAGCAAAGGCTTATCCAGCGCGCTGCAATTTTTTTTATTATTATTTTAATTATCGCAGCGTTTACTTAGGGAAGAGAGTTGCAAAATTATCATTTAATTCATTGACCCGCGTTGACTATATGAAGTCGCGGCGAGTTCAATGAGTGAGAGTTGCAACCGAGGGGTTGAAAATGGAGTTTTTTCTACTAGTGACTTGTGGTCTAGCTTAGGCAAAGTAGTGTCATATCGTCGTTTTGGTAAGCCTAATAACATAGGGATTATCACGGCAATGGAACTCGTGAAGCTAGTCGGTAAAGGGAAACCAGTCTTCTTATGCAATGTGAGAAACCTAGAACATGTGATCAAAGATTAGCCTGAAGATATTGCAGTAGTTAATGAATTCCTCGATGTGTTTCCGGAAGAGGTCCCGGGGATGCCTCCCAATCGACCTATTGACTTTACCATAGATTTAGTGCCTGAAACCGCGCCTATTTCAAAAGCACCGTATCGAATGGCTCCAGCAGAAATGAATGAATTAAAAGGCATGTTGGAGGATCTATTGGAGAAAGGTTACATTAGGCCAAGTGCATCGCCTTGGGGAGCACCAGTGTTGTTTGTGAAAAAAAAGGATGGCAGTATGAGGCTCTGTATAAACTACAGGGAGCTCAATAAGGTCACGATCAAGAATAATTATCCTTTACCTAGGATAGAAGACCTATTTGACCAACTGAAAGGAGCAGGAATCTTTTCAAAGATCGATTTGCGTTCGGGTTATCATCAATTGAGAATCGCTGATCATGACATACCAAAGACCGCATTCAGAACTAGATACGGACATTATGAGTTCACTGTTATGCCTTTTGGGTTAACCAATGCACCTGCAATATTTATGGACTTAATGAACCGTGTATTCCATGCCTATTTGGACGAGTTTGTAGTGGTTTTCATGGATGACATCCTAGTGTACTCCAAGAGTGAGGAGGATCACGCTGAACACTTGAGATTTGTGTTGAGTACCCTGAGAGATAACCAGTTATATGCCAAGTTCTTAAAGTGTGAGTTTTGGTTGGAAAGAGTTGCATTTTTGGGACATTTTGTGTCTAAGGAAGGAGTGGCAGTTGACCCTGCTAAGATCAAAGCTGTTAGTCAATGGCCTACACCCAAGAGTGTGACTGACATTCGAAGTTTTCTGGGATTAGCTGGCTACTATAGACGCTTTGTGCAAGACTTCTCTAGGATAGCCAAGCCCATGACAACCTTGATGAAGGAGGAAGCAAAGTTTGAATGGAATGACCAGTATGAGGAAGCATTCCAAGCCTTGAAGACGCGATTGACAACCGCGCCAGTGTTAACCTTGCTAGATGAGAGTGGTACCTATGATGTGTATTGTGATGCCTCTAAGAATGGTTTAGGGTGTGTATTGATGCAGAACAGGAAGGTTATTGCGTACGCGTCGAGGCAGTTGAAGCCATATGAATCCAATTACCCTACCCATGATTTAGAGCTAGCTGCTATAGTGTTTGCATTGAAGATATGGAGACACTATCTGTATGGTGTGAAGTGTAGGATATTTACGGATCATAAGAGCTTAAAGTACATTTTCACACAGAAGGATTTGAATATGCGCCAACGAAGGTGGTTGGAATTAATCAAGGACTATGATTTGGATATTCAGTACCATGAAGGAAAAGCGAATGTAGTTGCGGATGCCTTGAGTAGGAAACCAAGTCATAGTGTTAATGCGTTAGTAGTTGCTAACGAGCTGTGTAAGGACATGCAGCGTTTGAACCTTGAAATAGTAATTGGTGAAAGCCTTGAGGGAATGATGAATGCCTTGACCATCCAGCCGTCAATATTCGATGAGATTAGGGAGAATCAGGCCGGTGATGTAAAGTTGGAGCGAATCAAGGAAAATATTTCGCAAGGCAAGGAGTTAGAATTTCGAATCCATGATGATGGAAGTTTGAGGTACAAAGGCAGATGGTGCATGCCTCAAAAGTGTGGAGAATTGAAGGAGAAATTAATGAAAGAAGGGCACAATACGCCATATTATGTACACCCAGGTGGTGACAAGTTGTATAAGGACTTGAAAAAGATCTATTGGTGGCCAAGAATGAAGAACGAAGTGGCTTAATTTGTGGCTAAATGTCTGACTTGTCAGAAGGTCAAGATAGAGCACAGGAGACCTCAAGGAAAGGTCCAACCTTTAGAGACTCCAAGCTGG
This sequence comes from Spinacia oleracea, assembly GCF_020520425.1. Classification (NCBI taxonomy): domain Eukaryota; kingdom Viridiplantae; phylum Streptophyta; class Magnoliopsida; order Caryophyllales; family Amaranthaceae; genus Spinacia; species Spinacia oleracea. Next base: position 122,810,466 of record NC_079490.1, read on the forward strand.
AAATGGGAATGTATTTCTATGGACTTCGTCACTTGTTTGCCTAAGTCAAAAACCGGAAATGATACAACTTGTGGTAGATAAGTTGACCAAGTCAGCAGTGTTTATTCCAATAAAGGAAACTTGGAAAATGGAACAACTTGCTAAAGCTTACATTAAGAATGTTGTGAGGTTACATGGAGTTCCTAAGGATATCGTATCAGATAGGGATTCAAGGTTTCTTTCGAATTTCTGGAAAAGTGTGCAGAAGAGCTTTGGTACGACATTGAAAATGAGTACAGCCTTCCACCCATCCACGGATGGACAAACTGAGAGAACCATCCAAACCCTTGAGGACATGCTTCGGGCATCTGTCATTGATTTCCAAGGAAGTTGGGAAGATAGCCTAGATTCGATTGAGTTTTCATATAACAATAGCTATCATGCTAGTATTGGAATGGCACCATTTGAGGCTTTGTATGGACGAAAATGTAGAAGTCCCCTTTGCTGGAATGACATTAGTGAAACCGTAGTGTTGGGACCTCAAATGATAGAGGACACCATGAACCAAATCTGAACCATCCAATCAAAGATTCAAGCAGCACAGGATCCCCAAAAGAGTTATGCAGACTTGAAACGTAGGGATGAAGAGTTCAACATAGGTGAAAAGGTGTTGCTCAAAGTGTTACCAATGAAAGGTGTCATGAGATTTGGAAAGAAAGGAAAGTTAAGCCCTAAGTACATAGGCCCATATGAAATCTTAGAAAGAATTAGAAAGGTAGCTTATAGACTAGCCTTGCCTATGGACTTGCATAGAGTGCATAATGTGTTCCACATATCTCAATTAAGGAAATATATCCCGGATAAGTCGCATGTGTTGCAACCGGAGACCATAGAATTAGACCAAAGTTTAACTTTTGGGGAAAGACCTGTCAAAATCCTTGATAGTAAAGTGCGTAGTACACGTACTAAAGATGTGAAAATTGTCAAAGTGTTGTGGTCTAATCAAGAATCTGAGGAAGTAACTTGGGAAGCGATTTTTACGATTGTCAAAGTATTTAAAAAGAATTTTACGATTTTTGGAATTTATTTCGCATTTAAATATTATTTTAATGTATTTTAATTAATTAGAACATTTATTATTTTAATTAATTACGAAACGAATTTAATTTTCGTGTCGGGAAATTTAATGGGTCGCAAGTAATTTTAAAAGGTTTGGGTTTTAAAAGAAAAGTCCAATTCGTTTTATTAAACGAGCCCAATCAAAATAATTTAATTCAAGTCCTTAGCTAGCCCAATCATTTAATTCCCTAAGCCCAATTCTAATTTTCTAAGCCTAGCCCATTGAAAGTAGGGAGCCTATAAATAGGACTCCCCTCATTAAATGATCCCCCTATTTTGTCATAAACCCTTTTCTCTCTTACTTGCCCCACACTCCTCTTTCTCCCTCTCCCTCTCGTCCGGTTCGCCCCGCACGCCCGCACAGCCCTCGTGCTCGTGTCCTCGTGCTGCCGTGCCATCGCCCTTGTGCCCTCGTGTGTTGTCGCGCCCAGCGCCCAGCACCTCTCGCCCTCTCGTTCCTCTCGCGCGCCTAGCGTGCAGCACTGCCCCTTGCTTCGCGCGCCTAGCGTGCTTTCTACCCCTTGCTTCGCGCGCCTAGCGTGCTGTCTTCCCCTTGCTTCGCGCGCCTAGCGTGCTGTGTGCCCTTGTCCCGCGCGCCAAGCGTGCTGTGTTGCCCCTTGTCCCGCGCGCCCAGCGTGCTGTGCCTGCCTTGTCCCGCGCGCCAGCGCTGCTGCCCTTCGATCCCGCTCGCGCGCACACACGGAACGTGTGTGTGTGTGTGTGTTGTTTTTGTTTGTTGTTCAATCTTTTTCGCCCAATCACATTAATTCGTGGTTGTTCCGTGCTATAGGCCGGATTGGTATAATTCTCTTCTTCCTTACCTATTCTATTTAAATTCCGTATTTTAAATTATGATATAATTATTGTTTTGAATGATTAAAATGCTGGGAATCGGTTGTGAACACCTACTTTGAGGATTTATGTGTTGTGATTCATTAGGCTTGTTTTAATTATTAAACTATGAATTTTCAGATTCGTTTATTTAATAAAGGATTAATTTTTGTGATGTTAAATTGGTTTTATTGGAATTTTCAAGTTAGGGATTTAACCTAGACTTAATGAGTCAATTGATTAGCATAATTAGGTGATGATTTTAATTATGATAATCAATTATATTTTCAGATTTGAATAAAGGCTTAAAGTGTTGATTTTTATTGATTTTAAAGGCGGAAAAAGTATGTTTTCGTACTAGGGATTGGTTTTGCAAATTGAGACGATTATATTATTGAAAAACGATTGAATTCTAAAGTTTAAATGAGGTTTTAGATTTTATAAAGTTGCTGGAAATTTAATGAACATGGAAATAATTTAAGTTTCATTATTTTGATGATAGGAGGTGATTTCTAAGTGAGTGCTCGTTATTGCAAAGTGGCCCCTGCGCTTAGGTATTCAAGGTACGTACAAGTCTAGGGCGACCACACCAATTGTCAAGAGAATTACATTATTGTTGTTGATGTGAATTATATCAGGTGGAATCATGTTTATTTTGGTGAACGAGCATGTGATTTATGATGTTGGATTTATTGGATTAATTGTTGAACAAGCATGTTGAGATTATTATGAGTATAGATTTCATTGTCAATCATGTTGTTCAATATTTATGCATGTATGGTTTGTTTCACATGAAAGGGATGGATTATTTATTATTATGCTATTGTACGGGACGTCTAGCATTCTTTGAGCCATTTATTCGTACCTCGTTGTACTATTCATTTTACCACATGTGAAGGGTTAGCTCACGTAAGCCACCGCACATGTAGGGTTCAGTTGGGAATATTTTGTATGAAATGAATTAGGATTTGTCGTGCAAGGGCACAACCCTCATGTTAATGGGCATGATGTGGAATCTCACTTTGGTGAGGAGGAACATGGTAGTAATTTCACAAGTGTCTTGCTTTGTTGATCACAAGTCCTAAAGCATTAAAATAAGATTGTTTTGGTTGTTGTTTATTAATTGTATGTGTGAATGTTGTTGAGTCTTGAGTTCACCTTTAATAAAATATTAATAAACGTAAAGTGCAACCAGAACAAGCTTCAAAACTCTTGGAACGTATATACCTTGAGTATGAACAATGGGGGGAGACTTGCCGGAAAGCTTGATCTCCTACTAATGATACAAGACGTTGTTTCATTTATATTATGCGCAGGAATTCCGTCGGTATGGCCCGATTTTATTATTTATTATTTGGTGCATGGTTGGCTCCCATCACCTTTTTCCTTTATGGAATATTTCTTTGGCCCGTTCGAAGCTTATTCTAACTAAATTGTGAGTCAAGAGTCGAGTCAAGAGTCAAGTCTTGTATTCAGGATTTGTTTGTTAATTATGAAATGGCTTTTTCATGATGATTAGTACTTAATGAGTGATTCATGTTTATAGTTTCGTTTCACTCTATTCTTGTAAGTACTCAGCTTTTGCTGATTACGTGCTTTGTGTCTTTTGGTCCTAGCCTTTGCCTTAATGACCCTATGATGATCTATCATTTGCACTTGCATTGATGGGGAGTAGAATAATATAGCAGGTTGGTAGATCGAAATCATGTGGCTTGGGATGATTGAGAGAGTTGCATGCTTTCGTATTTCGAACTACTTTATTTAATACTTTAATTATGTTTGAATTCGTTGAACTTTTATACTTTGGTTTTTGGGCCTTCATGGTTCCAATTTGTAGGAGGAATCGATATTTTATTAATTATGTTTTGAAAAGTTAGTTGACATTAAATTCCGCTGCGTAATTCTGGTACTAGCCTTAACCGTTATCACGGTGGCGGTAATACTTTAGTAATTCCTTTATTTTAAGTTGGAAAATGGTTTTATAAAAGCAAGGAATTATTAGGGTGTTACAATAGCGTAGGCTATACTGCGGTTCTTAGGAACACTAACCACTTGTCTTTACGAGATTTCTTTTTCTGCTTCGAACTTCCCGGAAACTGGCTGACTGCTTTAGATTTCTGCTGCGATTTCTCCAGAGTTTCCTCTTAGACTCCTTGATTTAGGCTTGCGAATTGACTATAACGTGAATCGTATTTGGGACAGATTGAGTGGTTATACGGATAGAGTCTACTTAACAAGTGTTAATACGGCAGACAATTACGAATACGAGAAGGGTTTATAGCTTCGGTCAATAGTCAAGCTTAGGATTTTTAGTGATATTTAGTTGATATTGTGCTTCAATTTTCGGATTCCCGAGGGTTTTATTTATAGTGTAACCGATCGAAATAAGATAGACGTTTGAAGAGATTGAGCTTTTCTGAAACTGAAACTGCAGCGCCAGAAAGTTCTAGCCCGGGCCTGGTGAGCGCTGGAAATAACAAGCGCTTGTCAGGCCGCGCCAGATTTGTGGTTTGCTGAGTCATTGACAGCTCATTTAGGAAATGTATATGTGACGTGATTGGTTGAGAGTCAAATTGTAGCGCCAGAATAAAGTGGCGTTGGTGTTTGTGTGCTAGAAATAAGTGGCGCGTATGTGCCACGCGCTAGAATTTTCTAGCATTGGTAAAATCTATCCGCGTGTTTTGCAGATCCTTCCGGTTTATTCCGAATTTCTATCTCATTCACGGTTTTATCTCTTTGATGATATTAGTTGGAGTGCATGCAACTCTTTTCTTTTCTCAAGGATTAATTGTAATGCAACGTAATCACTTCGAAAATCTGTCCTTGATTGGCAATTGGCTTTTTGCTGGCTTTTTGGTTGGCTTTTGGCTGTTGGCTTTTTAATTTGGTCAAACAGCCAAAAAATATGTTTGGTAACTGGCTTTTTAGCTAGCTGAAAAGCCAGCTTTTCCGCCAAAAATGAAAAGCTAATGTTACTAGCTTTTTGGAGTTGGCTTTTCGCTTTTGGCTATCTAAATTACTTTTTTGTCCTTATTTTTTACTAATTAACTAATAATCAATAATTTAATACTCCCATAAATAATTATTAATTATAATTAATACTTAATAATTAATAGTTAATAGTTAATAATTAATAATTTAGATAATTATCTAAATTACTTTTTTGTCCTCGTTTTTTACTAATTACCTAATATATAATAATTAATTAATTAATAATTATTAACTATTTAAATATTAATTATTAAATATTAACTATTAACTATTTATTATTAACTATTAACTAATTATTATTAACTATTAATTACTAATTATTAACTAATTATTATGAATTATGAATTATTAATTATTAATTATTAATTATTATTTACTAATTAATAATTTTTAATTATTAATATTAATTATTAATTATCAATTATTAATTATTAATTATTAATTATTAATTATTAATTATTAATTATTAATTATTAATTATTAATTATAAATTATTAATGATTCATTATTAATTATTAATCAGTAAGAGCAAGAGCTGCGAGCAAGAGCAGCTCGCGTGGGCCGCGAGGCTTGCGAGGGCTAAGCTCGTGCTCGTGTGCGGTTGTGTGCAATACAAATCCTAAGGCTATTAGAATTTGTTCTATGATTAAATCCTAATCCTAATAATGATATAATTTGTTTAATAGAGTTTTAATAAGATTCTAATTAAATAAATTAGTATCATAATAGGATTATAATTCCTTTCCATAAACTCTATAAATAGGTGCCTAGGTCACATATTTACATAGAGGATTTCAAGTATTCAAACAATAAAAAGCTAAGATTTTTAAGTAGAAAAATCAGCCATATTCTTGCCCTATTAGCCGAAAATATATAGTACCTTAAGGGCGATTCTAGTTGGTCAATCTTAAGGCGGATCCGGACGTGCTGTGGACTATCTACGGAGGGACGACACTTGGAGGCCTAAAGACTTGTTCTTGTTCGGTTCGGGCGCAACTAGGGAGGGCACGCTACAAAGTGTATGCATCTGAATTATGCTAAATGATTATGTGTAAATAATATGTTTCCTGGCTTTATGGTTTTTCCGCATGATTTATGTTTATTCATATGTATCATAACCTAACAGTGGTATCAGAGCCTCTTATTATTTTCATAATCTATATTGCATGAACATGGTTAAATTTTACAAATTTGCAAAGAATTAAAGGGGTGACTAATTTTCGTAATTAATTGCAAATTGCGTTTATTTAATTATATGTACGCAGTTTTTCGGCAGTTTCTTCGTTACTCATCCAAATCGAGTGATTTTTCTGTCAATTCCGCATGTAAAAGGCATTCTAAAATTTTGACAAAACCCAGAATTCCCAAATTCGAAGCCTAACTATGACTTTTCGGAGGTTTTAGTTTTTTGAACGCAAAAGTTTGTAAATTTAAGATGTTAAATTAAGTATTTGCGATTCTTGTTGATAAATCTTGAGTTTTTGATTGACCTACAGTATATGTTTAACAATTATGAATTCCTAGACTTGTTAATTATACAACCTAATTTGTAATTATGATTAATTTGTTGAAATTCGAATAATTTAGAATTGATTTGTTTTTCATAATTAATTAATAATTTAATTAGGTATCCATGATTAAAATCCACCATAAAAATTGTTAATTTATGTTAAATTTTTAATTTTTATGACCTAGATTTGAATCCATGTTAATCGGAAATTAATTGATTAATAAATTTTCGATTTTTCGCCCTAAAATTATGAAATTAATATGATTTATTAATTTGTCATTAATTTTGAACAAAAAATTTTAAATTTTTATATAACACGCCCATAAATCTTGCACGCACAAAGCAATGGACGCTACGTGTTACCCTTAAGGGGTGTTGTATAGTGCGGGCATGCGACGACGAGCAAGGTAGCTCGTCGCCCATGCGGTACAATGCAGCGAGCAAGGGCCATGGCACACGAGCACAAGGCAGCACGCTGCCCTTGTGTCGAGTGTTGTGCGCACAATGGGCGAGTAGGCAAGGGCGATGGGCCAAGGCGCAAGCCAGCGAGCAGACGCGTGTGGGCAGCAAGCGTGCTGCGCCACAGCGCGCGCTGCCACGCCCAGCGAAGCAAGCAGACGCGAAGCAAGCAGGCGCGACGAGCGAGCGGGCTGCGCGCAGCGTGGCCTGTGCTTGCTGCGTTGCGTGTGGCCTGCTTGCGTGGTGCTGTGATCTGTCTAGGGGCGTTAAGCCTCGTGCACTCGACGAGGCTTGGGCGCAAGCCCTAGTGCTCGTCGTGCTACGATTGAGTCGTTTTTGAATTTTAATTTGAAATTTTCAGTTCGGTAATAATTTTAATTAATTTTAAAATTAATAATTTAAATTGTTTTCTCGGATTTTAATTTTGAATATTATAATTATTATAAATTTTATTTATACTAATTATTTTACGAAAATTAAACCTTGAATTAATTTAAATTCATTTAATTCAACTGAAAAATAAATTAAATAAATGGATTCAATTATAATTTTATATGAGCTTTAAATTTTAATTAAACTTGTATGTTTCCGGTTAGACTAGAAATACATTTTTATGTTTAAAATTAGTAAAGCATATAAAGTTATTAGTTTAAGTGGGAGCAATTTTAGTCATAAACTCTTGATTAGGTCTACAAATCCTTTAAGGTTAAACAACTTGATTAGAATTAATAAGGACTGAATAATTGGTAGATTATTGGTGCCCTTAATTAATTGCTGCAAATATTTATGTGATGCATACAATGTGTTTTGACTAACCAATTATGTGGGCCATTCATGATAATGAATGGATGAATGGTATATATTGTATATGTACTGTTTTGCAGGTTATGAAGTGACTAGTATGGCCCAAATAGGATAGAAAATATGGTTTGCGTACCATTAATTTGAATGTAATTGGTCTAAAGCACCAAATTTGTTTTTCAATTCAAATATGGTCTGCGTACCATCAAATAGTTGTAATTAGTTTAATTATAGCTTATCCTATTTGAAGAAAATGGCGCCTCCCACGGTGAAATTCAAGACGGAGTTTCCAATCCATTTTCAAGCCGGACTTTGAAGTTGAAGCTTCAAGATGAAGTCGGGCCATACTAGATCACATTTATCTTATGCATGCTTTAAGTTATTTATTGCTTTTAAATATGTCTTAAATATGCATGAGATCGAAGCTTGATTATGTTGCATGATTAAGGATTTTAGTTCACTTAAAATCTAACCAACATAGTAAAGCCTTAAGTTCCAAACTTAAAAATTGAGTTAAAAGGTGCCATGCCAAAATAACACTTACTTGGATATCCTTTACATCGATCTTAGTAATAGTTTTCCGCCATAGCGAGGTGTTACTTAACGATACTTAAGGGGTAAGGTACACAAATAATTGTGAGTGCATGTTAGTTTTGGTGAAACTCAACGATATAAGTAAGGAGTCCTTTTATGTCGTGGCAAAATCGATAGGTTTACCTAATAAGTTCTTAGACGTACCTATCAACCAGGAGTAGTTTCTAGACTATTAGCAAAAGGCTTTTGCTTACCTAAAAGATTTTAGAATTGAGTCTAAATACATAATGTGCTTAATTCTTAAATGGATTTTAGGATCTTGGAATCATTTTATTCACACCTGCCTGAACACATAACTTGAATAAAATGCTTAATGAACATTGAATTTTGCATGTATGCTAGAATTTAAGTTTATTAAGAGAAAAATGTGAATGATTATTTATTTGTTTATTCTTTTTCAATTGTAGTTTTACTATGGAAAACAACAATCAAAACATCATCATGGGTTCTGAGCTTATGGTCAAGCTGAACCTAACAAATTTTCTTGAATGGGAAGCTAAGCTAGCTAGTTGAAATAGTCAAACTCAATGGACTTGAGTATGTACTTTACATCCCATGCCAAGCTACTATGCCAGAGACATGACCCCTGAAAGATTTTCCGCCTGGGATGCGGATCTCAAAAAGGTTATGAGTCTCATGCTGAACAATATCCCTGATGAATGGGCTAGAAGGTTTGTAGCTTATGAACCTTTTACGCTCATCAAGAATCTGAGGGATATCTGTCGTGGAAGCACGGAGGACAGGGACCTGAACGTCCATGAGTTGATTGAATCAATGTCTGGTCTAAAGGTTAGTTCTCCCAACAGGTGTTATAGGATGGAGGTCCAAGAAACACATGTTCAGCTCCTTCGCACTAAACAAAGGGTAGGCGTCCCACTAAGGTTCCATGTGGATCTTATGCTTTCATATTTTGATCGCCTAAGTCTGCTAGGAACACCATTAAGCGAAAGGATGGCAGTCTCTATCTTGCTCAATTCACTGCATAGTGGGTTTGGTCGCTTCAAGCAACTATACCTAAGTGAACCAAGAGAAGAAACAGTTGCAGAATTTGTTCACCTTGTCAGAAAGGCTGAGATAATACTGGACTGTGAAGCCAAAGATTTACTCAATGCTAAAGGGAGACCGTTCAAGAAAAGTGGAAAGTCCAAGGGCAATGCTAAATCAAAGCAGGACAAGTCCACATCAAGCTGTCTTTATTGTGATGGAATAGGCCATTACAAAAGAGAATGTCCAAAGCTAAAGGAAGATCAGAAGAACGGAACAGTAGTTCCATCTTCAGGTATTTTCGTTATAAACTGTATACTTGCTAATTCAACTTCTTGGGTATTAGATACAGGTTGTGGCTCACACTTATGTTCCAATTCACAGGGACTAAGAAGAAGTAGAAAGTTAAGCAAGGGTGAAGTCGACCTACGAGTGGGAAATGGAGCACAGATTGCTGCATTAGCTGTAGGAACTTATTATTTGTCGTTGCCCTCTGGGCTAGTTTTGGAACTGGAAGAGTGTTTCCATGTATCAAGTCTTACTAAAAACATCATTTCTGTTTCTTGCTTAGATGCTAAGGGATTTTCCTTTTTAATAAAAGACAATAGTTGTTCGTTTTATTTTAAAGAGATGTTTTATGGATCTGCTAGATTAGTCAATGGACTTTATTTATTAGATCACCGCAAACAAGTTTATAACATAAATACCAAAAAGGCCAAAAAGGATGATTCAGATCTCACCTATCTGTGGCATTGTCGATTAGGCCATATTAACTTGAAACGCATGGAAAGACTTCAAAAGGAAGGAATTCTAGAACCATTTGACTTAGAGGATTATGGTAAGTGCGAATCATGTTTACTTGGCAAAATGACAAAGCAACCTTTCTCTAAAGTTGGAGAAAGAGCAAGTGAACTATTGGGTTTAATCCATACAGATGTATGTGGACCAATGAGTACAAATGCTAGGGGTGGTTTCAGCCACTTTATCACTTTCACTGATGACTTCAGTAGATATGGTTATGTCTACCTAATGAAGCATAAGTCTGAATCCTTTGACAAATTCAAGGAATTTCAGAGTGAAGTAGAAAATCAATTAGGCAAGAAGATTAAGGCACTGCGGTCTGATAGAGGCGGTGAATATCTGAGCTATAAATTTGATGACCATCTGAAAGAATGTGGAATTCTATCAGAATTGACTCCTCCTGGAACACCACAATGGAACGGTGTGTCGGAACGGAGGAACAGAACCTTGCTAGACATGGTTAGATCAATGATGGGTCAGGCCGAACTTCCAATAGAATTTTGGGGACATGCACTAAATACAGCCGCACTCACTATAAATAGAGCTCCGTCTAAAGCTGTTGAAAAGACTCCATATGAGTTATGGTTTGGAAAGCCTCCAAAAGTGTCTTTTCTTAAGATTTGGGGATGTGAAGTATACGTCAAACGATTAATTTCAGACAAACTTCATCCAAAATCTGACAAATGTATCCTTGTGGTCTATCCAAAGGAAACAAAGGGGTATTACTTCTACAATACATCTGAGAACAAGGTGTTTGTTGCTCGAGATGGTATCTTTTTGGAAAAGAATCACATTTCCGAAATGACAAGTGGGAGAAAAGTAGACCTCGAAGAAATTCGAGTGGAACAACAAACTCTAGAGAATGCTCAAGATGACATTCAGGATGAAACTCATAGATCTTTAGAAGTTTCTGGTGAGAATCATGGACAATCTAGAGATGTAACCCCGCGTAGATCGCAGAGATATAGATCTCAACCGGAAAGGTACTTAGGTATTTTGACGAACGAGAGCTATGACGTGATGAACCTGCGACTTACAAACAAGCTATGACGTGCCCTAGCTCCAAGCAATGGCAAGAAGCCATGCAATCTGAATTAGACTCCATGTCAGAAAACCAAGTATGGGATTTGGTCGATTTGCCAGATGGCTACCAAGCCATTGGAAGCAAATGAGTTTTCAAACTGAAAAAGGACAAGGATAGGAAACTTGAAGTTTTCAAAGCTAGATTGGTTGCAAAAGGTTACAGGCAAGTCCACGGTGTGGATTATGATGAAACCTTTTCACCAATTGCAATGCTAAAGTCTATTCGGATAATGTTAGCAATCGCTGGATATTACGATTACGAAATATGGCAAATGGATGTTAAAACCGCTTTCTTAAACGGCATTTTAACAGAAACTGTGTTTATGACACAGCCTGAGGGTTTTGAGGATCCAAATAATGCTAAAAAGGTATGCAAGCTAAAGAAATCAATCTACGGATTGAAGCAGGCATCCAGGAGCTGGAATATACGTTTTGATGAAGCAGTCAGTGAGTTTGGTTTCATCAAGAACGCAGATGAATCTTGTGTATACAAGAAGGTCAGTGGGAGCAAAATTGCATTTCTAGTATTATATGTCGACGACATATTGCTTATCGGAAATGACATTCCTATGTTGAACTCTGTCAAGATTTGGCTAGGGAAATGTTTTTCGATGAAGGATCTAGGAGAAGCACAGTACATATTGGGCATCAAGATTTACATAGATATATCTAAAAGGATGATTGGACTTAGTCAAAGCACTTATATCAATAAGGTGCTTGATAGGTTCAAGATGGCAGACTCCAAGCGAGGCTACCTACCCATGTCTCATGGAATGACTCTAAGCAAGACTCGGTGCCCAAAAACACTTGATGAGCGTAGACGAATGAATGGGATTCCGTATGCATCATTGATTGGTTCAATAATGTATGCTATGATATGTACATGTCCGGATGTTGCGTACGCACTCAGTGCTACGAGCAGATACCAGTCAGACCCAGGAGAGGCACATTGGACTGATGCCAAGAATATTATGAAGTACTTGAAAAGGCACAAAGATGACTTCCTGGTCTATGGTGGAGATGATGAATTAATTGTTAAAGGCTATACGGACGCAAGTTTCCAAATCGACAAAGATGATTTCAGATCACAATCTGGGTTTGTCTTCTGCCTCAACGGAGGTGCAGTAAGCTGGAAAAGTGCTAAGCAAAGCACCATTGCGGATTCTACAACTGAAGCGGAGTACATTGCTGCACATGAAGCAGCAAAGGAAGCTATATGGCTAAGGAAGTTCATAGGTGAACTTGGTGTAGTCCCCTCCATTAAAGGAGCAATAGCCCTATATTGTGATAATAAAGGAGCTATTGCACAGCCAAAGGAGCCTAGACACCACCAAAGAGTCAAGCATGTACTTCGTAGATTTCACCTTCTACGAGAGTTCGTTGAAAGAAAAGAAGTCGAGATAAGCAAGATTGGAACTAATGACAACATATCAGATCCATTGACTAAACCTCTGCCGCAGGCGAAGCACAACTCGCACACTGCAGCTATGGGAATCAAGCATATTGGAGAATGGCTTTGATGTCCTTGTTAAATGTTTTAAAGTTTTAGAGTTTAATACTTTGTAAAACATTATTGGTTAATCATTCACAATAAATGAATAGAATTCATTTTTCCATTTAATTCACAATAAATGATGAGTCCCTTCAATTTGACGAAATATTCAAGATAGACTGTCAGGACCAGTCATGTGACTAAGAAATGTCTATCAAGTGAACTTGAAAGTAAAAAGTTGAAAATGGTCCCTGGTCGGAGTTTTCTATAAAGATGGACACATAGAAAACGTTAGACGACTAGAATGCAAGATGACTAGTAGTTCTGTTTCTTGAACTATGTGGACATGGCAATGTCGTAACCATTTGCATAGATACTTACTTTGGGAAGACTAGTATCGGACAGACCTATGAAACTTTACTGTAAGAGATGAAAATCTGTCATAAGTAAATTTCATTAAAATTATTAGACACTAAATCCTCAATACCTGAGTGATTTGAGATTACTTGTTTGAGAACTTGTTACTTTGACGTTGACCAACCGTCGCACCGTAAAAGGAGGCAATAAAGGCAACGCTTAGGTAATCACCTATCAAACGAAGTATAATCTCAAGATCGCAAGATTGGGATTGTCCTCCCATAAATCGGGATGAGATGCTTAAAAGTTGTACAAGGCCACTCGGAGAGCTAGAAACTGTAAAATGCATGGCCGTGCTCGGATGAATCATAGGCTATGATTATCTGTTTATTTGATCAGTTGAACTCTGAAACCGAGAAACACCTCTGGGTATAATAAGGATGGCAACTCTTACCTTATGTTCAACAGCAAGCATCGAGCGACAAAGGAATTAGGAAATGCATACTTGTCCCTAACGACAAGTGGGAGACTGAAGGAAATAATGCCCTTGGTCCAAGTATGCATTTAATGTTCAAAAGGTCTTGTGCGCACAAGGTGTACAATAAATTTATTGTACACCAAGATAACTTTTATGCAGTTTTTCATAACTTTAACCTATTTTTCTGTAACTTTTATATTATAAAATAAAAAAGTTGATAGATAAACATTTTAAAGGGTTAAATGATTAATTTATACATTATTAATGATATTTAAGAAATAATATTTATTCAAATGAAAAAATTTATCATTTAAAAATAGATAACTTTTACATATATAAATGTAACTTTTAAGCATTTTGAGCCAACTTTTACTCCGGTGTACAATATTTATTGTACACCCATTATAAACAAGAATTTGTGTTTAATGTTAAGTCTAATAAATGCGGTTCAGTATTAATTAACAAGTTAATAATTCAGTGAGATCAAGTGAGCTGAATGCCTAGCTAGAGGTCGTTTCAGTTCAAGTGGAATTAATGATATTAATCCACAGCTTACTCTTGACTGAACCCGTAGGGTCACATAAATAGTACGTAAACGGATCAAGTACTTAATGGAATTAAATACTCCATCTATGGATATTCGGAATCGACGGATCTTGGTTTCAGTGGGAGCTGAGATCGTCAAAGGCAAGAAATGAATACTCCGGAAACGATGATATTGCCGGAAACGGAAATATGGATCGTATCGGAAATATAAATATTATCCAAGTCGTAGATGTTGCCGGAAACGGAAACATGTTACGTATCGGAAAATATTATTGGAAATGGAAATATTGCCGGAATCGGAAATATTGCCGGAAATGGAAATATTGTCAGAATCGGAAATATTATCGAAATCGGAAAATAATTCCGGAAACGAAAATATTAAATATTTGTTCGAAACGGAAATTAATTCCGGAATCGGAAATATTAAATATTGTTCGTATCGAAAATGAATTCCGGAATCGGGAATTTAATCGGAAGCGTATCGTACGAATTAGCATCGGACGAGGCCTGCCAGACGAAGGCCCAGCACGAAGCCGGGCCATCGCCCAGCAAGCCACACGCACCACACGCAACAGCCGAGCCACGCCAGGCCCAGCGCAAAGGCCAGGCCCAACAGCGGCCTCGGCACGCGGGGCTGCGACATGGGCTGCGAGCAAGAGTAGCTCGCGTGGGCCGCGAGGCTTGCGCGGGCTAAGCTCGTGCTCGTGCTCGTGTGCGGTTGTGTGCAATACAAATCCTAAGGCTATTAGAATTTGTTCTATGATTAAATCCTAATCCTAATAATGATAGAATTTGTTTAATAGAGTTTTAATAAGATTCTAATTAAATAAATTAGTATCTTAATAGGATTATAATTCCTTTCCATAAACTCTATAAATAGGTGCCTAGGGTCACATATTTACATAGAGGATTTCAAATATTCAAACAATAAAAAGCTAAGATTTTTAAGTAGAAAAATCAGCCATATTCTTGCCCTATTAGCCAAAAATATATAGTACCTTAAGGGCGATTCTAGTTGGTCAATCTTAAGGCGGATCTGGACGTGTTGTGGACTATCTACGGAGGGACGACACTTGGAGTCCTAAAGACTTGTTCTTGTTCGGTTCGGGCGCAGTTAGGGAGGACACGCTACAAAGTGTATGCATCTGAATTATGCTAAATGATTATGTGTAAATAATATGTTTCCTGGCTTTATGGTTTTTCCGCATGATTTATGTTTATTCATATGTATCATAACCTAACATTATTTACATGACAATTATGTTTTGCATATTATTCAGACGCTCCTTTGACTTCCTTTTGCGATTTATACTTAAGAAAAATATAGTTATATACAATGAGTCAACCTCCAATGAGAAGATTCTTATAATGAGAAAAATGAGAAGATATGTGGACCTTGTAAATAAATCAATCTAACGACTCATTTCCGCGCGCACTACAACTGCATAACATTATAAAATTTTTAAAAAATTGAATGTAATCGAGCCGGTCAAAACGACAAAAACCACCCCTATTTTCATGTTAAACTATTTCACCTACCTCTATCTCTCATTCTCTCTCCAAATATTCTGAAACACTCCCCTGCAAATTATTGGGTATTGTTCAACTCGTTCATCATCTTCCTCACCATTAATGGGGTTTCTAATTTATGCTTCACGTAAACCAAGCTAAGTCAATGTTGTTGTTGGTTGTTATCTTCCTTTCAATTAAATGAAATTGTAAGATGGCGGAGAAATCAAGGTGATAAAATCTGGAAAAAAATTGAGGATTCTTGTGTTGCAATTGTTATTGTATTCGAGTCTTAATGTTTTTGTTATTGTTGGGTTGACGATGTATATCTTCGATATCCCTTTGTTCATGGTATTTACTATTTAGTAGTGGGGATTGGAGAGGAAGGAGGAGGAAAAGTGCTCATTTTCGTACAAATGAGCAAAAATATTTTGCTCATTTCGTACAATGAGCAAAAACTTTTTGCTCATTTCGTACAATGAGTAAAAAGTAAATTAAATGAGCAACAAGAATTCAAATGAGCAAAAATTTTGATTTTTTCTTTATCAAATTCTGCAAATCAACGCACTTACAATTATGTGTTTAAGAATTGTGATTTTTGATTCAATTATAATCCGCGATTTAATTGGCCATATGGAGTGGGTGAGATATTAACTTCCACAGTTGAAAGCTTCAAGAGGAGAGAGAAAATGAATGAAGCTCGGTTATGGAAAATCGGAAGTTGGGTGGTTCGGAGGAATTGCGGTGATGGTTTTGCGGTGGCTGGTTGGTTGGGCTGAGGGGAGGAGAGAGAAAGATGAAGAGGTTGAGGTTGAGTCTACTGGAAGTTGGGAGTTGAGACTGAGAGGAAGAAGATCGAAAATCAGAAGAAGAAAAAATTAAAGAAATCTCAGATTAATCTTGACCATTGAGTTAGATGGTTCAGATTCCTTCTCATTCTTTCCATTTTAATTCCCTTTCTCATTTTCTCTCTTCTCATCTCAATAAATATTGTTTAAATATTAACTTTTTATAATTTTTTCATATTTATAATTTTAAAGTCGTATATTAAAAAACATAACAAAATCAGGTAAATGAAAACAGATGAAGTAACTCGTATCGAAGAGTGAACCACAAACGAAACTCCAGAAACGTCAAACAAAGAGATTGTACAATCCACAACCCAAAAGAAAAACAAAGGAAATAAAACATTTAGAGAAAGAGAATTGTTTGAAAAATGATACTCCTGAAAGGAGTAAAATAAAATACAATAAACATGCTTTTGCAGGAAAACAGAGGGCGAGTACAGTAGAGGGGCAGAGGGTCAGCAAGCAAAGTTACTGTATGAATAGACTGGATGATGGCAGATGTCCAGACCGTCAAATCTATCTACGAACCTCCCAGTTCATTTCTTACTGGCCACCTCTTTCTCACTAAATTCTTTTACTCCCTCCGTCCCGAAATACTTGACCTGTTTTTCTTATCGGACCGTCCCTTAATACTTGACCTGTTTCTAAAAATGGAAATATTCTAACAATATTATATTATTTATCACTTCACCCCTATTAACCCACCTACCCCCTACTCCATACAAAAAATAATTAAAAATTCAACCCCTACTCTCCCCCAACCCCACCACTTAACCCACATCCCACTAACTACATTAAAATAATACCCCACTATCAACTACTAGTCTACTACCTATTAAATTAAATAAGTCAATTCAAGTCCCTTAAACTCTGTGCCGGTCAAACCGGATCGAGTATTCCGGGACGGAGGGAGTACATAATTAAAATTTAAAAGGAAAAAAAAACAGTACAAACAGATAAAGTCGTAAAATATACTTTCTCAACCATTAGTGGGTAATTAGTAAGGGACAGGCTTCCTTTCTTTCGTATCTCTTCTAGATTTCGTGAAACTGACCTGTATTTGAGAAATTTGATTGTCAAACCTGAATCTTATCTTCACTCCAAATACGTCAATTTCAGTTTCAAAACCTCCGTTCCAAAATAATTTTTACACTTTCTTTTTTAATTTATTTTATAATATTTTTTACTTTACTTTATTTTATTTTTGGACATAATATTTACTACATTACGCTTCTTACTTTACAATATTTACAATTTCTCACTTATTTATCTTTTTTTTTCTTACATTCACACACCTTTTTACACATTTATCTTACTTTATATATACTTCCTCCATTCTTTATTAAATGACATAATTTTTTTGTCACGTTTGCCAATGCAATATTTCAACCCTTAATACCTTTTATTATCAATGGTTAAAAATTATAAAAGTTTGATATTATAAATCTATAGGATGAGACGATTATAACAAGACTCCACATGACTATATTTTTTGTTAAGTATAAATCACAATTGATGGTCAAAGTATATTATATGAATAGTGCCAAAAGTACAATTGTGTCATTTAATAAAGAATGGAGGAAGTATATAAATATATATTCAACCAACTTTTCTGTTTTTGTCTTAATATTTGTGCAAGTAGTAACTATAAAGTTCTTTATGAAACGGAGGTACTATTTGCTTTTTTATGGTCTGAACATACACTTCTTTTAAACAC
This sequence comes from Spinacia oleracea, assembly GCF_020520425.1. Taxonomy (NCBI): domain Eukaryota; kingdom Viridiplantae; phylum Streptophyta; class Magnoliopsida; order Caryophyllales; family Amaranthaceae; genus Spinacia; species Spinacia oleracea. The sequence continues at coordinate 122,828,565 of NC_079490.1, forward strand.
CGCAACATCAAGCATCTAAGTATCGAATGAGACAATTTGATGGTTATCAACGCAGTCAAAGTAATTTGGATAATCCCGTGGAAGTTCCATTTTATCATTCAAGAATATTCTCACCTTTTTTGACAATTGGGATATTAAGCACGTCTACCGAGAAGCTAACCGAGTAGTAGATTAGATCGTAAATTGTGGTCACTTAATTAGTAACACCATGTGTATTGAATCTTGTAATGGTTCCTGATTACTTTCAATTTTAGACAGTGATTATTTAAGAGTAACTCTCATGCGGAGAGCCTCCTAATGTATTATCTCCCTACCTTATCCAAAATAAAAAAAAAAAAAAATACACTTCTTTTACCATATACCAAGCCGAGTCTTCCTCAATACTTATTACTCTGTATTTACTACTGTCCCAATAAAAACTTAATATGAATATTTTTAAATATTTATCGAGGACAAATCCTAACACTTTAAAACATACAAACTTCAAGTTACTATTGCAGCAATAGTGTGCTGCCAATTTTACCCCCACCCATATCTCTTTACTACTCCTTTGCCATTCTATCGGATCGTGCCACGTGTAATCTCATCCACCGCCCTTATTTCGCCACTTCTCCCTCTTCGGTCTTCAGCTCTTCACTGCTTCCCTTCCTCTTTTTCTTTTTTTAGGGTTTCCCTCTCCTCTTCGTCCTCTCGATCCTGAGCTTCCCGTCCCTCCATCTCTGAGCTTCCCGTCCCGTCCCTTTCCAGTTTAGTTTTTTTTTTCCTGCGTTTGTTGTCCATTGCCTTCAAAATTCCCCATAGTAAGGTTTCCAATAACACCTTAGAGGATTCAAATGCAAAATCCAATTGACAACAATCGGTTGGGCTTTGGAATCCTCTAAGGTCTTATTGGAAGTCTTAGAATTATTGGAATCATTCTTATTCAGATCTGCAATGATTGCGATTCCGGCGATTTGGGTAAGTCAGTTCGTTTCTTGTACTCGTGCATCTGGTCTGTTTTCTTTTGGGATTTTTCTTTTTTTCCGATTCGATGGTTCTTTGGGGTTTCTTTGTTTTAATCTGGATCGATATGTGATTTTACTGTTCTTGTATTCATGGATATGCCATATGGTTGTTTTTTCCCCCCAATTTGTTTGTGTGTTTGGGTTTTCGTTGTTGGTGATCGTATCAAGTGGAGTCTGTTTGTGTGTAAGGCACTTATCGATTGATTTAATAAAGAGATATGGGTTAAATTTTAGTGTTCTAATATTCCTGAAGTTTGTGTTTCTGTTCTAATATTCCTGAAGTTTGTATTCCCATTTTAATATTCTTGAGATCTTGATGCTGTTATTTAAATTTTCATATTCATATTAATTATCGGTTTAAAATATGATATTGGTTCAGCAATTTTAGTTCCTGCGTTTTTGTGTTCTGGGTTCAACAGCTTCAGTAGAAATTAATATTCAGATGTTCATGTGTTCTTGTTCTAATGTTCCTGAATTAATGTCCTTTGTTTCTTATATTGTTCTAAATGGTCCCGAATTCATGCGTTTTTCTTATCAAAGTTCCCCTACATTTCATTAGAGTATTTGTGTTTATAGAACTATGATTAAGAACACAAGGTATGACATCCTTAACTTTTGATGGTTGATCTCTCAACTACTCAATTGCATTGTTTAATTTGATGTAATTGATTGTTTATTGTTACTGACTTAGTGACTTTATAATTTTTTATTAGAAATGAATTTTACACACCTAAAAGATCTGGAATTTGTTTCAATTGGATCCATCAATCGACTTCTTCTATGATCTGGTTTCATTTAAATGATATTAAAAATCATAGGTTTTAGCTGACATTTTTTGGGTGGAATTAATAGATTACAACACCCATATGACAACATGTGAAGTATTTCGTAAAATTAAGAAGCTTTGGGTTGTCTTCGCGTTGTCCTGTGGGTGGCGAATTATCAGTAGTGATTATCCCTTTCTTTCGGGAATATTGATTGTCACTTCGTTAAATATGGTAGACTGGTAGCATTTGTTAATTTCAGCTACTCCCTCCATCCTAACTCCCAAACAAAGGATGACAATTTAGAAATCAGTGTCGTGTGGGAAATAAGGGCATCTCTCTTATGCCACGTGTAATCTCATCCACCGCCCTAATCCAAGGATGACATATCTATGATGGTTGATCTTTTTTTTTATCTTATTCAAGTGAACATCTTTCCTTCTGGCTATGTCTTTGATGGGCCACCACCTGATTTGAAGAAAAAAGAACTTGCAAAACGGTATGGGTGCTCTTTACTTGTCATTTGAACTGATCCAAACAAGTGATTGTATTGATTTAATTTAACTTTGCGTGATAGTTATGCCAAACGAGCAGATGCCACTGAGGATTTGACGGAGGCAATTGAGGTATATTCATGCAAAATCTTACCCCGTCAAATAAAAATGTCTCAAAAAAAAGAAGTGCAGCAAATTGCCTATATTATTCCTGCCCAGCTTGTACATTGCTTCTCTAACCAAAATAGGATGCTTTAATATCTGCTGCAGAAAGGTGATAAAGTATTGAGAAGTTCATTAAACTAACCGTGTAGGTGAGTCTCTTTTATTGTTTGAAGATGAGCTCTGAAAAGCTGCATATATATTTTTGTAGAAGGGATCAAATTGCATGTCTTTTTTGTTTATTTTTAAAGGAAGTTATAAATAAATCAACAATGTTTGGATCATGTTCTTTTTTGGTTTTTGGTGGTTCAGTAAGCTGCCAAAATTTCATTGTGTCAAGACTTTTCCCAGGATTACTGGAAAATACATAGACAGTAATCTGAAGTGTTTAACAAGGTTTTGCCCCATGTTAGCTGGTTTTGTTTGTTTCCGTCTCCTCAACTGTACGAATTTTAAATGTCTGGATTAGATAATTGAAATCATATGAGGTGTCATTTTGACTTTAATATTTGTTTGTTTTAATATTGATGTGATCCTTCATGTCGGCCTTCGGTAGAAAATAAAGATTTCGAGCAACTGATCAACCAGAACAAGTCATAAGATTAAGACATATCTGCCATGCCTTACTGACAATTCATAGTTATTAACTTATTACGAAGTATATCATAAGAATTGACTCTAAACTGTAGTTTCATACTCACTCTACTGGCTGGAGTGCTTGAATAGCTTTTTACATCCAATTATTTTTCATCTCGCTTCATCTTTCTCTAAACATTACTATCTTATTGCCACATTTTTCATCAATTTGCATTGCTTGTTAGTTTATCAAGTGTTGCAGATAATTGTCATCTACACATATCACATTTGTTAGGATTTGCAATCAACCTCCGTATTTGGAATCTTACTGAAGTGGGGTGAATAATTAAGTCCAAAGCATCCAGACGTTGGCAATGCAGACCAAGAAGAGACTTTCTTCCAAAAGTTAGAGCCTTCTAGCTCTATAAAACTGAGATCTCAAAAGAAGGTATCTGAAAATGTTCCAGTTGCCGAGATCGAATTAGGCTGCAGTCTCAACAATCAGCTTGGTCTTGTGAATTGGATGCAGTGGTTACAGAAGAGAGGGGTTCATATGCTGATCCTCAACATTCCTATTTTTATGAGGAAAAAGATTCATGGCAAACTCCAGATTTCGACGTTTCGTCAACCATTTTTTTCAGGTATGATGTCTGCCTATTCTTGAGAATGAACTGAACATTACCACATTTTTATGCTTCAGAGAATGAAATAAGTTGTTTCTATGATCCAGCTTCCTTATTACTGGAAAACTTATGTGAATGAAGTAGATCAAGAGAGATAAATGTGGTAAACTCCTTCTATAAAGCACCATTAAGACTCCCAATGCCAGCAGAGCTTTAATACTGGTGGGAAAGAGGTATTTCTTCCATCTTTTATTCCAACAAATTATCAAATTTTTCTTTTCTTAAGGAATTGGACTGACTTTTGATGTTAAAAGAGTTAAAGACCTTGAAAATTGACCAAAGAATTAACCATGATCTGAGCATTTGTTGTGTGGTAAAGCATAAAAGCTCTAGGCCCCTTTTCCATTTTTTTACTCGTACTTGATTTGACTTGATTATTATTGACTTGATTTGACTTGATTATTTTTTACTTATTCCTTAAAAATGCCTGTTATGAGCTATAGTTGATTATAATGCCTATTGTTCTGTATTTTATCATTTTATCATTGAAAGGTAATGACCGCACTGCTCTTTTTTTCTTCTATGTTCTTTTAAAATTTATAATAGTACGATTTAGTTATTGGGAACTCCCTTCTGACCTTCTGGGAGTCTTGATGTGACTGCATCTTTTTGGTTGTGTACTCCCTCCGTCCCGGAATACTCGACCCGGTTTGACCGGCACAGAGTTTAAGGGACTTGAATTGACTTATTTAATTTAATAGGTAGTAGTTGATAGTGGGGTATTATTTTAATGTAGTTAGTGGGAAGTGGGTTAAGAGGTGGGGTTGGGGGAGAGTAGGGGTTGAATTTTTAATTATTTTTTGTATGGAGTAGGGGGTAGGTGGGTTAATAGGGGTGGAATGAGAAATAATATAATATTGTTAGAATATTTCCATTTTTAGAAACAGGTCAAGTATTAAGGGACGGCCCGATAAGGAAAACAGGTCAAGTATTCCGGAAAGGAGGGAGTACAATTTTAGTAAAAGCTGTCTCCTTGACTATCCAAGAATAGGATTTTTCTTGTGCAAATCTTCAGTAGAAGTATGACACTTTGTCTAGGATATAGTTGTAATTGTGTATACCATGCTCAAAGCAGATGTTAATACTCAATATATCATGATCTTGTGCAGAAGAAAAATCAGGAATTGAAATTGTGCCAGTTTTCATCTCTATTGATCTTGAAAGAGACACCATTGAACAAGTACTATAGTCTTCTATCTTTTTCTAAACCAATGCCCTTTTTAGTGGGAAGGAAAGACAAATGATGTTAAAAGAGGCTTCTTCTGAGCCAAGTATTCCATTCTAAGGGTGTTCTTTAGTTTATTGATAAATTATGCATGTGGCCGGATACTTGAGGTTTGTGACATAGGGACAACTGACGTAGGTAGTAATTGGCAAATGTTTTTTTTACGCAAAGACGAAGATGTTATATTATATTAACCGTTAAAGCACAATTTGATCGTTACAAAAGCTACAGGCGAAACACCAAAAACTTGTAGCCCGTAATCACAAAAACTAGTTAAACAAAACCCACAAATGTTTATGTTTTGATTTTTTTATAAATTGTAGTGATCGGTCAAACATACATATTGTAACTGTTACTTCTTCTTGTTCTACTACGAGGAGTTCCCACCGCATTCGGCGAGTGGACTAATCTCCAACGGGAGTTTGCATGGGTACCTCGAAGGGCAGCATCCCTCCCAGTTGAGATTTCTTCCATTCCCAAGGCTCGAACCCGAGACCTTGGTTAAGGAGCAAGAGGCCCTTAACCACTCATTCTAACTCCGAAAGATTGTCCAAATATATTTCTTTTTCGATCCGTCCCTTTGAATTTGCTTTAACCATTTATAATACGGGGTGCTCACATGTCTCAACCTACATCCTATTATTTAAATTAGTAAAAAGACAAAACTACTAACCTGGCCAATTGTTTATCTTTTGTTTTTCTTTCTTAATAAATTCAAGGGAAATTTGCCGCATCATCTTATTTTTTACACTATTCACATTATACATTTGATCACCTTTTGTGATTCAAATCTACAAAAAATTATAGTCTTGTGTAGTAGCGTATCAAGTATTTTGAAGCAGGGTAGACACTTTTAAAATAAATAAAAGCTACAAAATTTATTAAAAAAAACATACAATGAAAATGACAATTTCACAGTTCAGCACATATAAAATAAATTAGAATATATGCTTACAAAAGTTCTTTTTTTATTAAAATTACAGTTGTTCTCGCTGAGTCTTCATATTCTATAAGTTGTTTAGTATATCACCTTCACTTATTTGTCGAAAGACATCTTTCTCTATATAAGTAACTAGACAATCATTTAGCAATTAATCTCTCATACTATTACTCAACTTAATCTTTACAATAGTCATTGCATAGAATTCCCATTCTAAAGTTGCAGTTGCCATAGGAAGAATCAACACCATCTTTATAAGCAAATAGATAAAACGATAACGATATGTATCATACTTCGTTGTCTCAATAAGTTTCTTGCATAGTTCTCCAATATATTTCAAACCCTCAATTCTCTCATCTCTTTGCATATCATGAATTAAATTATCAAGTTCATCCTCAAGATAGAGCAAATCAAAACTTGAAAGCTCATTAGGATAATATTCAGCAAGTCTAAGTAACTTTAACTTGTCAAAAGGAGGGAAGGAATTGACAAGATTTAGACAAGATATACAAAGAAGAAGATCCATACTTACTTCGTCAAACCGATGATTAAGTTCTTGAAGTTATGGATCAATAAAATTGCAAAAAGTACCTGAACTCGAAAAATAATAAAGATTTGTAACGTGTTGTTGATTGCCTCGTTTTTTTCTTCCCAGATGAGCATACTCTTCATCCATATTATGAACACGGATAGCTCTTTTATCACAAATGGAGATCACTGAAGTCAAAAGAGACTCCCATCCATATTCTCTCATTGTTGCAATCATTCTATAGTCAATTTCACAAGTGATACTGCATTAACAATGTCTTGATTTTCTTTTTGCAGTGCAATATTGAATTGATTGGCCATCCCAAATATCGTCTTCGTCGAATGTAACATGAAAATAAAGGCGAATGACAAAAGTGCAGCACCAACACGATCAGCTTTTGCACGATCATCTAAATTAGGGGGATTTTAGAAAATCATGTCTAGTACCTCACATATCGCCGGATGAAAGACAATTATATTCAACAATAAATTATAATGAGATCCCCAATGAGTATTACCCGGTCTTCCCAATCCAAGTCGTTGATTCAAACCATTCCACTTTCAATTTCACCATCTTCAAATGATTCTGCAACTAATTGGGATTGAGATTCAGTAAGCATTTCTGGACGCTTACAAGATCCTCCAACAACATTTAACATTGTAGAGAGAAGTTCAAATAACCAACCACAATCAACATTACTTTTGGAAACTGCAACAAGTGTTAGCTGGAGTTGATGCGCAAAACAATGAATGTAATATGCATATCTTGTTTCATTCATAATCAAATGTTTTAGACCATTAGAGTCTCCCTTCATATTTCTAGCCCCATCATAACCTTTCCCTCTAATTTTAGTTGGGCTTAGTGCATACTTATCAAGTATATAACAAATTGTACCTCGGAGAGATAGTGTAGTAGTATCCTTAACATGAACAAAACAAATAAATCTTTCCACAACTGCTCCTTTTTATTGATATAACACAGACAAAATGTCATTTTTTCTTTACATGACACATCACGAGATTCATAAACCAATATTCCTAAGTAATAATCACCCAACTCCTCCATAATTAACAAGGTCTTTTTTAATTAAAGGACAAATCATTTGATTATTTCCCGGTAACTTTTTTCCCTTTTAGAATACCACTTTAAAAGTTCACGAAAATTTTCCTGATTAAAAGAATTTTCACTCTCACCATGACCTCGAATTGTCACACCTTGAAGTAAAAGGTATCTCAAACAATCAAGTGAAGTAATCAAACATGTTTGATAATCTTTTTTTTCTTTTGGAGCTACTGGTGATAAAACATTTTGAATGGATGCTTGTGGATCAATTAAAGCTTTGTATTTATCCATACACTTATCATGAACATTATTAATAGTACCAACATGCTTAGAAAAAGCATCTGGTCTATTCCAACCTTTAAAATCTTTTGTGACAAAAGCATCATGTCCATCACCATCCACAACACCTATATCATCTCCAAACAAATAACAAAAAAGCAAACTGCAACTTCTTTTGCAATACTATACTCAAGCCAAGTTTTGTAAGCATCATACGAGTTAGGATTTAAACGAAGCATTCCACCTCCAACAAATATTTGTTTAAAGTCATGATCACGTAGTTGGATAACTTTTCTTTAAATATATGCTCTTCGAACTACATCTTGATCATCGGGATGATAATCTGTAATTCTTTTCCTCTGTCCAGGATCATATGAGAGAGAGTTGGTATAAAATTGATTTACTCTTTCTCTAGTTGGAGCAGTTATATGTAGAGTAGAGGGGAAAGCTTCATTCTCATTTTGATTTTGAGAGGGAATTGTAGATGATGTGTTATCCTCTTGTGTCCTCCTTTTTTCTGAAAATATTTATCTAACGTACTCTTTCCCTTGTTGTTCTTTCTTGATGCATTATGGTAACTCGTCTTTAATTTGAATCGGTTTTGAGTTTTGAACCTTGCATAACTAACAGAATAAGAAAACCAAGTAAACAATTTATATAAAGTTATTTGACTTACATATCTGTCTATAATTCTACATAGTAAACTATAATTGTAAAAGTACATCAATAAAAGTATGAACTAAATCAATCTAAAGAACTGTTTAAAATATACAAATTTAACTATTTACTAAAAATCAACAGTCCGTAAATCATCCCTAGCTTACTTCTTCCCTCGCGGATGTGTGGCAAGCAATATTAAGTAAAATCGGACTAATTGTGGGCAATTTACCTGTTTTTACTAGCTTATGGAGTCGCCATCCAGTTTTGCAAAACTGACAAAACCCGATTTTTGTGATACGTACGTAAAAGCTTGCGAGACCCAGGCATACGTATTTGACCACAACGGTCTTAGGTTGCCTTGTGATCCCTGTGTGGATATCGATCAACATACATCCAACGGGGTAGAGATTGAGGGTTCGGGGAACATTTACTAATACGGGAAGTGGCCAATATTAGCCCATGAACCGGTCCTTACTAGTTCAATGTAACGAAGACGGGACATGCGTTTAGACTACATTACTAATCTGAGTTGCTTTTAATGCACAAATATTAACTAATAATCGTCAAAGGGTGATTTAAATTGATTTAAGGTACCTAACAATAATCGGTATTGTCCAAAGATTATCTTATTAGGCGTGATAAATAATCAAATTAGGTTTGTCAGATTTATAATGGTGATTAAAGTGATAAACAGATCTGGCACGTTACAATATAGTTTTGGCTATATTGCGGTTCTCATGAACTAACCACTTGGCTTTACTCGCTTTCCTTTCATTCAACCAACGTTCCTCGATTTGACTAGACTCTTGGGCAGGATCCAGGCTTAATCCGGGCGCTTATACGGACAACGTTCTGCTTAACAAGAGTTAAGACGGCGGAACTACTGGACGTATAGAGCGATTATAAGGACGTATATGGACCTTTTGCTTAGGCTTAGAGCTTGTGGGTTGTATGAGAATAATAATTGGTGCCCTTTACTTGACCGTTTTGAGGCCCTATTTATAGGAAATAGGTGTCGCTTGAAATGAAAATTGTTAGGACTTGAGATGCGCTGAAAAGCATTTAGGCGCAAAGAGATCTTTCGCGCGTTGCACCTGGGCGTGAGAAATGTCTCACGTTCAAGTGCCAGCGCCAGATTCGTTTAGCAGTTGAGTTTAAATCGAATTAGGATCGTCCCGTGATAATATTGTTGCGCATGAGCTTTGGCACGAGTGATGAGCTGCGTTGGGCCATGGGCGAAAGACATTTCTTGAGCACAAATTAATTTTCATGCATTTTTTTAGCTTTTCTGATTTAAATTCGGTTTTTATGTCGTATTAAACTCTTTTAATCCTTGTTTTCTTATTTTTATTCATTTAAAAATTTGTTTAATCCCTTTTCTGTATTTTTAGGATTCTAGGAATTTAATCGGAATGCGATTAGAATTACATAATGTTTTTCAATTTTTTCTTTGGATTTTAATTGCAATGCAACTAAAATTCCTATAAGTCCTTGAATTTTAATTGAATGCAATTAAAATTCCATTGGCGCAAATTTATCTCGGAGGCTTACTATTCTTAGCAGGCACTTAGAAAGCAGCTACTATAAACAACAGTTACTATAAATATAAATTTAGGGTTTGGGTAAATGAGTCAGTCTTAGAACACTCATTGTTTAGGAATGCGTTTGTCAAGTGATCATTTTGTTTCATTATCGAACTTATCGTTTCTAGCCGGAGACCAAATGTAGGCATCTACACTACCTGTTTTAAAATATGGCCAACAAAATTAAAGATGAGCAATTTAGAAGGAAAATCTAGTTTATTGTAATTTGGACAATCTTGTAAAAATGAAGGGAGTATTTCGAAAAGGGTGAATTAATAAACTACAATAACATAAACCAGCAGATAAACGAACCCAATTACAATCCCACTTGCATGGACCAGGTCCACACTATTATTAGTGTGGACCAGGGTATTTTAGGTATTTTACAGCTTTTAAGGATGACATGGACAAGCAATGTTTACGTGATCCAAAAAACCCGCGGCCTATATAGTAACTCTTACGTTGATATAGTTTACTTATATGCAATATAGTTACTCTACTAGTCATACAGTAAATTTTAACAATATAATTATTAATATATGCGACATAGTTACTGCAAAGATCATATAGTAACTATTAAGTTGATATAGTTGTACTTGTATGTAATATAATTACTCTAATAGTCATACAATAACTTTTTGATGTCATTTTGATAAGAATTCAATTACTAAATAATGTATACACAAAGATATTGACTGCTTTATATCATATAGTAAATATTTCTATAGTATAAAAATAGTTACTTTCTATATCATATAGTAACTCTTTCTATTCTATAGTTACTATTAACTCTTTCAAAAAATATTGTAGCACGTCATATCCTTCCACGTCCGGGTCTTCTCATTCCTCTACCACGTCCTTGGTTTTCATTATTGTCAGAATTTTCTTCTTCTTCTTCTCCTGCTTTTGTTTTCCTTGTAGAAGTTATTTTTCGCACGACATCAATTCTAGATGAATATTCTTTGTATTTCTGAATTAATAATATATAAACTAAGTTAATAATTTAACATGTAAGTGTGAAAAAATGACATAGTAACTATGTAAAACATATAGTTTCTATTATGCATCATACAGTAACTCTTTGAATTAATGATGGTAAGATACTCGGAAATGCAAGTTATTGTTATAGTCATATAGTTACTGTCAAATAATATAGTCACTCTTATTACTAATAACATAGAGACAAAAAAAAGAACATAAAAAGAACAAAATGATAACATAGTAATTATTAAAAACATATAGTTACTATTATACATGATATAGTATATGTTAATATTAATGATAGTCATATATTAGCAGAGTTGCATATATAGTTATTGTTATGATCGATCATATAGTTAATGTGATCATAACATAGTAACTCTTATTAATAATAACATAGAGGACAACAAAGAACATAAAAAGAACATAAAAAGAACATTATAATATACATAATAATAGTTACTATTATACAAGATATAATACCTATGAATATTATTGATGGTCATTTAGTCACATAGTTGTAGACATAGTTGGTGTGATAATAATATAGTAACTCTATCACTAAAAATATAGAATAACATCAAAAACATGCCCAGAACATAATAAATTAAAATAGTAACTATTTCAAACATATAGTAACTATATAAAACATACAAATACTGTTGAAGAAAATAAATATATGGTAACTAATCATGATAAAATAAACATAATACCTATTTCAAACATATAGTAACTATATAAATAATATAGTAACTATTGATGAAAATAAACATATGGTAACAAATCATGATAAAATAAACATAGTACCTAGCTATTTCAAAAATATAGTAACTATATAAAACATATAGTAACTATATAAACATATGGGGACTATTTTTATAATATAGTAACTATTGTACACATATAGTAACCATTATAATCATATAGCCACTATCTAAGAAGCGGACAAAAATATACTCTAAATAACATAGTACATAATGTAATCATATAGTAACTATTATTTATCAAAAAGTCACTATAAACTGTTCATAACATAATAACTATCTTAAGCACATAGTCGCTGTTTTAAACTTATAATAACTTTCTAAAAAACATAGTAACTATTTTAAACACATAGTTATTGTTTTAAAGTTACTATAGTAACTTTTTAAAAAATATAGTTACTCTAAAAACTACTACTAACATAAACACAACGAACATTCCAGTGACTATTAAAAACACTATTTCGCAACATAAATTAAAGGTAACTATATGATTTATATACTAACTATGTGAAACACTAACCCTAATTTCAACAAAACAACAAACATTTCAAATCACTCAACAAAATAATAACTATTGTACACATATAGTAACTATTGTACACATATAGTAACCATTAAAATAATATAGTAACTATTGTACACATATAGTAACCATTAAAATTACATAGTACCTCTTTAAACCATATAGTTACTATTTAAAATCGTAAAGTCACTGATCGAATTTGCGAAGTGAAAACGTTATTTCGGCAAAACAAAAACATTAATTTCTCCAAAACAACAAATATTTTCAATTTTAAATAAAAATAGACTTAAATTCTTTAAAAAACAACAAACCGATATGTGATCTCTAAAAATTCTTGCGAAGATTTGTAGACGAGCGCAAATTCTTCGATTCGGTTTCGGCAACGACGAACCTCCTTCTTGATCTACTACTTCCTCCAATTTTCCTCACCTAATAGATCAAATTATAAGAATTATAAGATAATTACGAAGAAAATCGAACAAAACCTAGAAATTTGGGCTAAATTTTGAAAAGCATAGAGAGAAAATGAAGAGAGAGAAATGAAAGAGAAATGACCAGAATGCAGATCTGAAATTTTGAAAAATAATAAAGTTTAAAACGTATATAAAGTGGGCTAGACAAAAATCGCATTTAAACTCTACAAAACACATAGTAACTCTTTAAAACACATAGTTACTGTAATACGTATATAGTTAGTATTTAAAATCACAAAATAACTGTCACATGACGTACATTTACACATATTGCCCATACAAATTACTCCGTTGCCCTGGTCCATGCTAACTTAGCATGGACCAGGTTTATATTAGTGTAAATAACCCAATTATACTCAATACGCCTGAAAACCAACTCATATACGGAGTACTCGGTAATTTATCATTTGAGCACAATAAACCCGTGTAACTTCGACGTAATCCGATTTTCTCTCTCCTGCAGAATATACCAAAAACAATGTATGAGATGAAGTAACTACTCCGTATTTAGAATACCTGACTGGGTTTTTGAAGGGTTTAGAGGTTTTTTAAGAGATATCTTATGAACCCCAAAATCCCAACCATTACAACAAGGAGATAAAAGAGAGAGAGAAACAAAAGAAAAGGAAAAAAAAAAGATAGAAAAAGTGAAAGGAGTAGTCTTTCTCAATATAAACACAGATCCCCATGAAAAATTACAAGCATTTTGCTTGCTTCCTTCTTCCATTTCATTCTCTTTGTTTAATCTAAAGGATCCTCAATTTGTTTTCTTTAGAAAAAAAAAATGAAACATTTCTCAACTAAAATATTTTCTTCCCTTTCAAAAACAAATAAATCCGAAGATATATGATTTATTTTTTCTAGCCAATGATTGAGCTTTGCTTCCTTGTGTAAGATTCTGGTATTATAATTTTATATTAAAAAAAAAATGAAGCGTTCTAGTGAAAATGATAATAGCAATGGCAGTAACAGTAGTGGCAATAGTAGTTGTAGCAACTGGTTAGGTTTTTCTCTGTCTCCGTACATGAAAATGGAGGGTTGTAATTCTTCTGTTGATGAAGAAGAAGTTGTGCATCATGATTATCATCATCATTACACTCATCATCATCAAGTTCAGCCGCAACAGCAGCAGCAACAGTCTACAGTGGGTATGTTTGTTTCTCACCCTCTTCCGCAGCAGCAGCAGCAGCAGCAGCTAAACAGTGGTCCAATTTGCTTTGAGAATGGTGACGGAGGAGGTGAAAATGGTGGGTATTTTCACACTCCTTTGACTGTGATGCCACTAAAGTCAGATGGGTCTCTTTGCCTTATGGAAGCTTTCAACAGATCTCACCCACCTGAAGGTTCTCATTTATTTTATACATTTACATTTATTTTATTTATTCTTTGTTTATTTTTGTGGCCGGGTGTAATTCTTGGGTTTTGTAACTTTGTTATGTTCGATTGGTGTTATTAAATGTTTTAGAAATTCCATTTATTTTTTATTTTTTTCTCTAGTAGTAATAAGTGTTACGTTTAAAATTTTGTGTAATTCTTCCAGAGCCGAAGCTGGAGAATTTCCTCGGCATTAGCTTGGATAGCATCTACAGACAGCAGCAGCAGCAACAACAACAGTTGGAATCCTACATTTCTGCAATGTCATCATACCAAGGGTTTTCCGAGGATGACTTACTTAAAAACTGGGTTACAACAGTAGATAACTTGAGTAATGGTGGAAGTGTTTCGTCTGCGACAGCCCTTGCTGTTGTTGCTGCATCAAGTGTAAGTGGTGATTTACAGTCTCTTTCTTTGTCAATTAGCCCGGGTTCGCAGTCCAGTTGCGCAACAACAGACAACAGGCAGATTACTACAACTACTGGGTCTGGGAATGATAATTGTGTTGGTGTTGTTGCTATGGATACCAAAAAGAGAGGCTTTGGGAAAATAGTTCAAAATAAGCACACTGTTCATAGGAAGTCTATTGACACTTTTGGCCAAAGAACCTCTCAGTATAGAGGTGTTACCAAGTATGTTTTCGATTTCGATTTCGTTTTCGTTTTCGTTTTCGTTTTCGTTTTCGTTTTCGTTTTCTTTTACTTTTTAAATTTATTTACATAATTATTTAAATTTGATATAGGCATAGATGGACTGGTAGATATGAAGCACATCTATGGGACAATAGTTGTAAAAAAGAAGGACAGACAAGGAAAGGGAGACAAGGTTAGTCATTGATTAATTTCTACTCCGTAGTATTTGTTTGAAAGTGCTAGTACTTAGATTTATGGGTCCATTTTTGGTCATCACTGAAATATATCTGACTAATTTGTAATTAATTTCTTTTGTTTGTTTCCGTCATGCGTTGCTGTGGATTCCTCTTAACCAAATGCTACTTGTGTAGTTTATCTTGGTAAGCAATCTCTTTGCCTTTAAAGTTTAAACTCTCTCCCTCTCCGGAATTAACGGTCACATTTTTTATTTTTTATTTTTTATTTTTTACAAATATAATCATGTGACATTTTAGTGTACGTTCGTATATTGAATCTAATTTTAATTTTAATATATTCGGAAATGTGAAACCTTTTCCTGACATGTATTTTCAAGTAGCAATATTGACTTTATGAGCCTGGTTTCCTTCATTTTGGGATTGATTTCAGGAGGCTATGATATGGAAGAGAAAGCTGCTAGATCTTATGATCTTGCTGCCCTGAAATACTGGGGACTCTCTACTCACACTAACTTCCCTGTATGTAAAGTAAAATTCATCCTTTTTAATCACTAAATGATAGTAATTGATGTCAACTTATCTTAATGTGCAATGTATTGTCTTTCACTAAGCCAGATAGAGAACTACAAACAAGAGATTCAAGATATGAAAAACATGACACGACAAGAATTTGTTGCTCATTTAAGGAGGTACATTAAAATTAAAATGTTAACAAAAAATTATCAAATTATCATACTTGTATTTAATCTTAATTACAATTTGTAGGAAGAGCAGTGGATTTTCGAGAGGTGCTTCCATGTACAGAGGAGTTACAAGGTTTTCCTTTCATTTCACTTAACTGTTGTATTTCTGTTACAAATTATGACCCGTATATTCTATTTGTCATAGGACCAAATTTGAAAAAGAAAATTAAAATTTAACAAATTAGGATTTTTTTGGCAATTTACACATTTTGAAATTTCTTTTGGCATTTGAAATTGTCATAAATATAGCATTTCCTAACAAAATAAATGGTTGATATTTTTGTTTTTAATATTTGAATTTGAATTTGAATTTGAATTTGTATTGCAGGCATCATCAACATGGTAGATGGCAAGCTAGGATAGGCAGGGTTGCAGGGAACAAGGACCTCTATCTTGGGACATTTAGTGAGCTAAAACTTTCCCTTAACTTTTTGTACATTTCTTATTTCAAAAATAAATCAGATTCCCTAAAACTTTTTCACATTAAAAAACATATGCTTTAAAATTTTAATTTGAAATTTGGGTAAAATGATAAAATATAAATGGACCAAGTCAATCTTTCAATGGTGGTTTATGAGACTCTTTACTCTTACTGTAATGTTTAAAGAAGCTTTTAAATCGGTCTTTGATTTTTATGTCAATATCTTAATTTATCTCTTTTTGGGCACTGCTGGGTTTTGCTTTTCTATTGCCGACCTTTGTGTTTGTTTTGAAGTTTTGATATGTTGCTTTATTATTTTCTGTCATAAAAGAGTAAGTTTTAGAAATAATTAGTTGGAATATATGCACATAACTTTGAATATAATATTGGTTTTAATTTGAAAAGAATGTAACACAAGTATATATTTTGAATATGATGATATTGGTTTTCATTTGAAAAGAATGTAACACAAGTATATATTTTGAATATGATGATATTGGTTTTCATTTGAAAAGAATGTAACACAAGTATATATTTTGAATATGATGATATTGGTTTTCATTTGAAAAGAATGTAACACAAGTATATATTTTGAATATGATGATATTGGTTTTCATTTGAAAAGAATGTAACACAAGTATATATTTTGAATATGATGATATTGGTTTTCATTTGAAAAGAATGTAACGATTAAGGGTGTCCAAAGTGATACAAGTATATATTTTGAAATATGAATATGATGGTTGTTACTTGTTAGGCACGCAAGAGGAAGCAGCAGAAGCTTATGATGTAGCTGCAATAAAGTTCAGAGGAACAAATGCAGTGACTAATTTCGACATAAGTAGGTACCATGTGGAAAAAATCATGTCTAGTAATGCTCTTCTAGCAGGAGAGCAAGCTAGGAGGAACAACAAAGTGGAATTGATAGAGGAATGTCCTAGTTCGACTGAGAACAAAAGAAATGCTTCTTCTACAGGAGAGTGGAAGATGGTCCCATCATTCTCACTTAGTCCGACTCAAAACATGGGTTCAGCAGCCCATTTCTCGAGTGCATCGTCGTTGGTTACTAGCTTGAACAGCTCTAGGGAAGGTAGTCCAGATGAGAATATGTCATCATCGACAACCTCAAACTCAATGGTTTTCCCTTGGATTGCATCACCAGCCCAGTTAAGGCCTTCTCCTACAGCTTCGACGACCATTCCTGTGGCTCATTACCCTGTTTTTGTTGCTTGGAATCATGCTTAGTTTTCCTTTTCCTCTAGGAAAAAGGAAGTTGGAGCAGGTTATTTTGCATCAGAACAAACTGACAAAAGATAAAGTAGGAAAAAAGATACTCATCTTTAATTGTGGGGAACAAAAGAGGGATTAGTGGAAGAAAATTATACAAGATTTTGTGTGATTAGACTTAATTAGGGACACAAATGGGCTCCATTAATCTGTCTGTAAGCATAATGCTGGAAACTGGAAACTTTTGTCAAACTTTTGTCAAACTTAATGCAAACTTTTTAGCTCCAAATTGTAAACTGAACATCTTTTTTTGGCAAAAAAATGGAGGGAAAACAAAAAGGACCAAGAATTTCTAATCATTAATATTCTATGGCATGATGTTGCCAATATATGTGATATGGTATATTATTGGATCTACTTTAGGAAACTTTTTCTAAAAATAAATATATTGTTGTTTCAATCATGCAAAAATTAAAGGAAGTTCACTAAACTTTGACCACATCATTTCTTCTATGGAGTACTTCAATTCAACTGTGTTCTTAAATTTGTATTACACTATGATTGCTCAAAGCTGGCAGACATTCTCTTTGATTGCTTGTAAAAGAGGTAGATATGAGATATTCTCACATGAACTTGGATTTGCTTTCTAGGTTTTAATTGTCATAATTACTTCAGACTTTATCTCTAGTTTATAGGTGTTTAATTCTCACTTGTGTATAACTTTGTTTTTAAAGATTTTAATATTTTTCATTTCATTACTGTGCACTACTACTGTAATGATGTTGAACGTAAAAGCAATTCCATGTCTTGGTGTGCAATAGTGGATCAACTATTTTTTATCATTGCTGCTGTTATATACTCCATGTATATGTAAAGATACTTATCTTATTATCCTTTTGTTCGTGTGGTTGATTGCATGTGTTGAGTTTTGACCAGATTTGAGAAATGATGAGATTTGAATGGAATTTTTTTTATTTTTTTTTTTGTTTTGAAAAGGTAATAATTTCATTAAAGGAAAAAGAGTGTCAAAAAAACAAAACATAACTGAGCGAAGCACACCAAAGAACAACTTGTGAAGTTGCTAAAGGCATCAAGCCCCTTAACCCTGCCACCTTCTAGGAAGGGTTCAGAGAAAAGAAGCACTATCATCTGCAGCAACCCACCACAACTAAAACACAAAACATATCAAGATAGTAGTCGTACAAACCACTCTCGCTCATGACTCTTAATTCTCTGTGGCATAATAGAAGTGATTCTCCAGAAACACATGTGCTTAACCTGCCTCACTAATGCCCTAGGATGCTTTATAGTCTTATTCCAGACTGCTTCATTCCTCTGTCTCCAAATACAATACATCATGGCAACCACACAGCTCTGGAACACTTGATTCTTAAACCTCCCAGCACTCAGCTTCGGGATCTGCCTGCAAGCTGCATCTAAATCATTGAAGAGCAGAGGGAGATGCAACGCTCTGCCTAGTTCCTGCACACATATCTGGCTATAAGGGCAAGTAAAGAAAATATGGTCAATAGTCTCAGCACTGGTACCACAAACTGGACAAGTATCATCTTCACACATTCCAAATCTAACTAGCCTGTCCTTAGTCTGCAACCTTCTCCACATAGCCATCCACACAATAAAGCTGCACTTTGGAATATTCAATCTGTTCCACACCCATGAAGCCCACTGTACCTGTTGTTGCTCCCCTCTTAGCCAATAATAGCCACTGGAAGCAGTGTATCCCTTAATGTCAAAGCTCCACCTATCAAGACTGTACCCAGCTCCGAACCTGTCCTTCACCTTACAAAGTTGTTTCCAGTACCAACTAGCAGATGTGGGGGGTACATAGGAATTTGAATGGAATTTACTAGTAAAAAAGTTGGATTTACAATTAAACGTCTTGCTTTGGATTTGTATATAAGTAGTACTACTTTTGTAAGTGCAAGTATAATCATCAAGTAGATTAACACAATAAAACTTCGTTACCAAGGTATGGTCACGTACCCGTACTGTGCGCTACATAGGGGTGTTCATAAACTAGTTCAGACTGGATTCAAGATAACCGGTCTGATCTCCGGTCGAAAAATATTAGTTTCGGTCTTCGATTCGTTCGGGTCCAACACCTTTTATAACCGAGTTTTAGATCAAACAGATTTTCCCTTAAAAATATATAGGAAACTTTGTCAATTATTACCTAGATTGTTAAAAGGTGTCAATTATTACCTACCTTTCTAACAATTTATGTCAATTGCTAACTTAATTAGGCCATATTTCTATCAATTAGTCAAATAACAACATTACCCATTAATTATAATATAATTTAATCTTTTTAATTAATTAATATAATTAAAATCCCAAAAAAATAATTCAATTTTTTGATTTTTTTTCTTATCTTGGGTAATTTTTTGGATTTAATTTTGAGATATTTGTTTTTGGATTTAATGTTTATTAATTAATTAAAATTCTTAAATTAAAATTAATTGTTATTTATGATGTCATTAGTGGATTAATTGGACTAACGTAGCAATTGATATCGATTATTAGAAATGTAGGTAGTAATTGACAAATTTTTCAAATACATAATACTATAAAGGAAATTTTGTGCAACACTACCTTTAAGTTTGGACGTTTTGTGAATTACTACCTTATAAAAAAGTTTTTTAATTTTGCTACCTTATAAGTTTGTTTAGTTTGAGTAACACTACCTTGTAACAGTTTATGTCAAATTCCTCTGTTTGTGGGCCCACCTCCAACGGCTATATTCAACTACTTTAACTCCCTTCCCTTATTTAAACTTCCTGTGAAGCTTTATCAACCACATTCAACCATTTTATCAAAAAAAATCAAGAAATCTGGGTAATTTTTTTTGTCAAAGCAAGATTCGCAATTTGGTTTCAGAATCGAGTAACCAAAAGGTGAGTGCATTAATTTCGTTGTTGTTCTTCAATTTATGGGTTTATTTTTTCAATTTAGGGTTTATGTTTTTGTTGAATTTTATTAAATTCGAATCATTTTGCTAAATTAACCGTTTGAAACCTTTGAATTGACATGTGCAAACAACTACATTGCAAAATTGGGTTCTTGAATTGACTAAAAATGTGGGTGTTCTTGGTTTGACAGTTTAATTGTGATCGTTATTTGCAATTTGGGGGTTTTCAATTGAGAAATCGAATACTATTAATTAGTTGTTTTAACTGTTGCAGGATGTCGAGTGGGTCTCCTTGTGCTTCAAAAAAATATTATTGTGGATTCCTTCCAAGATGTTGACATCGTGGACAACTGATAACCCGGGGAGAAAATTCTTGACTTGTAAGTTCTCTGATGTTCACACTGGTAGGAAAGGTTATGGCTGGTTTTATTGGGTTGATCCTGATGTTGTGGAGTGGCAAAGAGTCGTGACGAATGAATTGGTGGTGGAGAAGAGATTGCTGAAAACAGAGTTGAGGATCATGATGACTGAATTGCAGAAGTTAGAGGATGACAAAGCCCTTCTTGTTGCTGCCAATGAGAGGCTTGAAAGGATATGCAATGGTGGAGTGGCTGGAATGAAGGGGACAGAGGATAAGGGCCAACAAATTGCCCATTCTGTATTCTGGTTTGTTGTAGGATTAGTTGTTTGTTGCGTGTTGAAGTTTGTAATGAAGTTCCTCTAGTGTAAACGCGGCAATGGTAACGGGAATGTAATGTATTGTTGTTGACATTAGTTGACTCTAATCATTTAATAATGGTAATGCTAGCTTATGACAATATCTTTTTGCATTAAGTTGTGTTCGATTATTAGCTCCATTTAAATTGTGTACCAATTAAGACTTGGTTAGTATTTGTGTTCGTTTCACCCTATAAATTAGGTAAAGTAGCCTAAAAACTCAAACAATCCTCAAAGTCAACGGGAGTCAACTTTGGTCCATTGACTTAGTTTAAGTGGAGGACAACAACTTTGGTCCATTAACTTAGTTTAAGTGGAGGACAACCACACCTGAACATCATCTTATTTTCCTTAACAACAATTCAACAACTGAACAACAAGAACAACAACTTGTTAAACCTGCACTTAACTAAAACGAGCCACGCGTGAGCCGAGCTCGAACGTCAAATATAATTAAGGGGCAAATGAATCTTTACACAGTGTTCCAATATAAACCTTGCACCTAATTAGAATTGCACCTAATACTGAAATCATATACTGAAATCAGCCTCAAACATTGACAAAATGTAACCTTGTTGCTAATTAAAAACCTTAACTACTTGTTCAAAGGAATTACAACCAACACAATACTTAAATATGCCACACTAGTTTCTTTGTTGTCTGCAATTTGGGTCTGAGTTTTGGAGGGAGTGATTTTTGAGGCTGATAAGTTGATGTTTGGCTGGATGGACCTGGATGCTGACTTGCTGTCTGAGCTGGTTGCTGACTTGAGGTCTGACTGGGTGTAGGAGGTTGATAACTTCCTGTCTGACTGGATTGAGGTGGAGCATTAAATGTGTATTGCATGGTAGATGCACTTTAGTTTTGTTGATGTGCTTGACTGCCTGATGCACCTTCATTGAAGCTAGATTCAGCATTATACCTCTGCATACACAACAGAAACACATATTGTTTACATTTTGTCAATGACAACAGAAACACAGAAACAGACTCAGCTCTAAAACTCTTGCAAAGAGTGTAAACACATGTCAGAAACTCACCCTTAAAACTCTTGCAGCCCTCTTGTTTCTGTCAGTAACAACCCATGGATTCTTGGAGTAATCCCTCCCTGGTTCCTTGGGTTGAATAACACCAGGTGGATTCTTGCACTTTCTCTTGTTGTGGCCTGGTTGTTTGTAGTTTGAGCAATTATTCGGCTTTTTCCCTCGCTTCACAAACCTCTCCTCAGCATCCTCACCTTCTTCTTTCTTTCTCTTATGTGACTTAGGCCTTCCTGGCATTTTCCTTAACAGTGGAGGCAAAGGTCGTGGCAAATCTGTTTTCTTCCACTGCTTCATCCCGGGCATTGGCTTGATATGAGGGGAGTAAGTTTCTAAGTATTTGGCCTTTGAGTAACACTCATGAAAAAAATCTTCAGGCCTCCACCCCTTCTTCACAATACATGCATAAGCATCTGGACATGGTATTCCCGTTAACTCCCACCTAAAGCATGTGCATGTCAACGCCCTCAAATCTACCACATGCCTATCAAAAGCAGTTTCCACCTCCCATTCATCTAATCTAGAAGGGAAGACTATACAATTCAAAGATGCTTCAAAAACCCAAGCTAAAACCTTCTCAACAAATGGCATAAACCTCCACTCATTATTCTGAATACCCTCCCACTTTTCAGCATTCCTTCTCATTACGTACCTCCTAATCCAATCTACGCAGGTTATTATTGGTGTATCCCTAGCTTCCCTTATCACAGCATTAAATGTCGCACAAAAGTTGTTGAGAAACATTTAGACCTAGACTGCGATCCAAATGCATGTCTACACCAATGCACAGAAGGTATGCCACTCAAGTAGTTATACGCATCCTCGTTTAGCTCTTTGATTTCAGCCATGTAAGAGTCATGCCAATGCTATACATTTAACAAACAAAAACAAGGATGACATCAACAAACAATAACAAATCTTTAGTGTGACTAAGTCCCGACTCGGGTACGTGTCCAAGTCACGGTTCGGGAACGTGTCCAAGAAGCATGCTTTTCAACCCTAAACACACATGCTTCTAACATGAAACCACATATGCAACAAATTTAAGAATACGAGTCAATTTCTAAAATAAAACCACAAATGCAACCAAATTTACGAATACGAGTCGATTTCTAAAATAAAATTTGCCATTTGCAACCAAATTTACGAATACGAGTCGATTTCTAAAATAAAACCACAAATGCAACCAAATTTACGAATACGAGTCGATTTCTAACATAAAACCACAAATGCAACCAAATTTACGAATACGAGTCGATTTCTAACATAAAACCACAAATGCAACCAAATTTAAGAATACTAGTCACTTTCTAACATAAAACCTCAAATGCAACTAAATCTAAGAATACGAGTCGATTTCTAACATGAAACCCTAAATGCAACCAAGTTGAAGAATAGAAAACCTTAGTTGTTGATCTTGCTGATGCCCAAAACATGTCCTTATAGGCTGTGCCACTGAATTTATTCTTGAAGTTAGCCCATATGTGTCTAGCACAAAATCTGACCTCGGCTTTTGAACTCACAACAGAAATAGCATCCAATAGTCCCTGAATTGAAACAACAAACAGAAACACAGGGTTAGTAAACCATCCAGAAACTGTACTTCAATGAACAAAATAATAGAACTTGATTACCTTTTGCCTATCAGACATAAGAGTCAATTCTTCTTCGTCATGGTGTCCTATGTCCTTCATCAACAAATCAAGAAACCAAGTCCAACTGTCAGCATTCTCAACTTCCACTACTGCCCAGGGTACGGGGAAAATATTGTTATTTCCATCCTTGCTCACAACCACTAAGATCATTCCTGGATGAGCCCCTTTAAGGTGACAACCATCTACTCCAATTAGGGGCCTACATCCACTCTTAAAACCCACTTTGAGAGCCTAAAAACAAACATACAATCTCTAAAAGAAAGGAGTGGGGTTGTCTCTGATCTGGCATTGTACATAGGCTGAAGAACCAGGATTGTATTGAAGAATTGCATACCCATATTCATACACATCAGCATACTCATCTGCAGCATCCCCATACAGAATCAATTTGGCTCTAGCCCTAGCAAACCATGACTTGTAGTATCCAATATGTAGCCCCGTTTCCTTGTAAACCCTTTCCCTAAACTTCACAAGCCTCCAATATGGTTCTAACCTCCACTCCTCCAAATACTTCTCAGCTAACCACTCCGATGTGATTTTAGAACCTGAATGAACCACACCACAAGTATGCTTTAACCTTAAAGACTTGATCTGAAACGTTTCTTCCATCCTTAGTTTCTTGACATGAATCTTAAACCTACACTTATTAGGATCATCACACACACACACTTTACAAGCTTCGCATGCTTTTTCTCCCATGGACAATTACATCTATACCTACAATACACACTCACCCTCTTCCTTCCATTATGAAGAAGGTAGTAATCGTAGTAGTTCTTGATCGAATGATACCTAATCTCTTTCCTAACAGCATGAACACTCGGGAACTTCAAACCCAAACTGAGCACAACCTTTTTCTTGAAGTCTGACTCTGGATTAAAGGTAGGGTATGGATCTACTTTATCATCTGAACCACAAATAATTCTAAGCTCCTCTGAATCATAGTCCACCTCCTCTTCTAGATCCACTGGAACTTCTACAATTAATGGCCTAGACTGCCCTCCTGTCTCCTCATTAACTTTCTCTTCCTGTTTATCCACCCCCCAGGTACTGCCACCCTATCTACCTCCACCTCAGGTGCTACCCTCTTATTTCCCCTCAAAACAGTAGACAATGGCTCACAGAACAACTCATCCTCCTCTAGTTATTTTTGTCCTCTTCCCCTGGTTCAAATTCCACATCTAAATCTGAAAAGTCTGAATCACTTTCAGACCAATCACCAAACTCATCATTGCATCCATCTTCAAATACACAGTGTTGTTCCTAAGTTTTGGTTGATGACACACACATATTGCAAACTTCCTGATTATGGTTGCTAAATGACTTTGAACAGGCATATGCCCAAGTTTCTATTAGGATAGGAACTTGAATAAACTGGTGAAGTTCCTGAGGTACACTTGGAACAGTCAATGGAGTTTCAGAGCTGGAAGTTGTATCTGTTCCAGTTTGAAGTCACAAGAGGAGCAACACAGTTACATATCAAGAGTTCCGAATATCCACAAGAACTATTACAGACTCATAGCCAAGAGTTCCTGTGTTAGCTAGAGAGGAACTCATCAATGTTCCTTGGCTGGAACGTCTGAAGCTTCTGAGTTGCAAGTTCCAGACAAAGGGAAGACATGAAGTCTAGGTAGTCCACTGTACTTAGAATTTTATGTAAATATTAATTATGCTAATGGTATATAGAGTACTCAAGGAACTTATGATTTAATTAGACCATTTATTGGAAGCGATTTTTATGGAAAACATTTTCATAAATAAAAACAAGTTTTGCATATTTAATATAAAATAGATTTACGTTTTATTTTATTTAAACAAAACTTATTTTCCTAAAAATTCTCCTAAGTTTTTGTAGATAAATAAAATCTGTTTTAAAGAAATATTTTAGGGTTTGATTGAGTCAAATCACTAACTGCTTTATGGCTGAACGTGGGAAGTGGTCTTCCCCTTGTTCCTCAAGTCAAGGGACGTGGAGACCAAAGTGCTGGCAGTTAGCAGTTGAGGTTTTGAAGGGAACTAACCCTAAGGATAAACACTATAAAAGGGAAATCGTTTTTGGTTTAAAGTACACAAACATTCTGAGAGTTCTTGCTTTCCTAAAAACGTTTTGTCTAAGATTTTCTAAAACAGTTTGTGTCCTAGTTAATTCAAAGTTCCTAAGTTCCTTATATCCACACAAAAGCATTATTAATATCTAGAGTTATCCAAACACGAATTATATTTTGTATTAGTAAGGATAGAGTTATCCTGTTTAGACTTAGAGTTTAAGTCTGAGAGAGAGAAGTTAAGGAGTTGTAATCGAAGTAGATTACTGTGAGGAACACGAGTTTGAGAGGAACTTGTGTTGGAGAGATTATTGTAATCGAGGCATTACCATAATAAAAGAATTCTCTTCTTGATTAGTATCAAGAAGTTTTCACAATTGTTGTTATTGTCTTCTCTATTCTCAGTTTCTTGATTGTTTCTTAAGTTCCGCAAGAAACTTTATCAAAGTTCTAATTACAATTCACCCCCCCCTCTTGTGCGTGTTCCTACTGGAATAACAGTTGGTATCAGAGCCAGTACTCACCAAAACACAGGAAACCCTGTTTGAGTCAAGTTCCTGAAAGTATGAACTCACAAGAGAAACTGGAAGAAGGTTACTCGACACAAAGGCCACCTATGTTCAATGGCAAGTTCTACTCATACTGGAAGAATAGAATGGAGATATTCATCAAAGCTGAAAATTACCAAGTTTGGCGTGTAATTGAAGTTGGAGACTTCGAGGTAACAAAGACCAATGCTGAAAACGAGGTAGTTCCTAAACCAATGTCTGAATTTTCTAAAGAAGACTTTGATAAATATGAGATGAATGCCATGGCTGTCAAAATCTTGCATTGCGGGCTTGGACCTCATGAACACAACAGAGTCATGGGGTGCAAGAACGCAAAACAGATTTGGGAACTACTTCAAGTAACCCACGAAGGAACTAATGAAGTTAAGCGTTCCAAAATTGACCTTTTGATGTCTAAATATGAAAGATTTGAGATGCTTCCAAAAGAAACTATTCAAGAAATGTTCACTAGATTTACTAACATAACCAATGAATTAGTTTCTCTTGGTAGAATCATTCCCACAGATGAACAGGTAAGAAAAATACTAAGAAGCATGCCACAAGATGATCGCTGGAGAACAAAGGTCACTGCACTGTTTGAGACCAAGGACTTCACCAAGTTCAACATTGAACAACTTGCTGGTTCCTTGATGACACACGAACTGCATCTTGGAGCTGCTGTTCCCGAGAGCTCAAGAAGTCGAGGACTTGCTCTAAAGGCTGAGGAACTCGATGAATCTGAACCAGATGAAGAAGAGGCTGCCATGCTGGTCAGAAGAATGAGAAAGCTCTATAGGAACTTCAAACCAGGAAACCAGAAAGGAAGGAACTTTGCCAAGAAAATCACTAGTTCCAAAACTGAGCAAGGTTGCTTCAAATGTGGAGAAACTGATCATCAAATTCGTGAATGCCCTCTGTGGGAGAACGACAAGACCAGAGGAAAAGGGAAGGAACAGGTCAAAGATCGCTTTAACAAGTCTACCTTCAACAGACCAAACTTCAAGAAGGCCATGATAGCTGCATGGGGCGAAGCAACAGACTCAGAAGACGATGAGGAACAACCAAATGAAGAAACTGCAAATCTCTGCCTTATGGCTAGAACAGAAGGAACTGATCAAGTTCCATCAGAAGAAGTAAGTTCCTCCACTCTTCAGTGTCTCTCAAAGTCAAAACTAATTGAACTGTTGCTAGAAACTCTAGATGATTACAAAAAGCTAAGTATATTAAAAGCACAAAGTGATAGAGCCTTGGAACTCAGTAAAGACCACATAAATTATCTGAACAATATCTGATGTCCAAGGCAGGTTCTTTGAATTACTAGATAGAAATACCTCTATTAATGAGTCATTCGAAAAAATTAGAAATGAAAACATCCTTCTACAAGTTCAACTCAGTCAATATAAGATGTTTAATTTAAGTTTAGATCCTACAAAATCCTTGGAAATCAACATGGGAATTTTTAACATCGACTTAGAAAATTTAAACAAAGATCTGATCACCACAAAGGAACAAAAAGAGAAACTGGAAAGGGAACTATCCATGGCCAGGGCACAGAGACAACCACCTAAAGTTCCTCCCAAATGGATTGAGAATGCTCAATCTAAGAGAACAGAAGGATTGGGCTTTAACCATAAAAATAGTCATAAGAAGAAGTATGTGGATCTTCCTAGTGTAAAAGTCTGCTTCTCATGTGGAAGTGGAAGTCACATAAGTACTGAGTGTTCCAAGATGAAGGAACAGGATCAAAGAAACATAAATTATGTAAAACAAAAATGGGTTAAGAAGTCTGAAGTTATAGTTGAAAAGGAACTCGAGGAAACCCGAGTTCCTGTAACTAACCTTTGATCTCTTTACAGATTCTAGTGAAGGGGAACAGCTCGTGGTATCTCGACAGCGGGTGTTCCAAACACATGACAGGAGACAAATCTAAATTCCTCTCACTAGAAGCCTACAATGGAGGAACTGTGACCTTTGGAGACAACATGAAAGGAGAAATTATTGGAATTGGAAAAGTTGGAAGGTCAAGTTCCTACGCCATTGAAAATGTATTTTTAGTCGAGGGTTTGATGCACAGTCTACTAAGCATCTCTCAATTCTGTGACAAAGGAAACTCTGTAAGTTTTACTTCTGAAAACTGTCAAATCATAAACAATAACACTGGGAAGGTTATTTTGGAAGGAACTCGTAAAGGGAACACATATTCTGTGGATCTCAATACAGTTCCCAGGAACAATCTAACCTGCCTCAGTGCCCTTGAAGAAAATTCCCTACTATGGCACAGGAGGTTTGGACATGCTAGTTTCTCGCTGCTTGACAAACTAAGATCAAAGGAACTGGTTCGAGGACTCCCCTCAATCAAGTTCCTAACTGATAAAGTGTGTGATGCATGTGCAAAAGGCAAGCATGTCCGAAGTTCCTTTAAATCTAAGAAATTGGTAAGCACCACAAAACCATTGGAACTCATCCATATGGACTTATGTGGACCAATGAGAATTCAAAGCAGAAGTGGGAAAAAATATGTATTAGTTATTGTTGATGATTACTCTCGCTTTACTTGGGTCATATTTCTAACAAGCAAGGATGAAACGTTTGATGAGTTTGTTACATTTTCAAAGAAAATCCAGAAAACCACAGGTCACCAACTGATCCATATAAGATCAGATCATGGAACAGAATTTGAAAACTACAAATTCGATGAATACTACAAGGAACAAGGTATGGACCACAATTTCTCAGCTCCCAGAACTCCACAACAAAATGGAGTTGTTGAGAGGAAAAATAGAACCCTAGAGGACATGGCAAGAACCATGCTAATAGCCAGTTCCTTGCCTAGGAACTTCTGGGCTGAAGCAGTCAATACTGCTTGTTACATTATAAATAGAGTTATGATTCGAGCAATCCTAAACAAAACCCCCTATGAGCTACTAAAAGGTATAAAACCCAACATCTCTTACTTTAGAGCCTTTGGGAGCAAATGTTTTGTCCACAACAATGGAAAAAGGAACTTGGGGAAGTTTGATGAAAGAAGCGACGAGGCAGTGTTCCTAGGATATGCCTTAAATAGCAAGGCTTATAGAGTTTATAACAAAAGATCTATGTGTGTTGAGGAAAGTGTACATATAATATTTGATGAATCTAACAAAACTGACATAGTACAGGAACAAGAATTTTTCGAGATTGGTTTATCTCGTGCTGCAGAAAATGATGAGGAGTTCCAAATAAGCAAACACACAGCAAGAGGAACTGCTCAACAAAATCAAGAAGTTCCCGTACTAGAGGAACAAGCAGAAAACCAAGAAGATCCAGAAACAACACCAGAGGAACCCCAACAGGGAACTCAGGTCATAGAAGGAACTGACGAAAATGCCACAACACCAGTAGCTCAATTTCAACCTAAACCTTGGAAGCATCTAAAGTCCCACCCAATGGAACTCATTGTGAGTGACATCAGAAAAGGAACTCAGACAAGGTCACAACTAAGGAACTTTTGCGCATTCCACGCGTTCCTCTCCATATTTGAGCCAAGAAATCACACTGAGGCTCTGGAAGATGCTGACTGGATCATTGCCATGCAAGAAGAATTAAATGAATTCAAAAGAAACAAGGTATGGCACTTGGAACCCAAACCAAAGCACCAGAAGGTGATAGGGCTAAAATGGGTGTTCCGGAACAAGAAAGATGAACATGCAACAATCATAAGGAACAAAGCAAGGTTAGTGGTCAAAGGTTATAATCAACAGGAAGGCATTGACTTTGAAGAAACATTTGCACCTGTTGCTAGATTAGAAGCCATTAGAATCTTAATTGCTTTTGCTGCTTTCATGGGTTTTAAACTTTATCAAATGGATGTTAAATGTGCTTTCTTAAACGGTTTCTTAGAGGAAGATGTTTATGTGGAACAGCCCCCTGGATTTGAAAATCCCGAATTTCCAAATCACATTTACAAATTAGATAAGGCTCTCTATGGACTAAAACAAGCCCCTAGATCTTGGTACGAGAGATTATCAAAGTTTCTCCTTCAAAATGATTTTAAAAGAGGTAGAATAGACAAAACCTTATTCTTAAAATCTAGAGGAACTGACTTGTTAGTAGTTCAAATTTATGTTGATGATATATTATTTGGAGCAACTAATGAAAATTTGTGCAAGGATTTTGCAAGCTTGATGAGCAGTGAATTTGAAATGAGTATGATGGGGGAACTCAACTTCTTCCTTGGTTTACAAATCAAGCAAACCGAGGAGGGAATCATGATACACCAACAAAAGTATGTGAAGGAACTCCTAAAGAAATATGAGCTAGAATCAGCCAAAGTAAATCACACTCCCATGGGAACTGCTACCAGATTAGACACTGATCCAAATGGGAAAAGTGTGAATCAAACAAAATACAGAGGTATGATTGGATCTCTATTATATTTAACAGCCAGTAGACCTGACATTTCTTTTAGTGTAGGACTATGTGCAAGATTTCAATCAAATCCAAAGGAGTCCCATCTAACTGCGGTGAAAAGAATACTAAGATATCTCAAAGGAACTGATGACCTATGCCTTTACTATCCAAGAAGTGGATCCTTCGAGCTAAGAGGATATGCAGATGCTGATTATGCAGGTGACTTAGTGAATAGAAAAAGCACATCAGGTATGGTACAGTTCCTAGGTCCATGCATGGTTTCTTGGGGTTCCAAGAAACAGAATACTGTTGCTCTATCCACAGCTGAAGCTGAGTATGTAGCTGCTGCAGCTTGTTGCTCACAAATTCTATGGATAAAACAACAGCTAAGAGATTTTGGTATTATCTATGATTGTGTTCCTATCTATTGTGATAACACTAGTGCTATTTGTATTTCAAAAGATCCGGTTCATCATTCCCGAGTCAAACACATCCACATCAGACACCATTTCCTTAAAGATAATGTTGAGAAAGGTTTGATCAAATTAGACTTTTGCCAAACTGATCACCAAATTGCTGATATTTTAACTAAGCCTTTGAACAGAGAGAAACATGAGAAAATGAGAATGGAACTCGGAATGATCAAGCTAAGGTAATTGCCAAATTGGAGTTCCTCTAAGGCAAAAGCAAAAATCATGGTACATATAGACTATTACAAACACAAAATCTTGTGTGCAAACATAGTTGAAGCTTACCATCGTGGCAAATTCACTCACACTTCAAATGAGCAAGGTAAGCAGTTCCTTTCAAACTAGTTAAGTCAGAGATACGAAATTAAGCAAGTCAAAGTCAAACACAATTTTTTTTCATTTTCCTTTTATTTTTATCTATTTATTTTTTTTAATTAAAAACCGAATACCCATATTCAAAGAATGTTTGGAACGGTTCCATTGGCAATAAATAGGAGAAACTCTTCACTTTCCACAATCAATCCATGCAACCCCCTTTCTCTCTCTCACACGCCTTCTCCACTGACATCACCTCTCCTTCCACCTATAAAAAAAAAAAAACCTCAACCATGGTTCTCACAAGCAACAACACTGATCTCACATCCCTCAAACGAAAGAGAAACCCTTCATCTCCTGTTCCCATGGATACCTCACCCATTCAATCGCCAATTCCTCTTCGATCCCACAATCCAATGCTCGCAATCACTCAGGGGGAACAAACCAACACTGACATCGAAATGAAATCCCCAATCTCAAACCCTAGATCCTCCACAAGAAAATCCAAAAAACGACGAGTGGAAGCTTCTGGTGAAAACATCGAGGAAACAGAGGAGAATGCTCAAACTCAGGGGGAAGCAAAAGGGTCCAAGAAACTCACTGCAAAGGAAAACAATCTGGTCGAGGGGTTCGCAATCAACTCAACATGGTGTGAAGCCACGAAATTTAAAGAGTTGATGGAAATCCTTGAACAACAAAAGTGGGTAAGTCTGTTGAGTACCTATGCCAAATCCCCCTTAATTCCTGAAGCTATGAAAGAATTCTGCAAGAACTTTGCATGTGTTGATAATGTATGTTCAAGTAAAGTGAATGGAACTCGCATCGAATTTGATGCCTCTTATCTGGAACAGCTGTTTGGTACACCCAATAGGGGTTTTGATATGTGGCTCAAAGGTCAAATCACAGTGACCATAGATAATGTAGATGAGAAAGATATAGTTGGTTCCATTGGAGGAGATTCTAAAGTATCCACCTCCACCTCACACAACTGCTTTTCACCTCTTCAAAAATTACTGTTTAATATTGTGTGGAGAGGTGTAGTTCCTCGAACTCAGAAAAGGAACATAGCAAGTCTGTTTGATGCATGTCTCATGTATTGTCTTGAAAGGAAAATTCCCATAAACTTTCCTGCAATCATGATCAAACACTTATCCACCTGTATCCCCAAATTCAAAATTCCATACTCCTCCCTTCTTACAGAAATCTTCAAAAGCTTCTCAGTTGACCTTAGCCCATACTTTGTGATTCCCTTAAAATCCACCCAAATCCTTCAACTTGAAATGCTCCATCTATTAAATCTTAAAGTGGTTCAGGGTAAAGTCATTAGGGCTGGAAAGGAAGAGAAACAAGATGAGGAAGATCAGGAAGGAATTGCAGTTAAAGAAGAAGTGGAGGAGGAGGAACTCGAACAAATAGAGGTCCCTTTACCTCGAGGGAACAGGAAGAGTGTAGGAAAAAGAAAGAGCATGAGGGTAGCAATGAAGGAGAACAAGAAAAGAGGGCCTGTCTTCATGGAAATAAATGAGGAAGGGGATGTCAAGGAGATGCCCATAGAGGAGGATGCTGTTCCACTGAATCAAGAGGAACTGCCTGAAACTGTTAGGCCAAGAAAAAGGACACCCAGATCCTCCAAAAAGTCCAAAGCTCGTCGTGTTCCATCTGAACAGGAACATGTTCAAGATCATGGGGGTGCCTGGAACACAAAGGATGATCAGATATTGGAGCTAAAGGCAACAGTTGCTCGTCTGGTGGAACTACAGGAGGGAACAGATCACAGGATTAGCTCAATGCAGGCCCACATAGGTGCATTGGTTACAAGTGTCAAGACTCTCCAAAACGATCTTCACCACTACTCAGAACAAGCCAATGCAACTCGTGCCACAATCCTCACCAAGATCAACAATCTGGAATCTTTTGAGGAGACTGTGATAGAAGAAACTGCTGGTTCTGGTTCCCCATCCCAAGCCTAAATCACCCTATCCCATGTTTCTTTTATCTTTTGCCATGGAACAATCTTTTTAATTTGCTTTCGGTTTGTATAATTTTTAAACTTGGGTATTTGTTCCATCTTATTTTGACTTGCTTGGTTACACATATCTATGCTTTCTAGTCTTGATCATTACTGCTTGCTTTCAATTTATTGTATGAGTTAGTTTAATACTTTGAGGCTAGCTTAACTTGCCAAACGTTGATCGTGGGGCACTGTGTTTGGAATGGCTATATTTCGTGCTATGCTTTTTGTTGATGTCAACAGGGGGAAGTCATGGGTGCAAACTTCCAAGGCACACTCAATCCAGTTCCTGAATCAATCTCTCTGAATCTCTCTGTAAGCCAAGGGTGCTCCTCTTTCTTCTCTCTAATCTTTCTCTTTTGTTTTTCAATTTTTATGTTCTGTTTCACAATAGTCTGTATAAGTTCTTGTTTGTTTGTACTTACTCTCTTTGTAAAAAGTTTGCAAGTGTTGTCATCACCAAAAAGGGGGAATATTGTTGTTCCTAAGTTTTGGTTGATGACACACACATATTGCAAACTTCCTGATTATGGTTGCTAAATGACTTTGAACAGGCATATGCCCAAGTTTCTATTAGGATAGGAACTTGAATAAACTGGTGAAGTTCCTGAGGTACACTTGGAACAGTCAATGGAGTTTCAGAGCTGGAAGTTGTATCTGTTCCAGTTTGAAGTCACAAGAGGAGCAACACAGTTACATATCAAGAGTTCCGAATATCCACAAGAACTATTACAGACTCATAGCCAAGAGTTCCTGTGTTAGCTAGAGAGGAACTCATCAATGTTCCTTGGCTGGAACGTCTGAAGCTTCTGAGTTGCAAGTTCCAGACAAAGGGAAGACATGAAGTCTAGGTAGTCCACTGTACTTAGAATTTTATGTAAATATTAATTATGCTAATGGTATATAGAGTACTCAAGGAACTTATGATTTAATTAGACCATTTATTGGAAGCGATTTTTATGGAAAACATTTTCATAAATAAAAACAAGTTTTGCATATTTAATATAAAATAGATTTACGTTTTATTTTATTTAAACAAAACTTATTTTCCTAAAAATTCTCCTAAGTTTTTGTAGATAAATAAAATCTGTTTTAAAGAAATATTTTAGGGTTTGATTGAGTCAAATCACTAACTGCTTTATGGCTGAACGTGGGAAGTGGTCTTCCCCTTGTTCCTCAAGTCAAGGGACGTGGAGACCAAAGTGCTGGCAGTTAGCAGTTGAGGTTTTGAAGGGAACTAACCCTAAGGATAAACACTATAAAAGGGAAATCGTTTTTGGTTTAAAGTACACAAACATTCTGAGAGTTCTTGCTTTCCTAAAAACGTTTTGTCTAAGATTTTCTAAAACAGTTTGTGTCCTAGTTAATTCAAAGTTCCTAAGTTCCTTATATCCACACAAAAGCATTATTAATATCTAGAGTTATCCAAACACGAATTATATTTTGTATTAGTAAGGATAGAGTTATCCTGTTTAGACTTAGAGTTTAAGTCTGAGAGAGAGAAGTTAAGGAGTTGTAATCGAAGTAGATTACTGTGAGGAACACGAGTTTGAGAGGAACTTGTGTTGGAGAGATTATTGTAATCGAGGCATTACCATAATAAAAGAATTCTCTTCTTGATTAGTATCAAGAAGTTTTCACAATTGTTGTTATTGTCTTCTCTATTCTCAGTTTCTTGATTGTTTCTTAAGTTCCGCAAGAAACTTTATCAAAGTTCTAATTACAATTCACCCCCCCCCTCTTGTGCGTGTTCCTACTGGAATAACACACAGTCCCCGAGATCTTTTTTCTTTCCTTTCCCCTTCTTGTTCCCTACTTTTATTGCTTTTCCTTTCACCTTTTTCCCCTTCTGTGCTACACTCTTTCTCCTAGGGGTAGAGTTCTTCAAATCTGGACTAAGAAGAGGTGGGTTTGCAGGCAGAGGTGTTTTTGAAGGTTTTGTGGGAGTGGTGGTGGTCTTTGATGGATAAACTGTGGTATGAGGAGGGATTTTTGTTGGTTCTGTACTTGGAGTGTGAGGATCAGCTGAAGATATATTTGAGGGAATGGGTTTAGGAACACTTGCTTTGACAGTGGATGAAGAAATTGGTTTTTTTAATTGGGTTTTGTTGGGTGCTTTTACAGTGAATGGATTCTCACTTGGCCCTGTACCCTTTCCCATGTAAATCACATCTGGATCAAAACCAAGCCTTGGGCTTCTCCTAACTGGGGAAAACTTCTGTGACTGAAGTGGTTCCATTTTCACTTGTTTTAGGCTCACTGTTGATGGGCCAACAGGTTTGGTTGTAATGGGCTGGGTCAGTGTTCTTTGTGGCCCAGAAGGATTGCTTTGTGTAGCCTGTTTCAGTGGTCTTGGTGGTTTAAAGGTAGCAGTTTGGTAGGTAAGAGATGGGCCAATAGAAGCTGGTTTGGATTCCTCAATAATGTACAAAATGACCCTATTAGATCCATCTTTTGTCTCCAATAACCTCCCTATATCATCATGAGTGTGTATAATCTTCCTACCCTTAGTCAAATTCATCCCATGTAGTCTAAACCATACACTGAAATTCTCAATAATCCTCCCTACGGTTCCACTCATCCCTTTCATTACAAGCTCCCTCAAACTAAAAACAGTTAACTCATGCAACCACACTGTCAATCTAGTATACAGCTTCCCACCAACATAATCAGTTTCCCCCTTATTGAAAACAAACTTTCCCCCCATCCATATTGCAAGATCAATCTAACCCAACTGCTCATTCCTACAATTTTAATTACCAAAAAAAAATTAACTGCAAATCAACAGTTATTACAAAAAATTAAAAAAAATCCCAAATCGAGTACATGTCCAAGTCCCGACTCGGGTACGTGTCCAAGTGTTCGACTTGGTTACACAACACGAACAAAAAAGTAACCACATGTAATCACTGTAAACTAATAAACTAATCAGTTATACTAATCTAATTTTTCCAATAATAAACAATTATTTCACAACACTAATCCAGAAACCCTAGACATTAAAAAATTAGGGGTTTTTCAATTAAACAATCAATTAATCATTATTCACAGTAAACAATCATTTAAACAATCATATTAAGGTTTCCAACAACATTAAACAATGAATTCGTGGATTTCAATGACAATAAAAAATTAGGGTTTTTGATTCAAAATTTCACAGTGCAATTAAAAAATTAGGGATTCCTAATTAAACAACTAATTAACCAATAATATCACATTAAACTACTTTTACCTGTTTAATACCTGATTTGGGATCCACCTTGTCGTTTCGTTGTCATTATCCCCTTTCCCTTATCTTTTGGACCACTGCCTGTCGTTTTCATCTTTCCAAGATCTCCTTTTGGACCACTACGCGTAAGAAAGAGAAGAATCTCTTGAGTTGAAGATGATTCAGAAGTGT
This sequence comes from Spinacia oleracea, assembly GCF_020520425.1. Lineage (NCBI taxonomy): Eukaryota > Viridiplantae > Streptophyta > Magnoliopsida > Caryophyllales > Amaranthaceae > Spinacia > Spinacia oleracea. Next base: position 122,865,380 of record NC_079490.1, read on the forward strand.
AGCATCATCATTTATGGCTTTAGGGTTTGTGGTTGAGATTGAAGGAGAAGGAGAATAAAGAGAAGAATAAATGTGAGAGCAGAGGAAAAGAAAAATGACAAAGGAAAGAGAAAGGAGAAGATAGAAGTTGCTGATAAAGTAAATGGGGGGACATAGGGGTAATTTCAATTCTGAAAATAGAGGGAAACGTTGGAGGTGGGGCCCACAAACGGAGGAATTTTACAGAAACTGTTACAAGGTAGTGTTACTCAAACTAAACAAACTTATAAGGTAGCAAAATTAAATTTTTTTTATAAGGTAGTAATTTGAAGGAAATAATGCCCTTGGTCCAAGTATGCATTTAATGTTAAGTCTAATAAATGCGGTTCAGTATTAATTAACAAGTTAATAATTAAGTGAGATCAAGTGATCTGAATGCCTAGCTAGAGGCCGCTTCAGTTCAAGTGGAATTAATGATATTAATCCACAGCTTACTCTTGACTAAACCCGTAGGGTCACACAAATAGTACGTAAACGGATCAAGTATTTAATGGCATTAAATACTCCATCTATGGATATTCGGAATCGACGGATCTTGGTTTCAGTGGGAGCTGAGATCGTCAAAAGCAAGAAATGAATACTCCGGAAACGATGATATTGCCGGAAACGGAAATATGGATCGTATCGGAAATATAAATATTATCCAAGTCGTAGATGTTGCCGGAAACGGAAACATGGTACGTATCGAAAAATATTATCGGAAATGAAAATATTGCCCGAATCGGAAATATTCCCGGAAACGGAAATATTGTCAGAATCGGAAATATTATCGAAATCGGAAAATAATTCTGGAAACCGAAATATTAAATATTTGTTCGAAACGGAAATTAAATCCGGAATCGGAAATATTAAATATTGTTCGTATCGAAAATGAATTCCGGAATCGGGAATTTAATCAGAAGCGTATCGTACGAATTAGCATCGGACGAGGCTTGCTAGACGAAGGCCCAGCACGAAGCCAGGTCGTCGCCCAACAAGCCAAGCGCAACAAACCACATGCCAAGCCTCGACCAGGCCCAGCGCAAGGCCAGACCCAACCAAGGCTTGGGCGCGCGCACGGATCAGGCAGACTGCGAGCAGTGGGCCTCAGCGCTATGCGCTCGGCGTGGGCCGCAAGGCTTGCGCGCGGGCTTGCGGTGCTTGTGCGCTGCTCGTGTGCGTGTTACACGAATCCTAAAGCTATCGGGATTCGTCATATGATTAAATCCTAATACTAATAGATAAAGTTTATTTAATAGAGTCCTAGCAGGATTCTAATTAAACTAAATTAGTATTCTAATAGGATTATAAGTCCTTTTCCATAACTCTATAAATAGGTGCCTAGGGTCACAAATTTATACACAACATTGAAGTATTAAAAGGTAAGATTTTGAAGCAAAAATCAGCCAAACACTTGCAACCATTTTAGCCGAAAATTCCTAGGAACCTTAAGGGCGATTCTAGTTGGTCAAGCTTAAGGCGGATCCGGACGTGCTGTGGACTATCTACGGAGGGACGACACTTGGAGTCCTAAAGACTTGTTCGTGTTCGGTTCGGGAGCAGCAAGGGAGGGCACGCTACAAAGTGTATGCACCTAAATTATGCTAAATGATTATGTGTAAATAATATGTTTCCTAGCATTAAGGTTTTCCGCATGATTTATGTTTTGTCATATGTATCATAACCTAACAGTGGTATCACGAGCCTCTTATTATTTACATAATCTAAATTGCATGACATGGTTAAATTTTACAAATTTGCAAAGAATTAAAAGGGGTGATTAATTTTCGTAATTGTTCATTAATTGCAAATTGCGTTTATTTAATTATATGTACGGAGTTTTTTGGCAGTTTATTCGTTACTCATCCAAATCGAGTGATTTTTGTGTCAATTCCGCATGTAAAAGGCATTCTAAAATTTTGACAAAAAATTTATTTTTCGGCCGAAGCCAGAATTCCCAAATTCGAAGCCTAACTATGACTTTTCGGAGGTTTTAGTTTTTCGAACGCAAAAGTTTGTAAATTTAAGATGTTAAATTGAATATTTGCGATTCTTGTTGATAAATCTTGAATTTTTGATTGACCTACTATATATGTTTAACAACTTTTGAATGCCTAGACTTGTTAATTATACAACCTAATTTGTAATTATGATTAATTTGTTGAAATTCGAATAATTTAGAATTGATTTGATTTTCATAATTAATTAATAATTTAATTAGGTATCAATGATTAAAAACCACCATAAAAATTGTTAATTTATTTAAATTTTAAATTTTTATGACCTAGATTTGAATCCATGTTAATTGGAAATTAATTGATTAATAAATTTTCGATTTTTCGCCCTAAAATTATGAAATTAATATGTTTTATTAATTTGTCATTAATTTTGAATTAAAATTTTTAAATTTTTATGAAAAACGCCCATAAATGTTGCATGCACAAAGCAAAGGACGCTACGTGTTACCCTTAAGGGGTGTTGTATAGTGCGGGCACGCGACGACGAGCAAGGGAGCTCGTCGCCCGTGCGGTACGAATGCAGCGAGCAACCAAGTCATGGCGCGCGCGAGGCGAGGAGCCTGGGCGTGTGTGCTGTGTTGATGGGCGATGGGCGAATGGGAAGTGGCACAAGGACGAGGCGCGCGCGCGGGAGAGCGCAAGCTGGGTCGCCCAGCGAGCACTGCTCCACGCACCACGAGCGCAGCCTCGCCAATGGTCGATTGCTTGCGCCTAGCAAGCGATGCATCCCTTCGGTAGCTGCTGCGAGCGAGCAAGCATGCTGCGCCCAAGCGTGGCTTGGCTTGCTGCGTTTGCGCGTAGCTGCTGCTGCATTGTGCCATGGCCGTGCGGTCAGTCGTGCACTCGATGGGGCTTGGGCGCAAGCCCAAGTGCCTCGTCGTGTCACGATTGAGTCGTTTTGAATTTTAATTTGAAATGTTCAGTTCGGAAATAATTTTAATCAATTTTAAAATTAATAATTTAAATTGTTTTCTTGGGATTTAATTTTGAATATTATAATTATTATAAATTTTAATTTATACTAATTATTTTACTAAAATTAAACCTTGAATTAATTTAAATTCGTTTAAATCAACTGAAAATAAATTAAACTAAATGGATTCGATTATAATTTTATATGAGCTTTAAATTTTAATTAAACTTGTATGTTTCCGGTTAGACTAGAAATACATTTTTATGTTTAAAATTAGTAAAGCATATAAAGTTATTGGTTTAAGTGGGAGCATTTTTAGTCATAAACTCTTGATTAGGTCTACAAATCCTTTAAGGTTAAACAACTTGATTAGAATTAATAAGGACTGAATAATTGGTAGATTATTGGTGCCCTTGATTAATTGCTGCAAATATTTATGTGATGCATAACGTGTTTTACTCACCAGCTATGTGGGCCATTCATGATAATGAATGGGTGAATGGTATATATTGTATAATGTACTGTTTTGCAGGTTATGGAGTGACTAGTATGGCCCAAATAGGATAGAAAATATGGTCTGCGTACCATTAATTTGAATGTAATATTGGTCTAATGCACCAAAGTTTGTTTTTCAATTTAAATATGGTATGCGTACCATCAAATAGTTGTAATTAGTTTAATTATAGCTGATCCTATTTGAAGAAAATGGCGCCTCCCACGGTGAAATTCAAGACGGAGTTTCCAATCCGTTTTCAAGACGGACTTTGAAGTTGAAGCTTCAAGATGAAGTCGGGCCATACTAGATCACATTTATCTTATGCATGCTTTAAGTTATTTATTGCTTTTAAATATGTCTTAAATATGCATGAGATTCTGGCTTGATTATGTTGCATGATTAAGGATTTTAGTTCACTTAAAATCTAACCAACATAGTAAGAGCCTTAAGTTCCAAAGTTTAAAAATTGAGTTAAAAGGTGCCATGCCAAAATAACACTTACTTGGATAACCTTTACATCAATCTAGTAATAGTTTTACGCTCAGCGAGGTGTTACTTATTGATCCTAAAGGGTAAGGTACACAAATAATTGTGAGTACATGTTAGTTTTGGTGAAACTCAACGATATAAGTAAGGAGTCCTTTTATGTCGTGGAAAAATTGATAGGTTTACCTAATAAGCTCTTAGACGTACCTATTAACCAAGAGTAGTTTCTAGACTATTAGCAAAAGGCTTTTGCTTACCTAAAAGATTTTAGAATTGAGTCTAAATACATAATGTGCTTAATTCTTCAATGGTTTTTAGGATCTTGGAATCATTTTATTCACACCTGCCGGAACACATAACTTGAATAAAATGCTTAATGAACATTGAATTATGCATGTATGCTAGAATTTAAGTTTATTAAGAGAAACTGTGAATGATTATTTATTTGTTTATTCTTTTTCAATTGTAGTTTTAACTATGGAAAACAACAATCAAAACATCATCATGGGTTCTGAGCTTATGGTCAAGCTGAACCCAACAAACTTTCTTGAATGGGAAGCTAAGCTAGTTAAAATAGTCAGACTCAATGGACTTGAGTATGTGCTATTACATCCCATGCCAAGCTATTATGCCAGAGACATGACCCCTGAAAGATTTGCCGCCTGGGATGCCGATCTCAAAAAGGTTATGAGTCTCATGTTGAACAATATCCCTGATGAATGGGCTAGAAGGTTTGTAGCTTACGAACCTTTTACGCTCATCAAGAATCTGAGGGATATCTGTCGCGGAAGCACAGAGGACAGGGACTTAAACGTCCATGAGTTGATTGAATCAATGTCTGGTCTAAAGGTTAGTTCTCCTAACAGGTGTTATAGGATGGAGGTCCAAGAAACACATGTTCAGCTCCTTCGCACTAAACAGAGGGTAGGCGTCCCACTAAGGTTCCATGTGGAGCTTATGCTTTCATATTTTGATCGCCTAAGTCTGCTAGGAACACCAATAAGCGAAAGGATGGCAGTCTCTATCTTTCTTAATTCACTGCACAGTGGGTTTGGTCGCTTCAAGCAACTATACCTAAGTGAACCTAGAGAAGAAACAGTTGAAGAATTTGTTCACCTTGTCAAAAAGGATGAGATAATACTCGACTCTGAAGCCAAAGATTTACTCAAGGCTAAAGGGAGATCCTTCAAGAAAGGTGGAAAGTCCAAGGGCAATGCTAAATCAAAGCAAGACAAGTCCACATCAAGCTGTCTTTATTGTGATGGAATAGGCCATTACAAAAGAGAATGTCCAAAGATAAAGGAAGATCAGAAGAACGGAACAGTCGTTCCATCTTCAGGTATTTTCGTTATAGACTGTATACTTGCTAATTCAACTTCTTGGGTATTAGATACTGGTTGTGGCTCACACTTATGTTCCAATCCACAGGGACTAAGAAGAAGTAGAAGGTTAAGCAAGGGTGAAGTCGACCTACGAGTGGGAAATGGAGCACGGATTGCTGCATTAGCTGTAGGAACTTATTATTTGTCGTTGCCCTTTGGGCTAGTTTTGGAACTGGAAGAGTGTTTCCATGTACCAAGTCTTACTAAAAACATCATTTCTGTTTCTTGCTTAGATGCTAAGGGATTTTCCTTTTTAATAAAAGACAATAGTTGTTCGTTTTATTTTAAAGAGATGTTTTATGGATATGCTAGATTAGTCAATGGACTTTATTTATTAGATCACGACAAACAAGTTTATAACATAAATACCAAAAAGGCCAAAAAGGATGATTCAGATCTCACCTATCTGTGGCATTGTCGATTAGGCCATATTAACTTGAAACGCATGGAAAGACTTCAAAAGGAAGGAATTCTAGAACCATTTGACTTAGAGGATTATGGTAAGTGGGAATCATGTTTACTTGGCAAAATGACAAAGCAACCTTTCTCTAAAGTTGGAGAAAGAGCAACTGAACTATTGGGTTTAATCCATACAGATGTATGTGGACCAATGAGTACAAATGCTAGAGGTGGTTTCAGCTACTTTATCACTTTCACTGATGACTTCAGTAGATATGGTTATGTCTACCTAATGAAGCATAAGTCTGAATCCTTTGACAAATTCAAGGAATTTCAGAGTGAAGTAGAGAATCAATTAGGCAAGAAGATTAAGGCACTGCGGTCTGATAGAGGCGGTGAATATCTGAGCTATGAATTTGATGACCATCTGAAAGAATGTGGAATTCTATCAGAATTGACTCCTCCTGGAACACCACAATGGAACGGTGTGTCAGAACGGAGGAACAAGACCTTGCTAGACATGGTTAGATCAATGATGGGTTAGGCCTAACTTCCAATAGAATTTTGGGGACATGCACTAAATACAGCTGCACTCACTATAAATAGAGCTCCGTCTAAAGCTGTTGAAAAGACTCCATATGAGTTATGGTTTGGAAAGCCTCGAAATGTGTCTTTTCTTAAGATTTGGGGATGTGAAGTATACGTCAAACGATTAATTTCAGACAAACTTCATCCAAAATCTGACAAATGTATCCTTGTGGGCTATCAAAAGGAAACAAAGGGGTATTACTTCTACAATACATCTGAGAACAAGGTGTTTGTTGCTCGAGATGGTATCTTTTTGGAAAAGAATCACATTTCCAAAATGACAAGTGGGAGAAAAGTAGACCTCGAAGAAATTCGAGTCGAACAACAAACTCTAGAGAATGCTCAAGATGACATTCAGGATGAAACTTAGAGATCTTTAGAAGTATCTGGTGAGAATCATGGACAATCTAGAAATTTAACCCTGCGTAGATCGCAAAGATATAGATCTCAACCGGAGAGGTACTTGGGTATTTTGACGAACGAGAGCTATGACGTTCTATTACTTGAAAGTGATGAACATGCGACTTACAAACCAGCTATGACGAGCCAAGCAATGGCATGAAGCCATGCAATCTGAATTAGACTCCATGTCTGAAAACCAAGTATGGGACTTGGTCGATTTGCCAGATGGCTACCAAGCCATAGGAAGCAAATGGGTTTTCAAACTGAAAAAGGAAAAGGATGGAAAACTTGAAGTTTTCAAAGCTAGATTGGTTGCAAAAGGTTACAGGCAAGTCCACGGTGTGGATTACGATGAAACCTTTTCACCAGTTGCAATGCTAAAGTCTATTCGGATAATGTTAGCAATCGCTGCATATTACGATTACGAAATATGGCAGATGGATGTCAAAACCGCTTTCTTAAACGGCGTTTTAACAGAAACTGTGTTTATGACACAACAGGAGGGTTTTTAGGATCCAAAGAATGCTAAAAAGGTATGCAAGCTATAGAAATCAATCTACGGATTGATGCAGGCATCAAGGGGCTGGAATATACGTTTTGATGAAGCAGTCAATGACTTTGGTTTCATCAAGAACGCAGACGAATCTTGTGTATACAAGAAGGTTAGTGGGAGCAAAATTGCTTTTCTAGTATTATATGTCGAGGACATATTACTTATCGGAAATGACATTGCTATGTTGAACTCTGTCAAGATTTGGCTTGGGAAATGTTTTTCGATGAAGGATCTAGGAGAAGCACAGTACATAATGGGCATCAAGATTTACAGAGATAGATCTAAAAAGATGATTGGACTCAGTCAGAGCACTTATATCAATAAGGTGCTTGAAAGGTTCAAGATGGCAGACTCCAAGCGAGGCTACCTACCCATGTCTCATGGAATGGCTCTAAGCAAGACCTAGTGCCCAAAAACACTTGATGAGCGTAGACGAATGAATGGCATTCCATATGCATCATTGATTGGTTCAATAATGTATGCTATGATATGTACACACCCGGATGTTGCGTACGCACTCAGTGCTACGAGCAGATACCAGTCAGACCCAGGAGAGGCACATTGGACTGCTGCCAAGAACATTCTGAAGTACCTAAAAAGGCACAAAGATGACTTCCTGGTCTATGGTGGAGATGATGAATTAATTTTTAAAGGCTATACGAACGCAAGTTTCCAAACCGACAAAGATGATTTCAGATCACAGTCTGGGTTTGTCTTCTGCCTCAACGGAGGTGCAGTAAGCTGGAAAAGTGCTAAGAAAAGCACCATTGCGGATTCTACAACTGAAGCGGAGTACATTGCTGCACATGAAGTAGCAAAGGAAGCTATATGGCTAAGGAAGTTCATAGGTGAACTTGGTGTAGTCCCCTCCATTAAAGGACCAATAGCCCTATATTGTGATAATAACGGAGCTATTGCACAAGCAAAGGAGCCTAGACACCACCAAAGAGTCAAGCATGTACTTCGTAGATTTCACCTTCTACGAGAGTTCGTTGAAAGAAAAGAAGTCGAGATAAGCAAGATTAGAACTGATGACAACATCTCAGATCCATTGACTAAACCTCTACCGCAGGCGAAGCACAACTCGCACACTGCAGCTATGGGAATCAAGCATATTGGAGAGTGGCTTTGATATCCTTGTTTAATGTTTTAAAGTTTTAGAGTTTAATTCTTTGTAAAACATTATTGGTTAATCATTCACAATAAATGAATAGAATTAATTTTTCCATTTAATTTGTGGTTTATTAAATGATGAGTCCCTTCAATTTGACGATATATTTAAGATAGACTGTCAGGACCAGTCCTGTGACTAAGAAATGTCTATCAAGTGAACTTGAACGTCAAAATTTGAAAATGGTCCCTGGTCGGAGTTCTCTATAAAGATGGGCGCATAGAAAACGTCAGACGACTAAAATGCAAGATGACTAGTAGTTCTGTTTCTTGAACTATGTGGACATGGCAATGTCATAATCATTTGCATAGATACTTAATTTGGGAATACTTGTATCGGACAGACATATGAAACTTTACTGTAAGAGATGAAAATCTGTCATAAGTAAATTTCATTAAAATTATTAGACACTAATCCTCAATACCTGAGTGATTTGAGATTACTTGTTTGAGAACTTCTTACTTTGACGTTGACCAACCGTCGCACCGTAAAAGGAGGCTATAAAGGCAATGCTCAGGTAATCACCTAGGAAACGAAGTCTAATCTCAAGATCGCATGATTGGGATTGTCCTCCCATAAATCGGGATGAGATGCTGAAAGTTGTACAAGGCCACTCGGAGAGCTATAAACTGTAAAATGCATGGCCGTGCTCAGATGAATCATAGGTTATGATTATCTGTTTATTTGATCAGTTGAACTCTGAAACCGAGAAACACCTCTGGACATAATAAGGATGACAACTCTTACCTTATGTTCAAGAGCAAGCATCGAGCGACAAAGGAATTAGGAAATGCACACTTGTCCTTAGACTGAAGGAAATAATGCCCTTGGTCCAAGTATGCATTTAATGTTAAGTCTAATAAATGCGGTTCAGTATTAATTAACAAGTTAATAATTAAGTGAGATCAAGTGATCTGAATGCCTAGCTAGAGGCCGCTTCAGTTCAAGTGGAATTAATGATATTAATCCACAGCTTACTCTTGACTGAACCCGTAGGGTCACACAAATAGTACGTAAACGGATCAAGTATTTAATGGCATTAAATACTCCATCTATGGATATTCGGAATCGACGGATCTTGGTTTCAGTGGGAGCTGAGATCGTCAAAAGCAAGAAATGAATACTCCGGAAACGATGATATTGCCGGAAACGGAAATATGGATCGTATCGGAAATATAAATATTATCCAAGTCGTAGATGTTGCCGGAAACGGAAACATGGTACGTATCGGAAAATATTATCGGAAATGTAAATATTGCCGGAATCGCAAATATTCTCGGAAACGGAAATATTGTCAGAATCGGAAATATTATCGAAATCGGAAAATAATTCCGGAAACGGAAATATTAAATATTTGTTCGAAACGGAAATTAATTCCGGAATCGGAAATATTAAATATTGTTCGTATCGGAAATGAATTCCGGAATCGGGAATTTAATCAGAAGCGTATCGTACGAATTAGCATCGGACGAGGCTTGCTAGACGAAGGCCCAGCACGAAGCCAGGCCGTCACCCAGCAAGCCAAGCGCAACAAACCACACGCCAAGCCTCAACCAGGCCCAGCGTAAGGCCAGTCCCAGCCAAGGCTTGGGCGCGCGCACGGATCAAGCAGGCTGCGAGTAGTTGGCCTCAACGCTGTGCGCTCGGCGTGGGTCGCAAGGCTTGCGCGCGGGCGTGCGGTGCTTGTGCGCTGCTCGTGTGTGTGTTACACGAATCCTAAAGATATCGAGATTCGTCATATAATTAAATCCTAATCCTATTAGATAAAGTTTATTTAATAGAGTCCTAGCAGGATTCTAATTAAACTAAATTAGTATTCTAATAGGATTATAAGTCCTTTTCCATAACTCTATAAATAGGTGCCTAGGGTCACAAATTTATACACAACATTGAAGTATCAAAAGGTAAGATTTTGAAGCAAAAATCAGCCAAACACTTGCAACCATTTTATCCGAAAATTCCTAGGAACCTTAAGGGCGATTCTAGTTGGTCAACCTTAAGGCGGATCCGGACGTGCTGTGGACTATCTACGGAGGGACGACACTTGGAGTCCTAAAGACTTGTTCTTGTTCGGTTCGGGCGCAGCAAGGGAGGGCACGCTACAAAGTGTATGCACCTAAATTATGCTAAATGATTATGTGTAAATAAATGTTTCCTGCCATTAAGGTTTTCCGCATGATTTATGTTTTGTCATATGTATCATAACCTAACATAATTCACAAAACGTCCAAACTTAAAGGTAGTGTTGCACAAAATTTCCTACTATAAACTATTTAAAAAAGTTAATTTTCTCCCATAATATACTGGAGATATATTTTATTATGAGATATATTGTTTTAGCTTTAAAAAAAGTGTTAAAATTATTTTTCTATATATATAATTTTTCTTTTTACCCATATTTTGTTAAAAATATAGAAATACGTCTATAACCGGTCCAAACTGGTCCGTACCGGGTTTGGTCCAAGCATAACCGGGTGGGTCTCAGATCTTGAAATGTAAAATTTTTGGGTTTGGGCCTTGTCCGGGTTTTGACCACTAACCACTCCTAGTCTAAGAGAATAGTACCACTCCCTCCATCGCACATTTATAGTGTTATTTCTTAATCGGGCGTCCCAAAATGTAGTTTTGTTTCTAATTTATCCATTAAAATTCTTTACTTTCCCATGTACTACATTAATTAAAAATGCATTGAAAACACACCAAAACAAAAATATGTAATATACTCCACTTTCCTAAATACTATATTCCACTTTTCCATGTACTATATTCTATTTTTCAATGCAAATCATGAAAAGAATTTGTCATTCACCCAAGGTGCATTAGTCTAATACTCCCTCCGTACCATAATTATAGTCCTATTTTCCTAATTGGGCGTCCTAAAATTATACTTTTGTTTATGTTTTTTGCATTAACTTCTCTATTTTTCTCATGTACTATTGTAGACACCTAATTTGTGTCTCCCCTTAGGGCCGATGACAAAACCATTAGCCTAGTACCAAGATTGATACAAATCCGAGTGGAAGTCCCAATTGCTAGAATACAATGAAAATATTCCAAGTCCAAAATTCCAAAATCCAATTCCCAACTCCGTTTTCATCCCTGAATTTGGTACAAAATTCAATTTTTAAACACAAATCCCAAATCCAAGCGCAAACTCTCGAAACAGACCTCTCTATTGGTCTCCGAGCAATATTTCCAGTCAAAATAACATTATGCGATACCAATTCGGGCACCGACCCACAAAACCGAGCATCCCAATAACGGACCTGTAAAACCGGATTCAAACTGTACAAAATACGCAAAAGTTTTGCGTCTAAAAACAAGCAAGCCACCTCCACAAGAAAATAATATTTTTCTACATGCCAAATAGTACAATGGCAGGAATGACGCGTCTCAAAAGGACGGCGCCATCGTCTTTTTTAGCAGCGTCTGCTGGCGCCAGGCGAGGCATCAGTGCCAGGCGCTGACCCAACTCCAGGAGCCAACCTTTTGTCTCTTTTCAGCCGCTTTTCTATATAACTACCATTTTCTGAGCATCAAGAGAGACGAAACAAATCACACTATACAACGCCGTAATGCCAAATTCAGCCTATAATTAATCAATCCTTTCAAATACAAAAATTACAAAAAACACATTTTTCTACTGTTCTTGCAATTGGGAAATCACCTTGCAGAAATCAATCTAGTTTACTTATGTAATCCGAGTCCCTACAATCTCATTATTTTGCTAATCCTATTTGCTAATTATCTTAAAGTTCTAAATACTCCAATGATGTTCATGTGATGTTCATACTCACTTGAACTAGGAAATGCTTTAAGGGAATAATATTTGAGGGGTTTTCACGTTGGGGAATACAGTTAAAACATATTAACATGTGCGGAACAATCCCCAAAGCCAGGAAGTATGTATAAAGTACAGATTAAGATAACTTACATTCGAAGCGTGTTTTCCTTAGTTTATCGATTCACGAAGACGAACAAAGAACTCCAATCGTCGTTCTTCTACTTGGTTCACCGACACGTTCAGATCCGTCTTGAGATTCGTAGCTTAGACAATGCTCAAGAGTTTTTAGCTTTTGGGAAGAACAGTATGAACGGAGGCAAAACTGAACTTACGTAATTTAGAATTAGGTTAGGGTTGGAAAAACATTAGTTGTTGTGTTGTGTTATAACCCTAAGGTTATAACATGACCGGCAAAGGCACAAGGCCTCAACCTGCCACACACACATACACACTGAAGCCCACACCAGCACGCGGGCATCGCAGTCGTGGGCCGTGGGCCTCGCTGCTTTGCTCGCTGCCTTGCTGCACTCCGCACGCGCACACAGCCGGCCTTGCGGGCTGGCTCCTCGCTACTGGCTCTTTGGGTCTTGCGCACATGCGCGCTTGGCTCGACGGCCTAGCAGCCTCGTCTCGGCTCGTATTCGCGACCAACGCCTTACGGCTATTATTTATCGTATCGTACTTGACGAATCACCGTCGTACGATATGATTATTCATTCGCCTAGCTTACGAATATTCGCGATACGATATACGATTCCGATCCAATATCATGTAAATTATATTTTTCCGAACTAATTCCCGAAAAGCTATTAAATGAATTTCCGATTCATTTAATCCGGTGATCTGTTACATGCCATTGGTGTGACCTTATAGGTTTAGGCAAGAGTAAGCTGTGAGCCTAATATAGATTAGAACTCACTGATCGAAAGCATTGCTCCAGCTAGCTGTTCCGATCACTTGATCTCACTGAATTAATTGTTCCACTACAAGAAATTGTACTATTAACGACGGGAAATCCCGTCGCAAAAGGCCAATAATCGTTGATTAACGACGGGATTTCCTGTCGCTAACCCGTCTTAAAAGGGGGCCGTCGTTAATAGAAATCCCGTCGTAAATTAGTCGTAAACCCGTCGTAAAAGACATTTGCGACGGTTATTCCCGTCATTGTTTGGTTGTTAGCCCCGTCGCAAAAGGCTTTTGCGACGGGATTTTTGACCCGTCGTAATTAAGTTGTCGTTAAAGATACAAATTCTTGTAGTGTTCGTAATTAATCTGAACCTTGGTATTAGACTAATGCACCTTGGGTGAAGGACACATTTCCTTCATTTCATACTTTAAACTCCCCTCAAATGATATTCCATACTCCTATTTCAAGTCCAAGATTCAATTTTTATACATTATTTCAATAAAACTTGGTTAAGAAAGTGAAGTTCTTACTCTTAAGAAAATTCCTTCTAACAACCATGTACAAGTTTTCAAAAAGCTTTAATCTTTATATCAAGTTCCATAATACTTAAAGAAGTGCAACCCCTTTTTTAAGTTATAACACATAAATCATCTAATTTTATGTACAATTTCAAGTTTCAAGTTCAAATATTCAATGATGTTTTATTGGGAACCATTCCTCTAAAACTAGAATCATATACAAGTATGGAGTTTATTAAAGGTGAAGTCTTTACATAAAAGTCTTGACCCTTGAGAATGAAACCTCCTAATTTCTATATTCAAGTTCAAGTTCTATTCAATATTCAAATCCAAAATCGATGATACTTTTTAGTGAGAAACTCTTTTTAAAGTGTGAACATTTTACACGATTGGATTCGTATGGGAGCTAAATCACTTTTGAGTAAGTGTTCCTCAATCGGATATTCAATATCCAAGGTATTCAATTTCTATCATACAAGTTCAATGCTTTATTGCTTATTTATTGCTTATTTCAATTCCGCACCTTTAAATATTGCACCTTTCAATTCTACACTTACTATTTATGCAACTTTACTTGCCTAGTCCATTGTCTAGGTGGTGATGTATCTTTACTAATTCTGCACCTTATTTTCTATTGTGATGATGCTTTACTTGTTCATTGCTTTCATCACCCAACATGCTAAATCAACAAAATACAAGTTCTAATCACGCTTAACAAAGATAACTTTTGGACAAACCAGTTTAGGTTCCTTAAATTTGACTTAAAGCAAAGGGATCACAATTCAAACTTAGAAATTTCAATGTTCATGCCCACCCACCTAAAGTAGTGTTATGTTAGGATTTTAGTCCAAAAATGGGGCTCGTATTGTATGAACCAGTTGCAAATTTTACTCAAATAAGTGCCTCGTTCCCTTACCTGAGTTTCAACCGGTTTCAATTCCAATGCCTTATCCCGAGTCACATTTGGTTTTTCCAAACCGGAACCGAAAACTTGTTTGGTGGAGACTCCATCGAAGTTCAAAAATCCAAAGCCGTAGGGGTATTTTACGCACTTTCCATACCTTGAATTTTGATTTTTTTATCTCCAAATTCGATTCTGTCACTTATCTGAACCTAGAATTTGGCTCCCCTTTTAGGGGTGGGATTGAAAAGATCAAGCCAAAACTAGTTGTCACATTCTTGATAAATCGAACCAAGTTTGAGTCTTTGGTGAGCCGTTCATCAAGTACTCAAAACTTACGTACAAAAGTTCAAATTAAAAATTATACGAAATTCGACAAATACCACTATAAAAAACCCCATAAAATCAGGTGACTCCATTGGGGATTCATAAACTTGCATTTTGAGCAGGAACATATTTCGGGCATTCTGCCACTAGCTGGCTGAAGCGCCTGGCGCTAGCCTGCAGCGCCTATCGCTAACCCAGCTTCTAGCGCTGCTGCCTTGCACCAGCGCAGTAGCTGACAGTGGAGTCTGCCCAAATCATGTTTCAACGTTCAAAATGGGAGTTCAACTCGAGTTTTGAACTTTGAAATAGCCGCTCCCAAACTTCGCGAGCGAGCACAAAAAACGGTAAAAATTACAATTTTTGGTTCAATATAACTGTGTTTAGGCATTGCATGCATTCTTCGAAAATACAAAATCAAATTTTCTACTCTTGCCGATCAAGAATGTGTTCTACATTCGGGTGAACCATGGGGGAAATGACTTGATCACTCTCCATACGGCTCTCGGCCATAGTGTTAGATCATTTCCGAGCGTACCAAAACTTGGCATTTGTCATAATGCTCCTGGCATTTTGGCATGGAGGTCGTTCGCTAACATACGTCTCCCGTGGGTGCGCCGCCTTGTTTTCGGATCCGTCTCTTAGTCAAGTACCCTTTGACACCCTAAACCGGCCATTGCATCATACAAAAACTTAGACCGACCTTAGGTTGAGAACTTTGCATGTCGCATTCATATCCATGTTAGTGTGACAATGTGCTTATGTGCATTTCACACTAACCCCGAGTTCTAGCTTTGCCAAAAACTTAGCTTCCAAACTAGGAAAACAAAACCTCCTAGGAGTATCATCAAACCTCATGCATTAAAATCACCGATGTAGGGTCATCATTTAGTTGTGCCACTCTGTTGATTCCAAAACCCCAAACACGCCTCACGCAAAAGCTAAATCCATGGCGTCATAATGCGGGATTTTCTAATATATCCAAATTCCCAATTCAAGAGTCCAAATCCATGGCGTCATAATGCCGAATTTTCTAGTCCTAGAATTGTCCAAAACAAAAGCCCTCAAGTCCGAATTTTGAAATCCAAGGTCTCATTTTCCATGCAAATCAAATTATCCTCATAAATTCCAAACTCAACTCCCAAACGGTTATCACCCATCAACATACAAGTCCTAAAATATTTGCCTACCCCATCGAGTCATGACCCTCAAATACAATATCGAAATACTTCTAACGGGTTGAAAATCCCCAAAAATAATGCCAAGATCACATTCTATAACGTCGGGTTGAATTTCCCTTGAAATAGTCCTAGTTTAAATCTTCAAATATCCACGGGTTGAAAATCCCTAGAAATAATACCAAACACAAAATTATATGTCGGGTTGATATTCCCCTAAATGTTCCTATTACAAATAAAAATTCAAATCGGGTTGAAATCCCCCTAAAATAGTGCAAAATCAAATAATTTAATCGGGTTGAAAATCCCCAAAAATAATACAATTTCCAAAATAACTTCTACGGGTTGAAATCCCCTTGAAATATTCGTAATAGTTCAAATACAAATTCTATGTTTGGTTGAAATTCCCCTAAAAAATTCCTAGTTCAAATACAAATTCTATGTCGGGTTGAAACCCCTTAAATATTCCTAGTTAAAATACAAATGTCGGGTTGGAATCCCCTTGAAATATTCAAATACAAATCCTATCCCGAGTTGAAATTCCCTTGAAATATGCCTAATTCAAGTCCTTCAAAATCACAAAAGGATGAAGCTCCTCTAAGAAACATTTCCAACGGGTTTCAAATCCCGATACAAGTTCAAAATCTACAAGATGGTGAAATCCCCCAAAATAGCTAAATACAAATCTCGCGTTAATAAAGTGGCACTTAGAGTCAGTCTAGGTCTCATTCCATGCACATTCATATCAACATGTTCTTGAGTCATGTAGAGTTCAAGTTCTTGAGTCATTTCATGTTCCCTACTTAGGAGTCAAGAGGATTTGTGGGGTTCGCCATCAAGGAGAAAAACTAAGAAGAGCTCCGTTAGTTCTAGTTTCCGTGTTAACCGGTAACGATCAAGGTGCAAATCCCTCTACAAACAATCAATTCCAAGATTCCTACTTCCAGATCCAATGGCAACAGTCGATCAAATTACTCAACTCATGGATGTGGTAGCTAAGTTTGGCACAACCTTAGAGGCAGTAAGCAACCGTCTGGGGGCTGTAGAGCAAGTTACCTCCAATGTCGACCTATCCAAGAAAATCGAGAGCATGGTGAACAGAGCCACAAACAATGAACAGTAGTATTATGCATCCGGTGGAGACATCGTCAAAGGGAAGGTGAACTTACATGACAAGATTTCTGCCAATGACATCCCCAAGTTTCGATCAACCGACAACCCTAAGTACCATCTCAAGAATTTCTGAGCTATGATGGCTATTAAGGGAGTTGATCATGAACTCTATCCGGTGGTATTCCCAATGTCCTTAGAACCTGTGTGCCAAAAGTGGTATTACTCCCTAAAAGATCATGAAACCAGCATATGGGAGGCTGTGGTCGGCCATGGCTTTCATGGAACAATACAAACCCAATGTTCAATTGTAAACTACTCTTCGAGAATAAGAGGTTCTTAGGCAAGGTGCTTAGGAAGGATTCCCTCAAATCTCAATAGTTGGAGAGAAATGGCATCCCAAATGGTGACCTTACCCTTAGAGAAAGAGCTCGTCAAGACCTTTATTGTCAGTCTCCTTCAAAAATACAATAATCACATGAAATAGCTAGGTCTAGAAACTTTCGAAAGAGCTTACAATATTGGGGTGGACAATGAAGATGATTTGATGAAAACGGTGCCAGCACCCTCTCCCTAAGAAGAAAAATGGAGGGGCAAGAAAACTGAGACCACACCCAAAGTCTATGAGGTCAATTCCCTTGAAGCACTCTATCCTCAAGGAAACTTTGTCAAGGGAAATAACTTCTCCAAGAACAATGGAAATCAGCACAACTTTCAAAACAGGCGTCAAAGAGTGTTTACAAACTTAGGCATGACCTACTCTTGTATTCGATCGACTAACCGAGAAGGAGGCCATTACTCCTATTGGCCCGACAGAGGACCCACCAGTTGATAAGAGGTCCAAGAGCTGGAAAAATGATGCTTACGACAAGTTTCATCAAGGCAACGGGCATGACATTGAGGATTGCTACAAACTCAAGCCCTTAATCCAGAATATGGTGGATAACAAGACTCCACCACCCCCTCCCAGGGCAAAGCTCCTCCAGCTGTCCTAGATATTTCAGAGGATTTCGGGGATGAAGAGGATGATTTCCCTTGCAAACTTATCTCCACTATCCGTGAAAAAAAAAATCAAACTGGTTGTTCCTAACTTCTATCATCTAAGGACTCATTTCCAAGACTGAACGGTTTGAAAATCCATGGACACTCCTAGCGTCGAAGAAAACATTTTCCCGCTGACAATCACGCTATAAGGGGTCTCATGCTTTCCATTATGCCTGCAATCAAGCTAAATGAACAACTTACAAGATCCCGGGTGTCACGGATTTAGTCTTCTACATTGGGTATAGCCGGAAGGTGGCTCAATTCCTGGTCATCGACATCCCATCTAATTACAATCTTCTATTTGGAAAGTCATGGGTCGGAGAACTACTAGACGATCCTTCTTACTTTGCTCCCACATGCCTCTACCAAGGGAATACACTCATTCGAGAGACTATGTCTTTACGTAAGGGGGAAGATGAAGAGTTGTACCTTTATTTCCTCAAATGGGTGAATGTTGCTAATCGCATCTAGCCTAACCTTCCAGAAGGGAAGTTGGTCCGAATGTTCCTACTCATCTTGAACAAGACAGACAACAGCCACTTCTCCATGTTTCCATACAACACCTGAGATCAAGTTTGGGATAGAGATTTTCATTACTATGGTGGTGACCTATTTGACTATGACGACGACGATCATCGGAGCGCCCTTGCAACTGTGTCTTTAATTGAGTTTATGCTTAATGATCATGTTTAAAGTACAAGTACAGATTCTATATTTTCAGTTTCCGAATCTGTAGGCGAGTGTAAGAGTCTAGAGTTAGAGCTTGCATCAATTAGTCAATGCCCATAGAGGAAAAATGTAAATCCAAAGCTATCGATGTAATGATTGCTGAATTCAATAATACTTCAATTTCCTCATACTCCCCAACTCCAAAACACCTTCCTAATTCAAACAACTCTGCTTCTCAAGAAACCGACCTTGAAATCTTAAAAGCAATAGAAAATCATGAAAATAGAACACCTATAATTGAGGAGACATAAAAAGTTAACCTTTCTAACAACAGTGATCCTAAGCTAGTACTGATTGGGTTGACCTTATTTCAAGCAGACCGAGATGATATGATCTGATTGCTTACAGAGTACATAGATGTTTTCGCATGGTCCTATCATGCTATGACAGGGGTCGATCGAAGCATCGGGCAACATAAAATTCCCCTTATCCTAGGTTCAAAACCTGTCAAACAGAGGCTCTGTCGCGTGAAACCGGATGTCTCCCTCAAGATCAGAAAAGAGGTCTCAAATAAATTAGAGGTCGGGTTCATCCGAGAGGCCAAATACCCAAAATGGATTTCCAACATCGTTCCAGTTTCAAAGAAAGATGGAAAAGTTCGAATATGTGTAGATTACCGGGATCTTAACAGGGCCAGTCCTAAAGACGGATTTCTATGACCACAAATGGATATACTAGTTGACAACACTGCAGATCATGCCCTACTCTCGTTCATGGACGGGTATGCAAGTTATAATACTATTTCCATGGCAAAGGAGGATATGGAGAAAACAACCTTCATCATCAGTGGGGTACATATTGCTATATAGTTATGCCATTCGGACTAAAGAACGCAGGGGCTACTTATCAGAGGACAACCACAACCATCATGAGTGCTATGATTCACAAAGAAATTGAGGTCTATGTCGATGATATGATCGTCAATTCAAAAGAACAACAAGGGCATACAAGAGTGCTTCGACTTCAACAGACTCAGACAGTTCAACATGCGACTCAACTCGCAAAAATGTGCATTCGGGGTAACATCAGGCAAATTACTAGGATATGTCATCAGTTCTCAAGGCATAGAAGTTGATCATTCAAAATACAAGTCTATCTTAGCCATGACACCACCTACAAATGAAAAGGAGATTCGAGGATTCCATGGCAAGCTACAATACATCAGTCTATTTCTAAACTCACCATGATATGCGAGCTCGTGTTTCGCAAGCTTTGCAAGAATGAGCACAAGATATGGGATGAAGACTGTCAGCAGAATTACCTTTCAAACCCTCCAGTACTAAAGGAAGCAATTCTAGGCATTCCACTCAGACTCTATCTTGCAACAACAGACTCAGCGGTTGGGTCAATGCTCTCCCAAGAAATTGATGGCAAGGAAAATTCTGTATACTATTTGAGCAAAAAGATTCTCGAGTACGAGGCCAGGTACACTCAACTTGAAAGACTCAGCATAGCCTTGGTTTGGGCTACAAAGAAACGCATACATTACATTCTCTCCCATACGGTACATGTTATATGCAAAGCAGACCCTCTCAAATTCTTGTTCGAAAAGCCATCTCTCAATGGTCGACTATCCAGATGGTTGGTTTTGCTAGACGAATTTGACCTGAAGTACTTGCCACAAAAATATATTAAAGGTTCTGCAGTCTCTGACTTCTTAGCAGATTGCACTATTGAAGCCGAGGAAGAAGACTGCAACCTGCCAGATGAGCAAATACTAATGAAAAGTGACGATAGTTGGGAACTTCACTTTGACGGTGCCTCCAATCAAAACTGATGTGGTATCGGGGTAACCCTAATAGCTCCTGAAGGTACTCATACTCCGATCTCGGCAACTCCAATTCAATGTTACAAACAACGTAGCTGAATATAAAGCCTGAATAATGGGTCTGGAAGCCTCCATAGATCTTGGTGTCTAGAAACTTTGAGTATATGGGGATTCCTCCCTAATTATCAATCAGATTTCCGGCAAATTGAAGGTCAGAAGTGAAAGCCCGACCCTTTACCCTTCATATTCCGAGAAACTATATGAACAGGTCGAAGAGCTTCGATATACATACCTTCCAAGAGAAGAGAACCAATTCGCCGACGCACTGGAAAAACTAGCTTCAATGATCAATATTCCAAATAGCTTGACTGAAATGCCCCTCATCATCGAAACTCGCCAAGAAGCAGCATGTGTCTATGCTATTAACGGGGAAGAACCTGAAGAAGAAAGACCATGGTTCACAGACATTCTAAAATACATGCAAACTTCCGAGTATCTACCCCACTTTGCGCCTTCAAGCGGCCAAAATTTTCATCGAGGGTGGTATCTTATACAAAAGGGGTCCTGACGGCCTCAATCTTTGACGTGTTGATAAATACGAAGCACAAAAGGTCATGAAAAATGTGCATGCTGGAGTCTGTGGAACTCATATGAACGGGAGGATGTTAACTCATACATTTGTCAGATTTTGGTTGAAGTTTGTCTGAAATTAATCGTTTGACGTATACTTCACAACCCCAAATCTTAAGAAAAGACACATTTGGAGGCTTTCCAAACCATAACTCATATGGAGTCTTTTCAACAGCTTTAGACGGAGCTCTATTTATAGTGAGTGCAGCTGTATTTAGTGCATGTCCCCAAAACTATATTGGAAGTTCGACCTGACCCATCATTGATTTAACCATGTCTAGCAAGGTTCTATTCCTCCGTTCTGACACACCGTTCCATTGAGGTGTTCCAGGAGGAGTCAATTCTGATAGAATTCCACATCCTTTCATATGGTCATCAAATTTGTAGCTCAGATACACTACTACAAAAATGTCCAAAGAGATCTCTAAAAACAGATCCCTTAGAGTAGTTAACGGGTCTCTTTGATTAAAAGGACCTCATATTACAAATAACAGGTCTCTTATATTAACATAGACCCACTTACTAGACAATGAAAGATAAAAAAAAGAGACCCATTGACATTGATGAGAGGTCTTTGGTGTTGGGGGTGTCCACTGAGGGAAAAAGAAGAGACCCGTTATCTCTGTAACGGGTGTGTTCCTAATTCAATTAAAATTAATACGCAAGACTTGTAGAACTTGGAATCAAAACACCTAAATCTTCCTTCCTTCCTTGTACCAGCGAAATCCAAGCCCCCTCCCCCATTTTTAGATCTAATCAAATTCGTAATAAATTCTATCATTCCCAAATTCGCATCCCTTTTCCCTCAATCAAAAACCCAAAAAGATATCTTTCTACCGCTCACCAGTTTCTTCAACTCATCGGAGTTGAATAAAAAACCCTAATTTCCGAAATTTGAATTTCTGTTTTTGAGCTTCAATTGTTTCAAATGCCAATGTCGTCATTGAAAGATGTATCAGCGTTGGAGGTTTTGTATGGGGATTCAAGTCGCATAGCTCAAATAGAAGCTAATAAAACAAGGGATGAATCGCAAGCTAAAAGAAAAGTTCAAGAAATTTTTGGTAACGAATCTGTAAATCTATTTATCTCTCTTTACATTTTCAGTTGTTTTGGTGATTTGGTGTTTTACTTTTAATTGAATTTCGTTTTTTGGATTTGGTGTTGTACTTTTAGTTGAATGTTTGAGTAATTGCAAAGTTTTTCTGTGAAAATTACCCTGCACTTTGGAAATATTTGTTCCACAAATTTGTATGATTTATGTGAATTTTTTGAATATCAGATTTTTCTAACAAATTTGGTACGACAGGTGTAGACACCTACTTTTGTCCCCATTCCCGAAAGGGAAGGTTCGATGATGAGAACATAAATCTCCACTTGGCAACGCATCTCCTATAAAATAACGAATCTCAAATCACCCTTTCATTTAAGCCAAAGCTTCCATTTATAGAAACCTGCTAAAAATAGTAGCTACCGTAAAAGGTAATTGCTAAAAGTAGTAAGAATAAAAAGATAGAAACCTGTCAGAATTAGGTGTTGCACTCCAACATAAATCCTAAAAGAGATAGAAATTGTAAAAGGAATTCTATTCCTATCGCAATTCGATAAAAAGAGTTAACGTATTAATTAAACTCATAACGAACCTAGAGTTCGTAAAGGGCCCAGACGCATTCCGTCGTAAATTGATACGCACCAAATAACTCGGATTAAGTCTCTTAATGGACTCCGTACTCTAGAGTCCAATCTGACAAAGAATTCTGCCCAGATCCTATTTTCAACGCCCAGCCCTGGGCGCCGAAATCTTTGACGCCCAGTGCTGGGCGCCGAAAATACCTGGGACGGATTCTTTTCCTAATCCGTTTCGTATTCATATTCCTGAAAATCTATCTTTCTACGCCACTTATTCTTATAAATAGACCTCTAAAGCCGACGTGAAAACAACACACAACACACAATTCCATAACCTGAGTATTGACTCTAGCCTTAAGCCTAGCCTCACGCTGCGAAATTGATCCGGCGTTATGTCGCAATCGACCCAAAAGTCGAACAGAACGCATCCTGTCCCTTGTAGTTGATGAATTAAGCCTAAATACTGGAACATTGCTTGGAAACCCAAGATTCGTTAAATAAAAGGAGAAATAGCAAAGCCAAGTGGTTAGTTTTTTGAGAACCGTGACGCACCTCTCAAGGGTGCGTCGTAATGTGTCCCTCATATGATTTAATCGCTTTCATCACCCTTTTATAAAATTTTCAAACTATTAACTTCATTGATCTATCACGCCTAATAAGATATTACCCTGGACAATTGAATTATCATGCTAGGTACCTTAAATCAAATTAAATAAGATAATCACGATCGATTTAGTATTATGTGTTGCATATTGCTAAAATCAATTCAGAGTAGTTTAATAGTTTAAACGCATGTCCCTTCGATTATTTATGCTGAGCTAGTAAGGATAACCTGCCTTTGGAGTTATCGATGAGCACTCCTCTCGGTAGTTACAGTCCCCTGAACTCTCAATCTCTGCCCTGCGGGTGTACGTTGTGCGATCCCCACACCAGGGATCACAAGGGAACCTATGGCCGTCGTGGTCGAACATAATTACACTCCCTTTATGTCACGATAACCGGGTTTTGTCAGTTTTTCTCATTGTCGTTAAAAACTGAATGGCGACTCTTATATTACTAGTCGATTGGGTGTAAACTCACAGGAAATCTAACTACACTTGATCTGACGACGTCACGCCCACGAGGGACGAGGTCACGCATTAGCCTTGTGCTTTTTCGACCCCCTCACAGTGGCGACTCCACTGGGGAACGTTAATGAAATACTCGTGCTCGTAGGTAATCAAAATAGCCGAAGGGTGAAACGATCCTACTCCGCGTTTATTTCCTTATCAAGTTGGGACGACCTGAAAATCAGCATATTAATGTGAACGGACAGAACCGCATAACGAATCTCGGCTCCCTTGGCATGTTTCATCTCAGGAGTTGGGACTAAGGATACCCATCGCCAACCGGGGGGTGCATACGCTTCGAATGTTGTCCACTCGGCACTTTTCGCTAGTAGTACACCCGTCCCAAACCCAATCGCTCGCCCACTAAGGTCCCTCTCATTGGTGCATGTCCCCTTGGCTTACATCGTGATTGGCCTCTTGGGACGAAATTCGTCTGTTGAATGCACTACCTCGACCGGGGCATGTGTTGGATCTACGATAGAAGCGGTACCAAGCCGGCGCAAATATTACCCATAGAAGCCTATCATAAACTACGTGACATATTATTTTTGCTTCATGTTGTAATGTTAGTTATGTGTAGCGAATTACATGATTGTGTTGTGATTGTGTGTGACAAATAACGCTAGAAAACCAACGACCCTAAAAATTGCCCAAACATTCATAAACACCAATTGGCCAAAGAGTTATACCTAAATACGTGTCCCGAAATCCCGGGCGATCGCCACAAAAATAAGCGACGCCCAGGACGGCCTGTAACGGATCCCACGACGCTGCATAACGCGCAAAGTACGTTATTGGGCAAGCACGCAAAATTAAGTCGTATGTACGAAAAAAAATAGACGAACAGAATACGAGTACCAGTCAGGGACGCATTTTCAGCGCCCCTGGTTGGGCGCCAATTATTTCAACGCCCCTGCTGGGCGCTGAAGTTGCTGCTTGGCCTTTTGGCCAGGCACCGCAGCCTCGGTGCCCGCGCACAAAATATACGTAGCAATAAAAAATTCGTAACAAAATTGCTACAAGGACGTATGAAAAAGGCACTCAATTCTAAGAACGACTTATAAAATAAATAACTCCTTGCGTCGTCATTAGGCCTCCTATGACGACAATGTTCGGCACCAAAACCGAGCATGCTAAATAAATGGCCTTGAATGTCACATGGGCAAAGTTTTCAAAAAATAATGTTCAAATAAAGTTTTTAAGGAAAAATAATGTTCGAATAAAAAATAAATAAATCCGAGTCTAGACTAGGCTATGCCAAAGTACAATCTAAATCCTAAGTCTTAGTTGTCTTATACATAGAATCGGTCCTAATGCTTGGTGTCGTTCTGCAAGTTAAAAGGTTAAAACATATCGAGTCTCCCTTCCTAACATTTAAATCAATAAGCACCCATATGTAATTGTCATCCCTTGCTAAGAATCTACGGCCTCAATACTCTCTCTCACCAACAAAAAATATATTATGTAATTCAAGTATTTGCAAAATGGAAACAGTCACATTCTGAAAATCATTCCTCCATAGTCGCACAACCCCCAAAGTGAACCTAAGGTGTCAATACCATTGGCAAAAAATTAATGGCCTCAAGGCTTATGATCACATTGGGTCACGACTATCATAGTCCTCTCGAGCCACTCGCTCCTTGAAATACTCCTAAGTACGGACTAAAAGATTTTCCATGAATGCAACATGACGAACCATGAAAGTACCCAAATCGGCATGCCATAAGGCTACCATTGGGGTAAAGCAATACACACTAAGAGGGAAGCCGCACTAATGATTCTAGTCTTGCAAAAATGAAAAATTCGATCTTCCCAACTAACTACCTTGCCAACATTAAGCAAAATGGCGCATGACAAATAAACACCCAAGGGTTAAAATCTAAAGTGTCAATCAACGAAAGTTATGGTCCAATTAGCCTAAGTCTAAAAGTCGCTTGGTCAAGTATTATAGGCTTACGCCACGTCATTATTTTGAGTCTAGGCCACCTGCTTGTATTCATACACGGGCTATAATCAGAAAAATTAATGAAAGTTCGAGTCTAAATCACAACTTCCAATTAAATCCCAGAAGCTGGAATCTGAAGAGAAGCAAAAAAAAAATATTTTCGATGTAATTCTTTCGTTAAATTTCAATAAAGTAAAAACAATATTTTGAATCTACGCTATTTGCACATTTTAAGAAACGACTAAATACGCTTGCAAAGTAAGACAATTTAAGGGTCCACCCTAGGACTACTAAAATTAAAGGTCCACTACAGGCCTGCCAAACGAGGCTCACTCAGTCTCGCCTCGTGACTCAAAGACCACAACCATCTACCTTTTAGCCCAAATTAAAAGGGGGGAAATCCCAAGAAAAAAAAGAAAAAAGAGAAAGAGAAAAGGGAAAACGAAAAGAGCGAGCCATGAAATACTTAGCCCGTACCTCCCAAAGTGCGAAATTTACCCAAGTAAACGAAGGAAAAGAATTGAGTCAACCAACCCAAATCATACCACAAAAACTACATAAAGTTCTACGATCTTCTGCCCTTCCCAATCCTCATGCTTGACTAATATCTATACAAATTATCCTATCTCATTCAACCCATCTTTCAAGCCGTCTTGAGTCACGAATAAAAAAAAAGACAAATGAAAAGTACATTCTACGCTTAACGTAAAAAAAAAAAAATAATAAAAAATAAATAGTAAAAAAGAAACTTTGCAAAGCACCTTTAAAGTTCGTCTAAAAAATAAAAAGAGCATTTAGCGCACAAAAAAGATTCGCAAATATTTGGCACAAAACGAAAAGAAGGAATCATTTTCAACGCCCAGAGCTGGGCGCCGGAATCTTTAACGCCCTAGCCTGGGCGCTGAATCTCTCTGCTTGCCAAATTTTGTCCAGAAGTGCTCGTCATTTTTTCCGCACATACACGGAAAAATAACGAAACACTTGGGGGGGTACAACACGTATTCAGATATACATACCAAAAAAAATACATGAAAAGATTTGTGCTAATACATGTACTTAATAAATGAAACAAATTTTTGGCCTACGGCAAAGCAGCAAATTAAAATAAAAATGAACTTCACTTATCTCATCCTATTTCAAACATTACGATTCCACTCGAACGTACTTGATTGAAATTGGCATTCTAAGAAACCATTTTCTGGCTAAGAACTACGCAAGACCTGATTCCAAATTAAATCTATTTAAGGCGGATACGTAGGCAGTCCATGATTCGGTCCAACCAATTTGCAAAAATATTAAAGCCTATAGAATAACAAGAATAAAAAATAGAGTCCCTTATTGAAATTTAATTATTTGCAATCCAAATCGAAAGAAAAATTTAAGTCAAAGGAAGAATCCAAGTCATCAAAATGCCAAAATGAGCACACATCGAAAAATAATAAGGGCACGTACCCTTGCCAGAAGGAGCACTCACACTCCTAGGCACTTAGCCAATACTCAAAAGATCGCTTTGCCTCAATTGAATGGGGGCTAGCGCGAGCATCCATGACCTCTAAAGTACTCGACTTGACCCTCCCTAAAGCAAAGTAACTCACTCAAAGACCTTCTTTCACCACTAGACACAGTCATAATCGCCAATAAGTAGTAAAGGCAGTAAGTTTACAATAAAGAGGATTGTTCTATGGCATCGCCCCATCGTTCCTTCGAACTCAGGGCACCCGTTCATGGTAATTCAAATGCTTGCGAATCTCCTTTGAAAAAAATCAGACATTATCAATAGGACTTGGCACTTAACCAAGGATCACCCTACTCAGACATATGACACAGGCATCTAACATCTAAATCTGAAAGCATAATTAATGAGAAGACATAATAGCAACTGGGGGCTAAAAATTGAAATGAAAGAGCTAGGGAAAGAACTAAGTATACCTTGACCTTTTGTACAGACATACACCAAGTAAATCTAAGTCAATTTGAAAGCGGTTTATATTCCCGCAATTCTGGAAAAGACGGCCCTAAAATCCTAAAGCATGTGCCACACGGGCACAAGTAATATCTTGACGCCTGCACCCTGGCTTCCAGCAAATCCTTAGACAGCATTCCAAAAATCGTAACAGTATTTTGATTCACTCATGTAATCCTGTACGAACCCTTCTATAAGTCAACTTACTTAGGACACCTCGGATTGTACACAGTAGGAATCGGATTCAAATAATTTTCAAAGACTTATTCGAACATAATAAAGTGTCATTGGTTTAAGCTAAGTATGCATTTATCTCGATGTTGCAAGTGAGTCAAAAAGATTTCTAAATATGATTATGGGTAAAGAAAGGCACCTCGCTTTTGGTCAAGGCACACTTCAACATGTGACTACCTTGACCATGGCAATGTCGCACAATACGACATTTACGAGAGAAGTAGCAAATCACTACTCGAACGTACCTCGCACTAAACGAGTCTGGTTCAAACTATTCATGACCCATGTCACCATGAATGCATAAAAACGTGTGCCAAGAATTATAACACCAAGCCAATCCCGTAGCTACAATTGGGGGCTTGAGAAAAACACTCTAAAAATGCTCGAAATGACGATTTTATCGCAAATTCTCGACGCTAATGCTGTACACACATCATAGGGGCACAATCCTAAGGTTTAATCGTGTAAAACAAATCTTAGAATGGCTACAACTCCTCCCAAAATTCTAAGCACTACTTAGAATATATAAAGTCACCCCACTAACAAGGGTAACCGAAAATCGCGAGTCACCAAAACTTCGATCAAACTACTGCACATAACACTCGCCCTACAAGCGCCTGTTACACAGTCTATGTCGTTCCAAAGCAAAAGCGAAAGAAAAATCAAGGATAAAAACAAGAAAGAAACATCTATAAATCCTCGCATCGAACGAAGTAATAAGCCGTGCACACCCACGCAGAAGGTGCTACACTTGTTCGAACACCTGAACGAGACGTGATGAAATACTCCAATGCAAAAAAAAAATGATGATATCCCAACACCTGGAGGAATCATCTAAGACACGCTGTTAGGCCACACAAGCTTACGTCGCACCATAAGTTCAACCATCCCACGGTACAAGTCTAAAAAAAAGAGTAAGGCATATCGCACTAATGCGGGCACGACCAAGAGCATGTGTAAAAGAGGCAAAGACTACTTATCGCCCAAAATCAAAATACAAGCCACACAACTTCTACATTAAGGATTAAAGGTAGCAAAACATTACCTACCATGGAAGGGATAGCTCGCACCTACACGAGCAGAACCCCAAGGCATCTTTCTCGAAAGAACCTACAAAAGTCGTACGCCAAAAGGAAGCATCCCAACATGAATACTTGGGGGCTCCAAGCTACGAAACGACCATAGCAAAATAAAAAAAAATCTCTCAAAGCAAATGTTTGAACGATCGAAAGGGCACGATGCTTGAGCCCACTTCATGAATGGGCCTGAACCCTATCAAGCTTCTAACCAAACTATTCAACATCAGTCATTGCTAAAAAAAAATGATTCAAGCGAACTGATTATTGGACCGCACGCAACGACCATTCTATGAACGCTCGTTCGCACATACATTCTAAGTATCGAACATTCACGAACACGTTCAAAAGAAAAAATATACGTTCAAAATAACAACAAGAGCGATCAAAGTCTTACGCCTCAAGGTATGTTCCTCGGGCCATATAGACTCGCCCAACTATTGCGATAACGATATGCCTTAAGAGCGACAATTCCTTTAAATAATCGCCCCAAAGCGACAAACACCGTAGTCCACCAATCGGCTACGGCTTCTCGAGAAATCATCACGGGAAAGTCCTGCCTGGGACGCACTTTCAACGCTCAGGACCAGGCGCCAGATACTCCGACGCCCAGCTCTGGGCGCTGAAAATCAGCTCAACTCATTGTCATCTCTAACAAAATTCTACGTTCCAAAAATAAAGAAAAAACAAAAGAGAAGAGAATACGTAGAATTTCCAAGTGAAATAAACGAATGAACAAGAGGCCAACTATGTCATCAAAAGACCAGCCCAAACAACATTTTCAACGCCCCACCTGGGCGTGAATTATTTCTAACGCCTAGGCCTGGGCGCCAAAAATGAGCCCAGGCCCAAAAGAAGCCCTGACTTCTATAGGGTCCTTCCGTATCCATTCGACTCGAAAATTGCTGATTTCTTTACTGAAAGTCGCACCTCACGGCTTTGTTAAGAGTAGCACACCACTACAAAGATCCCTCACACTTACGAGCACGATCCCAAACACGATCAAGGACATTACAAAATGCGTATCCCAAAGGAACCTCTTTGACAAGAAATGACCGTCAAGCACGAGTGCTTGAGGGCTCGAAAGAAAATATGTATTTCAAAAGAGAGTATGCAAAGTTAAAACAATATTCCCAGAATACGCTGTACGAAGTCCCATGTTTGGATAATCTCAAAAGATGAAACCAGATTACGACCTCAAGACAAAGGTCGCCGTTGATACTTATACATAGTCCCCTAATCAAGCACCCAGGTAATGGAAAAATTGAGCTGTAAAGACTAGCTCAAAACCATGAAAGATGATGACCACGAGACAATGGTCCGTCTAAGCACGTTGTCAACCCACATTCAGGTTGCAAGTAAATCCGAGCATCCCTCGAAAGAAAATAAATTCTTCAAAAAACAAAAACAGGCTCGCCATCTTCAGCAGGCAGGGTCTACGTCACAAACTGCGTAGGTCCTTATTTTCAAAAACATCAAAAACAGATTCGTCAACTTCTGTCGGACGGGGCGTCCACCCTCAGCGAACAGGCTCGCCATCTTCAGCCGGCGGGGTCTACGTCACAAACCGCGTAGGTCCTTATTTTCAAAACATCAAAACAGATTCGTCCACTTCTATCGGACGGGGCATCCACCCTCAGCGGACAGGCTCGCCCACCTTCAGCGGGCGGGGTCTGCGTCACTAACCGCGCAGGTCCTTAGTCGCTGCAGCGATAACTTTTCCTGGTTTATCTTTTTCCAAAAATCAAAAGATGATTTATCTTTTTCCAAAAATCAAAAGATGGTTTCCCTTTTCCAAAAATCAAAGGATGGTTTATCTTTTTCCAAAAATCAAAGGATGGTTTATCTTTTTCCAAAAAATCAGAAGATGGTTTCCCTTTTCCAAAAATCAAAGGATAGTTTCCCTTTTTCCAAAAATCAAAGGATTGGTTTTTCGTTTTTCCAAAAAAAAGAGATGTGCTGGATTTTCCTTCATTTTACGTCCTATAAAAACATGGGGGTTTTCTCGTTTAGCTAACCCTGAAAATGAGAATCTTTAAAAACATTGTTACCTCGTGATTGGGCTTGGCCAGGCCTGGTTACACTTTTTAGCTTTGATTTCGAAAATATCTGTAGATACTTCCAATGACAAAGTGAGGGAGTTTCTATACATCTTTAGATACTTCCAATGACAAAGTGAGGGAGTTTCTATACTATTGGTTAACAGATTCTAATGACACGTGAGGAATGTGTTAACACTTCAAGTGATGACCCTTAAGTCAAATGTTATCACTCGGGGGCTCGTGAGACCCTCGCAAAACAGGTCACATAGACCATGGCTTGTATGACGCACTCCGTCCAGTACTTTAACCATCGTCTCATCTCGAGACTCAGTCAAAGTGGGGGCTAACTGTAGACACCTACTTTTGTCCCCATTCCCGAAAAGGAAGGTTCGATGATGAGAACATAAATCTCCACTTGGCAACGCATCTCCTATAAAATAACGAATCTCAAATCACCCTTTCATTTCAGCCAAAGCTTCCATTTATAGAAACCTGCTAAAAATAGTAGTTGCCGTAAAAGGTAATTGCTAAAAGTAGTAAGAATAAAAAGATAGAAACCTGTCAGAATTAGGTGTTGCACTCCAACATAAATCCTAAAAGAGATAGAAATTGTAAAAGGAATTCTATTCCTATCGCAATTCGAGAAAAAGAGTTAACGTATTAATTAAACTCATAACGAACCTAGAGTTCGTAAAGGGCCCAGACGCATTCCGTCGTAAATTGATACGCACCAAATAACTCGGATTAAGTCTCTTAATGGACTCCGTACTCTAGAATCCAATCTGACAAAGAATTCTGCCCGGATCCGATTTTCAACGCCCTGCCCTAGGCGACGAAATCTTTGACGCCCAGTGCTGGGCGCCGAAAATACATGGGACGGATTCTTTTCCTAATCCGTTTCGTATTCATATTCCTGAAAATCTATCTTTCTACGCCACTTTTTCCTATAAATAGACCCCTAAAGACGACGTGAAAACAACATACAACACACAATTCCATAACCTGAGTATTGACTATAGCCTTAAGCCTGGCCTCACGCTGCGAAATTGATCCGGCGTTCTGTCGCAATCGACCCAAAAGTCGAACCGAACGCATCCTGTCCCTTGTAGCTGATGAATTAAGCCTAAATACTGGAATATTGCTTGGAAACCCGAGATTCGTTAAATAAAAGGAGAAATAGCAAAGCCAAGTGGTTAGTTTTCTGAGAACCGTGACGCACCTCTTAAGGGTGCGTCGTAATGTGTCCCTCATATGATTTAATCGCTTTCATCACCCTTTTATAAAATTGTCAAACTATTAACTTGATTGATCTATCACGTCTAATAAGATATTACCCTGGACAATTGAATTATCATGCTAGGTACCTTAAATCAATTTAAATAAGATAATCATGATCGATTTAGTATTATGTGTTGCATATTCCTAAAATCAATTCAGAGTAGTTTAATAGTTTAAACGCATGTCCCTTCAATTATTTAAACTGAGCTAGTAGCATAACCTGCCTCTAGAGTTATCGATGAGCACTCCTCTCGGTAGTTACAGTCCCCCGAACTCTCAATCTCTGCCCCGCGGGTGTACGTTGAGCGATCCCCACACCAGGGATCACAACGGAACCTATGGCCGTCGTGGTCGAACATAATTGCACTCCCTCTATGTCACGATAACCGGGTTTTGTCAGTTTTTCTTATTGTCGTTAAAAACTGAATGGCGACTCCTATATTACTAGTCGATTGGGTGTAAACTCACAGGAAATCTAACTACACTTGATCTGACGTCGTCACGCCCACGAGGGACGAGGTCATGCATTAGCCTCGTGCTTTTTCGACCCCCTCACAACATGTCTTGTTTCTTTTCCTCTAAATCCTTTGGAATCTGTGAATTATTATGCAGGGGGGGGGGGTTAAGGTTTTATCACGAGTCTTGAAAATTAAATCTTACCCTTGATTTATTTCGTGAATGATATTGATATTATAGATGTTCTTTAGAAGGTGCTTTGATTATCTGAATAGATATGATAGGTTGTGATTGTAACTTTTGACATATCAAGTTGACAGGACACTAGTCTATCTTCACTAACCATCTAAACTGGTTGTCTGTAGAAATTAACTCTAGCTTATTTAAGTTGTTAACTTGATTTTCTAATTTCCTGATGATTAGAGTGCTTGGTTGCTCGACCTGGATAGATGATGTTGGGTTTTCCTATGGTCATTGCAGATTGTGCCGTAAGCAAAACTTTTGCATTTCATCTCAACTTTGAGCCTTTTTTAAACTTGGTAAACTTAGTAACATATTGTCATATTGTTGTATGTCTTAAATTCTAGTATATATGGTGGAATTTACTCGGAAAGATCTTCGAGGAGGGTAAATTCGACGTCGTAACTAATGGATAGTCTATAAGCACCTTCTTGTGCATATATTGTCTTGTGAACTTGAGATAAGACATTTTAATTAAGATAATCATGGGCAGAACTAGGCTATTGACTCTTTTTTTTTTTGTCGAACATGTTGCTCCAAAAAGAGTGATCTACCTACATCTCACAAATATTCATCATATTTGAGATCAAGCACTGTGTGTTTGTTGAGAACTAAGTAGAGTGAACCTTTTCTTTCTCGCTTTCTTTCATGTGCAAAGTAGTTTTGCTGATTCTTTAGAAGCTCAAGTCTTTGTTTCTTGCCTTTCATAATTCTGTCAAAATTTAATTGGACCAGATAACATATTGTTTTATTTTGAGGCATCGACTTTTGGTATTTTGTCTATGCAGGTTTCTGTTTAGGTAAGAGTAAAGTTCTTATTTGAATAGCTTAACAGAGATAAATAAGGATATATCCTTCAAAAATTGAGTTTAACACCATCATAGGATCAAAAAAGTGTATGTTTGGATTTCTGTTGTGAGAGTCTTGCATATAAAACAACCCCTTCCACGAGATATTAGGTTAGTTGAAGTAAATGTTTATCTTTTAGGTCCATCACTATGAGAATTCAGCTCAGGGTTGTGTCACTATCCATGGTAAGCTGTTGATTCGCTGAGCTTGTGTAGTCTTAGATCCGTGTAACAGAAGTACTTCTAGTCCTTATTCGTTTGCCTTTTTTGACTAGACCATTGTTTCTCCTGGTGATGTTGTGGGTTGCGTGGGTTGCTTGGGTTGAAAGATGATGTTGCCTTTAGTTCTCAGATCTAGAAAGTAAACCAATTAGAGAAGTTTCACTAGATTTTTTTTGGTGGGGGAGGTGGTGGCTTTGTAACTGAAGTGTGATCAACATAACTCTAAACCATGAATCAAGAAGTGAGCATCTGTTGTATATTAGAGGTCCTCTGAGAAGTTATGATTGTCAAGGCGTATAAAGTGTATGAGTTGATCCGTAGTCAAATTACAATTTATGTGCATCCTTGAGAAATATTCTAAAATTAGGTTAAACACCCTGGTTGGATGACCAAATTGTCAGAAGACTTGGATCAGGTGCAATGTGAAAGGGGGCACATAGTAGGAGTTTGATTTAATTCCATTTCTGGTTATTATTGGACCATGCAAGACAATACATATATTCCTCATTACTAATCTGTTCTGTCGTGGAATTCATTTGTTTAATAACAACTATAAACTTTTGTTTTTGCAGAGTCCATGCGAGCATGCCTACTGTCTTGATTGCGCGAGGAGTGATTCTATTTGCTATCTGCAAGTGCTTATAGCTTTTGAAATTCTGGCTGGGATTTTTCTTTTAGATATACCGCGTATTCCATAAATGTTAGTTACTACTGAATGATGTTTCATAGTTTATGAAAGCAGTTCAATACGTCCAAACGGCTTGTAGTTTTCAATTAACCTTTGGTATGATGTTGATGAACTGTCCTAAGCCCTTAATCGTAAGATTGAGTGAAATTGGTTACATAAAGCATGGGCAACAATTACCTTATAGCCTTATAGGTATCCTAAGCCCTGATGCGGATACCATCCCCAGATAGTATGTTAATATTTATTTTATGCTAATGCCAGTTACGAATGTGAAGAGTTGCTGCATTCTTCAACTCTTTAGCGGCTTATATAGTAGGTGGTAATAAATGGTAGTAATGCTAATATATTTATATGTCATTCACTAAATCACGAAAATAGTTCTACAATCTTGTGCTTATCAGCTTGTCTTGTTCTGCTTTTTTAACTGGAGTTTCTTCATGATGTTCTTCACAACTTTGGCTTGTGAATTAGTGATCTTATGCTTTATGTTTATGACTTGTAAAGTTGTGATCCCTGGACTCTCTCTCACCTGCTTTAGTTTTCTTGTAGTTATTTCTTCGAGCTCCCGGTGCCTACTCCGCAAACTAATATTCATGAATTCAAGGGCGTGATTGTGGATTAGATACGAATGTTGGAGCATGTTACGTTAGAATCATGCTTTGGTTGATCTTTCACAGAGCATAAAGACACAACTTAGGAGAAATGTAGGTGGTCGTACGAAATGGCTTAATGCCATTTAATGTTCCAGCAAAACTTAATTGCATATGTATTTAGTTCTAATTTTTTGTTGTTAAGCATTGTATATGATACTAAATATTACGATAATTTTGTTTTTGACGTTTTTCTTTTGGTGTTTATGCTACAATTTATTTTATTTTATTTTAAATATAGCTGAAAAGAGACCCATCATCTATAATAATAGGTCTCTCCTTTTTCATAATAAAAAAATGTTAAAATGTCAAAGAGACCCCTGTCTCCAATATTGGGTCTGAATTTTTTAACAAAGAGACCCCATTTCTTTAACAATGGGTCTCCTCTATTTATCAAAGAGACCTCATTTCTCTAATGGTGGGTCTCTTCCGCTATTGAATTATTTTTTGAGTCACTAGGAAAACAGACCCCCTTTCACTAATAAAGGGTCTTTTCTTTCTTAATAAGAGATCCCCTCTAATGAGGGGGTCTCTTTATAAAAGAGACCTGTGAGATAGAGACCTGTCCAGATAAGGTCTCTTTGGCATATTTGAAAGGGTCTCTTTGCCAATTTTCGTAGTAGTGATATTCACCGCCTCTATCAAACCGCAGTGCCTTAATCTTCTTGCCTAACTGATTCTCTACTTCACTCTGAAATTCCTTGAATTTGTCAAAGGATTCAGACTTATGCTTCATCAGGTAGACATAACCATATCTACTGAAGTCATAAGTGAAAGTGATAAAGTAGCTGAAACCAACTCTAGCATTTGTACTAATTGGTCCACATACATCTGTATGGATTAAACCCAATAGTTCAGTTGCTCTTTCTCCAACTTTAGAGAAAGGTTGCTTTGTCATTTTGCCAAGTAAACATGATTCACACTTACCATAATCCTCTAAGTCAAATGGTTCTAGAATTCCTTCCTTTTGAAGTTTTTCTATGCGCTTCATGTTAATATGGCCTAATCGACAATGCCACAGATAGGTGAGATCTTAATCATTCTTTTTGGCCTTTTCGGTATTTATGTTATAAACTTATTTGTCGTGATCTAATAAATAAATTCCATTGACTAATCTAGCAGATCCATAAAACATCTCTTTAAAATAAAACGAGCAACTATTGTCTTTTATTAAAAAAGATAATCTCTAAGCATCTCAGCAAGAAACAGAAATGATGGTTTTAGTAAGACTTGGAACATGGAAACATTCTTCCAGTTCCAAAACTAGCCCAGAGGGAAACGACAAATAATAAGTTCCTACAGCTAATGCACCAATCTGTGCTCCATTTCCCACTCGTAGGTCGACTTCACCCTTTCTTAACCTTCTACTTCTTCTTAGTCCCTGCGAATTGGAACATAAGTGTGAGCCACAACCAGTATCTAATACCCAAGAAGTTGAATTTGCAAGTATACAGTCTATAACGAAATACCTGAAGATGGAACGACCGTTCCGTTCTTCTGATCTTCCTTAAGCTTCAAGCAATTAATCTCTCTTCCAATGCCCCTTCTTCTTGCAGTAGAAGCATTCAGATTCAGAAGTGGGTTGGCTCACCTTCATCTTTTCAGACTTGGTGCCGCCAGTTTGCTTAGTTGGGCTGGCCTTCTTTCCACCTTTCTTAGCATTCCTCTTCTTACCAGATTTCTTGAACTTGCCCCCACACACCATAAGCACATCTTGCTTATCACTTTTGAGCGCCTTTTCAGCGGTCTTCAGCATACCATGTAGCTCAATGAGCGTTTTGTCCAGACTATTCATATTGTAGTTCAGCTTGAACTGATCATGCCCGCTATGAAGAGAATGGAGGATGGTGTTTACAACCATTTCCTGAGAGAATCGCTGATCCAGCCGACTCATATTCTCAATGAGTCCAATCATTTTGAGAACATGTGGACTTACGGGCACACCTTTCTTAAGCTTGGTCTCAAGAATTTGCCTATGAGTCTCGAATATTTCGACTTGAGCCAGATCTTGGAACATGTTCTTTAACTCATTGATGATCGTGAAAGCATCTGAGTCGATGAACGTTTTCTGTAGATCTGCACTCATGGTTGCAAGCATTAGACATTTTACATCCTTGTTGGAATCAATCCAACGATTGAGGGCTGCCTGAGTGACCCCGTCGCCAGCGGCTTCAGGCATCGCCTCTTCCAGGACATACTCCTTTTCTTCCTGCATAAGAACTATTTGCAAGTTCCTTTGCCAGTCAAGGAAGTTTTTCCCGTTCAACTTCTCCTTTTCGAGAATTGAGCGGATGTTGAATGAATTGTTGTTTTCCATAGTTAAAACTACAATTGAAAAAGAATAAACAAATAAATAACCATTCACAGTTTATCTTAATAAACTTAAATTCTAGCAAACATGCATAATTTATCATTTATTAAGCATTTTATTCAAGTTATGTGTTCCGGCAGGTGTGAATAAAATGATTCCAAGACCCTTAAATCATTGAAGAATTAAGCACATTATGTATTTAGACTTAATTCTAAAATACTTTAGGCAAGCAAAGCCTTTGCTAATAGTCTAGAAACTACTCTTGGTTGATAGGTACTTCTAAGAGCTTATTAGGTAAACCTATCTCATTTTCCACGACACAAAAGGACTCCTTACTTATATCGTTGAGTTTCACCAAAACTAACATGTACTCATGTAGGGGGTTTTTTTTGTGCAAAACTTGTTTCCCGTTCTACAAGAGAGGCGGTTCTTTAGAAAACCATAGAATTTTTGTACCTCGAAGGAGTCGCCACCAAACATTGTTTAAAGTCTCGTTTGGAGAGACCGCAAGTGACTCTATTTTGGATAAGGCTTTGAATCCTCGAAACGGATGGGTGAGATCCGGGCACGGGAACGAAATGCTTAATCCGCGAGCTTTATAAATATTCAAGTACGTTGGCACAACATTTTTTCGAAAATATACCCTAGATTAGACTATGTGGGTTTGAATTTAGAGCAAATAGAATCTCTAATTGTATGGTGGTCACTTTGCTTTAAATATTGATTTAAGGAACCTAAGGCCGGTTTATCCAAGAAATTATCTTTGTTAAGCGTGATGTAACCTTTGTATTTTGTTGTATTTAGCATGTGCGGTGATGAAAGCAATAAAGCAAATAAAGCAACATCACAATACTAAATAAAGTGCGGAATTAGTAAATACAAGACCCCCTAGAAAAGGACTAGGGAGTAGGTCCACATTCCCTAGAAATGGACTAGGCAAGTAAAGATGCGGAATTGGAAGTGCAGAATTGAAATTGTGATATTGAAATTGCGGTATTGAAAGTGCGATATTGAAATTGCGGTATTGAAAGGTGCGATATTGAAATTGCAATATTGAAAGGTGAATAATTGAAATTTGTACTTGGGCACATGAGATTCGAACGCCAAGCGGCTCCTTCAAAATAAGTGCGCCCGACATGAATTCAAAGCCAAAAATCTCAACTTGGGAGAGGTTGCTCAACCCAAATATCCTAGATTTTGCATGTTAAACTTGAACTTGAAAGCTTGAATATTAAAGTTTTGAACTTGAAATAATTGAAATTTGAACTTGAAAGGATCCTAGTTTAGGGAAGTAACCATGAACAACCCTAAACATGGTGAGATCTTGAAAATTGAAAACTTGAACTTGTATATTGAAAAATGGAGTTTTGAATCTCAAAAGACTAAACCTTTAAATGTTAAAAGGTGTCATCTTTGATTACCCCATACTTGAAGGTGATTCTAGTCCAAAGAGGTGATTGTAAACAACTTTGGACATCCTTGAATCTTGAAAGTTTGCATTTTGTATATTGAAAAAGTTTGTATTTTTGGAAAACATGTATGATTGTTGCAAGTGGTGTTTTTTATGATAAAAAAACACCAACTTGCTAATCATTTTGAAATCAAAGCAACATAATTGATTAGAATGGGATTCGGATTTACCTATTTAGGTTTAGGCAAGAGCTCCCAATTGCTTTTGAATTTAGGAATTTTGTATGTGTTTTTGAGGAGCTTTTGAGTTGTATATTGAGGCGTACTGTCAGAATTACGATGTTGTATTGTTGTTCTCCTCCCCATTATGCTGAAAATGAGGGGTATTTATAGGAGGAATGGGTGCAAGGCGCTAGCACACGCCAGCGCAGCACGCTGGACCAGCGCAATGCGCTGCTGACGTGGCTTAAATGCCGCCAAAGCAAGGACGCGGGCTCCGTCCTTGTTTCGTCTTGTAGTGTTGTACCTGTTGTACGAATAATACTAGGTTTGGCGTTTTGTATGTGCTTGGAGGTTAAGGAATCATTTAACGTTTAAAAACAAGCCTTTCTCGGGTTTTGAATTCCGGTTTCACGGGACGGGGCCCGGCATGCTCGGTTTTGTGGGTCGGCGCCCGAATTTGACTTGCCTTATATGATTTTGAGTGGAAAAGGCCTAGTAAAACCAATGGGATGGTCCACTAGATTACATTGTACTTAGGATTTTGAAATTGAATTTGGAAAGTTGTATTTTGTACCGAGAACCGAAAGGGGAACGGTCTTGGGGGTTGGATTTTGGATCTTGAATTTTGGAAGTATTCTTAGCAATTGGGATTTCCGCCTGGAGTTATTCCAATCACCTAGTAAGGATAATGGTATCGTCATCATCCCAGAGGGGAGACACAAATTAGGTGTCTACAGAAGCCCCCACTTTGACTGAGCGTTCGGTTAGGAAAGCGCAAGTCAAAGTATTTCGAAAGGGACGGAGAATGATCAAGATGTTCTGCAATCGAGACCACTCTTTGTATGCCGGTACCTGCATAAAACAGGCGTTAGAAAAAAGGATAGAGTCTACCTCGGTGCGGTTGGTGATGACTCCGGTTTGTACTTGTACTTTTCCGCCTTCAGTTCAGGACGGAGCTTGGCATCGAAAATTTTGAATCTTGAATTTTTTGAATTTTTGAATTTTTGAATACCCGGAGTTAATCCGTTGGGGATGTGCTTTGCTGGGGATAAGAGCTTTTTACTGGCCCTTAAAATTTTGGAATTTTGACTGACATTCTTGGAGCTTGGGTTCGTTGGGAGTTGAACGCCTGAGTCGTTGTATTTTTTGGACTTTATATTCTTGAAATATTCATCTGTTTGTACTTGGAGATACAGGTGTATTCCCGTATTTTCGATGGATGGTCCGATGCGAAGTTTGATGCTTGGTGCGGAAGACCGTAGCAGTAAAGGACGTGCAATCAGCACGGGAGACCGCGCGCGCTGAAGATTCGCGCATGCAGTGGGCAGCGCTGGGCACTGGGGCGGCGTACGGCGTGGGGCTGCGCTATATAAGCGCCCCTTGCCGTGCCATTATGAGTAGCAACATCTTGCTTTCTTGCTCTCTTTCTCTCTCAAAGGTCGAATTATCTTCCCTTGGTCTTGTTCTTGCCTCATCCATGTAAGTATTTCATGTTTTGCTTATGAAATAACTCTAGGATTGCATGTAGTTTTGATTTTCTCGTACTTTGAAATGATGCTTGTATGCTTAAGCTTCTTGAATCTTGTGGAAGATTGTTTGATAGCCATTTGAACTTGAACTGTTGGAACTTGTAGTTTTGAATTTTTTGAAAGTTTTCTTGAATGTATATTTTTGTATCGGCTTCGGCACGGATAGCCTAGGCGTTGATGTAGATCTTGTATACTTTCTTTGGCATGGATAGCCTAGGCGTTGGTGTTTGAACTTGTATACCTGCTTCGGCATGGGTAGCCTAGGCGTTGGTGTTGAACTTGTATACCTGCTTTGGCATGGGTAGCCTAGGCGTTGGTGTTGGACTTGTACTTTGAACTAGAGGTCCACTGGGGATTTATTTTGAATTTTTTGACTTTGTATAGGCTAGTATAGGATATCCCCTAGTTTAGAATTTTGACACTTTGTACTTCACTTGATTTAGTATGCCTCGTCACACTCGGAGAAAGCTCGCCGAATCGTCGGTGGTTCGAGCTGCTGAGGAGGACGCTTCGAATGATGAAGCGGATGCAATAAACACGCCAGACGGGGGTATGGTTCCCCAGGATGCGCCTACTTTTGCTGGTACTGGTTGGAGCCCTTCCGACCTGGTGTTTCGGCCAGAGTGGCACTTGTCTCAACGGCCTCGCGCTGGCATGGTGAGTCTTGTACTGTGTTTTGAGTTTGTATTTTGTATTTGTATAGGTTTGGAGTTAACTCGTTCACCTGTAGGCCGAGGGTTAGGCTCTTTCTCCTAGCCTTGGTGAGCAGAGTGATGGTCCCGAGTAGGAACAGTCGGGTGCACATCAGGTTTCTGTCCGTTCTGAGGGACTTGAGAGATGTTTCGAGCTATAACTGGGGTGGCTTGGCATATAGCCACCTCTTGTACGAGATGAAGCGGGCTTCCCGGACTGCGCTGGGGAGTGACCCGAGCATGGCTGCTCTGTGGAGTGCGCTGGAGGTATTTAAGACTAAAATGACTAATTTCGGTCCCAACTTTCAACTAATGAAATTAAATAAGTATTTTAAAGTCTGTACATGTTTTATACACTTAGTTTTATATATACTAATTCTCACCCATTTTGGTGAAGTTATGCACATTTAAGACTCATTTGATCACTATCGGCCATATTTTGACTAAAATGGCTAATTTCGATCCCAACTTTCAACTAATGAACTTATATGAGTATTTTAAAGTTTTTCCATGTTTGATACACTTAGTTTTATGTTTCAATGACTCATTCTCACACATTTTGGTGAAGTTATGCACATTTAAGCCTCGTTAGCTCATTATCGGTCACATTTTGACTAAAATGGCTAATTTCGATCCCAACTTTCAACTAATTAACTTAAATGAGTATTTTAAAGTCTTTCCATGTTTAATACAATTAGTTTTATGTTTCAAATACTCATTCTCACCCATTTGGTGAAGTTATGCACATTTAAGTCTCGTTAGTTCATTATCGGTCACGTTTTGACTAAAATGGCTAATTTCGGTCCTAACTTTCAACTAATGAACTTAAATGAGTAT
This sequence comes from Spinacia oleracea, assembly GCF_020520425.1. Taxonomy (NCBI): domain Eukaryota; kingdom Viridiplantae; phylum Streptophyta; class Magnoliopsida; order Caryophyllales; family Amaranthaceae; genus Spinacia; species Spinacia oleracea. Next base: position 122,908,077 of record NC_079490.1, read on the forward strand.
TTTAAAGTCTTTCCATGTTTAATACACTTAGTTTTATGTTTCAAAGACTCATTCTCACCATTTTGGTGAAGTTATGCACATTTAAGCTTCGTTAGTTCATTATCGGTCACGTTTTGACTAAAATGGCTAATTTCGGTCCCAACTTTCAACTAATGAACTTAAATGAGTATTTTAAAGTCTTTCCATGTTTAATACACTTAGTTTTATGTTTCACAGACTCATTCTCACCATTTTGGTGAAGTTATGCAAATTTAAGCTTTGTTAGTTCATTATCGGTCACATTTTGACTAAAATGGCTAATTTCGATCCCAACTTTCAACTAATGAACTTAAATGAGTAATTTAAAGTCTTTCTATGTTTAACATACTTAATTTTATGTTTCAGATGCTTATTCTCACATACTTTGGTCAAATTATGCACATTTAAGACTTGTTTGATCATTATAGGCCACATTTTGACTAAAATGACTTATTTCGGTTCTAACTTTCAACCAATGAACCTATATAAGTATTTAAAACCCTTTATATGTTTAATATATACTTAGATATATGTTTCAAATACTCATTCTCGCCTACTTTAGTCAAGTTATGCATATATGAAACTCGTTTGATAAGTATAGGTTACATTTTGACTAAAATGGCTTATTTCGGTCGAAACTTTAGACTAATGAACCTAAATGGGTATTTTAAACCCTTTACATTTTTAATACACTTAGCTTTATGTTTCAAAAACTCATTATCACCGACTTTGGTCAAGTTATACACATTTAAGGTTCATTTGATCATTATAGGTCACATTTTGGCTTAAATGATTTATTTCGGTCCCACCTTTCAACTAATGAACCTAAATGAGTATTTTAAACCCTTAACATGTTTAATACACTTAGATTTATGTTTCAAAGACTACCGTGAGTGTTTGTTTTAATATCGATATGTTATCGACCTACATTAATCAAGAGAAAAGGTGAAATGAAATCAATGACTGTCATGCTTGGTCATGATTATGCACCTATGGAAGAAAATGCGGAAGGAAAATTATCAAACAAATTCTTAAGGTTCAACCATTGTGATTTTCACATTGAGAAAATTAACAGTTTAAAGAGCAACAAATTTACAAGGATTGCTGTAAAAAATTTAGAACAAAATTTAAGATTGTAGACTGGTCAAGACCAACTATACTGATTTTCATTGATCAAAAGATCCAAAACTTTTTTTAATACATAGTTAAATCTATGTTATTTTTTGGCTTATTACTGCTAAACTCAAAATTATGCTCGAAAAAGGTCAACTGGGAAACACAACAGAGCATGAACTGGTATTTGGCACCAAAGATTGAGATCTTACAGTCCACTCATAAACTGTAGAACACAAACAAAACATGTTGTCAACTGGATAAAAGAAAACATTAGAAATGAAGGTAACAAATCATAATTTCACTCACAAAAAAACAGTATTCTCAACATCCAAATAAACCATATTTACAAGGACAAAATCGTGGTCACCAACACCTCTAACCGTTCTCAGTAGACTCGTACAAAATGGCAGTTCATGCATACTGAATACTCTGAACTACATGCATGATGCCTCAAATGCCTTGTTGTTCAGTGAATCTAATGATTTATCATGTTTCACACACAACGGCAAAGCAATACAGCACATAAAATGAGGGGCTAATGATACAAAAGGAATTAAGTCAGGAAAAACATGATAACTTAAATGAACTGGAAACGCATAAGAAGCTTGACTGATTACCTGAACACATTCAACAGCATTAGATCCTACAAGGTATTAGGCACCCACACTTATCAAGAATGCTAAATGCAGTGCACATTGGCTTAAGCATCTCAGGATTCACGAGTCTTAGTTCAGCTCTTCCCTGCAGTTTCTAGCAGTTCTATGACACCTGAAAATTCAGGAATGTATCATTGTTCATAACATTATAGCTTATGTCACTGCATATACAATTGCAAATCTATGAAGAGTTTGTCAGACAAGTAAGGCTCACCAAAAGATGACAGTATAGAGCCAATCTTTCTTCAATCCTCAGTCAAACTCTAGCTCTAATTCAGGCTTCATAGCCAGTTAACTTAATCGCTTTAATATTTATTTTCTTCAAAAGAAATCCCACTAGTTTTTACATTCATCCACCAGAGGCCAGGAATAAAAACATGATACAAATTAAAAAAAACCTCATTCCTATACTACATTACACACCCCACTACAATCTCCAATGAAAAACCAACCAACACACGGCTTCCCTGACTACTACATTCCGCACCTAACTACAGGCACCATTGCAAAAACAACTAAAACACGGCTTCCCTAACTACTGCTTTCCACACCCCATTACAGTCACCAACTCACCATTGCAACAACAGCTAAAACACGACTCCCCTGACGACTACATACTACATTCAACACCCCACTACAATCACCCTTGCAAACACAACTAAAACATGGCTTTCCTAGCTAATTTGATTAATATATAAACAGGTAATATTTGATTATTTTGTGCAATTGCAGCACTGTTCTTCGAGTATTGACAAACAAAAACAATAGTAAACAAATTTAGAAAGAGCAATTAAAAAAAGATTGGTAAAAGTGATGAACCTAAGTCATATTTGTGTAAACCCAATCCGTAAGTAAACCAAAGAAATCTTACACGAATTCGTAACAAGCTAAGCTTATATAGATTTCCAGTTACAGCTAATTCGTCATTTCCTTATCAATTCGTCATTACAGTAACAAGCTTATAGGAAACAAATAACTAAATTTAAATTACAAACCTATATGAGATAAGGAGGAGCGACGCCTTTATGCTGTGGTCGCGGAAGGAAGAGGACAAATTCTGTGGTGGGGGGAAACATCGGCGATGCGGCGGTGGGGAGCAGCTGCGGCGATGCGGCGGTGGGAGTGCGGTGTGTGTTGTGAGTATTGATTTCCTGCCCAGATAACCGCAGAGGGGAAGAGAAGAGAAACTAGGAGCCGGAAACCAGAGAGGGGAAGGTGAGAGTAGGTTTTAGGGAAACCAGAGAAGAGGAAGGAGAGGAGAAGCGGGAAAAGAAAAAATGTTGGGAATTATTTTTAGAAATACTTTGTGCGGCTCGTTTTTAAATTGAGCCCGCACTTGAGTTTAAAGCCCGCACTTAAAGTCAAGTGCTGCCAATTTTTTAAAATGAGCCCGCACTTGCTAAATTTTTTTTTTTTTTTTTGGGTGCTCTCAAGTGCTGCCAATTTACTAAATGAGCCGCACTTGAAGGGAAGCACATGGCGATTTTTCTACTAGTGATATGATGTTTTCTTGTATGAACTGGGCCACTTGCTTGGAACCCAACACTTTGAATGACCTTGCCTCGACCCACTCAGTGAAATAGTCAATTGCGACCAGTATGAATTCATGACCCCCGGTGCCTGTTGGAGTGACATTACCAATGACGTCGATACCCCAAGATGAGAATGGCCATGGTGACGACTGAGAATATAGCAAGGATGGAGGAGTGTGCTTCAAATTTGCACACTTTTGGCAGGTAGGACATTTCTTGACAAAGGAGTAACAATCCCGTTCGAGGGTAGTCCAGTAATATCGAGCCCTCATGACTTTGAGGGCCAACATCTTCCCATTCATGTGGGTACCATAGACTCTGGCATGCACGGTGTCCATGACTCTTTGTGCCTCGTGCTTGTCAACACATAGGAGATTGGGTCCGCTATGGGACCTCTTGTATAAAACGCCTCCTTCTATGACGAAATTGGCTGATTGTAATCGTAAAGCCCTTTGACTCTTGCTTGAAAAGTGCGGGGGATACCTAGAGTTTTGCAGATACATTTGAATGTCTGTAAACCAAGGCTCGTCTCTGTCAGGCTCGATGTCGTCAATAGCATGGACATATGCTTCTTCTTGATGTGTTTCAATTGTAAGTGGCATTTCAGCCTTGCCATTTGGAATGTTGATCATTGATGCTAGCTTTGCCAGTGCGTCGGCGAATTGATTCTCCTCTCTCAAGAGGTATGTGTAGCGAAGCTCTTCTACTTGCTCAGACAGGTTCTCAAGATAGGACTGGTATGGGGCCAAGCTTTCGCTCCTCACTTTCCATTTGCCGGAAATTTGATTGATGATCAGGGAGGAATCCCCGTACACTCTAAGTTTCTGGACACCCAATGCTACGGCGGCTTCCAGGCCCATAATGCATGCTTCATATTCTTCCGCATTGTTTGTGACGTTGAATTGCAATTTTGTTGACATAGGAATGTGAGTGCCATTCGGAGCTACTAGAATCACTCCAACACCACATCTGTTCTGATTTGAGGCACCGTCAAAGTGCAGCGACCAACTGTCATTGCTTGTCATTAGAATTTGCTCGCCGGGTAAGTCATAATCCTCCTCTTCTGCCTCGATGGGACAGTCGGCTAGGAAGTCTGAGACTTCTGAACCCTTGATGGATTTTTTAGGAATGTACTTGAGATCAAATTCCGCTAGCATGACCAACCATCTGGACAACCGTCCGTTGAGAGCTGGTTTTTCAAATAGATAATTGAGAGGATCCGCTTTGCTAATTACATACACTGTATGGGAGAGAATGTAGTGCCATATAGTTTCTTTGTGGCCCAAACCAAGGTGATGCTGAGTTTCTCGAGCTGAGTATATCTAGTTTCGTACGCGATCAGCTTTTTGCTTATATAGTATACAACATTCTCTTTACCTTCAACATCTTGGGCGAGCATGGCCCCTACTACTGAATCTGTTGTTGTAAGGTAAATCCTGAGGGGAATCCTTGGCATGGCTGGCTTTAGTACTTGCGGGTTGGAAAGGTAGTCTTTGATAGTGTCAAATGCATGTTGACAGTCTTCGTCCCATACCTTGGGCTCACTCTTGCGGAGCTTTCAAAATACCGGTTCACAGATCATAGTGAGCTTTGAAATAAACCTACTGATGTATTGCAATCTGCCAAGGAACCCCCAAATTTCATTCTCATTCGCCGGCGGTTTCATATCTAGGATGGCCTTGATTTTTAAAGGATCAGCCTCGATGCCTCGAGAACTTATGACATACCCGAACAACTTGCCTGACGTCACCCCGAATGCACATTTTTGAGGATTAAGCCTCATATTGTATTGCCTGAGCCTATTGAAGAACTTTCGAAGTACTAAGGTATGCTCGTGTCGCTCTTTGGATTTGACAATCATGTCATCGACATATACCTCGATTTCCCTGTGAATCATGTTGCTCATAATGGACGTGGCTGTTCTTTGATATGTTGCCCCCGCGTTCTTCAGTCCGAACGACATAACTGTATAGCAATATGTACCCCACTGAGTGATAAAGGTTGTCTTCTCCATATCTTCCTCTGCCATGGGAATCTGATTGTAGCCCGCATACCCGTCCATAAAAGAGAGTAAGGCATGATTTACGGTGTTGTCGACCAAGATGTCGATGTGAGGCAATGGAAAACCGTCTTTAGGGCTAGCCCTGTTAAGATCTCTGTAATCAACACACATTTGTACTTTTTCGTCTTTCTTTGGAACTGGGACGACATTTGCAATCTATTCTGGATATTTGGCTTCTCGAATAAACCCAACCTCTAGCTGCTTAGAGACTTCTTCTTGAATTTTGAGGGAAACGTCCGGTTTCAAGCGACGGAGTTTCTGCTTGATGGGCTTTGAACCTGGGATGAGGGGAATTGTATGATGACCGATGCTTGGATCAACCCCTGGCATATCATGATAGGACCATGCGAAGACGTCTATGTACTCTGAAAGTAGCTTGATAAGATCATCCCGCTCTGCTTGAGATAGAGTCAAACCGATCTGAACTAGTTTTGGATCACTGCTGTTAGAAAGGTTAACTTTTTCTGTTCCTCAATTATGGGCGTCCTATTTTCATGATTTTCAATAAATTTAGTATTTCAAGGTCAGTTTCTTGTGAAGCAAAGTTTTTTGCATTAGGAGTGTGTTTTGAATTTGGACTTGAAGAGTAAGAGGAAATTGAAGTGTTATTGAAATTAGCAATCATTACATCGTGAGCTTTAACTTGAAGTTCGTCCTTTAGAGGCTCTTGATTGATGCAAGACTCTAGCCCTAAACTCTTAGACTCATCACTAGACTAGGATCCAGACTTATCCTCTGATTCGGACTCGCTCATCATAGATCCTTCGCCCATAGTAATCTTGAACATTATGCCATTTGGAGCAGATATGTTGAGGGACTTCCTCCAGCCATTGACCATCTTCTCACTTGGAGCAATCATCTTAGATGGGTCAAAATCTTCGATTTGAGTGATCATCTGAACCATAGTATCTTCATAAATGATTGGTGTTCCTTTTTGGCAGAATAAAAGACCAAAGGCTGATGAATCAAGGCACTCAGGGGTAGCCTTATCTTGTATCGGAGGGGCATCCTCAAGGAAGTGACAGTCTTGAAAGATCTCGAATCCGAGGTAGGGAGCCCCTTTTGTAGTATCATAGAAAGGCTCTGGAAAGTCAAAGTACAGGTCATCTTCTCCTTCTTTTATGAATTGCCCATTGTGTGTACGCTGATGGGGAGGTACTTTGAATTGATCATTGCCAGCTCGACGGGCTATTAGCTTAGCCTCTTGTTTCTTGTTGTCGTACTTAGTCGGTTTGTATCCCAGACCACAACAGTTAGTCTGTCCATGAGTCTTGGAAGGAGACTCGGTAGGCGGTGGCAGAGTAGTGCCCAAGAAGCGCCCACGCTTAAGAATTATGTGCCTTGCCATGGGATTCATTTTTGACTCGATGCCTCCTACTTAAGCACTGAACCCCCAAAGGTCTTCATCATTGTCATCATGTTCTATTAATATCAGATCCTTGTCAGCTATCTTGGTTCTTGGATGGGATGCATTTAGAGTAATGAAATTTCCTTGGACCTCCATTCGGATTTTCTGGTGGAGTGAGGATGGCACAGCTTTGAGGTCATGGATCCAAGGTCTCCCCAAAAGGAGATTGAAACTTGCTTTGATATTGAGCACTTGGAAGCTCACTTTGCGCTCAATGGGGCATGTTCGGAGTAGTAGGGTGAGAGTTCCCATTGCTTCCCGACGAGTGTTGTCATAGGTACGAACACCTTCGGAGGAACTAGAAAAGTCACTAGTTGTGAAGCCCAAATTTTCAGCAGTGCGGAGAGGACACACGTTGATGGATGACCCATTATCCACTAGACTCATGGGGATGATTTTGTCTTTGTATTCAACGGTCAGATAGAGAGCCTTGTGATGGCTTGCCCCCTCAGGTGGGAGGTCTTCAGTTGTAAAGGTAATCCTTCTTCTAGATTTGTTAGTAACCCGACCAGTTCGTCAGGAGTGACTTCTGGGGTGACATTCAACTTGACAATAGCATTGATTAGAGCAGTGCGATGTTCCACAGAGGAAGCCATGAGTTGCCAAATATTAACCTCTGCCTTTGTGCGCTTCAATTGCTTGACCAAAGGATTGTCCTCGGTGGGTAGAGGGATATTAGTTGCCGGTATTGTCCTGTTGACTGGCTCTTGAATTCGACCGGATCTAGTCATGACCTGATGATAAGGTGTTTTTCCGTCGTTGAATAGAAATTCACCTCACCAAACAATATTTATAAAACCACTCAACTACCGGCTAGCGGTAAGCAAAGGGATCGTCCCAAAGAAACGGTGGTTATTGAGTTTGAAAGTCAATCTAGTTCGAACAAGGATTTGGTTTCGAATTGTCACTTTTAAGAATCTAAAAACTAAGAATTATGCTAAATTGAATCAAGAAAGGGAAACGTTAGGGAATCGAGGATAGACTAGGGAAACCGGGGGAAATGAATTCAACTATCTAGCAATGGTGATCATGCAACGAAATGGTGATTAGGCAAATGGCATCTAAAGACGAACCCGTCACCTCTCGGATAGGGAACGCTAAGCGTCTAATCCACGGAAGAGCTTTCGCATAATCCTAGAATAAACTAACTAGCATATAATAGGTACCGCCATTTGATCACACAAGATAGGCCCACAATCTCTCGCCAAACCTACCCTATGGTTCCAATGTGAATCTAATCGAATAGTATTTGCAACTACCACTCAACTAGAATGGATATCCTGTCATCAAATCATATTTAATCACATGAATCAACCAACAATCAATCAACAATATCCCCTAATTAAGCCCCTAGATTCTCCCCTTACCCTAACCTAATTCTACTCACTAGTCATTCTAGAAATCAAGCAATCCCTTAAGAATAAGCTAGCAAGCATGATATTGAAGGAGTAGGAGAAGAGAATTAAGAGTTCAATTGCACAATCAAATCACAAATTGAAAATCAAAGTAACTTCAATCAATGAAATCAAGAATTCAAGAAATTAAGGAATTGAAGAACAATCAACAACAAAGCAAGAGCAAGAATTAAGAAACTAAGAATTAAATTGCAAGAAAAAGAGAAGAGTTGAAGGAATTACAGAATTGAAGCTTGAAAATCAATGAGTTTCTCTATCTAGAACACTAGCTTGAAGAGCAAAATATCTAAAAACCTCCTAAAATCTATTTCTGAAAATTAATTGTTAATGAAAATAAAGAAAATTCTATTTATAATAAACCCCGAAAATAAGAGATTTAAACTCGAAAACTGAATCCCGCGAAGCTGTGCGAACGGGCATACCCAGCTGCGATCGCACCAGTGCGATCGTGCTGTGATCCATGCGAACGAGCTCAGCGACGATTCTCCTCCTTCGTGTCGTGCGATCGTGCTCAGCAACCGTGCGATCGCACGGTTCTGAATCGGCCAAATCTTCATAAATCCTCATGTGCTCGCACAGGAATTCAGTGCGAGCCCACCGAAATTCCGTGCGAGCGGGCTCCTCTGTGGTGCGATCGCACAAAATCACTCATAGTTCCTGCATCGATTTTCCAGATTCGTGCGAACGAGCTCCTCTGTGATGCGATCGCACAAATTCCCATATAGTTGTTCCTGCATCGATTTTACAAATTTGTGCGAACACACACTTCTGGGGGCACGAGCACACGAACCTGCTTGACTTTGGAGGCAACTTTACTACAAATCCCGCCTGTTAAGGACGCTTTTTTGACCATTTTACGACGCCGTAAGACGTCGAGAATTTAGCCATCGACGCTTTCAGGACGCGTCGAGAAAGTGAGAGTCGATAATTTCCTCGACGCTTTATTTCGTCGGGAATGAAGACGCCTTTTGCTGTCCCCATTTTCGATTTGGCGTCGAATTCTTCGACGCTTTTAGGCGTCCAGACTTTTGATATTGGTGTCGACACAATATTTTCCCGCTATGCCCACCTTTAAGCTATTTAATTTTCTCGACGCCAAAAAGCGTCCAGAAATTTGGATTCTCTTCAACGAAAAGCGTCCACAAATTTCTGTTGACATAAATGTTAATCTAAATGATTACGATAACACGACTCCATAAAGCGTCCACATTTATTTGTATAAGCTTTTTTTCACATATTCGTGTATCGCATATAAGCTCTTTTTATTCCTCGTACCTATTCCTGTATCGCATATATTTATAAAACATTATTCATCAGAATTATAAATTTAAAAATAAAGTGTTAACACAAGATCAATTAAACCTGAATTGTGAATAATTGGTCTTCAATTAACAATAAAATTAACTTACAAAAACTTAAGTAGTTAAATTTCATAGTACGTACACGTATGTTACCAACCAGAATCCAAACATACACGCATCTATATAACTAACCAAAATCCTAACCAAATAGTCCAAAACAACATCATAAATCTAACCAAAGAAATTAAAACTAAAACCTAGAAAAAATAACTAGCTAGGATGTACTATATATACTAAATATAGATGATCGATGTGAAGCTCCACTGTCTTGGCCTTCATGCGGCTTTTGCACCTTATCACGTTGGACGACCTTCAAAGAAAAATACAATTAATATGTAATAAGTACATAATAAATCGGAAACCAAAACCACGAAGGAAATTAAATGTCATCATTCATTACTGTGGAGTTGAATGTCGTCACTCATTACTAGGAATTGAATGTCATCACTCATTACTGGTTATTAACATCTCTCACTATCAACAACCCCTATCCACTCCATACATCACCTATCTTCCTAACAAATCAGAGACTGACTGACACAAGAGCAATCATTGTTTTTTAGAACAGATACGATCCGTAACTTAGTCAATGATCTAATTGCTAGAATGCACATTACTTGATTGCACTAGAATAACTAGGGAGAGTTGGTAATAAACTTCATGCACGTTACTTACTTGTTAGTATAAATACAAATTAGTATAAACAAATATCTGGCATGGAAAATCATTTCTAAACCAATGGCAATAGGAAAACATAACGAATAGTGTCAACTGCTTATCATTACAAGTCATGAACAAAAACTTGTTTACCTGTGTGCAACCAAAAATTTTGAGCAACTTGAGAGACCAGCAGCTGTCAGCAATTAATCCTAGTGCCTTGTCTATAAGGAGGCGACACCATGAAAGATCTAAGAACTCGAGATTTTTGCAACGCCTACCAAGAGAAATGGTTGTATTCTGGCCAACCTAGAGAAAATAACATACTCTGAGAATCCAACTATAGATAGCTCCACCGTTCAGACTTCCCAAGAACAACAGGAGAAAGACTGACAGCAAGCATTAGAAAGAAGTTAGATTGATACCTTGGAGATGTTATTAAGACTTAATTAAGACTTAATTACAGGGTAACAATTGAGCTCTTATCTTATATCAGATAAAAAATAATACGAAAGCATTCTGTTAAAGCTTAATTCTATTGCCTTTGTAAATAATATAGCAGATAGGTATTCCAAAAAGTTTTACAAAATAGCTAGAACCTAGACATATAAGAAACCCATGCAATTGAGCCTAGACACATACACACAAGCACAACAACACGCGCAAAATAAAACAACCTCGTGCCAAGATATGCACGCTGTTACAACCCTTGCTCAAATAAAAGGCATGCCCCTTATGGATAAGTATCCTACGTACGTGAGAATCTCAGCTAAGTACTACTTAGCATATAAGTTGTAAAGGTGTATGACGATTCTTTCATTATTATTTAGACCTAGAATACATACATGATACATGATAACTCTATAAGCTTGGTATTTCTTCTTAACAAGGAAGAATTAACAACATAATATATTGACTTTACCTGCATGGCTGCATTAAAACATGTTTATCTATCAGTTAGTTTGTGTTCTTTGCTTTAATAGTTAAAACATGGCTTGTCTATCATGAAAGTAGTGAGCTTCTTCAATTCTTAACATTAATTACTTTTTACAGAAGCTCAAACACTTTTTTTAAAACAGTTAGAATGTTTTGATTTGAGAGGAAGACAACACAAAAAAGATTCCAAAATACATCAGAGCAAGCATAGGGACTAGCTAAGAACATGACCTTTTAACATAGGCCTTATGATATAAAAAACTATCAATATACTTACCAGATGTAATAATCATAGGAAAGTCAGTCCTTGAGTGACCAAATGACCCATGGACATATAACAAGAATATCGGATTATTTACATATATTTGAAAATCTCTTCAATAAAATTGGTTATATACAGAAATAAAATTTTCCAATCATGGAGGACATCAAAGAATCCAAAGGGGAAAATGACAATTGTCTAACAACAGAGAAAAACATGTAGCAAAAGTAAATAACCTTTCAAGTCAAAGAATTTTAGATACTTGTTTTCTTAACTTTGAAACTCAAAAGAATTGAAGAAACTCATTACAACTCAGAGATTGAATGTTTCTCAATGGATATTACAACAAAATCAAAAGTAATGCATGTATTCAAAGCACACATGACACATCAACAATAATACAAAATCTACCCATATCAAATCGAAATCAAAAAAGAAAAAAAGAGACTATTCTAACCTGATAGGTAGCTACTATCGAAATCATTGACATGGTATTACATAAATATTCATGTGTGGAACACCTGAAATCATAATTTTGAGAAAAATATCAGAAACCCTAGATTTATCGAAAAGAATCAGAAAATCTAAAATGATTTTTATCAATCAATCGAATTAGAATTGATAATGGACCAAGAAATTGAGGGTGAAATCGCAAATCCTAAAGAATAAACAAAATTCGGATGAAATCATACTATACTAGATATAATATTAATTGAGAGCCTGTATACCGTACCTTAAAAAACCAATTAATTTGATGAGAACAGCAAAGAAAGTACCACAATCTGAATGAGAATTGCAAAAATAACAAACAATTGCAAAAATAACAAAGAATTGCAATCTCTTTGCGGTTTCTACAAAGGCTTGAACTCTTGAAGAAAAAGAAAAGAGATGAAAAGTTAGGGTTTGGAAATGTGGAGAACAAATGAGAAGTCCATTTCTTACACCGGTTTTCTTTTTTCCCTAAAGTTTAAACACGTGGGCTTCAATTCATATCACGTGACTGTAATATCTCGACGCTTTCATAAGTCGAATACTGGTTCCACCCGGAAAGGCGTCCACAAAACGCGCGGATACATGACCTAAGCTAACGCCTCTACCCCAACGTCGAGGGCTTTGCGTCCTCAAAGTATGTATTTTGTAGTAGTGAATATCAAGAAATTACGGAAGTGTAGAACAAATAAACTGCAAGTACTCTACAAAAGTTAAAAGGTAAGAAGGTCTGTGACAACTCTAACTATAAGAAAACATCCCTTAGAAGATATATAATATCCAGTATCCAAAATTCAAGATCAATAATTCAAACTCAACAGATACGCCTGCATCTACGTCGAGAAATAGTGGGTTTGTTGTAGTGTTAGTTAACCCAGTCAACAGAATATCTGTTGAGCTCAAGACACTTACAACAAACACAAAGAATTAGTTTTTTTTCCAAACCAATCACTCCATATTATGGCAAATTAGAACAAATATTCTGAGGTTTGAAACAATACATACAGAGCATTGTAAAGTATCTCAAATAGAAAAAAGAAATAGAATTTCAACACCTTAGCAACTTGATAATTACAAGGAGAACACAAATTATACCTATATATTCACACCCCTGTATCTAAAGATCTAAACTACCGAAGCACGCGAACTAAAAAGAATCTACTGATCGATGGAAAAAACAAAGTGGGTGACAATAAAAATAGAAAGGTATAAATCATATGGTTTACATCCATGTCAAATGGGCCAAAATTTTGTTTTAGGGATGGAAAGGTATAAATCATATATGCTAATTAGGAAGAAACACTAACAAATAAGTTATATCAAGCCAAATTGTAGCATAACTTATCAATTTTTAGTTCCCTGCTATCGGTGTACAGAGAGCATCAATAAGACTTGCTTCTTGTTGTATTGTTAGTGCTTCTAAGTTCACATTCTATAAAATTTATCTTGTTTCTCCTAAGATATTCAATGAAAAAGAGCTATTATTACACTAAAAAACTTTGAGCAAGACAGAAAAATACAAACTAACCTTACAAGTTACAACAGATATGGACTAATTTGGATTGTACAAGGCTAGAAAAGAAAATTACTCTCTTTAATTGTTGTCATTTAAAACAACAACAGTACACAAAAGGCATAAATACAACCGATCAAGAGGCAAGCAACTCAAATATAGCCAACATCAATCACATGTAGAGAAAACTATTCTGTCGACATCTTAAGCATATTATGTCCCTTAAATCCAACACATTTACCTTTCAGTCATGAAAAAATATCAGCTGGAAAGAATAAAGGTTTCAACAGCACTCCAAAACGAAAAAATCATCACAAATGAGGACGAGAATCGGAAATTTTTACTCAACATAGACAAATCTAAACCCAATTTAAAGAGTGAGCTTAAAATTACTCGGGTCTGAACTAATTATATGAGAAGAACGAAATTATACAATATCATTCAACTGCAAATAAGTACCGAGATTTTAAAAACACAAAGGAGCAAAAATTGAAAAAACAAAAAGAAACGAATTGTAAATGAAAATTTGTGCTACCTTTCACAAGATTGACGAGGAGATGATGAACCATTGACATGTCGAACAAGATCTACAAACCCAGAGAATGAAATTAAAATAAAAAAAAATTGGAGAGGGGAGACAGAGAAATACAAGCCCAAGAGAAGATAAATGAAGAAGCTACTTGAAAGACCTTACCATTCCAATGAGAGAAGAGTAGATCTGAGATTCTTTTGCTGGAGATGAGAGGCGGTGACTGAGTGAGGGTTATTCAATGAGGCGTTTCCCAAAGAAGGTGAAGTTGCGGGCAACACGTATCTAATTATCAAACATCACGTGGGTTACACGTGTGTTCTCAACGCCAAATGCTGTCTAGATAATCCTGGACGACAAACGGCATCATGAATAAGCGGAAATCAATTTTTTCCACCAACGCTCTAGCCCAAGCGTCAGAGCTCCCGGCGTCCAGAAACTAAGGCTTTTGTAGTAGTGTATTATGGAACAAGTATAGAAGAACACTAATATTACTAATCAAATAAATGAGTACACGCCAACTAATGTCCTAAATCGAGTGAAAGATTCTAGCATCAAGCAAAGTGAACTAAGGGCAAGCACTAGTCAATCCCCCTACATCCGGGCATACCACGCCAAATCTCTAGATCTTATCCACCCTTGAGAATAGTGTCTCAAGACACCGCGAAGGCGCCAGAAAATCAACAATAGGCTACCCGACATCTTAGCATGACAACCTTGTTCCTTAAGCTTGACCAAATCCTCCCTCCACCGACAATGACTCAACTCTAAAGGGTCAAGAGGGCTTTTAGGGCGTAACGTAGGCTAGGGGTAAGGTGCGGAACAAATTTGGCAATTTGGTGCTCATACCTAAAGTGAAGCGCAATAATAGAACTAAACTCAAGCATTTTGAACCAAACACAAACTCGTACCACTATTCTAAACAACTATTCTAAACTACAACTCTTTTTGCACTTTTTTTCTTGATTTGATTTTCCTTTTTTTTGTGTTTCAAATGAAAATTTTCATGCCTTATTTTTCTCTATTTTTTTGGCTTTTTCACAACTTATATACAACATTCTTCCAAAACTTTGCCATTCATACAAAACAATATTCATTCCTCAACTTTGCATAATTACTCCAAAACAACAAGCATCATAACTCTAAGCTTCACTATCACTTCTAAGGGTGAAAACAAAACAAAGGCTATTAGGCTTGTAATGTGCTTATAAGAAACGAAGGGTCAAGGCTCAAATGGCTAGCAAAGGGGGCAAATGCAAACAAAAACATATGAGAAAAATAGAAAATAATGTCCTAAACTAAAAAGAAAAATAGTCACCGAAAGAAATGCCTCTATCGTCCCCTAAAGTAGTTCGGTCGCGGTCTCGGGAAGAAAATGGTCAAACTCGAAAGACAAGAAAGTCAATGCTAAGGATCCATGCCACTCAATATATGAAAATGTGTTTGGGCTTATTTGAACATGAACCTCACAAGGGAGCAAATACCATCCTCTCCGGCTTCAAATCACTAGAGAAATCGACACCATCTTACCACAAGCCAAGAGTTCATGACGCATGCTACCCATAGTTCAACCAACTTTCTTGACACCAAATCCTAGACTCGACCCAAGACATTAAAAACCGAGTAAAAATCTACCAATTAGGAATAAAAGCACTCTAATCTACAAGTTCCAATTTTATATGCCCCAATCAAGAATATTGCCTAAGAAAACCTAGAAAAACTTGCCTTGACGAAGAGGAAATCAAAACAAAAGGAAAAGGAAGAAAATAAGAAAACACACCAAAAAGGGAAACAAAAAGAAACAAACAAAAAGAAAAGAAACTAGAACCAAACTAAATCAAACTAAAAACAAAGAAACAAGCACATAATGGTATGATTCATAGCAATGAGCATCAACAAGTAGCCAACCACACAACAAAACTCCCCTCAAGCTAGAATTAGGCCATGTCCTCAAGGCCTAAAACCAAGAAAGGAGGGGCACAACTGCCCATCCAACCAAATGCCCCAACATGATGTATGTCCGTCCCCTAAAGTATGCAATAGAGTTAGAAGGATGTTACCGGAAATGTCGTGGGAGCAAGTCCCGCAAAGAGCCGTTAAAACCCGAACAAACTCACCAAAATAAAGACGGACAAGGCAAAAGGTGGAAAGTGTGAACCCACCGCAATGAAACATACCAAAACAATGTATAGAAGCCGCGGGGTGCCTCCCGGGAGCGCTCGTTTAACGTCATTAGCTTGACGAATCCCCCCCAAATTCAAGGGGGGTCCTTGAGATCCAAGGAAAAAAAAAATCCAATAGAGTCTCCCAAGAAATAGTGTTTGAGCCGATGCCCATTTACTTTGAAGGACATGGAATCATCATTCCGAATCTCGATAGCACCATGGGGGAAGACCCGAACAACATCGAACGGACCGCTCCACCGGGATTTTAGTTTTCCCAGGAACAACTTCAAGCGAGAGTTATAAAGGAGGACCTTCTCCCCCTCCTTGAACTCTCTCTTCTTAATCTTGGCGTCATGATATTGTTTAGAAGGCGCCTTGTAGATGCTTGCCTAGTCATAGGCATTCATGCGGAGTTCTTCTAACTCATGGAGATCGAGCAAGCGTCGCTCACCCGCACTAGTGAGCTCAAAATTCAAAGTTTTGATGGCCCACATGGCCTTGTGCTCAAGCTCCACCGGCAAGTGGCAATTCTTGCCATAAAAAAGTTTGTAGGGAGTCATCCCAATTGGCGTCTTGAAAGCCGTTCTATACGCCCATAAGGCGTCATCAAGTTTGATTGACCAATCCTTGCGGTTTTTTGGCAACCGACTTGTCCAAGATAGACTTGATCTCCCTATTGGTGACTTCCACTTGACCACTAGTTTGAGGGTGATAGGCCACACCAACTTTGTGACGAACACCATACTTCCGCAAGAGAGCCTTGAACTTACCATGGGCAAAATGGGACCCTCCATCACTAATCAAAGCCCTAGGAACCCCAAAACGCGGAAAGATGATCTTCTTGAAGAGGCTGACTACCACTTTATGATCATTAGTGGGAGATGCAACGGCTTCCGCCCACTTGGAAACATAGTCAACCGCTACAAGAATGTAGAGGTTGCCATAAGAAGAAGGGAAGGGACCCATGAAGTCAATTCCCCACACATCGAACACTTCCAAATCTAGGATGGGATTTTGTGGCATTTCATGTCTCTTGAAAATATTACCCTTTCTTTGACAACGATCACAAGATTTGACAAATGCCCAAGCATCCCGAAAAAGGGTAGGCCACCACAACATGCTTTGAAGAATCTTGGAAGCGGTTCTATCACCTCCCATATGGCCACCACAAGGGGAGGAGTGTCACATACGAAGGACACTAGGGAACTCTTCATCCGGAACACATCTCCTTAAGAGGCCATTCGGGCAACGCCTCAACAAAGTGGGCTCATCCCAAATATAACGCCTAGAATCATGCTTCAACTTGCGGCGCTCTTGAGTGGTGAGATCTTCCGGGATTCCCCCACAAGCCAAGTAATTAACGATGTCTACAAACCAAGGGAGTTCCCAACCATATACAAAGTATCATCTCTCAAAGCATCCTCGATTGGGACATCATCCGGAGCAACACTCCCGAGTTCAAGCCTAGATAGGTGGTCGGCCATCACATTCTCGGCTCCTTTCTTATCTCTTATCTCAATATCGAATTCTTGAAGGAGTAGAACCCAACGAATGAGTCTCGGTTTGGCCTCCTTTTTCTCCATAAGATAGCGAATAGCCGCATGATCCGTGTACACAATTGTCTTTGACCCTACTAAATAGGTCCTAAACTTCTCAAATGCATGCACAATGGCGAGAAATTCTTTCTCGGTCGTGGTGTAGTTGGCTTGAGCTTGATTGAGAGTCTTGGACATATAATAGCTCACATGGAGCTTTTTGTCCTTTCGTTGACCAAGAACTCCCCCAACCGAGAAATCTCTTGCGTCGCACATCAATTCAAAAGGTAGAGACCAATCCGGAGCTTGAACTATGGGAGTAGAAATAAGGGCACTCTTGATTGTGTTAAAGGCCTTGAGACATGCAGAATCAAAGTGAAAGTCACAATCTTTTTGGAGAAGGTTAGTGAGAGGTCGAGCAATAGAGGAAATGTCTTTAATGAATCGCCTATAGAATCCGGCATGCCCAAGAAAGGACCGGATCCCCTTAACATTCACCGGCGGAGGCAACTTCTCTATGACTTCGATTTTCGCTCTATCCACCTCGATCCCATGGTGAGAGACTTTGTGCCCTAGAACAATTCCTTCCTCCACCATGAAGTGGCATTTTTCCCAATTGAGCACTAAGTTGACTTTCTCACACCTCGCAAGGCACTTCCCAAGATTTATGAGGCATTCATCATAGGTGGATCCTCCCACCGAAAAGTCATCCATGAACACCTCCATTTCTTCTTCAAGCATATCACCAAAAATACTCATCATACACCTTTCGAACGTCCCGGGGACATTGCAAAGCCCAAATGGCATCCTCCTATAGGCAAAAGTCCCATAAGGGCAAGTAAATGTAGTTTTCTCTTGGTCTTCCGGGTTTATGGGGATTTGAAAGAAACCGGAATAACCATCAAGAAAGCTAAAATACTTGTGTTTGGTTAGACGTTCAAGCATTTGATCAATAAATGGTAGAGGAAAGTGGTCCTTCTTAGTGGATAGATTGAGTTGGCGATAGTCAATACACATGCGCCACCCGGTTACCGTCCGGGTGGAAATGAGTTCTCCATGTGAATTCTTGACTACTGTCATCCCACCCTTTTTTGGAACCACATGGACCGGGGATACCCATCGACTATTAGAAATAGGATAGATAATCCCGGCCGCCAAAAGCTTCATTATTTCCTTCTTAACCACCTCTCCCATAGGTGGATTAAGTTTTCTTTGCCTCTCACGATGTGGGACGGTGTTGTCCTCAAGCTCTATATGATGCATGCAAAGGGTTGGGCTAACACCTTTCAAATCTCCAATATTGTAGCCCAAAGCCCTTTGATGACGTTTCAAGACATGAGTGAGCTTGAGCACTTGCTCGTCATCTAAAGAGGAATTTATAATCACGGGGTAAGAAGAGTTTGGTCCGAGAAATGCGTATCTCAAGCTCGAAGGTTGAGGTTTTAGCTCTACCTTGGGAGCTTCCTTACCAATTTCGGCTTTATCCAAAGCTTCTTTCCCATCCAACACAAGCATGCATTGCTCGGGTTGAGTGCAAGGTGGTGTGGCATCCAAGAGCTCCTTGTAGTTAGCCACTTCGATCCCTAAAGTACCTAGACCATGTCTATTCAAAAGAACAAGCTCAAGTGGATCATTAGTGGTGAGCAAATGCTCGTGCATGTCATTCACAATGGGATCAAAAGAGTCAACCAAGAGACATTTCTCATTAGTGGAACTAGGATAACGCATAGCTTTATTAAAGTCAAAGAACAAACTATCCTTCCCAACTTTCAAAGTAATGTTCCCTTGCTTGACATCAATAATTGCCCCGGCCGTAGCCAAGAATGGGCGGCCTAGAATAATAGGGACATGCACGTCCTCATCTATGTCTAGGACTACAAAGTCGACGGAGATCACTATCCCACCAACCCTCAAGGGCACATCCTCAACCTTACCAATAGGGTACTTGACCGAACGGTCGGCAAGTTGCAAGGTGATGTTGGTTGGGACAAGATCTCCAACATCAAGCTTGGCAAACACCGAATAAGGCATTAGAATAACGCTAGCACCCAAGTCACACAAGGCATTGCTTATTTCAAGCTCCTTAATAGCACAAGGGATAGAAAAACTACCCGGGTCTTTGAGTTTGGGTGGCATTTGGTTGAGAATGATAGCACTACAATTCTCGGTGAGGTTCACCGTCTCCTTTACGTCGCAATCTCGCTTCCCACTCAAGATTTCTCAAGGCATTTATTTCAATGCTTCCGTAAAGGGGAGGGTGATGTGAGAATTTCGAAGAACATCAAGGAATTTTGAGAATTGCACATCCAACTTGTGCCTTATGAATCTTTGGGGATAGGAAAGTTTAGGAGTGGGGAGAGGTAGGAGAGTTGCCTCCTTTGGTATAGGAGTTTCACCTACTTCATTGATGGAAGGCTCCTCTTCTACCACATCATTGTCACTAGACTCAATGACTCCCTCTTGATCCTTCCCATTAGGCTTAGAAACCTTACTAGCTCGAGGAACATCATCTAAGATCCTCCCACTCCTTGTCACTATGTCATTCATTTGCCTCGGAGCATGACTTTGGGGTGGGAGACTAGCATGCGCATGATGTTCCCTAAAGGTATTTGCATGTTAGGCTAGTTGGGTCTCAATCATCTTCAAGTGAGTGTTGGATGGTTTGAATCCATCCTCAAACTCGACATTCTTCTTGGCTTGCGCCCCCACAAACGACTCCATGAGAGCCTCAAGATTAGACTTGAGAGGCGTGAGTGGTGGAGGTGCAACGCCATAACCACTAAGGTTTGCTTGATATTGCTTGCCAAAGGTCCTCGGTCCATTGAATCCGGGAGGTGGCAATTGAGACGCACCATAAGGACCTCCCGAGTTCAAAGGATAACCCCCACTTGAGGCACCCCTAAATTGCCCATAAGAGTAGTTATAACCCCCTCCACCTTGATGGTTGGGATTATAACTCCCTTGGTTGTATTGGCCTTGATTGCCAAAACCTTGAGCTTGACCATAGGGCGCTTGGATTTGATAGCCTTGTGCTCTATAGCCACCTCGATTTTGGCTATCATACCCACTTCCTTGGCCATAGCCTTGGTGGGGACCATACATGGAGGGCCCTCTAGGTTGCCTAGAAAAATTAGGATTGTTAGGGTTGTTATCATTCCTATACCTCTCATTAATGGAATTAGCATACTCTACATCAAACTCTCCGTCATACGAAGGGCCATAATCCACAAATGACAAGTTATGAACTAAGGGGCATGCATCGGGGGAATGACTATAGTCTTGGAAATTTTCACAAAAAAATGTGCCCGGAGGCATTGAGCCATAAGAACTAACCTTGCCCTTCCCCTTAGAGAGAAGAGTGGCCGAGGGAGGAGGAATTGTAGACGGTGATGGCGGTTGGCTCATGTGTTTTCGAGCTTCTCCAAGCGTGAGGTAAGCTTCTCTATCATCCTTGCTTGCTCTATGCCGTACACCGAACCCTTACCATCTTCACTCCTACCTTTCCCATCATAATTCCTTGTGCCTACATTCCAAGATTGGTAGTTTTGAACTATATCCTCAATGATTTCCTCTATTTGATCCTTAGTTTTATTCATAATGGGGCCTCCCGCACCCGCATCAAGACTTGTCTTCGAACTCGGACTCAACCCCAAGTAAAATGTTTGGAGCAACAACCATTTAGGAATCCCATGGTGAGGGCATTCCCTTTGGTACTCCTTGTAACGATCCCAAGCTTCGAAGAGTGACTCGTCTCGCTTTTGCTCAAAGGATTGGATCTTATGGCGACACTCCGCCGTCTTCCCATGCGACACCATTGTGCTTGACCTCCTTGTCAAGCCAATCCAATCACTCATCTCGTTGGGCTTGACCTCCTTGTCAAGCCAATCACTCGCTCGCCCAAGTAGAGAGAACCGAAACAATGTCAACCTCACATAATCCGATGTGACACCATTGTGTTTGATTGTGTCACAATAGTGCTCGAACTGTTTGAGATGTTCGTGAGGTGATTCATTACTCTTCCCACAAAAGGGGTGGCTTTGCACCAAATTGATCAAGGCGGGCTTGATCTCAAAGTTGTTGGCACCCGTTGTTGGGGCTTGAATTCCACATGTAGCTTCGAATGCCCCCGGTATTCCCAAGTTCTTAACCGGGAGCGCCATGTTCTCAAACACTTGCTCACTCTCATGTTGTTCCTCACCAACACTCAACGAAGCGAATCTGTTATTGCTTGATGAGCTACACCGTACACGCCTTTGTCTCCTAAGTGTCCTCTCCAATTCAAGGTCAAGAGGATGGAGGATCCTTTGACGAGTACGCCCCCTAACAAGCATACAAACTCAACCAAAACCGTGAGCAATGCCAAGGAAAAAGAAAGCTAAGCGAAATTGCAATGTTTTTGTATTTTCTAATGATCAACTAAAACTCAAAAACAACAACCGTTCCCCGGCAACGGCGCCATTTTGATAGGCGTATTTTCCGTCATTGATAGAAAACAACCTATGCAAACAATATTTATAAAACCACTCAACTACCGGCTAGCGGTAAGAAAAGGGATCGTCCCAAAGAAACGGTGGTTATTGAGTTTGAAAGTCAATCTAGTTCGAACAAGGATTTGGTTTCGAATTGTCACTTTTAAGAATCTAAAAACTAATAATTATGCTAAATTGAATCAAGAAAGGGAAACGTTTGGGAGTCGGGGATAGACTAGGGAAACCGGGGGAAATGAATTCAACTATCTAGCAATGGTGATCATGCAACGAAATGGTGATTAGGCAAATGGCATCTAAAGACGAATCCGTCACCTCTCGGATAGGGAACGCTAAGCGTCTAATCCACGGAAGAGCTTTCGCCTAATCCTAGATTAAACTAACTAGCATATAATAGGTACCGCCATTTGATCACACAAGATAGGCCCACAATCTCTCGCCAAACCTATCCTATGGTTCCAATGTGAATCTAATCGAATAGTATTTGCAACTACCACTCAACTAGAATGGATATCCTATCATCAAATAATCATATTTAATCACATGAATCAACCAACAATCAATCAACAATATCCCCTAATTAAGCCCCTAGATTCTCCCCTTACCCTAACCTAATTCTACTCACTAGTCATTCTAGAAATCAAGCAATCCATTAAGAATAAGCTAGCAAGCATGATATTGAAGGAGTAGGAGAAGAGAATTAAGAGTTTAATTGCACAATCAAATCACAAATTGAAAATCAAAGTAACTTCAATCAATGAAATCAAGAATTCAAGAAATTAAGGAATTGAAGAACAATCAACAACAAAGCAAGAGCAAGAATTAAGAAACTAAGAATTAAATTTCAAGAAAAAGAGAAGAGTTGAAGGAATTACAGAATTGAAGCTTGAAAATCAATGAGTTTCTCTCTCTAGAATACTAGCTTGAAGAGCAAAATATCTAAAAACCTCCTAAAATCTATTTCTGAAAATTAATTGTTAATGAAAATAAAGAAAATTCTATTTATACTAAACCCCGAAAATAAGAGATTTAAACTCGAAAATTGAATCCCGGCAGCTGTGCGAACGGGCATACCCAGCTGCGATAGCACCAGTGCGATCGTGCTGTGATCCATGCGAACGAGCTCAGCGACGATTCTCCTCCTTCGTGCCGTGCGATCGTGCTCAGCAACCGTGCGATCGCACGGTTCTAAATTGGCCAAATCTTCATAAATCTTCATGTGCTCGCACAGGAATTCAGTGCGAGCCCACCGAAATTCCGTGCAAGCGGGCTCCTCTGTGGTGCGATCGCACAAAATCAATCATAGTTCCTGCATCGATTTTTCAGATTCGTGCGAACGAGCTCCTCTATGATATGCGATCGCACAAATTCCCATATAGTTCCTGCATCGATTTTCCAAATTTGTGCGAACACACACTTCTGGGGCACGAGCACACGAACTTGCTTGACTTTGGAGGCAACTTTGCTGACCCGTGCGAACGCACATAAATTTCGTGCGATCGCACGGGCCCTGTTCGAGCAATTCTCAGCTATTTTCCATCATTTTCAATATTTTTACCTGAAAAGTACAAAGATGGAATAAGGGGATAAAAATGCAACAAAACTACGCAAAACTATCGAAAATCTTAATAAAATTCTATAAAATCCTAGGCCTAGAGCGACATAAATGCCGCTCATCACCTGAACACTGTTTTCTGCCTTGGTGTCCAGGTACCAATCGGGGTTCACAATTTCTTGGCATTCATCGTCAGAGATGTCCTCAATAGGAGGGTCTTGGTATATGTTTTCATCGTCGCTGGCCCATATCCCACAAATGTCTTCTTGAGGCAATCCGGTAACAAACCGAGGCTCTGAACCTTTACTTGGTTGCACAAGGTAGGGCGCAGGCCTCTGGTTATGGAAAATTTCCTCTACCTCAAAAGGACCCACTGCATGGAAAAGAGTTTCCTGATTGTCTTCGAGAGCCCTTATGCGAGCCTCAACTTCTTTAACACGTTCATAGAGCTCTGCTACAGCCGTTGCTAGTGAAGTCATCTTGAATAGGATTATGAGAGAATGAGTCCGAGCACCTAGTTACCACATGATTTAAATTTAGAACTTTGAGACCTAGACTTGACTCTAAGTTCCACTCCGAAGATTCGGGATTTTGGATTTTGTATTTGTATTCGGGATTTGCGACCCGTTGGGAATATTTGAAAGGAGCTTCATTATTTTGTGGAGGCTTTCTCCTTGTACTATAACTAGGAATATCAAAAAGGGATTTCGACCGATTGGAATTTGGACTATTTTAGGGGAATTCTAACCCATTGGAATTTGGAAATTGGACTTGTATTATTTCAAGGGATTTTCAACCCGTTGGAAATGTTTTAGTAGATCGGATTTGTATTATTTCAGGGGAGTTTCAACCCATGAGAAAGGGAATTTGGAAATTGAATTTGTATTATTTCAAGGGGATTTGAACCCGATCGAAAGGGAATTGGATTTTGTATTATTTCAAGGGGATTTCAAACATTCAATAGAATTTGAAAATATTTTAGGGGAATTTCAACCCATTGGATTTTGGAATATTTCAAGGGAATTTCAACCCATAGTAGAGTTTGGAGTATTTTAGGGGAATTTCAACCCGTTAAATTTCGAAGAATTTTAGGGAGATTTCAACCCTTTGAATTTTGAAGTATTTTAGGGGGATTTCAACCCTTTGAATTTCGAAGTATTTTAGGGGGATTTCAACCCTTTGAATTTCGAAGTATTTTAGGGGGATTTCAACCCTTTAGGAAGTGTTTTTGAATTTTGTATTTGGGAGCAATGGGAGGCAAGAATTTTTTGTAGTTCGAAGATGAATTTGAAATTTGAATTTGATTCGGAGTTTGAACTTTGAAATGGAATAGATGCACTTTTGTGTAGAGTGTGAGGCTTTGAATTTGAAAATTCCTGCATTATGTCGCCATGAATTTGAGACATTGGATTTCGAATTTTGAAAGTCCGGCATCATGCCGCCATGGACTTTGGAATTTTCAAGTGTTTGGTCATGGAATTTTGAATTTGAATTGAATGGGGAAAATTCGGCATAAAACCATCACGGATTTGGAATTTGAAGTTTTCGAATATAGGACTTGAAATTTGAAAGATTGAATTTAGGAGTTCGAACTTGAGGTTTGAAAGATGGAATGGAAAAGTCGGTATTACGACGGCACGAGTTTGGACATTTGAACTTGAGTTTTTGAAATTGGTAACTTGAATTTGAGGTTTGAGAGATGGAATTGAAAAGTTGGAATTACGCCATCATGAATTGAGACATTTGAAATTGAGGTTTTGAAATTGGAGGTTTTTGAAGGCTTGAACTAGAAAATCCGACATTATGACGCTGTTGGATTGAATTTTGAATTTGGGATTTGAAATTTGGACTAGAAAATCCGGCTTAATGACGCCGTTGGATTTGAATTTTGAATTTTGAAATTTGGACTAGAAAACCCGGCATTATGACGCCGTTGGATGGAATTTGAATTTGGCATTTGTGCGTGAGGCGTGTTTAAGGGTTTTGAATCAAATGGAGTGGCACTCCTAAAAGACCTTAAATCGGCGATTTTGGATGCATTTTAAACTTGAATGATGCTCCTAGGGGTTTGGTTTCCTAGTTGGAGATAATGGTTTTGGCAAAGCTAGAACTCGAGGTTAGACATTCACGCGTGCAAAGACGCCCACACAATGCACAAATAACACGTTGTCACACTAACATGGATATGAAATGCGACATGCAAAGTTCTCAACCTAAGGTCGGTCTAAGTTTTGTATGATGCAAGTGGTCGGCATTAGGTGTTAAAAGGGTACTTGACTAAGAGGAGGATCCGGCAACAACTTGCACGTCGACCTAAGGGACGTGTGTGTCGGCAGACGACCTCCATGCTTGACATCGGGAATGTCAAGAAAATGCCAAGTTTCGGTAGGCGCGGAAATGGTCACACACTTTGGTCAGGAACCGTATAGAGAGTCACCATTTCGTTGCCCCTGGGGCTAGCCCGAATGTAGAACACATCCGTATTGGGCAAGGTAGAAATTCGTTATGCACAAATATGGTTTTCGAAATATGCATGAAATGCCTAGAAATTGAAAATTGAAAATCGCATTCGAATATTGTATTTGAAAGGCTCGTTTTTCGACATTTGTTCTCAAGGTTTGGGAGTGTCCTTCGAAATTCAAAAACAGACTGACTCCCACTCGAAAACTTGAGCTACATGGGCAACCAGCCACTGTAAGACACTGTGCTGGATGCAGGCAGTGGCGTTTGGCACAGGGGTCTGCGCCTGGCGCCAAAGCTGGCATCCAGAACTTAAGCAAGGAAGTGGCTTGCTGCTCAAAGTATGCTCGTATTATCAAAATTGAAATCAGGAACTCCTAGAGGAGTCGCCAGAATTGTAGGGGGTATTTTTCCTCTCGTACTTTTTTGTATTTCCCCTACGAGAGTGGCTTTAGAACTTTGTATATTTTTGGATTTCGAAGGAGTCGCCACCAAAAATTTTTAAGGGTCCCGTTTGGAAAGACCAAATTTGACTCTATATTGGATAAGGCATTGAATCTTAGAAACAGATGTGTGAGATCCGGGCAAGGGAACGAGATGCTTATTCCGAGAGATTTAGAAATTATATTCGAATGCATGGCACAAAATTTTTTCGAATAACCCTAGTCATGACACTATGTGGGTTAGGATTTAGTACTTGAACAAATAGAATTTCTACTTTGTATTGTGACCACTTTGCTTTAAAGTTACTTTTAGGGAACCTAAAACCGGTTTGTCCAAGAAATTATCTTTGTTAAGCGTGGTGTAACCTTGCATTTTATTGTATTTAGCATGTGAGGTGATGAAAGCAATAAACAAGTAAAGCAACATCACAATAGAAAATAAATGCGTAATTAGTAAAAATACATCACCACCTAGAAAAGGACTAGGTGGGAAACCACATTGCCTTGAAGGACAGGCCCGGCCCTGAGGGTAGGCGAGGAGTGCCACCGCCCAGGGCCCAAGGCTCGGATGGGCCCAAAAATTACCGCATAAGCTGCTATGAAGAGAGAACAAAGTAATAAAAATGGCATTTAATGTACCAAAAAGTACGTAAAATTCTGTAATGCTTTCAATTGTACTCCTATAAATCCAGATTTCAATTAAAAACGTCATTAACTCCTGTAAATGGAGATTATTAAAGACAATGATAGTTTCCAATAAAAAATTGAAAGACTATATACTCCCATTCTCCGAATAATACTTCCTGTTTTTTAATTTTTGCATTTGGAAGGAATTCAAACCATCAACCCTTCATAATCAATTGAATAGCCTCGTTTACCCTTTGAAACATCTAGTACAACAATTTCCTCCATACTTTTCTTCTTTTAATTGGTATTGAAAATTGAAAAGAAATGAATTTTACACCGATAATCGATAACTCCAATGTTTAATACGGAGTACTTTTCTTCTAGTATTATGGGATGAGGGAAGACGATCGAACATAGTGTCCTTAGTTTCTTTGTTGGATCCAAAATTTACCCAAAATTTGTAAAATTTATGTTTTTATTTTTACATAACTAGTGAATCATAAGGGATCTGGCTTATAATACAAATACTATACGACGTACTAAGGTTCAGATTATTCAAGACTTGAAGTGTGAACCTTGTCCGGAGATATCATGTTATTTCACTGTTTTTTTTTTGGTATGTAACTATGTCTGTGTATGGATTTATGAAAACTGAAGTTGTGTACAATCGTACTACCTATCATTTTACTCATTAGTTGAATTCTTTTTTAATAATGTTTATATGATGGTAATCAGTAAAATGATAAAAGGTGTACAAGTTTTTCTTTTTGTTGCAAAAATGGGATATAAATGAATGTTTAGTTTTTATACTCGGAGTCTCGGATGTAGTAATCGACATGTGCTTACACTTTAAATTAGTGGCAAGACCGCAAGGGTGAAGGGGCACTTGTATATTAGTTAGCCTAGGGCCTCTAAATTATCAGGACCGGCCCTGTTGAAGGACTAGGCAAGTAAAGTTGCATAATAGTAAGTGCGGAATTGAAAAGTGCAATATTTAAAGGCGTTATTGAAATTGCGATATTGAAGTGCATAATTGAAAGGAGTTACTGAAATTGCGATGTTGAAGTGCATAATTAAAAGATGCGATATTGAAATTGAACTATTGTATTTGAGATTCGAACGCCAAACGACTTCTTAAGAATAAGTGCGGCCGACACGGATTCAAGTCTAGAAATCTCAACTTTAGGACAAGTTGCTCATCTTAAAGTGTCTTAGATTTTTGACATAGAAATTGAACTTGAAATATTGAAACTTGAATATTGAACTTGAAATATTGAACTTGAATATTGAACTTAGGAGTAATGAATCTCAAAGATTAGACCTTTTAATGTTGAAAAGGCTTCATCTTTAATATGCTCCATATATTGAGATGATTCTAGTTTAGGGAAGTGATTACAAACAACCCTAAACATCATTGAATTTTGAAACTTGTATTTGAATATTGAAATGAGGAGTATTGAATCTCAAAGATTAGACTTTTTAATGTTGAAAAGGTTTCATCTTTGATGTGCTCCTATTTTGATGTGGTTCTAGTTTAAGGAAGTGATTACAAACAACCTTAAACATAATTGAACCTTGAAACTTGAACTTGAATATTGAAAAGTGGAGTCTTGAAGCTCAAAGATTAGACCTTTGAACATTAAAAAGGCCTCACCTTTGATTACTCCATGTTTTGAAAATGATTCTCGTTTAAGGAAGTGATTATAAACAACCTTAGACATCATTGAATCTTGAAACTTTGTATTTGTATCATAGAAAGTGTTGATTTTGTAAAAATATGTGATTGATTTTGTAAGAATAAAAGTGCCAACTTTACTAATCATTTTGAAAGAGAAATTATGGAAACATAGTAGATTAGGATTGGGATTCGGAATTACCTAGTTAGGTTTAGGTTAGAATTCCTCTTGGAGCTCCCAATTGCTTGAATATTTAAAGTTTATATGGGATTTTTGAAGAGTTTGTATTTTGATGTTGAGAGGCAATTTTTGTATTACGACGTTCTGTTTGTCAATTGCTGCCCTAAAATGCTGAAAATTATGGGTTTCAATAGGAAAATGAGGGGATGAACGCCAGCTGACAGCTGCGTCCAGCGCATCAGCTGTGCCAGGCGCCGCTGACGTGGCGCAGAAGATGCCAAGCAAGGACGAAGATGTCGTCCTTGTGTTTGGCTTGTAGTGGGCATACCTTTATAAGAATTATACATTTTTTGGCACGTAGGTTTTCTTGGGGAATAAGGAAGTCTGCGACTAAAAACTAGTCGTTTCGGTTTTTGAATTCGGTTTTACGGGACGAGGCCCGGCTCGCTCGTTTTTGTGTGTCGGCGCCCGAATTTGGATTTCTTAGTGTCATTTTGACTGGAAAAGCCCTTGTAAAACCAATGGAGTGGTCCGTTGGGTGAGATTGTACTTGGATTTTAAAATTGATTTTCGGAAATTGAATTTTGTACCGAGTTCCGGAATGGGAACGGTCCCGGGGATTTGGACTTTGGAATAAATTCTAGCAATTGGGAATTCCGCATGGAGTTGTTCCAACCACCTAGCAAGGATAATGGTATCGTCATCATCCCAATGGGGAGACACGATTTAGGTGTCTACAGCTCCTGTTCTTGTTGGTCAGGTAACTATGGAATAGGTACATTCCGTATTAAGTTTTTTGTACATATCAAATAAAACTTGCAACCATATTTTACATTCAAACATTGAATGTTAATTAACTTTCAATGAATCATGGAATTGCAGAGCGTTGAAGAAAATAAATGTAAAACAAAGTGCAATTCCTAAATGGAAATCAGTTAAGGTAAATAATAACTTGTTCACCACTTATTCTACGGCAAAAAGAAATACATTTCCTTATCTCACTTATGTTCTCTTTAATCTAGTCCGCCCAACAAGAGGGTGAAGTTGATTTTGGCTATTACGTGGTTCAATTCATGCATGACTTATTCGAAAGTTGCAAGGAAATTGAATATATGGAAAAGGTACATAAAATAGTATACTTATGATGTATTTTTAAGCTAGAAATTAGTTAAAAACAACTATTCGCCTATAAAACGTATTCAAATTCAATGTAAAGAACTTAAAATGAACATAGTTATACCAAAAGAACCTTACATTAGGCATACTTTTTACTACATAACCGTTTTTTCTCCCAACTCTCAACTTTGGACAATTTATGCACATTTAAGGCTCGTTCGATTCTTACATGTCATATTTTGACAAAAATAGCAAATTTCGCTCCAAACTCTCAAATAATGAACCAAAATAGTAATTCTTAACCCTTTACATGTTTAAAATACTTAGTATTAGGTTTCCAATCCCAATTCTCATCTACTTTGGTCAATTTATGCAAATTTAAGGATCATTTGATCGTTATATGTCATATTTTGACTAAAATTGTCGTTTTTGCTCCCAACTCTCAACTAATGAAACAAAATAGGAATTCTTAACCATTTAAATGTTTAATATACTTAATATTAGGTTTCTAATCCTCATTCTCATATACTTTGGTCAATTTAAGGCTTGTTCAATCCTTACATGTCATATTTGGACTAAAATAGTCATTTTCGCTCCTAACTCTCAACTATTGAACCAATATAGGAATTCTTAACCCTTTACATGTTTAAAATACTTAGTATTAGATTTACAATCCTCTTTCTCATCTACTTTGGTCAATTTATGCACATTTGATGCTCGTTTGATCATTACATGTCATATTTTGACTAAAATAACTATTTTCGCTCCCAACTCTCAACTGATGAACTAAAATAGGAATTCTAAACCATGTTCACGTTTAATAAACTTAGTAATAGGTTACCAATCCTCCTTCTCATCTACCTTTGTCAATTTAAGGCTCGTTCGATCCTTACATGTCATATTTTGACTAAATTCGTTTTCGCTACCAACTCTCAACTAATGAACCAAAATAGGAATTCATAACCCTTTACATGTTTAAAATACTTAGTATTAGATTTAAAATCCTCATTCTCATCTACTTTAGTCAATTTATGCATATTTAACGCTAGTTTGATCGTTATATGTCATTTTATGACTAAAATAGTCGTTTTCGCTCCAAACTCTCAACTAATGAACCAAAATAGGATTTCTAAACGCTTTGCATGTTTAATACACTTAGTATTAGGTTTACAATCCTCATTTTCATCTACTTTGGTCAATTTATGCACATCTAAGGCTCGTTTTGGTCATTATAGGTCATATGTAGCCTAAATGTCGTTTTCGCTCCCAACTTTCACAAAACGAACCTAAGTAAACATTCTAAACCATTTACATATTAATATTATTAGTTTAAGGTTTATTAAACTTATTCAAAGCTATTTATGCACAACCCTTTACATATTTAATATACTTAGTATTAGGTTGTCAATACTCGTTCTCATCTGCTTTGGTCTATTTATGCATATTTAAGGCTCATTTGATCGTTATAGGAAATATTTTGGCTATAAAAGCTGTTTTCGCTCCCAACTCTCAACTAATCTTATATTTAACTTAATTTAACTTATTCGTTTGCATGTTGTTCTTTTAAAGTTTTCAATACTCCAAGGGAGCGGCCCTTTACCAAAGAGGAGATGCATGAAGTTCGAGACAAGTGAGCTACTTACTTCACCGATTGTGAAATACCCTCGTTGTAAATAGAACAAGCTAGTAGTTATCCGTGACTCTAAAATTACTTTGTTATTTATTGATTTAATTACATTTGAATTAATGTGGTACTATTATTGTAAACTTGAAATTTTGTCTAATTTTTGAGGAATGTCACGGTGATGTTTGGTGAAATAGTCTTCTATAAATTAATATGTATTGCACAGGCTCAGAACAAGCTAGTATTATATTACAATTTTTTTTTTTAAAAAGAAATTTAATCACAAAGGTGGCCCTTGTTGGTAATAAGCGCCACCTTTGTGAATTGGCCAAATGTGACCAGGTCATGTGATGCACTTGTAAAGAGCCACCTATACCCCTATTTTAAGCGCAACCTTTGATGTTTTTTCTACTAGTGAAAGAAATATACCAAGGTGAATAACGAATCGATGAACAAAAGCTTGAATCTTGAATTGAAATTGAATAATGTAAATCCCAATGTTCGAGGGAATAGAAGTGCTTCAAAATAAACTAAGTGAAACTAAAAATGTTGGAAAATTCGATGTTTTGGGATTTGAACCCATTACGTATTTATTGGTACTCGACAATGAAACAAAGGAAACAACGGAATCCGGAAGAATTGAGCCCGATTAGATTGGCTCGCCCGATCGGGTGCGACAAACATTAGCAGGCAACAACATTTGTTTTCTCCTCCCCCCAATGGCTCCTAGAAGTTTCGCCTGGTCGGGCACGACTTTGACTTGCATTTTCTTGTATAAATCTGCCCGGCCAGGCGGCATTACCCGGTGCAACCAGGCGCATATGTAATTATATTCGTTTCCATGGGCTTCCTTCCTTTAGGCCCAATTCTAACTCCTTTGGGCCTAAATAACTATCAGTGGCCTCTTGAAGTCGACTGAAACATCATGAACATGCTGGTGATCAGTGTAGCTATGTAGGGACATAGGAAAAAGGGTCTCAAAAGATCAATTTCCATCAAATAGCGATCTTGTAACTATGCACACTACACAACCCACATTAGCACTAAAAATGGATCAGAAGAGCTCAATTGAGATCAAAAGTGCACATGGGACGTGGGTAAAAGCTCTATATAAAATGAATATATAAAATTTCCCAAAGATAAACCTTTGCTTGTCCCTTAGTAAACAACATCAATGAGACATAAGACAATCAATTCACCCCAAGTTCAAGAAGAATATTAGCGATAAATCAAGGGTCAAATCAAAGTAGACAAGTATCATGACTGACTCGTCTAGTCCTCATTGTCACACATCAACATGTACAAAGGTCACGCAACGCTCAGAAGATATACATGTATAAAATCAAAGATTAGACCTCACCATTCTAGTAACTCCTCTCGTATTTGTGGCGGGATAAGTGAACCAAATGTGGCCCGTTCACTCGCCACTCAAATTAGAACATGCATACTAATCAAATGGATAATATCCACTCTCAAATCACAATACTCGAATATTTGGGTTCTCATAATCATTCAACCTACGCCGAAGTCGACTTGAAATGCACACAATCCCTTTAGTCCTTGATAAGTGACTACTTTCAATCTTTTTTGGTACACATATTGTACAATGATAAAAAAAGGACATTATTCAAGCTTATATTATAGGATGGGCATAAGGGTAAGAAAATATTTGATAATGTGAGAGTAAAATCTAACTTGGGGAAAAAAAAATTCTTTTTTCGTCAAACATTAAAAAAGCGGCTTTAGTAAACCTCTCAGCATTTGATGTTGCCATGGAAGGGCTTACTAGAGAAAAAAAAATCAAAACAAGGTAGTCCCGTTCAAAAATTGAAAGACATATGTGTAGAAACTGTAAAGAATATGAATCGACAAACAACGATGGATGTTTTGATGAATTCGGAGTTGGAGTTTTCAGACCTAGATTTTGCGGCCGAAGATGAAGGCGAGGTATTGACTCCAAGATCTTCTGTGATTTCTGTGCAACAATAATCGAGAGCCCGAGTTGAATTTTTGACATGGTTAGGAGAAATTAATAGTAATAAGAGAATACCCAGAACTCCAAGCCCATAAATGTTGGGAGATAAAAGCCCCTTTGAATGTTTTTGATGGTTTTGTGCCAAGAATTTTGAAGGATAATGCAGTTGAGAAAGTGGGTATGTTGAACCATGGGTTGTTTATCATTAGATTTGTTGCTGTAGAAACCAAAGATAGAATCTTGGTTAAAGGCATGGAATTCTTTGATAAGAAACTTATCATAATGAAACCATGGAATTGTGAGGATGATTTTACCAAAGACAAAGTTAAATAAGTGCCAATTTGGGTACAATTGTTAGGTTTAGATATCAAATATTAGGGGGAGAGAAGTTTATTCAAGATAATTTACCAAATTTGAAAGCCTATAAAGGTACATCAAGCTACCCTAAAAAGAGATCGTTTACAATACCCGAGACTCTTAGTAGAAGCGTTAGTGTCTAAATTTTTTCTGGATCACAGTTTTTTTGAGAATAAGAAAGAGCAGACTGTGAACATGGAAATAAATGTGAATGGAGGCGAGTAGTATGCTCATCGTGCAAAGGGATAGGACATGAAACTACGGTATGTAAGAAGAAGGTGGGAAGGAAGGTTTGGGTTCCAAAACATGTTTAGTCAAAAAATCAAGAAGGTATTGCCCTTAAGGTGGATAATGACGGCTTTCAGGTGGTATTCTCTAATAAGATAAGTGTTGGGAGACTTACTGTAGGGGGTGTTTCTCTTTGTATTTTTTTCCCTACGGGTTTTGAGATTTCGGATTTCGAAAGAGTCGCCACCAAACATTTTAAGGGTCCGGTTTGGAAGGACTAAAATTGACTCTTGTGAATAAGGCATTGAATCTTAGAAACCGAATGGGTGGGATTCGAGCACGGGAACAAACCGCTTATTTGGCAAGTTTTTCAAGTACATTCGAATACAAGACAAGGAACATTTTCATGAAATCCTAATCATGACATTAAGTCGGTTGAAACATGCATTTAGAACATTGTATTTGCTAATTGTACGTGGTCACTTTGCTTTAAAGTTATTTAAGGGAACCTAAGGCCGGTTTGTCCAAAAATTATCTTTGTTAAGCGTGATGTAACCTTTTGTATATTATTGTATTTAGCATGTGGGGTGATGAAAGTAATAAACATGTAAAGCATCATCACAAAAATGAAGGAATTATTAAAATGCGTACAAAACCACATCAGCTTAAAAAAAGGTGTGCCAACAGTGCGGAATTGAAATTGCAAAAACAAAAATGCGTTATTGAAAGTGCGTTATTGAGAGTGCGATATTGAAAGTGCGATATTGAAATTGTTGTATTGAAATGCGGTATTGAAAGTGCGATATTGAAATAACAATATTGAAATGACGGTATTGAAATGACATTATTGAAATGACTATATTGAAATTGTATTATTGTACTTGAGATCCGAACGGCAAACAACTACTTAATAATAAGTGTGTCCAACACGGATTCAATTCTCTAAAAATATCAACTTTAGATGAGTTGCTCATCATAAAGTATCATTGATTTTGATTATTGAAATAGAACTTGAATATTGAACTTGAATATTGAAATTAGGGGACTTGGTTCTTAAAGATTAGACCTTTTAATATGAAAAAGGCCTCACCTTTAATATGCTCCATGACGTGAAATTCATTCTAGTTTAAGGAGGAGTTGATCTCACTTAAACATCATTGAATATTGAAAATAGAACTTGTATTTGAACATAGAAATATGAATGTTCATGTGTTCTAGTTTGGAAAAGGGTTTGCACTTTTCCAAACATCCTTGAACTTTGAAATGATTTGTATTTTGTAAAATTGTATGATGATTGTTGTAAAGGAGAAACCTTTCATGTATGAAAGTTCAACACTTTACTAATCATTTTCGAAAATAAATCTTGAATCTTGCATATTGATATTGAAAATGTGCTTAGAAAATAATTTGCGAAGAATTTCAAGAACGAAAACCTCCCCAAAGATGGAACTTTTGGATATGCTTCTTAGTTGGTCATGAGCATGAACTCAACTGACAACATCATTGGAATTGTATATTGAATCTAGGAATGTAGAAAAGTAGAAAACATCATAATGATTTGATAAGGGATTCGGAATTACCTATTTAGGATTAGATTAGTTTTCCGATTAGTGCTCCCAATTGCTTACATATTTTGGAAATTGTAAATGAAATTTTAGATTTGGAAACTTGAATTTTGTATTGGAATTTGAGGGGAAAATTTGAGATTAAGACGTTGTATTGAAATTTGCCTCTTCCATTTGTGTAGAAAACAAGGGTTTTTATAGGAGATTAGGCGGCTAAACGCCAAGACACGTCAGCGCCCAGCGCAAGGCCTGCGCCTGGCGCAGGTGACGTGTCTTAGGTTCCGCCAAAAAAGGACGATGACACCGTCCTTTTTGTTTGTCTTGTAGTCTTGTACCTTGTACGAGTTTGTACGATTTTTTCACATAGTTTTTCTTGGAGGTTAAGGCCTGGGTTTGTGTCTAAAAACACTCCTTTTCTTGTATTCGGGTTGCGAATTTGGACTCAGTTTTACGGGAAGGGGCCCGGCATGCTCGGTTTTAGGGCCGACCCCCGATTTTGGATTTCTTAGTGTCATTTCGATTGGGAACGACGTTGTAAAACCAGTGGAGAGGTCCATTGGGCCAGATTGTGTATGGATTTTGAATTTGATTTTTGGAAATTGAATTTTGTACCGAGTTCCAAAATGGGAACGGGCTCGGGGATTAGACTTTGGATTTTTGATTTTGGAATATACCTTAGCAATTGGGACTTCTGCACGGAGTTGCACCAACTACCTAGCAAGGATAATGGTCTCGTCATCATCCCATTAGGGGAGACACAAATTTGGTGTCTACAGAATGCCCCCACTTTGACTGAGCGTTAGGTCAGGAAAGCGAAAGTCAAAGTTTTCGAATAGGGACGGAAAATGGTCAAGATGTTTAAAGTCAAAATTTTGAATCTTGAACTTTGAACTTTGAATTTTTAATTTTGAATTTTGAATTGTGAATTTTGAATTTTGAATACCCGTAGTTAATCCGCTAGGTTTTGTACTTGCGCTGCTAGGGAATATATTCATTGGGGAAAGGAGCTTTTAATTGACTCCGGGGTTTTGAAAAATTTTGTTGGACTTTCCCGGAGCTTGGGTCCGCTGGGAGTAGAATGCTTAAATCCGCATATTTTTCGGACTTCGTATGCTTGAGATATTTATCTGTTGATGCCGGTGGAACAGATGCATACTAGTATTTATCAGAAAGTAGTATAATTTGAGGTTTGATGCATGGTGCAGAAAACCCTAGAAGCAAAGTACGCACAATCAGTACAGGTGACCGCGCCTAGATTCTCTGTGCATGGATCATGGCCTGCATCTGGCACAAGGCCAGCGCCCAGTGCAGGGTTTGAGTATATAAGGCCCCCGCCGTGCTCTTGCATGAGCAAATTCATTGCTTCTTCTTTCTATCTCATAGTTTGATTGCTCTCTCCCTTTGGCTTTGTTGCTCTTGTCTTGCCTCTACCTTTGTCCATGTAAAGTATTTCAAGTTTTGCTTATGAAATTACCTTAGGATTGCGGGTAGGGGAGGTTTTTTTACTTGAAATGTTCTCGTACTTGTTGATGATGTACTTATATAGTAGCAGTCTTCTTGTATCTTGTATGAAAAAAATTGTTTGGTAGCCATCTTGAACTTGAACCGTTGGAACTTTGTAGGATTTGAAATCGAAATCTTGCATGTTGAATTTTGCACTTAGCACTTATAGATAGTGATTTCACTGGGGACCTTTCTGGGTCTTGTGAAATAATAGGCTTGGATAGCCTCGACGTTGGTGTAGAACTTGAATACCTGCTTCGGCATGGACAACCTAGGTGTTGGTGTAGAACTTGAATACCTGCTTCGGCATGGATAGCCTAAGCGTTGGTGTAGAACTTGGATACCTGTTTCGGCATGGATAACCTAGGCGTTGGAGTAGAACTTGAATACCTGCTTCGGCATGGATAGCCCAGGCGTTGGTTTAGAACTTGTATGCTTCCTTAAAATAGAGGTCCCTGGCTAAACTTGTATGGCCACTAGTTATTTTTTAGATTCTTGAATTTTTTTACGGGCTAGTATAAGATAGCCCCCAGACTTGGATGTTGATTTTCGTATTTTGAATGCTTTAATATGCCTCGTCACATTCGGAGAAAGCTTGTTGAATGCTCGAGTAGCCGAACGGCCATGGAAGATGCTTCAGACAGTGAAGCTGTTGAGATAGAGCCACTGCCTGTTGGCATGATTCCGAGAGGAAGACCTATTTTTGACGGTCACGGCTGGCAGCCTAGGGACCTTGTATTCCACCAGAGATATCACTTGTGTCAGCGGCCACGCGCTGGCTTGGTATGCCTTATATTCTGCTATTGAACTTGCTACTTGAATTTGTATAGGTTTGTATTGATCCGTCCTTTTTGTAGACTGATAGGGAAGGGATCTAAGTGTTTTGGTCGTTGGAGGAGCTCTGGACTGTCTCTTCAACATTTCTTGTCGTCGAGGAGACCCGAGTGATTTGGGATCAGACTGGTTTTGCTCTTTTCCGGGAGGCGACGAGAGGCTTTAGAGGGCTGGTGGGCGTCAAAGCCTGGATACAAGCCCTGTTGGAATTGTGGTGGGACACCACTAATACATTCCATATGAGCTGGGGGGAGATTACCATTACTCCCTTCGAGTTTGCTATGATTAATGGCCTCCCGTTCTCTGAGAGGGAGGTTCTTTTCGACACTGCCTTGAAATGGCATTTTGATTGCGTTAGGGACTTGGTCAGTCCTATTGTTGGTTTGATCACGGATATTGATTCCTCTGTCTCAGTGGAGGTGATTTTGGCGGGGCTTCGCCTAGCTGATATGACAGCGAAGTAGAGGGTTCGACTATTCCTTTTGGCCCTTATAGGTCGAGTAGTTACCCCTAGTAGTAATAGTAGCATGCTGGCGGGTTTTCTGGGGTCTTTGAGAGATTTGTGGGCTGTTTCGGGCCGCAGCTGGGGTAGCTTAGCATATGGTCACCTCTTGTACGACTTGAAGAACGCTTCGCGGACTGCCCAGGAGAGTTCGGTGAGCATATTCGTCCTGTGGAGAGTGCTGGAGGTATTTAGGATTCCTTGTATTTTGTATTTTATACTTATATGTTGTATTTCGTATGCATGAGACTGACTGATGCCTTGTATGCTTTTGAAGATCTGGGCGTTCGAGAATTTTCCCGGCTTGGCGCCAGACCGCCCTAGGGTTGCGGCTTACTCGTTTGCCGCCCCTTGGGAAAGAGCGGCGCGCAAGAAGGTGACTTTAGTAGGATCTTATCCCAATTGTATTTGTATATTAACTGAGCTGCCTGTCCTGTAGGTGTGTTGGCGTCCCTTTTCTGATGTACCCACGCCTGCTTCGGCTATGCGGGCTTTCTTCTTGTCTGGGCGACGGGTGCTGTTCCTGGGGATTTATCGCCCCATGTGGTATCTGGGTGAGCGAGTGACTCCTCAGCACAGTATTGGAGGTAGGCTTGGATCTTCCGGAGTCCATGTTGTTGAAGGTTGCCGATGTTTCCCAAGTCTATGCGGTGGGCATGGAGGTAGGTGGTGATTCCATTTGTATCCCATGGGATATTCTTTTAGACAAGAGGGCTAGCTATGGAGACTTCCTGTCGAGGCTTGCTCCACCAGTTCGCTTTGTGCCACCGGTGAGCTTTGGGTTTGAATCTTGTATTCTTGTATTTTTGTATTCTTGTACTCTTGAATCTTGTACAATTTGAACATTGTTTATGTGCTTGTAGGTCGAGGAGGTCGACCTGGAGGATATCCCCTATGCTGACAAGGTCCTCCGTTTTGTGGACTCAGATGGGGAACAGGTGGAGTTTACTGTCCCGATGGCCTCTCCTCCAGATCGGATGGCGGCCAATGCTCTTCCGGAGCATTATGCAGCTGTAAGGGCCTTTGTATTTTCTTGAAATAGGTTGTAATATTTTATGTAGAAGTTGATTTTGAATTTTGTATGTATGCAGGTGCCTCGAGCGAGGGAGCACCGTTGGATGGTCGCTATTGATTCCTTGAAGAAGCATTATCTCAATCTGACCAAGAAGCTCGCAGGCAGAGATCGAGCTGTCAGTTCACTAGCTCTGAGATGTTTGTATCTTGAAACTTGTATATGGATACCTGATGCTTGAATTTTAGACTTTGTATAGGAGCGCCGTCAGGACCGCAGGGAGGACAAGGCTCCTCAGGCCAACGTCTCGATGGAGTAGACCGGGCAGAGCTTAGGTCATCGCCCGAACTCTGGTGCTGATGCTCGCCAGAGGTACTCAGATGTTGGTCGTGGAGATATTCCCTCTTCTGCTACTCAGCGTGGCAGGTATTCGTATTCATTTGGAGATACAGGTGGTCAGATGCCTTTCATGACTCCTCTTGGCGACCACTTAGGAGCGAGCAGTTCTCAGCCTGGGGACCTGGCTATGGTGCGATGTCTTGGGCTCAGTGGTACGAGCTTGAGAGGATGTGCCGATTTCAGGATATGGAGATACGGCGTCGACTTGCTGCGGCTCAATATTCTTATCAGGTTTCTTCACATCAGCCGGGACCTCAGCGGTTTTCCAGTACCCTCCGTATTTCAGAGCAGGAGCCAGTTACCCCCGGGACAGAGTTTGACAAGGAGCTGGAGAGGTACATGAGTCGGAACTGGAACAAGGAGCCTGTGACCGAGACTGTGATCGAGCATGACTCGGACTAATCCTGCATGGTAGTGAGTTCTAGCTTTGCCTCAGATGGGATTTTGTATGTGGATTTTTGTATGGATACTTCTAGTTGTATTTGTATTTGGATTTGTATGGTTTTTGTATTTGAATCTTGGATTTTGTATTTTGAACTAGTATGGTTTGGATTTGTATGGTTTGACCTTGTATGGTTTTGAATTGAATTTTGTATGCGTAGTGTGTGCATTTTGAAATTTGTGGCTATATGTATGCATGCAAAATGAAAAAAAATTCCCATTTCAAAAGACACAACCACTATAAGCCCCACTTTGACTAAGGTTTTTAAGTTAGAAAAAGCGCAAGTCAAAGTATATTCAACTTGTGCTTATTCATATGCTGACTCGACTTAAGACGTCGATCTAGGACTAGAATGCTTGAAATTTGAACAAAATTGACCCAAAATTGACCCGGGTGCTGATTCGAACTGCTTGAAATTGCGCACTTACGGATTTTGGAATATTCGGCCCAAATTATTGGAATCGATTTGTTTGTACAATTCCATGAAGAGGGGCGTACTCGATGCCATAAAGTGGAAAGTTGGTCTAGTCCTTCTGGAAGGCCCTGCGCCTGGCGCAGGCTTTTGCGCCTAGCGCTGATGGTACTTGAAAGTACCACCATAAGTGCTGGTTTTTGTATAAATAGAGAGCCCTCCAGATCATTTCCTTTCCACCAATCCCTCTCTGCTCTGCTTCGCCCTCTACTTCTTCTCAAAAAGAAAGCAAATGGTTGTGTCTTTTGAAAGTGCCTTGAACTCTTGGCTAGGTTCGCTAGGCAAGCTGGAGAAAAGAGAGCTAGATGGCATGCATTTTGGGTTGCTCGTCTCCTTCCGGTTCGTGAAACTTGATATGTATTTTTTCCATGGTGCTTTGCAGGCTTGGGATCCGATGCACCACGTTTTCTGCTTTGGTAACAACGAGGTATGTCCCCTCCCTGAAGAGTTTAGTGCTATATTGGGTTGGTCCCTTATGATATAGCCTTGTCTGCCTAGTGTTGAAGGACACTTCTTTTCGAATTTCGAGAGGTACTTGGGCCTTGAGCCCCTACTTATGAGTGCTGTTGTATATGGTCAAGGGGTGGATTTGTCCCTCTTCATCACCTATTTTTCTTGAGTGGACATCCCCAAGGTCTACCGCTTGAGGGCTAAGAGCTTTTGTATCCTTGCTCGCTTTCTCTTTTCGAAGCATGGGTTTCGCAATGGTGATGCCTCCATAAAAGAGATTGTGGAGCATTTTGCTTGTGTTAGAAACCCAATACCGTTCGTGATTGGCGAGACACTGCTAGGTCTTGATATGCTGAAATAGGACCCCTCCTCCAAACCATAGGGAAGTTCGATGTTACTCCAAGTAAGGATCTGGAGTGTCTCGTATATTGAAATTGGCATATGTATTTAGAAAATTAAATATTGAATTGCTTTCTTGTATTTTCCCCAAGGTCTTGCTTATGGAGAGACTCATGTTGGTGGCACCACCAGAGAACATGGCAAGCTATAATAGGAAGGGATTCACTGTGCGACCCATGATGCATGGCCGGATTTCACTGGATGAGTGGTGTTGTGCGCTTTCGGAGATTGGATCTTGTATCAGATGGGTAATTCCGTGGTGGGGAATTGCTGTTATGACACATGCACATGATTCTATTGTTTTGAGGGTGCCTAGCCTTTCGATATTGGTCGTCTACTCTCCTGCTCGAGTGATGAGGCAATATGGCTTGAGGCAAGAGATACCGGATTTTGCTATGGAACATCCGAAGCCTATTGTACTGAATGTTGACCCTCTTACACGGTGGAGGAGGTATTGGGTTGCCAAACTATTCTTGAATATTCAGTTCCCACTTGAGCCTGTTACTCTGTCTGCGGGGTACATTGTATGGATGAAAGGTCCAAGCCAAAGGGACATTTCTCTTTGCGCGTCCGTGGGAGCCAAATATTCTAGAGCTAGAGGCCTTGCATCAATTGTTTATGAAGAAGGTGACAGGAGTGTGGTACGTACAATGCTTGACCGTTCCGGGTCTAGGGGAGGTTCGTCATCCTCCCGCCTTGGAAGATTAGCAAGTTCCTTCTCCCGCCCCTTGGGCAAGGGGAAGATGGATGAATGATTGCAAGAAGGGTCAGGGGATAGTACTCGAGGTGCTAGGAATCAAGAGCACAGTCGCCCAACCCCAGATCTTCGTAGGCTTGATGTGTTTGAAATTGCAGTTGTAGGAGATGTGTTTTTGAATGTGTTTAGAAAATGTGTTTTGGAAGGCTTTGGACTTTGCATTTGATGTGTTATAG
Organism: Spinacia oleracea; assembly: GCF_020520425.1. NCBI lineage: Eukaryota > Viridiplantae > Streptophyta > Magnoliopsida > Caryophyllales > Amaranthaceae > Spinacia > Spinacia oleracea. The sequence goes on from NC_079490.1 coordinate 122,950,970, forward strand.
AATGTGTTTAAAAAATGTGTTTTGGAAGGCTTTTGAAATTGCATTTGTAGGAGATGTGTTTTGGAATGTGTTTAGAAAATTTGTTTGAAAGGCTTTGGACTTTGCTTCACTTGATCCCAACCTTGTAATCGTTTTAGCTTGAATTTAGTCTTTATTGCCAAAATAACAGTTATTTGAAAGTTGTGCCAAATTCCACTTGAACATGCTTTTTACTTGCACATTTGAAATGAGAACGACAACGATTGAATTTTGAAATTGATTTGATTTTTAGGATGCACTTAATTGATGAAACTTTTAATTTTTTTGTATTCAGGTGGTCGGGCCTCGGAATGAGGTTGCATAAGTGTCCCGTTAAAGATTCAGTCCGAACGTAGTTCTCACCTACATAATTTTTTGAATTTTGGACTTGAATTTGAATTTAGACATAGAACTTCATGAGTTGATCCAGGTTCGTCAAAGAACGGAATTCAGTTCCATCGACTTCTGTTAATTCGACTGCTCCCCCGGAAAGGATCTTCTTTGCAATGTATGGCCTGACCCAGTTGGGTCTGAATTTTCCCCCTGGGTCCATGACGCTTTTGTGAAGGGCCTTTAGTACAAGATTGACTTCCTTGATGTTTCAGGTACTGACCCTTTTGTTGAAGTCTCTAGCCACTCGGCACTGATAGACTGTACATGGTAAGCGACTTGAAGTCGGCGCTCATTGAGCATGACTAGCTCGCCGTATCTTGATAGTACACATGCAGCTTCTGGGATTTTTTTTTCGAGGACTATCCTTAAGGAAGTTAGTTATGGCACGATAGGTTGTACCGCTTCCATTCTAGTGACTAATGAAAATGGAGTTGCGCCAGTTATGAAGGAAATAATGCCCTTGGTCCAAGTATGCATATAATATTAAGTCTAATAAATGCGGTTCAGTATTAATTAATGAGTTAATAATTCAGTGAGATCAAGTGAGCTGAATACCTAGCTAGAGGCCGCTTCAGTTCAAGTGGAATTAATTATATTAATCCACAGCTTACTCTTGACTGAACCCGTAGGGTCACACAAATAGTACGTAAACGGATCAAGTATTTAATGGAATTAAATACTCCATCTATGGATATTCGGAATCGATGGATCTTGGTTTCAGTGGGAGCTGAGATCGTCACAAGCAAGAAATGAATACTCCGGAAACGATGATATTGCCGGAAATGGAAATATGGTACGTATCGGAAAACATTACCGGAAATGGAAATATTGCCGGAATCGGAAATATTGCCGGAAACGGAAATATTGTCAGAATCGAAAATATTATCGGAATCGGAAAATAATTCCGAAAACGGAAATATTAAATATTTGTTCGAAACGGAAATTAATTCCGGAATCGGAAATATTAAATATTGTTCGTAACGGAAATGAATTCCGGAACCGGGAATTTAATCGGAAGCGCATCGTACGAATTAGCATCGGACGAGGCTTGCTAGACGAAGGCCCAGCACGAAGCCAGGCCCACGCCCAACAAGCCGAGCGCCCAACACGAAGGCCACAAGCCTCGCAAAGCCCAGCGCAAGGCCAGGCCCAGCAAGGCTGCTGGCGCGCGCGCTGAGCGTGCTCGTGGGCTGCGAGGCAGCGCTCATGCGTGTGGGCCGCAAGGCCTGCGCGGTGCGTGCTTCCCTCGTAGTCGTGCGACGCTCGTGTTCGTAACGAATCCTAATCCTATCGGAATTCGTGCATTGATTCAATCCTAATCCTAAAAGATTAAATTTATTATTTAGTGTTCTATAGGATTCTAATTAATAAATCCATATCCTAGTAGGATTATAATTCATTTGCATAAACTCTATAAATAGGTGCCTAGGGTCACATATTTACATCGAGATTTGAAGTATTCAAAAGGTAAGATTTTGAAGCAAAAATCAGCCAAACACTTGCAACCCAAAATAGCCGAAAATCCTAGTAACCTTAAGGGCGATTCTAGTTGGTCAAGCTTAAGGCGGACCCGGACGTGTTGTGGACTATCTACGGAGGGACGACACTTGGAGTCCTAAAGACTTGTTCTTGTTCGGTTCGGGCGCAGCTAGGGAGGGCACGCTACAAAGTGTATGCATCTAAATTATGCTATATGATTATGTGTAAATAATATATTTCCGGGCTTTATGGTTTTTCCGCATGATTTATGTTTATTCATATGTATCATAACCTAACAAGTTAAAGTACGAATTGAAGTTCGATACCCCCACACCGCAAAGTGCATCTTTTGGGGCCGGCCTTTATAATTGGTTGTCATCTTCATTATAATGGTCTTGACATTTATGTTGGCCGCTTCGACTACCCCATTGGCCTATGGGCGATAAGGCGAAGAACGGTGATGCTTGATTTTTTACTCAGTTAATAGATTTTCACATTCGCCTTGGAAATGGGTTCCCCGGTCACTGATGAACTCGTGAGGAACGTCGTATCGGCATGATGTTTTCTTGTATGAACTGGGCTACTTGCTTGGAACCCAACACTTGGAAAGATCTGGCTTTGACCCACTTAGTGAAGTAATCGATTGCAACCAGTATGGACTCATGACCCCTGGTGCCTGTTGGAGTGACTTTGCCGATGACGTTGGTACCCCAAGCTGAGAGTGGCCATGGTGATGATTGTGAATATAGCTAGGATGGAGGAATGTGCTTCAGGTTCGCACACTTTTGGCAGGTAGGACACCTATTGACAAAGAAGTATCAGTCCTGTTCGAGGGTGGTACAGTAATACCGAGCCCTAATGACTTTGAGAGCTAACATCCTCCCATTCATGTGAGTGCCACAGACCCCGACATGTATGGTGTCCATGACTTTTTGTTCTTCATGCTTGTCAACACATCGGAGATTGTGGCCGTTAGGGGACCTCTTGTATAGGATACCACATCCTAGAACAAAGTTGGCTGATTGAAGGCGCAAAGCCCTTTGATTCTTTCTTGAGAAATGTGGTGGATATTCGGAAGTTTGTAGATACTTTTGAATGTCTGAAAACCAAGGTTTATCTTCATCAGACTCGACATCGTGAATAGAATGGACATATGCTGCTTCTTGACAGGTTTCAATTGTAAGTGGCATTTCAGCAATGCCATTTGGAATGTTGATCATTGATGCTATTTTTTCCAGTGCATCGGCAAACTGATTCTTCTCTCTGGGTAGGTATGTGTAACGAAGCTCTTCCAGTTGTTCAGACAGCTTTTCGAGATAGGACTGGTAAAGGGCTAAGCTTTCGCTTCTAACTTTCCATTTGCCGGAAATTTGATTGATTATTAGGGAGAAGTCCCCGTATACTCGAAGTTTCTAGACACCCAATGCTATGGAGGCTTCCAGGCCCATAAGGCATGCTTCATATTCGGCCGCATTGTTGATGACATTGAATTGTAACTTCGTTGAAATTGGAGTGTGAGTCCCATCAGAAGCTATTAGGATTACCCCGACACCGCATCCGCTTTGATTAGAGGCACCGTCAAAGTGCAGCGACCAACTGTCATAGCTTGTCATTAGAATTTTCTCATCGGGTAGGTCGTAACTCTCATCTTCTGCCTCGATAGGACAGTCGGCTAGGAAATCAGAGACCGCTGAACCCTTGATAGATTTATGAGGGATGTACTTTAAATAAAATTTAGATAGCATAACCAACCATCTGGACAACCGTCCGTTAAGAGCCGGTTTTTCGAACAGAAACTTGAGAGGATCTTCTTTGCAAACAACGTGCACTGTATGGGAGAGCATGTAGTGTCTGAGTTTCTTTGTTGCCCAAACCAAGGCGATGCTGAGTCTTTCGAGTTGAGTATATCTGGTTTCGTACTCGAGTATTTTCTTGCTTAAATAGTACACCGAATTTTCTTTGCCTTTGATTTCTTGGGCAAGCATTGCCTCGACTGCTGAGTCAGTTGTTGTAAGATAGAGCCTGAGTGGAATACCCGGTATTGCTGGCTTTAACATTCGTGGATTTGAAAGATATCCCTTGATGGTATCAAATGCATGCTGACAGTCTTCGTCCCATACCTCAGGCTCACTCTTGCGGAGTTTTCGAAGTACTTGCTCACAAATCATGGTGAGTTTGGACATGAATCTTCTGATGTATTGTAATTTGCCAAGGAACCCCGAATTTATTTTTCATTCGCTGGAGGTTTCATGTCTTGGATGGCCTTGATTTTTGAAGGATCAACCTCAATGTCCTGGGAACTGATGACGTTACCCCGAATGCACATTTTTGAGGATTGAGCCTCATATTGTATTGCCTTAGTCTGTTGAAGAATTTTCGAAGCATTGATTTATGTTCATGTCGTTCTTTGGATTTGACGATCATATCGTCGACATACACCTCGATTTCTCTTTGAATCATATCACTCATGATGGTTGTGGTTGTTCTCTGATAAATAACCCCCCACGCTCTTCAGTCCGAACAGCATAACTGTGTAGCAATATGTACCGCATTGAGTGATGAAGGTTGTTTTCTCCATGTCTTCCTTTGCCATGGGGATTGATTTTAGCCTGCGTACCCGTCCATAAAAGAGAGTAAGGCATGATTTGTTATCTTGTCGACCAGAATGTCGATGTGTGGAAGTGGAAAACCGTCTTTAGGGCTAGCCCTGTTAAGATCTCTACAATCGACGCACATTCGGACTTTGCCGTCCATCTTTGGAACTGGAATGACATTTGCAATCCATTCTGGATACTTGGACTCTCGAATAAACTCGGCCTCTAGCTGCTTAGAGACCTCTTCTTGAATTTTGAGGGAAACATCCGGTTTCATGCGACGGAGTTTCTGCTTGATCATCCGGCTTTGAACTTGGAATGAGGGGAATTATATGCTAACCGATGCTTGGATCAACCCTTGGCATATCATGATAGGACCATGCGAAGACGTCTATGTACTCTGAAAGTAGCTTGATCAAATCATCCCGCTCTGCTTGAGATAGAGTCAATCCAATCTGAACTAGTTTTGAATCACTGCTGTTAGAAAGGTTAACCTATTTATGTTTCCTAAATTATGGGCGTCCTATTTTCATGATTTTCGATAGCTTTTAAGATTTCAAAGTCAGTTTCGTGAGAAACAACATCGTTTGGATTAGGAATGTGTTTTGAATTTGGACTTGAAGAGTTGGAGGAAATTGAAGTAATATTGAAATTAGCAATCATTACATGGACAACTTTGACTTGGAGTTAGGCCTCTAAGGGCACTGGATTAATGCAAGACTCTAGCCCTACACTCTTGGACGCATCACTACACTCGAAAATTGAAAGACAGACTCTGGACTTGAAACATAAGAAACTAATCATAGAAGTATTTCTCGGGGTATTCCCAGATGTCCTCCTCATCATCATCATAGTAGAATAGGTTGTTTCCATAGATCTTTGATGCTTGATCCCAGACTTGATTCCAGGTACTGCATGGGAATGCAGCGAAGCGGCTCTTGCTGCATCATTGAGGCTTAGGAGGAACATCCTGATCTCCCTTCCCTCTGGTAGTCCATGTTGGATCTCATGAGCAGAGTCCCTCCACCTGCAGTAGTATTCATGAATAGGATCATCTTTTCCTTGTCGCAGAGCAAATGTTGCTTGGATGAAAGTGCTTTTGTAATTGGAGCCCTTAGGTGTGAAGCAGGACGGACCATCTGAAGGAAATAATGCCCTTGGTCCAAGTATGCATTCTATGTTAAGTCTAATAAGTGCGGTTCAGTATTAATTAAACAAGTTAATAATTCAGTGAGATCAAGTGAGCAGAATGCCTAGCTAGAGGCCGCTTCAGTTCAAGTGGAATTAATGATATTAATCCACAGCTTACTCTTGACTTAACTCGTAGGGTCACACAAATAGTACGTAAACGGATCAAGTATTTAATGGCATTAAATACTCCATCTATGGATGTTCGGAATCGACGGATCTTGGTTTCAGTGGGAGCTGAGATCGTCACAGGCAAGAAATGAATGCTCCGGAAACGATGATATTGCCGGAAACGGAAATATGGATCGTATCGGAAATATAAATATTATCCAAGTCATAGATGTTGCCGGAAACGGAAACATGGTACGTATCGGAAAATATTATCGGAAATGGAAATATTGCCGGAATCGGAAATATTGCCGGAAACGGAAATATTGTCAGAATCGGAAATATTATCGGAATCGGAAAATAATTCCGGAAACGGAAATATTAAATATTTGTTCGAAACGGAAATTAATTCCGGAATCGGAAATATTAAATATTGTTCGTATCGGAAATGAATTCCGGAATCGGGAAATTAATCGGAAGCGTATCGTACGAATTAGCATCGGACGAGGCCTGCCAGACGAAGGCCCAGCACGAAGCCGAGCCATCGCCCAGCACGAAGCCGGGCCATCGCCCAGCAAGCCAGCGCGCCACAACGCACCAGCAAAGGCTGCGCTAGGCCCACCGCAAGGCAGGCCCAGCGCGCACCAACGCTGCGGCAGCGTGTGGGCCTCGTGGCAATGGGCTGCGAGCTCGCGGACTGCGCGCGCGCATGGCGCCCCTCGTGGGCTGCTGTGCGTGCGTGTGTGTGTTGGTGTGCTATACGAATCCTAAAGCTATCAGGTTTCGACTAATGATTAAATTCCTAAACCTAAAAGGATGAATTAATTAAATAAGAATTCTATTAGGATTCTAGTTTAATTAATTCGTATCCTAATAGGATTACGATTCCCTTTCCATACCTCTATAAATAAAGGCCTAGGGTCATTATTTTGTATAGAGGATTCAAGTATTCAAAGTGATTTTTGAGAGCAAAAATTCAGTCATATAATTGCCTACAATAGCCGAAAATTCTAAGTACCTTAAGGGCGATCCTAGTTGGTCAAGCTTAAGGCGGATCCGGACGTGCTGTGGACTATCTACGGAGGGACGACACTTGGGGTCCTAAAGACTTGTTCTTGTTCGGTTCGGGCACAGCTAGGGAAGGCACGCAACAAAGTGTATGCATCTAAACTATGCTAAATGATTATGTGTAAATAATATGCTTTCCTGGCTTTATGGTTTTTCCGCATGATTTATGAATTGTCATATGTATCATAACCTAACAGTGGTATCACGAGCCTCTTATTATTTTCATAATCTAAATTGCATAAACATGGTTAAATATTACAAATTTGCAAGAATTAAAAAGGGGTGATTAATTTTCGTAATTGTTAATTAATTGCAAATTGCGTTTATTTAATTATACGTACGCAGTTTTTCGGCAGTTTCTTCGTTACTCATCCAAATCGAGTGATTTTTGTGTCAATTCCGCATGTAAAAGGCATTCTAAAATTTTGACATAAATAGTAATTTTCGGCCGAACCCAGAATTCTCAAATTCGAAGCCTAACTATGACTTTTCGGAGGTTTTAGTTTTTCGAATGCAAAATTTCGTAAATTTAAGATGTTAAATTAAATATTTGCGATTCTTGTTGATAAATCTTGAATTTTTGATTGACCTACTGTATATGTTTAACAAGTTTGAATGCCTAGCCTTGTTAATTATGCAATCTAATTTGTAATTATAATTAATTTGTTGAAAATTGGAATAATTTAGAATTAATTTGATTTTCATAATTAGTTATAATTTAATTAGACACCTATGATTAAAAACCACCATAAAAATTGTAAATTTATGTTAAATTTAAAATTTTTATGACCTACACTTGAATCCATTTAATCGGAAATCAATTAAATAATAAATTTTCGATTTTTCGCCCTAAAATTATGAAATTAATATTATTTATTAATTTGTCATTAATTTTGAAAATAAAATTTTAATTTTTATGCGACTCGCTCATAAAACTTGCACGCACAAAGCAATGGACGCTACGTGCTACCCTTAAGGGGTGTTGTATAGTGCGGGCATGCGACGACGAGCAAGGGAGCTCGTCGCCCATGCGGTACGAATGCAGCGAGCAAGGGCATGGTGCACGAGCACAAGGCAGCAGCCCTGCCTTGTGTCGTGGGCTGTGAGCAATGGGCGTATGGGCAGGGGCGAAAGCAAGGCACAGCAGTCGCATGTGGGCAGCAAGCGTGCTGCGCCACAGCGCGCACTGCCTCGCGCAAGCGTGCGGAGCCTCGCGCGCAGCGAGCGCAAGCTCGCGTGCCACGAGTGCTACGCCCAGCATCGGTCGCTCGCGCGCAGCGAGCGCTATTGTGCGTGCAACAAGCGCTGCGCCCAGCGATGGGGTGCAGCGTGCTTGTTGCGACGTGCGACGAGCGCTGCGCCCAGCGATGGCAAGCAGCTTGCTTGTTGCGACGTGCGACGAGTGCTGCGCCCAGCGATGGGCTGCGGCAGCATGCTTGTTGCGTCGAGCGCTGGCGCGCGCAGCGAGCACCAGCTCGCGTGATGCCTTGCGATGGTGAGCAGCAGCGATGCGACGCAGCGCATGGGCTGCGCGCACATGGCCAGCGATGGCTGTGTGCGTGTGGCCCATGGGCGTGCGATGCGTGGGATTGTTGCGTTGCGATTAGATCGTTTTGAAATTTTAATTTGAAATTTTCAGTTTACGTAATTTTAATTAATTTTATAATTAATGATTTAAATTATTTTCTTGGATTTTAATTTCGAATATTGTAATTATAATAAATTTTATTTATTCTAATTATTTTACTAAAATTAAAATCATGAATTAATTTAAATACGACTGAAATTAAATTAAACTTTTTGGATTCAATTATAAATTTATATGAGCTTTAAATTTTAATTAAATTTGTATGTTTCCGGTTAGACTAGAAATACATTTTCATGTTTAAAATTAGTAAAGCATATGAATTTATTGGTTTAAGTGGGAGCCCTTTTTAGTCATAAACTCTTGATTAGGTCTACAAATCCTTAAGGTTAAAACAACTTGATTAGAATTAATAAGGACTGAATAATTTGTAGATTATTGGTGCCCTTGATTAATTGCTGCAAATGTTTATGTGATGCATAATGTGTTTTACTAACCAGCTATGTGGGCCATTCATGATAATGAATGGGTGAATGGTATATATTGTATATGTACTGTTTTGCAGGTTATGAAGTGACTAGTATGGCCCAAATAGGATAGAAAATATGGTCTGCGTACCATTAATTTGAATGTAATTGGTCTAAAGTACCAAAGTTGTTTTTCAATTCAAATATGGTCTGCGTACCATCAAATAGTTGTAATTAGTTTTAATTATAGCTTATCCTATTTGAAGAAAATGGTGCCTCCCACGGAGATTTTCAAGACGGACTTTGAAGTTAAAGCTTCAAGATGAAGTCGGGCCATACTAGATCACATTTATCTTATGCATGTTTTAAGTTATTTATTGCTTTTAAATATGTCTTAAAATGCATGAGATCAAAAGCTTGATTATGTTGCATGATTAAGGATTTTAGTTCACTTAAAATCTAACCAACATAGTAAGAGCCTTAAGTTCCAAACTTAAAAATTGAGTTAAAAGGTGCCATGCCAAAATATACACTTGCTTGGATATCCTTTACATCAATCTAGTAATAGTTTTCGCTCAGCGAGGTGTTACTTATTGGTCCTAAAGGGGCAAGGTACACAAATAATTGTGAGTACATGTTAGTTTTGGTGAAACTCAACGATATAAGTAAGGAGTCCTTTTATGTCGTGGCATAATCGATAGGTTTACCTAATAAGTTCTTAGACGTACCTATCAACCAAGAATAGTTTCTAGACTATTAGCAAAAGGCTTTTGCTTACCTAAGATGTTTTAGGATTAAGTCGACAAACTGTGCTTAGTTCTTCAATGATTTTAGGATCTTGGAATCATTTTATTCACACCTGCCGGAACACATAACTTGAATAAAATGCTTAATGAACATTGAATTATGCATGTATGCTAGAATTTAAGTTTATTAAGAGAAACTGTGAATGGTTATTTATTTGTTTATTCTTTTCAATTGTAGTTTTAAATATGGGAAACAACAATTCATTCAACATTCGATCAATTCTCGAAAAGGAGAAGTTGAACGGGAAAAACTTCCTTGACTGGCAAAGGAACTTGCAAATAGTTCTTATGCAGGAAGAAAAGGAGTATGTCCTAGAAGAGGCGATGCCCGAAGCCGCAGGCGACGGGGTCACTCAGGCAGCCCTCAATCGTTGGATTGATGCCAACAAGGATGTGAAATGTCTAATGCTCGCCACCATGAGTGCAGATCTGCAGAAAACGTTCATCAACTCAGATGCTTTCACAATCATCAGTGAGTTGAAGAACATGTTCCAAGATCTGGCTCGAGTCGAAAGATTCGAGACTCATAGGCAAATTCTTGAGACCAAACTTAAGAAAGGCGAGCCCGTAAGTCCACATGTTCTCAAAATGATTGGACTCATTGAGAATATGAGTCGGCTGGATCAGCAATTTTCTCAGGAAATGGCTATAGACACCATCCTCCATTCTCTTCATAGCGGGTATGATCAGTTCAAACTGAACTACAGTATGAATAGTCTGGACAAAACGCTCACTGAGCTTCACGGTATGCTGAAGACCGCTGAAAAGATGCTCAAAAGTGATAAGCAGGATGTGCTTATGGTGCGTGGGGGCAAGTTCAAGAAATCTGGAAAGAAGAGAAATGCTAAGAAAGGTGGAAACAAGGCCAGCCCAACTAAGCAAACTGGCGCCAAATCTGTAAAGAGGAAGGTCAGTCAACCCACTTCTGAATCCGAATGCTTCTACTGCAAGAAGAAGGGGCATTGGAAGAGAGATTGCTTGAAGCTAAAGGAAGATCAGAAGAACGGAACAGTCGTTCCATCTTCAGGTATTTTCGTTATAGACTGTATACTTGCTAATTCAACTTCTTGGGTATTAGATACAGGTTGTGGCTCACACTTATGTTCCAATCCACAGGGACTACGAAGAAGTAGAAAGTTAAGCAAGGGTGAAGTCGACCTACGAGTGGGAAATGGAGCACGGATTGCTGCATTAGCTGTAGGAACTTATTATTTGTCGTTGCCCTCCGGGCTAGTTTTGGAACTGGAAGAGTGTTTCCATGTTCCAAGTCTTACTAAAAACATCATTTCAGTTTCTTGCTTAAATGCTAAGGGATTTTCCTTTTTAATAAAAGACAATAGTTGTTCGTTTTATTTTAAAGAGATGTTTTATGGATCTGCTAGATTAGTCAATGGACTTTATTTATTAGATCACGACAAACAAGTATATAACATAAATACCAAAAAGGCCAAAAAGGATGATTCAGATCTCACCTATCTGTGGCATTGTCGATTAGGCCATATAAACTTGAAACGCTTAGAAAGACTTCAAAAGGAAGGAATTCTAGAACCATTTGACTTAGAGGATTATGGTAAATGCGAATCATGTTTACTTGGCAAAATGACAAAGCAACCTTTCTCTAAAGTTGGAGAAAGAGCAAATGAACTATTGGGTTTAATCCATACAGATGTATGTGGACCAATGAGTACAAATGCTAGAGGTGGTTTCAGCTACTTTATCACTTTCACTGATGACTTCAGTAGATATGGTTATGTCTACCTAATGAAGCATAAGTCTGAATCCTTTGACAAATTCAAGGAATTTAAGAGTGAAGTAGAGAATCAATTAGGCAAGAAGATTAAGGCACTGCGGTCTGACAGAGGCGGTGAATATCTGAGCTATGAATTTGATGACCATCTGAAAGAATGTGGAATTCTATCAGAATTGACTCCTCCTGGAACACCACAATGGAACGGTGTGTCGGAACAGAGGAACAGAACCTTGCTAGACATGGTCAGGTCAATGATGGGTCAGGCCAAACTTCCATTAGAATTTTGGGGACATGCACTAAATACAGCTGCACTCACTATAAATAGAGCTCCGTCTAAAGCTGTCGAAAAGACTCCATATGAATTATGGTTTGGAAAGCCTCCAAATGTGTCTTTTCTTAAGATTTGGGGATGTGAAGTATACGTCAAACGATTAATTTCAGACAAACTTCATCCAAAATCTGACAAATGTATCCTTGTGGGCTATCCAAAGGAAACAAAGGGGTATTACTTCTACAATACATCTGAGAACAAGGTGTTTGTTTCTCGAGATGGTGTCTTTTTGGAGAAAGATCACATTTCCAAAATGACAAGTGGGAGAAAAGTAGACCTCGAAGAAATTCGAGTCGAACAACAAACTCTAGAGAATGCTCAAGATGACATTCAGGATGAAACTCAGAGATCTTTAGAAGAATCTGGTGAGAATCATGGTCAATCTAGAAATGTTACCCCGCGTAGATCGCAAAGATATAGATCTCAACCGGAAAGGTACTTAGGTATTTTGACGAACGAGAGCTATGACGTTCTATTACTTGAAAGTGATGAACCTGTGACTTACAAACAAGCTATGACGAGCCCTAGCTCCAAGCAATGGCAAGAAGCCATGCAATCTGAATTAGACTCCATGTCTGAAAACCAAGTATGGGATTTGGTCGATTTGCCAGATGGCTACCAAGCCATTGGAAGCAAATGGGTTTTCAAACTGAAAAAGGACAAGGATGGGAAACTTGAAGTTTTCAAAGCTAGATTGGTTGCAAAAGGTTACAGGCAAGTCCACGGTGTGGATTACAATGAAACCTTTTCACCAGTTGCAATGCTAAAGTCTATTCGGATAATGTTAGCAATCGCTGCATATTACGATTACGAAATATGGCAGATGGATGTCAAAACTGCTTTCTTAAACGGCGTTTTAACAGAAACTGTGTTTATGACACAGCCTAAAGGTTTTGAGGATCCAAAGAATGCTAAAAAGGTATGCAAGCTAAAGAAGTCAATCTACGGATTGAAGCAGGCGTCCAGGAGCTGGAATATACGTTTCGATGAAGCAGTCAATGACTTTGGTTTCACCAAGAACGCAGACGAATCTTGTGTATACAAGAAGGTCAGTGGGAGCAAAATTGCTTTCCTAGTACTATATGTCGACGACATATTACTTATCGGAAATAACATTCCTATGTTGAACTCTGTCAAGATTTGGCTTGGGAAATGTTTTTCGATGAAAGATCTAGGAGAAGCACAGTACATATTGGGCATCAAGATCTACATAGATAGATCTAAAAGGATGATTGGACTTAGTCAAAGCACTTATATCAATAAGGTGCTTGATAGGTTCAAGATGGCGGACTCCAAGCGAGGCTACCTACCCATGTCTCATGGAATAACTCTAAGCAAGACTCAGTGCCCAAAAACACTTGATGAGCGTAGACGAATGAATGGGATTCCATATGCATCATTGATTGGTTCAATAATGTATGCTATGATATGTACACGCCCGGATGTTACGTACGCACTCAGTGCTACGAGCAGATACCAGTCAGACCCAGGAGAGGCGCATTGGACTGCTGCCAAGAATATTCTGAAGTACCTGAAAAGGCACAAAGATGACTTCCTGGTCTATGGTGGAGATGATAAATTAATTGTTAAAGGCTTTACGGACGCAAGTTTCCAAACCGACAAAGATGATTTCAGATCACAGTCTGGGTTTGTCTTCTGCCTCAACGGGGGTGCAGTAAGCTGGAAAAGTGCTAAGCAAAGCACCATTGCGGATTCTACAACTGAAGCGGAGTACATTGCTGCACATGAAGCAGCAAAGGAAGCTATATGGCTAAGGAAGTTCATAGGTGAACTTGGTGTAGTCCCCTCCATTAAAGGACCAATAGCCCTGTATTGTGATAATAACGGAGCTATTGCACAGGCAAAGGAGCCTAGACACCACCAGAGAGTCAAGCATGTACTTCGTAGATTTCACCTTCTACGAGAGTTCGTTGAAAGAAAAGAAGTCGAGATAAACAAGATTGGAACTGATGACAACATATCTGATCCATTGACTAAACCTCTGCCGCAAGCGAAGCACAACTCGCACACTGCAGCTATGGGAATCAAGCATATTGGAGAATGGCTTTGATATCCCTGTTTAATGTTTTAAAGTTTTAGAGTTTAAATCTTTGTAAAACATTATTGGTTAATCATTCACAACAAATGAAAAGAATTCATTTTCCATTTAATTTGTGGTTTATTAAATGATGAGTCCCTTCAATTTGACGATATATTCAAGATAGACTGTCAGGACCAGTCCTGTGACTAAGAAATGTCTATCAAGTGAACTTGAATGTCAAAGGTTGAAAATGGTCCCTAGTCGGAGTTTTGTATAAAATTGGACGCATAGAAAACGTTAGACGATTAGAATGCAAGATGACTAGTAGTTCTGTTTCTTGAACTATGTGGACATGGCAATGTCATAATCATTTGCATAGATACTTACTTTGGGAAGACTAGTATCGGACAAGACCTATGAAACTTTACTGTAAGAGATGAAAATCTGTCATAAGTAAATTTCATTAAAATTATTAGACACTAAATCCTCAATACCTGAGTGATTTGAGAATACTTGTTTGAGAACTGGTTGCTTTGACGTTGACCAACCGTCGCACCGTAAAAGGAGGCTATAAAGGCAACGCTCAGGTAATCACCTATCAAACGAAGTCTAATCTCAAGATCGCAAGATTGGGATTGTCCTCCCATAAATCGGGATGAGATGCTTATTAGTTGTACAAGGCCACTCGGAGAGCTAGAAACTGTGAAATGCATGGCCGTGCTCGGATGAATCATAGGCTATGATTATCTGTCTATTTGATCAGTTGAACTCTGAAACCGAGGAACACCTCTAGACATAATAAGGATGACAACTCTTACCTTATGTTCAAGAGCAAGCATCGAGCGACAAAGGAATTAGGAAATGCACACTTGTCCCTAAGGACAAGTGGGAGACTGAAGGAAATAATGCCCTTGTTCCAAGTATGCATTCTATGTTAAGTCTAATAAGTGCGGTTCAGTATTAATTAAACAAGTTAATAATTCAGTGAGATCAAGTGAGCTGAATGCCTAGCTAGAGGCCGCTTCAGTTCAAGTGGAATTAATGATATTAATCCACAGCTTACTCTTGACTGAACCCGTAGGGTCACACAAATAGTACGTAAACGGATCAAGTATTTAATGGCATTAAATACTCCATCTATGGATATTCGGAATCGACGGATCTTGGTTTCAGTGGGAGCTGAGATCGTCACAGGCAAGAAATGAATGCTCCGAAAACGATGATATTGCCGGAAACGGAAATATGGATCGTATCGGAAATATAAATATTATCCAAGTCGTAGATGTTGCCGGAAACGGAAACATGGTACGTATCGGAAAATATTATCGAAAATGGAAATATTGCCGGAATCGGAAATATTGCCGGAAACGGAAATATTGTCAGAATCGGAAATATTATCGGAATCGGAAAATAATTCCGGAAACGGAAATATTAAATATTTGTTCGAAACGGAAATTAATTCCGGACTCGGAAATATTAAATATTGTTCGTATCGGAAATGAATTCCGGAATCGGGAAATTAATCGGAAGCGTATCGTACGAATTAGCATCGGACGAGGCCTGCAAGACGAAGGCCCAGCACGAAGCCGGGCCATCGCCCAGCAAGCCAGCGCGCCACAACGCACCAGCCAAGGCTGCGCCAGGCCCACCGCAAGGCAGGCCCAGCGCGCGACAACGCTGCGGCAGCGTGTGGGCCTCGTGGCAATGGGCTGCGAGCTCGCGGGCTGCGCGCGCGCGCATGGCGCCCCTCGTGGGCTGCTGTGCGTGCATGTGTGTGTTGGTGTGCTATACGAATCCTAAAGCTATCAGGTTTCGACTAATGATTAAATTCCTAAACCTAAAAGGATGAATTAATTAAATAAGAATTCAATTAGGATTCTAGTTTAATTAATTCGTATCCTAATAGGATTATGATTCTCTCTCCATACCTCTATAAATAAAGGCCTAGGGTCATTATTTTGTATAGAGGATTCAAGTATTCAAAGTGATTTTTGAGAGCAAAAATTCAGTCATATAATTGCCTACAATAGCCGAAAATTCTAAGTACCTTAAGGGCGATCCTAGTTGGTCAAGCTTAAGGCGGATCCGGACGTGCTGTGGACTATCTACGGAGGGACGACACTTGGAGTCCTAAAGACTTGTTCTTGTTCGGTTCGGGCGCAGCTAGGGAAGGCACGCAACAAAGTGTATGCATCTAAACTATGCTAAATGATTATGTGTAAATAATATGCTTTCCTGGCTTTATGGTTTTTCCGCATGATTTATGAATTGTCATATGTATCATAACCTAACACCATCCAATAATTCCTCGAGCCAATGCTCTCCGAATAGAAAGTCATAGTCGGCTGGTATGTCAATGACCACGAACTCTGCCTGGTTGCGATAGGTCTCGATAGAGATGACCAGGGTGAGGATCCCCAAGATCTTGTATGTGATGCCATGGAATTGGATTTCCCGCTCCATAGTCAGAATCAGGTCATATTCAGTGAAGCCTAAAGCTTTTAGGGTTGTCAAAGGGAAGATGTTTACTTGAATGTCTGTGGTTACCCTAGGATTAGGGATCATCCAATCTTGAATCTACGGGATGAGATGATAGAAGCTTTGGACTACCAACTCAAAAGAAGGTTTGTACATTGTATGAATCAGGTTACATGGAAAATCATTTCCCTCATCCCCGTAGTCTTGGAAGATGGCTTGTACAGATGGTGACTGCTTGGCTCCCGCGGACAAAGGTAAAGTTTTGTTGTCAATCATGTTTTTGATCAGGTGTTTGAGCTTGAAACGATTCTCGATGTCGTGTTCGTTTCCTGGTAGAATTTGCAATAAGCCTTGGGGTCCCAACTTTTGGATCTCTTGTAAGCTGGGGGATCCTCGGTTGGACCAATAGGAGTGATTACTTACTTCTCTATACCAACCGGTCAAAGGCGTCGGCATAGGACATTCCAAGGTTGGTGAAAAATCTTTGAGCCCTGTTCTGGAAATTCCGCTGATTGGCATTGCTTTTGAAGTTGCTTGATTTCGGACCTTGAGGAGTCTCTAAGGCGTTGACCTCGTGGACCTTGTGTGTCGTCTCAGCCTTCTTTCCTTTCCACTTCTCAACTTTGTGGAACCTGTGTCGTGGATGCTTTCATGAGGTCATCTTCTATGTCGACCCCCGATATCATAGGTTCTCTTGAAACTCTCTAGGCCCAGATACTTCATGTGAGTGTTATATTTTGGTAAGAGCCCGACAAGAAGATCTTGACTAGTTCTCTCTCAGAGGTCCGAGTGACCATTTGAGATGTCATTTCCCTCCATCGGTTGAGGTAATTGGTGAAACCTTCTTGGGGTCCTTGTCTGAGAACCTCCAATTCTCGATGAGTGGTTTGAAGTTGTATATTTGGTTGGTATCGCTCATGAATGCTTGAGCTACCTTATCCCAAGTGCTAGTTTGATGGTCCTTGAGGGAATAGTACCATTTCTTACAGATTGGTTACAAGGACATAGGGAACACCACAGGGTATAGGTCATGATCGACTCCCTTGAGTGTCATGGTCGCTCTGAAGTTTTTGAGATGGTACATAGGGTTATCTGTTGATTTGAACTTAGGGATGTCATTGGCTGATAATTTGTCCGGAAAATTGGCCTCCCCCTTGAGGTCGTCCTCCGCCAAGGTGTCGAAGTAGTTTTCCTTGTTGGTTACCTTATTAACCATGCTTTCGATTTTCTTAATAAGATCAACTGGAGCTGCGGTTTGCTCTACTACACCCTGACGGTTACTCACAAGTTGTAAGTTGGTGTTGAGACTGGCTAGGGCGGCCATGAGCTGTGTGATTTGGTCAACTGTTGCCATTTGGATCGGTTCGGAAAGGGGTTTAAAGTTTGATTTGTAGAAGACGGACTTGCTTCCTGTTCGATGTCGGCTATAAGGGAGGATAGGACTGACAGAGCTCTCTTCAATCTTTCTCCCCTTCGGCGAACCCACAAGATCCTTTGATTCCTATTTCATATGAAACGACATGACTTTAGAACTTGGACTTCCCGACACATGGTATGATATGCATGCAATGAATGAGACCTAAACTTGACTCTAAGTTCCACTCCGAACATTCGGGATTTTGGATATTTGTACATGTATTGGAATTTGCGACCCATTGGAAATATTTCAAAGGGATTTCAACCTATTGGGAATTACAACTCGTTGGAAATATTCCTGAAAGGAGCTTCATTCTTTTTTGGAGGCTACCTTCTTGTATTATTTTAAGGGAATTTCAACCCGGCTATGGAACTTGGAATATTTTATGGGAATTTCAACCCGGTTATAGAACTTGGAATATTTTAGGGGAATTTCAACCCTGTTATAGAACTTGGAATATTTTAGGGGAATTTAAACCCAGTTATAGAACTGGGAATATTTTAGGGAAATTTCAACCGGGTTATAGAACTTGGCATATTTTAGGGGAATTTCAACCAGTTGGAAATGACATTGAATTTTGTATTATTTCAAGGGGATTTCAACCCATTGGTTTTGGAATTGGGTTTTGTATTATTACTAGGGATTTTCAACCCATTGGAAATATTTTGGGCTTTGTATTGTTTCTAGGGATTTTCAACCCACAATAGAACTTGGAATATTTCAAGGGACACTACTACAAAAAATTCTATATTTGGACGCCATATCCTCGAAGCAAGCAGTAGCGCGTCAGGGGCCAAAAAAAATTCCGTGTTTTTTGGACGCCTGTTGGCGTCGAGATTTCCTTGGCTACGTACAGCGTCCATATTACATGTGCACATCGTCCAAAAATCACGTGCCCTGTACATAAGCCCGCTGAAAATTTCAGATCTTCTAATTCCATGTTAACCGCCCAACTCGACCCACTACTACCACTCTCCCAACAGAAACCCTAAACTGATCGATTTAAACTCAGCAAAATTCAATTCAATCTTCTCGTCAATTCACCACCTCTTCGCCAATTCCTTCAGGTTCGTCACCTCCTACGTTTCTGGTTTATGGTTTCTGGTTTCTTTTGCTTTTGTTTTTTCTTTCTTCTCTTTGCTCAATCTGATAATTTTATTTTTTTTATTAAATTCTTTATCTTTCTCATGGTTTCCACGAGTCACAGTTGCGGAGAACACCATTAGAGCTTCTTCAATTCACATTCGATTTCGCGGCTTTGTGTTGGAATTTTCGAGGTACCCCATAAACGACTAATACATGTTATCTTGTCCATTTGTGTTTTCCTTTTTTTCAATTCTCTTTGATATTTTCAGTTTGATTGCTATATGATTATGTAGAATTTTCGTGTTTGATTGCTATGTGATTGATATTTTCAATTCTCTTTTATATTATGCAATTGTCTAGGCTGGTAGTAGTTGTTCTAGTGTTATGTAGTTCTTGGTGGAGCAGGACTAGGTGAAGGTGGTGGGTCGGGTATATTTTGCGGCTGTGGGATTAGAATCGATGCCATAAAAGCTAGCAACACTGTCAACAGGAAACACACCTTGAGTTATAAAACACGCTTCTGAATGAGAATTTATTATTTAGGGATAAGACTATGTTTAGTTCAGCTAATATTTAATTTTTGATCCTTCTATATGACTCACTTCTGATCTAATATGATTTTTTAAAACCTGAATTAAGTAATAAAGTGGAACAAAAGGAACTAAGCAACTAGCATAGCCTAAATTGGTAAGTCTACATGTAAAAAAGATAAACACTATCAGAAAATGTACTTAAAACAAACTCATTCTAGATTAATCCCAGTAAACGTATGCATAGAGTTATTTTCTAAGTTTTAGGTCTTGATCAACAAAAATGTTTAAAGTTGTTTAACAAAAATAACATTTTAAAGCTGATAAGGGTACCTTTTTGGTTTCGGTAGGGAAGATGCTGCTGCATCCACTTTGCAGGAACGTTCTGCAAAAAAGAATAGTCAAGACATATGCTAGAAACTGAAAACTGAAAAAATGTAGTATTGCCGATAATCATTACCAAAAAAACCTATTGTAAACACTAGTAGGTCGCATTATTGCAATGAAGCTATTTTCAGTCTGTATCTGATTTGCCCTCTGCACAGCTTTCTCTTTCTCCTGCTCAGTTACTGGCCTTCTATTTGACATGTACTCCTTCGAGAACTTCCTTTCATCTGAAACTATTTCCCAGCAAAATTTATAGTGAAAAAGGAAGAAAACAAAAGTTTGTTAAGCCATTCTGCAGAACATAGCACATGCATAACCGTTCACAGACTCAAGAGTCGTAAATTTTGGTACAATACCCTAGTTTCAACTCAGTAATGAATTAAACTAACAACCCAATTCCAGAATAATCAGTATTATCTTGTGGCAGATCCACCCTTTAGTTTACAGTTAGGTAATAATAAATTTAATCAACTCCCAACTTATCATATTGATTTCAAGAAGCCAAGCAGGTTAGTATATAGTACACACATTGGAAACATGAAGTTCATAAGGTCTAGTCTTTGGGAACCCATATAAAATTCTTCCCACACTTAACCATCAAATATTCAAAATAACCCCTTCTTTTATGAATTCCACTACCAATCTACCATATCGTTCACAAAATATATAATGCACGCAAGTTTCTTGGATTCACCACTAGGTTACTAGTATCGTCTATTATACATATGCATAGAGTTATTTTCTAAGTTTTAGGTCGTGATCAACGAAAATGTTTAAAGTTGTTTAATAAAAATAACATTTTAAAGCTGATAAGGTTTGACCACAAAAGTCATATCTAGTTTGGAGCCGTGAATAGTATTGCAGATCAATTTCTCCTGGATAAAATGACGTAATCAAATTCATAAGATTTACCGTGCTTTGGAATGGGAAACCAACCAACTTAGATCAACTGTTGGTGCTGTATAATGCGAAACAACCAAAAATAAAACCATTTTATACAAAGACAAAAAATAAGTTTGTTAGGATTAGGAAAAAATCAGTTTGTTATGATTAGGAAAAAATCAGTTTGTTAGGGTTAGGAAAAAATCAGTTTGTTAGGATTAGGAAAAAATCAGTTTGTTAGCTAGGATTAGCCTTTAGTCCGGGTTTTTTTTAATCCGTATAAATTTATATATACCCATAAAACCGATGATGTTAGCATTAGGAAAAAATAT
Source organism: Spinacia oleracea (assembly GCF_020520425.1). NCBI lineage: Eukaryota > Viridiplantae > Streptophyta > Magnoliopsida > Caryophyllales > Amaranthaceae > Spinacia > Spinacia oleracea. Next base: position 122,971,910 of record NC_079490.1, read on the forward strand.
TGTTTGACTAGAAACTATAACTATTTGATTAGAAAATATAACTAATTCGTATTTGATTGTAGATTATAATTAATAGTAGAAATGTAGAATAATGTAACTATTTAATCATGTTGAGTAACCATTTGGTAAGAAATTATACTACTTCGTATATAAGATCTTCATATATAAGTCTTTGGACCAAAACATAGTACGGCTAATTAATAAGGAGTAATATGTTTAGTGGAGAATTAAGTGTTTCTAATTTTTTATAAAAAGATAAAACTGCTTGTATAAATGGAGTACAGTAAAATTAAGTGTTTCTGATTTTTATAAAAAGTAAAAAATTATAAATGCAGTACAGCTGTCATCAACCTTTTCATTAAAAACAAAACTAAAAAATAAGTTACAAAGGGCGGGATTCGAACTTGAGCCATCTCAGCATTGCAACCTTAATCATGAATGGAAAAACTACTTAAAAAATGTAGAGATAATAGTTGCAAAATAAAAAAACCATGGTTAATACATTCGGAGATTTATTAAGATAAAGTCCTTGATTGTCATTTGTTACCTCTACTCCTTGGATACAAAAACAAACTTTTGTTTTGTATGTTCTTTATGTGTTATGAGAAAATAAGAGAAGTATTATGTACTGATCACCCAAAAAACTAAACGAGAATGCGATGTTAATTATTTGCAGATTAATTAGTGTGGTTTAATGGTTCTTTGTTTTCTATAAGTGTGTTTATTTATAATTATAGTTTTTTTTTCTTAGACATGGATACTAGTTGGATTGACTTACGAAAAGGGGATACTCGTTATTATAACGGTTGCATGGAATTTTTAGAGGTTGCAAAGGAGACTCTTATAAAGGGAAAAACTCGATGCCCGTGTAATAAATGCAAGTTAAATAAATGGTTTGACTTAGGAGAGGTAGGAGGACACATTTTATTTAACGGTTTTTATAAGAATTATAGGCAATGGATTTTCCATCGTAGAGTTGAAGAGAGTAATACCTTAGAGATCCCTAATGATAAAGAAAATGTAGTTGGTCGAGATGATATGAATGGGTTACTAAGAGCAGCTTTTAAGGTTGACAATAGTTCACAACCCACCAATGAACCCCAAGACCCATCATTAAGCGAAGCTGATTTTAAAGATGAATATTCGTATGACATGCATGAAGAGTTAAATTTTAATTGTGAGGAAGATGATGAATTTCCATCAACCAACACCAATGAAGAAGAAGCGAAGTATAAACGACTTAGGGAAGCTTCTGATGAGGGCCTATATGAGGGGTGTACAACTTTCTCAAAGCTGTCGTTTCTATTGCACTTGTTTCACCTCAAGTGTATGTTCCATTGGTCTGCCGCATCATTTAATAAGTTGCTTAAGCTTCTATTAGACGCATTTCCTAATATTAAGGAGTTTCCATCGTCGTATTATGAAGGCATGAAGATATTGAATGATTTGGGATTGGGTTACGAGAAAATCCATGCATATCCAAATGATTGCATGTTATACTGGGGTGAATTTGAAGAAAAAACTGAGTGTCATATCTGCCACACATCAAGGTGGAAGAATGTGAAAGAAAAGGAGGGTGATGTAAGAGAGAAAGATAAAGAAGCATGTAAGAAGGGTGTTGCAGCTAAAGTGATGCGGTACTTTCCTCTGATCCCAAGACTAAAGAGGATTTACATGTCATCTAAAACAGCAGAAGATATGAGATGGCATTTTGACCGTAAAGATGGAAATATCATAAGTCACCCGGCGGATGGTGAAGCTTGGAAATTGTTTGATAAAAGATACGAGGAATTCGCCAAAGATCCTCGTAGTGTTAGACTGGGTCTAGCAAGTGATGGCTTTAATCCATATCGTTTGATGAATACTAGTTACAGTACATGGCCGGTGATCCTGATTCCTTATAATTTGCCACCGTGGCTTTGTATGAAGTCAACATCATTCATTAATTTTGTGTTTGCTTATTCCGGGGAAACAGGGTCCTGGTATGAATATTGATGTGTACTTGCAACCACTAATCCATGAGTTAAAATTGTTGTGGGAAGGTGTAGATGCATTTGATGCTTATAGCGGAAAAAATTTCAAGATGCGAGCAGCCTTACACTCTACTATAAATGACTTTCCAGCATATGCTATGTTGTCGGGTTGGAGTAGAAGAGGTCATAAAGCTTGCCCTTTGTGTGCCGATTCTACTTATGCGTTTAGCTTTGGTGGTAAAGTTGTCTACCCTGGATGTCGAAAATGGTTACCAATTGACCATCCTTATCGTTCTCAAGCAAATTTATTTGATGGGACAGAGGAACATGGTCTTGCTCCGGTTCGTGTAAGCGGGTCAGAAGTTTTGAAGCAACAAGAAAGAGTTAAGTATGTGTTTGGAAAGTCAAAAGTTGTTCTGAAAAAAAGAGGGAGACTAGAAGATGATGAACTTGATGATGATGATAATGATGATAATGACGAGGACGAGTCTAATCCTATTCCGTGGAAAAAGAAAAGTAAGCTTTTTGAATTAGAATATTGGGAACATAATCCTCTTAGACACAACTTGGATGTTATGCACATTGAGAAGAATGTATGTGACAATTTCTTAGGAACTCTTTTAGATATGAGCAAGAGTAGAGATGATAAGAATGCTAGATTGGCCCTTAAAAAACTGAACATAAAACCTCATCTTTGGCTTAATCTCATCCAAGTCGTGTTAACGACTATTTGCCTCCAGCTGCATACACCATGTCTAAAGAAGAGAAAGAAAGATTTCTTAAAGTCCTACAAAATCTTAAAGTTCCCGATGGGTATGGATCTAATTTGCAAAGGTGTGTGAATTTGAAGCAACGAAAACTTATTAATCGGAAAAGCCACGACAATCATATGCTCATGCAAGATATCCTTCCTGTTGCTTTAAGAGCATCGAATGCTACAAAAGTAATTGATGTGCTCGATGAATTGTCGTACTTTTTCAAGAAGATATGTTCAACATCTATTTAAAGAAGTGAATTAGATACCATTCAGTCGAATCTTGTGTTGACTCTTTGTAAGATGGAGAAAGAGTTTCTTCCAACATTTTTCACAATAATGGTGCATCTACTAATTCATCTAGTGGATGAGGTCAAACTCGGCGGACCTGTTCATTATAGGTGGATGTATCCCATTGAGAGGTCAATATCTTAAACTTCAATATTTTTTTAATCATTTTAAAATAAGAATACATCACAATACTTGTCTTATTCTTTCACGTTCACAATCTTGTTCATTATATTTCAAGGTATTTGGCCTTTTTGAAATCTCATGTGAGCAATAAAGCGCAACCAGAAGGATCCATAGCTGAAGGGTACCTTTTATGGGAAACAATTGCATTTTGTTCGAGATATTTAGAAAGTGTCGAGACCATATTCAACAGACCGAAAAGGAATGAAGATGGTGTTCCAGACATCAACAACTATTTATATGACTATGTTGGTCGTGTAGTTGGGACGAAAAAAAATGTCCGCGTAGATGACAAAAGTTTAAAGCAAGCACATCGTTATGTTTTGCTTCATTCAGATGAGATGAAACCGGTGCTTGAGTAAGTAGCGTTATGGATTATTTTAGAGCGTATCGGTCATTACTGTTAGTAACTCGATTTTTTATTTCTAAAGGGCTTTCCTACAAGAAAAACGACAAGAAAATCAAGCTGAAGAAAGTCAAGAAAGTCGGTGGATAATCAATGAATTTTCCGATTGGTTGCTAAACAAGGTCATATGCTTTTAAATTTGGAATTTCCTTATTTATTTTGTATATTTACCATTCTAAAACTTATGTTTTTCGAATTATAGGCCTATAACCTAGATGATAGCACAAAAGAAGGAAAATTGAGAAAAGCCTTGGCCTATGGTTTAAGCAATCGCGGCAAAAGGATGAAAAGTGTTATTATCAATGGCTATAAGTTTGACACCGTGGACCGTGAGCAATCTCGAAAGACTCAAAATTCTGGAATTATGGTAGAAGCTGATGGCCAAGAGTATTACGAAAAACTTAAAGAAATATTAGAACTTGATTATTATGGTTCTTTCAAGGTTCTAATGTTTCGATGTGACTGGGTTGATGTACGGAGGGGTGTCAAAACATACTCGAGCGGTAGAGTTCGTGTCAATTTCTCAAAGTTGATGCACACTGGTCAAAAGTTGGATGATGATCCATTTATTTTCTCTTCTCAAGCAAAACAAGTTTTTTACATTGAGGATGAGATACAAAAAGGATGGCATCATGTTATTAAGACTAAGCCTAGGGACTTGTTTGATATACCTGATGATGACGATGATGATGAGCTTCTAAATGATAGTGTTTTGGATTTATAGTACTCTTTGTCATAGTTTATAGAGTTCATTATTTTTCTTTTGGATTCGAGTTATGAACTTCTTTTTCACCTTGTAAAATGAGGTTTCATTTAGTTATACTAATTTCAGTCCTTAGATTCATATGTACGCACATATTTATCAAAAAGGCATGCATGGAAGCTTTTGTTTGGTTTGAGGAACATTAAGAACAGAACTAGTATTTTCTGTGGAAGTAAAAGCAACAAATTTACAAGGATTGCTGTAAAATTTTTATAACAGAATTTTAGATATTTCAATACAATCCATGCTTGACTTGTGCAGTTGTACTGTACTCAAGAACTGCTATTTCCATCAAAGATTTTTCTCCTTGCTTGATTTAGTGCCAACTTGCTGTCTGCGAATCTCTAGAATCAGAGGACTACTTATCTGTCATAGCTACACAAGATGACATTTCATGTTGTTTGGACTTGTGTGATCAGGGTGAACTGGAATCCGCATGTCTCTAGCAATTACATTGTCATAACATAAGGACTTATCCCTATTACCTTGCTTAGAATCCAACTGTTTATTTTCTATATAATCTTAGAAGTAGAAAATAGGCTTCATGTCTTTCCTCTTCTGTCACTGTTATTTAAATCTTGGGTTGTCTTGCCAGTGGTCATTTTGAGCTGGGAGATTTTTCCATACATGATATGCCTGAGCTACATTGATGGTATCTTGTTGTGTTATAAATTTCTCTAGTCAAGTAATCATGCATGTAGGGTTGTCTTACAATACCAGAGGCTATATTGTTTCTGAAATTCTGCTTATCAAAAGAATATGATGATAGTAAATCAAAATGGATCCCTCACGTTGCATGAATCCCTCACGTTCTTGTCTGTCGTGGCACAATAGACAATCAAGGAACAGAGAACTTTTCACTATACTATCTAATCATCCAATCAATTTAGATAAGTTTATATTCTCTTTTAAATTTTAACTTTTTTGTTGCATGAATCCCTCATGGTCTTGAATCTCAGTGTTTAGCTGATTTTTTGGGTCTTGAATTTCAGGCTCGTGTTATTTAGATCTTCTTGACAATGTTGTAGGTTATTATTTCAAGAACAGGAAGAGTCTGGTGATGATTTCTTACCCTGCTCTCCTTAGACATTAGTTTAATGCATTTAGCACTTAGCACATAGCCTCATTTTCTATGCTTTCTCAAGCAGGGGTGTGGTAAGAATCAACCTGATTTTCTGTGCTTTCTGATATTGTATTCGACTGAAAAGAAAGCCCCACAAAATAGGGTAGCAGATATTTATATTATCTAGAATTAGGAAATCAAACTAATACAATGGGTATGGAGTTATGGACTATTGAATATATAACTGGATACAGCAAGGTATGAATGTATTTGTTCAGTTCAGTTGTTCAGTTCAATTTTCATTAGTTCAGTTGTTCTGATTTGTCCATTTGTTCAGTTCAGTTGTTTTCATTAGTTAAGTGACGTTCAGTTGTTCATTTGTTTAGTTCAATTTGTTCTGATTTGTTCATTTGTTCATTTGTTCATTTGTTCAGTTCAGTTGTTTTCATTAGTTCAGTCCGTTCAGTTGTTCTGATTAGTTCAGTTGTTTTGTTGCCTTTCTTGCTGATATTCTATTTTTTTGTGACTTGTCTTGCAGTTGCTATATAGTAAGGGATGACTTATCACAAGAGGGTTCGAGCTACTGCTGAAACAGATGCTACTAGATCAACATCAAAGTCGCTACCTTCACGTACCTCATCTTTGAGTGAAGCTGCATCACAACCAACAAAAAAGCATGCTACTCAATCACAACCATCTCAGGTTCCTAAGTCTGTTATATTTGGACCATTCTCTCCACCGGGTACAACTACATCGATGGTTGCACCTCCATGTTCGAGTAATGCAAAAAGTGCGCATCAAGCTATATGGAAAACACCACCTACTGGATCAGCATCAAATTCACTCGAGGCATCAACTAAAAATAAAATTCCACCTAAGATTACTTCCAAGATTCCAATTCAACCTAATATCCCACCTTCAAAACCACTGAAATACCCTTCTACTTCACTTAGTACTGCTCCTAGTATTTTTATTCTGATTTTAGCTAAGCATTTCCCTTTGATAACGAGACTGTTCAGAACAAGTTTTGTAGGGCCTTAAAAGAAAGCCATGGGTGACTTTGCAAGTTGTCCTCAATTAGTGCCTCATATATACAGCTGAATCTTAATTAATAGTTATCTAGACCATTACCACCTAGAAATTCCTGGTTACTATCTCTGTCACAAAAAATAGGCCACGGTACATCCCAAAACAATAAATAACTCCTACCTAAGTCTATAGCTAATCTGATCATGGACCAGGCAATACACCAATACATTGTATTTCTGAATGTAAAACCAAAAGAATCTGAAATGTTTAAACAGCCGCAAAACAGATAAACAGCTGGTCATATTTTGTTTTCAGCTTTGGTGTACTCCCTTATTGTATGTTCAACTCTTTTTATGCAGATGCTAAGGGTAATATTGGACTGGCGAGTGGTCCTATTCAGGCAATCGATGTCTGGAGTAACAACGACGTCAATTACTATGTTGAATTCAATGACTTATGTCAACCGCTTAGGAAAGGTTGACAGATCCTGGTCAAATTCATTGGTAGCCTTGCAAAGATGGAGCCTTACTGTCCAGTTGGAGAAACGGATGGGAAAGATGTCGATGGGGCTTTAAAAGGAAAATTGATAGACGAGATAAAAGTAAGTATAATCTTAGTAAATCATCTATTTCAATCTGAAATATGACAGTTTAATCTGAAATCTAATATGCCTTTGATACCTGGTGTTTGTTAGATTAGAAATTTATTAGAAATTTTAATAAAGGAAAAGAAGAAAAAAAAAATGAAATCTGGGGATACCATATACGAAGTAGTTGGGATTATAAAAAGAGAAACAACCATAGTTAGTATCCTTACTGTCAAATTTTTTACTGCAAATTCAATGTTGTGCAACGAAATTATCTTAACTCTGCTAGTTGACCTCATAAACTTTTAGTGGGAGATGAGGTTTGCTGCAAATAAATAAGTAATGTGGCAACAAAGCCTACCAAACTCTCTAATTGCTACCTGTATATGAGAATACCTACACTACACTTCTCCTGTAGCTACTATTAATATATAGTGCTTGCCAGTACGTTGCCACCATCTTTTACTGCCGAATGATGCTGTTATTTTTAGTTTTCTTACTGTAACCTCTATGAATCAACATTAGAAGCCACCTTTCTGATATTTATTTGTTAGAGCCACCCAGCCTAAAATGTGACTTCTAAGTTCGAATAGATAAAATTATAACACTTTAAGATGACTTTTAAAAATTATAACACTTTAAAATTATAACAATTTAAGATGACTTTTTGGCTGCAAATTATAACTTCTTAAATTTTGTTCATAAGCTTGCAGAAGCATCCCTCCTTTTGGAATACTCAAAGATTCGATTCAAGGGTCAATGATCGATTCAATGTCGGACCCCTGTAACTACCAATATCGTTCTTTTTGAATGACTGCGTATGTGCTTGAGCCAAAGTGTTCAGCCCTTGTTTTAAAGAAGCACTTCCAATACCAACTACCTCACTAATAAATGACTTCTTTTCTTCAGATGGCATCACATAATTTGTATTCCCAAAACCTTCCATCCTCTTATGGGTTACCTAATTTGCAGCTGGTTTACTTTTGCTTTCATCTGTTGAAAATATAGCTGAAAGTGCATCTTGAGCTGTTTCTCTAACAGCTTTATTCAAAGCATCCCCCTTAAAAGGATCAGGTTTCCCCTTATAGTGAAGTAGCTGCTTCACAGCTACTGAATGCCTTTGCATTTCTCTCCTAAATTCTGCACCTGACTTCCCAATTGAATACTTTATGAGCCTTAAAGCCTAAAAATAAGACCAATAACGGGTAAATTACCATTACCAAAAACCAATGCACCCAAATCAACCAACAAAGACGAGTAATCACATAAATTGTTCGAAGAAAACACGAAAAACATCAACAAATATCATCAAAGTATTAACTTGAAACAAAATCCACACAGCTAGATCTACCTAAATGAAAATTAACCATAAAAAACAAGTAGACAAAAATTGTACCTTCTGTTTAACAATAGGGTTCTTATGATCAAGCCTTTTTAACAAAAATTCAGAAACTTAATTTGAAATGTTATTATTGCATATTGCATAGCATTAGCTCTAGAATCAAAAAGCAGGGAGAAAAAACCTTTGAAAATCCCTGCCCGAATGGTTTGACAATGGTGAATTCTTTATAATTTTGACTTGGAACCCTTTCTTGATTCCTATGCTGATTGTGGTAAATTCTTTTTTAAAGGATCGCTTTGTTATTCCTGATGGTTCGATATACGTCACGCAAATTCTCAAGCGTGCCAATAAAAGCTGGAAGCACTATAAATATACTCTCAAGAAAGATTACTACAAACCAGAGGAGAAAACAGAAGAACAGATGGTCAGTGAAGCAGTGCCGCGACATGGAATTAGCGGTAAAGAGTGGGTAAAGTTGGTTAGATATTGGTATTCAGATAAAGGGAAAGTAAGTACCACGTTTTTAATTGAAGTTTGATTGATCTTTGTTTATTATTTGAAAAAGATAATTATTTTCTTATTAAATCTCTTTGGATGTGAGTGCAGAAATTGTAAGAATGTGGAAAAGAAGCACGAGCCTCCCAAACTCAATTTCACAGATCTGGTTCTAATAGCTATGCGAACCAACAAGCTGATTATGTACAAATCATGAATTCTTTTATTTATTTAGGATGGTGTCATATTTCTAGATTTTCTTTATACTTCTTACATTGCTACTCATATATAGGAAGACGAGCATGGAGTAAAAATGAGCTTATTAGCCCTTTGGATAAAGACTCATTCGGGCAAGGATGGAACCTTTCTTCCAAACACACTCACTGAAGATTTTGTTGTATGAGTCCATATTATTAAGCTATTTGATTGAAATACTTACGATGCATACTGCACCAAATGTAATTCCCGAACAGTTTCTGAAATTCATCTTGCATTGTTATCCTATTTTTTTGTGCAGGATGATGCAAAGGCCAAGGTTGAATCGCTGAAGATTGTAGATCCTTCTAAGTCTCAACAAGAACTCGAAAATGAAGCCTTTGAGGACACTATGCATGGTGGAAAGATACTAGAACGTCCTGTAGGTTACGGACTTGGAGTTCGAAAGAGCGACGTTTATGGAGTGCATGGTGTGCTAAGGAAGAATGGGTATGGAAAAATCCGTCATAGGACCGTGGTGATGGAAAATGTGAAAGAAGAAGTGTCAGCTATCAACAAGAAAAATGAAACACTGGAGAAGGAAAATGGAAAGCTGCAAGAGCAAGTGAAAGAGACTAATTGGCTGCTTAAAACTCTTATTGGACAATTTTCTCAACTTGTACGTCAAGTTCGTACGGGAACTGCTTCAACAAAAGCTCTTGATTGTGCACAACAAGTCTTGGGAATGGCACATCAAAGGGTAATTATTCTAATTTTTTCTCGTTAAATCTGCTTGTTACAATCACATACATTTTGATAAATGGAAAGTAGATGATGTAGAATGGTCCAATGAACTGCTTAATGCATGATTACAACTTACAATTGCACCTATATATGTTTTAACCACTTGATTAAAATAACTATTAAGAGAGTAATACCTAATTAAACTAAGCTTTCAGACTATATAGAACCCTGTATTCAAACCTGCTTGGGGTGCTTTCCATTGTATACACCTCTCTACTTTCCTTTAAACATATGCACTAGTAGTCAGAGTTTCTTGCAACCAGTGACTTACCTGCCCAATCCAAGTAGATGAGAATTGTTGCATTGTTCAGATCCAAGTAGATGTGAAATGTTCAATTAGATCTGATCGATGTACTATGTCGATCTTCGTGTTGTTGTGTTTACCGTGCTGCATTGTTGTCGGGTATCTTTAGTCAAACATCAGTTATAGTAGTACAACTAGTTTAGTCTGCAGCATCTGAAATGTTTTAAGCTGTTGTATAGCATATGTTGGTTTGATTATTTTTCTTTTTGTTGAGTACTGAGAACCCCTGCAATTGATCCAGTTACGGAGTATTTCTTAATTCGATTGTTTCATTTTAGAATTTTATTTTTTCTAAGGTCTATTGTATATATAAGAAATAATTGTAACTTAACTGGAAGTTGTGCAAGAGTAGAGAAGAGTGTGGAGTGTGGAGTCTGACCTTTGCTCCAAAATCTGTTAGAGCAAATGCAGAACCACTGTTACGTGGTTCGCTAGTACGAGAATGGGTACGGTACGCAATTCGCTACCTAATTTGCTAAATTAGACCAAAAGTGTACCATTTTCATGTTATCATTCATTTTTTCGGTTCGCGGTTCGTAGGGTGATTAGAGAATTAGGTAGCACTATGCAGAATACATGGCTGACATGGCTGACAGAAGCAACACTTCACCCAGCTTGGAAACTTCTCAAGGGATAAGTGTTTTTTGTGTCAAGCAGTAATATTGGTTGCTAATATTTTCTTATTCCACAATAAATTTAGCTGTTCACTTTGTTTAATGTCATCCCATTCTCATCTTTGTCTAGCAATTGAAGTATTAAACATTGATTATGTCCTGGTTAATCTACCAGAGCTGTAGGATGAGCTCGTTTATGTTGTCTTAAGTTACAGAAGGACCCAAATCAAAACAAAACCTAAGTCCTTCTACAGGTAAACAATTAGGTCCTTTGAAAATTTCTTTGCATCCTTTTGAGAAGTTATCAAAGTTATTCGTCCACCTATTTTATTACATAACTGACTGTTATCATCTGAAAATAACTATAAGGCAGAGGTCAGTCTATTTTTATAGAGTGGTGTAATAGTTTAAACTCAACTGAACTTAGAGACAAGTTAAAACGATATTTTGAATTTCACTCATATCTTGTCATTCAAGGCCTCCTCTCCCAACCTTACTTTAGTTTCTAAAATGACTATATACAAAGTTGATACAGGATGGACCTACTGAAATTTACTAGATTGTAGTATAGTAAAGGTATGGGAGTATGGTACTGTTAAAATACATTTATTCGAGAAAATAAAGAAATAACTTACACTGTCAAAAGTAAAGCAAAGAAAACCATCCATGTAGTCTATATCCATCCAGATTACATCCCAAAGTATGTCCTTTTTTCGTAAAGCTCTAGCAACCTGTATATTGAGTTGAAGATTGCATTTAGTGAGGAAATGCAGATATAGATAAAAGATAGGAAAAACGAGAAGGACGTCCAAGCAATGAACAAGAAATCACTAAGCATACACCAATTATAAAATGATGCATGAACTGATAAATAGTATACAGAGCCAATGTATGCCCACATGTAGGACTAGGATATGATCTTAGAATATCTTGTGAAAGGATCTGTCATCCAGGTTGATAGAGCTTTCAGTTCTGGACTGGACTAGAAGCTTTCAGTTCTGGACTGTATAATGTTTTTACATGGTTCATACCTACAATTTTAAAAGAAATAATTGTGCTCTACTAAACTTAGATAATTCGATGATGTTAGCCCGTTAGGTTTCTTGTATTCAGGTGGTTTGTATCATATAATGGTTTGTTGCTTAAATCTAGATATCACTTGTATTGGGATGTCAGATTTATCTGAGTAATATATGTGGTGCTAGATTTTTGTATGGAAAGCCTAGCAATATACAACACCTTAATGACTGTATCACAAAACAAAAGACAGTAGCCCGAAGCTGAGAATTTGATAGAAAAAGCTGAATGGGGGTTCGGTTGAGGAGAAAGCTGAGTATTCTGTTACCTCTGCATGCCACTGGGGTTCACTAATTCTGATTTTTTCTATCTACACCACCTACCCCAAGAACGCTGTTGCTGCTCCTTTTCTTGCTTAATAGCAAAAAATCAACATCATCAACTGAGGCGACAGTCTGCATTAGTTGACAACTCTCTTCCATGTTGTATTTAATTTCCTTCGTAGTTTTGGTTTCCGACTTATTATGTACTTATTACATTTTGTATTTTTCTTTGAAGGTTGTCCAACGTGATAAGGTGCAAAAGCAAAATGAAGGCGAAGACACTTGAGCTTCATATGAGCTACTGCCATCGATCATCTATATATAGTACATATAGACATCCTAGGTAGTTAGTTTTTCTAAGTTTTAGTTTTTCTAAGTTTTAGTTTTTCTCGGGTTTGATTTATGATGTTGTTTTAGACTATTTGATTAAGATTTCGGTTAGTGATATAGATGTGTGTATGTTTGGATTCTGGTTTGAAACATACGTGTACGTATTATGAATTTTAACTACGTTACTTAAGTTTTTGTAAGTTAATTTTATTGTTAATTGAAGACCAAGTATTTACAGTTCAGGTTTTATTGATTGATCTTGTGTTGCAATTTAATTTTAAATTTATATATATATATAAAATTGTGATGAATAATGTTTTATTATATATTTATTAAATATGCGATACAGGAATAGGTGGAATATGCGATACAGAAAAAGGTGAAAAAAAGTCTTAATTAATAAATCTAGACGTTTTTAATTGGGGTTGTATTATCGTGCTCATTTAAAATTAAATTCTCGCCAATACAAATTTCTGGACGCTTGTAGGTGTCGAGGACATCAAATAGGAAAATAATGGGCAAAGCGGGAAAAAAACCTGGGGGACGCAATAAATCAAACTTGTGGACGCCTAAAGGCGTCGAGGCTAAAGAAAATATGGACGCCTGTAGGCGTCGAGCACTTTACGTAGGAGAATGGTGGGCAAAGCGGGAAAAAATCGAGTGGACGCATAAACCAGACCTGTGGACACCTTAAAGCGTCGAGGCCGTAGACGCTGAAGATAACAGCTAGCCAGCGAAATGCGTCCAGAATCTCGACGCTTAAAGGCGTCGAGTAAATTCTCGACTATAATTTTCTCGACGCTTTCCGAAAGCGTCGAGGTGAATTTTCTCGACGCCTGTAGGCGTCGAAAAACCTTCAAAAAAGCGTCCATAAAAGGCAGGATTTGTAGTAGTGGGAATTTCAACCCAAAATAAGACTTGAAATATTTCAAGGAAATTTCAACCAAGAATATGACTTGGAATATTTCAAGGGAATTTCAACCCAAAATAGGACATGGAAAATTTTGAGGGAATTTCAACCCAATGACGGCATTTGGAATATTTCAATGGAATTTCAACCCAAAATACAACTTGGAATATTTCAAGGGAATTTCAACCCAAAATAGAACTTGGAATATTTTTAGGGAACTTCAACCCATTGATGGCATTTGGAATATTTCAAAGAAATTTAAACCCAAAATAGAACTTCGAATATTTCAAGGAAATTTCAACCCATAATAGAACTTCGAATATTTGAAGGGAATTTCAACCCATTGATAGAAATGTTTATGGAACTTGTACTATTTCTAGGGATTTTCAACCCATTTGAATTTTTTTGGAATTGGTATTTGAAAATGATGATGGATAAGAATTTTTGTAGTTTGGACATTGAATTTTGACACTTGAGTTTCGAATTGAAAATTGAATTTTGGAATTCGACAAGAGAGGTTTTTTATGAGATTTTGAATTTGGAATTTGAAGGACTTGGAACTTTTGGGCTTCAAAATTTGGCATTATGCCGCCATAGGCTCAAGGCTTTTTGAAATTGGATTTGGAACTTGATTTTGAAAGGTTTTAAATAGAGATTTGAAAATTGAAAATCCGGCATTACGTCATCATGGATATGGACACTTGAACTTTTTGAAAATCCGGCATTACGTAATCATGGTTTTAAAGGCTTTTTGAAATAAAATTTGGGACTTGAAAGTTTGAATTGAAAATCTAGCGTCGCGCCATCATAGATTTGAACTTGAGGTTTTAGACATAGGATTTGGACTTGCAAGTTGGATTTGGAAAATACGGCATTACGACACCGTTAGGATGGGTTTTTGAAATTCGGATTTAGTAATTTTGTCTTGAAAATCCGACATTATAACGCCGTTGGATTGGCTTTTTGAAGTTTGAATTTGGAAATTTGACTCGAAAATCTGGCATTATAACGCCGTTGGATTGGATTTTTGAATTTTAGTTGGGAAATTTGACTCAAAAATCCGGCATTATAACGCCGTTGGATTGGGTTTTTGAACTTGAATTGAGAATTTTGACACAAAATTTCGGCATTATAACGCCGTTTGATTGGAATTTGAACTTGGAATTGGGGATTTGGCATTTGCGCGTGAGGCGTATTTAGGGGTTTTGAATCAAAGGGAGTGGCACTCTTAGAAGACCCTATATCGGCGATTTTAGATGCATGAGGTTTGGATGATGCTCCTAGGGGTTAGGTTTCCTAGTTGGAAGCTAATGGTTTTGGCAAAGCTAGAACTCGAGGTTAGCCATTCACGCGTGCAAAGACGCCCGCACAATTTACAAACAGCACGTTGTCACACTAGCATGAATATGAATGAGAAATGCAAAGTTCTTAACCTATGGTCGGTCTAAGTTTTGAATGATGCAAGAGGTCGGCTTTGGGTGTCGAAAGGGTGCTTGACTAATAAGCGGATCCGGCAACAACTGTTTCACCTCCTCATGAGGGAGGTGTTAGTTGGCGGACGACCTCCATGCTTAACGTCAGGAACGTAAAGAAAATGTCAAGTTTCGGTAGGCGCGGGAATGATCAGACACTTTGGTCAGGAATCGTATAGAGAATCGCCATCCCGTTGCCCCCGGGGCTAGCCCGAATGTAGAACACATTCATGTTGGGCAAGGTAGAAATTCGTTTTGCACAAGTATGTTTTTGAAATTATGCATGCAATGCTTAGAAATCACAATTTTACTCGAATATTGTACTTGAAAGGCTTGTTTTT
Source organism: Spinacia oleracea (assembly GCF_020520425.1). Taxonomy (NCBI): domain Eukaryota; kingdom Viridiplantae; phylum Streptophyta; class Magnoliopsida; order Caryophyllales; family Amaranthaceae; genus Spinacia; species Spinacia oleracea. The sequence goes on from NC_079490.1 coordinate 122,987,102, forward strand.
CGGCATTCGTTCTCGAGGTTTGGGAGTGTTCCTTCGAAATTCAAAATCTGGACTGAACTCCCACTCGAATACTTGGGCAAAATGGGCAGCCAGCCACTGGAAGCCACTGTGCTAAGGGCAGGTAGCAGCGCCTGGCGCAGGGCTTGCGCCCAGCGTTACTGCTGGCATCCAGCACTTGAGCGTGGCAATGGTAGACTGCTCATGGGCTGCTCGTATACTCGAATTTCAAATTTTGAACTCCTAGTGGAATAGCCAGAATGTAGGGGGTGCTTTTTTGTATTTTGTTCCCTACGGGTTTTGAGATTTTGAATTTTGAAGGAGTCGCCACCAAACATTTTAAGGGTCCGGTTTGGAAGGAACATAATTGACTCTTGTGGATAAGGCATTGAATCATAGAAACCGAATGGGTGAGATTTGGGCTCGGGAACGAACCGCTTTCATGAAATCCAAATCATGACACTAAGTCAGTTGAAGCATGCATTTAGAACATTGTATTTGCTACTTGTTCGTGGTCACTTTTCTTTAAAGTTAATTAAGGGAACCTAAGGCCGGTTTGTCCAAAAATTATCTTTGTTAAGCGTGATGTAACCTTTTGCATATTATTGTAAATAGCATGTGGGGTGATGAAAGAAATAAACATGTAAAGCATAATTACAAAAATGAAGGAATTATTGAAATGCGTACAAAATCACATCACCTTAAAAAGGGTGAATAAAGAGTGCGAAATTGAAATTGCAAAAATAAAGGTGCGATATTGAAAGTGCGTTACTGAAAGTACGATATTGAAAGTGCGATATTGAAATTGCAGTATTGAAATGCTGTATTGAAAGTGCGATATTGAAATGACGGTATTGAAATGACATTATTGAAATCACGATATTGAAATTGTATTATTGTACTTGAGATCCGAACTCCAAACAACTACTTAATAATAAGTGTGTCCGACACAGATTGAATTCTCTAAAATCTCAACTTTAGATGAGTTGCTCATCATAAAGTATCATTGACTTTGATTATTGAAATAGAACTTGAATATTGAACTTGAATATTGAAAGTAGGAGACTTGGTTCTTAAAGATTAGACCTTTTAATGTAAAAAAATCCTCACCTTTAATATGCTCCATGACTTGAAATTAATTCTAAGGATGAGTTGATCTCACTTAAACATCATTGAAGATTGAAAAAAGAAATTGTATTTGAACATAGATAATTGAATGTTCATGTGTTCTAGTTTGGAAAAGGGTTTGCACTTTTCCAAACATCTTTGAACTTAGAAATGATTTTTATTTTGTAAAATTGAATGATGATTGTTGAAAAAGGAGAAACCTTTCAAGTATGAAAGTTCAACACTTTACTAATCATTTTCCAAAATAAAGCTTGAATCTTGCATATTGATTTTAAAAATGTGCTTAGAAAATCATTTGGGAAGAGTTTCAAGAATGAAAACCTCCCCAAAGATGGCACTTTTGGATATGCTTCCTAGTTGGTCATAAGCATGAACTCAAATGACAACATCATTGGAATTGTATATTGAATCTACAAATGTAGAAAAGTAGAAAACATCATAATTATTTGAATAGGGATTCGGAAATACATATTTAGGATTAGGTTAGTTTTCCGATTAGTGCTCCCAATTGCTTAGATATTTTGGAAATTGTAATAGAAATTGTAGATTTGGAAATTTGAATTTTGTATTTGAATTTGAGAGGAAATTTTGAGATTACGACGTTTTATTGACATTTTCCTCTTCCATTTGTGTAGAAAACGAGGGTTTATATAGGAGATTAGGCGACAAAACGCCCAGACACGTTAGTGCCCAGCGCAAGGCCAGCGCCTGGCGCAGGTGACGTGTCCTAGGTTCCGTCAAAAAATAACGATGACACCGTCCTTTTGGTTTGTCTTGTAGTCTTGTACCTTGTACGAGTTTGTACGATTTTGCCACGTAGGGTTTTCTTGGAGGTTAAGGCTTGGGTTTGCGTCTAAAAACACTCATTTTCTTGTATTCGGGTTACGAATTTGGACTCGGTTTACGGGACAATGCCCGACATGCTCGGTTTTATTGGTCGGTGCCCGATTTTGGATTGCATAGTGTCATTTCGATTGGAAACGGCCTTGTAAAACCAATGGAGAGGTCCATTGGTTGAGATTGTGTTTAGATTTTGAATTTGATTTTTAGAAATTGAATTTTGTACCGAGTTCCGAAATGGGAACGGGCTCGAGGATTGGACTTTGGATTTTGGATTTTGGATTTTGGAATATACCTTAGAAATTGAGACTTCCGCACGGATTTGCACCAACCACCTAGCAAGGATAGTGGTCTCGTCATCATCCCATTAGGGGAGACACAGATTAGGTGTCTACACTTACACATGTGAGTAGAGCGACCAACACTAGCATCATCTACAGGAAATCGTTTTAAGGCTATGGACGATGAGATATACTTGAATATTGAAGCTATGAGATGCATAACTGTTAGGTTATGATACATATAATTGAATATAAATCATGCGGAAAAACCATAAAAGCCAGGATTCCAAATTAATTGCCAAATAACAATTAGCATAATTTAGGATTCATACTCTTTGTAGCGTGCCCTCCCTTGCTGCGCCCGAACCGAACAAGAACAAGTCTTTAGGACTCCAAGTGTCGTCCCTCCGTAGAAAGTCCTTAGCACGTCCGGATCCGCCTTAGGTTTAATTAACTAGAATCGCCCCAAAGGTACTATGTATTTTCGGTTATTATGAGGCAAATAAGTGACTGAATTTTATGCCTAAAACTCTTATGAATACTTAGAAAACTCGTTATAAATTGTGAGCATTAATCAGCTATTTATAGGGTATGGAAAAGGTATTGGAATCATACTAGGAAACGAATTAATTAATTTGAATTTAATTCAAACTCTATTAATTAATTTATCTAGTAGATATAGGAATTTAATCTTAAACGAATCCTACATGGTTTAGGTTTCGTACTGTAGACACCTACTTTTGTCCCCATTCCCGAAAGGGAAGGTTCGATGATGAAAACGTAAATCTCCACTTGACAACGCATCTCCTATAAAATAACGAATCTCAATTCCCCTTTTCATTTCACCCAAAACCTGCTATTTATAGAAACCTGCTATTTATGGAAACCTGCTAAAAATAGTAACTACCGTAATGGGTAGTTGTTAAAAGTGGCAAGTCATAAAAGATAGAAACCTGTCAGAATTAGGTGTTGCACTCCAACATAAATCCTAAATGAGATAGAAATTGCGAGAGAATCCTATTCCTAATATGATTCGAAAGTAAGAGTCACGTATTAATTAAAATCCTAACGAGCCTAGAGTTTGTAACGGCCCAGACGCATCCCGTCACAAGGTTAATACGCACTAAAAGACTCAATTAAATCTCAAATACTCCGGATTCTAGGAATCCGAATCTGACTAAGAAAAACAGCCCAGATCCTATTTTCAACGCCTGGCTCTGGGCGCCGAAATCTTCGGCGCCCAAGCCTGGGCGCTGAAAATACCTGGTACGTGTTTTTTCCTAATTCCTCATGGATTAGAGTTCTGCAAATTCTATCTTTCCACGAACTCTTTTCTATAAATAGGGCCTTAAGTTCGACGTGAAAAGGACACACAACACACAATTATTATTCTGAGTATTGACTTTAAACCCCTAAGCCTAAGCCTCACACTGCAAAACTGATCACGCGTTCTGTCGCAATCGATCCATAAATGAACAGAACGTATCCCGTCCCATAATTTGAGATTCGTTAAAGAAAAGGAGAAATAGCAAAGTCAAAGTGGTTAGTTTTCTGAGAACCGTGACGCACCTCTCAAGGGTGTGTTGTAATGTGCCCCTTTTCCATGGTTTAATTGCTTTCCTCGCCCTTTTATGAACTGTTAAACTAACTATATCTGATTTTTCGATCACGCTTAATAAATATGATATTTTTGGGAAATTGGATTATCATGCTAGGTCCCTTAAAACAATCTAAATCAGATAATCGCGCTCGATTTAGTACTATCTGTTGCATATTGTTAAAATCAACTCAGATTAGTTTAATAGTTAACGCATGTCCCTTCAATTATTTATGCTGAGCTAGTAAGGATATCCTGCCTCTGGAGTTATCGAAGAGCGAGTACTCCTCTCGGTAATTACAGTCCCCCGAACCCTCAATCTCTACCCTGCGGGTGTACGTTGAGCGATCCCCACCACCAGGGATCACAAGGGAACCTACGGCCGTCGTGGTCAAACATAATTGCACTCCCTTTATGTCACGATAACCGGGTTTTGTCAGTTTTTCTCATTGTCGTTAAAAACTGAATCGCGACTCCTATATTACTAGTCAATTGGGTGTAAACTCACAGGAAATCCAATTACACTTGATTTGACAAAAAGAAGCGTCACACCCACGAGGGACGAGGTCACGCATTAGCCTCGTGCTTTTTCGACCCCCTCACAGTGGCGACTCCACTGGGGAAAGTGAAGGAAATACTCGCGCTTGTAGGTAATCAAAATAGCCGATGGGTGAAACGATCCTACCCCGCGTTTATTTCCCCATCAAGTTGGGATGACCTGAAAATCAGCATATTAATGTGAACGGACAGAACCGCATAACGAATCTTGGCTCCCTTGGTGTTTCATCTCGGGAGTTGGGACTAAGGATACCCGTCGCCAACCGGGGGGTGCATACGCTTCGAATGTTGTCCACTCGGCACTTTCGCTAGTAGTACACCCGTCCCAAACCTAATCGCTCGCCCACTAGGTCCCTCTCGCCTGCATGCCCCCTTGGCTTGCACTTGCGGGTTGGCCTTCTGGGACGAAATTCGTCTGTTGAAAGCACTACCCCGACCGGGGCATGTGGTGGATCTGCGATAGAAGCGGTACCAAGCCAGGCGCAAAAACTAACCATAGAAGCCTATCATAAATTGCATGACATATTATTATTGCCTCATGATGGAATGTTAGTTATGTGTAGCGAAATATATGATTGCGTGTGACAAACTATCCTAGAAAAACCAACGACCTTAAAAATTGCCCAAACATTCATAAACCAATTTGCCAAAGAGTTATACCGAAATACGTGATACGCAAACCCGAACGATCGCCACAAAAATAAGCGACGCTCGGGATGGCTTGTAACGAATCCCACAAACGCTGCACGACGCGTAAATGACGTTATTAGGCAAGCACGCAAAATCGAAGTCGCATAAACAAAAGTAGACGCAAACAGAAAACGAGAACCAGCCAGGGACGCATTTTCAACGCCCCTGGCTGGGCGCCAGAATTTCTCACGCCCTACGCTGGGCGCTGAAGTTGCTGATTGGCCTTCTGGTCAGGCGCAGCAGCCTCGGTGCCCGCGCAAAGGGAAAATATGTAGCACAAAAAACCGTTCGTAAAAAAAAAATTGCTACGAGGGCGTAAGAAAAGCACCCGATTCTAAAAGCGACTCATAAAAAATAAATAACTCTTTGTGTCGTTGTTAGGCCTCCTACGACGACAATGCTCGGCACCAAAACCGAACCTTCCAATAATTATAAATGTCACACGGGCAAAGATTTTCGAAAATATAAAGAGTTCAAGTTGCACACATAGTAGTCCAAATATACTAGTTCGACTTAAGGGTAGTCATAAAATGTCTAAAAACCGACTCACGAAACAAACTATTGTGTCTCCTACTTCACAACAACAATGCAGGGCCCCTGAATACCTACTCGTGATAGCCATCAAGGAGCGCGATGGAAGAAGCATATCCCGAACATCTATACCTAGAGGTCGCACAAACCCAAGAGATGCATGCTCTGGGACACGACCCTCTACGTTCTCAAAGGCCACTCGCCTCAAAGAACCATGCTATGCCAAAAACGCTCCCCAACTCACATTCTTTCGGGCTATTATTTGGGTTAGAAAAGAAAAGAGCGAGGAATGAAACAGAAATTATGGCATTAGCCCTTCAAGATGAATTGTTCGATCCTACTAAGTTGATCGCTCCATCACCCTCAAAAGATGACCAAATTCAACGAGGGTGGCGCAAGACTTTCAAATGGACTAATGCTCGTGGGATGAAGTTCAAGATATCTGCGGGAGAGGGTCCGATGTACGAAGAATTAGAGTCTGACTCCGAGTCCGAACCTTGCAAAATTGTAACCCCTCCCAAAAATAGTTTAGACCCGGAAATATCTACTCCGGGAGATCTTTTTGATGTAATGCTTCATGACTTTAATAAGATAAACAAAACTTTTGAGTATATGCCGCTTAAAAATCCGAGTAATAATGCAGAATGTCTCGCCACTAATGAGCACGAAAAAGAGCCAGAAGAGGAATATACCGAACTAATAAAAGTTGTAAGTGAACAAGAACTCAAAACTCATATAATTGAGGATACAGAATCGGTAAATATTGGAACAAAAGAAAATCCTAAAATCATTAAAATTGGCCTCACCTTAACTCCCACTGAAAAGGCCGATCTAATCTCCACTTTGCGGGAATTCGAGGGTGTCTTGCTTGGTCCTACAAAGACATGCCAGGAATAGATCGAGATATCGCTGAGCATAAAATTCCGCTAGATCCCAAAATGACGCCAGTAAAAAAAAAGCTACGGCGGCTCAAACCAGAGATGGCCTTGAAAATAAAAGAAGAAGTCACTAAACAATTAGATGCCGGCTTCATAAAAGTCTCCAACTACCCAGAATGGGTGGCCAATATTGTCCCCGTAGCTAAAAAAGATGGACGAGTGCGAATGTGCGTAGACTTTCGAGACCTAAACAAAGCCAGTCCCAAAGATGACTTCCCTCTACCTCACATTGACATACTAGTAGACAACACCGCAGAACACGCGCTTCTCTCCTTTATGGACGGGTACGCCGGATATAACCAAATACTTATGGCAGAAGAAGACATGGAAAAAACAACCTTCATTACCCCTTGGGGTACATATTGTTACACTGTAATGCCTTTTGGTTTGAAAAACGCGGGGGCCACCTATCAAAGAACAGCCACCACGTTACTCCATGACATGATACACAAAGAAATCGAGGTCTATGTAAACGACATGATCGTCAAATCTAAAGACCGGCACGGTCACCTCCCGGCACTTAGAAAGTTCTTCACCCGAATCTTGAAATATAACATGAGACTAAATCCACAAAAATGTGTGTTCGGGGTAACCTCTGGAAAATTGCTAGGATATGTTGTTAGTACGCGAGGAATCGAGATTGACCCATCCAAGATCAAAGCCATTACCGAAATGCCCCCACCGAAAACTGAAAAACAGATAAGGGGCTTCCTAGGAAAGCTGCAATACATTAGTAGGTTCATTTCCAAGCTTACTATGACTTGCGACACAATATTCAAAAAATTAAGAAAAGAAGAAAAAGCCGAATGGGATGAACAATGCCAAATTGCCTTCGATAAAATCAAAGAATACCTAAGCAAACCACCCGTCCTTTCCCCGCCTTTGCCCGGAATCCCTTTACGCCTATACCTAACTGTCACGGATACTGCAGCAGAAGCTATGCTCTCACAGTGTGTACATGGATCCGAGCGAGCCATTTACTACTTGAGCAAGAAGTTCATACAGTACGAGACGTGATACACAGAACTTGAGAAAACCTGCCTCGCCCTCGTCTGGGCATCCAAAAAACTCAGACATTACCTATTGGCCCACACTGTTCATATAGTGTCACAACTAGACCCCTTAAAATATATGTTCAAAAAGCCCGCCCTAAATGGTCGCCTGTCCAGGTGGCTGGTCATGCTCTCAGAATTCGACCTAAAATTCATGCCAGAAAAAACTATCAAAGGAAAAGCGGTAGCCGAGTTCCTGTCCGAGCATGCCACGAATGAGGAAACCACGGAAGCTTACCTTCTCCCTGACGAGGAACTTCTGATGATACGAGACGACTATTGGACACTATACTTCGATGACGCGTCCAATCAGAAGGGATGCGGCGTCGGAGTTCTCCTAGTCAGTCCCGAAGGGGCCCATATACCAATTTTCGTCAAACTTGACTTCGAGGCCACAAACAACGCCGCCGAATATGAAGCCTGCAAAGTTGGGCTAGAGGCCGCAGTTAGCCTCGGAGTCAAGTATCTACAAGTCTTCGGGGATTCTTCCCTAATAATCAACCATATATCCAAAAAATGGAAGGTCCGAAGCACTAGTCTCTCAAAATATCAAGCTCACTTAGACCAAATAGTCGAGCAATTCGAAAAAATCGAGTATACGTACTTACCAAGAGACGACAACCAATTCGCGGATGCACTAGCAAAGCTAGCTTCAATGCTCAACATCCCGAATGAATGGGACGGAATGACCCTTCGGGTCGAACAAAGGAAAGAGCCGGCTTATTGATGTGCCATAGACTCCGAACCTGAAAACACCGAAGAAGAACCATGGTATACGGACATCCTTCGTTACAAAACAAATGGGGAATTCCCCCCAAACACCTCCCCGCGAGCACAAAAGGCCCTACGCCTCCTCGCTTTACAATATAGCATAATTCTGGGAGAACTGTACAAATACACGCCGAATAAAATCAAGTTACTTTGTGTCTACCAAAACCAAGCCCAAAGACTAATGGAAGAATACCATAACAGCGTGTGCGGACCCCATATGAACGGAAAAATGCTATCCCAAAAAATATCCCGCTTTGGGTACTATTGGACCACTATGGAAACCGATTGCCATCACTTCGTAAAAACTTGCCCAAAATGCCAAATCTTCAGTAACCTTAACCACTTGCCTCCCTCAGAACAATACACCTTCACTTCTCCATGGCCCTTTTCCACCTGGGGTATAGATATAATCGGCAAGGTAACACCAACAGGCGTAGGGGGACACGAGTACGTTTTAGTCGCAATTGATTACTTCACTAAATGGGCAGAGGCAGTCTCCTATGCAAAATTAACGGCCAAACATGTCGCTCGATTCCTAGAAAAGAACATATTCTGTCGATACGGGGTTCCACATATAAGTGACCAAGGTTCCCACTTTAGGGCCGAAGTCCAAGACCTGCTCGAAAAATATCATGTCAAACATCATAAATCCTCTCCCTACAGGCCGCAAATGAACGGCGCAGTAGAGGCGGCCAACAAAAATATTAAAGTCATAATCGAAAAAATGGCCGAAAATTATAAGGATTGGCCCAACAAATTACACTTCGCATTATGGGGCTATCGAACCTCAATCCCCACCTCCATTGGAGTAACACCCTACTCTTTGGTATACGGAATGGAAGCAGTTCAACCGATCGAGTTGGAAATTCCCTCCCTCCGGATCGTCCTAGAAAGCAAGCTGCCCGAGGCCGATTGGGTTCAAGCTAGGTACGACGAGCTCGTCCTTTTAGACGAACGGAGGTTGAGAGCTTTACATCACGTGCAAGTGTATCAAAAGCGCATCGTAAGGGAATTCAACAAAAGAGTCAAACCTCGAAATATCAAAGAAGGAGATTTTGTGTTAAAAGAAGTCCGCGCACCTACTACGGACCTTCGAGGAAAATTCCGGCCTAATTGGACCGGACCATATTTTGTAAAGACCATCCTACCTGTCGGAGCAGTCCAACTAGCCGACATAGATGGAGCGGAATTCGCTAACCTCACGAATTTAGACCAATTGAAAAGGTACTATATTTAATAAAATTCAGTCCGGAGTTAAGGCATCTAATAAAACACATTAAGACTCATAAGCAAGCACTCTGGCATTACTCTAGACAAACGGCTTAAAACTCGCTAAAGTAGAAAGGACGAAGGACAAAGTTTCAGCGCCCAGGACTGGGCGCCTTTATTTTTAACGCCCAGGCCTGGGCGCCGATATTTCCTACGCCCGAATTTGGGCGTCATTCTCTCTCGCCACCTATCCTCCCGCTTCTGCAAGTGTTCGTACTCCTTTTTTCGGATCATCAAAAGAACCACGAACACTTGGGGGGTAGCAGATGTGTAATAAACGCCCCTTTCAAAAATTTCAAAAAATCATAGCTAGAACTACGCGCGACCTGATTCTGACAAGATACGTAGGCAATCCTTATCAAGGATTCGGTCCAATAAAAATTAAAAAAAATACTAAAGTCATGGAGCACATCAAGACAAAAGGATATTACAAAGGGCACTATACCCCAACCCATGCACGGGCAAGGCCAAATAGAATGAAAACAAAGACACAAGAATTTTCAGGAACAAGCCCAACAAAGGAGTATGGCACGAGTCGGCAAAAAACGAAAAATAGTGAACATGCATATGTAATACCCCAAGTAGTCGGCTAGTCTAAAAATATGTGTGCACTCTTGTATGAACTCATTTTTTATGGAATTCTTTCTCTTTTCGAAATTCGTCGTTGGTTTAGAAAGCTAGTACTGCTATAATGAGTTGAGGCAAAGCCCATGGAAGTCTCAAACATTCTTGCACCCAAAATTCGCAAAAAATACAATATATATACATGCGGAATACGAAAATGAATATATACAAAACAGGAGGCAAGCCTAAGACTCGTCATCGACCTCATGTCTCCAAGCCTCACCAGTCCATCCACTCCACTCCCCGTGGTATGAGGACCCCCAGCCAGAATCACCCAAAAAATGACGCTGTGGCTGTAACTCGGGGCTAGGCTTTCGAGCCACCGACACGGAACGTCGCCTACGCTCCGGCTCGGACCTCTCCTCGGAAGAACTCGTCCCCACATCGGAACGGCGATGCCTTAGGGGCGAGTGTCGTGCCCTCTCTCTCTCCTCACGACCGCGTCCCCCACCCGAGGGACCTGCGTCGTCGGCCCCGGCTCGTCCAGTCCCCTTCTGGAAAAACAAAAAGCTAAACAAAAGGTACAGATCAAAAGGAAAAAAGAGGGCACATTACCTGAGTGGAGTGGGGGCTCCTGCAAGAAAGTGCAGATCGGGCCCGAACCAACGCGGACTTCAACCGGTTGATCACCCCCACCATCGCGTTGGCCGTACGGGCCGGAACCTGAAACAGGAATGTTAGTAACAAAAGAAAAAAACAAAATATATAAGAAGAATGCACAAATAAAAGGTGCATACCGCCTGTACTCCCTCAGGGAGCGGAGCATGGAAAACCCGGTCTTCCGGGACAGTCTCCACAATCTCGGATCCACTCTCTCCGGTATACGAGATCCGAGCATCAGGAGGCACCCATCCCCCTAACAAAGGGTCAGGATACTCCTGCACAAAACACATAAACATAAATACATAAGCACGAGCATGAAAACCCTAACAAAAAGAAATCAGTACAAAAAGAGAGAGCAACTCACAACACCAGGCTCCGGGAGACGAAGGGAATCCTGGATAAACTGATAATAGCTAGCTCCCGCTATCACCAACTCCGTCGCCGGCACACCAGTCCTCGAGTAGACCCTCCACAACTCGCCTGTCGAACGAGTAGACAACATGGTCGCAGGTGGAGGCTTAGGCACCGAAAAAGCCCCGACCGTCTGCATACGTACCCGCTCTCCCAGGTACCAGACAGGGTCGCGGCGGCCAACGAACAAGACCCGCATCTGGCTTAGGGCATAACTATCCCTGACCGAAGCATAAGTACCCCTAAAGGAGAGCCATGGGGTCCAAACCACCTGTTTCGTACAGACACCCAGCGTAGACACGTCCTCCACCATGCCTATCCACCTCGGGTCAAAGGTGTCAGTCGGACCCGATAGAAAAGTGGAAGTAATAAAATGGAGGTAGAACAGCCGGGCCTGTCTCGAAGACGACTCCTCCACCCCATGCTCCAAGGCCCACATCAGGTCAGCAAAAGGTATCCCACGGGGCTGGTACGAAGGCAATCTCATGCCCATCCACGAGACCAGGAGCCTGGTACCCTCAGCAACGGTCAGCGGTGGGCCATCCAACCCCAGGCGAACGGGGTTCCCTGTAAAGGTCAAGCCCGTCAAAGCCGTGTAGTCCTCAGGAGTGATCGTCATCTCACCCCAAGGAAAATGGAATGTGTTGGTGGTATCCCACCACCACCTCATGAGCGACCGCAGAAAGGACAGGGAGATGTTAAGCCGCAGTATCTCCCAGAAGGTCTCGACCACCGGAAAAAGTGAGCTCGCCCTCACCAAAGCCGGGGCGTCCGAGCTCAGGAAACCAAAAATAGTCTCGCTCGTCGCTGCACCGTAGCCGCGAACCGTAGTGTCCCTCCTCGCGTGAAGGCGGGTAGTCACGGGGTGCTCTAGGTCGTAGTGCAAGTCTCGACCGTCGTAGAACTTAGGACCCACCCATAGGGTCCCGCGCCAGTAGATTGACGCGTCATGCCACGCTCCTCGTGGCCACCAGAAGGAGGTGACAACTCGTCAGACATGCTGATCAACGATACAACAAGGAATTATACCTTTAACAAAATTGGCACTCACACCAATCACTAAAAAGTGCATTCCGCTCATAAAATGGAGTCATACAATTTTTGTTCCCTAAAAACATGGTACTAAGTTCATATTGAACAAAAATTCCCTAAATAGAAAAATTATTATTAACTCCAACAAAATCAAAACTCTTCCATAATTTGTCATTCATGAATTATGAGGAACGCAAGCAATATACCAAAAACACCTACATTGTAAGAAAACACTAGAGTCGTAGGAATACTTGGGGGCTAGCATAAACATGCCCAAATTCAACAAAAATCAGCATACTTGCGAAAATTAACATGCACAAACTAATTAACATGTTATGTAGAACATTTCCAACTATCTGATTGAAGGAAAGGGGCACAAAATCAAAAACCCCCAAATCAATTTCATGCACAAAAAAACATGACCAGAAATACTGAAATTGACAAAAAGGCTCAAAATTACTTACATTGGGAAGATTAGGGAGTGACTTGGAGTAGAATTCGCAAAGAAAAGTGAAGAAACGAGCAAAAAATCAGTTGAAAGAGGTGAGGAGTTTGAGCGAAAATGGAGGAAATGGGAAAGGAAGGAGACGGTCCGCGTATTTAAAGACCAGTCTCCCCTTCGCATTTTCAACGCCCAGCTCTGGGCGTTAGAAATTCTCGCGCTGAAAGTGTTTCCCAGAAAGCGAATATTCGCTGTCGGGCACGCGCAATCCCTATTTGTGTAAAACATCCGTTATCTGGACATTTCTTTCCCAAAAACAGTATTTTGCAATATCGTTAACAAAAAAATATACACAGTGTGGACCCACTTATAGGACACACCTAATCGGGAAATATTGCGACCCACCAACAGGTTGTAATCGCAAAAAACCCTCCTACATAGGCAAAATGAAAAAGCAAGAAATTCAAAATAGGCTCGCCCACCCTCAGCGAGCGGGGTCCGCGTCACTAGCCGCGCAGATCCTCAGTTTTCGAAAAATAAAGTCTTCAAATTTAAAATAGGCTCGCCATCTTCAGCCGGCGGGGTCTACGTCACAAACCGCGTAGGTCCTTATTTTCAAAAAGCACAAACAAATTTCAAAATAGATTCGTCCACTTCTATCGGACGGGGTGTCCACCCTTAGCGGACAGGTTCGCCATCTTCAGCCGGCGGGGTCGGCGTCACAAACCGCGTAGGACCTTATTTTCAAATTTCAAAAACAGATTCGTCCACTTGTATCGGACGGGATGTCCACCCTTAGCGGACAGGCTCGCCATCTTTAGCCGGCGGGGTCTGCGTCACTAGCTGCGCAGGTCCTTAGTCGCTGCAGCGATAACTTTTTCTGATTTTCCGTTTTTCCAAAAAAGAACGATGTGAGTAGCTTTCCCTTTTTCCAAAGATTGGTTTTCCGTTTTTTCCAAAAAAAGAACGATGTGCTGGATTTTCCTTCGTTTTACGTCCCATAAAAACAAGGGGGTTTTCTCGTTTAGCTAACCCTGAAAATGAGAATCTTTAAAAACATTTTTTACCTCATGATTGGGCTTGGCCAGGCCCAATTACACTTTATAGCTTTGATTTCGAAAACATCTGTACCTACTCCCAATGACAAAGTGAGGGAGTTTCTGCGCATCTTTAGATACTTCCAATGACAAAGTGAGGAAGTTTCTATACTATCCGTTGATAAATCCCAATGACACGTGAGGGATATGTCGACACTTCAAGTGATGACCCTTTAGTCAAATATTATCACTCGGGGGCTCGTGAGACCCTCGCCAAAACAGGCCACCATGGCTTGTGCGACGCACTCCGTCTAATACTTTGACCATCGTCTTACTCCAAGACTCAGTCAAAGTGGGGGCTAACTGTAGACACCTACTTTTGTCCCCATTCCCGAAAGGGAAGGTTCGATGATGAAAACGTAAATCTCCACTTGACAACGCATCTCCTATAAAATATCGAATCTCAATTCCCCTTTTCATTTCACCCGAAACCTCCTATTTATAGAAACCTGCTGTTTATGGAAACCTGCTAAAAATAGTAACTGCCGTAATGGGTAGTTGTTAAAAGTGGCAAGTCATAAAAGATAAAAACCTGTCAGAATTAGGTGTTGCACTCCAACATAAATCCTAAATGAGATAGAAATTGCGAGAGAATCCTATTCCTAATATGATTCGAAAGTAAGAGTCACGTATTAATTAAAATCCTAACGAGCCTAGAGTTCGTAACGGGCCCAGAAGCATCCCGTCACAAGGTTAATACGCACTAAAAGACTCAATTAAATCTCAAATACTCCGGATTCTAGGAATACGAATCTGACTAAGAAAAACAGCCCAGATCCTAATTTCAACGCCTGGCTCTGGGCGCCGAAATCTTCAGCGCCCAGGCCTGGGCGCTGAAAATACCTGGTACGTGTTTTTTCCTAATTCCTCGTGGATTAGAGTTCTGCAAATTCTATCTTTCCACGAACTCTTTTCTGTAAATAGGGCCTTAAGTTCGACGTGAAAAGGACACACAACACACAATTATTATTCTGAGTATTAACTCTAAACCCCTAAGCCTAAGCCTCACGCTGCAAAACTGATCACGCGTTCTGTCGCAATCGATCCATAAATCGAACAGAACGTATCCCGTCCCATAATTTGAGATTCGTTAAATAATAGGAGAAATAGCAAAGTCAAAGTGGTTAGTTTTCTGAGAACCGTGACGCACCTCTCAAGGGTGCGTTGTAATGTGCCCCTTTTCCATGGTTTAATTGCTTTCCTCGCCCTTTTATGAACTGTTAAACTAACTAAATCTGATTGTTCGATCACGCTTAATAAATATGATATTTTTGGGAAATTGGATTATCATGCTAGGTCCCTTAAAACAATCTAAATCAGATAATCGCGCTCGATCTAGTACTATACGTTGCATATTGTTAAAATCAACTCAGATTAGTTTAATACTTAACGCATGTCCCTTCAATTATTTATGCTGAGCTAGTAAGGATATCCTGCCTCTAGAGTTATCGAAGAGAGAGTACTCCTCTCGGTAGTTACAGTCCCCCGAACCCTCAATCTCTACCCTGCAGGTGTACGTTGAGCGATCCCCACCACCAGGGATCACAAGGGAACCTACGGCCGTCGTGGTCAAACATAATTGCACTCCCTTTATGTCACGATAACCGGGTTTTGTCAGTTTTTCTAATTGTCGTTAAAAACAGAATGGCGACTCCTATATTACTAGTCAATTGGGTGTAAACACACACGAAATCCAATTACACTTGATTTGACAAAAAAGAAGCGTCACACCCACGAGGGACAAGGTCACGCATTAGCCTCGTGCTTTTTCGACCCCCTCACACGTACGTAAACAAAAACACACACGAGCATGACCCGCATGCACGCAGGCCATGCCCGCGCATCCGCAAAGCCCACGAAGCTGCCATTGTGCTCGCAGCCTAGGCGCGCGCTGGGCCTGGCCTTGCGCTGGGCCTGGCGTGGCCTTGGGCTGTTTGTGCGGTGTGCTATACTTGCTGGACGTGGGCCTGGCTTCGTTTTGGGCCTTCGTCTAGAAAGCTCGTCCGATGCTAATTCGTACGACGCGCTTCCGATTAATTTCCCGATTCCGGAATTCATTTCCGATACGAACAATATTTAACATTTCCGATTCCGGAATTAATTTCCTTTTCGAACGAATATTTAATATTTTTGTTTCCGGAATTATTTTCCAATTCCGATAATATTTCTGATTCCGACAATATTTCCGTTTCCGTCAATATTTCAGATTCCGGCAATATTTCCATTTCCGATAATATTTTCCGATACGTACCATGTTTCTGTTTCCGGCAACATCTACGACTTGGATAATATTTATATTTCCGATACGATGCATATTTCCGTTTCCGGCAATATCATCATTTTCGGAGTATTCATTATTTGCCTTTGACGATCTCAGCTCCCACTGAAACCAAGATCCGTTAATTCCGAATATCCATAGATGGAGTATTTAATTCCATTAAATACTTGATACGTTTACGTACTATTTGTGTGACCCTACGGGTTCAGTCAAGAGTAAGTTGTGGATTAATATCATTTATCCACTTGAACTGAAGCGGCCTCTAGCTAGGCATACAGTTCACTTGATCTCACTGAATTATTAACTTGTATAATTAATACTGAACCGCATTTATTAGACTTGCCAATAAATGCATACTTAGACCAAGGGCATTATTTCCTTCAGTCTCCCACTTGTCCTTAGGGACAAGTGTGCATTTCCTAATTCCTTTGCCGCTCGATGCTTGCTCTTGAACATAAGGTAAGAGTTGTCATCCTTATTATGTCCAGAGGTGTTTCTCGGTTTCAGAGTTCAACTGATCAAATAAACAGATAATCATAGCCTATGATTCATCTGAGCACGGCCATGCATTTTACAGTTTCTAGCTCTCCAAGTGGCCTTGTACAACTTTCAGCATCTCATCCCGATTTATGGGAGGGCAATCCTAATCTTGCGATCTTGAGGTTAGACTTCGTTTGATAGGTGATTACCCGAGCGTTGCCTTTATAGCCTCCTTTTACGGTGCGACGGTTGACAACATCAAAGCAACCAGTTCTCAAACAAGTAATCTCAAATCACTCAGGTATTGAGGATTAGTGTCTAATAATTTTAATGAAATTTACTTATGACAGAATTTCATCTCTTACAGTAAAGTTTCATAGGTCTGTCCGATACTAGTCTTCCCAAAGTAAGTATCTATGCAAATGATTATGACATTGCCATGTCCACATAGTTCAAGAAACAGAACTACTAGTCATCTTGCATTCTAGTCGTCTAACGTTTTCCATGCTTCCATCTTTATAGAAAACTCCGACCAGGGACCATTTTTAACTTTTGACATTCAAGTTCACTTGATAGACATTTCTTAGTCACAGGACTGGTCCTGACAGTCTATCTTGAATATATCGTCAAATTGAAGGGACTCATCATTTAATGCTAAACCAAGATTAAATGGAATATGAAAATACATTTCATATATGATAAATGTTCAACCCTAATGTTTTACAACCATGGGCCTCGAACCCATCTTTAAAACAATTAATGGAATTCAAAACTATGCTTGACTTCCGGTGCCACAATGTGAGTGTTGTTTCTCACTTGTTGGATAGGTTTAGTTATCATGCTTTGCCAATCTTAATATCATTTTCATCGAATGTTCTTCGAGATAGGATGATAAGATCTTTTGAGTATGTTTATTTTGTGATCTAGCCTTTCTTGCTACAATAGTGGTTTTACGCATTTCTCAATGAAGAACCATCAAGTCATCAGACGTCTTTCTTGCTTCAAGAGTGGTTCTACGCATTTTGCAATGAAGAGCCATCAAGCCAGCAGACAGGTGATCTACCCAAGTTCAGTGAAGAACTTTAAACAACCCTGTTTTATTGCTTCTTAGGCAATAAGTACTTTTACTTCAACTGTTTAGGTTGCTAGTGATGCTTTGTTTGGATTTACTTATCCAAGCAGTTCACAGATATGCGGAAGACTTTCCAACTATATCTTAGAACATAGAAATTATTATTTTAATTTCCACGCAACAACTCATGGTCTCTAATCCATGTTGCCATTTCAAAACACGATGCTCTTTAGCTCGTCCTTGCCAATGGTTATCTCCAAAGGAATCTTGTTTGATCCTTTGCCAGTGTTTATGCGTGTAGCATCAATATTTAGCATATCTTTATTTCCTTGAATCAAGAACTATTCCTATGTACCTTTTCAAGTACCATAAGTTTTCCTTGATCTCAATCTAGTTGATCTTCACTTAGATCAATTAGAGATTGGTATATGTTCGTCATGCCTAAAGTCATACGATACGTTTTTGGCGATCCTTATATTATATCATACATGATAAATCCTTTTGCAGAATAATTCCCAATTGAATTCTATTCATGTAAATTTAGCTCATCTAGTTTCAGTAGATACTAAATCCAGCTAAATTCTTTGACATATAATATATGTTAAGAATCTCACTTAGATCCTTTGATGTTTAACTTAGTAAATGTTTATACATAGTTCAAACATCCTTTACTTAGATTTATTCATATGGGTCGAATGTCTCCAATGGAGTCTTTCGTGTTTGATTTAGTAAATGCTATTACTTAATCCAAAACAATATTATAAGATATTTGTAAATAGATCTTAATGCCCAGTATGTACCAAGTTTCGCCATGGTCCATCATTGATGAGTAATTTCAAATCTAAGTCATTAGCACTTGAATTTTATTTCACAATAGAGAGATATGTGTGTGATACACATTGGACCAATTAAGTTTTATGTACTCCCACTAAACTTCTTATATATGTATAAGAATCATGTACATTTTATGAAACTAAAATACTTATTAGCTTCACTAAAATACAGTTCTAATTCCCAATTGCTTGCTTAAATCTGTACTTAGATTTCATAAGCTAGCTTTCCTTTTCAAGCATCTATTTGGATCCACAAATCCTATGACATACCATGTACATAGTTTATTCCAACATTTGATTGAGGAATACGTTTTGTCATCCAATTGCCATATGTACCAATATGCAATCATTGCTTAAATTATAGACTTGAGCATTAAGATTATGCATGAGGCTTCAACATAATCCAAGTCATGAATTTGCTGGTAACCTTTAGCAACTAATCTAGCTTTGTGTGTGAACACAATTCCATGTTTGATGGTTTTTATCTTTAAAACCAATTTGCAACCAATAGAAGTAAATCATTCTTGCAAATGAACAAAATTTCAATTTTGTCATCAGAATATTGAGTATTTTTTATGGCCTTTAACGAATGAAACATTAAGTCTATATATGGCCTCTAACCATTTTAGGGAATCTAGGTTTCGTCATAGCATTCGTACAAGTCACAAACTCATTAATCTACATGATAATAGTTTGACTGCAAGTTGTAGGTTTCTTCACTATCTAATTGAAGAATTGCATAGCTTCAGTGACCTGAACTCCATGTTTCTTCACTATCTAATAGAAGAATCTCATAGTTTCAGTGACTTGAACTCTATGTCTACTTGGGTGTAGAACATCAAATAATAGAATATCAATAGCCACTTGAAAGTCCTTTGAACATTCCGTTCTCCTTGAAGCACTTGTAAAGTCTTCTAAGAGATGTCTATTCTTTAAAGCCACTTCTAAAGTCCCTAAAGAATACGTGTTCGGATTTTCTAAAGAACTTCGAAAAGCCTCTGGAATGTCTGTTTATGTTTGTTGTTCGCCTCGAAGACTTTCGAGGTCTATTTTCTCCCACTTGTCATTTTGGAAACGAATCTCCAAAAGGACATTATTTCGAGCAAACAAACATTATGTTCTCAAAAAAAAAAATCGTGGTAGAAACAATACCCTTGTGTCTCATTTGAATAAATCAAAATGAAACATATATCTATACTTGGGCCTTAGTTTGTTGAACAACAAACACTAAGCTCCCACTGAGTTTAGCAACTCTTTAGATATATATAATTGAAAAGATATTATGAAATTACTTTTCAATAGCTTTGACGAATTTAGTTTAGTTTGGTGGTAGTTGAGCATTTTGTTTTAGAAATTATAGGAAAAGTCTTTATGATTCATCATTGATCAAATCAAGTACTAATTTACTTCAATCATTCCAACTTAGATATGCCACATCTTATGGAGCTAGATTGTGAAATTACAACACACAATCAAAGATGATCATATTTGGTCTTAAAGTAATCATCGTCATGATCTAACCCTAGATCTTTATGATTTCTTGCCAAGTGAATTTTATACTTCTGAATCTTTTAACTAGCCAAACAGATTCAAACTTATATCACATTGAGTAAATAAACCAATATTCACTTAAATCCCGGTGATATAATAAAGTCATAAAATCTTTCTTTATCTTTGAACTCTATTGTCTAGGCATTCTAACAATAGTTCATATCTTTTGTTACTTTCAACATGTAAGACTAGCTTGTCTTGAATGATCTAGAAGTCAATCAACTTTCAAAAGTCCATCAAAATAGATCTTTTGAACGTTACCTTGCTCATATGGTCTAAGCAACAATGCCAAAGATTACTGGAACTCAAATCTCGGGGTTGATTTAAACCGAGTAAAGTTTTTATTGTTAAAAAGTTGTTTGTTTTAATCAAGCATATTGACTCAACCCGGAAATGACCATTTTATTCAAATAAACAAACAAACATTGTTTTTGTTTTTCTTGAATGTGAGTCTTTCTGTGTTTCAAAACAGAAATTTAGGTATGATGATTATGGAACATAATAGTCATTAAGTTCCAACCTTTGAAAGGACTTCAAACAAACTAGATGACCCTACAACTAATGTAGCATTGCCATGCTTCATTTCCCACTTGTAGGCCATTAGTGTAGCCTAGCTTCCATTGTTTGAGTTATTACCGAAGTAAGAACCTCAAGCGGTATGTGATACCAAGGAAGTTTGATTGCTAGATCACTTCTCTTTAAACATAAACTTATAAGTAGAAACGGAATCGTAAATTCCTTTCATTTGTTCCTTGTTTTCCTATTTCTTGTACCCTTTCTTATAGTCTTAAGACTTGAATTCTTTAGTGTTGACTTTTATACTTCGTTAGACATGTCCAATGTCACTCCAACAAGGTTCTTTACCGTTTTAATTTATGTTGAATATTTTGTTTCAACTAGATGATCTTACCAGAAGCTTCTAAATTTCTCTAAGCGTCAATCTATTCGAATGTCTAGGGACTAGACTCATTCGAGAATTAAATGGACAAAGATATTAGGTTGTTAACCATTGGTAAAGCTGAGCGTTCAAACTCAATGCTTTATGATCTCAAAACTACATTGTATTTTGAATTCACAAGCACCAATTGGTTTGCCATTCGACTTTGATACTCGAAAACAACCATAAAAGTGGCTATAAGAAACGTACATTTAAATTGCACATCTTCTCTCATTTCCGTGAATCGTTCTTGGATTCACTACCAATCGAGGAAATTTACTGTTACCTTTCTAAAAGAATTTATTGCAGTGCAAGCTATTTAATTATAAACAATAATTAAAACATACATTGAAGCATGAAAAGTCTGAACATTTATCATGAGTAATAACTTGAAAATTAAAGCAATCACGCAATTTAAACAAGTTATTAGCTTTTTATTCGAATGTATTGTTCCAGCAGGTGTGAATAAAATGATTCCAAGACCCTTAAATCATTGAAGAATTAAGCACATTATGTATTTAGACTTAATTCTAAAATATTTTAGGTAAGCAAAGCCTTTGCTAATAGTCTAGAAACTACTCTTGGTTGATAGGTACGTCTAAGAACTTATTAGGTAAACCTATCTCATTTGCCACGACATAAAAGGACTCCTTACTTATATCGTTGAGTATCACCAAAACTAACATGTACTTACAATTATTTGTGTACCTTACCCCTTTAGAATCAATAAGTAACACCTCGCTATGGCGGAAAACTATTACTAAGATTGATGTAAAGGTTATCCAAGTAAGTGTTATTTTGGCATGGAACCTTTTAACTCAATTTTAAAGTTTGGAACTTAAGGCTCTTACTATGTTGGTTAGATTTTAAGTGAACTAAAATCCTTAATCATGCAACATAATCAAGTCATAATCTCATGCATAATTAAGACATATTTAAAGCAATAAATAACTTAAAACATGCATAAGATATAAATGTGATCTAGTATGGCCCGACTTCATCTTGAAGCTTCAACTTCAAAGTCCGTCTTGAAAATGGATTGGAAACTCCGTCTTGAATTTCACCATGGGAGGCGCCATTTTCTTCAAATAGGATAAGATATAATTAAACTAATTCCAACTATTTGATGGTACGCAGACCATATTTAAATTAAAAACTTTGGTGCATTAGAACAATTTTACATTCAAATTAATGGTACGCAGACCATATTTTCTATCCTATTTTGGGCCATACTAGTCACTTTTCAATAACCTGCAAAACAATACATATACAATATATACCATTCACCCATTCATTATCATGAATGGACCACATAGCTGGTTAGTAGAACATATTATGCATCACATAAACATTTGCAACAATTAATCAAGGCTTCCAATAATCTACTAATTATTCAATCCTTATTAATTCTAATCAAGTTGTTTTAACCTTAAAGGAATGTAGACCTAACCAAGAGTTTATGACTAAAACGCTCCCACTTAAACCAATAAATTTACATGCTTTACTAATTTTAAACATAAAATTGTATTTCCTAGTCTAACCGGAAACATACAAATTTAATTAAAATTTAAAGCTCATATAAATTTATAATTGAATCCTTTAATTTATTTTAAGTTGAATTAATAAAATAAATTTAAATTTATTCAAGGTTTTAATTTTAGTAAAATAATAAGTATAAATAAGAATTTATAATAATTAGATTGTTCAAAATTAAATTCCGAGAAAACAATTTAAATTTCGAATTTTAAAGTTAATAAAATCGTTTCCGAACTGAAAATTCAAAATTAAATTCAAAACGCAACAATCGTAACAAGACGAGGAACTTGGGCTTGCGCCCAAGCCCCATTGAGTCATGAGGCAACAGCGCCCCATCGACTGAATGCTCGGCAACACACGAGCAAGCCACACGCATCGCAGCCAGCCCAGGCCACGCTGCGCGCAGCCCGCCTTGCTTCAACGCGCCTGGTCTCTTCGCTGGGCGAGGCAGCGCGCGTTGTGGCGCAGCTCGCTCGCTGCCCACACGCGTCTGCTCGCTCGGCTATTGCCCATCGCCCATCGCCCAACGCACAACACACGCCCAGTACCTTTGCTTCGCGCGCGCGCCATTGGTTGTTGCTCGCTGCATTCGTACCGCATGGGCGACGAGCTCCTTTGCTCGTCGTCGCATGCCCGCATTATACAACACCCCTTAAGGGTAATACGTAGCGTCCTTTGCTTTGTGCGTGCAACAATCATGAGCGAATTTCATAAAAATTAAAACTTTTTAATTCCAATTTATTGACAAATTAATAAAACATATTAACTTCATAAATTTAGGGCGAAAAATCGAAAATTTATTAATCAATTAATTTCCGATTATAATGGATTCAAATCTAGGTCATAAAAATTTAAAATTTATCATAAATTAACAATTTTTATGGTGGTTTTTAAACATGGATACCTAATTAAATCGTTAATTAATTATGAAAATCAAATCAATTCTAAATTATTCGAATTTAAACAAATTAATTACAATTACAAATTAGGTTGTATAATTAACAAGCTTAGGCATTCAAATTTGTTAAACATATACAGTAGGTCAATCAAAAATTCAAGATTTAACAACAAGAAGTGCAAATATTTATTTTAACATCTTAAAATTACAAACTTTTGCGTTCGAAAAACTAAAACCTCCGAAAAGTCATAGTTAGGCTTCGAATTTGGGAATTCTAGGTTCGGCCGAAAACTAGATATTTTGTCAAAATTTTAGAATGCCTTTTACATACGGATTTGACACAAAAACCACTCGATCGATTTCGTTGAGTAACGAAGAAACTGCCGAAAAACTGCGTACATATAATTAAATAAACGCAAATTTGCAATAAATTACAATTACGAAAATTAATCACCCCTTTAATTTCTTGCAAATTTATAAAGTTTAACCATGTTAAGAAATTATTATGGAATTAATTAGAGGCTCGTGATACCACTGTTAGGTTATGATACATATAATTGAATATAAACCATGCGGAAAAACCATAAAAGCCAGGATTCCAAATTAATTGCCACATAACAATTAGCATAATTTAGGATGCATACTCTTTGTAGCGTGCCCTCCCTTGCTGCGCCCGAACCGAACAAGAACAAGTCTTTAGGACTCCAAGTGACGTCCCTCCGTAGAAAGTCCACAGCACGTCCGGATCCGCCTTAGGTTTAATTAACTAGAATCGCCCCAAAGGTACTATGTATTTTCGGTTATTATGAGGCAAATAAGTGACTTAATTTTATGCCTAAAAACCTTATTAATACTTAGAAAACTTGTTATAAATTGTGAGCATTAATCACCTATTTATAGGGTATGGAAAAGGTATTGGAATCCTACTAGGAAACGAATTAATTAATTTGAATTTAATTCAAACTCTATTAATTAATTTATCTAGTAGATATAGGAATTTAATCTTAAACGAATCCTACATGGTTTAGGTTTCGTACGTAACCACAAACACACACGAGCATGACCCGCATGCGCGCAGGCCATGCCCGCGCATCCGCAAAGCCCACGAAGCTGCCATTGTGCTCGCAGCCTAGGCGCGAGCTGGGCCTGGCGTGGCCTTGGGCTGTTTGTGCGGTGCGCTATGCTTGCTGGACGTGGGCCTGGCTTCGTGCTGGGCCTTCGTCTAGCAAGCTCGTCCGATGCTAATTCGTACGACGCGCTTCCGATTAATTTCGCGATTCCGGAATTCATTTCCGATACGAACAATATTTAACAATTCCGATTCCGGAATTAATTTCCGTTTCGAACGAATATTTAATATATCCGTTTCCGAAATTATTTTCCAATTCCGATAATATTTCTGATTCGGACAATATTTCCGTTTCCGGCAATATTTCATATTCCGGCAATATTTCATATTCCGGCAATATTTCCATTTCCGATAATATTTTCCGATACGTACCATGTTTCCGTTTCCGGCAACATCTACGACTTGGATAATATTTATATTTCCGATACGATACATATTTCCATTTCCAGCAATATCATCGTTTTTGGAGTATTCATTATTTGCCTTTGACGATCTCAGCTCCCACTGAAACCAAGATCCGTCGATTCCGAATATCCATAGATGGAGTATTTAATGCCATTAAGTACTTAATCCTTTTACGTACTATTTGTGTCACCCTACGGTTTCAGCCAAGAGTAAGTTGTGGATTCCTATCATTAATCCACTTGAACTGAAGCGGCCTCTAGCTAGGCATACAGTTCACTTGATCTCACTGAATTATTAACTTGTATAATTAATACTAAACCGCATTTATTAGACTTACCAATAAATGCATACTTGGACCAAGGGAATTATTTCCTTCAATAACATGGGACAAATTTCATCATGGTGATAATACTAGAGAGGGGGGAGTTCTCTCTAGCTAGTTTGAAAGAATTCTAGCATGGAATGTCAGGGGGGTTAAAAAACTTACATAAGCAAAGTGAAGTGGAGAGTTTTCTTCATGAAAAGAATGTAGGGTTAATTAGTCTCCTTTAAACAAAGGTCAAGGCTAAGCACATGGGAGGCTTGTACCTTAATTTTCTCCTGGGGTGGTGCTGTACGTTAAATTCTTCCTACCACTCCGGTGGGAGAATAATAGTTGCTTTGAATCCTCTGTATTTAGGATTAACATTGCGTTCTGTTCTACTCAACTGATCCCCTGTAAAGTTACTCCTGTTAGTGGTGCTACTTCTTTTTTCCGTTCTTTTTTGTATTCCTTCAATGACAACAAGGGAAAATATATTCTATGGTCTGATCTGGGTAGGTTGGCTACAAAAATTACAAGACCGTGGATTTAGATGGGTGACTTTAATTCTGTTAGTTCTGTCGAGGAAAGAGTGGGTGCAAGGGTAAGAAATGGTGATATAATTCCCTCAAAATTTTGTATGGAGCTATGTATGATGAGTCATATTAAGTACACATGATGTTCTTCACATGAAATAATAAGCAAGAAGGGGTTAGTAGAGTATTCTCAAAGTTAGTTCGAGCAACTACATTTGATAAGTGGTTAGATATTTTTCCTAATGCAGAGGTCTGTTTTTGCGTATCTTGCTATCAGTGTATCCTGAAATGCAAGGTGGGAGAAAGACATTTAGATACTTTAAAATTTGGAGCTCCTCTCCAAATTTTCTAAGTAAAGTTGCAGACACTTGGAATGTTCGAGTGGAAGATACTCCAATGTATATTATGGTGCAGAAATTAAAAAGGTTGAAGCCTACTCTGAAGTAGAATAATAAAGAAGGGTTTGGAAATCTTCAAGTTAGAGACTTACAGGCACTGAAAAATCTGGTTGGGATTCAGAAGGGTTTACATACTCATCCAACTAATATCTTGTTGATTGAAAATGAAACCAAGGCTAGAGGTGAGTACATGCAAGCTTGTAAAAATTATCTTGATTTCCTTAGTATAAAATCTAAGGTGAGATGGATTCAGGAGGGAGATGATAACACATCCCTTTTTCATCAAAGTCTAAGAACAAGAAGACTACAAAATACAGTGTACTCAATTAGAAGAATTGATGTGAAATGGGTGTATACTGCTGCATTTCATGGGTTATACATGGAATTGTTGGGGATAAAGGTGCAGAACAACAAAAAGGTGTTGCATCAGGTAGTTTCTATCGGTCCTACTTTTTTAAAAGAGAAATCTCAAGAGCTATTGAAACCGTTCTCTTGTTCCGATGTCAAGAATGCTCTTTTCTCCATTCCAGGAGAAAAACCTCCAGGACCTGATGGGTAAAGCTCATATATATTAAATGATTCTTGGACGTGGTAGGATAAGATGTTTGTCACGCAGTGTTAGTTTCGTTCAAAAGTGGAAAACTTCTTAAAGAAATTAATGTGACATCAATTACTCTTATTCCAAAGAGCAAATGTCCTGATATTGTTAGTGATTTCAGGCCAATAGCCTATTGCAACGTAATATGTAAATGTGTGACGAAAATTCTTTCTTAAAGGCTGAAGTTAGTGCTTCAAGATTTAGTTGCAGAGAATTAGAGTGGCTTCTTTCATGGAAGGTATATAAAACATAATATTATGGTCTGTGAAGATTTGGTCAAACAGTACGGGAGAAAGGGAGATAGCTCATCATGCATTATCAAGATGGACCTCAGGAAGGCGTATGAAACAATTGAATGGGATTTTATTGAGGAAATGCTTTTTGAACTTGGTTTTCTTCACAAGTTCATAATCTTCTCATGGTTTGTGTTCGAATTCCTAAGTTCTCCATGATGATAAATGGCTCCCTGCAAGGTTTCTTTGAGTCTAAGAGGGGACTTAGACAAGGCGACCCGATGTATCCCCTTTTGTTCGTCCTCGGTATTGAGTATATGTCCAGACTCTTGAAAAAGTTGCGGAAAAGACTGACTTTAAATTCCACCCAAGATGTGCATCTTTAAAGTTGATTCATTTATGCTTTGCAGATGACGTAATTATGTCCCGCAAGGGAGATTACAATTCAATTTTCCACTTGCTCAGGAGTTTCAAAGTTTTTTTTGCTACTTCTGGTTTGTATCCCAGTGAAGGGAAGTCAGCAATTTATTGTTATGGAATGGATGAATTTGAAGTTAAATGGGTGGTTTCTTCTTTTTGTTTTCTAGGGGGAGCATGCCTTTTAGGTATCTTGGTATACCAATTTGTGCTAAAATAATTACAGCTGTAGAAGTGATGTTTTGGTGAAGAAAATGACACAAAAGATAAAAGTCTGGAGTTCTCGACACTTGTCTTTTGCTGGGAGAGTGACCCTTATTAATTTTTTACTATTAAGTATTCATATATACTGGGAACCGATCATGATTCTGCCAAAAAAAATTCTACACCAGATAAAGAGCATATGCATGTCATATCTATGGCATGGAGTGCATGACAACAATAAATCTCGATATATAGCTTGGGATGATGTTTGTAAACCAAAGAAAACATGTGGTTTGGGTCTTACAAGAATAATAGAATGGAATCATGCAGCTATGGGCAAGAATGTTTATGTTATTTCAGCTAAGAAGGAAAATCTATGGGTGAAATGGATCTATATGAAGGATCAAAATTCGTGGGAGTACAAGGATCCTGCCGATTCTAGTTGGTATTAGGAAAAAGTTGATGAGTTCAATTAAGGATAATATGAAAGGTTATTACTCTGAAATCATGCTTGGTAATATGTTGTTTTACTCGAATAAAAAATCATACACAAAGCATGTAGGAGAGTATGTAAGAAAGAATTGGGCAAGGCAAGTCTGTAACAGACAAACATGTCCTAATCGTAGGTTCATGGCTTGGCCTGCTCGCCTTGGAATACTTCAAACAGGGATAAACTATCTTAGTTTGGAGTGTGCTTATAAAAGGATTATCTGATATGTGGAAGTCAACCGGAAACACATAAACACTTGTTACTGGAGTGTAGATATACGACACAATGTTGGGAAGCAATAAAGAGCTGGTTAGGGGTTAAAATACAAATGCAGCCTACCTTGGTGTTGAATCTGTTCAAGTGGCTGTTAAGGTGCAAGGAAAATAAGTTCAGAACACAGGTTTATTCTACTATTTTTACTGCTACAATTCCTCATCTTTGGTAGGCTATAAATAGTTGTCTTTAACCAGAAAGTTTTGCTGGTTGATAAGCTTGTCTAGAATATAAATCTAGATGTAATAAATAGAGTAATGTATAGGAGTACAAAAAAACGAAACAAGTAGATGTAAATTGGTTTTGTAGCTTGAAATGAGTTGTACATAGGCTTTTGAAGGAAATATGTCCTTCACCCAAGGTGCATTAAGTCTAATACCAAGGTTCAGATTAATTGCGAACAATTAATTCAGTGAGATCAAGTGATCGGAACAGCTAGCTGGACCAATGCTTCCGATCAGTGAGTTCTAATGGATATTGAACTCACAACTTACTCTTGACTGAACCTACAAGGTCACACCAATGACACGTAACAGATCACCGGATTAAATGAATCGGAAATTCATTTAATAGCTTTTCGGGATTTAAGTTGGAAATGTATTATACGATACGACCTTGCATCGGAATCGTATATCGTATCGCGAATATTCGTAAGCTAGGCGAAACGAATAAATCGTATCGTACGACGGTGATTCGTCGTATACGAAACGATAAATAATATATTGGAAATATATTAAACGCGAATACGAGGAGCGGCCCACGAGCCGAGTGCACGAAGCACTCAAGGCCGATGGGCGCGCGCTAGGCAAGCAAGCAAGGCGACACAACAGCGCTAGCCCATGGCCGAGCAGCTGTGTGCGCGCGCGGGCCAAGACCACGACACAGCAGCAGCAGTGCGGCCCACGGCCTAGCTCGCTGTGCGTGTCCGTGTGATGCTGCGCGGGCTTGCTAGCCGGCCTTGCCTTATGGCTTGGTCGGTTAGTAAGGTTATGTAAATAACCTTATGACCTAATTTCCAACTACTGCAATCACATTTCAGATTACACACAACCCTAGGAGAAAACAGAGAACCCTAATTCTCTCTGTGCCTCCATAGTGTGTTCATCCCAAAAAGCAAATCTCTTGATTAATTGTCTAAGCTACGATAATCAAGACGGATCTGATCGTGTCGGTGAACCAAGTAGAGGAACGACAAGTGGAGTTCTTTGTTCGTGTTCGTTGACGGATTATTGTGGAAAACACGCTTCGAATGTAAGTTTGCTTAATCTGTGCTTTATACATGTTTCCTGGCTTTGGGGATTGTTCCGCACATGTTATTATGTTTAATTGTATTCCCCTATAGTGGTATCAGAGCCTTATGTATTCAAAGCATGAATTAGCATGATTATTATTGTTTTTGCATTATCGAAATTTTTGGAATTTTTGTTGATTTTTCGGAATTTTTTCGAATTATGGGATTAATTGCGAAATTGGCAGTTCCGGAATCAAAAATATTCGCTTTTTCAATTTTTAAAACCCTAATCTGATGGAAAAAGATTTTCTAAGATCAACTCATGAGATTAGAATTGCGAAAACAGGCCTCGAAGCATCAGTTTTTGGGCGTTTTTGTTAATTTTTTATTAAAAATTAAATGTGTCGGACAGTAATTCAATTAAAAGGTCAACCTAAACTACTCGGAATTTCTTGAAATTTTGACATAATTTTGCTGGGTACACTCTTGATCTATGGTAAAAATTTCAGATTTTTCCGATAAGTATAAACCCTAATTTTGCCTTTCCGCAATTCGTAAAATTTACAACACTAATTGAATTTTAATTAATTTTGGATTAATAATTCGATTAATTGGGGAAGGGGGTATAATTTCATGGGTCAGTGGCTAATTTTAAAAATTATTGGATTAAAATTTTGAATGATTTCGTTAATTTTAATCGCACTTAAACCAAATTATGAATAATCTGAAATTTAATTGTTATGAACGATATAAAGTTTCGGATTTTATTAATTAAAAGTTCAAACTTTAAATGTTGATTCGTTCGTTCTTAAAAGTTTGAATATTTTTAGCCCTTGATTTAATAATTTTACGAAATTGGATTGTCGTTAAAGTTTATTGAATCGTTAAAAATCGTTGTTTTTCGAAAATAAAAATCGTGACTTTTTGAAAAATAAAATTAATGCAAGTTCGTGAAATTAAATTTATTTTAATTAAGTTGGTCCGTATCACGAACCAAAGGCACGAACACATGTGTGTGGTGGGCGTGTGGCTCGACGAGCCATGCGAGCTACCGTGCGCAATCGAGTCGCAGCAACGCGGGCAGCAGCATGCACGCTGCGTGCCGCGGGCGCTGGGCGAGAGGTCAAGGGCGTGTGTTACGCGCATTGCAGGGCACAAGCCCTTTCGATGGTGCGGGTACGCGTGCGCTGGCATGCGATGGGTGCGGGCTATGCTCGCATGCCTCGTAGGCCATGCGACGGCTGCGATGGCTGCGGGCTATGCTCGTATACATCGTAGGCCACGCAATGCTAATGGGCTGGGCGCAAGCCTAGCCCAAGTAAGCACATGATAATTTTTTTTGTTGGGCTTGACTTATTTGCATTAATTTGGGCTAACGGGATATTTAATTTAATATTTTATTTGCTTGGGCCGGGCCGCGAGTTTTAATTTAATATTTCATAATTAATTATCCGGAATAATTATTGGTTTGAGTGGGAGCCACTAAATGAAATTAAAATGAAATAATTATTTTAATTATTTCGTAGGTCGCATTATTTTAATTAAATTCAATTTTAATTAGAATAAAGTCTAAGGATTAATAAATTGGAAATTGATTAATCTTTTAGGACGCGTTTATGTGAACGTGAATTTTAATTAATTCACGTAAATACTTGCATATTAACATGGGCCATTCGTTTTAGCATACGAATGGGTGAATGCATAGAATATATATTTTATGCAATGCAGGTACTCCAAGTGACTAGTATGGCCAAATTTAGGATAGTTAAATACGGTCTGCGCACCTTCTATCTTTGAATGTAAAGTTTTAAAATATGGTCTGCGTACCATGGAAATTTTGATGTAATTTATTATTTTCAAGTATTTCTAGTTTAGAACTTTAAGTTAGCATTTGAACGAAGATTCAAGACGATGCCAAGCTAACAAGGAGGTGATGAAGATTGGATGCTTCAAGACAAGAAGTTTTGGGCCATACTAGATCACCAATTATTTATGCAATTTAATATATATATTATGCGTGAATGTATGAATGTATGTATGCTTTGCATGAACAGGTTGTTTCCTATGAATCAATTAGTTTTTAAGTTCACTAAATAATCGAACCAACATAGAAACAACTAGGTCCAAGTAATATTGAGTTTTAAAAATTGCCTTCCAAATCAACACTTACAAAAATCTAGGGATCTAAGATAGTAGGTTTACGCTAAAGCGAGGTGATATTTTAGTTGACTTAGATGGTAAGGCGTCCTAAAGGAGCACGTTGATTGTGGTTATAACTCAAACAACAATGGCATTAAGTTGTGGTAATGGGATAAATTATGGCATTAATTTATTAACCAAGAGTAATTTGGAGATTACTAGCAATAGGTTTTGCTTACCTAAAATCTTAAAATACTTAAGACATGCTAAAGCTGCTTAAGGATTTAGGACTTTTGGGGTCTTGGAATCGTTTCATTCATTTCGGACCATGTTTTTGCTTTTTTACATGAATGAAATGTTTTAATAGCTTTAATGATTGCATGTTTTTGCTTTTATTTCAAAGTTATTGAATTGTATGAATGGTTATTTATTGCAAATTCTTTTCGATTGTAGTAATCAAAAATGGCCGCAAACAATAACACTTTCAACCTGCGTTCAATTCTCGACAAAGAGAAGTTGAATGGCAACAATTTCCTCGACTGGCAAAGGAACTTACAAATAGTTCTTATGCACGAGGAAAAAGAATATGTCCTTGAGGAAGAGTTACCGGAAGGGGCTGGGCCGGAGGTAACTCAAGCTGCCCTTAATCGTTGGATTCAGGCCAACAGGGATGTCAAATGTGTGATGCTTGCATCCATGAGTCCTGAACTTCAGAAAACGTTCATTAACTCGGATGCTTACCAAATCATCTCGGAGTTGAAGATCATGTTTCAGGACCAAGCCAGAATCGAAAGATTCGAGACTCAGAGGTTTATCCTTGAGACTAAGCTCAAGAAAGGAGAACCAGTGAGCCCACATGTTCTTAAAATGATTGGACTCTTTGAGAACATGAGAGCTCTAGATTCTGACGTCTCAAATGAAATGGCTATTGACATCATTCTCCGTTCGCTTCATAATGGCTATGATCAGTTCAAGTTGAATTACAACATGAACAACATGGAGAAATCTCTTACTGAGCTTCACCGTATGCTGAAAACCACTGAAAAGACGCTCAAGCGAGAGAATAAGCATGATATGCTTATGGTGCGTAAGGGCAAGAACTTCAAGAAATCAGGCAAGAACAAGGGCAAGAGGGGTAAGGGCAAGGCTTCGCCCTCATCCAAGTCCAATGGCGCCGGTTCTGGTAAACAGAAAAGGGCGACTCGTTCTCCTGCCGACTCTGAATGCTTCTACTGCCAGAAGAAGGGACATTGGAAGAGGGATTGCTTGAAGAAGAAGGAAGATGCGAAGAACGGGAACGTTGCTTCTACTTCAGGTATGTATGTTATACATTGTAATCTAGCTAATTCTACTTCTTGGGTATTAGATACTGGTTGTGGCTCACACTTATGTTCCAATCCACAGGGACTAAGGAGAAGTAGAAAGCTTGATAAAGGCGAGATGGTCTACGCGTGGGAAATGGAGCACGGATTGCTGCATTAGCCGTTGGATCTTATTTTATTTCTTTGCCTAGTGGGTTTGTTTTGGAACTAGAAAACTGTTACTATGTTCCTAGTATCACCAGAAACATCATTTCCGTTTCAAGTTTGGATTCTAAAGGTTTTAGTTTTCAATTTAAAGACAATAGTTGTTCTTTTGCTTTGAATGGAATGTTTTATGGTTCAGCACAACAAGAAAACGGTCTTTACGTGCTAGATACGAGCAAACACATTTATAACATAAATACCAAAAAGGCTAAAACTGGTGATTCGAATCTCACATTTCTGTGGCATTGTCGATTAGGCCATATAAACATAAAGCGCATGGAATTACTTCAACAGAAAGGAATTCTAGAATCATTCGACTTAGAGAATATTGATCAATGCGAATCTTGTTTACTTGGCAAAATGACAAAGCAACCTTTCTCAAAGGTGGGAGAAAGAGCAAGAGAACTACTAGGGCTAATACATACGGGCGTATGTGGGCCTATGAGTACGAAACCTAGAGGTGAGTTCAGCTATTTCATAACGTTTACGGACGACTTCAGTAGATATGGCTATATTTACTTAATGAAGCACAAGTCTGAATCGTTTGAGAAATTCCGAGAATTTCAAAATGAAGTAAAGAATCAACATGGCAAGAAAATCAAAGCTCTAAGATCGGATCGAGGAGGTGAATATCTTAGCCACGAGTTTGATGTCCATCTAAAAGAATGCGGTATTCTTTCTGAATTGACTGCTCCGAGGACACCTCAATGGAATGGAGTGTCGGAACGGAGAAACAGGACCTTACTCGATATGGTCAGGTCAATGATGGGTCAGGCAGAACTTCCTTTACAGTTCTGGGGACATGCGTTGCAAACTGCAGCACTCACACTGAATCGTGCTCCGTCAAAAGCTGTTGAAAAGACTCCATACAAATTATGGACTGGGAAACTTCCAAAGTTGTCTTTTCTGAAGATTTGGGGTTGCGAAGCATATGTCAAGCGATCAATTTCGGACAAGCTACAACCTAAATCTGAAAAATGTTTCTTCGTTGGGTATCCAAAAGAAACTATGGGGTATTACTTCTACA
The DNA here is from genome assembly GCF_020520425.1 of Spinacia oleracea. NCBI lineage: Eukaryota > Viridiplantae > Streptophyta > Magnoliopsida > Caryophyllales > Amaranthaceae > Spinacia > Spinacia oleracea. Next base: position 123,021,455 of record NC_079490.1, read on the forward strand.
ACAAGTCAGACAACAAGGTATTCGTTGCTCGTGACGGTGTCTTTTTGGAAAGAAATCATATTTCCAAATTGACAAGTGGGAGAATAATAGACCTCAAAGAGATTCGAGACGAACAACGAACTCAGAACTCTTTAGAAGCAGTTCAAGTTGATGAACCTCCAAGGTCTTTAGAAGAGCCAGTGGGAGTAGTTCCTCAAAACGTTGTTGCCCCTCGTAGGTCAAATAGAACTATTTTTCAGCCGGACAGATGGACAGGCGTCCTCTTGACTGAAAACTTAGACGTTCTCATATTGGATAGTGATGAACCTTTGACTTACAAGCAAGCTATGACGAGCCCAAGCTCCATTAAATGGTTAGAGACCATGCAATCTGAAATAGACTCCATGTCTGAAAATCAAGTCTGAGATTTGGTTCATTTGCCGGATGGGTTCACACCTATCGGATGCAAATGGGTCTTCAAATTGAAGAAAGACAAAGATGGAATTGTATACATATACAAGGCTAGATTGGTAGCAAAAGGTTACAGGCAAGTTCACGGCGTTGACTACGATGAAACCTTTTCTCCAGTCGCGATGCTTAAGTCTATTCGGATAATCCTTGCGATTGCCGCTTTTCATGACTATGAAATATGGCAAATGGATGTCAAAACTGCCTTCTTAAACGATGTTCTTGAAGAGACTGTGTTCATCACATAGCCGGAGAGTTTTGTCGATCAAAAGAACCAAGGAAAGGTATGCAAGCTTAAGAAGTCCATCTACGGACTAAAGCAGGCATCAAGGAGTTGGAATAAACGATTAGATGAAGGAGTCAATAAGTTTAGCTTCATCACGAATCAGGACGAATCTTGTGTATACAAGAAGGTCAGTGGGAGTAAAATTGCATTCCTAGTCTTGTATGTTGCTACATACTGCTTATTGGAAACGACATTCCTATGTTGGTGTCTGTAAAGACTTGGCTCGGGAAGTGTTTCTCAATGAAGGACTTAGGAGAGGCACAGTACATGTTGGGCATCAAGATCTATAGGGATAGATCTAAAAAGATGATTGGACTAAGCCAAAGCACTTACATTGACAAAGTACTAGCTAGGTTCAATATGATGGAAGCCAAGAGAGGCCATCTACCCATGTCACATGGCGTATATCTAAGCAAGAATCAGTGTCCCAAAACATCGGATGAGCGTAGAAAGATGAGTGGAATTCCATACGCTTCGGCTATTGGATCCATCATGTATGCTATGATTTGTACAAGGCCGGATGTTTCGTTCGCAAATAGTGCAACGAGCAGGTACCAGTCAGAACCAGGTGAGGCGCATTGGACTGCTGCCAAGAACATCCTAAATTACCTGAAAAGGACTAAGGATCAGTTTCTGGTTTATGGTGGTACATATTAGTTGATTGTTAAGGGCTATACGGACGCAAGCTTTCAAACCGACAGAGATGATTTCAGATCACAGTCTGGGTTTGTGTTCTGCCTCAACGGCGGAGCAGTAAGCTGGAAAAGTGCTAAGCAAAGCACTATTGCGGATTCTACAACTGAAGCCGAGTACATTGTTGCCTCAGAAGCAGCAAAGGACGTTGTTTGGATTCAGAAGTTCATCGAAGAACTTGGTGTTGTCCCCTCCATTAAAGGACCAGTGACTTTGTATTGTGACAATAGCGGAGCCATTGCCCATGCAAAGGAGCCTAGGAGCCACCAGAAGTCCAAGCACGTACTGCGGCGATTTCATATACTTCGAGAGATCGTTGAAAGAAAGGAAATCGAGATTTGCAAGGTTGGAACTGACGACAACGTCGCGGATCCATTGACTAAACCGTTGCCACAAGTGAAACACAACGCACATGTAGCAACCATGGGAATCAAGCATGTTGGAGAATGGCTTTGATTTTCTAAGTATTGTTTTAGAACATCTGTTAGATCTATGTTTAAAACAATTGGTTTAACCATTTCATATTTATGAAATTTATTATTTCATATTCATTTAATTGTGGTTTAGAATTAAATGATAAGTCCATGTGATTCAAATCATTCAAATGGGATGTCAAGATGGATTCTTTGGCAAAGAAACACCCATAAGTGAACTTGAATATTGAAGTTACAAAGGATCCCTAATCCAGGTCATTGAAAGGTGGACGATCAATGACTAATGAAGATTAGATTGCAAGTAGATTACTTACTTCTGTTTCTTGAACTAGAGTGACTGGATGTCAGAAATCTTTTGCATAGATACTTATTGGATCTTGTATCGGATTGACCATGAGAACGCTTTAAGAGATTAAAGTCATGTCATAGGTAGTTCTCATTAATGGTGATTAGAAACCGTTCCTCAGAACATGAGCGATTATGTCTGCTCATTTGAGAATTAGTTCGCTTTGATACTAGCTAAACGTCGCACCGTAAAAGGAGGCTATAAAAGCAGTTATTGGGCGTACTATGAATCAAAGTGAGTGTTCATAGATTGCAAGAATGGATTGTCCTCCTATCTTTGATAGGATATGGTGTTGTTGTGTAACAAGGCCTCTCGGAGAGTTAGATAGTGTAAAATGCATGAACGTGCTCAGAATGGTTAGGCTTAACCTTCTGCAAAAGTTTGATAGTTGAACTCTGTAATCCGAGAAACACTTCTGGACCTAATAAGGATGGCTTGGATCTTACCTTATTTTCAGTAAGTAACACTAAGCGACAAAGGAATGTGGATGCACACTTGTCTGAATGACAAGTGGGAGATTGAAGGAAATATGTCCTTCACCCAAGGTGCATTAAGTCTAATACCAAGGTTCAGATTAATTGCGAACAATTAATTCAGTGAGATCAAGTGATCGGAACAGCTAGCTGGACCAATGCTTCCGATCAGTGAGTTCTAATGGATATTGAACTCACAACTTACTCTTGACTGAACCTACAAGGTCACACCAATGACACGTAACAGATCACCGGATTAAATGAATCGGAAATTCATTTAATAGCTTTTCGGGATTTAAGTTGGAAACGTATTATACGATACGACCTTGCATCGGAATCGTATATCGTATCGCGAATATTCGTAAGCTAGGCGAAACGAATAAATCGTATCGTACGACGGTGATTCGTCGTATACGAAACGATAAATAATATATCGGAAATATATTAAACGCGGATACGAGGAGAGGCCCACGAGCCGAGTGCACGAAGCACTCAAGGCCCATGGGAGCGCGCGCTAGGCAAGCAAGCAAGGCGACACAACAGCGCTGGCCCATGGCCGAGCAGCTGTGTGCGCGCGCGGGCTTATACCACGACACAGCAGCAGCAGCGCGGCTCACGGCCCAGCCCGCTGTGCGTGTTCGTGTGATGCTGCGCGGGCTTGCTAGCCGGCCTTGCCTTATGGCTTGGTCGGTTAGTAAGGTTATGTAAATAACCTTATGACCTAATTTCCAACTACTGCAATCACATTTCAGATTACACACAACCCTAGGAGAAAACAGAGAACCCTAATTCTCTCTGTGCCTCCATAGTGTGTTCATCCCAAAAAGAAAATTTCTTGATCAATTGTCTAAGCTACGATAATCAAGACGGATATGATCGTGTCGGTGAACCAATTAGAGGAACGACAAGTAGAGTTCTTTGTTCGTGTTCGTTGACGGATTATTGTGGAAAACACGCTTTGAATGTAAGTTTGCTTAATCTGTGCTTTATACATGTTTCCTGGCTTTGGGGATTGTTCCGCACATGTTATTATGTTTAACTGTATTCCCCTACAGCTTTGACCTTGCTAGTTGTTTTCCTTCTTTAGCTGGAAATGTCCATTCTATAAGGTTCGTTCCTCGCTTTAGAATGTTTCGGTTGTAATCGCGTGTTTGAATATTGATTATACATTTCACTTGCTTAGCAACAAAAAGAAGCCCAACTTGGGGAGCAAAATATTGAACCAAAACTATCAATCATCATATCCAGACGACTATAAACTCATTTATAACCAAAATACAACATAAGGGAAGAAGTAACTAATTATATGCATAATGAAACAACTTCTACCCTTTTCCTTTCCTTTCTAAACTACAAATATGTATGCATTTTCGCTTTGGAGTTATTTTGTTCCATTTTGCATGTATGTGCTTACTACCAATTTGAACTTAGTAGCATCTTCATACGTAGGGAATAAATTTTTTTGACTCCACTAAGTGAGACAAACTTGTTACTAATTTCAATACTTGGAACCTAGAAATAGTATGTTCTATTTTCTGGATTAAGGTATGTTTCCTTATAAATTTTCGTGTTTTGCTTTTTCACTTTCTCTCGACGTTCTTAATTATCTTGTTCAGATTTTCATATGCGAAGAGTGTATATAGGATGCAGCGTCACGAGGGATGTGCCTCGTGTGTACGTGGGGTTTTGCGAGAAAGGACTTGCCATATGTGCCCCAACTTTGTAGAAGAACACGAGGTTTAAGTCCCTGAGTGTTTACTTTTTCTTCTCTTATTTGTTTTCATATTCCTTTGGAGTAGTTAGTTGCACTGTAAGAACGGATATGTGCAGAGTTATCGTCATGCATGTTCGCTGCAGTACGATGATCGGAGTTGTACTGATCTCGCGATGTTTTATTGCCCTGTTATTTGGAGAAACTTTCAAGTTCTAAGTAGTGAAACTTATGTAGAATGGATATGAGGGTTTTATAAATAAAGGTCCGCTTCGAACACTAGGATTTTCTCTCTATGACATGTGTATAGCATTAACGTCTAGAATTTGCGATAAAATTGATGTTTGGAGCAGCTTTGAAGTGCTTTTCTCAAGCCCCCGATCATAGCTACGGGATTGGTTTTGTGCTATAATGCTTGGTATATGTTTTGTATATTTATGATGTCTAAGATGAACATGAATAATCTGGATATGAACAGTTCATGAATAGTTTGAAGCATACTTGTTTAGTGCAAGGTGTGTTCGAGTAGTAATTATTACTTGTCGTTTTTTCTTTGTAAATATCGTATTATGAGACAATGTTATGGTCAAGGTGATCAACAAATTGGAATATGCGTAGAGAAAGGACCGGGTGACTCTTTTTTAGTCAGAATGAGGTATTCCGACCTGTACTCAAAGAAACAGACATAAAACGAAAGCATGCACATTTTAAGTTTAGGTCAATAATATCTTTTTTGCAGATTGCAGATTTAAGTATATAGAAAGATATCAGTTAATTGCAGACTTAGTTTAAAATTATTCGCAATGGAAAAGTCTTGTATGTTCAATCAGTTGTTCAGGAGAAGAATGGACGTGTTAGCTAAATTAGCCCCTAGTATAAAGCAGAGCAAAGGTTTTTCCTCTTTTGAAGTAGACATGGGAAGGTGCGTCCAGACTTGATTGCTTAACAAGGAAATGAACCAATTGACTAAGATAGAAGACATATACAACTACGTTTTTTAAAATATTTTGTAAACAGAAGGAAGAATTAGGGTCCTTATGTAAGAGCATATCGAGAATATACGTTTTCAAGGAAGTCAATTGACAATGCAGTGGCGTGGTTCGGTAAATGCATAAGATCAAGCCGTCTCTCTTTATTTTATATTATTTTATTATGGAAGATTCACTTGGGTTGTTGGCTGTAGTACTTGTAGATTACTTCTAAGAAATATCTATTGATTGATTTAGGATGAATTTAGATGCTCAAAGTTCAAGAAGGTGAAGGAAATTCTTGCTAGAAGAGATGTCAAGGGATGGCAAGGATAGTAAGTTCTACCCTTTGCTGTTTATAAAGAATGCTTGATTGCCTTACTTATTTTTTTAGAAATGTTTAAGAAAATGTAAGTGCGTCTTTTATTTAAGGAAATTATTTATTTATTCGAATGGCAGCTAGGAAACGGGTTTATATAAGGAAGCTATGCCTAAAAAGGCAAGTTTCTTCTATTTTTGGCAAAGTAGTTAGGTTCATAATAGAATCATCTGCCTAATTAAAAGGACTTTTAGTATTTTTGCATATAATGACATGAGTTGAATGTTATGGATTCATGTTTTAGTCACCTTTAGCCGGAGTGGGCTGGGTTCATTTTGCTTGGAATAGATTTCCATAATGAATTTGCACTAAAGTTGCAACACCTTTAGGGGTTGCATATGTATCTAGGTTGAAATCAGGCCTTACGTAGTTCTGGTTTTTTATTCTAAGTCATTCTTTTATTATGATTTGCACGAAATTGCATAAAAATAATCGGATTATGCACGGATGTACCCCCCAAGTGTTCGAATTTTTCTGTAAAAGTGCAGGAAAAATTCCGAACACTTTAGCACAGGCGTTGGAAAAATCTGGCACACAACACTCTCTCACCATAACTTTATAGCGCTCACATGGAAACACTAGTCATTTGGTACGCGCGGTTTTCACATGATTCGATTTATTTTACGTTTCGTGTTCTAGTTAATTTTGAATAGCTGATTAACTTCTTCCTGCCGAGTGATTAGTGCTCGGTTTTCAGTTATTCCCGAGTGGAAATTTCTCTTTTTTATTTTGCGATTTAAGAAAGACATATGTTTATTATTATACCTTAAGGAGGGCATTTTCGGGGTTGTGACGTGGTTAAGCTTAGGGTGGAAAAACGGAATAAGGCTCAAACTTTCTCATTATACCCTTAGTTAGTCTGAGAACTGGACTTGGTGTTTGATCTTGTTTGGTCTTTGTAGAACTTCATCGTTTTTCATTCTTCACATTTTAGTTTAAGGACTTTTAACTTGCACTACTACAAAACTAGCCTAGTTGTCACGGTCCGAGTGTTTTGACACCGGATCCGTGCGGCGCGCTCTTGCCTATGGGGCGGCAAGGGCGCAAGCCTTGTGCGGAAAGTGAATCTCAAGGTTTGGGGCACGAGCGGATGTCTGCTTTTAGAATGGGCACTCTTGCCTATTGGCGACAAGAGCGAGGGTCGAGGGTCGATCGGGGCGCTTGTGTGCGCACAGCAGGCACAAGCGGGACCGACCACGAGAGTGTATCTGTTTTGCAAGGGATTTTGATGGGTCTTGGAAAGCTTAAAAGCATGCGACAGCATAATATCTATAAAGGCTAGCAACAACACATGAATTAAGCAAAGGCAACTTCTGATGAGAGGTATTGGTTCATACCCCTCATAGAGGTTTATTTTGAATTAGCTAAATTGTCCCAGTGAACACTGGAATTACAGTAACATAATAATTCTTCCTAAAGCCTAGAAAACTATTAGAAAGATCCTAGAAAGCAATAGATAGGAGAAATACAAGTAAAGGAAGGTTGGATTATAACATCCTCCCCCACTTAAGCTGTCGACGCCCTCGTCGACTTACAAGAGTTACAAAAGATGAAAGAAAAAGCTCCTATTCTAAACTCTGTAGTCTTCTCTGCGCCGTTGGTTGATGGCGGTTGCTGGAGTCTTCTTGAATCTTGTTGTGTCTTGATAGGCTGGTGAGTCTTGTGAATCCAAGTCTTCCTTGTTTTTGGTTTCTGGCTCGGAGCGGCTTGGCTTGAGCTTGCATCTTGTCTCTTGTTTCTGATGCGAGGGGGTATCTGAGATGTCGCCTTTCTGAGTGGCTCCATCACTCGCATTGCCGAAAGGAATCGGCCCTTCTCTTTTGTCTTTGTGGGAGTACCTGTACTTCGAACTAGACAAGTTTGTCCACCTGCTACAAGCAAAGAATTCAAGTGAGGCATTACAACTGCTTTGCTGGTGCGGAGGAACTCCAATCCAAGCACAAGCTTGAAGTCGTCCATGTTGACTGCAGTGAAGTTCATTTTTCCTTCCCAGTCTCCCAACTTTGCTTCCACCTGTTCCGCCACACCGAGAATCGGCTTGGCTTTAGAGTTGACGGATTTCATGCTACCGCCTCCTTTCTTGAGCACTAACCCCAATCTTCGGGCTTCTGTTTCGGTCACAAAGTTGTGAGAGGAGCCGGTGTCTACCATGGCTCGAACATTCCTCCCATTTACCACGAGGTCCACGTACATCATGTTTGTGGATTCCTCTCTTGTCTTCGGGCCCTCTTTCCCCATTGCATACATCATGTAGACGGAACTCATTCTGCGGGGTTCTTCGTCCTCATGGCATGTTTCTTCTTCTGTCTCTTTTGGGGTTTCCTCCACGGACATGGCCGACAACTTCCTCTGTAGGTTGTCGATCTCCCCTTTGTGTTTGCATTCCCACCATTTGTGTGGGCCTCGACATAGCAAACAGTTGAGTCTACTAATGTTTCCCGAGGGCGTGCTGATCTTGGATTCCTTTGTTGATACGGAAGGTGGACCAGGATTTCTGTGAATCTCCTCCCCCATTTCCTTTCTTGAATCCCCCGACTGAGCTGGACGACACCCTTGAGTCACTTCTCGCACTCTTGGGTGAGCTTGGAGTCGGGCCCTCCGAGCTTGTAGGCGTCCCCCTTGTTCCTTCTTCCGAGCGATGACCCCTTCCCGCGGAGTAATCCATCAATCGCTCTGCAGCAGTCATAGCGGCCGAAAGCGTGTCCACTTTCGCCCTCAATACTTCACGCTGCGCCCATTCTTGCAGCCCGTGAACAAAGTTGAACAACCGATCTTTCTCATTCATGTCTCGGATGTCCAACATGCAGGCCGAGTATTCCTTCACATAGTCGTGTATGGAGCCCTTGTGGCGGATCTCCTGTAGCTTCATTCTTGCAACAAACTCGGTGTTCTCGGGGTAGAATTGATCTTTGAGTTCCTTCTTGAACTCCTCCCAGGTGTCTATCTTTATTTTCCCTTCTTCGATGTCGGAGTGCTTGGTGCGCCACCACAGCTTCGCATCGGATTTCGCATCATCCGACAAGTGCATGGTCGCGGTATCCACCTTTAGATTGTCACTGAGTTGACAAATTCTGAAATACTGCTCCATGTCGAAGAGGAAGTTATCAACTTCCTTCGAGTCTCTAGCCCCACTATAGTCTCGAGGTTTTGGAGGTTTGATCTTCATCACACCACCCCCACTCGAGTCAGTCCTTGCAGCACGCATCAGTGTCGCGCATTTGTCTTGGGCATCTTCAGCTTGCTTCTGGAAAAAGTTGAGTTGTTCCTGAAGCGCTTCTTTCTCTTGCATGAGCTCATCGACCGCACCCTCGAGTCTTTCTATCTCTTTGGCTTGGCCAATCACAATTTCCTCGAGTCGGGTCCAGCTCTCAGACTTGCCTTCTAGCCAGGCTAGTCTTTCTTCGATCGTTTCCATCTCAAATTGCATGCTTGGGTCTCTCGACGCCTAGGTTTGAACCTTGGCTCTGATACCAAATGTCACGGTCCGAGTGTTTTGACACCGGATCCGTGCGGCGCGCTCTTGCCTATGGGGCGGCAAGGGCGCAAGCCTTGTGCGCAAAGTGAATCTCAAGGCTTGGGGCACGAGCGGATGTCTGCTTTTAGAATGGGCACTCTTGCCTATTGGCGATAAGAGCGAGGGTCGAGGGTCGATCGGGGCACTTGTGTGCGCACAGTAGGCACAAGCGGGACCGACGACGAGAGTGTATCTGTTTTGCAAGGGATTTTGATGGGTCTTGGAAAGCTTAAAAGCATGCGACAGCACAATATCTATAAAGGCTAGCAACAACACATGAATTAAGCAAAGGCAACTTCTGATGAGAGGTATTGGTTCATACCCCTCATAGAGGTTTATTTTGAATTAGCTAAATTGTCCCAGTGAACACTGGAATTACAGTAACATAATAATTCTTCCTAAAGCCTAGAAAACTATTAGAAAGATCCTAGAAAGCAATAGAAAGGAGAAATACAAGTAAAGGAAGGTTGGATTCTAACACTAGTGCAACACTTTCCAAGCAACACTTTTTATTAAATGTTGCATATAAGTTCATCTTAATATCAATAGCAACACTATAAGGTGAAGCGTTGTATATTTCTATGTAATGTAACATTTTTAAAAAAAGTGTTGCATGGTAATTTCTTAAAAAGCAACATTTTATTAGAAACGTTACCGTGAAAAAATAGTTTTAGCGGGTGTTTTGGGCAAAATAAAAATCTAGGCGGGCTTTCAAAATTTTGTCATACGGTGTCCCACATAACCTCACTTTGGTAAAAAATCAAGATGCCCCACCTAACTACAACAAAAAGGCAAAAGGAAACAAAAAATTAAAAGAAAACTCTTCACTTCTCCAGAACCTTCATACACTACCATTTCCCAGGAACCCTAGTTTCCCTTCCAGTAATTTATCTCTTTTCACTATTCTTCAAATCACTGTGTTTCATCCTGTCGCAAGTTCTCTTTCAATTTCTCTGTTATCAAATCACTGAATTTCACTGGTTGAAGAAGCTATACGGATAGAGTTTCGTCTTCTCAAAGAATTTTCATCCTCACAATTGCTGGTGTTTAATTAAGCGCCTCTGAATTGAAGTTGCGAGACCCATTTCTCTTGATATTACTGGTAATTATTTTATAACTTTGATTTTACTGATACATTATATATGTTGGAAAATGTGAATTTTTGTTTCGGAAAAGCAATTTCCCTCGTACCTAAGAGAGAGAAAATAACAAGTGAAACGACGAACCTAATCTTGTTCCAAATGAAAATTGAATATCGAGATTAGAGAAAGATGTTTGTCTAGTGAAATTCTCTGCTTCTTTAGCTAATTAATCTCAATTGTATGCGGTTAAGACGCATTTTGGTAAGCATAAGTATAATTACACATTTTATCTTTTGCTAAGGTGGTCAACACTCAACAGGCAATTCTAGAAAGTGAATTTTGCTTAGGTTTTAACTGTCAATCCTAAAATTGAGTATCAGTTATTTGAGACAAAAGATTGATCTCTTGTCTGCTCCTGGATCCAACTACCAAACCCCAACTTATTCTTGGAACGCAAATATTTGTTACAGAAAAAAGTAGGATGATGAGTAAGAATATTGTTGAACATTCTAATTAAGACATCTATTACTTATAGATGAAACAATCTTTATAACTGAAATCGAACTTGTATTTAAAAGTCCCTAAAACTGATTAGAAGCGGTATAGGATGATTGTTTAATTTCTTAGCTTATGTATGTAGGTACAAAATGCTAATGGTCAATATGAAATAAATCATTTATACTTAGTATATTGTGTTGGCAAATTACTTATCATTACTGACATCATATTGTTATTTTTTTAATTCAAGCATGGATTAACTTTTCTATTACCTAGGAGAAAGAAAGAAAGTATAACCCGTCTAATTTGCCAAATTAGTTTATGTTGTACGTATTACTTGTGTATTAATTATTGTGAGCCATGAGTTAAACCCTATTATTACGAGTAGTAGAGACTGAGTGGTGAAGAATGGTAGTAAAGTATTGTCACCGAATAAGTACATGTGTCTTAACTTGACGCACAAATAAACCAACACAATCAAATTTTCATGACACAATGATAGGATTCCCGCTCTCCTGTTTTGACTCATTTTCTGGAGTAGAGGTGCCAATGATGCCGGTCGAGCTCACTTGAACTTGAAAACATATACACAATCTCAACTCGGCTTGAAAACTCGCGAGCTTGGAATTGTCAAGCTATACTCGAGCTCGAAACTCAATGTTAGTTTTACAGAGTTCCTCAAGAGGGGGGTGAATTGATATTTTACGTATTTATAAAATTTAAACTACAAGGAACAGAAATAGTAAAATATGCAAGCAAGATTTAGCGTGGAAAACTCTCTAGGCCCAATAGAGAGGAAAAAACCACGGCCCCTTTGGGGACTTAAACACTTTCACTAATTAGGCAAAACAACTTAGTTTCTTTACAAACCTAATCTACTCGGGCCACAATCTGCCAATCGCCTCTGATTGCAGATGACTAGGAACAACCCTCTTTGTTCCTTCCCTTATGGAAACAGTCCCTCAACTGTTCCAACTCTCTGATCTCTCGTGAGATCTTCTCTCTTGCTCAAGTAAGCCTGACTCAGGCTTAACATACAACAACTCAACACTTTAATCAAACGTATAAGAATTAATTAACTACTTAACATACGATATAAGACCAAGTAACAAATGCTGCTCTATATGGGAACAGGAACAGACTTCTTCAAAGATTAAGACTTTAAGGGTGATACCTGAAAGCTTCCGGTTGATGTAAATAAGTCTGATAAAAAGTTTCGCAAAGAACAAAGGTTGTATTTATACGAATCCAAGTGTTTAACCTAGATTCAAATCCAACCCAGTTTAGGACTCTTTTTAATAGATAGATTTTCGCAAATCTGACTTCAAACGCGTTTAGGAAAATCAATCTTTTCGTATTTTGAGAGTTATATGTTAACTCAAATTCAAGAGTATAATTTCAAACGGTTTTGTAAAATCAGTTTAAAACATTTGATGTTTATCTTTTTGTAAAAGTAAAACTGATTTATTTCGTTTCATGATATAACTAGGACTCTTCAAAATACTCTGTTCCCATACTAAGCATGTACTAAATTACATTGGTCTTATACCTTTTGACCCTTATAGAATTTGCTTGACTTGATCCTTGATTTAATCTTGCCACGTACTTTGAACTTAATTACTTCAAAGCTCCCTTGCTTGCTTCGGTTGTTGCATTTGTCCTTCTTTTAAATATTAACCTGTTCCTGACATTCTCCAAAACAAACTATTAGTAGAAGGTTAGCTTGTCATCATCAAAACCAGGAATCAACAATTTCCCCCTTTTTGATGATGACAACCTTACAACTTGATAGGAGTAAATAACTTAAGGAATGAGATATGTAACCTGACAATCCAGAGTCAAAAACTTAACCAGGAACAGATGAGTCGCTTAGGTGGTGAACCCAAGTATAAAAACAAATATAATGGAACACAAGTTGTCCTCTCAATATCTTCCCCCTTTGGAATCATCAAAAAGGGAGTAGGGAAAAACGCGGAACCAAAGGAGAAGAAGAAGAAGGAGGATATAGGAATCATATTACCCTAGCAAGCAGATAGTCATCATGCAGCTCAAGTCGGTCAACGATTTTGACCGCACCCCTGCAAGCAGAACAAGATAAACGCAACATATAGCACAATACAAGCAAAAATTCTACAAGTCAGAGTGGGGCAACTATCAGAACGTAGGAAAAGCGCACTAATGAGCATTAGTCATAAACTTGGCGCATCTAAAAACCAAACCAAAAAAAATTGTTTAAAGAGCCAGCAAAACAAAATAAAATGTTTGATGATCAGCAGATTATATGGGGTAGGATAAGCAAAGATTTTGTAGCAGGGTCAGGTTTGGGGAGATCCAGGAGCAGCATCCTCAGCATGTGTCACCTCCTCGACGATCATGTCAGCAAGACGTTCTGTCATGTCATTGAAGAACTCTGCCTGATCCTGCTGCATCTTGTGAATGAGCTCCTGCAAAGAAGTAACAGCTGACAACAGAACCACATTGTCCAGCTGCAGTTGATCCACTTTAGCCACCAAGAGCTGCACTGAACCGTCTGGTGAGGGAGCAGCAGATTGGGTTTCACCATCTTTGTCTGATTCTGAATCCTCGACCCTGTAGACCGGAGGAATTCCTTTGGAAGAGCTGGCTAGACGGCTACTGCGACGGATAGGCTGATAAGATGATGTGGTTGGAATGTTCTTGGGAGAGGAGGTGGCTTTGATTGGACTTGTCTCCTTTGGACATAGGTCAACAGGAACACCCTCTGTCTGACCCTCTGTCTCCTGGCAGGGAAATGGTGCCTCCTCTTCCGCATCTGACAGTTCATCTCCCTCATCAAGCTCTTCTTCTACCCCTTCTAAATCATCCTCCTCCTGTTGGGCTGTGTCTCCAACCAACAGCTTCCCAACGCAGACAACCCCATCAACAACACTCAGACTTACACCATGTAGACAGGCTTTGTTTAGAATGTGGGCTGGAGTATGTGGTTCAGATGTATATTTTGTGAGATCAACCCCCACTTTGCGCATGATAAAGGTCAAGAGGGAGCCGTATCCAATCATGTTGTTTTGAGAAATGCCGTGGGTTAGGTGAGCAATGAAGACCATGGGAAAGTTGATTTGGCGTTGAGACTCAAGAAGAAAGATGTAAATGAGGTCTAAACGACTAGCTAGGGCTCGTTTATCGTGACGCGGAACAAGTCCTCGACGTACCACATTGAATAAGACCTTCTGAAAGGGAGTGAGAAGAGATTGATTTAGGGCTTTTGGGTGTTTGCCCTGTCCCCCAAAATAAGAGTAGACGTCTTCCATGGTAGCACCCCCCAATTCAATTGGACCTTTCCCCTTATGGTAAACCTCCTCACCCAGCACATGAACCTTGAACCAATTCCCCAATTTTTCAGCATCAAAACTAAATGACTTCCCATTTACCTCCGACTGACAAACCCCCCCTTTGTTTGAAAAATTTGAACAGAATTCTCCCATAGCCTCAGGGTACATGCAAGCTTTTGAGCACACCTCAAACAGATATGTCCACCCCTGTGACTCAATAGATTCTAGTAACTCAACAAAACCAACTTCACGACACCAGCCAAAATCAATACTCAACCCAGGGAGCATGCGATCGGGGGGAAAATAATGAAATTTTGAGGATTCAAGTTTTACCTTTTTCTCCATTGGAAGGTTTGGTTCCCCCTGAGTTGGTGCAGCTACCTCTTTATGTAGAACGAGTTTCCTTTTTGTGGTCAGCTTGGCGGTGGACTTGGCGGCCGATGGTTTTGGCGTGGGTTGCTTTGGAGCCATGGATTCTGGGTATACTGTTTGGAGAGGGATAATTGTGATTATCGGTTCCGAAGGAGAGGAAGCGTTTTTAGGGTTTGGGAATTGAAGTTTGTAGAGAGTCATGATTATTTATAGGAGAGGTGGGTGGCGAGTGGATAATGAGAGAGAGAGGGGTTTTGAATTTTAAATTCTGGGGTTTGGCGAATGATCGACGAAGTTTATAGGGAGAATGATTTGGGAGCTGAAAGGTTTTGTTGGGAATTGATTTGTGGGAAGCGTGTTTGAGTGAACAAAAATGAATAGTAATGCATGCACCGTGTTCGTAAGATTCACCGAATCAAATTAATTGCTTTCCATTCATTTTTAGTATTCCCACTTAGACCTCGAATTGAATGCAAGTATTGGGAAAAAGTGCGATTACCTTAATAATGTGCAGACGTGGCTGTGGTAATGCACAGCTGGTTTTTGCAATCCGAACCTGGTTGTTAGTCCATTCAGAAAATATGGTGCATACAAAAAAAATAATTAAAAACAATTTTTTTTTTTTTTTTTTTCCTGATATTTTCCAGTGAGGTTAGAAAATTGTTAAGGACAACCGGTATTATTGTATTCGTATCATACCGAGTTCTAACCTGAGCTTGTCGTGTCTGTCCCTGTTAAGTGGTTTGGTCAAGATGTCAGCTACTTGATCTTCTGTGGGACAGAATTCAAGTTTGACTAGTTCCTTTTCCACATAATCTTTCAAAAAGTGATGTCGAATGTGAATGTGTTTGACCCTTGAGTGGTGCACTGGGTCTTTTGATATGCAAATTGCACTTGTGTTGTCGCATAGGATAGGAACACACTTTAATTTCATACCAAAATCTCTAAGTTGTTGTTTGATCCATAGCATTTGGGAACAGCATGAAGCCGCAGCTACATATTCAGCTTCTGTTGTGGATAATGCCACTGTGTTTTGTTTCTTTGAAGCCCAGGAGACTGCACATGCTCCTAGGAATTGAACCATTCCTGATGTGCTCTTTCTGTTTACTAGGTCACCTGCATAGTCAGCATCTGTATATCCTTTGAGATCAAAGTGATCATAGTTAGGGTACCATAGGCACAAATCGTCTGTTCCTTTTAGATATCTTAGAATTCTTTTGACAGCTGTAAGGTGAGATTCTTTTAGATTTGATTGGAAGCGGGCACAGACACCTACACTGAATGCAATGTCTGGTCTGCTTGCTGTAAGATAAAGTAGGGAGCCTATCATACCTCTGTACCTTGTTTGGTCTACACTCTTACCTTCTTGATCCTCATCCAGTCTCGTGGTTGTTCTCATTGGAGTGTGGTTGCTCTTAGCGGACTCCATTCCATATTTCTTGATGAGATCTTTTATGTATTTCTGTTGATGTATCATGATCCCTTGTTTCGTTTGCTTGATTTGGAGACCTAGGAAGAAGTTGAGTTCTCCCATCATGCTCATTTGAAATTCTTGCTGCATTAGGTCAGAGAATTCCTTGCATAGATCTTCGTTAGTTGCTCCAAATATAATATCATCAACAAAGATTTGAACAATTAGTATGTCTGTATTTCTTGACTTAAGGAACAGAGTTCTATCAACCTTACCTCGATTGAACTTATTGTCTAGCAAAAAGTGTGAGAGACGTTCATACCAGGCTCTTGGTGCTTGTTTCAGTCCATACAGTGCCTTATCTAGTTTGTAGACATGTGCGGGGTATTCTGGATCTTCAAAGCCTGGAGGTTGTTCCACATAGACTTCTTCCTTGAGATTTCCGTTTAGGAAGGCACATTTTACATCCATTTGATAGAGTTTGAATCCCATATATGATGCAAATGCTATTAGTATGCGTATTGCCTCCATTCTGGCAACTGGAGCAAAAGTTTCTTGAAAGTCTATTCCCTCTTGTTGGTTGTATCCCTTGACAACTAGTCTGGCCTTGTTCCTGGTAATCGTAGCATGCTCATCTTGTTTATTTCGAAATACCCACTTGAGACCTATTACTCGATTGTTCAATGGTATAGGCTCAAGATGCCATACTTTATTTCTTTCGAATTCATTAAGCTCCTCCTGCATAGCAATGATCCAATCAGAATCAGTTAGTGCTTCTTTGTAATTTTTAGGTTCAATCATGGATAAATAAGCATAGAAAGCACAAAAGTTTTTGAGTTGGGATCTGGTCGTGGTTCCACGTCCAAGATCACTGATTATTTGGTCAAGGGGGTGTGAGCTTTGATGTTTCCAAGGTCTGGGTTGGAAAGGTGTGTTTGTTTCCACAACCGACTGTTCAACTTGCTCATTTGTTTCTGCTTGATCTTCGGCCTGTGCTGGTTCCTCTTCAACTATGTTATTTTCAGAAGTTTCTTCGACTTGGGTTTGTTCTTCTGTTTGGGAACTTTTCCTTATCTCTTCGTCTTCTGTTTCTCTAGTGAGTCCTAGTTCGAAGTTTCCATCAGAAGTTGTACCTGAAACATAATTTTGGGAGTCAGTTTCATCAAATATAATATGTATACTTTCTTCCATGCACATGGTCCTTTTGTTGAATACTCTATACGCTTTGCTGTTTGAGGCATATCCTAGGAATATTGCTTCATCACTTCGTGCATCAAATTTTCCCAGTTGATCCTTTCCATTGTTGTGAACGAAACACTTGCAACCAAAGACTCTAAGATGGGTTATAGAGGGTTTTCTTCCTTTGTACAGTTCATATGGAGTTTTGTTTTTGATAGCTCTAATTAGCACTCGATTGAGTACATAGCATGCCGTATTTAGAGCTTCGGCCCAGAAACTTTTTGGAAGTCCACTAGCAATCAACATAGTCCTTGTCATGTCTTCAAGAGTTCGGTTCTTTCTTTCTACAACACCGTTTTGTTGAGGTGTTCTGGGAGCAGAGAAGTTGTGATCTATTCCTGAATCTTTACATAGATCATCAAATCTTTTATTTTGAAATTCTGTACCATGATCTGATCTGATGTGGACCAGCTTATGATTGCTTTGTCGTTGAACCTTTGTGGCGAAAGACAGAAATTCTTCAAACGTCTCTTCCTTGTTGGACAAGAAGATCACCCATGTGTATCATGAGAAGTCGTCTACAATTACGAGTACGTACTTCTTTCCGCTTCTGCTTTGTGTCCTCATTGGTCCACACAGATCCATGTGGATCAGCTCCAGTGGTCTTGTTGTGCTGATTACCCCTTTTGATTTAAAGGACGTTCTTACTTGCTTTCCTTTGATACAAGCATCACAGACTGATTGTTTTGCAAACTTTGTATTTGGGAGACCTGTGACTAAATTTTTCAATTTTAATTTGTTCATTAGAGAAAAACTAGCATGACCAAATCTTTTGTGCCATAACAAAGGGTCATCTTCAATAACACTGAGACAGGTTAGATTGGAGTGAGGGACCGAGTTGAGGTTAACCACATATGTGTTCCCTTTCCTCTGTCCCTCTAGGATCACTGTCTCTGTGTTACTATTGATGATTAGACATTTATTTGAGAAGAATTTTGCATAATTGCCTTTGTCACAGAATTGAGAAATACTTAATAAGCTATGACCTAGTCCCTCAACCAAAAACACATTATCGATGGAATGAGACTTTGACTTACCAACCTTACCAATGCCAATGATGTTACCTTTCTTATTGTCGCCAAAAGTCACAGTTCCACCTTCGTAGGTCGTGAGTGAGAGAAATCTATTTCTGTCTCCAGTCATGTGCTTGGAACAACCACTGTCTAGGTACCATGTGTTGTTCCCCCTCACTTCGACCTGCATGAAGTTTTTAGTTAGAGTTTTTAGGAACCCAGCATAGCTTGGGTTCCTTACTTGGAATCAAATCACTTTTCTTTACCCATTTAGTTTTGGTGAATTCGATGTTCTTTTCCAAGTACCTTTGGTTTTTAGGACAAGAAACTCTATAGTGACCGATTTGACCACAGAAGGTGCATACTATGTCACTGTATAAATCTACTCTGGTTTTTCTAGGATAATGCTTTTTGTGGTTAAAACCTAAACCTTCTGTGCGTTTGGTTCTAGCTTCTTCTATCCACTTTGGTGTTCCCTCTATTTTGTGTCTGGTCCTTTTAGTCAATTCACTTTCTAGATGGGTCTTTTCTTGGTGAATTTTCACTAGTTCTAACTGAGCTTTTTCTAGTTCTTCTTTATAGAGTTTCTTGGTTTTGGCTATTTTTAGGTCAATCATATCTTGTTTTAGCCAGGAGTTTTCATTGCGTAAGGCTTCACACATTTTTTTTATATGAAGGTTTTGATCAAAGAGTTTAAAGAAACGATTGTCAATATCTAAGTTTGAGTTTCTGGTCCATTCCAACTCCTCTGTGAGTTTATTGACAATGTCTTGGTGTTTTCTGTCTGAGTCTAGTTTTTCTTTTAGGAGATCCTCATAGTCACTAGTGAGACAAGAAAGTAAGTCAAACAGTTCTACTTTAGACATGGATTCAAGCCTACTTTTAATATGAACAAGACTTGCCTGGAATTTATCAGATTCTGAGTCGGATTCTTCATCTTCATGTTCAGCTACAAGACACAGGTGAGCAATTTCTTCGTTGGGTTGTTCTTGTTCCTCATCAGAAGAAGTATCTCCCCATGCAGCAATCATGGCTTTCCTTACCTCAGTTTTGGAAAAGGAGTTTCTGTTGTCTTTGAATCTATCTTTTGTTGTTTCCTTTCCCTTTCCTCGTTCTTGATCCCATAGAGGACATTCCCTAATGCGATGTTCCAAGTTTCCACACTTATGGCATCCGGTGTCAGTTTTAGGGAATTTTCTATTTGGTTTGCTTCTGTGTTCCACATCTTTGTAGTTCCTAAACATTCTTCTGAACCTCCTAGCAAACAGAGCTGTCTCTTCATCTTCTTCAAAGTCTTCATCATTTTCGGTTTTTAGAGCAAGAGCTCTATTTTTGGTGTTCTCTGAAGGTCGCGCGTTTAATTGAAGTTCATGAGTTAGGAGAGATCCAGCCAGTTGTTCCAGGTTAAACTTTGTGAAGTCTTTAGTTTCCTGGAGGGCTGTGACTTTAGCCATCCAGGGATCTTGTGGTAGACTTCTTAGAACCTTCCTGACTTGTTCCTCAGGAGTTATGATTTTGCCAAGAGAGTTTAGTTCATTGATAATGTTTGTGAAGCGAGTAATCATGTCTTGAATCGTTTCAGATGTCTTCATGGTGAACAGCTCGTATTGGTGCATTAAGAGATCAATCTTCGATCTTTTAACTTCGTTTGTTCCTTCATGAGTAACCTGGAGCAGATCCCAAATCTGCTTTGCGTTCTTGCAGCCCATAACTCTGTTGTGTTCATTTGGACCTAGTCCACAATGAAGGATTTTGACGGCCATGGCATTGAGTTCAAGCTTTTCATAATCGGCTTTGTCAAATTCATCAACAGGTTTGGGAACAGTTTCTCCAAGGGAGTTCAGCTTAGTGACTTGGAAGTCTCCAACTTCAATCACTCTCCATACTTGATAGTTTTCAGCCTTAATGAAAATCTCCATCCTGTTTCTCCAGTAGGAATAGTATTTGCCGCTAAACATTGGAGGTCTTTGTGTTGAGTATCCCTCTTCTAGTTTCTCCGTAGTGTTCATAGCTTCAGAATCGTTTTTCCCGTCAGCGTTACCTGCAGTTTAAAGGGTTCTGGCTCTGATACCAATTGTTAGTTTTACAGAGTTCCTCAAGAGGGGGGGTGAATTGATATTTTACGTATTTATAAAATTTAAACTACAAGGAACAGAAATAGTAAAATATGCAAGCAAGATTTAGCGTGGAAAACTCTCTAGGCCCAATAGAGAGGAAAAAACCACGGCCCCTTTGGGGACTTAAACACTTTCACTAATTAGGCAAAACAACTTAGTTTCTTTACAAACCTAATCTACTCGGGCCACAATCTGCCAATCGCCTCTGATTGCAGATGACTAGGAACAACCCTCTTTGTTCCTTCCCTTATGGAAACAGTCCCTCAACTGTTCCAACTCTCTGATCTCTCGTGAGATCTTCTCTCTTGCTCAAGTAAGCCTGACTCAGGCTTAACATACAACAACTCAACACTTTAATCAAACGTATAAGAATTAATTAACTACTTAACATACGATATAAGACCAAGTAACAAATACTGCTCTATATGGGAACAGGAACAGACTTCTTCAAAGATTAAGACTTTAAGGGTGATACCTGAAAGCTTCCGGTTGATGTAAATAAGTCTGATAAAAAGTTTCGCAAAGAACAAAGGTTGTATTTATACGAATCCAAGTGTTTAACCTAGATTCAAATCCAACCCAGTTTAGGACTCTTTTTAATAGATAGATTTTCGCAAATCTGACTTCAAACGCGTTTAGGAAAATCAATCTTTTCGTATTTTGAGAGTTATATGTTAACTCAAATTCAAGAGTATAATTTCAAACGGTTTTGTAAAATCAGTTTAAAACATTTGATGTTTATCTTTTTGTAAAAGTAAAACTGATTTATTTCGTTTCATGATATAACTAGGACTCTTCAAAATACTCTGTTCCCATACTAAGCATGTACTAAATTACATTGGTCTTATACCTTTTGACCCTTATAGAATTTGCTTGACTTGATCCTTGATTTAATCTTGCCACGTACTTTGAACTTAATTACTTCAAAGCTCCCTTGCTTGCTTCGGTTGTTGCATTTGTCCTTCTTTTAAATATTAACCTGTTCCTGACATTCTCCAAAACAAACTATTAGTAGAAGGTTAGCTTGTCATCATCAAAACCAGGAATCAACACTCAAGCTAAAGCTCGAACTCAAGCTCGAAAATGAGTGCTTTTTTTTGGTGTGAAAATCGTATTCAGTTTATATTAGAGGCTTGCTAACTTTATTTATTGTGTTTTTATTTTTATTTCAGTTAATCGAAACAAATTTAGAAACAAAAACCATTGTACATGGATTCTTTATGCAAAGGAAAGATACTTTAAAAGAATATGTTAAAGTTAGAAGATATCATTCTGATGATAGTATAACAACATTGGCGTGTAATACAAATACATACCTAACTGCAAACACTAAAAAATATTGTAGTACTACCTCTGTTTCAAAATGATCATACACTTTCCATTTTAGTCCGTTTTATAATGTTCTTTACACTTTGCTTTATTCTAATTTTGGGCACTGAAATTTACTACCTTACCTTTCTTACCCCACAATATTTACCATTTTCCACTCATTTTTTCTCTTATTTTTTTAATTTTTTTTCTTCTTATACTAACCACATTTTTACACATTTCACTTACTTTATCCATATATATTCAACCAAATTTTCTACTTATGTCTTAATATTTGTGTAAAAAGTAACCGTAATGATCTTTATGAAACAAAGGTAATAATAATTAAAGGCTAATTGCTAAAATTTCTAGAATTGTAAAACTCTTTTCCTAAGTTTAAATACAAGATTCTCCAACCAATTTGGAAATTCACGAGGAAGTTGGAGAATTATAGATACAGACCAGAAGTTAGAGATGTAAGAAAACAATGGGAGGTGGGAGACCCAAAACGGCTGCTCAAAGACACATTGAGGATATATTGTCTTATAATTGCTAGTGTATGGGGTTTTAGTGAAGTGGGGACTTAGGAAGCTATTGACGATCATTTTAATACATCGTATAGAGTAACTTATAAGTAAAAATTATTTTAAATTAATAATTTATAATAAAATATTAAAGAAAGAAGTTTGAGTTCCTCATGAGAGTTGAGAGTTGCTGGACTCGACTTGTTTATATTTCGAGTCTGAGATTAGTTGAGTAGAGTTTCATGTCGATCTCGAGTAGCTTGGGAGTTGTGTTGTTTTATAATCACCCCTATTATGGAGAATGCAAGAATAGAAGAACACCTAACTTTTCCAATAAGATGCGCATTGGAGTATATTTTTAGTTATAGTAGTGAGATTAACTATGGATTCTTTGACAGTTTGCAAATATATCAATTCTTGGCTAATAACTAGAAGTATCTCTGTTCTTTTCAAAATTTTATACTTTGAGTTATGTTCACTACAAAATCAACTTACACTTTGTGATGCTTTTTGTCGCCGTATATGTCAGCTAATTTGGTTCAACAACTTTGCCTTTGGCCACAAGTAGTATGACTTGTCTTTTTTAGTCTCACTCGATGTTTACTATACGTAGTAGTTTTTTGTTGGGGTAAATTGTTTTTTACCACCTAAAAAAATTGACAAATTGTTTTTTACCACCTAAAAAAATAAAAATTGTTTTTATCACCTAAAAGTAAAATAAAAATTGTCTTTTACCACCTTTTAACTATACAATGAATGAAAACGTTATGTGAATTAATGGGAAGTAAGGGAAAATTGTAGCTTATATACATGAAAATCGTGTGAGAAAGAAGGAAATAAAAAATAGTCGTTGAAATGGGATCGCATAATGTTTCCGTCCATATTTCCGGTTAAGAGGTGGTCAAAAACAATTTTTATTTTATTTTTAGGTGGTAAAAGACCATTTTTATTTTTTTAGGTGGTAAAAAAAAATTATCAATTTTTTTAGGTGGTAAAAAACAATTTACCCTTTTTTTTTTTACCATTTGACATTTTCTGGATCGAATTTAACTTTTTTCCTCTATTTTTGTTTCTTTTTTTTAATTAATTTTGTTGTTTGGAATTTTGAAATTTATTGATACTTTGTTGCAGATAAAGAGAGAAACCATATTTTACTTTGAAGCTTTTCAGACATTCCGATATTGTTAAAAATTTCAAGGTAAACGCCTACTCCCCAATAAACTCTCTTTTTTTAAACCTAAAACAAATCTAATATACATATATAAAAGAGGCATATTTGCTGAACTATTAGAGCGCCACCTAGGATTACCAATGGTTTCGGCCAATGAAAAATAAGATTTCTAATTTATTTTTGAATTAAAAAAATCGAGTGCCACGTAGATAATTAATTAGGTGCCACGTAGATATTTAAATTAATTAATTAATTACTAATATATACAATTCCATCCAAAATCAAACGCTCTAATAATTTAAACATATATCTAAAATAAAATTCATCCAAAAACAAACACTAATCTAAAATAAAATTCAATCCAAAATCAAACATTAATCCAATATTAGAGAGTCACGTAGGAAATCTAATGATTTCGGCCAATGAAAAATAAGACTTCAAAATTATTTTTGAATTAAAAAGTTGAATGCCACATAGATAAATAATTAGGTGCCACGTAAATATTTTTATTAAACAATTATTAATATTTCTTATATACAATTTCATCCAAAATCAAACACTGTAATAATTTTAAAAAAAAATCTACAATGAAATCCAATCCACAATAAAATAAAAAAAATCAATTTAATCTAATATATAAAATATAGCAGTTGATATATATAGGAATTTTATTTTAACGTAACAATTTAATAGAAACCGTGCATCGCACGGGCTAAAATCTAGTTAAATATATTGTAAGCTCCCCCCTCCCCATCCCGATTGATTTGCTATATTGTAGTCTAGGAGAATGAAAACTGCAAGTACATATCTTAATAAAATTGTTGAGTTTAACAGTTATTGCTTCTTTGTTTACTTGTTTTTTCACCTCTTTAGACCCATATGCATTCTCCTTTTTTGTTGATTGTGTTTTGTGGAATTCTTAAGATATCAAAACTTAAATAATGGAATTTCCCTCTTTAATTAGGTTCTTTTTATCTTGTCATACATAATGCTTATCTGTTCTACTATTTTCATCTCCATGTAATTTGTGAGTGCCTATTTCTATTATTATCTCCCTCCACTTGAATGTAATATTTACGTGTTACCAATTATAAACAACAAGCTCTGAGTCAAGTTTTTAGATAGGAAGTCATGGGCACGTTATCTTGAAATTTTCTCTTATATGATCTATGTATCTAGTTGGTGTTAATTATTTAAAGGTATTTTTTATTAATTTCAGAATATAAAAGAAATGGGGGAAGATAGAAGTTGTATGTATTTACCTAGACGTTTGCCTGAGTACGAAAATGGGGTTATTGAATTTCTCAATGCATCATTTTCTAAGGCAGCTACTGGGGGGCAAATACGACGTCCATGCAAGCGTTGTAAAAATCGTTATTGGTATAGAAGGAATGATGTTTATAATCATCTTAAAGGAGATGGGTTTGTTGATAATTACTATGTGTGGAATTTTCATGGAGAGGAGTCCTCAACAATGAAATATGTTGAAGATGAGTTGAACATGGTTGATGATTTTAATGAACTATTGCATGATAGATTTAGAAATGTTGTTCAAGAACCAAGTAGAGAACAAGGTCCAAATGATGATGCTAAAACGTTTTATAAGTTAATGGATGAAGGAAATCAAGAGTTGTATCCTGGGTGCAAGGGTTTTTCTATATTGTCATTTTTTATTAGGCTTTTTCTGTATAAGACACTTTATGGACTAAGTAATGTAGCAATTGATGGTCTCTTGCAATTCATAAAGGAGATCATTCCCGAAGCAAAAGTTCCTAATAATTTTAATGCAGCTAGAAAAACTGTTGGGGATTTGGGGTTTGGTTATAAAAAAAATACATGCTTGTCCAAATCATTGTATTCTTTATTGGAAAGAATATGAGCATCTTGATGAGTGTCCCGTTTGCCATACCTCTAAGTGGAAACCATGTGATGAGCAGGGAAACAATGTAGGGTCTTTAAAGAAAAAGACTCGTGTTCCAGCAAAGGTGTTGTGGCATTTTCCTTTAAAACCCAGGCTTCAAAGGCTATTTATGTGTTCTGAAACTGCAAAACACATGACATGGCATTTTGATGGGCGTCTTAAAGATGAAAAGCTAAGACATCCAGCCGATGGCAAAGCTTGGGAAGACTTTGATTCTTCGTACCCTCATTTTGCCAAAGAACATAGAAATGTGAGGTTGGGATTAGCCAGTGATGGATTTAATCCCTTCCGAACAATGAGCATCTCTCATAGTACATGGCCTGTGGTGCTAGTGAACTATAATTTGCCACCATGGATGTTTATGAAGCCAGAGTACTTTATGTTGTCATTGTTGATCCCCGGTCCTGATTCTCCTGGTAATAACATTGATATATATTTACAACCGTTGATCGAGGAGTTAAAAGAGTTATGGAGTGTTGGGTTAGAGACGTATGACAAATTTCGAAATGAGACATTTCAATTGCATGCATGTCTAATGTGGACTATTAGTGACTTTCCTGGATATTCAATGTTATCTGGATGGAAAACTAAGGGAAAATATGCATGTCCAATATGCAACTATGAAACTGATGGTGAGTATTTGCATGGTAGTCACAAAATGTGTTATATGCATCATCGTAGATCGTTAGATGAAACTCACCCATGGCGACATGATAAGAGATCATTCAATGGTAAAGTCGAAGAAAGGCTTTCTCCAAAACCCATGACTGGGCTAGAAGCCTTCAACGATTTATCAGGATTTGTGAATGTCTTTGGAAAGAATCAGAAGAAAAAAAATGATCCAAAGTCTCCTTGGAAAAAAATACCAATATTATTTGAATTGCCATACTGGAAATATAATGCATGTCCTCATAATTTAGATGTAATGCATATTGAAAAAAACATATGTGATAATTTGATTGGGACTATATTGGACATTCCTGGAAAGTCCAGAGATCATGCAAAGGCTAGACTTGACCTCTTGCATTTAGGCATAAAAGATGATCTCCAGCCCGAGCTTTCTGATGATGGAAAAATTGTATTTATACCAAAAGCATGTTATTCATTGACTGCAAAAGAAAAAGATACTTTTTTTCGTGTCTTAAAAGGAGTCAAGTTGCCATATGGGTGTTCCTCAAACATCGCTCGTTGTGTGAATTTGAAAGAAAGGAAAGTAGCAGGTTACAAAAGTCATGATGCTCATATTTTGTTGCATTACTTGCTTCAAGTTGCTGCCAGGAAAACACTTCCTAAGCATGTTGCTATACCTTTAATCAACTTGAGTGCATTTTTTTGAAAAGTGAATAGTAAGGTGGTTAAGCGCACTGACCTTGATAACTTGCAGTCTGAGATAATAACAGTATTGTGTGAGCTTGAAAGGATTTTCTTGCCTTGCTTCTTTGACATTATGGTACACTTACCTATTCACTTAGTGAAGCAAATCAAACTCGGAGGCCCTGTTCACAGACGAACCATGTATTTCATTGAAAGATATCTTTTTAAACTGAAATCTTATGTACGTAACAAGTGTCATCCAGAAGCATCTATTGCAGAAGGTTATTTGATAGAAGAGTGTTTGAATTACTGCTCTCTATATATGAGTGAAGAGGTCAAAACAAGGCTTAATAGACACTTAGATGTGATGTCAGAAGATGAAGAAATTGAATCAGAAAATGTTGTTTTTGTGAATGTTGGTCATCCCTTGGGGGGGAAGAAGAGAAGAAAGGGTACATTATTCACTTTGGATGCATCAAAAAGTGAACAAGCTCATCGATATGCGTTTTTTAATTCAGACAGTAAAGAAGTTGATCTGTTAATTTACTAGTCATTATTTTAAACAAATAAATTTAATTCTCTTTTTTTATTAACTAATGCAGAGAGCATCAGGTTTATATTAATAGTCAACGAAAAGGAAACAAATGGGCTCGTGCACAACATCATAGCCATGAGTTTGCTAATTGGTTGAGAGAAAAGACAATCAAGGAAAATGTTCCTGATCATATTTTCTGGTTAGCGAAGGGGCCTAGTCCTACTGCTAAAAGATACAAAGGATATTATGTCAATGGTTATAATTTTTACACCAAATCACGTGATGCTAGATGTAAGACACAAAATAGTGGAGTTATTCTTTCAGCTTCAACTCCTAGTTTTGCAAGCTCTAGAGATAAATATCCTATCATAGGAGAGGTGACCTATTATGGTGCAATATTAGAAATAATTGAACTTGATTATTGGTCCAAGTTCAAGGTTGTTTTGTTTAAGTGTGAGTGGTATCAAGTGGAAAAAGATAACAAGTGTGGGCTTACCTGTGTTAATGTAAATAAGTTTTGTTCTATGAATGATCCTTATGTCATGCCATCCCAAGTACATCAAGTCTTTTATATTCCAGATGGGGATGTACCTGGCCTGCATTATGTTATGAGCAAAGTTCCAAGAGATACATATGATTTTGATGATAGTGTAAATGATGTGAACTCTTTTTTGGCACAAGTTGATGACGAGGACATTAGTTGGGCTAGGGAAGACATACCTCCTACAATGGTTGATGCAAGTACAAATCTAGGTGATAACGTAGGTGGTAAAAGTGAAGATGATTCGGATTTTGATGACACTTTGTGGGACTGGATGCAAGCAGAGGAAGATTTCGAAATTTACAATGATGAATGATGCATTGATACAGTCAAGATTTGTTTGAGAACTTGTGAGATTTTTGTTCTAGTCGTTGCAACTTTGTTCAAACACTTCTAATCAAATTATGGTTTGTACTTATTGTTGTGTGACTTTTATGATATAATTTCATAATTTGTATAAAGTCATAAATTTTAAGTTTTATTTATATCGTGTGCTAACTATTTTTTGAACTATGTTCGTTGAATTATTCAGGTTATCGATGGGAAAAATAAGGAAAGAGCAATGTGGAGAATCCTGTAATGAGTATGAAAGAATGAGAATACTAAGAATTCAAGAGAACAGATTAAGGTTACAAAAGTCAGGTATAAAGGAAATTTGTAAGTCATTGACGAACCTTGTGGATAGCAAAAAAAAAGGGAGTGAGGAAAAAAGTAAGAAAGTGGCTTCTATTACGAAGAGAGATCCAGAGTACTGTCCATATGGTAATGATGAATCCAATGATGAAGAAGATACAAGTGTTGGAACTTTTCAAAAGGTTGTTCGCTTAGTTCCCTTCTCTTCTATTATTAATTATGATTAATATTTTTTTTCCTTGTGGTAATAATAATTATATACTACATTCAGATTACTCGAGGCAATGGTCGAGGGAGTAAATTACAATTTATTCCACCAGGGTCCATGAAGAATTTTGCTTCTAGTATAAAGCAACGAGATCGTAATATTCAGAACTTATTATCCAGAAGGATGCAAAATGACCAAGAAGGACAATTTATTAGAGAAAACGTTGCTAAAAAAAGACATGGACTTTAGCTGATGCCATTTTATAGAAAAAAGCAGCACAAAAAGAAGGTCAAGCAGTCCAACACATTGAAATGTAATCACAACTATCAAGACGGGAAAAATTAGGCGGTCAAGGTAAGTATAGCCTTTTATTTTTGAAGGTGGTTGCTGGTTAGTTACTACTAAATTAGGACTAGAAATGACTTGTTTATTACATAGATGCAGATCCTCATACTAGGCTTGGTGATCATGGAGAAGATTACATACTTGATGACATTCCTTATAACTATGAGGAAGATGAAAACGAGAATGAACAATTACTTGGATATGGTGATGAGTTCGTTGAGAGTGAAAATGAAAGTGAGAATGTGGGATTAGAGAGTAGAGATTTAGAGATGGAGGGTAAAGTACTATATCATATATTTATTTAAACATTTTAATTATCTTACTTGTGATTTCTATTATTTGGTAAATCATGAACTTGATTAAACGGAGTACATGTATATAATGTAGTGAATCCCGAAGAGAAAAAAAGAGGGCCCACAATGATGCATCACGTGCACACACGTCCATTTGAGAAACGGAAGGCTATTGTTTTAAATGATCTTGGACAACCCATTGGGCCAGTATCCGAGGACGATGACGTTGTTGGAGAATTTTCTCGTTTTTTAGGTACAATAGCTCGTGATAATTCATATGCTCCACTAACTTTTAAAACTTGGTCTAAAGTTCCTAACAAAGAAAAGATGTGGGAATATGTGTTGGTATGTACTTTTTTTAGTTTATTAATTCTTTTTTATTCAATTTTCTTTTATAAATTATGATTTATAGCTAAAAACTTACTCTTTTTCAAGATGAAATACATTGTACCTGTTGAAGGTAAGGACTGGGTATTGAAGACTATCAGAGACGCATGGAGGGTACATAAATGCAGAATTAAGAAAAAACATTACTATAGGTGGAAGAATGACAAAGAAAGGTGGAAACATCGACCTAAGCAAATTCCTGACAATGAGTTCTTGAAATTATTGGTTATGTGGAAAAATAAAAATGAGCAGGTGATTTTAAATTTATATGTGCTACGCTAAATGTTAGCAGATGCATTTCCATCCTTCTCATTTTATGAAACTTTTGAATATATCCCTAGCCTCACTGTATATATGTAGTTTGTTAATATTTATAGTATATTACTTACTAAATCTTTACTTAAATGGCTCTGTAGTTACGGTGTTTGCGTAATAAGGAACGTCGTTTGTCTCAAAAGAACATGCATACAGCTGGTCCAAAAGGCTTTGCGAGGATACGTGAAGAAATGGTAAAGTTAATTATAGCATATTCGATTGTTCTTTTGTGGTTTGGGATGTTTAGTTTTAAATGTTAATGCAAATGTTTCAAATGATTAGCCGAAGGGAAGTAATTGAACCTGGTGTTTAATGCTCCTTTTGGCCATTTGTGTTAATTGAATATCTCTTCATATTTGATTCATTTATCTTCTCTTGTATAATGTATTGCATGTCTTTTTGCTTTTATTATCTATTTAGAGAAATGAACATCCAAACAAAGAGCTTCCATCCCTAGCTGAAGTGTTTGAACGTACTCGCAAAAGAAAAGAGGGAAAAGTGTATAAAGATTCATATGATGATACATCAAAAAAGATTGTAAGTTAAAATATATTGCAATTATGTTAATCAATAGCTAGTGTATATAGAAGAAGCATATTAACTAAAAATGTGGGTGATTTTTATAAACAACTACAGGAAGCAATGAAAAATTATGTTCCTCCCAACGATGGAAGTGGACCTACTGATGCATTTTTGGATACCATGGGTAAGGAGTATGATGGACGTTGAGAATATATGGCAGGGGTGGGACCAATAAAAAGTTAAAGGAGGCATATCGTAGTGACACGTCATATGTAGTGGATGGGGAATTCATGAAATCACTTAAATCTAGAGTTGTTGAAGATGTTCAGGAAGATCTGGAAAATGAGATGACAAAGTTAAATGATATGCGAAAAGATCTAGAAGAAGAGAATTTAAGAAAAAAAGCGGAGCTCGAAGACATACAAAGAGAGATTGATAGACAAAGGGACACCTTATTTGAAGAAGTGATGCGAAAGATTATAGGAAGGCTTCCTCCAGATATAGCTAGACAATATTTGTCATGACTCATGAGGTATGCATATCTTCCGTGACTCTTTACAATGTGGTTTTTTGTATAATCATGACATAATGTTATGTGAAGTTTTGAGTTGCTCCTTTTTTCCATTAATCAATAAAAGAGGTCAAATGTTGTGTTTTTTAATTATGTCCATTTTTTATGGAGCCAAAGTTTCATTTGTTCTTTTGGCTGTGGAATGTAATAGACTAAATAAAAATGGGTTTTAAAACCTCTTCGCTTCCCTTCCATGAAGTAGAAGATGGTCGTCTCGTTGTCGTCCCGTTATCGCTTTTGGTTTAATTGGAAACCTCTTTGGCAGGGGTAAGGTTGCGTACACCCGACTCCCCCTTACCCCGCTTCTTGTGGGAGCCTCTTTGAATCAATGGGGTAATGATAATGATGATAATGATGTTGTGTTTTTTAATGTGTGATGTTAATGATATTTTTTTTTTGACAGAACCTTATATCATCCCTTTTTATGACTCTTGTTATTGCATTTTTGTTGCGGATATTATGACGAATGACTCATTTTGTGTAAGTTCAACAATCATTGAGATATAAAGAAGTAGTCATTTCGTGGTTGCAACCACCTTTTAGTTGGAGTATTGTTTATGTATGCTTATGTTATGATGTATATGTCTTATGCACGCTTTGTGTGTGGCCGGTCACCCTTGTGATATTAAATTTTTTTTGTTTATGTTCACCACATTATAACATTAGAGGCTATATTTTGTTGTTAAGTGTTAGAATTATAATTAAATTATTTCGTGTCAAGAGACAATTTATATATCACCTTTTATTTATTTCTCAAGGTGGTTTGATGGTTTTTATCATGTTCTTGACGAACTCTGTACTTTTTTTCCCATCGACTTTGACATTAATTAAATATTTTATTTTCATCTAATAGGTATTTGGATGCAATATAATGTGGAATGGATGGCATGCTTGTTTCAATGGATAACATATCAATGCGTCATTTTTTCCCATCGACATTTTGTAAATACTTTTTGCATCTTCAAGTTGAAAATAGTGTAGTTTGTAGCTTTGTGTTTCCGGTCCGGGAGAGATTTGTTTATGAGCCCGTTATTCTTAACATTCTAGCGGTGGAATGTTCGATATGGTAGAGGGAAATTATGCCATAGTTGTCCCTAATGTTGTTTGGTACTAAACGAATGCTTTGAGAAGTCAATTAAGTTTTAAACATAGCAGGTGAATATTTAATCTTAATTGTATTGTAATGTTCTCAACCACGTATCTTACATGGGGAGGGTCAAGACCCCATCCCCAATTAGATCTTATATGGCATTCTTTAGGTGTCAACACTGTTGGATAAGATGGCCTTTTCCCTGATGATACTCACAATATGCCTTAGGGGTCCCAAAACCTACCCTTAATACAAGGATCCGGGGTGGGACCTATGGGAAACAATATCTCTTGAGCTGTGAGTTTAGTAAAAAAATTGGTGTATGACTCACTTATCTTAGAGAATTTTCTATTCTTCACCCATCTACAAAGGCCCTTTGATTGACAAGAAAGTTCATTGGTTGTCCTCTGTTTTTTAAAGAGGAAACTTTATCTCATTAGAGAGTTTAGTTCATTTATTCTTTGATGGTCAACTGTCTTAGGAGAAGGGTGCTCCGAAGTGTTGTAACCTATTTTGCGAGTTAGGCAATTGAGATGATCACCTGGGCCACGCTCAAATTCATGAACTTGCTTTTGTTTTTGTTCTAAGGCGATGAGGCGAGAAGTAAGATCTACCGAGTAATATTTATTAGATTGATCTGCTCTTGAATGCTACTCATGTTTGGACTGGAAGTTTGAAGAGAGCAAATTTGATGAAGAATTTCTTGAATGATTGGACTTTATGTTGTCAAGCGAGAGTTCCTTGAATTATACTCAAATTAGTTAGGACCCTTAGAGAAGAATTAATCTGTTTAGAAGACAATTGATTTATCTTAGACGAATTGTTTTCGAAAATTAGAAAGAAAATAAAACTGCTTTTTTAATAATTGGATATGATCACCTAGTTTTTAATCAATGCTGACATATTAACAGATGTTAATGAGTCAAGACGGACGTATTAGTCAAAATTGGATGGCTAGACTTGATTAACACTACTAGAAAGTTCAGATGATAAGGAGTGCTTGATCAATCAGAGTGGCAAACTGAGTCCTTAGAAGTTTGGGTTGCCAATTCATAAGGTAGTTTTTTTGTTACTAAGTATTAGGCTCAAGAAATAGGTTTCTCTAAATTATAACGATTAGAAATTGGAAAATCCTTATCGTCTCGAGATTCAGTCAAAATAATAAATTGGGTAGGTGAAAAATTTGTATTTTGGGAAATAATTCTTTGTGTATTAGTCAAGTGAGAGTTATAGTTCTCTCCTAGTCTAGCGTTGTATACTTTTAAGATCTAGGCGAGTTGTACGGAATGTGACAATCGCTTTTAAATTAAGAGGTGGTAATTTATTCATTTTGAGGTATGGACGGGCATAATAATCATTTTAGATAGTAAATGCTATATATAACAATGTACCAATTATTTGGAATATGTCATCACTCTATTTTGGATGACTCGGAGTCAAAGGTTGAACATGGGTTTGACTCATAATGCAAAAAAAGATTTTTATGAAACTGCTGGACTGCAACGGCTATAACTCTAAATTTGCTAACTCTTTTGGGCTAAAACTGAGTTTGGATGATGGACTACGTCTAGACCTGCAGATTGATAGGTTGTGGGCCTCAAAGTTCTTTGTAAAACTCTTTTATGAAAGTTTTAGTGTTTTTACTTTTGGCTATACGGGTTGGACTTCAGTTATGGGATAAGGATTAAGCGAACTATCTTAGGTGTAAGTAGACTCTATGGGAAAGACTCTATGTGTGTGAAGACTCTCTATGATGTGAGTCTAGGTGGATGATAGCTTAATTGGTAGACTTTAACTTCGTTTAGGTTCTTAGGAAATAATTTTGGTTAAGATTCTAGGTTGATTTAGGCTAGGAGAACGTAGGCTTTAATGGACATGATTGACTCAAGGTATGACTCACATAAAGGATTACATACTCGGCTAGGATTGTTAAGCGTTTTAACGAGTAATTTGGTGTAAATCAATTTTTTTAAACTGATATTCGAAAACAGACTTCTTTTTTTTTCTTTTTTAGAATCTTTTTCTCTATATGAACGTCAAAGATTATTTTAGCATGAACAGTGTTATGCCGAAAATTAGGGTCATTAGATAATTAACAACTACTTACCAATCTATTTTTAGAGTTAAGTGCGTTTAGAAGTCATTAGCGCAAACTAGGCCGGAGTGCGCCATAATAGATTAGCGCTGGGCTGAGCAGCATTGGCACTTTCTAGAGCCAGCCTGTGGCACGTGTGAATTTGTAGGGGAATACAATTAAAAACATATTAACGCAACAGAATAATCCTCAAAGCCAGGAACTATGTATAAAGTACAAATCAAGCAGACTTACGTTTGTAGCGTGTTTTCCCTAGATTTAATGTACCAAGAACACGAAAAAGAACTCCAGATGTCGTTCCTTTACTTGGTTCACCGACACGTTCAGATCCGTCTTGAGATCGATGGCTTAGAAGTCACTCAAGATATTTTAGCTTTCAGGGAAGAACAATTTGAACAGAGGCTCAAAAGAGATTAAGGTTTCTCTTTTGATTTAGGTTCAATTGAATTGCGTAGAATGTTAAGTTGGAAAAACATAATAATGAGGGGAGGTGTTATAACCCTTAGGTTATAACATGACCGACCAAAGCACAAGGCCTTAGGCCGGCCTGCTCTCTCTCACACAAGCCCACGAGCACGCACGCAGCAACACACATCCGTGGGCCTTGGGCCTCGTTGTTTGTGCGATGCTGTTGCTGCTGTCCCGCGCGCGCCGAGCGCAGGCCATGGGCTTTCCTCTCGCGCTGGCAAGATGTTGCGCTTGTTGGGCCTTGCGCGCTTGGCTCGACGGGCCTGCAGCTTTGCCTTGCTCGTATTCGCGACCAATACCTTACGGCTATTGTTTATCGTATAGTATTTGACGAATCACTCGTACGATACGATTATTCGTTTCACCTAGCTTAATCATATACACGATATGATATGCGATTCCGATCCAACGTCATATCGAATATTTATGTTTTTCAAAACTAATTCCCGAAAAGCTATAAAATAAATTTCCGATTCATTTAATCCGATGATCTGTTATATGCCAATGGCGTGACCTTATAGGTTCATTCAAGAGTGCGTGGTGAGCCTAATATACATTAGAACTCACTGATCGGAAGCATTGCTCCATCCAACTTGATCTCACTGAATTAATTGTTCGTAATTAATCTGAACCTTGGTATTAGACTAATGCACCTTGGGTGAAGGACATATTTCCTTTAGTCTCCCACTTGTCATTCAGCAAAGTGTGAATTCACATTCCTTTGTTGCTTAGTGTTACTTACTGAAAATAAGGTAAGATCCAAGCCATCCTTATTAGGTACATAAGTGTTTCTCGGATTACTGAGTTCAACTATTAAACTTTTACAGAAGGTTAAGCCTTAACCATTCTGAGCACGGCCATGCATTTTCGCTGTATCTAACTCTCCAATAGGCCTTGTTACACAACAACACCACATCCTATTAAAGATAGGAGGACAATCGAGTCTTGAAATCTATGAATACTTACTTTGATTCATATTACGCCCAATAACTGCTTTTATAGTCTCCTTTTACGGTGCGACGTTTAGCGAGCATCAAAGCTAACTAATCTTCAAACGAGCAATCATAATTACTCATGTTTTGAGTAACGGTTCTAATCACCATTAATGAGAACAACTTATGACATGACTTTAATCTCTTAAAGTGTTCTCATGGTTAATCCGATACAAGATCGAATAAGTATCTATGCAAAACGTTTTTGACATCCAGTCAATCTAGTTCAAGAAACCGAACTACAAATCTACTTGCAATCTAATCTCCATTAGTCATTGGTCGTCCAACCTTTCTATGACCTGGATTAGGGATCCTTTATGACTTCATACTCAAGTTCACTTATGGTTGTTTCTTTGTCGAAGAATCCATCTTGACATCCCATTTGAATGTTTTGAATCACTTGGACTTTTCATTTAATACTAAACCAAAATTGGATGAATATGAAATAAAGAATTTCATAAATATGAAATGGTTAAACCAATTGTTTTAAACACATATCTAACAGATGTTCTAATGCAAAACATTAGAAAATCAAAGCCATTCTCCAACAGTCTTGAATCCCATGGTTGCTACATGTGCTTTGTTCTTCACTTGTGGCAACGGTTTAGTCTATGGATCCGCGACGTTGTTGTCGATTCCATCCTTGTAAATCCCGATTTCTTTCCTTTCAACGATTTCTCGAAGTATGTGCTTGGACTTCTGGTGGCTCCTAGGCTCCTTTGCCTGGGCAATGGCTCCATTATTGTCGCAATACAAAGCCATTGGTCCTTTAATGGAGGGGACAACCCCAAGTTCTTCGATGAACTTCCGAATCCAAATAGCTTCCTTTGCTGCTTTTGAGGCAGCAATGTACTCGGCTTCAGTTGTAGAATCCGCAATGGTGCTTTACTTAGCACTTTTCCAGCTTACTGCTCCGCCATTGAGGCAGAACACAAAACTAGACTGTGATCTGAAATCATATCTGTCGGTTTGAAAGCTTGCGTCCGTATAGCCTTTAACAATCAACTCATATGTACCACCATAGACCAGAAACTTATCCTTTGTCCTTTAGGATATTCTTGGCAGCAGTCCAATGTGCCTCACATGGGTCTGACTGGTACCTGCTCGTTGTACTGAGTGCGAACGAAACATCCAACCTTGTACCAATTATAGCATACATGATGGATCCAATAAACGAAGCGTATGGAATCCCACTCATCTTTCTACGCTCATCAGATGTCTTGGGACACTGAGTCTTGCTTAGATATATGCCATCTGACATGGGTAGATGGCCTCTCTTGGCTTCCATCATACTGAACCTAGCTAGCACTTTGTCAATGTAAGTTCTCTAGCTTAGTCCAATCATCCTCTTAGATCTATCCCTATAGATCTTGATGCCCAATATGTATTGTGCCTCTCCTAAGTCTTTCATTGAGAAACACTTTCCAAGCCAAGTTTTTACAGACTCCAACAAAGGAATGCAATAAGCAGTATGTCGTCCACATACAAGACTAGGAATGCAATTTTACTCCCATTGGATCTTCTGAAGGCCTTCGAGGTTCTTCACCTTGAACTACTTCTAAAGATTTCTTGGTTCGTTGTTCGTCTCGAATCTCTTCGAGGTCTATTATTCTCCCACTTGTCATTTTGGAAATGTGATTTCTTTCCAAAAAGACACCGTCACGAGCAACAAATACCTTGTTCTCTGACTTGTTGTAGAATTAATACTCCTTAGTTTCTTTTGGTTACCCAACGAAGAAACATTTGTCAGATTTTGGTTCGAGCTTGTCCGAAATTAATCGCTTGACATATGCTTCGCAACCCCAAAT
This sequence comes from Spinacia oleracea, assembly GCF_020520425.1. Classification (NCBI taxonomy): domain Eukaryota; kingdom Viridiplantae; phylum Streptophyta; class Magnoliopsida; order Caryophyllales; family Amaranthaceae; genus Spinacia; species Spinacia oleracea. Next base: position 123,058,787 of record NC_079490.1, read on the forward strand.
CTTCAGAAAAGACAACTTTGGAAGTTTCCCAGTCCATAATTGGTATGGAGTCTTTTCAACAGCTTTTGACGGAGCACGATTCAGTCTGAGTACTATTGTTTTCAACGCATGTCCACAAATTGTAAAAGAATTTCGGCTTGACTCATCATTCATATCGAGTAAGGTCCTGTTTCTCCGTTCCGACACTCCATTCCATTGAGGTGTCCCCGGAGCAGTCAATTTAGAAAGCATACCGCATTCTTTTATATGGTCATCAAACTCGTGGCTAAGATATTCACCTCCTCGATCTGATCTTAGAGCTTTGATTTTCTTGCCATGTTGATTGTCTACTTCGTTTTGATATTCTCGAAATTTCTCAAACGATTCAGACTTGTGTTTCATCAAGTAAATCTAGCCATATCTACTGTAATCGCCCGTAATCGTTATGAAATAGATGAATTCACCTCTAGCTTTCGTACTCATAGGCCCACATACGTCCGTATGTATTTTCCTTAGTAGTTCGCTTGATCTTTCTCCCAATTTTGAGAAAGGTCGCTTTGTCATTTTGCCAAGTAAACAACATTCGCATTGATCAATCCTCTCTAAGTCAAATGATTCTAGAATGCCCTTCCTTTGAAGTCTTTCCATGCGCTTTGTGTTTGTATGGCCTAATCGACAATGCCACAGATATGTGAGATCGGAATCACCAGTTTTACCCTTTTTAGTATTTATGTTATAAATTTGTTTGCTTGTATCTAGTACATATAGGCCATTTTTTTGTTGTGCTTAACCAAAAAACATTCCATTCAAAGAAAAAGAACAACTACTGTTTTTAAATTGAAAACTAAAACCTTTAGAATACAAAGTTGAAACGGAAATAATGTTTCTGGTGATACTAGGAACATAGTAACAGTTTTCTAGTTCCAAAACAAAACCACTAGGCAAAGATATAAAATAAGATCCTACGGCTTATGCAACAATCAGTGCTCCATTTCCCACGCGTAGATCCATCTCGCCTTTAACAAGCTTTCTACTTCTCCTTAGTCCCTGCGAATTAGAACATAAGTGTGAGCTACAACCAGTATCTAATACCGAACAAAGTATAATTTGCAAGATTACAATGTATAGTATACATACCTGAAGGAGAAGCAACGTTTCCGTCTTTCTTTCCTTCCTTTAATTTGGGGCAATCTCTTTTGTAATGACCAATTTCATTACAATTGAAGCATTGCGATGTAAAAGGAGAAGTGTTCTTCCTCATCTTGCTCTTGGAAGGCGCCTGTGAGGGGGTCGAAAAAGCACGAGGATAATGCGTGACCTTGTCCCTCGTGGGTGTGACGCTTCTTTTTGTCTAATCAAGTGTAATTGGATATCCTGTGAGTTTACACCTAATTGACTAGTAATATAGGAGTCGCCATTCAGTTTTTAACGACAATGAGAAAAACTGACAAAACCCGGTTATCGTGACATAAAGGGAGTGCAATTATGTTTGACCACGACAGCCATAGATTCCCTTGTGATCCCTGGTGTGGGGATCTCTCAACGTACACCCGCAGGGTAGAGATTGAGGGTTCGGGGGACTGTAACTACCAAGAGGAGTACTCGCTCGTCGATAACTCCAGAGGCAGGATATCCTTACTAGCTCAGCATAAATAATTGAAGGGACATGCGTTAACTATTAAACTAATCTGAGTTGAGTTTAACAATATGCAATATATAATACTAGATCGAGCGCGATTATCTGATTTAGATTGTATTAAGGGACCTAGCATGATAATCCAATTTCCCAAAAATATTATCTTTATTAGGCGTGATAGAACAATTAGATTTAATTAGTTTAACAGTTCATAAAAGGGCGAGGAAAGCTATTAAATCATGGAAAAGAGACACATTACGACGCACCCTTGAGAGGTGCGTCACGGTTCTCAGAAAACTAACCACTTTGACTTTGCTATTTCTCCTTTTATTTAACGAATCTCAAGATATGGGACAGGATACGTTCTGTTCGATTTTTGGATCGATTGCGACAGAACGCGTGATCAATTTCGCAGCGTGAGGCTTAGGCTTAGGGGTTGGAGTCAATACTCAGAATAATAACTGTGTGTTTTCACGTCGAACTTGGGGCTATATTTATAGAAAAGAGTTCGTGGAAAGATAGAATTGTAGAGCTCTAATCCACGAAAAATTAGGAAAGAACACGTCCCAGGTAATTTCAGCGCCCAGGGCTGGGCGCCGAAGATTTCGGCGCCCAGAGCCAGGCGTTGAAAATAGGGTCTGGGCCGTTTCTTTGTCAGATTCGGACTCTTAGAATCCGGAGTGTATGAGACTCAATCGAGTCTTTTAGTGCGTATTAATTTTATGACGGAATGCGTCTGGGCCCGTTACGAACTCTAGGCTCGTTAGGATTTTAATTAATACGTAACTCTTATTTTTGAATCGTATTAGAAATAGGATTCTCTCGCAATTTCTATCTCATTTAGGATTTATGTTGAAGTGCAACACCTAATTCTGACAGGATTCTATCCTTTATTACTTGCCACTTTTAACAACTACCCATTACGGCAGTTACTATTTTTAGCAGGTTTCCATAAATAGCAGGTTTCTACAAATAGCAGGTTTCGGGTGAAATGAAAAGGGTGATTGAGATTCGTTATTTTATAGGAGATGCGTTGCCAAGTGGAGATTTATGTTCTCATCATCGAACCTTCCCTTTCGGGAATGGGGACAAAAGTAGGTGTCTACAGCTCCAGATGCCCTCTTGGAGTGGATGAAAATGCAGCCTTGATTTTCTTCCCCTTGCACACTTTCTTAAATTTAGTGCACTTCACATTCAAAGGGTCTTGCTTGAACTTTAGGATTCTCTCGAATTTCTCGAGCATTTTCATAAGTTCACTGAATGTGTTCTCTTTCTGATTAAAGATATAGTGCATATTAAACCCCTCATAATCCCTATGAATAGAGTTTAGCAAAAGTCCTATAGCTATTGGCTCTTTGACGGAACCACCAAGTCTCGCAATTTTGAAAAACAATTCAATCATCATATTCACATGAGACCGAATTGGTGTGTTGATGTCCATCTTAGCCTTGTAAATGCGCTTTTGTGCCTCTAGAAGCTCGACCTCTAGGCACGATCTATGTGGGGTAATGAGTTTGACATTGCTCATTGAATTATCCAATTCATCAACCCCGTTGCCAACAGTTTGGCCATTGGGTTGATACCTCACACGACATCTATCCCTTAGATGACTCAGGAGTGCATGAGGCTCATAGGAAATGAACCTCCCTCTCCAATTTTTAGGGATAGATTTTAGGATAATTTACGAGACAAGGTACTTGTGAAGTGCCCAATTTATGTACCTTTCTAGAGTCATACCCCTCGCGTAATAGCTAGAAAAAGGTTCCTCGAGGACATAGTTCATGTCGTTAACTTTTAAAACTTCGATAAGTTTCATTTCCCATTCAAGAGAGTTAGTCAAGTTTAACTCGACATCCAGTATTTCTGATGCTTTGATTTATGTTTTAGACATTCTACATTTGAAAAGAATTTGCAATAAATAACCATTCATAATCTTTTAATTACTTTGAAATGAAAGCAATTATGCAATCATTAAAGCTATTAAACATTTCAATCATGGAAAAATAAAACATGGTCCATAATTAATGAAACGATTCCAAGAACCTAAAAGTCCTAAATTCTTCAGCAACTTTGGCATGTCTTAAGTCTTTTAAGATTCTAGGTAAGCAAAATCTATTGGTAGTAATCTCCAAATTAATTTTGGTTAATAAATTAATTCCATAATTTATCCTTTTTCCACAACATATGCCATTGTTGTTTGAGTTACAACCACAGTCAACGCGTTCCTTTGGGTAAACTTACCATTTAAGTCAACAAAAATAGCACCTCGCTTTGGCGTAAACCTACTACCTTAGATCCTTAGATTTTTGTAAGTGCTTGATTTGGAAGACAATTATAAACTTAATATTACTTTGGACCTAGTTATTTTTATGTCGATTTGATTATTTAATGAACTAAATCTAATCGAACATACGAACAACATTCATGCATAATATACATTCATTCACAATATATATAACTGCATAAATTTAACTTTGGTGAACTAGTATGGCCCAAAACTTTGTCTTGAAGCATCCAATCTTCTTCACCTTGTTAGCTTGGAATCGTCTTGAACTTCATTCAAAAGCTAGCTTAAAGTTTTAAACTTCCTAGAAATACATGAAATAATAAATAATTACATCAAAACTTGAATGGTACACAGACCATATTTAAAACTTTATATTCAAAGATAAAACGGTATGCAGACCGTATTTAAGTATCCTACATTGGCCATACTAGTCACTTTGAATACCTGCAATACATAAAATAATTTCTATGCATTCATCCATTCGTGTCCTAAAACGAATGGCCCAAATAAATATGCAAGTATTTACATGATTTATTTAAAAATCACGTTCACGTAAAACGCGTGCTAAAAGATTAATCAATTTCGAATTATTAATCCTTGGAATTATTCTAATCAAAATTTAATTTAATTAAAATAATTGTGCCCTACGAAAATAATTAAAATTAATTATTTCATTTAGTTTCGTTAAATGGCTCCCACATAAACCAACCTTTTAATTTGGACAATTTAATTTTAAATATTTAAACTCACGGCCCGGCCTAAGTTAAATAAAATAAAATAATTAAAGTCCATTGTTAGCCCATTTCGTGAAAAGTTAAGTCCAAAGCCCAAATATTGGGCCTCGATATTATACGAAGCAAAATGCACACTTGGATGCATCGTGAGCTAGACGAGTGCCCAGCCAAACGACGCAAAGTTCCTAGTAGCCTCGCACCCACACGAGGGCGCAAGCCCATCGCGCGGGCACGAGCAACGCAGCAGCGCACAGGCCCAATGCCCGCGCCCACTGCAATGATGCCTCGTCGCTGCTCGTTGCTTGCTCCCTTGGCCCAGCCGCTGCTGGCCTTGGTGTAGACACCTGCTTTTGTCCCCATTCCCGAATGGGAAGGTTCGATGATGAGAACGTAAATCTCCACTTTGCAACGCATCTCCTATAAAATAACGAATCTCGATCACCCTTTTCATTTCAGCCAAAACTGCTATTTATAGAAACCTGCTAAAAATGGTAACTTCCGTAAGAAGAAGTTGTTAAAAGTGGCAAGACATAAAAGATAGAAATCTGTCAGAATTAGGTGTTGCACTCCAACATAAGTCCTAAAAGAGATATAATTGGCAAAAGGAATTCTATTCCTGTTATGATTCGAAAATAAGAGTTACGTATTGATTAAATTCCTAACGAACCTAGAGTTCGTAACGGGCCCAGACGCATTCCGTCATAAGTTGATACGCACTAAGAAACTCGGATAAGTCTCAAAAGCTCCGTGATTAAGAGTCCAAAACTGACAAAAGGCTCGGCTCAGACCCTATTTTCAACGCCTGGGTCTGGGCGCCGAAATCTTCGGCGCCCAGCCCTGGGCGCTGAAAATACCTGGGACGTGTTGTCTCCGAACTCTCTTTGGGTTCGGATTCTAAAGATCTATCTTTCCACCAACTCTTTCCCTATATATACAGCCTCATAATCGACGAAAACACAAGAGAACACACAATTCATAATCTGAGTATTGACTCCAACCCTAAGCCTAAGCCTCACGCTGCGAAATTGATCCCGCGTTCTGTCGCAATCGACCCAAAAGTCGAACAGAACGTATCCTGTCCCTTGTAGCTGATGAATTAAGCCTAAATACTGGAACACTGCTCAGAAACCCGAGATTCGTTAGATAAAAGGAGAAATAGCAAAGCCAAGTGGTTAGTTTTCTGAGAACCGTGACGCACCTCTCAAGGGTGCGTCGTAATGTGTCCCTTCGCATGATTTAATCGCTTTCATCACCCTTTATAAAATTGTTAAACTATTAATCTGATTGATCTATCACGCCTAATAAAGATAATATCTTGGACAATTGAACTATCATGCTAGGTACCTTAAATCAATCTAAACAAGATAATCACGATCGATTTAGTATTATGTGTTGCATATTGCTAAAATCAATTCAGAATAGTAAGGATAACCTGCCTCTGGAGTTATCGATGAGCACTCCTCTCGGTAGTTACAGTCCCCCGAACTCTCAATCTCTGCCCTGCGAGTGTACGTTGAGCGATCCCCACACCAGGGATCACAAGGGAACCTATGGCCGTCGTGGTCGAACATAATTGCACTCCCTTTATGTCACGATAACCGGGTTTTGTCAGTTTTTCTCATTGTCGTTAAAAACTGAATGGCGACTCCTATATTACTAGTCGATTGGGTGTAAACTCACAGGAAATCTAACTACACTTGATCTGACGACGTCACGCCCACGAGGGACGAGGTCATATCACCATGAATGCATAAAAACGTATGCCAGACATTATAGCACCAAGCCAATCCCGTATCTACAATTGGAGGCTTGAGAAAAACACTCTAAAAATGCTCGAAATGACGATTTTATCGCAAATTCTCGACGCTAAAGCTATACACACGTCATTGGGGCACAATCCTAAGGTTTGATCGTGTAAAACGAACCTTAGAATGGCTACAACCCCTCCCAAATTCTAAGCGCTACTTAGAATATATAAAGTCACCCCACTAACAAGGGTAACTGAAAATCGCGAGTCACCAAAACTCCGATCAAACTACTGCACATAACGCTCGCCCTACAAGCGCCCGTTACACAATTTACGTCATTCCAAAGCAAAAGCGAAAGAAAAATCAAGGATAAAAAAAAAGGGGAAGAAAGAAACATCTATGCATCCTCGCATCGAACGAAGTAATAAGCCGTGGACACCCACGCAGAAGGTGCTACACTTGGTCGAGCACCTGAACGAGGCGTGATGAAGTACTCCAATGCAAAAAATAAATAATGACATCCCAACACCTGGAGGAATGTTCTAAGACACGCTGTTAGGCCACACAAGCCTACGTCGCACCATAAGTTCAAACATCCCACGGTACAAGTGTAAAAAAGATAAGGCATATTGCACTAATGCGGGCACGACCAAGAGCATGTGTAAAAGAGGCAAAGACTACTTATCACCCAAATTCAAAATGCAAGCCACACGACTTCTACATTAAGGATTAAAGGTAGAAAAATATTACCTACCACGGAAGGAATAGCTCGCACCTACACGAGCGGAACCCCAAGGCATCCTTCTCGAAAGAACCTACAAAAATCGTACGCCAAAAGGAAGCATCCCAACATGCATACTTGGGGGCTCCAAGCTACGAAACGACCATAGTAAAATAAAAAAAGAGTCTCAAAGCAAATGTTTGAACGATCAAAAGGGCACGATGCTTGAGCCCACTTCATGAATGGGCCTGAACCCTATCAAGCTTCTAAGCAAACTATTCAACATCAGTCATTTCTCAAAAAAAAATGATTCAAGCGAACTGATTAATGGACCGCACGCAACGGCCATTCTATGAACGCTCGTTCACACATACGTATCATCATCCTAAGTATCGAACATTCACGAACACGTTCAAAAGAAAAAAATACGTTCAAAATATACAACAAAGAGCGATCAAAGTCTTACGCCTCAAGGTATGTTCCTCGGGCCATATAGACTCGCCCGACTATTGCAATAACTGTACGCCTTAAGAGCAACAGTTCCTTTAAATAATCGCCCCAAAGCGACAAACACCGTAGTCCACCAATCGGCTACGGCTTCTCGAGAAATCATCACGAGAAAGTCCTGCCTGAGACGCACTTTCAACGCCCAGGACCAGGCGCCAGATATTCCGACGCCCAGCCCTGGGCGCTGAAAATCAGCTTAACTCATTCTGATCTCTAAAATTCTACGTTCCAAAAATAAAGAAAAACAAAAGAGAAGAGAATACGTAGAATTTCCAAGTAAAAAAAAGGCCAACTGTGTCATCAAAAGACCAGCCCAAACAACATTTTCAACGCCCAACCTAGGGCGTGAATTATTTCAACGCCCAGGCTTGGGCGCCGAAAATGAACCCAGGCTCAAAAAATACCTGGGACGTGTTGTCTCCGAACTCTCTTTGGGTTCGGATTCTAAAGATCTATCTTTCCACCAACTCTTTCCCTATAAATACAGCCTCCTAATCGACGAAAACACAACAGAACACACAATTCATAATCTGAGTATTGACTCCAACCCTAAGCCTAAGCCTCACGCTGCGTAATTGTTCCCGCGTTCTGTCGCAATCGACCCAAAAGTCGAACAGAACGTATCCTGTCCCTTGTAGCTGATGAATTAAGCCTAAATGCTGGAACACTGCTCAGAAACCCGAGATTCGTTAGATAAAAGGAGAAATAGCAAAGCCAAGTGGTTAGTTTTCTGAGAACCGTGACGCACCTCTCAAGGGTGCGTCGTAATGTGTCTCTTCGCATGATTTAATCGCTTTCATCACCCTTTATAAAATTATTAAACTATTAATCTGATTGATCTATCACGCATAATAAAGATAATATCTTGGACAATTGAACTATCATGCTAGGTACCTTAAATCAATCTAAACAAGATAATCACGATCGATTTAGTATTATGTGTGGCATATTGCTAAAATCAATCCAGAATAGTTTAATAGTTAACGCATGTCCCTTCAATTATTTATGCTGAGCTAGTAAGGATAACCTGCCTCTGGAGTTATCGATGAGCACTCCTCTCGGTAGTTACAGTCCCCCAAACTCTCAATCTCTGCCCTGCGGGTGTACGTTGAGCGATCCCCACACCAGGGATCACAAGGGAACCTATGGCCGTCGTGGTCGAACATAATTGCACTCCCTTTATGTCACGATAACCGGGTTTTGTCAGTTTTTCTCATTGTCGTTAAAAACTGAATGGCGACTCCTATATTACTAGTCGATTGGGTGTAAACTCACAGGAAATCTAACTACACTTGATCTGACGACGTCACGCCCACGAGGGACGAGGTCATGCATTAGCCTCGTGCTTTTTCGACCCCCTCACACTTGGCGTGTGGCGTGCCATGAGCTCGCCCAAGCTCTGCGTGCACCCAGTGCCTTGATGAGTAGCAGGCAACGCACACAAGGCCAGCCCTTTGCTGCCTTCGTGTGCGCACACCCCTTTCGTCTCATATACGGGGCAGCAGCCCTTGTTGCGTGCAAGCAGCTTGCTGTCCGACTTTTATTAAAAAAAAATTCAACTTTTTTAATGTTCGAAACGAAATTGAATGAAAAAATCATTTTTCATAATTTTAACAAAACTATTCGTTTTGATTAAAAAAATAACGTTTGATCGATTTTATTAAATTTTAAACAATCTATTTAATGAAATATTATAAATCTAGGCTAACAAATTCTTCAAATTTAACGAACTATCAATATGAACAAAAATTTGAATGAGTTTGATAATCCAATCCAAAAATTTAAAATCGTTCTAAACATTTAAATTTCAGATTTTTATCAAATATGGTTTCGGTGATCGAATAAAATTAACGATTCTAATCAAAATTTAAATCCATAAAGTTTTTTTAAATCTTCCATTTAACATGAAATTAAATTCCCCTTTCCAACTTAATAAATTTCCAGATCTAAATAATTAATTAAATTAATTTACGATCTAAAAATCATTAAATTAGGGAAAAATTAAATTAAGGTTTATACTTAACATTTATGGCCGAAAATTTTACCATAATTTTAAAATATAACCAAAAACAGTAGGGAAAAATTTCAATTAATTCCGAGTAGTTTAGGTCTAGTACTTAATTGAAAAGTTTCCAAAATTGTTAATTTAATTCATTAATTAACAAAAACGCCCCTGTTTTTGCAATTCTGTTCCCATGCATTGATCTTAAAACGCCGTTTTCAATCGAATTAGGGTCAGAAAATTTGAATTTCCGACATTTTACGAATTCAGAACATATTCTACGATGTATCCAATAATCCAGAAATATTCGGAAAATTCACGAAAAATTCAGAAAAAAAATCGACAATATCACAAACATAATAACATGCCAAAAAGTACTTAAATTACATGTTGGTCATGATACCACTGTAGGGGAATACAGTTAAAAACATATTAACTCAGCAGAATAATCCCCAAAGCCAGGAACCATGTATAAAAAACAAATCAAGCAGACTTATAGCGTGTTTTCCCTAGATTCAACGTACCACGAACACGAACAAGAACTTCAGATGTCGTTCCTCTACTTGGTTCACCGACACGTTCAGATCCGTCTTGAGATCGATGGCTTAGAAGTCACTCAAGATATTTTAGCTTTTAGGGAAGAACAGTTTGAACGGAGGCTCAAAAGAGCTTAGGTTTTCTCTTTTTATTTAGCTTAGGTTAAACTGAATTACGTAGAATGTTAAGTTGGAAAAACATAATAATGAGTGGAGGTGTTATAACCCTTAGGTTATAATATGACCGGCCAAAGCACAAGGCCTTAGGCCGGCCAGCTCTTACTCGCACAAGCCCACAAGCACGCGCGCAGCAACACACATCCGTGGGCATTGGCCCTCGCTGTTTGTGCGCTGCCGCTGCTGCTTTCCCGCGCGTGCCCAGCCGCAGGCCATGGGCTTTGCTTTCGCCCTAGCGAGCTGCTGCGCTCGTTGGGCCTTGCGCGCTTATGCGATTGGCTCGACGGGCCGGCAGCTTTGCCTTGTTTGTATCCGCGACCAATGCTTTACGGCTATTGTTTATCGTATAGTACTTTACGAATTGTCATCGTACGATACGATTATTCATTTCGCCTAGCTTACGAATATACGCGATATGATATACGATTCTGATCCAACGTCATATCGTATATTTATGTTTTTCCGAACTAATTCCTGAAAAGCTATTAAATGAATTTTCGGATTCATTTAATCCGATGATCTATCACATGCCAATGGTGTGACCTTATAGGTTCAGTCAAGAGTAAGCTGTGAGCCTAATATAGATTACAACTCAGTGATCGGAAGCATTGCTACAGTTAGCTGTTCCGATCATTTGATCTCGCTGAATTAATTGTCCGTAATTAATCAGAACCTTGGTATTAGACTAATGCACCTTAGGTGAAGGACATATTTCCTTCATAATTTTCCAGCTCCTTCAGGTTGTTTTGCGTTTCTTCGTGCAGCTGGTTTCTAATATTGTTTTGGTCAATCAGATTTTCCCGCAGCTTATTTTTACTGATTTAAGCTCTTTGTTGAGCGTCTATGCACTTAATCATTCAGTGTTCCGGCACAAAAGTGTAATTTGTGTACTACCCTTTTCGATTAATTCACAAGTGTTGATTCGGGTCAGTGTTCATGACCATATTCGATTAAATATAATTGAAAATACCTTTTTGCAATTTTGAATATGCGCGTTTGGGGTGGGTATTTTCAGCCCGACTTACCTAATGCTTGAAGGAAATAATGCCCTTGGTCCAAGTATGCATTTAATGTTAAGTCTAATCAATTCGGTTCAGTATTAATTAACAAGTTAATAATTCATTGAGATCAAGTGAGCTGAATGCCTAGCTAGAGGCCGCTTCAGTTCAAGTGGAATTAATAATATTAATCCACAGCTTACTCTTGACTGAACCCGTAGGGTCACACAAAAAGTACGTAAACGGATCAAGTATTTAATGGCATTAAATACTCCATCTATGGATATTCGGAATCCACGAATCTTGGTTTCAGTGGGAGCTGAGATCGTCAAAAGCAAGAAATGAATACTCCGGAAACGATGATCAATATTGCCGGAAACGGAAATATGGATCGTATCGGAAATATAAATATTATCCAAGTCGTAGATGTTGCCGAAAACGGAAACATGGTACGTATCGGAAAATATTATCGGAAATGGAAATATTACCGGAATCGGAAATATTCCCGGAAACGGAAATATTGTCAGAATCGGAAATATTATCGAAATCGGAAAATAATTCCGGAAACGAAAATATTAAATATTTGTTCGAAACGGAAATTAATTCCGGAATCGGAAATATTAAATACTGTTCGTATCGGAAATAAATTCTGGAATCAGGAATTTAATCGGAAGCGTATCGTACGAATTAGCATCGGACGAGGCTCGCTAGACGAAGGCCCAGCACGAAGCCAGGGCGTCGCCCATCAAGCCACACGCAACAAACCACACGCCAAGCCTCGACCAGGCCCAGCGCAAGGCCATGCCCAGCCAAAGCCTTGGGCGCGCGCGCGGATCACAGGCAGCGAGCTGGGCTGAGGCGTTGTGCGCTCAGCGTGGGCCGCAAGGCCTGCGCGCGGGTGTACGGTGCTCGTGCAATGCTCGTGTGCGTGCTATACGAATCCTAAAGCTATCGGGATTCAACATATGATTAAATTCTAATCCTAATAGATAAAGTTTATTTAATAGAGTCCTAGCAGGATTCTAATTAAACCAAATTAGTATTCTAATAGGATTATAAGTCCTTTTCCATAACTCTATAAATAGGGGCCTAGGGTCACAAATTTATAAACAACATTGAAGTATTCAAAGGTAAGAATTTGAAGCAAAAATCAGCCAAACACTTGCAACCTATTTAGCCGAAATTCTTAGAACCTTAAGGGCGATTCTAGTTGGTCAAGCTTAAGGCGGTTCCGGACGTGCTGTGGACTATCTACGGAGGGACGACACTTGGAGTCCTAAAGACTTGTTCTTGTTCGGTTCGGGCGCAGCTAGGGAGGGGACGCTACAAAGTGTATGCACCTAAATTATGCTAAATGATTATGTGTAAATAATATGTTTCCTGGCATTAAGGTTTTCTGCATGATTTATGTTTTGTCATATGTATCATAACCTAACAGTGGTATCACGAGCCTCTTATTATTTTCATAATCTAAATTACATGACATGGTTAAGTTTTACAAATTTGCAAAGAATTAAAAGGGGTGATTAATTTTCGTAATTGTTAATTAATTGCAAATTGCATTTATTTAATTATATGTACGCAGTTTTTCGGCAGTTTCTTCGTTACTCAACCAAATCGAGTGATTTTTGTGTCAATTTTGCATGTAAAAGGCATTCTAAAATTTTGATCAAAATAGTATCTTTCGGCCGAACTCAGAATTCCCAAATTCGAAGCCTAACTATGACTTTTCGGAGGTTTTAGTTTTTACGAACGCAAAAGTTTGTAAATTTATGATGTTAAATTGAATATTTGTGATTCTTGTTGATAAATCTTGAGTTTTTGATTGACCTACAGTATATGTGTAACAACTTTGAATGCCTAGACTTGTTAATTATACAACCCAATTTGTAATTATGATTAATTTGTTTGATTTTCATAATTAATTAATAATTTTATTAGGTATCCATGATTAAAATCCACCATAAAAATTGTTAATTTATGTTAAATTTTAAATTTTTATGACCTAGATTTGAATCCATGTTAATCGGAAATTAATTGATTATAAATTTTAGATTTTTCGCACTAAAATTATGAAATTAATATGATTTATTAATTTGTAGTTAATTTTAAATTAAAAATTTTAAATCTTTATGAAAACGCTCATAAATGTTGCACGCACAAAGCAAAGGAAGCTACGTGTTACCCTTAAGGGGTGTTGTATATTGCAGGCACGCGACGACGAGCAAGGGAGCTCGTCGCCCGTGCGGTACGAATGCAGCGAGCAACGAGCTATGTGGCACGTAAGGCTCTAGGCCTAGTCGTGCATGCTAGGCTATGGGCGAAGGGCGATGGGCGTGGCACATGACGAGGCGCGCGCGCAAGGGCGAGAGCTGGGTCGCCCAGCGATCGCTGCTCTGCGCACCAACGAGCGCTGCCTCGCCACGAGAGCTTGCTTGCGCCTAGCGAGCGAGCACTCCTTCGGTAGCAGCTGCGATGCATGCGGGCGAGCAGGCTGCGCGCTAGCGTGGCTTGGCTTGCTGCGTTTGCGAGTGGCTGCTGCTGCGATGTGCCATGGGCGTGCGGTCGGTCGTGCACTCGATGGGTCTTGGGCGCAAGCCCAAGTGCTCGTCGTGTTACGATTGAGTCGTTTTGAATTTTAATTTGAAATTTTCAGTTCCGAAACAATTTTAATTAATTTTAAAATTAATAATTTAAATTGTTTTCTTGGATTTTAATTTTGAATATTATAATTATTATAAATTTTAATTTACACTAATTATTTTACTAAAATTAAACCTCGAATTAATTTAAATTCATTTAATTCAACTGAAAAATAAATTAAATAAATGGATTCGATTATAATTTTATATGAGCTTTAAATTTTAATTAAACTTGTATGTTTCAGGTTAGACTAGAAATACAATTTTATGTTTAAAATTAGTAAAGCATATAATGGTATTGGTTTAAGTGGGAGCAATTTTAGTCATAAACTCTTGATTAGGTCTACAAATCCTTTAAGGTTAAACAACTTGATTAGAATTAATAAGGACTGAATAATTGGTAGATTATTGGTGCCCTTGATTAATTGCTGCAAATATTTATGTAATGCATACAACATGTTTTACTAACCAGCTATGTGGGCCATTCATGATAATAAATGGGTGAATGGTATATATTGTTTATGTACTGTTTTGCAGGTTATGAAGTGAATAGTATGGCCCAAATAGGATAGAAAATATGGTCTGCGTACCATTAATTTGAATGCAATTGGTCTAATGCACCAAAGTTTGTTTTTCAATTCAAATATGGTCTGCATACCATCAAATAGTTGAAATTAGTTTAATTATAGCTGATCCTAATTGAAGAAAATGGCGCCTCCCACGGTGAAATTCAAGACGAAGTTTCCAATCCATTTTCAAGACGGACTTTGAAGTTGAAGCTTCCAAATGAAGTCGGGCCATACTAGATCACATTTATCTTGTGCATGCTTTAAGTTATTTATTGATGTTAAATATGTCTTAATTATGCATGAGATTATGGCTTGATTATGTTGCATGATTAAGGAATTTAGTTCACTTAAAATCTAACCAACATAGTAAGAGCCTTAAGTTCCAAAGTTTAAAAATTGAGTTAAAAGGTGCCATGCCAAAATAACACTTGCTTGGATAACCTTTACATCAATCTAGTAATAACTTTACGCTCAGTGAGGTATTACTTATTGATCCTAAAGGGGTAAGGTACACAAATAATTGTGAGTACATGTTAGTTTTGGTGAAACTCAACGATATAAGTAAGGAGTCCTTTTATGTCGTGACAAAATTGATAGGTTTACCTAATAAGCTCTTAGACGTTTCTAGACTATTAGCAAAAGGCTTTTGCTTACCTAAAATATTTTAGGATCTTGGAATCATTTTATTCACACCTGCCGGAACACATAATTTGAATAAAATGCTTAATGAACATTAAATTATGCATGCATGCTAGAATTTAAGTTTATTAGAGAAACTGTGAATGATTATTTTTTTGTTTATTCCTTTTCTATTGTAGTTTTACTATAGCAAACAACAATCAAAACATCATCATGGGTTCTGAGCTTATGGTCAAGCTGAACCTAACAAATTTTCTTGAATGGGAAGCTAAGCTAGTTGAAATAGTCAGACTCAATGGACTTGAGTATGTACTGTTACATCCCATGCCAAGCTACTATGCCAGAGACATGACCCATGAAAGATTTGCCGCCTGAGATGCGGATCTCAAAAAGGTTATGAGTCTCATGCTGAACAATATCCCTGATGAATGGGCTAGAAGGTTTGTAGCTTACGAACCTTTTACGCTCATCAAGAATCTGAGGGATATCTGTCTTGGAAGCAAGAAGGACAGGGACCTAAACGTCCATGAGTTGATTGAATCAATATCTGGTCTAATTAAAGGTTAGTTATCCTAACAGGTGTTATAGGATGGAGGTCCAAGAAACACATGTTCAGCTCCTTCGCACTAAACAGAGGGTAGGCGTCCCACAAGGTTCCATGTGGAGCTTATGCTTTCATATTTTGATCGCCTAAGTCTACTAGGAACACCAATAAGCGAAAGGATGGCAGTCTCTATCTTACTCAATTCACTGCACAGTGGGTTTGGTCGCTTCAAGCAACTATACCTAAGTGAACCAAGAGAAGAAACAGTTGCAGAATTTGTTCACCTTGTCAAAAAGGCTGAGATAATACTCGACTGTGAAGCCAAGGATTTACTCAAGGCTAAAGGGAAACCCTTCAAGAAAGGTGGAAAGTCCAAGGGCAATGCTAAAACAAAGCAGGACAAGTCCACATCAAGCTGTCTTTATTGTGATGGAATAGGCCATTACAAAAGAGAATGTCCAAAGCTAAAGGAAGATCAGAAGAACGGAACAGTCGTTCCATCTTCAGGCATTTTCGTTATAGACTGTATACTTGCTAATTCAACTTCTTGGGTATTAGATACAGGTTGTGGCTCACACTTATGTTCCAATCCACAGGGACTAAGAAGAAGTACAAGGTTAAGCAAGGGTGAAGTCGACCTACGAGTGGGAAATGGAGCACGGATTGCTGCATTAGCTGTAGGAACTTATTATTTGTCGTTGCCCTCTGGGCTAGTTTTGGAACTGGAAGAGTGTTTCCATGTTCCAAGTCTTACTAAAAACATCATTTTTGTTTCTTGCTTAGATGCTAAGGGATTTTCCTTTTTAATAAAAGACAATAGTTGTTCGTTTTATTAAGAGATGTTTTATGGATCTTCTAGATTAGTCAATGGACTTTATTTATTAGATCACGACAAACAAGTTTATAACATAAATACCAAAAAGGCCAAAAGGATGATTCAGATCTCACCTATCTGTGGCATTGTCGATTAGGCCATATTAACTTGAAACGCATGGAAAGACATCAAAAGGAAAGAATTCTAGAACCATTTAACTTAGAGGATTATGGTAAATGCGAATCATGTTTACTTGGCAAAATGACAAAGCAACCTTTCTCTAAAGGTGGAGAAAGAGCAACTAAACTACTGGGTTTAATCCATACAGATGAATGTGGACCAATGAGTACAAATGCTAGAGGTGGTTTCAGCTACTTTATCACTTTCACTGATGACTTCAGTAGATATGGTTATGTCTACCTAATGAAGCATAAGTCTGAATCCTTTGACAAATTCAAGGAATATCAGAGTGAAGTAGAGAATCAATTAGGCAAGAAGATTAAGGCACTGCGGTCTGATAGAGGCGGTGAATATCTGAGCTATAAATTTGATGACCATCTGAAAGAATGTGGAATTCTATCAGAATTGACTCCTTCTGTAACACCACAATGGAATGGTGTGTCGGAATAGAGGAACAGAACCTTGCTAGACATGGTTAGATCAATGATGGGTCAGGCCGAACTTCCAATAGAATTTTGGGGACATGCACTAAATACAGCTTCACTCACTATAAATAGAGCTCCGTCTAAAGCTGTTGAAAAGACTCCATATGAGTTATGGTTCGGAAAGCCTCCAAATGTGTCTTTTCTTAAGATTTGGGGATGTGAAGTACACGTCAAACGATTAATTTCAGACAAACTTCATCCAAAAATCTGACAAATGTATCCTTGTGGGCTATCCAAAGGAAACAAAGTGGTATTACTTCTACAATACATCTAAGAACAAGGTGTTTGTTGCTCGAGATGGTATCTTTTTGGAAAAGAATCACATTTCCAAAATGACAATTGGGAGAAAAGTAGACCTCGAAGAAATTCGAGTCGAACAACAAACTCTAGAGAATGCTCAAGATGACATTCAGGATGAAACTCAGAGATCTTTAGAAGTATCTGGTGAGAATCATGGACAATCTAGAGATGTAACCTCGCGTAGATCACAGAGATATAGATCTCAACCGGAAAGGTACTTAGGTATTTTGACGAACGAGAGCTATGATGTTCTATTACTTGAAAGTGATGAACCTGCGACTTACAAACAAGCTATGACGAACCCTAGCTCCAAGCAATGGCATGAAGCCATGAAATCTGAATTTGACTCCATTTCTGAAAACCAAGTATGGGATTTGGTCGATTTGCCAGATGGCTACAAAGCCATAGGAAGCAAATGGGTTTTCAAACTGAAAAAGGACAAGGATGGGAAACTTAAAGTTTTCAAAGCCAGATTGGTTGCAAAAGGTTACAGGCAAGTCCACGGTGTGGACTACGATGAAACCTTTTCACCAGTTGCAATGCTAAAGTCTATTCGGATAATGTTAGCAATCGCTGCATATTACGATTACGAAATATGGCAGATTGATTGCAAAACCGCTTTCTTAAACGGCGTTTTAACAGAAACTGTGTTTATGACACAGCCTGAGGGTTTTGAGGATCCAAGGAATGCTAAAAAGGTATGCAAGCTAAAGAAATCAATATATCTACGGATTGAAGCAGGCATCCAGGAGCTGGAATATACGTTTTGGTGAAGCAGTCAGTGACTTTGGTTTCATCAAGAACGCAGACGAATCTTGTGTATACAAGAAGGTCAGTGGGAGCAAAATTGCTTTTCTAATACTATATGTCGACGACATATTACTTATCGGAAATGACATTCCTTAGTGGAACTCTGTCAAGATTTGGCTTGGGAAATGTTTTTCGATGAAGGATCTAGGAGAAGCACGGTACATACTGGGCATCAAGATTTACAGAGATAGATCTAAAAGGATGATTGGACTTAGTCAAAGCACTTATATCAATAAGGTGCTTGAAAGGTTCAATATGGCAGACTCCAAGCGAGGCTACCTACCCATGTCTCATGGAATGACTCTAAGCAAGACTAAGTGCCCAAAAACACTTGATGAGCGTAGACGAATGAATGGGATTCCATACGCATCATTGATTGGTCCAATAATGTATGCTAAGATATGTACACGCCCGGATGTTGCGTATGCACTCAGTGCTACGAGCAGATACCAGTCAGACCCAGGAGAGGCACATTGGACTGCTGCCAAGAACATTCTGAAGTACCTGAAAAGGCAAAAAGATGACCTCCTGGTCTATGGTGGAGATGATGAATTAATTGTTAAAGGCTATACGGACGCAAGTTTCCAAACCGACAATAATGATTTCAGATCACAGTTTGGGTTTGTCTTCTGCCTCAACAGAGGTGCAGTAAGCTGGAAAAGTTCTAAGCAAAGCACCATTGCGGATTCTTCAACTGAGGCGGAGTACATTGCTGCACATGAAGCAGCAAAGGAAGCTATATGGCTAAGGAAGTTCATAGGTGAACTTGGTGTAGTCCCCTCCATTAAAGGACCAATAGCTCTGTATTGTGATAATAATGGAGCTATTGCACAGGCAAAAGAGCCTAGACACCACCAAAGAATCAAGCATGTACTTCGTAGATTTCACCTTCTACGAGAGTTCGTTGAAAGAAAAGAAGTCAAGATAAGCAAGATTGGAACTGATGACAACATCTCAGATCCATTGACTAAACCTCTGCCGCAGGCGAAGCACAACTCGCACACTGCAGCTATGGGAATCAAGCATATTGGAGAATGGCTTTGATGTCCTTGTTTAATGTTTTAAAGTTTTAGAGTTTAATTCTTTGTAAAACATTATTGGTTAATCATTCGCAATAAATGAATAGAATTCATTTTTCCATTTAATTTGTGGTTTAATAAATGATGAGTCCCTTCAATTTGACGAAATATTCAAGATAGACTGTCAGGACCAGTCTTGTGACTAAGAAATGTCTATCAAGTGAACTTGAATGTCAAAAGTTGAAAATGGTCCCTGGACGGAGTTTTCTATAAAGATGGACGCATAAAAAACATTAGACGACTAGAATGCAAGATGACTAGTAGTTATATTTCTTGAACTATGTGGACATGGCAATGTCGTAATCATTTGCATTGATACTTACTTTGGGAAGACTAGTATCGGACAGACCTATGAAACTTTTCTTTAAGAGATGAAAATCTGTCAATACCTGAGTAAATTTCATTAAAATTATTAGACACTAAATCCTCAATACCTGAGTGATTTGAGATTACTTGTTTGAGAACTGCTTACTTTGACGTTGACCAACCGTCGCACCGTAAAAGGAGGCTATAAAGGCAACGCTTAGGTAATCACCTATCAAACGAAGTCTAATCTCAAGATCGCAAGATTGGGATTGTCCTCCCATAAATTGGGATGAGATGCTAAAAGTTGTACAAGGCCACTCGGAGAGCTAGAAACTGTAAAATGCATGGCCGTGCTCAGATGAATCATAGGCTATTATTATCTGTTTATTTGATCAGTTGAACTCTGAAACCGAGAAACACCTCTGGACGTAATAAGGATGACAACTCTTACCTTATGTTCAAGAGCTAGCATCGAGCGACAAAGGAATTGGGGAATGCACACTTGTCCCTAAGGACAAGTTGGAGACTGAAGGAAATAATGCCCTTGGTCCAAGTATGCATTTAATTTTAAGTCTAATAAATGCGGTTCAGTATTAATTAACAAGTTAATAATTTAGTGAGATCAAGTGAGCTGAATGCCTAGCTAGAGGCCGCTTCAGTTCAAGTGGAATTAATAATATTAATCCACAGCTTACTCTTGACTGAACCCGTAGGGTCACACAAATAGTACGTAAACGGATCAAGTATTTAATGGCATTAAATACTCCATCTATAGATATTCGGAATCGACGGATCTTGGTTTCAATGGGAGCTGAGATCGTCAAAAGCAAGAAATGAATACTCCGGAAACGATGATATTGCCGGAAATGGAAATATGGATTGTATCGAAAATATAAATATTATCCAAGTCGTAGATGTTGCCGGAAACGGAAACATGGTACGTGTCGGAAAATATTATCGGAAATGGAAATATTACCGGAATCGGAAATATTCCCGGAAACGGAAATATTGTCAGAATCGGAAATATTATCGAAATCGGAAAATAATTAAGGAAACGGAAATATTAAATATTTGTTCGAAACGGAAATTAATTCCGGAATCGGAAATATCAAATATTGTTCGTATCGGAAATGAATTCCGGAATCGGGAATTTAATCGGAAGCGTATCGTACGAATTAGCATCGGACGAGGCTCGCTAGACGAAGGCCCAACACGAAGCCAGGCCGTCGCCCAGCAGGCCAAGCGCAACAAACCACACGCCAATCCTCGACCAGGCCCAGCGCAATGCCAGGCCCAGCCAAGGCCTGTGGCGCGCGCGCGGATCACAGGCAGCGAGCTGGGCCGAGGCGCTGTGCGCTCAGCGTGGGCCGCAAGGCCTGCGCGCGGGTGTACGGTGCTCGTGCGATGCTCGTGTGCGTGCTATACAAATCCTAAAGCTATCGGGATTCGACATATGATTAAATTCTAATCCTAATAGATAAAGTTTTTTTAATAGAGTCCTAGCAGGATTCTAATTAAAGTAAATTAGTATTCTAATAGGATTATAAGTCCTTTTCCATAACTCTATAAATAGGGGCCTAGGGTCATAAATTTATAAACAACATTGAAGTATTCAAATGTATGATTTTGAAGCAAAAATCAACCAAACACTTGCAACCTATTTAGCTGAAATTCTTAGAACCTTAAGGGTGATTCTA
Organism: Spinacia oleracea; assembly: GCF_020520425.1. Lineage (NCBI taxonomy): Eukaryota > Viridiplantae > Streptophyta > Magnoliopsida > Caryophyllales > Amaranthaceae > Spinacia > Spinacia oleracea. The sequence goes on from NC_079490.1 coordinate 123,080,177, forward strand.
GTTGGTCAAGCTTAAGGGGATCCGGACGTGCTGTGGACTATCTACGGAGGGACGACACTTGGAGTCCTAAAGACTTGTTCTTGTTAGGTTCGGGCTCAGCTAGGGAGGGCACGCTACAAAGTGTATGCACCTAAATTATGCTAAATGATTATGTGTAAATAATGTGTTTCCTGGCATTAAGGTTTTCCGCATGATTTATGTTTTGTCATATGTATCATAACCTAACAATGCTTGAGGGAGATGCGTATTAAGTCCTTTGAATTAGTCGTACAGATATCAAACCTAATTATTTTTTAATGGTATACTCAACTTTTTCAGACTTAATTGCACGAAATAGGCAAAGCGTGCGCAAGAATATTATAGTGTTGCGATGTGAGGCGCTGCTAATTTATGGCGCTCGAAAGGCAGGCGTTGCTTACTTATGGCGCATGTATCTTTTTGCTTTGTAATTTCGAGACAGAATATGTATGTTCGAGCGCTGCAAATTTCTAGCGCTTATAGGAGACGCATTGGAAATTTGTAGCGCACCCATGGAAGGCGCTTGTTATTTATGGCGCCTGTCCAGGTTCGCAGAAAACATAATTCTCGCGTTTGATTCATAGATTTTATTCAATTTTTGACATTTTAAGCATTTTCTTTTTTACCTTAGTTACGTTGTTAACCCTAAACTATGTGTCTGGTTGGTTGGTTTCACATAGCACATAAGATTTCGACACAAAACTAACAACGAGCATGAATTCAGGTATAATGCAAACTCAGTTTATGATGAGTCTCTAATGGTATAATAGGCTGGTTGTCAAAAAGGTACCAAACATATCGTCAATTCCCCGACAAGCCTAGGTCGAAGTAGCCGGTTTCATGAACGAATTTTACCAAGGACTATCCGGCATGCACTTGAGTGGCACATGCCGAAAGTGGCCTAGGAGGTAAGCGATTTGGTTTGGGATAGGTGTGCTACAACTAACATGCCAAGTGGAAAACATCCGAAGCGCGTGCACCCCTCGTGGAATTTAGGTCTTCTTATTCCCAACTTCCGAGATGAAATATGCAAAGGAAGCCAAGATTAGTATGCAGTTCTGTCGCGATCATTCGTGGAATTGAATATTTCAAGTCGTTCCCACTTAATAAGGAAATAAATGCGGCTTAGAGTTCAGTTTCTGCCATACAAGTTCATCACTGACGCACTATTTGCAAAAGTATTTCAAAATTGTCCCAAGTGGAGTCGTCACTATGAGAGGGTCGAAAAAAGGACGAGGCACTTTTCCTATGAAATGGCTCGAATCGACAGTCTCTGAGTATATGGCAATCGTATTAAGTAAAATGGGACTAATTGTGGGTTTTAGCCTCTTTTTAGTAGTCTTTAGGATTATCCATTCAAATTTCAACGACATTGAGGAAAACTGACAAAACCCGGTTATTGTGATATGCCAGTAAAGTCGGAGCCCAAGAAAGCGCATTCGACCACAAAGACCATATATATGTTCCCTTGTGATCCCTGTTATGGATATCGCTCAACCTACATCCAGCGAAGTAGAGATGGAGTGTTCGGGAACGTTTACTAATGAGTGGGGTGCCCAATATTAGCCACGAGGCAGTCCTTACTAGTTCAATGCGACGATGAAAGGGACACGCGTTAGACAACATCACTAATTAGTTTATTTTAATGAACATATATTAACTAAACAACGTAAAAATAGTGGTTTATATTGATTTAAGTTGCCTAGGAATAACATATTTGCCCAGAGAATATCTTATGAGGCGTGAGTAATATAGCAGATTACATGAACAGTTTTATAATAGGTGAAAAAAGCAATAAAAGTGTAGATTTCAAGTTACATTATAGCTTAGACAATAATGCGCTTCTCAAAAACACTTACCACTCGCCTTAGCAGAGCCTCATTTAAGATTTATAACAACATTTGTACTGACTTTTAGATCCTTATCCTCCCTTTAATTCCGGCAGAGTTTCCCCTTAGATTCTTTGGTTTTGTCTTATGAAATACATATATCTTTGGCAGTAATTGGGATGGTTTGAATGCTTATACGGAGAGAGTTCTTCTTAACAAGAGTTAACACGGCATAACTATTACGAATACGGGACGAGACATCAAGAGAGATTTAGAATACCAGAGAGGGAAGAGATAATTCGGGATATCAGAGGAGTGGAACTGAATTACTAATTATTTGGGGTGCAGAATTATGACCCAGATAGTGGAGCTCTGTCCGTCTGGGAAAAGTCCAAGTAAAATCCTTATAACGTATTCGTTTTAAATCAGATTTGGGCTTATGATACGTCTATGGAAAGCTTATTCCAAGGACAGTATAAATGATAAGAGATTTTTCCGTCTTCAAACAACAAGAACTTGGTCAAATAATATTTATAGAATCCTAAACAAACCAACTATAATAGCTATAGTGAAAAGTATAGGGATCGTCCCAAGAGAACGGAATGGAAATGAGTTTAGCAAAATAAGGCACGAGCTAGCTTAGAACGAGAGAGAGATTTACTTCGCTAACAAGCTAACATGATTAATAACTATGGAATAAAAGATCGATAAGGAAACAACTAGGGGATTGGAGATTGACATGGTTCCATTGGGATAAGGCGAAGGATTTACAAACTCAACATTATAAACACGTAAATTAATGGGAGAAAACCACATATATAGTATTCAACACCTTTCGTATAGAATGCATTAGTCATCTAATCTCAATGGCATGCTTTCACATCACCTCAAAACTAGGGAGACTCATAAAATAAACAAGTTGGCCCATATTCTTTCAATAATTCTCAATCTCTTGACAAATTAGCAACAAGCACTCCAATCAACTAATTATCCTAGGATTTGCAACTACTAATCAAGATAGACATGGAAATTCAAATCAACACATCACAATTAAATCACAACATTGGCATGCATGCCCTTCTAATTCCCCAATTACTACACAAGCTTCATCCCTACCCCTAGCTAGCAATTACTCTAAATCCATGGAAATATAAAGCAAGCTAAGTATGATGCGTTTCAAGGCGCATATGAGAAATTGGAAACTCAGCTACGGACACCGGTGCAGGAGCACCACTTTTGGTGCGAACGCACATCGCTGGAAGGCTCACAATGACAAAATATAGTAGCTTTTGAAAGTTTTTTACAGAGGTGCTTACCTTCGTGTTCGGGCGCACAACCTTTGGTGCGGGCGCACCATTCTGCAAAGTTGATAAATTCTAAAAACTCCTCTATGAGCTTGTGTGGGCGCTTACAATTAGGTGCGGGCGCACCACTTGCTTAAATTCCCTTCGTGTCCTTGAATACATCCAAGTTCCTACAAAAGTAAAATAAACGAATAAAAAAGAAATAAAACTAAGGGAAATGATTTAAACTAAGAATTATTAAGAATGAAACTAAAACTAAAAATGATAAGTAAAATCATAGAATAAAAGAAGAAATAAGAAGGAATTAAAACAAGATGACAAATATAAGAAAATAAAGGTTTAAAGGGACATAAATGCCGCTCATCAAACTCCCCCAAGATAAACCTTTTCTAGTCCTCTAGCAAATAAATCATGAAACGGGAGGAGAATGAGTTTTATTAAGAGCCGATCTACCAAGGACTAAAATAATGGACACTAACTCACTGTCATAGGAATCACAGTTCCATTTAAGCACATGCAACAAGCTCTTTGAACCCCACGATCGCTCATTAGGGCGAGTAGGATCTCGCAAGGGTTTCCTAAGTGATTGACCCATAAATCTCCAAAAATGTCCAAGATAAGATCTAAAAGAAAAGAAAACTAAAACAAACAAACAAATAAAAAAACTAAAACTAAAAATGCTCTAGAATTGGGCTTTTATTATGGAACAAGCAAGAGTGGATGCAAATACTTCTAAGTCAATGAACTAGTGCACGCTAATGTATATCAAAAGGTCGAGTGAAAGATTACCATGCGAAGCGTAGAGAACGAAGAAGTTCACACTCCTCTATCCCCCTACAACCATTCTTACCGCGTCCTCTCTCTAGTTTCAAATCCACCTTCAAGGATTGCTACGCATGATACTGAAGGAAATATGTCCTTCACCCAAGGTGCATTAAGTCTAATACCAAGGTTCAGATTAATTGCGAACAATTAATTCAGTAAGATCAAGTGATAGGAACAACTAGCTGGAGTAATGCTTCCGATCAGTGAGTTCTAATCTATATTAGGCTCACAGCTTACTCTTGACTGAACCTATAAGGTCACACCAATGACATGAAATAGATAACCGGATTAAATGAATCGAAAATTCATTTAATAGATTTTCGGGAATTAGTTCGGAAAAACGTATTATACGATACGACCTTACATCGGAATCGTATATCATATCGCGAATATTCGTAAGCTGGGCGAAATGAATAATAGTATCATACGACGGTAATTCATCGTGTATGATACGATAAATAATAGTCGTAAGGCGTTCGTCGCGAATACGAGCCGCATCGGAGTTGTCGTCTCGTCGAGCCAAGCGCGCATGCACGCAAGGCCCAACGAGCCAGCAAGGGCTCGCAACGCAGCAAGCAAGCCAACCCGCGTGGCCATGAGAGCGTGCACGAGCACAGCAGCAAGCAGCGAGCAAGCAACGAGGCCCACGGCCCATCGCTGCTCTGCTGCGCTGTGGGCTTCGGCCGGTGGTGTGCTGTGCGCATGGGCTGTGCGTGCGTTGTGTGTTGTGTGGCCGTTCAAGGCCTTGTGTCTTGGCCGATTATACTTAGATATAATTTAGGTTATATTTTTCCACACACACAATCAGTTTTTCCCTAACCTAAACCTAATTCCAAATTACGTACGTTCAGTTTTGCTCTCTAGTCAAAACTATTCTTCCCGAAAAAGCAAACACTCTTGAACGTTGTCTAAGCTACAATTATCAAGACGGATCTGAATGTATCGGTGAACCAAATAGAGGAATGACATTGGAGTTTGTGTTCGTTGATACTATACTCGGGAAAACACGCTTCAAATGTATGTATGCTTAATCTGTGCTTTATACATATTTCCTGGCTTTGGGGGTGTTCCGCACATGTTATGTATGTTTAATTGTATTCCCCTACAGTGGTATCATGAGCCTTATGTATTCAAAGAATTTTGGAGGCTTCAAGACAAGAGTTTTGGGCCATACTAGTTCACCAATTTTATTTATGCTTCTATATATTGAATGAATGTATATTATGCATGAATGCGTTGTTTGTATGCTCGATTAGATTTAGTTCACTAAATAATCGAACCAACATAGAAACAACTTGGTCCAAAAGTAATATTGAGTTCAAATGTTGCCTTCCAAATCAAGCACTTACAAAAAATCTAAGGATCTAACGTAGTAGGTTTACGCCAAAGCGAGGTGCTATATTAGTTGACTTAGATGGTAAGGCGTCCCAAAGGAGCACGTTGATTGTGGTTTCAACTCAAACAACAATGGCATTATATTGTGTCAATGGGATAAATTATGGTATTAATTTATTAACCAAGAGTAATTTGGAGATTACTAGCAATAGTTTTGCTTACCTAGAATCTTAAAGTACTTAAGACATGCCAAAGTTGCTTAAGGATTTAGGACTTTTAGGGTCTTGGAATCGTTTCATTCATTTTGGACCATGTTTTTTCTTTTTCATGAATTTAAAGGTATAGCTTTAATGATTGCATGCTAGCATTTATTTTGAAGTTATTAAGTTATGAATGGTTATTTATTTCAAATTCTTTCAAATGTAGTAATTAAATGGCCGCAATCAAAACAACACTCAAAGTAACCGAAATTCTGGATGTAAAATTGAACCTATCAAACTTTCTTGATTGGGAGAGAAAGCTTCGGCAAGTCCTCAGGTACGGTGGAACAACATTTAATATGTGGTTGACCATCCCATCCCCGGCTATTACTCAAAGGATATGACTCCAGAAAAGCATTGTGCGTGGGCGAACCATATGTCGCTAGTGATGGATCTTATTCTTGGGTCAATCCCCAAGGATTGGAGTGCAAGGTTCATTGCCTATGAGCCATGGGCACTCCTAAGGTATCTTAGGGATATATGTCGTGGTAGATTCCAACATGGTGGTCAACATGTCGACCAAAATGTTTTCGAATTGGTACATTCATTTCGGGATCTAAAGCTTAACGCTCCACTGGGTTGTTGCTTTAACGTCGAAAGACAAAAGGCTAGGGAAAGGGTCATTGATCTTAAAATGACAGATGGAACACCAATTAAAACTCATACAAAGAAAATGGTTGGGCTTCTCAACCGCCTTGAGTTACTTGGTGAACCATTCCCAGCTTCTGCAGCTGCGGGAATACTTTTGAATTCTCTTCACCCTGGTTATAAGAAATTCAAACTACTCTATTTCTCCAAGAAAACGGAAAACATTGTTAGTGAGCTAATCTATTTGCTTCATCAATATGAATTGGAATTTTTAAGTGAAAAGCAAGCGTCGCTAAAAGTAAAGAGTAAGAAAATCAAGAAAAAGGTTCCGGGGAAGATCCAAAGCAAGGGTGCATCTCCATCTACTCCAGGAGGGCAAGTGGCGCCCTCCAAGAGGAAAATGAAGAGGGATCACTCTCCATCTACATTGCAACGCTTCAATTGTAATGAAATTGGTCATTACAAACGAGATTGCCCAAAATTAAAGGAAGAGAAGAAAGACGGAAACGTTGCTTCTCCTTCAAGTATGTATGTTATACATTGTAATCTTGCTAATTAAACTTCTTGGATATTAGATACTGGTTGTGGCTCACACTTATATTTCAATTCGCAGGGACTAAGGAGAAGTAGAAGGCTTGATAAAGGCGGATGGATCTACGCGTGGGAAATGGAGCACGGATTGCTGCATTAGCCGTAGGATCTTATTTTATTTCTTTGCCTAGTGGTTTTGTTTTGGAACTAGAAAACTGTTACTATGTTCCTAGTATCACCAGAAAAATCATTTCCGTTTCAAGTTTGGATTCTAAAGGTTTTAGCTTTCAATTTAAAGACAATAGTTGTTCTTTTTCTTTGAATGGAATGTTTTATGGTTCAGCACAACAAGAAAATTATCTATATGTGCTAGATACGAGCAAACACATTCATAACATAAATACTAAAAAGGCTAAAACTGGTGATTCTGATCTCACATATCTGTGGCACTGTCGACTAGGCTATATAAACACAAAGCGCATGGAATTACTTCAACGGAAGGGAATTCTAGAATCATTCGACTTAGAGAAGATTGATCAATGCGAATCTTGTTTACATGGAAAAATGACAAAGCAGCCTTTCTCAAAGGTGGGAGAAAGAGCAAGAGAACTACTAGGGCTAATACATACGGACGTATGTGGGCCTATGAATACGAAAGATATATGTGATTTCAATTATTTCATAACGTTTACGGACGATTTCAGTAGATATGGCTATATTTACTTAATGAAACACAAGTCTGAATCGTTTGGGAAATTCCGAGAATTTCAAAATGAAGTAGAGAATCAACATGGCAAGAAAATCAGAGCTCTAAGATTAGATCAAGGAGGTGAATATCTTAGCCACGAGTTTGATGACCATCTAAAAGAATGCGGTATTCTTTCTGAATTGACTGCTCCGGGGACACCTCAATGGAATGGAGTGTCGGAACGGCGAAATAGGACCTTACTTGATATGGTCAGGTCAATGATGGGTCAAGCCGAACTTCCTTTATAATTTTGGGGACATGCATTACAAACAGCAGCACTCACACTGAATCGTGCTCCGTCAAAAGCTGTTGAGAAGACTCCAAACGAATTATGGACTGGAAAACTTCCAAAGTTGTCTTTCTAAAGATTTGGGGGTTGCGAAGCATATGTCAAGCGATTAATTTCGGACAAGCTCGAACCAAAATCTGACAAATGTTTCTTTGTTGGGTATCCAAAAGAAACAAAGGGGTATTACTTCTACAACAAGTCAGAGAACAAAGTATTCGTTTCTCGTGTGTCTTTTTGGAAAGAAACCATATTTCCAAATTGACAAGTGGGAGAATAATAGACCTCCAAGAGATTCGAGATGAACAACGAACCAAGAACTCTTTGGAAGCAGTTCAAGGTGAAGAACCTCCAAGGCCTTTAGAAGAGCCAGTGGGAGTAGTTCCTCAAAATGTTGTTGCCCCTCGTAAGTCAAATAGAACTAAGGTTCAGCCGGTCAGATGGACAGGCGTCCTCTTGACTAAAACCTTAGACGTTCTCATATTAGATAGTGATGAAACTATTACTTACAAGCAAGCTATGACGAGCCCAAGCTTCACTAAATGGTTAGAGGCCATGAAATCCGAGATAGACTCCATGTCTGAAATTTAAGTTTGGGATTTGGTAGATTTGTCGGATGGGTTTACACCTATCGGATGCAAATGGGTCTTCAAAATGATGAAAGACAAAGATGGAATTGTATACATATACCAGGCTAGATTGGTAGCAAAAGGTTACAGGCAAGTTCACGGCGTTGACTACGATGAAAATTTTTCTCCATTCGCGATGTTTAAGTCTATTAGGATAATCCTTGCGATTGTCGCGTTTCATGACTATGAAATATGGAAAATGGATGTCAAAATTGCCTTCTTGAATGGTGTTCTTGAAGAGACTGGGTTTATGACACATCCGGAGTGTTTTTTCGATCAAAGGAACCAAGGAAATGTATGCAAGCTTAAGAAATCCATTTATGGATTAAAGCAGGCATCAAGGAGTTGGAATAAACGATTTGATGAAGCAGTTAATAATTTTGGCTTCATCAAGAAGCAGGACGAATCTTGTGTATACAAGAAGGTCAGTTGGAGTAAAATTGCATTCCTAGTCTTGTATGTAGATGACATACTACTTATTGGAAACGACATTCCTATGTTGGAGTCTGTAAAGACTTGGCTTGGAAAGTGTTTCTCAATGAAGGACTTAGGAGAGGCACAGTACATGTTGGGCATCAAGATCTATAGGGATAGATCTAAGAGGATGATTGGACTAAGCCAGAGCACTTACATTGACAAAGTGCTATCTAGGTTAAATATGATGGAAGCCAAGAGAGGCCATCTACCCATGACACATGGCACATATCTAAGCAAGACTCGGTGTCCTAAGACATCTGACGAGCATATAATGATGAGTGAAATTCCATACGCTTCAGCTATTGGATCCATCATGTATGCTATGATTTGTACAAGGCCAGATGTTTCGTTCGCACTCAGTGCAACGAGCAGGTACCAGTCAGAACCAGGTGAGGCGCATTGGACTGCTCCCAAGAATATCCTAAAGTACCTGAAGAGGACTAAGGATCAGTTTCTGGTCTATAGTGGTACAGAAGAGTTGACTGTTAAGGGCTATACGGACGCAAGCTTTCAAACCGACATATATGATTTCATATCACAGTCTGGTTTTGTGTTCTGCCTCAATGGCGGAGCAGTAAGCTGGAAAAGTGCTAAGCAAAGCACTATTGCGGATTCTACAACTAAAGTCGCATACATTCTTGCCTCAGAAGCAGCAAAGGAAGTTGTTTGGATTCGGAATTTTATTGAAGAACTTGGGGTTGTCCCCTCCATGAAAGGACCAATGGCTTTGTATTGCGACAATAGTGGAGCCATTGCCCAGGCAAAGGAGCCTAGCTAGGAGCCACCAGAAGTCCAAGCACGTACTGCGGCGATTTCATATACTTCGAGAAATCGTTGAAAGGAAAGAAATCGAGATTTGCAAGGTTGGAACTGACGACAACGTCGCGGATCCATTGAGTAAACCGTTGCCACAAGCGAAGCACAACGCATATGTAGAAAACATGGGAATCAAGCATATTGGAGAATGGATTTGATTTTCTAACTTTTGTTTTAGATCTGTGTTAAAAACAATTGGTTTAACCATTTAATATTTATGAAATTTATTATTTCATATTCATTTAATTTGGTTTAGTATTAAATGATAAGTTCATGTGATTCAAAATATTCAAATGGGATGTCAAGATGGATTCTTCGACAAATAAACACCCATAAGTGAACTTGAATATTGAAGTTACAAAGGATCCCTAATCCAGGTCATTGAAAGGTTGACGACCAATGACTAATGAACATTAGATTTCAAGTAGATTTGTAGTTCGGTTTCTTGAACTAGATTGACTGGATGTCAGAATCTTTTGCATAGATACTTGTTGGATCTTGTATTGGATTGACCATAACACTTTAAGAGATTAAAGTCATGTCATAAGTAGTTCTCATTAATGGTGATTAGAACCATTCCTCAGAACATGAGTGATTATATCTGCTCGTTTGATAATTAGTTCGCTCTAATTCTAGCTAAACATCGCACCGTAAAAGGAGGCTATAAAAGAAGTTATTGGGCGTACTATGAATCAAAGTGAGTGTTCATAGTTTGCAAGAATGTATTGTCCTCCTATCTTTGATAGGATATGGTGTTGTTGTGTAACAAGGCCTCTCGGAGAGTTAGATACTGTGAAAATGCATGGTCGTGCTCAGAATGGTTAAGGCTTAACCTTCTGTAAAAGTTTAACAGTTGAGCTCTGTAATCTGAGAAACACTACTGGACCTAATAAGGATGGCTTGGATCTTACCTTATGTTCAGCAAGTAACACTAAGCGACAAAGGTATGTGAATGCACACTTGTCTGAATGACAAGTGGGAGACTGAAGGAAATATGTCCTTCACCCAAGGTGCATTAAGTCTAATACCAAGGTTCAGATTAATTGTGAACAATTAATTCAGTAAGATCAAGTGATCGGAATAGCTAGCTGGAGCAATGCTTCCGATCAGTTAGTTCTAATCTATATTAGGCTCACATCTTACTCTTGACTGAACCTATAAGGTCACACCAATCACATGTAATAGATGACCAGATTAAATGAATCGGAAATATATTTAATAGCTTTTCGGGAATTAGTTCGGAAAAACGTATTATACGATACGACCTTGCATCGGAATCGTATATCGTATTGCAAATATCCGTAAGCTGGGCGAAACGAATAACTGTATCGTACGACGGTGATTCGTCTTGTACGATACGATAAATAATAGTCGTAAGGCGTTCGTCGCCAATACGAGCCGCATCGGAGTTGTCGGCCCGTCGAGCCAAGCGCGCTTGCGACGCAGCAAGCAAGCCAGCCCGCATGGTCACGAGAGCGCGCACGAGCACAGCAGCAAGCAGCGAGCAAGCAACGAGGCCCATGGCCCGTCACTGCTCGGCTGCGTTGTCGGCTTCGGCCTGCAGTGTGTTGTGCGTGCGGTGTGTGTGTGTGGCCGGTCAAGGCCTTGTGTCTTGCCGGTTACACTTAAATATAATTTAGGTTATTTTTTTCCACACACACAATCAGTTTTTCCCTAACCTATACCTAATTCCAAATTACGTACGTTCTGTTTTGCTCTCTACTCAAAACTGTTCTTCCCGAAAAAGCAAACACTCTTGAACGTTGTCTAAGATACAATTATCAAGACGGATCTGAACGTGTCGGTGAACCAAATAGAGGAACAACAATTGGAGTTCTTTGTTTGTGTTCGTTGATACTATTCTCGGGAAAACACGCTTCATATGTAAGTATGCTTAATCTGTGCTTTATACACGTTTCCTGGCGTTGGGGATGTTCCGTACATGTTATGTATGTTTATCTGTATTTTCCTACAGATACCATGAAGGTGCCGAAAAAGAATAGAGTTTCAAGAGAGAAGAGAACCCTACACGACAATTTTTGCATGACAAACTCGCTCCATAGGCTTGACTTATTCCTCCCTCCACCAACTATGACTCAACTCTGTAAGGTAAAAAGGTGTTTTATGGTGTAATGTTAGGCTAGGGTGTAGGGTGTAGAAAAATTTGGGTTCTGGAGCTATAACATAAAGTTAAGCATCAAATTTAACTTAACTCAAGAAGATACGACCAAAACCAAACTATACCACTTATTTGGGGTTCCCCCAAGCTTATTCAACAAACAAAACTAAACTAAACATCTTTTTGAAAATTTCTTTGTTTCCTTTTTTATTTTTTATTTTTGGTGGTTCATGTGAAACTTTTCTATTTGCCTTGTTTTTCTCTATCTTTGGCTTTTTTACCTATATTTTCTTTTTCCTTTATTCACCATATACAAGCAACTTTCCCACACTTTTCATTCGAATCCACTTTTCATTCCTCTTTTCAAATATGAATGACCAATCACAACTCAAAGCACAACAACACTAAGCTTCACTATCACTTCTAAGGGTGAAAACAAAACAAAAGATATTGGCTTGTAATGAGCTAGTAAGAAATAAAGGGACAAGGCTCAAATGGCTAGCAAGGGGGGAAATGCAAATAAAATACAAGAAAAATAAGAATAATGATGTCCTAAAACTACATAAATAAAATAGTCACCGAAAAAAATGTCTTTATCTTCCCTTAGAGTAGTTCGGTCGCGGTGTTGGGTAGGAAATAGTCAAGTTCTAGATAAGTGAAAGTAAATGCCAAGGATCGAGAAATGGGCTAGAAAATTCAATATCCTCACATAAGGGTAGCAAATACCATCTCCTGGTTTCAAATAACTAGAAAGAACGACTCCATCTTACCACAAGCCAAATGATCAAGAATCATGATCTCCAAAGTTCTAACCAACTACCTTTGCATGAAAATCCTAGATTTGACCATAGACATTCAAGAACGTGCACACCTCTACCAACTAGGAATAAAAGCATTCAAATTCACAAGTTCTAATTGTATTATGCCCTAAACAAGAACAAAACCTAAAAAGCTAGAAAAAAGAAACTTGCCTTGACTAAAAGGAAAAAGGAAAATATTTTTGGATTTTTGATGAATATTTCAAAGAAATCAAAGAAAGAAAAATGAAAGAAAAAACAAAAAAACAAAAAACAAAAAAGAAAAAGAAAGAAAATAAAAAGAAAACGAAAAGAAGTAAAGAAGTAAAGAAAATAAACAAAGGAAAATAAACAAAAAGAAACAATAAATAAAGAAAAATAAAAGGAAAATAAAATTAAATAAAATCAATAAGAAATATTCACAAAACCACACAATCAATCACATTGAGGTCATTAGCCCTTGAGCATGGAACGAGAGTCAACCTATTTCATTTAAAGGGGGATTATACATTTACTATATAGATTACTAGCACAGGTACCCATCCTACCAATTCCCCAACATGAAATATGTCCATTCCCCCAAAAGATGCAAGATTTAGAATGATATTACCTGAATTATCATGGGAGCAAGTCCCGAAAAAGAACTCGAAAATACAAACGAACTCACCATAAGGACCATCGACGCGAAAATGGTGGATGAAATGACCTCCAAATCAAGGAGGGGTGAGGCAAACAAACTCAAAGAGAAAACAAATTAGTATAAAAAGGCCACTTTGGCAAAAACAACATCAATCATCACGATGAAATCAACAAGAATGCAATCCAACACACGTGGGAAAAAAGTAACAATCCAAGAGACATGGATCTTCAACAAACACTCCTCCAAGCTAGGCAAGACCATAAACAAACAAAACTAACATAGCCCCCATGTAGCTCACCTCTCCACCAAGCTAATTTAGGGCATACTATCACAACAAAATAATGGAGGAGAGAAATAATGGCACCTAAGTGTCACTCGAGATAGGGCCTTTACCTTTCTGACCCTTCTCCCTCATCTCCTCCTTTTTTCCGTCGTTGGTAGGCAATTACCTCCTTGGCGGGGAAATAAGTAAAGTTATAGTTAGGGTCCACATCGAGACCTGAGGCGTCGGTGTAAGAGGGTCATTCATACTTAGGCTAAATGGGGTATATGCCTTGGGGAAGCTCTCCTCTCAGGCCATCCCAACATCCGGTAAACCCCTCGGGCCACCCACTAGTGTAGCCGACGGGCCAATCCGCGGGCCTAACATCTGGCATAACCGTGGGGTACATGGGGTCACCACGGTAGTCACACCCCCCCATTTGGGTGTAATCGTATGGAGGGAAAGAAAGAGGAGTGACTCTTGGTTGGGACGGTCCGGTCCAATACGGGTAAGTAGGATTATGCTCCTCATTCCAACTAGGGACAGGTCTTTTTTTTGGGTGGATAATAGGGATAATTGATATAATGGTCAAAATCCTCTTGATCCATATGAAAGTCATAAACCCGCCTACCATAATAGGAGGAATCATAAGAATCATATTAAGTCACCTCTCGGCTACCTTGAGAAGCAAGAGACTATGGAATTAGCTTGCTCGTCTTGCCCACTCAAGATGGCCGAGATAGTGGCTTGCAATTCATCAAAATTAAATAAAGAGGAGGAAGAAGTCGTACCACCCTCTCAGAGGGGAAGAGAAGTGGATGGAGGCTTAATGGGAAGAGAATGACGGGCTTTCCTCTTTGGAATGGTAAAGAAGTGGCCTCCGTTGGCCTCAAAGCATCCATCACATCATTCCTAGGAGACTCTACTTCAACAATATCATCATCATTAGATTCCAAAACCCTTGGTTCATCCCTTTTAGAATTTTAGACATCACTAGACTTAACACCTTCATTTAAAATCTTCATACTCCTCGTCACAATAGCATACTCCCTCGTCCCTTAATACTTGACCTGTTTTCCTTATCGGGCCGTCCCTTAATACTTGACCTGTTTCTAAAAACAGAAATATTTAACAATATTATATTATTTCTCACTCCCCCCTTATTAACCCACCTACCCCCTACTCCATACAAAAAGTAATAAAAAAATTCAACCCATACTCTACCCATTTACACATTTCCCACTAACTACATTAAAATAATATCTCACTATCTATTAAACCAATAAGTCAATTAAAGTCCCTTAAACTCTGTGCCGGTCAAACCGGGTTGAGTATTAAGGGACGGAGGGAGTACATTTTTTTTGATGGGGCTTGACCTTGAGTTAGGAGACTCGTGTGAATTTGATTTTCTTTAATGGTGTTAGCAAGTTGAGAAAGTTGGGTCTCAATAATTTTCAAATGAGTGTTTGATTGCTTGAATCCATACTCAAATTCCAAAATTCGTCTTTGCTTGAGCCCCCAAAAAAGACTCCATAAGAGATTGAAGATTGGACTTGGGAGATGGGAGTGGTGGAGGAGCATTGTTAAATCCGGAAGAAGTAGGAGGCTATGGATTTCCATATGGTCTAGGTCCATAGAATTCGGGAGGAGGAAATTGATTATTGCGATAATGATTTTCCAAATTCCCTTGATAGCCCCCATTATAGTTCCCTCTATAATGCCCATGACCGTAATTATAGCCCTCTCCACCTTGGTGGGTTGGGCTATAATTACCTTGGTTATAATGAGGTTGATTACCATAAACATAAGGTTGGCCATAGGAAGCTTGGATTTGATAGCCTTGTCCCCTATAGTTACCCCAGTTTTGGTAATCTAACCCACCTCCATGGCATCGGTAGTTCGATCCATGATAAGCATTAGAATTAGTAGGGGGATCTCTATGACATTGTTGAACATCGTATGTAGGATTAGGGGTTCCATCATACCTAGTTCTAACATTTAAAGTTTTGGCATACTCAACATCAAATTCATTCTCATAGAAAGGATAATTCTCAACATAAGAGACATTTTGCAATAATGGGCACATAGTAGGAAAATGATCAAATCCACCACAAACATCACAATAGGTTGCATTAGGAGGCATGGTGTTGTAGGAACTTACCTTGCCCTTCCCTTTGGTTAGAAGGATGGCCGATGGAGAAGGAATTGTTGATGGAGATAGTGGTTTGGATAGAACTCTCTCAAGCTTCTCAAGTCTCGAGGTGAGCTTCTTAATTATGTTGGCTTGTTCCAAAGCATAAGCCGAACCTTTACCATCATCTTTGCAACCCCGACCTTCATTATTGTAATTCCTAGTACCAACGTGCCATGCTTGATAGTTTTGCACCACATATTAAATTATATCCTTGATTTGATCTACCGTTCTATTCATGATTGTCCCGCCCGCTCCTGCATCAAGGTTTGTCTTGTAAGCCGGTCTAAGCCCCAAATAGAATGTTTAAAGGAGAGACCACTTTTGAATTCCTTGATGTGGGCACTCACATTGATACTACTTGAAACGGTCCCAAGCCTCGAACAAGCTAGGATTCATCCCGTTTTTTCTCAAATGATTGAATCCTATTCTGGCATTCGGCCTTCTTGCCATGAGAGTAGAATTTTCTTAGGAAGGCACTTGTTACCTCATTTGATGTCTTAAGTGAATTTCTCTTGACCTCCTTGTCAAGCCAATCACTTTCTCTTCCTAGTAAAGAGAACCTAAAGATCTTTAGACGAACGTATTCTGATGTCACACAGTTATGTTTGATTGTGTTGCAATAATGTTCGAATTGCCATAGGTCCTCATGCGGTGATTCGTTAGCCTTTCCACAAGTCGGGTGGTTTTGCACAAGTGAAATTAAAGCCGGACGTATCTTGAAGTTGTTGGCGTTTTTGGTGGGAGCTTGGATACCACATGTAGCTTCAAAAGCTCCCGGAATACCTAAGTTCTTAACCGGTAACTCCATGTCCTCAGTGGTAGGGCTTGGAGGAACTTGTTCGGGGGAATCCTCTCTCAAGGCTTCAAACCGATTGTTGCTAAAGGATCGACTTCGTATCCTTCTCAAGATTGTCAATGTCCTCTCAATCTCGTCGTTTAGCGTAATGAGAGGTCTATGACGAGTCCTACCTTAATTTTTTCATGCATAGCTAAGAGAAACTTTAGCAATGACTAGCATAAATTTAAAGAAAGAAGAAAAACTAAACTAAAACTAGACTTGAATAGAAAGATAAACTCAAAAATTAACAACTGCTCCCCAGCAACGGCGCCATGTTGACAAACGATTTTTGCATCGTCAAACAACAACCACTTGGTCAAACAATATTTATGAAATCCGAAACATACCAACTATATTGGATATAGTGGAAAATATAGGGATTGTCCCAAGAGAATGGAATGGAAATGAGTTTAGCAAACTAAGGCACGAGCTAGCTTAAAACGAGAGGGATAGATTTACTTCACTAATAAGCTAACAACATTAATAACTATGGAATAAAGATCAATAAGGAAAGAACTAGAGGATTGGGGATTCAAATGGTATCATTGGGATAAGGCGAAGGATTTACAAACTAAACATTGCAAGGACATGAATTAATGGGAGAAAACCACAAATATAGCATTCGACACCTTTCGAATAGAATGCTTTAGTAACCTAACCTCAATGAAATTCTTTCGCATCACCTCAAAACTAGGGAGACTTAAAAAATCAACAAATTGTCCCATATGCTTTCACGAATTCTCTATCTCTTGAAAAACTAGCAACAAGAACTCCAATCAACAAGCAATCCTAGAATTTGCAACTACTAATCAAGCTAGACATGGAAATCCAAATCAAGAAATCATAATTTAATCACAACATTGGCATGAATTCCCTTCTAATTCCCCATTTACTACCCAAGCTTCACCCTTACCCCTAACAAGCAATTACTCTATAGCCATGGAAGTAGAAACCAAGGTCAGTATTGAAATCAAACAATGAATCATGCTAATTAATCAAAAACGAAATTAGAATCAACAAAATCAAATAAACATATTAAAAAAAGAAATTAAATTCAACAAAATCAAGCAAAAATATTTTATGGGTTTTCTTAGTATGAAGGAAATAAAAAATAATAACAAAATGAACAAAATTGAAGAGCGATAATGAAAGATCAATAATGAAAGAACAAGATTAAGAAGAAAGAAATTTACTAGAAGCTTCAAATTGTTATACACTTGGAATGGATCTTCAAAGCAATAAACCTAAGCCTAAGTGTTTCTCTCTCTAAAACTTCTAGGAATTCTGAAAATTAGAACAATAATGGAAATCCCCCCAAAATTGGGAAAAAAAGGAGTATTTATACTCTTTCCTAAAAAGGACAAAATAATCTAAGAAATAAAGAAATTTGGACGTTTGTATCGCACCATGGACTCTCCTCTCCCAAGACCATAAAGAAATTCAGACTCTCGCTTTTTAGAAGCGGAAAACATTAATCTTACTTTTAAGAAGCGAAAAAATTTGCTCTAGCTTTTTAGAAGAGGAAATTTGATTTAACTCTCGTGTTTAGAAACAGAAACTTGACTCTCGCTTTTTAGAAGCGGGAATTTTTGTTTCACTCTCGCTTTTTAGAAGGGAAAGTTTAACTCTCGTTTTTTCAGAAAACGGAAAACTGGTTTAACTCTCGTTTTTAGAAACATAAAACTTTAAATTTTGAACTTCGACTTTTGTTCTTAAAGACGGAAAAATTTGAATTTACTTCTCCTTTTTAAAAAAATAACTTTGGATTTGATGATTTTTTTTTAAATAAAAATTTTCGATGAAAATGATTCGGGCCGTGACCGGTTAGTGGATCACGGTTATTTCCCGAGAGGTCGTGGCCTGTTGGTGGGCCAACAATACTTATAATTATTATTTTTGAATAATAATTATGCTAGTATTATACCGAAAATTTTTTGGGTAGTATTTTAATTTTCGCGGAATTCGAATTCTTTTTCTTTTTTCAGGTCGATTTAGGAGGTACTTGACTCGACTGTATAAATAACGACCTGCTATGCTCATTATTCTCCACCTTGCCTTTAATTTATTTTTGAGTAATCCCAAGCCCCCAATTTTTAGTTTCATTATGTCTGTTCCAACCATATCTCTAACGTCTGCTTAGGAAAGTGATTACTTGCACTTAGTCCCATTGAGAAATCTCTGCTGAATATAATCTAGATGGGTTCTTAGGTCTACAACTGATAAAAGTAGACTTTAGTTTTATCCATGCTGCTCTGAATTTTTGGGATCCTGGTCATCCTGTCTTTTGTTTTAGAAATAATGAGATAGTCCCTTTGCCTGATGAATTCACTGCGATACTTGGTGACCCTTTTTAATGTTATTCCCGTCACACCTGATACGGTTGAAGAGGGTAGGGCTACCATAGGGAAATTGTTGGGTCTAGATGATTATGCGGTCAATGACATAATAGGAGAAAAGAATGTCAATCTCACTAAACTCATTAAAAGTTGTGGTGTCTCTACAAATAACATAACCCACAAGAAATTTAATATGCGGGATCTCTAATTTTGCTTGTTTAACTGTTAGTTGTTTTACAATAATAATAGTATGTGGGGAGACATCAGACTGATCCCGATTGTTAGCCAGATGGAGAGTCGTTACTCTACAATGACTATGGTTGTTGTTGAAACCATACTTTGTGCGGATGGATTGAAAAAGGATGCCAAATCTGAAGGTTTCGGAGGAAGTTTTCTATTGTTGCAGGTAATAAATCTCTTTACTATAATTATTTTTTTTCAAACATATTTTATATATATATATTTCGGTTGTGCGCGCAACAAATTTTTCGCCCCTGAAATTGGGCGCAGGAAATTTGTTGCGCATATTCCGTATATACTGGAACTCCCAACTTCTAATGGGATATACAATTAATCAAATAACATAATAGCGAAATAATCTCAATTCCAGAATCAATGTATAAAGTCCAGTTTAATCATAACAAACATTTGTAGTGCGTACTCCCGTATAGTTTACGAACACAAGCGAGAACTCAAATTGTAGTTCCTATACTAAGTCCACTGACACATGCAGATCCGCTTGAGGTTGATAACTTATATCTCTTTTAAGGTATATTGACTTTTAGGGAAAAACACAATTTCAAGGCAAAGAGAGAATTAGGGTTGTCACTTAGATGCCTAGGGTTTGTGTAATGTGTATTATGTGGAAAACATATTAGGTTTTAATTAAAAAAAACCTTGCATAAGAAGCACAAGCTAATCGACCAACTAAGTGGCCGGCCACTTTACACAAACATCTCACCAACACGCACAAGCATTGGGCCATAGGCCGTGCTGTGCTATGCTGCTGCTTTTCTTTGCTTGGCCCGCGTACACGCACACACGCAGCAGAACAAGCGACGGGCTTGCCGTGCTGCTGTGTTGCTCGATGCTTTGCACTTGCGCCCGTGGGCCTCTAATGGTTCGTGCATTAGGCTCATGGGATGCACTTCGTCTCGTGCTAAATTATCTTCTGACAATTTATTAATCGTGTCGTACGATACAATCTAATGTCGTACAATACGATTATTCGTTTCGCCTAGCTTACGAATGTACGCAATACGATATACGATTCTGATCCAACGTATTATCGTATAATTATGTTTTCCGAACTAATTTTCTGAAAATCCATTAAATGAATTTCCGATTCATTCAATCCGCCAATCTGTTTTATGTCATTGGTGTAAGATTGTAGGTTCAGCCAAGAGTAAGATGTGAGCCTAATAAGGATTAAAACTCACTGATTGGAAACATTGCTTGAGCTAGTTGTTCCGATCACTTGATCTTACTGAATTAAGTATTCGAATTAATCTAAACCTTGTATTGGACCAATGCATCTTGGGTGAAGGACATTTTTTCATCAGTCTCCCACTTGTCCTTTAGACAAGTGTGCATTCCATTTCCTTTGTCTCTTAGTGTTACTTACTAAACATAAGTTAAGATCCAAGTCATCCTTATTAGGTCCAGAAGTGTTTCTCGAACTATTGAGTTCAATTGTTAAACTTTTACATAAGGTTAAGCATTAACAATTCTGAGCACAACCATGAATTTTCATAATATCTAACTCTTAGAGAGGCCTTGTACAACAATAAGACCATATCCTATCAAAGATTGGAGGACAATCCCTTCTTGTAACTAATGAATAACTTACTTTGATTCATAGCTAGCCTGAATACTGCTTTTATAGTCTTCTTTTACGGTGCGACGTTTAGCGAGCATCAAAGCGAACTAATTCTCAAATAAGCATCCATAACTGCTCAGGTTTTGAGAAATAGGTTCCAATCACCATTAATGAGAACGACTTATAACATGACTTTAATTTTTTAAACTAGTCTCATGGTCAATCCGATACGAATTCTACTAAGCATTTATGCAAATGATTTCTGACATTCATGTCCCATCTACTTCAAGAAACTGAACTATAAATCAACTTGCAATCTAATCTACATTATTCATTGTTCTTCCAATCATTCAATGACATGGGTTAGGGATCCTTTTGTGTTTCAATATTCAAGTTCACTTATGGGCGTTTCTTTATCAAGGAATCCATCCTTGATATCCCATTTGAATATTTTTGAATCACTTTGACTTCATCATTTATTACTAAACAATGATTAAATGAAATATGAAATAATTCCATGAGTGATAAATATTTAAACCAAACGCTTTCCAATTTATGGGCCTCTAACCCAAAATTAAAACATGTAATGTCTTACAGATATGGGCCTTTCACCCCATACTTAAAACATTTCTGGAACTCAAACTTGATTCCATTTCTGCATATGAGTGTTGTATCTCATTTGTTGAAGATGTTTAGTTTATCATACTTTGCTATTCTTATCATCCTTTCTATCGAAAACCATCCGTTGTAAGATGAAAAGATCATTGAATATGTTTATAGAATGATCTAGTATTTCCTCTCTTTTAGAATGATTATCATATATAAAATAGAAAACCATCCAGATGGCATACTGGTGATGAACTTGGGTTCTTTGAAGAATCCCAATATAAATAATTCCCTTTTATTGCTTCTTAGGTAATAATGAATTCATTTCAATAATGTAGAATTGCAAATGATGATTCCTTTTTGGAATAACCCAACCAGTTAACAGAGATGTGGCTGATTCATTTTTTGATAGTGAACTTGGAAACTAATCAATGATTCAGTTTCCCATGCATCACAACCTATGTTACCACCTTTTAATCACGACGCTTAATTGCCCGTCTAACTTTGTGGTTTGCCTAACATCCAGATCCAACTTTTTCATAGGTAATGCATGTAGCATCAAAACCTAAATACATCTTCGTTTCCTCTTATCAAGTTCTCATCATACATGTCCAAATGTATTATATGTTATTGATATTATTCTAATGATCTTTGATTTTAGAGTAAGAGATATTTGTATAAACTCGTCATGATGCAACACTCACAAGTTATCTTGGTGATCTATATATCACACCATACATGATTTATTGTAATGCAAAAATAATTCGCAATTTAAAATCAATCCATGTAACTTTTAGCTTATTTTGTTTCACGAGATACCGAATCTTGCTAAAATCATGGCATTTCCACGTGATATAAGGTGAATGTTCCTCTTCAAAGGTCCTTCATGTTTAACTTTAGTAATAACAGCGTAGCTTTACACTTAGTTAAAACATTCATTACTTAGACTTACTCATATGGGTTAAGAGTCTCTCATTTGTGTTTGATTTTGTAATTACTTTTATAGCATCTAAACAACACTTTAGATCCTATACCATAGATCTTTGACCCAATATGATCTAAGTTTCGCCATGGTTCTAATATTGACAAACACTTTCAAATCCAACCATTTACCATTTAGAATTTTAATGTCATTTTCAATTGAGAGATATGTATCTCATATATAGAACCATTAAATTGGACTTAGCTCCCACTACACTCCCATCTATAAGATGATCCATATTTCACAAATTAAGCTGTGATTTCTCAATAGCCTTGTTGAAAATTTTGTTCCAATTCCCACTTGCATGCATTAATCTATGAATAGATTTCATAAGCTTGCTCTTTTATCTAGAATCCAAAACTTTTGCATTGTGTAATGTACACAAGTCCTTCCAACAAGTCTAATTGAGGAGGATGTTTCGTTTTCCAATTGACATATTGCCATATGCAATGATTGCTAGATTTATCCAAAATAGTTCAAGCATTCTGACTTGGTGAAAAAGATTTCACAATTAACAACACGATGAAGTTGTTTATAATCTTTAACCACCAATCTAGGTCTTCTTTTGTATGTATATACAATATCATCTTTGTATGTTCTTGAAAACATGTTTGCAACCAATGGGTGTGAACCCTTTATGCAAAAACAACCAAATCATAAACTTGATTCTTAAGATGAAGATATTTCGGATTTAATGGCCTCGGACCTTAATCCATTTTTGGGAATTTTTAATTCGTCGTAGCTTACCTGTAAGTCGTATGTTCTTGAAGCTCTTCAAAAGTCTTCATAGGTTTCATTTCTCAAGATATCTATGTATCTATCTTGGTTGAATACTATTTCTTATACGATTTACCTAGGTATTGAACATCAAACGTGAGTATCTATAAAGACATTACTCAAGTTCTTTGAGTAGTAGGATTCTCTTGAAGCCCTTCCAACGTCTTCTTAAAGCTTTTCCAAAGATTTCATGTGTGGAGATCTTCCAAAGACTCCTAACTATCCTAAATTTGTTTGTTGCTTGACTCGAACTTCTTTTGAGGTAACTTCGAGGTCATATTTCTCCCACTTGCCTTTTTGGAAACCGTAGCAGCAGCGCACAGAGCACGCTGGTGAGCCCCTGTGCACGAGCGAAAACGCTCGTCGCTGCCTGTGTGCCTCGCCC
Source organism: Spinacia oleracea (assembly GCF_020520425.1). Classification (NCBI taxonomy): domain Eukaryota; kingdom Viridiplantae; phylum Streptophyta; class Magnoliopsida; order Caryophyllales; family Amaranthaceae; genus Spinacia; species Spinacia oleracea. The sequence continues at coordinate 123,103,578 of NC_079490.1, forward strand.
AACACGCTGGCTTGTTGCTGCCAAGCTACTCGCCCAGCGCTGCTTGCAAGAGTAGCACGCACCCGCAAGGCTAAGACCCATAATTCTGCCCGTGCGTCGCACCCGCTGCCCCTTGGCTTGCTGTGTTAGGTTATGATACATATAAACGAATATAAATCATGCGGAAAAACCATAAACGCCAGGATTCCAAATTAATTGCCACATAACAATTAGCATAATTTAGGATGCATACTCTTTGTAGCGTGCCCTCCCTTGCTGCACCCGAACCGAACAAGAACACGTCTTTAGGACTCCAAGTGTCGTCCCTCCGTAGAAAGTCCACAGCACGTCCGGGTCCGCCTTAAGCTTGACTAACTAGAATCGCCCTTAAGGTACTACAAATTTTCGGCAATATGGGGCAAAATAGATGACTGAATTTTCGCTCGAAAATTCTCTCTTTTTGAATACTTAAAAAACTCGTTATAAATTGTGAGCATTAACCTCATATTTATAGGCTATGGAAAAAGTAATCGAATCCTACTAGGAAACAAATTAATTAATTAGAATCTAATTAAAACTCTATTAATTAATTTATCCATTAGGAATAGGAATTTAATCATTAAACGAATCCTACATGATTTAGGTTTCGTACGGAAACACAAACACTCACACGAGCATGACCCGCATGTGCGCAGGCAATGCCCGCGCAAGCCCACGCAGCAGCCGCTCAGCCCACGGGAGCTACGAAGCCCACGCGAGCTTCGCAGCCCACTGCTTGCAGCCTGCTCGCAGCCATGCTCGCAGCCACAGCCTGCTAGGCCTGGCCTTGCGTTGGGCCTGGTGTGGCCTTGGGTGTTTGTGTCGTGCGCGGGCTTGCTGGACGCGGACCTGGCTTCGTGCTGGGCCTTCGTCTAGCAAGCTCGTCCGATGTTAATTCGTACGACGCGCTTCCGATTAATTTCCCGATTCCGGAATTCTTTTCCGATACGAACAATATTTAACATTTCCGATTCTAGAATTAATTTCCGTTTTCGAACAAATATTTAATATTTCCGTTTCCGGAATTATTTTCAGATTCCGACAATATTTCCGTTTCCGGCAATATTTCAGATTCCGGCAATATTTCCATTTCCGATAATATTTTCCGATACGTACCATATTTCCGTTTCCGACAACATCTACGACTTGGATAATATTTATATTTCCGATACGATCCATATTTCCGTTTCCGGCAATATCATCGTTTCCGGAGTATTCATTTATTCGCCTTTGACGATCTCAGCTCCCACTGAAACCAAGATCCGTCGATTCCGAATATTCATAGATGGAGTATTTAATGCCATTAAATACTTGATCCGTTTACGTACTATTTGTGTGACCCTACGGGTTCAGTCAAGAGTAAGCTGTGGATTAATATCATTAATCCACTTGAACTGAAACGGCCTCTAGCTAGGCATACAGTTCACTTGATCTCACTGAATTATTAACTTGTATAATTAATACTGAACCGCATTTATTAGACTTATCATTAAATGCATACTTGGACCAAGGGCATTATTTCCTTCAGTCTCCCACTTGTCCTAAGGGATAAGTGTGCATTTCCTAATTCCTTTGTCGCTTGATGCTTGCTCTTGAACATAAGGTAAGAGTTGTCATCCTGATTATGTCCAGAGGTGTTTCTCGGTTTCAGAGTTCAACTGATCAAATAAACAAATAATCATAGCCTATGATTCATATGAGCACGGCCATGCATTTTACAGTTTCTAGCTCTCCGAGTGGCCTTGTACAACTTTCAGCATCTCATCCCGGTTTATGGGAGGACAATCCCAATCTTGCGATCTTGAGATTAGACTTCGTTTGATAGGTGATTACCTGAGCGTTGCCTTTATAGCCTCCTTTTACGGTGCGACGGTTGACAACGTCAAAGTAAGCAGTTCTCAAACAAGTAATCTCAAATCACTCAGGTATTGAGGATTAGTGTCTAATAATTTTTAATGAAATTTACTTATGACAGATTTTCATCTCTTACAGTAAAGTTTCATAGGTCTGTCCGATACTAGTCTTCCCAAAGTAAGTATCCATGCAAATGATTGCGACATTGCCATGTCCACATAGTTCAAGAAACAGAACTACTAGTCATCTTGCATTCTAGTCATCTAACGTTTTCTATGCGTCCATCTTTATAGAAAACTCCGACCAGGGACCATTTTCAACTTTTGACATTCAAGTTCACTTGATAGACATTTCTTAGTCACAGGACTAGTTCTGACAGTCTATCTTGAATATATCGTCAATTTGAAGGGACTCATCATTTAATACTAAACCAAGATTAAATGGAATATGAAAATACATTTCATATATGATAAATGTTCAACCCCAATGTTTTACAACCATGGGCCTCTAACCCATCTTTAAAACAATTAATGGAATTCAAAGCTATGCTTGATTTCCAGTGCTACAATGTGATTGTTGCTTCTCACTTGTTGCATAGGTTTAGTTATCATGCTTTGCCAATCTTTAATATCCTCTTCATCGAATGTTCTTCGAGATAGGATGATAAGATCTTTTGAGTATGTTTATTTTGTGATCTAGCCTTTCTTGCTACAATAGTGGTTCTACGCATTTTTCAATGAAAAACCATTAAGCCAGGAGACATGTGATCCACCCAAGTTCAGAGAAGAACTCTTTAACGTAAACAACCCTGTTTTATTTCTTCTTAGGCAATAAGTGCTTTTACTTCAACTATATAGGTTGCTAGTGATGCTTTGTTTGGATTCGCTTATCCAAGAAGTTCATAGATATGTGGAAGACTTTCCATCTGTATCTCAGAACATAGAAATTATTATTATAATTTCCCACGCAACAACTCATGGTCTCCAATCCATGTTGCCATTTCAAAACATGATACTCTTTAGCTCGTCCTTGTCAATGGTTAACTCCAAAGGGATCTTGCTTGATCCTTTCCCAGTGTTTATGCGTGTAGCATTAATATTTAGCATATCTTTCTTTCCTTGAATCAAGAACTATTCTTATGTACTTTTTCAAGTACCATAAGTTTTTCTTGATCTCAATCTAGTTGATCTTCACTTAGATCAATAGAGATTGGTATATGTTCGTCATGCCTAAAGTCATACGATACGTTTTTGGCGATCCTCATATTATATTATACATGATAAATTCTTTTGCAGAATAATTCCCAATTGAATTCTATTCATGTAACTTTAGCTAATTCGGTTTTAGTAGATACTGAATCCAACTAAATTCTTTATTATATAGGTTAAGAATCTCATCTAGACTCTTTGATGTTTAACTTAGTAAATGCTTATACATAGTTCAAACATTCATTACTTAGATTTACTCACATGAGTCGAATATGTCCAATGGAGTCTTTCATGTTTGATTTAGTAAATGCCATTACTTAATCAAAACAATAATATAAGATCTTTGTAAATAGATCTTAAACCCAGTATGTACTAAGTTTTGCCTTGGTCCAGCATTGATGATTAATTTCAAATCTAAGTCATTAGTATTTGAATGTTATTTCATAATAGAGAGATATGTGTGTGATACACATAGGACCAATCAAGTTTTTACGTACTCCCACTAAACTTCTTATATATCTATAAGAATCATGTACATTTTATGAAACTTAAATACTTGTTAGTTTCACTAAAATACAATTCCAATTCCCAATTGCTTGCTTAAATCTGTACTTAGATTTCATAAGCTAGCTTTCTTTTTCAAGTATTTATTTGGATCCGAAAATCCTATGACATGCCATGTACATAGTTTCTTCCAACATTTGATTGAGGAATACGTTTTGTCATCCAATTGCCATATGTACCAATATGCAATTATTGCTTGATTTATAGACTTGAGCATTAAGATTATGCATGAGGCTTGAACACAATCCACGCCATGAATCTGCTTGTAACCTTTAGCAACTAATCTAGCTTTGTGTGTGAACACAATTCCATGTTTGATGGTTTTTATCCTTAAAACCAATTTGCAACCAATAGGTGTTAACCTATTCTTGCAAATCAACAAATTTTCAATTTTGTCATCAAAACATTGGTTATGTTTTATGGCCTTTAACCATCTAAAACATTTGAGTCTATTTATGGCCTCTAACCATTTTAGGGAATCTGGGTTTCGTCATAACTTTCTTACAAGTCACAAACTCATTAATCTACGTGATAATAGTTTGACTGCAAGTTGTAGGTTTCTTCACTTTCTAATAGAAGAATCTCATAGTTTTATTGACTTAAACTCTATGTTTCTTCATTATCTAATAGAACAATCTCATAGTTTCAGCGACTTGAACTCTATGCCTACTTGAGTATAGAACATCAAACAATAGAATATTAATAGCTACTTGAAAGTCCTTTGAATATTCTATTCTCCTTGAAGCACTTGTAAAGTCTTCTAAGAGATGTCTATTCTTTAAAGCCACTTCTAAAGTCCCTAAAGAATACGTGTTCGGATTTTCTAAAGGACTTCGAAAAGCCTCCAGAATTTCCGTTTATGTTTGTTGTTCGCCTCGAAGACTTTCGAGGTCTATTTTCTCCCACTTGTCATTTTGGAAATGAATCTCCAAAAGGACATTATTTCGAGCAAACAAACATTATGTTCTCAAAAAATCATGGTAGAAACAATACCCTTGTGTCTCATTTGAATAAATCACAATGAAATATATATCTATACTTGGGCCTTAGTTTGTTGAATAACAAACACTAAGCTCCAACTGAGTTTAGGAACTCTTTAGATATATTATGAAAAGATATTCTGAAATTACTTTTCAATAGCTTTGACGAATTTGGTTTAGTTTGGTGGTAGTTGAGCATTTTGTTTAGAAATTATAGGAAAATTCTTTATGATTCATCATTGATCGAACCAAGTACTAATTGACTTCGATCATTCCAATGTAGATATGCCATATCTTATGGAGCTAGATCGTGAAATTACAACACAAAATCATTGATGATCATTTTTGGTCTTAAAGTAATCATCGTCATGATCTAACTTAGATCTTTATGATTTCTTGCCAAGTGCATTTTATACTTCTGAATCTTTGAACTAGCCAAACAGATTCAAACTTATATCACTTGTTAGGTTATGATACATATAAACGAATATAAATCATGCGGAAAAACCATAAACGCCAGGATTCCAAATTAATTGCCACATAATAATTAGCATAATTTAGGATGCATTCTCTTTGTAGCTTGCCCTCCTTTGCTGCGCCCGAACCGAACAAGAACAAGTCTTTAGGACTCAAAGTGTCGTCCCTCCGTAGAAAGTCCACAGCACGTCCGGATCCGCCTTAAGCTTGACTAACTAGAATCGCCCTTAAGGTACTACAAATTTTCGGCAATATGGAGTAAAATAGATGACTGAATTTTTGCTTAAAAATAATCTCTTTTTGAATACTTAAAACACTCATTATAAATTGTGAGCATTAACCTCATATTTATAGGCTATGGAAAAAGTAATCGAATCCTACTAGGAAACAAATTAATTAACTAGAATCTAATTAAAACTCTATTAATTAATTTATCCATTAGGAATAGGAATTTAATCATTAAACGAATCCTACATGATTTAGGTTTCGTACGGAAACACAAACACTCACACGAGCATGACCCGCATGTGCGCAGGCCATGCCCGCGCAAGCCCACGCAACAGCCGCTCAGCCCACGCGAGCTACGAAGCCCACGCGAGCTTCGCAGCCCACTGCTCGCAGCCTGCTCGCAGCCATGCTCGCAGCCATGGCCTGCTGGGCCTGGCATGGCCTTGGCTGTTTGTGTGGTGCGCGGGCTTGCTGGACGCGGGCCTGGCTTCGTGCTGGGCCTTTGTCTAGCAAGCTCGTCCGATGCTAATTCGTACGACGCGCTTCCGATTAATTTTCCGATTCCGTAATTCATTTCCGATACGAACAATATTTAACATTTCCGATTCCGGAATTAATTTCCGTTTTCGAACAAATATTTAATATTTCCGTTTCCGGAATTATTTTCCGATTCCGATAATATTTCTGATTCCGACAATACTTCCGTTTCCGGCAATATTTCAGATTCCGGCAATATTTCCATTTCCGATAATATTTTCCGATACGTACCATATTTCCGTTTCCGGCAACATCTACGACTTGGATAATATTTATATTTCCAATACGATCCATATTTCCGTTTCCGACAATATCATCGTTTCCGGAGTATTCATTTATTTGCCTTTGACGATCTCAGCTCCCACTGAAACCAAGATCCGTCGATTCCGAATATTCATAGATGGAGTATTTAATGCCATTAAATACTTGATCCGTTTACGTACTATTTGTGTGACCCTACGGGTTCAGTCAGGAGTAAGCTGTGGATTAATATCATTAATCCACTTGAACTGAAACGGCCTCTAGCTAGGCATACAGTTCACTTGATCTCACTGAATTATTAACTTGTATAATTAATACTGAACCGCATTTATTAGACTTATCATTAAATGCATACTTGGACCAAGGGCATTATTTCCTTCATGCTGCACACACGTGCACGCAGCCGTGGCACAAAGCCACGCCACGCACAGCGCATGGCGCATGGACAACAACCATGAGTGGCTCGCTCGTCCATCGAACATCAAGTCTAGCTAATCTAATGATATGAAAAGAAAATTGCATGATTTTAAATTTTTCATAATTACAACAATTCCAATCGTTTTAAATTACGTAAAATAATTAATGTGGGTTATTTAATAAAATTTCAAACAATCCAATTTATGAAATTTATAAATCTAAGCTAACGATTATTCAAATTTAACGAACGATTATTAGCAATAAAAATTTGAAAAATTTAGATAAACCAATCCCAAATTATAAATAGTTCTAAACATTTAAATTTTATATTTTTTATCAAATTTGGTTTAGGAAAACGATTATAATTAACAAATCGATTCAAAAATTTTATCCTTGAATTTTCATATCTAACCAATTAATAAATTTTATTTTCGATCATAAAAATTTTTAATTTAGGATTTTTGGAATTAGGGTTTATAATTAATATTTATGAACGAATTAAATTCAAAAACCTCATAATAATTATAAACAACCAGTAGGGCAAAATTAAATTAATTATAAGTCAAGTAGATATTATAATTAATTTTAAAAGTCGTTAAATTTCACCTTTTAATTTACTAAACATCAGTTCACATATCTGATTCCATGAGTTAAACTTAGAATTCCAATTCCAATCGATTTAGGATAAGAATAATCGAAAATCGATTCTTTTCGAAAACAGCAGTATTTTCACGATTCATAAAATAATCCGAAAATAAAATTTGAAAAGAAAAAAAATACACAGAAAATTCGACCAGCATTTAAACATGAAATACTTTGAATACAGGTAGCTCATGAAACCACTGATGGAATTTACAGTTAAGCAAATAACATAATAGCGGAATAATCCCAATGCCAGAATCCATGTATAAAGTACAATTTAAGCATAACACACATTTTAGCGTGTACTCCCGTATAGTTTACGAAGACGATCGAGAACTTCGATTTTAGTTCCTCTACTAAGTCCACCGCCACGTGCAGATCCTCCTTGATGTTGATAGCATAGATCTCTTTCAAGGTATTTTGACTTTTAGGGAAGAACACAATTTGGAAGCAAAGAGATAATTAGGGTTCTCCCTTAGATGCCTAGGGATTGTGTAATGTGTATTGTATGGAAAACATATTAGGTTTTAATAAAAAAAACATGAACAAGAAGCACAAGCCAACCGACCAACTAGCGACCTACCAGCTTGCACGCACAACCCACCCACACGCACGCACAGGCATTGGGCCGCACTTTGCTCTGTGGTGCTGCTGCTACTTTGCTTCACTTAGCCCACTTACACGCACACGCGCAGTAGGCTAAGCGATAGGCTTGTCGTGATGTTGTGTTGCTCGTTGCTACACACTTGTGCCCATGGGCCTCAAATGCTTCGTGCATTCGGCTCGTGGGCTGCACTTCGTCTTGCGTCTAAATTATCGCCTGAAAATTTATTTATTGTGTCGTACGTTACAATCCAACGTCGTACAATACGATTATTTGTTTCTCCTAGCTTACGAATGTACGCAATACGATACGATTCCGATCCAACATCTAATCGTATAATTATGTTTTCCGAACTGATTTCCCGAAAAACCATTAAATGAATCCCCGATTCATATATTCCTGCGATCTATTTTATGTCATTGTTGTGACCTTGTAGATTCACTCAAGAGTAAGCTGTGAGCCTAATAAGGATTAGAACTCACTGATCGGAAACATTGCAGCAGCTAGCTGTTCCGATCACTTGATCTTACTAAATTAATTATTCGTAATTAATGTGAACCTTAGTATTGGATCAATGCACCATGGGTGAAAGACATACATCCTTCAGTTTGAAGATTAGGGGCGTAAATTTTTTTGCGCATGCAATTATGCGCAAGAATTTCTTCTGGTAAATTTTGTGCGCGAGAATATTATCGCGCGCTGCTCCGCGTCCCTTCCTTTTTTTAGTATTTTCTTTATTTAGTTTTACGTTTTTTGCAAACAGTACGATTGATTCTGGTGTACCCCTAGTTTTACGTTTTTTGCAAACAGTACGATTGATTCTGGTGTACCCCTATTCTGGAGCGCTTGGGATTGTTGGAGGTTCCTGCAAATCCCCAAGTTTACTGTCCTAAGGCATTTGGCTGTAGGAAATGCCTGCACCAAGGGGAAAATGAGTAAGAGTGGACTTCTTGTTTTACCCATGGAATTTTCTCCATTAAGTGGGTGATACCATGGTGGAATCTACAATCTATGGTTGGCAGTTTAGAGACCAATGTTATCAACATATTGCTTGGGTTGACACATCCTACCTATATTTTTCCGTATCGAGTCTTTAGATAGTACGGTATGAGGCAGACTATACCATTTTCGGACACTACACTACCAATTCCAACGGTTTGCCCACAGAAACGTATCTTTGCGTGGGCAAAGTATTTTAATGACTTACCCCGTTGGAATATTGCCGTAGATGGGAATCCTTCTCTTCTAAGAGCTACTAGATATGGATAAGTTCTGATGATGTTGCTGAGAGGACTAAAGCTCGTAATGATGAACCGACTTAGTTGGAAATTTTGGTATTTACTACCTTTAAAATACACCACTTTTGTATTTACTACCTTATGAAATTTTTATTTTAAATTACTACCTTAAACTTCCAATTTTTATTTATTTACTACCACTTTATAGTTTTCTCATTTTAAAATTAAGATATCTCTTTCATTTCTTAATCGTTTAAAGTGATTCAAAGTTCATTATTTTCCTTTTTCTATAGGGAATTCATTGAGAACGTCATTTCAAAAAAAAATTATTTCATAATTCATAAGTAGTTTAATATTTTACAAATAATATTAATTTATTTTACCTTTTACAAAATGTTAAATGAAAGATCCCTATGGAATCCTTACACATAAATAAGAAGAATGGGTTTTGAATCACTTAAAATGATTAAGAAACGAAAGAGATATCTCAATTTTAAAATGAGAAAACTGTAAAATGGTAGTGAATACAAAAAAAATGAAACTTTAAGGTAGTAATTTAAAATAAAATTTTCATAAGGTAGTAAATACAAAAGTGGTGTATTTTGAAGGTAGTAAATACCAAAAAATCCTTACTTTTATTAAGGCGCATACCCAAATATGAGTGTGGTAGTACTCTAAATATTGTGATTGTAAGCGTAAGGTTAACCGTCAGTGTTCTGAATCGAGGCCCCGAAGGGCGCCCATTGAGCATGTCGTAACTGCGCCCAAGAAGGTTGTGACAGATTCTTCTAGAAGTCACAGCCGTGAGAAAAATAAGAAATAGGCGTGGGCGTAGAAGTCCCAAGCTCCTATTTCTAAGGTGGTTGAGACTCCGATTGCGGTTGGACCTGTTTCAGTTACTGCCCCTGTTCCCGAGACTGAGCTAGTAATTGGTCTTCAACCTGCTAGTGTGACTGAGGACTTGGCGGCCATGGAAGTAAGTACAAAAGAGCCTATCATTTCCATGGACATTGATGTAGGTGCGGTAGAGAAGGCAGCTGAGGTGATTTCCGCAAGTGTCGATTTCTACAATACTTTGTTTTCTAACGCTGAAGAATTAGAGTAATGTAATTCTAGGCGCTTGTAGGGTGTATTTGCCCTTTTAATTTTTCGATGTTGGCTATTTTTTTTGGTTTACAAACTTATTTGGATTAAATATATTTTTTATTTTCGTCATTTCTTGCAGACGTGAATAAAAACTTAATTTTTTATTTTGCCTGCAGACTTATAGAAATTGCAAGTTATTTGGACCGAAGCCTGGTGGGACAGCCTTAAGTAAACTTAATTTGGAATCAGGTCGCGCGTAGTTCTAGCCAGAAAAGGATTTCTAGGAGCAGAATTTAAACAAATAAGTTTGGATGAAACATTATTTTAAAACTTGGTTAAGTTATAATTGCACGAAAAAATTGGAATTCTGTATATACGTACCACCCAAGTGTTCAGAATATTTCCGTAAGTGTGTGGATAAATTTTGAACACACTACGCATGGGCGCTAAACATTTCCTACGCCAAAGATTAGGCGTGAAAAATATCTCGCACTCCATGTTTAGCGCAAAAGTTTTCTCGCGCACATTGTTTGGCGCAAAATTATTCCAGTACACATAGTTTGCCGCAAGATTTTTCTGGTGCTCTAGTTGGTACTGTGCGTTGTTCCTTTACATTTTTCATGTTACTTTGTATGGTTTAATTTGCAAACGTGGTCATGCACTATGTCTTTTGAACGATCTTTTTAGACCCTTTGCCAAGTTTTTTGGACATTAAGTGTGAAATGCTTAATTGTTCGCATTTGATTTTTCTATTCGTGACTTAAGACAGTTTCAGAGACGGACTTAGTATGGGTAGTATAGGGTTTTCATTCTGTAGGTGTTGGGAAGGTACATTTCATTGTTTGTGTTAAAACTTTCTGATAATAAGGGGTTTATTTTTTGTTGCCCATTTGCATTTCTTATGTATCTTTGCATGGGCTCAACTTGATTTTTTTTCTTTATCATTTCCAGCTAATCTCGTACTACGACGAAGCTTATAGTCAACGGTGTATGGCTCTCTTTTTTTCTGTGCCCTTTTTATTCGTTTCTTTATTTTGGGCTCCTCTTTTTTGCTAATGAGAAAGATAGGGCTCTTTTTGGCTCTTTTTTTTCTTTTTTGGCTATTTTCGACTTTCGGCTATGTTTGGCTTTTTGCTATTTTTTGGTTTTTTTGCTGTCTTAAATTACTCCGGATGATTGAATGAGTATCCGTTTTGTTGGCCTAGAGTAGACCCTTGACTATTTTTCTTACTTTGCAAACGTTCCAATTGTCGATAGTTTATGCAAATAGTGTATACTAGAATTGTTGCCTTTATTGAATATAAAATAAAATAAACTACATAGAAAAAAGGAAATTAAAATTCTTCGGATGGTGACCTTCGAAATTTATGGGGAAAACATAAAGAAAATGCGCCTAGTATGCTAACTACTTTTAGACATTGACTCACACTTTGGGTTGGTTCTCGAAGAATTTTGGTCCTTCTCCGGTGACCCTCTTAAACTCAATCCCTTTTGCGTTGATCCATTGAAATAATTTGTACATCCGTTCTTGACTTCTTCCGCCATAGTGGTGACGGGACTATTAGCTGGGTTGGATCAAATCTTTCGTCTTGCAGGGCTAGGGTGGCGACAACAACTTCATCTCCTATTGACCTCAATTCGTTGAACAGTGACCGTAAAGCTTGGCCATCCAAATCTTATTCGGTGTTAGATTTAGTGTTCGTAAGGTGAGGTGCCTCGTCCAACATATCACAATATTGGAAAACATTGAACCGCGACTTTCGTATGCCTTACTGAATGAGCGGTTTGGGAAAACTATAGTAAGGGTGGTTTTCCCCTTCGCGCACAAACATACCGTTTAGAGTCCGTTGGTAAGGTGGCAAGAGAGTTTCGTGTCCGTTCTTAGCTTTGGCCTTTTCGAGGTGTAATTGAGTTGAACGTCGAATTATATCATCTTTCGTTGGCTTATAACCCAAACCAAAGGAAGTCGATACGCTAGATAGAAGGAGGTAAGAGAAATCCTTCTCCCTTAGGCCTAGGGGAATCCCCGGAACGTAGCCCTTAGATAGTAGTATGTTCGGAATGATCCGAGATGCATGTGGGTCCAGGAATGCTGAGTCATATTTTTCGATGACTTATACAGTTTCGTCCATTTGGAATCTGTACCAGTCTTCTTTAGCGGAGGTCGTTTCGACCATAGAGCAACTGACATCTAAGGGTGGAGCGTGTATCACATGGTAACTCCGTTATGGTTAAGTTTGACCATTTAATGCAGAGTTGATGATATTCCTCCTAAGTCATTGAGCCATGGGCGTCCAAGTAGGAGGTTAAAAGTGGGTTTGATGTAAACTATTTGAAATTTTGTAGTTCGTGCTACAGGTCCAGTTTGAATGGTAAGGTTAATTTTTGCAAGCACTGGTCTTCTAGAGTAAACGTAGGCTCGTATGCCTTGGGTTGAAGGTTGAAAGTAAATGCAATTCAATCCCAGGTATTGAGCGTCTTGTAGCGGAAAGACATTGGCAGCCGAACTATTATCTATGAGTCTTAGTGGGATGTTCCGACCTTTGCATCCAACCACTAGGTAGAGTGCCTAGCTTGTTGTGGGAACTTCCTTCTTTGTGTAAGCCTTTTGCAGTAAAGACTATTCCCCGTTCTTCTATGTCATCGTTCACTTGGTTCACCAAAGAATTTGGTGAAGCCATATGTTATACAGAAATTATATGAGTAAGCTGAAGTTCATAAACCCCTTGTTGTATTGTCAACCCCTACCCCTCATATTCCAATTCAAAGAAGGGTTATTCTTAGCCCCGTTTACACCGTCTAGCTCCCCTTCTCTTTCTTCGTAATACCTTTTCTTGAGGACCTACCTCTTCCCCCCGAAAATCAAAAGCCCAATGACCCTATGAAGTATCTTCCTCTTTGTCAATCTCTTGCAGGTAATTGCAGTACTTACAAAGAAGAGTTGGATGCTTTGCAGAGAGCTCTAGATGGTGAATAACTTGTCCAGGGAGAAGGGGTAGAAACATGTAGATTATGCTCATAATTTGGGTTAGCACATGGATCATGAATTTCCATTTTACGATCATACGAATCCCTTGCAAACCACATATAGTAATACCAAGCATCATCCAAAGACAAGGCTCGAAAATCACCATTAAATCTACTTTCAATCACATTCCTTGTACACTCATTTAAACCACCATAAGCAAAACCACAAGAATCCCAAAGATCATAATTGTGGTAGCCAAGAAAATTACCTAGTCTTTCAAAATACACCCAAAAAGGTTCATTTTCATGTCGAGGAAAAGAATAATAATCCATTTTTTTCAAAGAAAACCTAAAGAAAAGAAAATATATACATGGTCTCAAAGAACTGGAAGTTCTCGAGACTCATGTAAATAATCTAGACCACAAAGATAATTAGAAATAAAAATAAAAATGTTTCCCCGACAACGGGGCCAAAATTTGATAGGCTAAAGTCGTATCACCTAATCAACGATAACCTAAGTTCACTAACCAAATAGCAAGGGAAGTCAGGATCAGATCCATAGGGAAGTTGTGTTCTTCCTACTACTAATTAACATGTCTAGACTATAAGTAATAGGAAAATGGGTTGGTTTGATAGCAAAACTACAATAACGAGATCAAAATCAATAATAAAAGGCCTAGGGTATAGGTTCACTAATGAAAAATAATCCGGGATGAAACACAATAATTAACAGTCAATGAAGCAATTAACCAGATTAGCTTGCTCTCTCGAATAAATGCTAATCATAGAGTCATATTTAATAGGCTCTCGCAATTTATTAAAACCATTTATACCTATTGAAACCAGCCTAGACATCAAGTTGCATCTTTCGATTATTAACTAAATATTGCAGGACTATAACAATTAAACCTGTGCAAATCTAATTGCATACAAATGTAACCAATCAATAGGAAATCAATCAACAAAACTAACAATCAATTATTAACTAATCATCCTTAAACCATAGAATAAAACTACTCACACATGCTTAAGTTAAACAAACCAATAATATTTAATGAAAACATAAATAATATTGAACAACTAAGGAAAGAAATAATAAACATCGAATTGAAGAACGAAGGATTTACTGAAAAATTGGAATTTGAATTGAATAAGTAAAAAGTGTTTGAGAAAAGTTGAGAGTAAAAATAAACTAAGTAATAAACTCAAGTGTGATGAAAATAAGATCCTTCTAAGTATCATACAACTCTAATATATATAGTATTTCCTAAATCCTAAAGAAAAACGACTCATTAAACTAATCAAACTAGCAGGGGTTGTCGTAGCCCGATCGGGCAATGGGTCGCCCGATTGGGCGAACAGGTCAATAAAAACGGCAGATTCCAAGGAGCTACTTAAGCGCCCGATGCCCATCGGGCGACGGGCGCTCGGTCGTAAGCGCGCAAATCACTTAATTCTTATCCCGACTGGCGATTTACACCCTTGAGAGAACTGATGAGCCCATCGCCCGATGGGCATCGGGCGATCTACTCCACTGCACGGTTCCCTATCTTCAAAACACCATATCTCCTTTGTCATTGGTCGAAATTATGCGAGTAATAACTCGTTTGAAAGCTATTGAAGTCTAGAATCCAACCCAATTCCAATAATTGCATTTGGATTTGTAGAACTTAAGTTATGATTAAAATTGTTATTCCAGTAGGAACACGCACAAGAGGGGGGGGGTGAATTGTAATTAGAACTTTGATAAAGTTTCTTGCGGAACTTAAGAAACAATCAAGAAACTGAGAATAGAGAAGACAATAACAACAATTGTGAAAACTTCTTGATACTAATCAAGAAGAGAATTCTTTTATTATGGTAATGCCTCGATTACAATAATCTCTCCAACACAAGTTCCTCTCAAACTCGTGTTCCTCACAGTAATCTACTTCGATTACAACTCCTTAACTTCTCTCTCTCAGACTTAAACTCTAAGTCTAAACAGGATAACTCTATCCTTACTAATACAAAATATAATTTGTGTTTGGATAACTCTAGATATTAATAATGCTTTTGTGTGGATATAAGGAACTTAGGAACTTTGAATTAGCTAGGACACAAACTGTTTTAGAAAATCTTAGACAAAACGTTTTTAGGAAAGCAAGAACTCTCAGAATGTTTGTGTACTTTAAACCAAAAACGATTTCCCTTTTATAGTGTTTATCCTTAGGGTTAGTTCCCTTCAAAACCTCAACTGCTAACTGCCAGCACTTTGGTCTCCACGTCCCTTGACTTGAGGAACAAGGGGAAGACCACTTCCCACGTTCAGCCATAAAGCAGTTAGTGATTTGACTCAATCAAACCCTAAAATATTTCTTTAAAACAGATTTTATTTATCTACAAAAACTTAGGAGAATTTTTAGGAAAATAAGTTTTGTTTAAATAAAATAAAACGTAAATCTATTTTATATTAAATATGCAAAACTTGTTTTTATTTATGAAAATGTTTTCCATAAAAATCGCTTCCAATAAATGGTCTAATTAAATCATAAGTTCCTTGAGTACTCTATATACCATTAGCATAATTAATATTTACATAAAATTCTAAGTACAGTGGACTACCTAGACTTCATGTCTTCCCTTTGTCTGGAACTTGCAACTCAGAAGCTTCAGACGTTCCAGCCAAGGAACATTGATGAGTTCCTCTCTAGCTAACACAGGAACTCTTGGCTATGAGTCTGTAATAGTTCTTGTGGATATTCGGAACTCTTGATATGTAACTGTGTTGCTCCTCTTGTGACTTCAAACTGGAACAGATACAACTTCCAGCTCTGAAACTCCATTGACTGTTCCAAGTGTACCTCAGGAACTTCACCAGTTTATTCAAGTTCCTATCCTAATAGAAACTTGGGCATATGCCTGTTCAAAGTCATTTAGCAACCATAATCAGGAAGTTTGCAATATGTGTGTGTCATCAACCAAAACTTAGGAACAACAATATTCCCCCTTTTTGGTGATGACAACACTTGCAAACTTTTTACAAAGAGAGTAAGTACAAACAAACAAGAACTTATACAGACTATTGTGAAACAGAACATAAAAATTGAAAAACAAAAGAGAAAGATTAGAGAGAAGAAAGAGGAGCACCCTTGGCTTACAGAGAGATTCAGAGAGATTGATTCAGGAACTGGATTGAGTGTGCCTTGGAAGTTTGCACCCATGACTTCCCCCTGTTGACATCAACAAAAAGCATAGCACGAAATATAGCCATTCCAAACACAGTGCCCCACGATCAACGTTTGGCAAGTTAAGCTAGCCTCAAAGTATTAAACTAACTCATACAATAAATTGAAAGCAAGCAGTAATGATCAAGACTAGAAAGCATAGATATGTGTAACCAAGCAAGTCAAAATAAGATGGAACAAATACCCAAGTTTAAAAATTATACAAACCGAAAGCAAATTAAAAAGATTGTTCCATGGCAAAAGATAAAAGAAACATGGGATAGGGTGATTTAGGCTTGGGATGGGGAACCAGAACCAGCAGTTTCTTCTATCACAGTCTCCTCAAAAGATTCCAGATTGTTGATCTTGGTGAGGATTGTGGCACGAGTTGCATTGGCTTGTTCTGAGTAGTGGTGAAGATCGTTTTGGAGAGTCTTGACACTTGTAACCAATGCACCTATGTGGGCCTGCATTGAGCTAATCCTGTGATCTGTTCCCTCCTGTAGTTCCACCAGACGAGCAACTGTTGCCTTTAGCTCCAATATCTGATCATCCTTTGTGTTCCAGGCACCCCCATGATCTTGAACATGTTCCTGTTCAGATGGAACACGACGAGCTTTGGACTTTTTGGAGGATCTGGGTGTCCTTTTTCTTGGCCTAACAGTTTCAGGCAGTTCCTCTTGATTCAGTGGAACAGCATCCTCCTCTATGGGCATCTCCTTGACATCCCCTTCCTCATTTATTTCCATGAAGACAGGCCCTCTTTTCTTGTTCTCCTTCATTGCTACCCTCATGCTCTTTCTTTTTCCTACACTCTTCCTGTTCCCTCGAGGTAAAGGGACCTCTATTTGTTCGAGTTCCTCCTCCTCCACTTCTTCTTTAACTGCAATTCCTTCCTGATCTTCCTCATCTTGTTTCTCTTCCTTTCCAGCCCTAATGACTTTACCCTGAACCACTTTAAGATTTAATAGATGGAGCATTTCAAGTTGAAGGATTTGGGTGGATTTTAAGGGAATCACAAAGTATGGGCTAAGGTCAACTGAGAAGCTTTTGAAGATTTCTGTAAGAAGGGAGGAGTATGGAATTTTGAATTTGGGGATACAGGTGGATAAGTGTTTGATCATGATTGCAGGAAAGTTTATGGGAATTTTCCTTTCAAGACAATACATGAGACATGCATCAAACAGACTTGCTATGTTCCTTTTCTGAGTTCGAGGAACTACACCTCTCCACACAATATTAAACAGTAATTTTTGAAGAGGTGAAAAGCAGTTGTGTGAGGTGGAGGTGGATACTTTAGAATCTCCTCCAATGGAACCAACTATATCTTTCTCATCTACATTATCTATGGTCACTGTGATTTGACCTTTGAGCCACATATCAAAACCCCTATTGGGTGTACCAAACAGCTGTTCCAGATAAGAGGCATCAAATTCGATGCGAGTTCCATTCACTTTACTTGAACATACATTATCAACACATGCAAAGTTCTTGCAGAATTCTTTCATAGCTTCAGGAATTAAGGGGGATTTGGCATAGGTACTCAACAGACTTACCCACTTTTGTTGTTCAAGGATTTCCATCAACTCTTTAAATTTCGTGGCTTCACACCATGTTGAGTTGATTGCGAACCCCTCGACCAGATTGTTTTCCTTTGCAGTGAGTTTCTTGGACCCTTTTGCTTCCCCCTGAGTTTGAGCATTCTCCTCTGTTTCCTCGATGTTTTCACCAGAAGCTTCCACTCGTCGTTTTTTGGATTTTCTTGTGGAGGATCTAGGGTTTGAGATTGGGGATTTCATTTCGATGTCAGTGTTGGTTTGTTCCCCCTGAGTGATTGCGAGCATTGGATTGTGGGATCGAAGAGGAATTGGCGATTGAATGGGTGAGGTATCCATGGGAACAGGAGATGAAGGGTTTCTCTTTCGTTTGAGGGATGTGAGATCAGTGTTGTTGCTTGTGAGAACCATGGTTGAGGTTTTTTTTTTTTTTTATAGGTGGAAGGAGAGGTGATGTCAGTGGAGAAGGCGTGTGAGAGAGAGAAAGGGGGTTGCATGGATTGATTGTGGAAAGTGAAGAGTTTCTCCTATTTATTGCCAATGGAACCGTTCCAAACATTCTTTGAATATGGGTATTCGGTTTTTAATTAAAAAAAGTAAATAGATAAAAATAAAAGGAAAATGAAAAAAAATTGTGTTTGACTTTGACTTGCTTAATTTCGTATCTCTGACTTAACTAGTTTGAAAGGAACTGCTTACCTTGCTCATTTGAAGTGTGAGTGAATTTGCCACGATGGTAAGCTTCAACTATGTTTGCACACAAGATTTTGTGTTTGTAATAGTCTATATGTACCATGATTTTTGCTTTTGCCTTAGAGGAACTCCAATTTGGCAATTACCTTAGCTTGATCATTCCGAGTTCCATTCTCATTTTCTCATGTTTCTCTCTGTTCAAAGGCTTAGTTAAAATATCAGCAATTTGGTGATCAGTTTGGCAAAAGTCTAATTTGATCAAACCTTTCTCAACATTATCTTTAAGGAAATGGTGTCTGATGTGGATGTGTTTGACTCGGGAATGATGAACCGGATCTTTTGAAATACAAATAGCACTAGTGTTATCACAATAGATAGGAACACAATCATAGATAATACCAAAATCTCTTAGCTGTTGTTTTATCCATAGAATTTGTGAGCAACAAGCTGCAGCAGCTACATACTCAGCTTCAGCTGTGGATAGAGCAACAGTATTCTGTTTCTTGGAACCCCAAGAAACCATGCATGGACCTAGGAACTGTACCATACCTGATGTGCTTTTTCTATTCACTAAGTCACCTGCATAATCAGCATCTGCATATCCTCTTAGCTCGAAGGATCCACTTCTTGGATAGTAAAGGCATAGGTCATCAGTTCCTTTGAGATATCTTAGTATTCTTTTCACCGCAGTTAGATGGGACTCCTTTGGATTTGATTGAAATCTTGCACATAGTCCTACACTAAAAGAAATGTCAGGTCTACTGGCTGTTAAATATAATAGAGATCCAATCATACCTCTGTATTTTGTTTGATTCACACTTTTCCCATTTGGATCAGTGTCTAATCTGGTAGCAGTTCCCATGGGAGTGTGATTTACTTTGGCTGATTCTAGCTCATATTTCTTTAGGAGTTCCTTCACATACTTTTGTTGGTGTATCATGATTCCCTCCTCGGTTTGCTTGATTTGTAAACCAAGGAAGAAGTTGAGTTCCCCCATCATACTCATTTCAAATTCACTGCTCATCAAGCTTGCAAAATCCTTGCACAAATTTTCATTAGTTGCTCCAAATAATATATCATCAACATAAATTTGAACTACTAACAAGTCAGTTCCTCTAGATTTTAAGAATAAGGTTTTGTCTATTCTACCTCTTTTAAAATCATTTTGAAGGAGGAACTTTGATAATCTCTCGTACCAAGATCTAGGGGCTTGTTTTAGTCCATAGAGAGCCTTATCTAATTTGTAAATGTGATTTGGAAATTCGGGATTTTCAAATCCAGGGGGCTGTTCCACATAAACATCTTCCTCTAAGAAACCGTTTAAGAAAGCACATTTAACATCCATTTGATAAAGTTTAAAACCCATGAAAGCAGCAAAAGCAATTAAGATTCTAATGGCTTCTAATCTAGCAACAGGTGCAAATGTTTCTTCAAAGTCAATGCCTTCCTGTTGATTATAACCTTTGACCACTAACCTTGCTTTGTTCCTTATGATTGTTGCATGTTCATCTTTCTTGTTCCGGAACACCCATTTTAGCCCTATCACCTTCTGGTGCTTTGGTTTGGGTTCCAAGTGCCATACCTTGTTTCTTTTGAATTCATTTAATTCTTCTTGCATGGCAATGATCCAGTCAGCGTCTTCCAGAGCCTCAGTGTGATTTCTTGGCTCAAATATGGAGAGGAACGCGTGGAATGCGCAAAAATTCCTTAGTTGTGACCTTGTCTGAGTTCCTTTTCTGATGTCACTCACAATGAGTTCCATTGGGTGGGACTTTAGATGCTTCCAAGGTTTAGGTTGAAATTGAGCTACTGGTGTTGTGGCATTTTCGTCAGTTCCTTCTATGACCTGAGTTCCCTGTTGGGGTTCCTCTGGTGTTGTTTCTGGATCTTCTTGGTTTTCTGCTTGTTCCTCTAGTACGGGAACTTCTTGATATTGTTGAGCAGTTCCTCTTGCTGTGTGTTTGCTTATTTGGAACTCCTCATCATTTTCTGCAGCACGAGATAAACCAATCTCGAAAAATTCTTGTTCCTGTACTATGTCAGTTTTGTTAGATTCATCAAATATTATATGTACACTTTCCTCAACACACATAGATCTTTTGTTATAAACTCTATAAGCCTTGCTATTTAAGGCATATCCTAGGAACACTGCCTCGTCGCTTCTTTCATCAAACTTCCCCAAGTTCCTTTTTCCATTGTTGTGGACAAAACATTTGCTCCCAAAGGCTCTAAAGTAAGAGATGTTGGGTTTTATACCTTTTAGTAGCTCATAGGGGGTTTTGTTTAGGATTGCTCGAATCATAACTCTATTTATAATGTAACAAGCAGTATTGACTGCTTCAGCCCAGAAGTTCCTAGGCAAGGAACTGGCTATTAGCATGGTTCTTGCCATGTCCTCTAGGGTTCTATTTTTCCTCTCAACAACTCCATTTTGTTGTGGAGTTCTGGGAGCTGAGAAATTGTGGTCCATACCTTGTTCCTTGCAGTATTCATCGAATTTGTAGTTTTCAAATTCTGTTCCATGATCTGATCTTATATGGATCAGTTGGTGACCTGTGGTTTTCTGGATTTTCTTTGAAAATGTAACAAACTCATCAAACGTTTCATCCTTGCTTGTTAGAAATATGACCCAAGTAAAGCGAGAGTAATCATCAACAATAACTAATACATATTTTTTCCCACTTCTGCTTTGAATTCTCATTGGTCCACATAAGTCCATATGGATGAGTTCCAATGGTTTTGTGGTGCTTACCAATTTCTTAGATTTAAAGGAACTTCGGACATGCTTGCCTTTTGCACATGCATCACACACTTTATCAGTTAGGAACTTGATTGAGGGGAGTCCTCGAACCAGTTCCTTTGATCTTAGTTTGTCAAGCAGCGAGAAACTAGCATGTCCAAACCTCCTGTGCCATAGTAGGGAATTTTCTTCAAGGGCACTGAGGCAGGTTAGATTGTTCCTGGGAACTGTATTGAGATCCACAGAATATGTGTTCCCTTTACGAGTTCCTTCCAAAATAACCTTCCCAGTGTTATTGTTTATGATTTGACAGTTTTCAGAAGTAAAACTTACAGAGTTTCCTTTGTCACAGAATTGAGAGATGCTTAGTAGACTGTGCATCAAACCCTCGACTAAAAATACATTTTCAATGGCGTAGGAACTTGACCTTCCAACTTTTCCAATTCCAATAATTTCTCCTTTCATGTTGTCTCCAAAGGTCACAGTTCCTCCATTGTAGGCTTCTAGTGAGAGGAATTTAGATTTGTCTCCTGTCATGTGTTTGGAACACCCGCTGTCGAGATACCACGAGCTGTTCCCCTTCACTAGAATCTGTAAAGAGATCAAAGGTTAGTTACAGGAACTCGGGTTTCCTCGAGTTCCTTTTCAACTATAACTTCAGACTTCTTAACCCATTTTTGTTTTACATAATTTATGTTTCTTTGATCCTGTTCCTTCATCTTGGAACACTCAGTACTTATGTGACTTCCACTTCCACATGAGAAGCAGACTTTTACACTAGGAAGATCCACATACTTCTTCTTATGACTATTTTTATGGTTAAAGCCCAATCCTTCTGTTCTCTTAGATTGAGCATTCTCAATCCATTTGGGAGGAACTTTAGGTGGTTGTCTCTGTGCCCTGGCCATGGATAGTTCCCTTTCCAGTTTCTCTTTTTGTTCCTTTGTGGTGATCAGATCTTTGTTTAAATTTTCTAAGTCGATGTTAAAAATTCCCATGTTGATTTCCAAGGATTTTGTAGGATCTAAACTTAAATTAAACATCTTATATTGACTGAGTTGAACTTGTAGAAGGATGTTTTCATTTCTAATTTTTTCGAATGACTCATTAATAGAGGTATTTCTATCTAGTAATTCAAAGAACCTGCCTTGGACATCAGATCTAATATTGTTCAGATAATTTATGTGGTCTTTACTGAGTTCCAAGGCTCTATCACTTTGTGCTTTTAATATACTTAGCTTTTTGTAATCATCTAGAGTTTCTAGCAACAGTTCAATTAGTTTTGACTTTGAGAGACACTGAAGAGTGGAGGAACTTACTTCTTCTGATGGAACTTGATCAGTTCCTTCTGTTCTAGCCATAAGGCAGAGATTTGCAGTTTCTTCATTTGGTTGTTCCTCATCGTCTTCTGAGTCTGTTGCTTCGCCCCATGCAGCTATCATGGCCTTCTTGAAGTTTGGTCTGTTGAAGGTAGACTTGTTAAAGCGATCTTTGACCTGTTCCTTCCCTTTTCCTCTGGTCTTGTCGTTCTCCCACAGAGGGCATTCACGAATTTGATGATCAGTTTCTCCACATTTGAAGCAACCTTGCTCAGTTTTGGAACTAGTGATTTTCTTGGCAAAGTTCCTTCCTTTCTGGTTTCCTGGTTTGAAGTTCCTATAGAGCTTTCTCATTCTTCTGACCAGCATGGCAGCCTCTTCTTCATCTGGTTCAGATTCATCGAGTTCCTCAGCCTTTAGAGCAAGTCCTCGACTTCTTGAGCTCTCGGGAACAGCAGCTCCAAGATGCAGTTCGTGTGTCATCAAGGAACCAGCAAGTTGTTCAATGTTGAACTTGGTGAAGTCCTTGGTCTCAAACAGTGCAGTGACCTTTGTTCTCCAGCGATCATCTTGTGGCATGCTTCTTAGTATTTTTCTTACCTGTTCATCTGTGGGAATGATTCTACCAAGAGAAACTAATTCATTGGTTATGTTAGTAAATCTAGTGAACATTTCTTGAATAGTTTCTTTTGGAAGCATCTCAAATCTTTCATATTTAGACATCAAAAGGTCAATTTTGGAACGCTTAACTTCATTAGTTCCTTCGTGGGTTACTTGAAGTAGTTCCCAAATCTGTTTTGCGTTCTTGCACCCCATGACTCTGTTGTGTTCATGAGGTCCAAGCCCGCAATGCAAGATTTTGACAGCCATGGCATTCATCTCATATTTATCAAAGTCTTCTTTAGAAAATTCAGACATTGGTTTAGGAACTACCTCGTTTTCAGCATTGGTCTTTGTTACCTCGAAGTCTCCAACTTCAATTACACGCCAAACTTGGTAATTTTCAGCTTTGATGAATATCTCCATTCTATTCTTCCAGTATGAGTAGAACTTGCCATTGAACATAGGTGGCCTTTGTGTCGAGTAACCTTCTTCCAGTTTCTCTTGTGAGTTCATACTTTCAGGAACTTGACTCAAACAGGGTTTCCTGTGTTTTGGTGAGTACTGGCTCTGATACCAACTGTTATTCCAGTAGGAACACGCACAAGAGGGGGGGGGTGAATTGTAATTAGAACTTTGATAAAGTTTCTTGCGGAACTTAAGAAACAATCAAGAAACTGAGAATAGAGAAGACAATAACAACAATTGTGAAAACTTCTTGATACTAATCAAGAAGAGAATTCTTTTATTATGGTAATGCCTCGATTACAATAATCTCTCCAACACAAGTTCCTCTCAAACTCGTGTTCCTCACAGTAATCTACTTCGATTACAACTCCTTAACTTCTCTCTCTCAGACTTAAACTCTAAGTCTAAACAGGATAACTCTATCCTTACTAATACAAAATATAATTTGTGTTTGGATAACTCTAGATATTAATAATGCTTTTGTGTGGATATAAGGAACTTAGGAACTTTGAATTAGCTAGGACACAAACTGTTTTAGAAAATCTTAGACAAAACGTTTTTAGGAAAGCAAGAACTCTCAGAATGTTTGTGTACTTTAAACCAAAAACGATTTCCCTTTTATAGTGTTTATCCTTAGGGTTAGTTCCCTTCAAAACCTCAACTGCTAACTGCCAGCACTTTGGTCTCCACGTCCCTTGACTTGAGGAACAAGGGGAAGACCACTTCCCACGTTCAGCCATAAAGCAGTTAGTGATTTGACTCAATCAAACCCTAAAATATTTCTTTAAAACAGATTTTATTTATCTACAAAAACTTAGGAGAATTTTTAGGAAAATAAGTTTTGTTTAAATAAAATAAAACGTAAATCTATTTTATATTAAATATGCAAAACTTGTTTTTATTTATGAAAATGTTTTCCATAAAAATCGCTTCCAATAAATGGTCTAATTAAATCATAAGTTCCTTGAGTACTCTATATACCATTAGCATAATTAATATTTACATAAAATTCTAAGTACAGTGGACTACCTAGACTTCATGTCTTCCCTTTGTCTGGAACTTGCAACTCAGAAGCTTCAGACGTTCCAGCCAAGGAACATTGATGAGTTCCTCTCTAGCTAACACAGGAACTCTTGGCTATGAGTCTGTAATAGTTCTTGTGGATATTCGGAACTCTTGATATGTAACTGTGTTGCTCCTCTTGTGACTTCAAACTGGAACAGATACAACTTCCAGCTCTGAAACTCCATTGACTGTTCCAAGTGTACCTCAGGAACTTCACCAGTTTATTCAAGTTCCTATCCTAATAGAA
This sequence comes from Spinacia oleracea, assembly GCF_020520425.1. Classification (NCBI taxonomy): domain Eukaryota; kingdom Viridiplantae; phylum Streptophyta; class Magnoliopsida; order Caryophyllales; family Amaranthaceae; genus Spinacia; species Spinacia oleracea. The sequence continues at coordinate 123,128,554 of NC_079490.1, forward strand.
ACTTGGGCATATGCCTGTTCAAAGTCATTTAGCAACCATAATCAGGAAGTTTGCAATATGTGTGTGTCATCAACCAAAACTTAGGAACAACAATACTACCTAGACTTCATGTCTTCCCTTTGTCTGGAACTTGCAACTCAGAAGCTTCAGACGTTCCAGCCAAGGAACATTGATGAGTTCCTCTCTAGCTAACACAGGAACTCTTGGCTATGAGTCTGTAATAGTTCTTGTGGATATTCGGAACTCTTGATATGTAACTGTGTTGCTCCTCTTGTGACTTCAAACTGGAACAGATACAACTTCCAGCTCTGAAACTCCATTGACTGTTCCAAGTGTACCTCAGGAACTTCACCAGTTTATTCAAGTTCCTATCCTAATAGAAACTTGGGCATATGCCTGTTCAAAGTCATTTAGCAACCATAATCAGGAAGTTTGCAATATGTGTGTGTCATCAACCAAAACTTAGGAACAACAAAAATAGTGGACGAAATTCAATTTTCTATTTCTTTTATTATTCGCTTTGCTTCATAACTCTTCCAACTCAATGTTCGTGCTCTCTAAATTACATCACCTCTTGCAATGTTTCAAACGAGTAGGAAATGCATTCAAATCTGTTAATTCCTACAATGATAAACCTGAAACTACAAACACACTATAAGGAGCACATTTGTACTAAAAATATCTCTGTAGAGCTCATTTGAGATCGAAAAGTACAAAGGGACAGGGGTAAAAATGTTAGGTTATGATACATATGACAATACATAAATCATGCGAAAAAACCATAAAGCCAGGAAAGCATATTATTTACACATAATCATTTAGCATAGAATAGATGCATACATGTTGTAGCGTGCCTTCCCTAGCTGCGCCCGAACCGAACAAGAACAAGTCTTTAGGACTCCAAATGTCGTCCCTCCGTAGATAGTCCACAGTACGTCCGAATCGGCCTCAAGTTAGACCAACTAGAATCGCCCTTAAGGTGCTTAGGATTTTCGGCTCTTATTGCAAGTGTATGGCTGATTTATATTTCAAAAACTTACCCTTTGAATACTTCAATCGTACCTGCAAATAATGACCCTAGGCCTTTATTTATAGAGGTATGGAAAAGGACCTGGAATCCTATTAGGATACTAATTAATTAAACTAGAATCCTAGTAGGACTCTAACTAATTAATTTTATCCTTTTAGGATTAGGAATTTAATCATCAAACAAATCCTAGTCAATTTAGGTTTCGTATGTGAACACAAACTCTACACGAGCATGACCCACGAGCGTGCAGGCCATGCCCGCGCACAGCCCACACGGCCGCTCAGCCCACGCGAGCTGCAAGCCCACGCGAGCAGCAGCACAGCTCGCAGCCCATTGCTGCGCGCGCTGCGCGCGCTGCCATGGCCTGCTGGGCCTGGCCTTGCGCTGGGCCTGGCGTGGCCTTGGCTGTTCGTGTGGCGCGCTTGGCTTGCTGGGCGATGGCCTGGCTTCGTGCTGGGCCCTCGTCCGGCAGGCCTCGTCCGATGCTTATTCGTACGATACGCTTCCGATTAAATTCCCGGTTCCGGAATTCATTTCCGATACGAACAATATTTAATATTTCCGATTCCGGAATTAATTTCCATTTCGAACAAATATTAATATTTCCGTTTCCGGAATTATTTTCCGATTCCGATAATATTTCCGATTCTGACAATATTTCCGTTTCCGGCAATATTTCCGATTCCGGCAATATTTCCATTTCCGATAATATTTTCCGATACGTACCATGTTTCCGTTTCTGGCAACATCTACGATTTGGATAATATTTATATTTCCGATACGATCCATATTTCCGTTTCCGGCAATATCATCGTTTCCGGAGTATTCATTTCTTGCTTGTGACGATCTCAGCTCCCACTGAAACCAAGATCCATCGATTCCGAATATCCATAGATAGAGTATTTAATGCCATTAAATACTTGATCTGTTTACGTACTATTTGTGTGACCCTACGGGTTCAGTCAAGAGTATGCTGTGGATTAATATCATTAATTCCACTTGAACTGAAGCGGCCTCTAGCTAGGCATTCAGCTCACTTGATCTCACTGAATTATTAACTTGTTAATTAATACTGAACTGCACTTATTAGACTTAACATAGAATGCATACTTGGACCAAGGGCATTATTTCTTTCAGTCTCCCACTTGTCCTTAGGGACAAGTGTGCATTTCCTAATTCATTTGTCGCTCGATGCTTGCTCTTGAACATAAGGTAAGAGTTGTCATCCTTATTATGTCCAGAGGTGTTTCTCGGTTTCAGAGTTCAACTGATCAAATAAACAGATAATCATAGCCTATGATTCATCCGAGCACGGCCATGCATTTCACAGTTTCTAGCTCTCCGAGTGGCCTTGTACAACTTTTAAGCATCTCATCCCGATTCATGGAAGGACAATCCCAATCTTGCGATCTTGAGATTAGACTTCGTTTGATAGGTGATTACCTGAGCGTTGCCTTTATAGCCTCCTTTTACGGTGCGACGGTTGGTCAACGTCAAAGCAACCAGTTCTCAAACAAGTAATCTCAAATCACTCAGGTATTGAGGATTTAGTGTCTAATAATTTTAATGAAATTTACTTATGACAGATTTTCATCTCTTACAGTAAAGTTTCATAGGTCTTGTCCGATACTAGTCTTCCCAAAGTAAGTATCTATGCAAATGATTATGACATTGCCATGTCCACATAGTTCAAGAAACAGAACTACTAGTCATCTTGCATTCTAGTCGTCTAACGTTTTCTATGCGTCCAATTTTATAGAAAACTCCGACTAGGGACCATTTTCAACCTTTGACATTCAAGTTCACTTGATAGACATTTCTTAGTCACAGGACTGGTCCTGACAGTCTATCTTGAATATATTGTCAAATTGAAGGGACTCATCATTTAATACTAAACCAAGATTAAATGGAATATGAAAATTCATTTCATATATGATAAATGTTCAACCCCAATGTTTTACCACCATGGGCCTCAAACCCATCTTCTAAAACAGTTCATGGAATTCAAAGCTATGCTTGATTTCCAGTGCTACAATGTGAGTGTTGTTTCTCACTTGTTGCATAGGTTTAGTTATCATGCTTTGCCAATCTTAATATCCTTTTCATCGAATGTTCTTCGAGATAGATGATAAGATCTTTTGAGTATGTTTATTTTGTGATCTAGTCTTTTCTTGCTTCAAGAGTGGTTCTACGCATTTTTTCAATGAAGAACCATCAAGCCAGCAGACATGTGATCTACCCAAGTTCAGTGAAGAACTCTTTAACATAAACAACCCTGTTTTATTGCTTCTTAGGCAATAAGTACTTTTACTTAAACTTTATAGGTTGCTAGTAATTCTTTGTTTGGAATTACTTATCCAAGCAGTTCACAGATATGTGGAATACTTTCCAGCTGTATCTTAGAACATAGAAATTAATATTTTAATATCCCACGCAACAACTCATGGTCTCCAATCCATGTTGCCATTTCAAAACACGATGCTCTATAGCTCGTCCTTATCAATGGTTAACTCCAAAGGGTCTTGCTTGATCATTTGCCAGTTTTTATGCGTGTAGCATCAATATTTAGCATATCTTTATTTCCTTGAATCAAGAACTATTCCTATGTACCTTTTCAAGTACCATAAGTATTCTTGATCTCAATCTAGTTGATCTTCACTTAGATCAATAGAGATTGGTATATGTTCGTCATGCCTAAAGTCATACGATACGTTTTTGGCGATCCTCATATTATATCATACATGATAAATTCTTTTGCAGAATAATTCCCAATTGAATTCTATTCATGTAACTTTAGCTCATCTAGTTTCAGTAGATACTAAATCCAGCTAAATTCTTTGACATATAATATAGGTTAATAATCTTACTTAGATCCTTTGATGTTTAACTTAGTAAATGCTTATACATAGTTCAAACATTCTTTACTTAGATTTATTCACATGGGTCGAATATCTCCAATGGAGTCTTTCGTGTTTGATTTAGTAAATGCCATTACTTAATCCAAAACATTAATATAAGATCTTTGTAAATAGATCTTAATACCCAGTATGTACTAAGTTTCGCCTTGGTCCATCATTGATGAATAATTTCAAATCTAAGTCATTAGCATTTGAATGTTATTTCACAATAGAGAGATATGTGTGTGATACACACAGGACCAATTAAGTTTTTATGTACTCCCACTAAACTTCTTATATATCTATAAGAATCATGTACATTTTATGAAACTAAAATACTTATTAGCTTCACTAAAATACATTTCTAATTCCCAATTGTTTGCTTAAATCTGTACTTAGATTTCATAAGCTAGCTTTCTTTTTCAAGCATTTATTTGGATCCACAAATCCTATGACATACCATGTACATAGTTATTCCAACATTTGATTGAGGAATAAGTTTTGTCATCCAATTGCCATATGTACCAATATGCAATCATTGCTTGATTTATAGACTTGAGCATTACGATTATGCATGAGGTTTCAACACAATCCACATCGTGAATTTGCTTGTAACCTTTAGCAACTAATCTAGCTTTGTGTGTTAACACAATTCAATGTTTGATGGTTTTTATCCTTAAAACAAACTTGCAACCAATAGGTGTGAAACTATTCTTGCAAATCAACAAAATTTCAATTTTGTCATCAAAACATTGAGTATGTTTTATGGCCTCTAACCATTTAAAACATTGAGTCTATATATGGCCTCTAACCATCTTTAGGGAATCTGGGTTTCGTCATAGCTTTCTTACAGGTCACAAACTCATTAATCTACATGATAATAGTTTGACTGCAAGTTGTAGGTTTCTTCATTATCTAATAGAAGAATCTCATAGCTTCAGTGACCTGAACTCCATGATTCTTTACTATCTAATAGAAGAATCTCATAGTTTCAGTGATTTGAACTCTATGCCTACTTGGGTATAGAACATCAAACAATAGAATATCAATAGCCACTTGAAAGTCCTTTGAATATTTTGTTCTCCTTGAAGCACTTGTAAGTCCTCTAAGAGATGTCTATTCTTTAAAGCCACTTCTAAAGTCCTTAAAGAATAAGTTCGGATTTTGTGAAGCACTTGGAATAGCCTCCGGAATGTCCGTTTATGTTTGTTGTTCGCCTCGAAGACTTTCGAGGTCTATTTTCTCCCACTTGTCATTTTGGAAACGAATCTCCAAAAGGACATTATTTCGAGCAAACAAACATTATGTTCTCAAAAATTCGTGGTAGAAACAATACCCTTGTGTCTCATTTGAATAAATCACAATGAAACATATATCTATACTTGGGCCTTAGTTTGTTGAATGACAAACACTAAGCTCACACTGAGTCTAGCAACTCTCTAGATATATATATTTGAAAAGATATTCTGATATTACTTTTCAATAGCTTTGACGAATTTGGTTTAGTTGGTGGTAGTTGAGCATTTTGTTTTAAAAATTATAGGAAAAGTCTTTATGATTCATCATTGATCGAATCAATTACTAATCGACTTCGATCATTCCAACTTAGATATGCCATATCTTATGGAGTAGATTGTGAATTTTACTACACACACTCATTGATGATCATTCTTGACTTAAGTAATCATCAACATGATCTTAACCTAGATTTTTATGATTTCTTGCCAAGTGGGATTTATACTTCTGAATCTTTGAACTAGCCAAACAGATTCAAACTTATATCACATTGAGTAAATAAACCTATATTCACTGAAATCTGTGTGAAATAATAAAGTCATAAAACCTTTCTTTAGCTTTGAACTCTATTGTCTAGGCGTTCTAACAATAGTTCATATCTTTTGTTACTTTCAACAAGTAAGACTAGCTTGTCTTGAATGATCTAGAAATCAATCAACTTTCAAAAGCCCATCAAAACAGAGCTTTTGAATGTTAACTTGTTGACATGGTCTAAGTAACAATGCCAAAGATTAGTGGAACACATATTAAGGGGTTGATTTGAACCTAGTAAAGTTCTTATTGTTAAAGAGTTGTTTGTTTTAATCAAGCATATTGACTCAACCCGTAATTGACCATTTCATTCAAATAAGCAAACAAACATTGTTTTTGTTTTTCTTGAATGTGAGTCTTTCTGTGTTTGTAAACAGAAATTTAGGTATGCTGATTATGGAACAAAATAGCCATTAAGTTCCAGCCTTTGAAAGGACTTAAAACAAACTAGATGACCCTACAACTAATGTAGCATTGCCATGCTTCATTTCCCACTTGTAGGTCATTAGTGTATCCTAGCTTCCATTGTTTGAGTTATTACCGAAATAAGAACCTCAAGCGGTATATGATACCAAGGAAGTTTGATTGCTAGGTCACTTCTCTTTAAACATAAACTTATAGGTAGAAACGGAATCGTAAATTCCTTTCATTTGTTCCTTGTTTTCCTATTTCTTGTACCCTTTCTTATAGTCTTAAGAATTGTCTTCTTTAGTGTTGACTTTTATACTTTGTTAGACATGTTCAATGTCACTCCGACAAAGTTCTTACCATTTTATGTTGAATATTAAGTTTCAACTAGATGATCTTTCCAGAAGCTTCTAAAGTTCTCTAAGCATCGATCTATTCGAATGTCTAGGGACTAGACTCATTCGAGAATTAAATGGACAAAGATATTAGGTTGTTAACCATTGGTAAAGCTGAGCGTATTAAACTCAATGCTTTATGATCTCAAAACTACAGTGTATTTTGAATTCACAAGCACCAATTGGTTTGCCATTCGACTTTGATGTTCGAAAACAACCATAAAAGTCGCTATAAGAAACGTACATTTTAAATTGCTCACTTTCTCTCATTTCCGTGAATCGTTCTTGGATTCACTACCAATCGAGGAAATTTACTGTTACCTTTCTAAAAGGGTTTACTGCAGTGCAAGATATTTAATTATAAACAATAATTAAAACATTCATTGAAGAATGCAAAGTCTAAACATTTATCATGAGTAATAACTTGAAAATTAAAGCAATCATGCAATTCAAACAAGTTATTAGCATTTTATTCGAATTTAATGTTCCGGCAGGTGTGAATAAAATGATTCCAAGATCCTAAAATCATTGAAGAACTAAGCACAGTTTGTCGACTTAATCCTAAAACATCTTAGGTAAGCAAAAGCCTTTTGCTAATAGTCTAGAAACTATTCTTGGTTGATAGGTACGTCTAAGAACTTATTAGGTAAACCTATCGATTTTGCCACGACATAAAAGGACTCCTTACTTATATCGTTGAGTTTCACCAAAACTAACATGTACTCACAATTATTTGTGTACCTTGCCCCTTTAGGACCAATAAGTAACACCTCGCTGAGCGAAAACTATTACTAGATTGATGTAAAGGATATCCAAGCAAGTGTATATTTTGGCATGGCACCTTTTAACTCAATTTTTAAGTTTGGAACTTAAGGCTCTTACTATGTTGGTTAGATTTTAAGTGAACTAAAATCCTTAATCATGCAACATAATCAAGCTTTGATCTCATGCATATTTAAGACATATTTAAAAGCGATAAATAACTTAAAACATGCATAAGATAAATGTGATCTAGTATCGCCCGACTTCGTCTTGAAGCTTCAACTTCAAAGTCCGTCTTGAAAATCTCCGTGGGAGGCACCATTTTCTTCAGATAGAATAAGCTATAATTAAAACTAATTACAACTATTTGATGGTACGCAGACCATATTTGAATTGAAAAACAACTTTGGTACTTTAGACCAATTACATTCAAATTAATGGTACGCAGACCGTATTTTCTATCCTATTTGGGCCATACTAGTCACTTCATAACCTGCAAAACAGTACATATACAATATATACCATTCACCCATTCATTATCATGAATGGCCCACATAGCTGGTTAGTAAAACACATTATGCATCACATAAACATTTGCAACAATTAATCAAGGGCACCAATAATCTATAAATTATTCAGTCCTTATTAATTCTAATCAAGTTGTTTTAACCTTAAGGATTTGTAGACCTAATCAAGAGTATATGACTAAAAGGGCTCCCACTTAAACCAATAAATTCATATGCTTTACTAATTTTAAACATAAAAATGTATTTCTAGTCTAACCGGAAACATACAAATTTAATTAAAATTTAAAGCTCATATAAGTTTATAATTGAATCCATAAATTTAATTTAATTTCAGTCGTATTTAAATTAATTCATGATTTTAATTTTAGTAAAATAATTAGAATAAATAAAATTTATTATAATTACAATATTCAAAATTCAAATCCAAGAAATTAATTTAAATTATTAATTTTAAAATTAATTAAAATTACGTAAGCTGAAATTTTCAAATTAAAATTTCAAAACTATCTAATCGCAACGCAACAACCCCACGCAACGCACGCCCATGGGCCACACGCACACAGCCATCGCTGGCCATGTGCACGCAGCCCATGCGCTGCGTCGCATCGCTGCTGCACCCCATCGCAAGGCATCAATCGAACACGCGAGCTAGTGCTCGCTGCGCGCGCCAGTGCTCGACGCAACAAGCATGCTGCCGCAGCCCATCGCTGGGCGCAGCGCTCGTCGCACGTCGCAACAGGCAAGCTGCTTGCCATCGCTGGGCGCAGCGCTCGTCGCACGTCGCAACAAGCACGCTGCACGCCTTCGCTGGGCGCAGCTCTCGTCGCACGCACACTAGCGCTCGCTGCTCGCTGCGCGCGAGGCTCCGCATGCTTGCGCGAGGCATTGCGCGCTGTGGCGCAGCACGCTTGCTGCCCACACGCGACTGCTCGTGCCTTGCTCTCGCCCTTGCCCATGCGCCCATTGCTCACAGCCCACGACACAAGGCAGGGTTGTTGCCTTGTGCTCGTGCACCATGCCCTTGCTCGCTGCATTCGTACCGCATGGGCGACGAGCTCCCTTGCTCGTCGTCGCATGCCCGCACTATACAACACCCCTTAAGGGTAACACGTAGCGTCCATTGCTTTGTGCGTGCAAGTTATATGAGCGAATCGCATAAAAAATTAAAAATTTATATTCAAAATTAATGACAAATTAATAAATAATATTAATTTCATAATTTTAGGGCGAAAAATCGAAAATTTATTATTTAATTGATTTCCGATTAACATGGATTCAAGTCTAGGTCATAAAAATTTAAAATTTATCATAAATTTACAATTTTTATGGTGGTTTTTAATCATAGGTATCTAATTAAATTATAACTAATTATGAAAATCAAATTAATTCTAAATTATTCCAATTTTCAACAAATGAATCATAATTACAAATTAGATTGCATAATTAACAAGGCTAGGCATTCAAACTTGTTAAACATATACAAGAGGTCAATCAAAAATTCAAGATTTATCAACAAGAATCGCAAATATTTAATTTAACATCTTAAATTTACGAAATTTTGCATTCGAAAAACTAAAACCTCCGAAAAGTCATAGTTAGGCTTCGAATTTGAGAATTCTGGGTTCAGCCGAAAATTATTATTTTTGTCAAAATTTTAGAATGCCTTTTATATGCGGAATTGACACAAAAATCACTCGATTTGGATGAGTAACGAAGAAACTGCCGAAAAAACTACGTACAAATAATTAAATAAACGCAATTTGCAATTAATTAACAATTACGAAAATTAATCACCCCTTTTAATTCTTGCAAATTTGTAATATTTAACCATGTTTATGCAATTTAGATTATGAAAATAATAAGAGGCTCGTGATACCACTGTTAGGTTATGATAGATATGACAATACATAAATCATGCGGAAAAACCATAAAGCCAGGAAAGCATATTATTTACACATAATCATTTAGCATAGAATAGATGCATACATGTTGTAGCGTGCCTTCCCTAGCTGCGCCCGAACCGAACAAGAACAAGTCTTTAGGACTCCAAATGTCGTCCCTCCGTAAATAGTCCACAGTACGTCCGGATCGGCCTCAAGTTAGACCAACTAGAATCGCCCTTAAGGTGCTTAGGATTTTCGGCTCTTATTGCAAGTGTATGGCTGATTTATATTTCAAAAACTTACCCTTTGAATACTTCAATCGTACCTGCAAATAATGACCTAGGCCTTTATTTATAGAGGTATGGAAAAGGACCTGGAATCCTATTAGGATACTAATTAATTAAACTAGAATCCTAGTAAGACTCTAACTAATTAATTTTATCCTTTTAGGATTAGGAATTTAATCATCAAACAAATCCTAGTCAATTTAGGTTTCGTATGTGAACACAAAATCTACACGAGCATGACCCACGAGCGTGCAGGCCATGCCCGCGCACAGCCCACACGGCCGCTCAGCCCACGCGAGCTGCAAGCCCACGCGAGCAGCAGCACAGCTCGCAGCCCATTGCTGCGCGCGCTGCGCGCGCTGCCATGGCCTGCTGGGCCTGGCCTTGCGCTGGGCCTGGCGTGGCCTTGGCTGTTCGTGTGGCGCGCTTGGCTTGCTGGGCGATGGCCTGGCTTCGTGCTGGGCCCTCGTCCGGCAGGCCTCGTCCGATGCTTATTCGTACGATACGCTTCCGATTAAATTCCCGGTTCCGGAATTCATTTCCGATACGAACAATATTTAATATTTCCGATTCCGGAATTAATTTCCGTTTTGAACAAATATTTAATATTTCCGTTTCCGGAATTATTTTCCGATTCCGATAATATTTCCGATTCTGACAATATTTCCGTTTCCGGCAATATTTCCGATTCCGGCAATATTTCCATTTCCCATAATATTTTCCGATACGTACCATGTTTCCGTTTCCGGCAACATCTACGATTTGGATAATATTTATATTTCCGATACGATCCATATTTCCGTTTCCGGCAATATCATCGTTTCCGGAGTATTCATTTCTTGCTTGTGACAATCTCAGCTCCCACCGAAACCAAGATCCGTCGATTCCGAATATCCATAGATAGAGTATTTAATGCCATTAAATACTTGATCCGTTTAGGTACTATTTGTGTGACCCTACGGGTTCAGTCAAGAGTAAGCTGTGGATTAATATCATTAATTCCACTTGAACTGAAGCGGCCTCTAGCTAGGCATTCAGCTCACTTGATCTCACTGAATTATTAACTTGTTAATTAATACTGAACCGCACTTATTAGACTTAACATAGAATGCATACTTGGACCAAGGGCATTATTTCCTTCAAAAAACATTATAAAATATGAACATATCAATTTGTAATGTTGAACAATTTTGGAAGCCTTCCGACGTTCTGATATTGGGATTTTTCTCCCTCATTTGTGTAAATATGGGGGGGGGGGGTTTATAGGGAAAGAGGCTGGAGAATGGCAGCATGGTCGGCGCCAGGCGGCGTTGGATGCCAAGTCCAGTTAGCGCCAGGAGCTGGGCCTGCTGGCAGAAGGACGCTGCTAGTTGTCCTTTAGGCGCGTTGGCATCTAAAGGGCAACCGTCCTTTTTGTACGTATGGTAACTAAGATGCTTTGTACTATTTCTTTGAGGTTAAGGGTGCTCTTTACGTCTACAAAAGTGACATTTTAAAATGTCTGTGCTAGGTTTTGCGGGTTGGCGCCGGGGATGCTCGGGTTTTTGGGTCGAATCCCGATTTTGGATTTGTTCATGGAATTTTGATTGGAAATGTGCTTCGGGCACCGATGTTGGTTTCCGTTTCGAGAGATTGTGTTTTGATTTTGGAATTTTGTTTTGGAATTGAATTCTATACCAAGTTTCGGGATGGGAACGGACTTGGGAAATGAATTTTGGATTATTTTGATTTGTAATAAGTTCATTTTATTTTAGCAATTGGGGCTTCCGCTCAGAGTTGCACCAACCTTGAAGCTAGTCTAATTTGGACTCGTCATCGGCCCTAAGGGGAGACACGGAATTGATGTCAACACTTCCAAACTTCGAGAATAAGCACCGAAATGATTGATTTCAAACTTTGGTTTATTGATTTGAGTTTAGGATTTGAATGCATTTTCTGAAACTTCAAAATCAAATTTTCTACATTTACCTCATACTGATGTGTTCTACATTCGAGGTAAAACATGGGGGCAATGATTCGGCCATTCTCCATACGGCTCCCGGTAAAAGTATTTGACCATTCCTAGACTATAAAACCTTGGAAATTGTCAATTATTCTCCCGAAATTCTTGTACATGGACGGTGTTCGCAAACATACGTGTCCCTTGGGCGGAGGCACCTTGTTCTGAACTGCACACTTATTCAAGGACCCTTTGACACCCTAAGCCGAGTTCCAGTTTTGCCTAAACCTTTAGCCTCCAACTAAGAAACTCAAACCTCTGATGAGGCTTTTTCCGTGTCGTTGAAATCGGAATCCACCTATCAAACAATATTTGTAAAATCCCTAAATCGGCACACTATATGAGTTATAGCGGTAAGTTCAAGTATCGTCCCAAGAGAACGGTTCGTTTTCGAGTTTATGATCAAGCTAGTTTAGAAGACTAATTTCAAGAATTCGAAACAACTAAGGAAATCAAACTAATTATGCAATCAATTGTGAAGGAGTTAGGGTATCGGGGGTCAAATCGAGTTTATTGGGGAAAAACAAGATGTTATGCAATCATGGCAATGCAAGGACATGCAAATTAGGTAGCACTACTAAAAAAACACCCTACGGAGTCGGACTTTTTGAGTCGCCTCAAAAAAATAGGCGACACATAAGCTTTTAGAGTCGCCTATTATGGAGTAGGCGACTCATAAGGCTCCATAAATCATAATAAAATACCAAATATAAGACTTACGTGTCGCCTGCATTTTATCAGGCGACACATAAGCTTTTGGAGTCGCCTTTTGTAGAGCAAGCGACTCGAAAAGTAAATGTTTTCGAGTCCCACACAATATAAAGTGCGACGTGTATACTTTACGTGTCGCCTGCTACATTGCAGGGGACATATATACTTTACGTGTCGCCTCTTACATTATAGGCGACACTATAGATTTGACCTTACACATCGCCTATGAGTATTTAACCGACCCATAAAGTATACGTGTCGCCTTTCGTTTATAGGCGAAACATTAGGTATTTCTTTCAATTTAGTTTAATATCCCTTCCGTGAAAAGTGTTTTCGGATCCTAATATACATCGCTTGTTAAATTCAAACCGACACTATAGAGTTGACCTTATTTGTCGCCTTTAGTTTACAGGTGACACCATAGCCTTATGTGTCGCCTTTTATTTATAGGCGACCCCTTAGAGATAAATCATATTTTTTTAATTAAATTCCCGTATCGAAGAAAGTATTAAGCCCCTACTTAAAAAAGAAAAACACAAAGGTCATAGTATAATTTAAGAGACGTAAAATAAGACAAAGAAAGCATTACATTCAAAAGTAAACCTCCAGGCTCCAGCCACACTCACGAACTCAAACCCTCCATCTTTCATTAAAAAAAAGAAAAGAAAAAAGGAGCACCACTCAACCCTCCAATAACTCACGAACTCGAAACCGCTCAACTTCCAGCAATACTCGCGAACTCAAACCCTCCATCAACACTCTAGAAATCAATATCCTCCATCAACAAATTGAGGAATCACGAAATCGCAGGCTAAAGGTTCATAGACAATAACTCAAGCAACCGCCAGAAGCCGTCGAATCAGGCAGTAGCGAACCCTATAAAAACCTTCTTCGGTTCGTCCCTCTTCCTCTTCTTTGTTCTTGTAATTTGATTTAGTGATTGTTAGTTACCTGTATTTTTTCTTACAATTAATTGATGAACATTAATTAGGTTTTGATATTTTTATTTAATTAGGTTGTGCTTGTTTGACTTGGGAACCCAAAAAACATAATTGCTCCCTCTCTGTTGTCGAAATTAAAGAAAAATAGTGTGAAATTATGGAAATTGTTAAATTTATTTTTGGGTTGATAGGGTTTGTTTTGTGTTCAATCTTGATTATAGCCTAATTGCTTGATTTTTGATGGTAGGTGTTGTTCAGTTTCGGTTTTAATAGGTAGGTAGTCGGGTTTTGTTGTTGTATTTTGTGGCGGGGAAGCATTTGCTCATGCGATTTAGTTCCCTCAATTGATGTTTCCTTAACCTAGGAGCCTTATTACTCTTCATTTCAACTGGTATGAAGTACTACATATCAAGAATGGACAAGTAAGCTTATTTCAGCCTTAAACATAGACTGTTTATCTTTGTATGACACTTAAACATGTAATCGAGTAACACGGATATCCGAGTCCGGGTAGGATAGGAGACAGTTGATCTGTAACACTTCAAGTCAAGGAGAACATTAACAAATTGTTGGGGGTAGATGAAAACACATAGATGAGTAACTGTTGTGTTCCCTTAATTATCTGTCCTATATTTAATTTTAGCAGTGATGGAAAAAAAGGAAGGTAAACATCCACTCATTACTTGCTTCCCTTCCTTCTATTGCCTGGTAGAGATGTGTTTGGCTGTTTAAAAGAATTAGAAGGGGTGATACCTTGATACATCCTTTACATTCCATCATTAGCTAGATCTATATAACTTGGGTTAGTTGGGTATATACAAATTACAGTGTAGTACTACTTGAAGAAGTATCTCAATATGTTGGATTGCCTTGAATCTCTTTATAAAAGGCATGTTGGGTTGCCTTGAACCCTTTATAACAGCATCTATTCTCTGGATGTTCAGTACTATGAGCCAAATCTCAGCAAAGATTCAGTGTTAAAGCCAAGAGGTCCTGCTTTTCTTCCCTTGTTATCACTTAGGTAGTGAATCACTGAATCCCCTACTACAATCACACTCTACAAGTGTGTGATGCATCCTGAAATTGTTATTGATTGCCCAGCAACTTTCTGCCCCTCTTGCATAAATATATTGTACAGTACATAATATGGTAAAGTCCACATGAAGTTTCAACTTTGTCCAGAACCAGTGCAACTCAGCCTAGCAGTAGCAGTAGCAGTAGTACCCGCCCCCTCAAGCATGATGTTTGAAAGCAGTTGTTGACCATCTATCTCGTGTCCTGCAGCTCCCCTACTGCCTACCATGATCATCATGCTAATTATAAGCAGCAGAATACTAGAATTCTTCATCTCTTCAATTAATTATTTTTACTTGATCTATATTTGTGTCTTTGCTTTTATTTTTTAATTAGCTCAATCGCCCCTCTCTATTTAACTTATAGAAAAACCACATGTATACGTGTGTACTCTATTAACAGCTAGTTGAAACTGTATCCACGGTAAGATTACATTATTGATTATATGATTGAGTTATTAATTGAGTGTATGGATAATAAGGCTACACGTTGTAAGTAGTGTGTAACTTGCATTTAGATTCTTACTCAACTATGTTAAGAGATCTTTATCCAGCTGCAAACTACTACAAGAGTTGCCAGAATATGATTTATCCTACCAGTAACTTTAAACGTTCACAATAATCATGAAACATAGGGCTTCTGTACACTTTTCAGAAAGAAACACTAACATGGTTCACTTAGATATATCTTAAAATAAATGTTGTACTGAACAGAAGCAACATTCTGCTTTCAAAATCCTAGAAAAATTGCAGTTCCATTTTTTCAGAGTAGCTAGTTTCATTGGTTTAGAGTAGTTCATCGGGTAATTCTAGTATGAATAGAAGCAACATTAAATTAGGTGGGTTGTTTTTACTTTGATGTTTAGGGAATATACGACTCTAATGAATATGGATAAATGATCTCGGTAAACAAAGCTAATTTGAAAGGTGGTTAAGGTAAATTTTTATTAGAGTATATTAGTTGTTGTGAGAATGAATAAAGACCCTATTTATTTATGTATTGACATCATTATTTTATTTTATTTTAGTTATTATATGTGGTTAAGTGTCCTCGTCCTCAACAAGTCCGACCATTATGTCATGAAGTATATGGATAAAATAGTATCAATTGTATCGAAAAAGGAACGTGATTTCAAAGGTAATTAACGCATCATATTTTTATCTTTAAATATGCACTTGCTTGTATGAGTGTAATTGTGTCGTTGCTAATATATCTAGGAATTTGATTTTGTGTTGTAGCAGTTCACTCTGGAGGCATATTCTCAAGAAGTTATCAATGATGTTCGTGAAAGATGGTGTAGATTTTTCATTGATAATTTTCTGTAGTTAATTAATTTCAGTTTGATACTTAGTGGACATAAACTTCTTAAATTCGTGTCCAGCATTTTCTAACATGTAAAAATACACAAGTATTATGTATGACTTTTATCAATTTTGGTGATTACATTTTATTGGCTTGAATTTTTTTATTTATGTCATTTAATGTCGATTGGTTTGAATATTGGTTTAAATATCTAATGTGGCCATTTAGAAAAATTGTGACACGTCTACAGAATTGTTGGCATCTATTTGTGTCACTTCTCAATTATATAGGCGACACCATAAAGTAATATATGTGTCACCTCGTAAGAAACAGGCAGCGCCATATAATACATTTACATCACCTTAAATGAAGCAAGCGACACCGTAGAGTATCATATACATCGCCTCGAACAAAGGAGGCGACTCCATAGAGTATCATATGCATCTCCTCAAATAAAGTAGGCGACTCTAAAGAGTACAAGATGCGTCGCCTCTATCGAAGTAGGCGGCACCATACACTATCATATGCATCGCGTCACATGAAATAGGCGACACCATAGAGTACCATATACATCACCTCAAACTAAGTAGGCGACGCAGTTGAGTACCATATGCGTCCCCGCAAATGAAATAGGCTACTCAAAACAGTACATACAAAATCATAGATTTCCTCTACGGAGTCGCTTGTAACATTAGAGGCGACACATAAACCTCCCTACAATGTCGGGTCACAGGCGACACGTAAAGTGGGTACCTATAGAATCGCCCCCTGTGGAGTCGCCCATGAGGCGACTCTATAGGTGGTTAAGAGGCGACTCCAAAAGTGTTTTTTGTAGTAGTGTAGCAACCAACGAATATGGTCCGGCACCCATTTCGGTTAGCGAACCTTGCCAAAACCAATCCTAATGATACGCTTTCGCGTCACCCTAGAATTAGAATGGGAATCTAGATCACCTAGTTACTTCAAATCCAACATAAATTCTCAATCTCTTGACAAATCCATGAAGGAAGCCCCAATTCTAAAGACTAGCCTAGCATTTGCAACTACTAAGCTATTCTAACATGGAATCCCAAAAATTGCATATCACACTTTAATTGAATCAACAATTCTACATAATACCTCTACATTCCCCAATTAATCCCCAATTATCACCCCTAACCCTAACTAAAAATCTACTCACTACTCATTATGCTAAGGAATGGAATCAAGGAATTTCTCTTAGCCATGGGATTGAAAACTAAATTGAGAAGCAAGCTAACAATTGAAGTTGAATAGAAGAGAATCAAAGGCAAAATCAATCAACAATCAACAAATTCAAGAATTAAAAGCAAGAAATTAAGGAATCAATTAAAAGAAGTAGAAGAGAATAAGAGGAAGAGAGATTACAATGAATCTTCAAAAATTCTGCAAATAATCTTCGAAATTGAATTCTACACCAAGGATTCTTGATTTTCTCTCTCTAAAATCAAAGCATAAAAGCTAAGAACTCACTTCTAAAATCTGAAAACTAACTATGAAAAACTTTCTCCCAAAAATAAAATAAGAAAATGTATTTATATGTTTCCAAAAATAGAATTTTAAATCTTAAAAAGAGCCCAGCCTGTGTCGGTGTGCGAACGCACATACCCATGTGCGAACGAACCAGTGTGGGCGCACAAAAATCTTGTGCGAACAAATAGAGCGACGAATCACTTCCTTTGTGTCGTGCGAGCGCACAAATAATCTGTGCGATCGCACATACCTGACTTAGCCAATTTCTTCAATTTTTCTCGTGTGGTCGCATGGCTTTTCTGTGTGTGCGCACAAAATCTGGTGCGAGCGCACATAAATCCTGTGCGATCGCATGCAAAATTGGGGAGTTCCTGAAAAGTGTTTGCGTTTTTGTGCGAACGCACTCAGCAACTCGGTCGCACGGCCTGTTTTGCCTTCAATGTTTCCACTTTTACATGGTGCGAGCGCACACAAATCCTGTGCGATCGCACAGGGCTGCTTCATGTCCATTTCTACTCAGTTTTCCACATTTCTTCAATATTTTCCTATAAAGCATAAAAGTGGAACAAGAACATATAAATGTCATAAAAACTACCTAAAATCACCAAAAATCATAATAAAATAATAAGAAAACCTAAGCTTAGAGAGACATAAATGCCGCTCATCAACCTCTTTGGAGGATCACTAAACCTCATGCATAAATCGCCAATTCAGGGTCATTATTTAGGAGTGCCACTCCGTTCGATTCAAAAACCCCTAAATACGCCTCACGCAAAAAGAACATAACCTCTTATGATGTCCAACCAAGGCGTTATAATGCTGACATTCTGGGTCATAAAACCTTGGTCATTCCCAAAATCAAGAGTCCAAACCAGTGTGTCTTAATGCTGAATTACCAAGTCAAACTTCCAAGTAAAAACCATCAAATGAAATTTTTAAATACAATCTCAAAACTTTTATTCAAATTTCAAAACTTCAAATACAATCCCGAATCAAAACCTAGGCATACAAAATTTCAAATTCCAAATTCAAATTACAAACTCAAGTCCTATAGTTTTAACTCCAAATTTAAAAATGGTTGCCACCCGTCCTTCAAATACAAGTCCAAAATATGAGTCAAAAGTGTTTCCTAAAAAAGACAAAATAAAACCAAAAAAATTCCCTTCCAGAGTTCAGTGCGGGCGTACGTCTAGGTTTACATGGGTGCAACACAAACTCCGTGTGGGTGCACGGATGAATGTTGGAAGAAGGACCGTTCCTTGGGAATCGAGCGGGCGCACGCCTTTCAGGCGCGGAAGCTTGTGTGTTGGCAGTTAGGAGACGTGAGGGCGCACGAGATGACCTTTAGTTTGAATTTAATTTGTCTCAAAAGAAACCGTGCAGGCTCACGGAAAGCTGTGCGGGTGCGCTGTCAACCAGGAACTTTTAAGATGCTTATTCCATGAAGATGCGGGCGCACGTCCTGTGTACGGGTGCACTGCATGCCTTAGCCTATATTTCTCTCTCAAATGTATCCATATACCTACAAAAGAAGAGTAAAAGCATAAAACTGGTGCAAGACTAAGAAAAAAAGGTCTGACACTAAGAATTATGATGATTGAAACAAATAACTAAAATGTCATAATACATCAAGAACTTTGAATTAAACTAAATAAAAAGAACGAGAAAACAAGAGCTAAGAGAGACATAAATGTCGCCCATCGCCAACACCAAGCCCTTAGTTCACAAAAAGGAACCGGGCGAAAAGACAAAAGTACAAGGCCCTTTGGTGGTTCCCCTTTGGGACATCCACCTTGGCAAAATGAGAAACAAAGCGGGAAAGATCACCTACCCTCCAAAATACAATAGAATTCAAGATCGGGGGATCCAACCCCAAGAACCTCTCAAACGCACAGAAAAAGTGTTCCTCAACACTTGGCATGCACGGATCTTTTGAACACGGCCACCCAATTATAGCACCAAATTCCTATGTAAGGTGACAAATTACATTTTATCTGAATTGAAAAACATGATTACTTGGATCCCACATGCTTAGGCCAGCATAAAGCAAGTTTGGATCAAGCTTAACAAACCTAAGGGAAGTCCGCTAGGTTCATCATATCCAACTCTCTTTTTTCTAATTTGCTCAAAGAACTAAGCCACTCATTTATGGTGTTTTCAAAGGTTTGAGACATGGTGGAAGTAGAAGAAAATGAGCAGAACCAGGGTGTTATGAATCAAGCTCCCAAACACCCTCAAGAAATGAGGATTGTACAAAGATGTACCAAGTAGCAGGCCATGTGCTTGGCGCCGGTCATGCAGGTGACGATCGAAGATCTTCGTCCCTTTAAGAGTATAAGCATTCATAATCCAACATTCAATGTCATGTATCGGGCGTTATAATGCCATTGTTTCGTCCAAATTTTACTGGAATCTCCGAAAAGCCGCAAGTCGTGCATCAACCATTTAAAAACAATTCAAGTCTAGCATCCGGGTCAATATCAGGTTTTCTTTTCAAAAATCATGCGTGGTTTAAATGAAAAAGACTCTAGTCCTAGATCGGCGTCCTAATTTGAGTCATCAATAGCATTCGCAAGAGTGGAATATTGTTTGAGTTGCGCTTTTTTTATCCAAAAAACCCTATATCAAAGTGGGTGCTTATTGTGTGTATGTATATCCAAAAAAATGAGGCAACTTTTATTCATTTTTTATGCATACATTTTGCCTTAAATTTCAACTCACACACAACACGTACCAATTCAATTCAGACCCTACAAACAAATTCAAAACTCGTAACAAATATTCAAACCTCTCCCAAATACCATATCTAAAATTCAAAATCCAAAATTCAAACAATACAAATGCCAAATACAAAATACAAAATACAAAATCCAAATATCCAAATACCTAGAAAATACCAAAATGCAATATCAAATACAAAAATCCCCATACAAAGCTTCCAACACTAGCAAAGCTAGATCCCGCCACCATGCAGGATCAGTCAGAATCATCGGTCTCAACGGACGTAGCAGGCTCCTTTCCCTTGTTGATTAGCTACTCTAGCTCCCACACCATCTCATTCCTCAAAGTCGCAAGCTCCTTCCCCGATGGCTCCAAAATACCGATACCGCCAGGCAACCATACCTGATGGTCATACATGGAACTCTGACGAATGGCACCTAAAGGACTCCCCTGGAACATCTAAGTCCCCTTGTGGAACGATAACTAATGATACATCTGCTGGGAAAACATATATTGCATCTGGCGCAACCGCTCCATCTCCTGAGCTGAGAACATGTCGGCATACCATAAAGGAGTCCCCAAGGCATCTAAGTCGATCCACCCATGCTATATCCACCTATCTCTCCATAGGTGAACGAAGACCTTTCAGGCTAGGCAGAAGAGGAAGGAATATCGCTCGTAGCGGTGACATCCAAAAATCTTTGGGAATCACTCATAGGAGGGCCGAGATCAAGATCAAGACTCGGCTCAGACTACTTTTTCTCCTCTGCATAATCCTCAGCACGCCGGGACGTCTGGGCCGAATCACTACGAGATCGCCTAGAGTCTTATTCAAGATTAAAAAGGGCAAGCATCAACACACATTGTACAAAATAAAAATCAAGCAACACAAGAAACAAAAGCTCATAAAGCGGTCATGGCAGTGATCAGCTTCGTCAGCTGAACACAGTCATGCTTCAGAGAGTCAATCACTGTCATCCGATGTGAAGTATCCATATACAATTCAAAGATTAACTTGAAGTTACAAAATACAAAGAATAACAAGTTCAAAGTTCAAAAGGCACTCACGGGAAGAAAGTCCTCAGACATGGCCTCAGTAGACAACCTATCTGAAGGAAGCACCAAGGGAACTAGCATCTCTACTGGCCTCCCATCATCGTCAATAAAGAGAAGGACTCTATCAATATGAGGTTTATCATCATGTCCTTCCTTGGTCAACTACAAGCAAGCAAGCGGGGTCAAACAATACAAACCGTTCAAGAATGACAAGTACAATTTGACAAAATATAAGCTTTTAGCTTACCCGCAACTTGTAACAAACAGCCAAAGCAAGATTTTTCCGATGGATCTTATAGTTAGCCCGATAAACAACAAAGTCCCTCTATGACCGACAAAGTGATGTCGCAACCCAAAAATAAATATCCTTCACCCGAGCACTGACGACCTCGTTAATGTCAAACATCATGGACTGTAGGGATCATCGGAGACGACCAAGTCATCCGAGCTATGTTGATGAGCCACACGCTTTCCCAAGCACCACATGTCGCAGCGAACCCCAAGGACCAGCACCCTCGCTCATGCAGGAAGCGAGCCTGAACAACCTCTATAGGCATCGGAACCCCATCAAAAGGGAGGAATACAACCTACAAAAATAATCAAGCACAATGAAAGTACAGTTCAAAAGCAGCATGAAGTTCAGGACTTCTTTGAACACAAGCCAACCTCTTCAATCGGTGTAGTCCTCAACCCTATGCGGGTAAGGTGCATGGTAATGTCCAAGCGCTCCGCCCTAGCCCACGAAGCAGCAAACGGGTAAGGCACATGATGTGGGCGAGCAGGGGCCCAACTAGGGAAATTCTCCTACGCCCATATCGATCAAACAACAGGGAACAAGTGAACCCCGTCAAGCAATACAAGTAAAAGTACAAAATTCAAAAGAAGTCACAATACCTCCAGCACCCTCCATAGAGCATCCATCAAAACCCAATCCCCAAAGGAAGTCCGTGAAGTAGCCTTTATCTCCAATAATAGATGGTTGTAGGCCAAGCTACCCCAGCTATACTCCAGGATAACCTTCATCTCCAAAAGCCCGCAAGTAGCGTGTTGGACACGGCTACTCCTGTTCGGAACAATCATCCAACAGATCAACACAAGCAGAAAAAGCCACACCTTCTGCTCCTTTGTAGCTCCCTCCATGGTCACGCAACCGCAGTATGCACATCTGTTGGGATTGACAATTAATCAAATTATCAATGCAGAAACATTGTCGAAACTAGAGTCCATGTAAAAGTATAGATTAAGAAATACATACAATCGATGTGGGTATTCCTACTTACCTCAAGAACACGAATAGGAACAGCATGCATAGTTCCTCTACAATAGTCCACCGATATGTTCATATCCGCCTTGATTTCATTAGCTTAGAACTTCCACAAGGTTTTTAGCTTTTTGGCAAAATCTCTGTTTGGAGGCAAACGGAAGATTAGGGTTCTTAGTTTCCTCTAGGGTTAGATTGAGTGTAGTATGGAAAACTTAATTAGGTTCTTAGAATGACCTATGGAATTTTATAGCCCAACCGAAAAAAGCACAAAGGATATGGCAAGAGACCCTTGCAAGCCACACTCATACGGCCGCACGCGGACCTGCATGGCATGGGCCTTGCAAGGTTCGCTGCTGTTGCTACTACTGTTGCGTAGTGCTGGCGCACGCCCATGGAAATGGTCCGTTGATGCCTTTGCATAGTGTCGTAGCGTTTCTCGTTCCCTTTTCGTGTAGTGTCTAATGCCTTACGACTATTATATATCGTATAGTACTTGACGATCCAATGTCGTACGATACGATTACTCCTTCCGCCCAGCTTACAAATATATGCAATACGATATATGATTCCAATACAACGTCCTATCGTATATTTACGTTTTCCGAACTAAATTCCCGAATAGTTATTAAATAAATTATCTATTCATTTAATCTGGAGATCTATTTTATGTCATTAGTGTGACCTTCACTAGTAGGAAAAACCCCTATTGCAGCTCCCTTGTTGTAGTGTACATGTATAAATTAGCTTCAACAAGTAGTCAGCCAATGCGAGTCAAACCATGTAAAGGGTTGATACAGCGTACAATTGTAGTATTCACTGTAATAATTGTTTTTGTAGGGGGCATTTTTGTGTTCGCTGTAATAGCCTGGATCCTGTTACAACGTACATCTCTTTGTTCCCTGCAACAGGTCAGTCTCAAAAATTTGTTCGCTTCAAAGAATTAAGACTGGCTCGCATTGCAGGGACTTTGAATTTTATTTCAGTTTCAAAATTTTCATTCCTCTCTTCTTTCCTCGGCTCTACCAGAAACACCGCACTCGTTGTCCCCTTGTTCTTCTTCGATCTTCCTCTCTGCTTTTTTCACCTTCCCCCCTTCTTCTTCCCTCTGCGTATTTTCTCTCTCCTCTGCTTCTCAGTCACTCACCTCTACTCCTCTCATCTGGTCCGGCAGAAAAATATTTTACAAGCAGACATAGCTTCCCGTAATTCAACCACGCAGACTTAGATTGCAGGGATTTTACAAGAAAACCTAGCACGACGGCACCATTCCCTTCTCTTGCCGGGATTTTAATTTGGAATTATGTTTAGGAAATAAGGGTTTGTGAATTAGAATTTGGAGATTTGGGAGTTAGGGCTTTTCGTATCGGCGGCAAAGCACCACTCGCGCGGAACCACTCCATAACAGCGGCGTGCCCCTAGTGTTGGTCGACGGAGCAAGCTAGGTCTGGTTTTTATTTTTGTATTTTCAATTAAAATTACTAATTAAATTGCATTTGAATTATTTTGTGCAATTATGTTTTATACCTTTGAAGCTTGGATTCTTTAGGTGAAGTTAGGTCTATAATCTATTAGGAGATCAATAGAATGATCTCATTCTTTGATTAATCCTTCATTGACTGAAAGCTTAATACAATCCTATTTGTTTAGAAGACATTATGTTTACATTTATCAACTCCATCAAGCCACTAGAATTAATGACTGAAAGTTAGTATTTTTGTTTTTATGATTGTTTGGTATGCTTTGAAATGTGTTTATTATTTTTGTAGGGTCCAACTTGATTAGAGCTTAGCTATTAGCCTATTACCTAACCGAGTGGATAATTAGTACTATTGGCTAGAATGTGCTATAAGGGTTTAATGTATTACTTTTAGATGCCTCATCTGGAGGATCATATATAACTCTTGAGGTTGATATTGGATATAGTAATTTTTGTTATAACAAGTACCTGTGTTTGGATTAATGGTGGGTTGATCATCCTGTGTTTTTTGTTATCTATTTCATCCTCTTTAGGATAGAGTTCTGTCTCGAATTTCTTATGTCACTCTTGCTTTCAAAAAAGGAGAAGGCTTTGTCTCAGCACTGGTCATTTGAATGACATTTATTTTGGGATAGTGACATAGTGTTTCAGCATTGTGTTGAGAAGTTATTAATGGATTTCCTAAGGTAAATGTCACCTGGTGGGAAATGAGGAAAGTAGATTCTGCTCTAAAGCAGACATGAAATGGATGCAAGTAGCATCTACCTGGCTGAGAGCTTATAACTCGAATGTGCAACAGTTTTTATAGCACTCTTCACGGACCATTTTTTGTTTTGTCCTTAACGTCTGATTTTGCTGGTTTAGAAGAGCAGAATGTTTGCAATTTTTTTTTTTTAAAATTGACTGAGTTTTGATTATTTTTGTTTTATGATTGTTGTTGGCTTTGAAATGTGTTGATTTCTGTAGGGCTTGATTTTTTTATGGTTCAACCTAATTGAGTCAATAATTAGTATTCATTAGCTATTCATTATATGATCATCAGCGCGTTGCATTTGTTCCTTTGGTTTAGTAATCCAAAGAGTTACTAAATTACAGCTTGCCTGTCGTTTCCATTGGCGTGGGGCATAGCTCGTATGACAAAGCATCTGTAATTTAGTAACTCTTTGGATTTTTTACATTTGGAAAGTGTATTGAGTGCAAATCAGGATCAAGTAGCTGATAGACTAATAAGTATGTTCTGCATAGGAATTAGAAGCAAAGCAGAGAAATGAAAGTAAGTTGAGGGGTAAGAGTGTAAGACGCACAATCTATGTACAATTATCTGCCAAGCCACTGAATATCTGGTGGCTATTGTATTTGGAATAATGTATTCCAGTTCATTACTATGTATCAACTATTGTGACTACATAGTTTTGCTGCAGCAGCTCACATATAATTCTCCAAGTGACTATAGTTCCTGGCCTTTATATACTTAATGTCAATTATGTCTTTTTATACTGAATAACACATAATACACAAACAAAATGAGAATACAAAAAAATGAAAATTTAATTGAATCTATGGGTGGGAGTTGTGTATCTTTTATTCTTTATGTCTGGAAATGTTGCTGACATGTAATCCAGCAAAAGAAATAGTTGACAAAAGAAATACTGCCATAAAACTCCCTCACTGTATGATAGTGCTGGGCTTGGGTGCATGCTCTTCTATGTGTGTATTTCTGTATGTCATGTTCCCAGTTAAAATCTTATAAAAGTCTATTTTAAATTCATGTTTACTTGTCTATTTTTCAGAATTACTTTAAGGAGAAAAAAGCTACAAACTCTCTAATCTCTATACGAGAGTGAGAATCAAAAGACAGAGGACGAGTTGTTCCTCGAGGCCACAGGTAGATGGACTGACAAGGGAAGAGTATTTGGTATGGGAGCATCAACAGACTCATACTATGAGAGACCAGGAGTTTAAGAGAGGAACGCAAAAATAGTATAGAGGGTTCTTCAATACATTGATGAGAAAGCTACGTGCAAGGGGCACTACTGGTATGCAATTTTCTGGTTTTTAGTCCTATCTTTTTAGGATGAGTCCGAAAATTCAGCTCGTATCTTTTAGTTTCCGTCTTTTATTAGGTATATGCCGCTACAGCCTCTAGTGTCGGTCTATGTAAGCACATTTAATTTAAGGCTCATTGGGTCGTTATAGGTCATATTTATGAATAACTTCCTTTGATTTATAGCTAACCTAAATAATGCTTTTATGGTCTCCATTTACGGTGCGACATTTAGCGAGCATCAAAGCGAACTAATTCTCAAACAAGTAATCATAACTACTTAGGTTTTGAGGAATAAGTTTCAATCAAGAATGATTTATGAGATGACTTTAATATCTTGAAATGTTCTCATGGTCACCCCGTAACACCCCAGTATTTTTCTAAAATAATGTTTTGTAAAGAAATTGGTTTATATTACTACTCAACTTTTATTTAACTTTATATCTATTCAAAGGGAAAGTTTATTCTTATATCCGATTATTTTACAGCTTGATTTTCTAATTACTTCCATTTAAATACTAATCAAAAGTCGTTACTATCATATTTATTCCCCAAATAAAAGAAACAACTTTATTCCTCTTAATTGTACTAATTAACCGTGCATAGTGGAGCTTTACTTCTTTGATTCTTATTCTTATTAGATTTATAACCTCCATTGACTCTCCATTTCATAACACCCAAAGTGAGCTTAGACTTTTCATTTCTTATTCCCCTTCCTGCTTTTCTCAACCGTGAGTCCTACCCCTTTCCCTTCTGTTTTTGTTTCTCCTTCACCAAAAAAAATATCAAACAACATAAAGTACTCTTACTCTTCTTGCGGGTCATAATAGTTTTGTAAGTGTTGCTTGTCCAAACGATCGATTTACAAGGTTGGTTTTACCCATTGGTTTGTCTATAAGGAGAAGAGCGTGACGGTTCCGAGGCGTGATTTCGGTATTCTAGCACTTCTCTCGTTGGTCGAGGTAACTAGTCGTACTCCTCGTTTACGTTAGATTAGGGAATTAAAATTAGTAATTTTAATTAGTCTAAGTTAGGGATATCAAGTGATTAGCATCCAAATACGTTTTGTAGATTATATTCTTAATATTTAAAGCATGCTCGGAAATTGTTTTGAGTTTCATACAATCATGACTTTATGTAGTAGGTGTCGTTAAGGTAAGGTTATATGTGTGTTGTTGTAGCGTTGTCAACGATTTTATACTCGGAGGAGTGTAGCTTGTGAGAGTTTCACTGTCTTTAGTACAATTTTGTCAAGCTTTACGCACCGTGTGTACTGTGAGTATCTTTCCTACTTACAGTAAGCCTTGTGCGCGTGCGCAGATGACGAGTAGTCGAGTTGGTTGCTTGGCCTTGTATTGCGTTGTGTGTGAATGAGGCTAATGCCATGCGATACTGTTGTTGGGTTCGATGGGCAAGAGTACATTTAAATTGTTAATGTATGCAAACAATAGTAGAAAAAATGTCATTTACAACCCACCATTCGCAACACGCGTGATAAGTGATAGTTGCGAAATGTCTCTAGTCAACGCGGGTCAAAAAATTAATGAGATTTTAGCAACTTTTATGGGTTCTAAACGCAGCGAATCAACGGCAAAAAATAAAATAAAAAATTCTCGCAGCGCAGGAAGAGTGGAAGTTGCGAATAATCCTTTTCTACCCTCGTCTATCGAACTCTCCGCCCTTCCCTCATTCCCCCCCTCAAACCCCCCCCCCTCTCTCTCTCTCTCTCTCTCTCTCTCTCTCTCTCTCTCATTCCATCAAATGCACACTTCGTTAAGGTTGGAATTCTTCGTTTTCACCGGCGTTCGTAGGAAAGTCTTCGTTACTATCAGGGTTGAGCAAAATTCGGTGCCGATTTACGCTCTTACCAAAAATTCCAGAAATTTGGTCATCGTTTAGTGTTTTCCCACTAGATTTTGGAGCATTAAGGTTGGATGTCCTCGTTATTATCAAGTATTTTATGGTTTATTTTATCATCAGATCTGTGATTTTTGCTACCAATTTTACTCTACCAGATTTTCTTGATTTTACACAAAAATCTCAAACGAAGGAGAACAAGAACTCGTCGCTCTTTACCAGGACGAGTTTCCAAATTCCGACGCTTTCGATGCCGCTGCTATTGATATGTGTGTTTTATATAGAGTTTTTACCCCCGTCCCTTAGTACTTTTCTGCATCAAATGGGCTCTTAGGAGTCGTTTTTAGTACTAATATGTGTTGTAATGTGCCTGGAGTTTCAGGATTTGTTCGATGAGAAATTAGCCTTTTTAGGCTCGTTTCGCAATGATATAGGCCACTACACGGACCCCGAGTAGGTTCGGGATGATTACGGTCGACCCTTGGGAGCCTAGGATGCCTATGTTCGAGCCTCGAGAGTTAGACTTGGTGCTTTGAGTGAAGGACGATGTATTCTGCGAATCGCCCTTTGAGTGGAGGGCGGAATGAGAAAACCGGGCGAAGAAAAAGACTTCTGAAAGTTTCAACACGCGCCGGATCGGGCGGAATTTCGCCCGATCGACCTGCTTGTCGAGCATAATGCCCGATCGGGCGGTCGTCTGCCCGATCGGGCGGCGCCAACCTCTATGCCTTTTTCGCGAGTTTTATTTCCGATTTTGAGTTGTATTTTGGGCAAACTATAAATACTAAGCCCTTTTATTTTTAGTGACATCTTATTCCTTAGTTTCAAACACTTAGTTTTATTCTCATAGCTTAGTTTATTCTCTCAATTTGTTGCAACACTTAGTTTTTAATTTCAATCAAAAATTCAAGCTTTCATTATTCATTGTTCTTCATTTAGGTATTAATTCTTACTTTGCTTTATTAGTTTGTTTTTAATCATGTTTTCAATAGTATTAATTGTTTTGTTTATTGTTAATATGAGTGAGTAGTCAATTTTCTAGGGTTTTGGGGATCCATGAATTAATATGAAGGGATGATTGAATGTTGTTGATTGTTGGTACAAGATTTTAGCCCGTGCGATGCACGGTTTCTATTAAATTGTTACGTTAAAATAAAACTTCTATATATATCAACTGCTATATTTATATTAGATTAGATTGATTATTTTTATTTTTGATTGAATATCATTTTAGATTTATTTTTTAATTATTATAGTGTTTGATTTTGGATGGAATTGTATGTAAGAAATATTAATAATTAATTAATTAAAATATCTACGTGGCACCTAATTATTTATCTACGTGGCATTCGACTTTTTAATTCAAAAATAATTTTGAAGTCTTTTTTTTCATTGGCCGAAACCATTAGATTTCATACGTGGCGCTCTAATATTGAATTAATGTTTGATTTTGGATTGAATTTATTTTAGATTAGTGTTTGATTTTGGATGAATTTTATTTTAGATTTTTTTAAATTATTAAAGTGTTTGATTTTGGATGGAATTGTATATATTAGTAATTAATTAATTAATTTAAATATCTACGTGGCACCTAATTAATTATCTACGTGGCACTCGATTTTTTTAATTCAAAAATAAAGTAGAAATCTTATTTTTCATTGGCCGAAACCATTAGTATTCCTAGGTGGCGCTCTAATAGTTCAGCAAATATGCCTCCTTTATATATATATATATTAGATTGTGGTTAATTCCTATTGATTGATTTCATTTACTTTGCAATTAGATTTGCGCAGGTTTAGTTGTATTAGTCAAGCAATATCAAGTTAAGATTCGAGAGATGCAATTTGATGTTTATGCTTGTTTCAATACGTAGAATTGGAATTAATACGTCGCGAGAGCCCGTTAATTCTAAGTCTATGATTAGTATCGATTCGAGAGATCATGATAGTCTAATTAACTGCTTTATTGACTATTATTGATTGTTTATCATCCTGGATTGTTGTTCATCGGTGAACTTATGCCCTAGACCTTTTTATATCTGAATTATCCCTATTTTATTATTGTCGTAGTTTTAGTATTAAAACCAACCAATTCCTTGTTCGCAATAGTCTAGACTTTAGTTTTAGTAATAGAAATAACGCTTGTTTCTCTGTGGATACGATCCCTACTTCTCTTGCTATCTTGTTAGTGGACTTAGGCTATCTTTGATGGGAGTGCAATTTAGCCTGTCAAATTTTGGCGTCGTTGCCGGGGAAACGGTTTCATTTTCTGTTATTAATTGTTTATTCTAGATTATTGTTTGTTATTTCTCAAGGAACCCCCGTTCCTTGAGACCGGATCTCACACCTGTTTTTAGTTTCGTTGTCTATGCCCAGGACCGTAGGTACTAGTAATCTTACTCCGTTAGATCCTGAGCCCGAAAGAACCTTTCGTAGACGAAGGAATTTCATCGCAGAGTGTGGGAATTACTCTAACTCTGATTCTGATCATAACATTTGCGGTCTTTTTCCTTCAGATACAGATACAGTTTAAAAGATAGGGATGGGTGATGATACACCACCACCAGTTGAACCAAGGCTTACAGACTATTTTAAGCCAAGTTTGTCTGTGCTACCCAAGGCAATCATGCCTTCTATTGCAGTTGAGACTTTCAAGATTGAGCCTGCATTAATTAACATGATTGAGAGACGCCAGTTCGGTGGGGAAGTAGGTGAAGACCCAAAATCTTCACATTCAATCCTTCATCGAATACTTCTCTACCATTAAGCAGAAGAATGTGACTCCGGAGCAAACTATGGAGATGCTTTTCCCGTTCTCGCTGAGTGGGAAGGCAAAGTTGTGGATCAATGGGTTGAATCGAGCAGCCATGAAAATTAATAACTGGGAGTCTTTGGCCCTTGCATTCTATGTGAAGTATTTCCCGCCTGAGAAGACAGCTCGTCTGAGGAGCCAGATCATTTCTATTACTTAACAAGCAGATGAGAGTTTGTTCGAGATCTGGGAAAGGTTCAAGGATCTACAGAGAGAGTGCCTACACCATGGTTTGAGTGACTGGTTCTTGATTCAACAATTTTATAATGGTCTGGGTAATGAGTCTAGACTTATTCTGGATTCAGCTGCTAGTGGGAGATTCATGCAACTTGTTGTGACTAGAGCTATGGAGGTGATTGAGGAGATGGCCATGCATAATGCCCAGTATGGGAATCCTAGAGGTCTATCTAATAGGGGTGGTAAGCATGACTTGAATTCCATAGAACAACTAACTGCTCAATTGACTGCTTTACATTACAAGTTTGATAATATGCAAGCAGCAAATGCTCAATCTGCTCAACCTGTTAGTGTAGCTGCAATGAATTCTCAAACCGTCAATGTCTGTGATAGTTGTGGGATGTCTGGTCATTATGCACAGGAATGTAGGAGCTCTATTGAACAATATAATGCATTCCAGTCCTACAAATAGAATAACCCGTACTCTAATTCTTACAATGAGGGATATAAAAATAATCCCCTACTATCATACAGGAGTACTAATATTCAGAACCCCCATCAGGTTCAACACCCCCACCACCACAACAACCATACCAACCACGGAATAACTACAATCCCCAGTCTAGTGGACCACCTGGGTTCCCTAGACAACACACATCACCTCCACCACCACAACCAAAACCCACATAGTCGGACCCTATGCTAGTAGAGATAAGGAACATGATGTTGCAGATGCAGAAGTCTCTGAGTGAAAAGGATGCTAAAATTGATGCTCTTGCCGCCCATAACAAGATCATTGATACACAGTTGGCACAAATAGCTACTACTCTTGCAGGGATACCCAAAGGTCAACTCCCTTCGCAACCTGAGAATAGAGAAACTGCAAATGCTATTACATTGAGGAGTGGAAGAGGTTATGACGGTCCCTTTATGCCCGTCGAGGTTGATTTTGAGGTGTCTGCTAGTGGTCTGGTTAATCAGGAAACACCAAAGGTAGTCATGGATGGTAAGCAAGCTGAGAAAGTAGTATGTGAAAAAGAGGCTACAACTGAGGTTAAGAAGGGGACAGATATTCAAGTACCACCTATTGTACTCCCCTTTCCAAACCGGCAATTCAAGAGTAAGCTAGACAAACAGTTCGGCAAATTCTTGGATGTGGTAAAAAACTTGCAGGTAACTGTTCCTTTTACAGAATTGATTTTACAGGTTCCTGCATATGCTAAGTTTATGAAAGATATTTTGACCAGGAAACGTGCTTTTTGTGAGGTAGAGACTGTAGATTTTACTGAGGAATGTAGTGCTTATTTACAGAACAAGTCTCCACCTAAACTTAAAGACCCCAGGAGTTTTTCCATCCCATGTAACATTTGAACCGTTTTTATTGATAAGGCTTTATGTGATTTAGGTGCTGGTGTGTCTGTTATGCCCTTGTCTGTCTGTACTAAATCGAACATGGGTGAGTTTAAAATTACTAATATCACTCTTCAAATGGCCGACCGTTCTGTTAAATACCCCTTAGGTATTTTAGAGGACATCCCCGTTAGAGTAGGTAAATTCTATATACCTGTGGACTTTGTAGTACTAGACATGCAGGAGGATTCTCAAATTCCCATTATCTTAGGTAGACCCTTCCTTCACACGGTAGGGACGGTCATTGATGTTAAAAGTGGGAAATTGACTTTGTCTGTTGGGGATGATAAGGTGATTTTTAATCTGAATAATGCCTTAAAGAGTCCCATGCTAGAGGAAGAACAATGCTATCAAATTGATGTAGTTGATTTTATTATGCGAGATAACGTCTCCCAAGTTCTCGAAAGGGATCCCTTGGAGGCAGTGCTTTGTTGTGAATCTTCTGCAGGTGATAGCAGTTCTTGGAGAGCTAAAGTGGATGCTCTAGAGTTAGCTCTTGATGGTGGAGAATCTGAACCCGAGGAGAGCACCAAAGTGAGGAGGTTAGTTCGGCCGGTCTGCTCTGTAAAAGAGGTAAAGAAACCCGAACTTAAACCTCTTCTTGCTAATCTGAAATATGCATTTTTGGATGATGAACAACTTTGCCCTGTAATTGTCAATACTGCACTTGATGCAGACCAGTTGTCCCAACTTCTTAATGTGTTGAAAAAGCACAAAAAGCCATTGGGTACAGTATTGACGATTTAAAGGGTATTAGCCCTGATTTTTGCATGCATAGGATACATCTAGATGAAAATCAAAAGCCATGCATTCAACCCCAACGTCGTTTGAACCCCATCATGCAAGATGTTGTAAAAGCTGAAGTCATGAAATTGTTTGATGCGGGTATTGTTTATGTTGTGTCTGATTCTAAATGGGTGAGTCCCGTTCAGGTAGTGCCAAAGAAAGGGGGGGCGACTGTGGTTAGGAATGAAAAGAATGAATTAATCCCAACTAGGGTGGTTATAGGGTGGCGCATGTGTATTGACTATAGGCGTCTGAATGTTGCCACTAAAAAGGACCAGTTTCCCCTTCCCTTTGTTGATCAAATGTTAGAAAGGCTAGCCTGTCACAAGTTTTTATATTATCTGGATGGTCATTCTGGCATTTTCCAAATCCCTATACATCCAGATGACCAGGAAAAGACCACCTTAACCTGTCCTTACGGTACTTTTGCATATCGTAGGATGCCCTTTGGTTTATGTAATGCACCTGCTACATTTCAACGTTGCATGATGAACATCTTTTCTGAGTTTATTGAGTCTATAATGGAAGTGTTTATGGATGACTTTAGTGTCTATGGTAATTCTTTTGATTCCTGTTTGGTTAATTTGACTAAAGTGTGGAAAAGATGTGAAGAATGTAACCTGGTCTTAAATTGGAAAAAGGGTCATTTCATGGTTACTGAAGGGGTGGTTTTGGGACATTTGATATCTGATAAGGGCATCCAGGTGGATCGAGCTAAGGTCCAAGTGATTGAACAATAGCCCCCTCCAGTTAATGTGAAGGGTGTTAGAAGTTTTATTGGTCATGCAGGGTTTTATCGCCGCTTTATCAAGGATTTTTCTAGATTGTTAAACCACTGACCCAAATCCTCCTCAAGGATGCCCCATTTGTGTTTACTGATGCTTGTTTTGAGGCTTTTGACAGAATTAAACAGGCATTAATTTTTGCTCATATCATCTGTTCTCCCGAATGGGATCTTCCGTTCGAGATAATGTGTGATGCAAGTGACTACGCAGTTGGGGCAGTTTTGGGTCAGAGAAAAGAAAAGGTCTTGCATGCTATCTACTATGCTAGTAAGACCTTAGATGAAGCTCAGGTTAATTATGCTACTACTGAGAAGGAGCTTCTAGCCATAGTCTATGCCTTGGACAAGTTTCGATCGCACTTATCTGATTGGGTCCAAGGTGATAGTCTATACTGAAGGAAATAATGCCCTTGGTCCAATTATGAATTTAATGTTAAGTCTAATAAATGCGGTTCAGTATTAATTAACAAGTTAATAATTCAGTGAGATCAAGTGAGCTGAATGCCTAGCTAGAGGCCGCTTCAGTTCAAGTGGAATTAATTATATTAATCCACAGCTTACTCTTGACTGAACCCGTAGGGTCACACAAATAGTACGTAAACGGATCAAGTATTTAATGGCATTAAATACTCCATCTATGGATATTCGGAATCGACGGATCTTAGTTTCAGTGGGAGCTAAGATCGTCACAAGCAAGAAATGAATACTCCGGAAACGATGATATTGCCGGAAACGATGATATTGTCGGAAACGGAAATATGGATCGTATCGGAAATATAAATATTGTCCAAGTCGTAGATGTTGCCGGAAACGGAAACATGGTACGCATCGGAAAATATTAATGGAAATGGAAATATTGCCGGAATCGGAAATATTGCCGGAAACGGAAATATTGTCAGAATCGGAAATATTATCGGAATCGGAAAATAATTCCGGAAATGGAAATATTAAATATTTGTTCGAAACGAAAATTAATTCCGGAATCGGAAATATTAAATATTGTTCGTATCGGAAATGAATTCCGGAACCGGGAATTTAATCGGAAGCGCATCGTACGAATTAGCATCGGACGAGGCTTGCTAGACGAAGGCCCAGCACGAAGCCAGGCCCGCGCCCAGCAAGCCGAGCGCCCAAACACGGAGCTGCCACAGCCTCGCCAGGCCCAGCGCAAGGCCAGGCCTAGCAAGGCCTTTGGCGCGCGCGCGCTGAGCGTGCTCGTGGGCTGCGAGTTGCGACTGCTCGTGTGGGCCGCAAGGCCTGCGCGGGTGGTGCGATGCTCGTGGCCATACGACGCTCGTGTTCGTAACGAATCCTAATCCTTTTGGAATTCGTGTATTTATTAAATCCTAATCCTAATAGATTAAATTTATTATTTAGAGTTCAAATATGATTCTAATTAATAAATCCACATCCTAGTAGGATTATAATTCCTTTTCCATATCTCTATAAATAGGTGCCTAGGGTCATAATTTATAGATACAATAGAAGTATTCAAAGGTAAGGTTTTTAAGCAAAATCAGCCAAACACTTGCACCCAAATAGCCGAAATTCCTAAGCAACCTTAAGGGCGATTCTAGTTGGTCAAGCTTAAGGCGGATCCGGACGTGCTGTGGACTATCTACGGAGGGACGACACTTGGAGTCCTAAAGACTTGTTCTTGGTCGGTTCGGGCGCAGCTAGGGAAGGCACGCTACAAAGTGTATGCATCTAAATTATGCTAAATGATTATGTGTAAATAATATGTTTCCTGGCTTTATGGTTTTTCCGCATGATTTATGATTTGTCATATGTATCATAACCTAACATATACTTGAAGGAAATAATGCCCTTGGTCCAAGTATGCATTCTATGTTAAGTCTAATAAATGCGGTTCAGTATTAATTAACAAGTTAATAATTCAGTGAGATCAAGTGAGCTGAATGCCTAGCTAGAGGCCGCTTCAGTTCAAGTGGAATTAATGATATTAATCCACATCTTACTCTTGACTGAACCCGTAGGGTCACACAAATAGTACGTAAACGGATCAAGTATTTGATGGCATTAAATACTCTATCTATTGATATTCGGAATCGACGGATCTTGGTTTCAGTGGGAGCTGAGATCGTCACAAGCAAGAAATGAATACTCCGGAAACGATGATATTGCCCGAAACGGAAATATGGATCGTATCGGAAATATAAATATTATCCAAGTCGTAGATGTTGCCGGAAACGGAAACATGGTACGTATCGGAAAATATTATCGGAAATGGAAATATTGCCGGAATCGGAAATATTGCCGGAAACGAAAATATTGTCAGAATCGGAAATATTATCGGAATCGGAAAATAATTCCGGAAACGGAAATATTAAATATTTGTTCGAAACGGAAATTATTCCGGAATCGGAAATATTAAATATTGTTCGTATCGGAAATGAATTTCGGAACCGGGAATTTAATCGGAAGCGTATCGTACGAATAAGCATCGGACGAGGCCTGCCGGACGAGGGCCCAGCACGAAGCCAGGCCATCGCCCAGCAAGCCAAGCGCGCCACACGAACAGCTAAGGCCACGCCAGGCCCAGCAGGCCGTGGCAGCGCGCACAGCGAGCGCAGCAATGGGCTGCGAGCTGTGCTGCTGCTCGCGTGGGCTTGCGGCTCGCGTGGGCCGAGCAGCCGTGTGGGCTGTGCGCGGGCATGGCCTGCACGCTCGTGGGTCATGCTCGTGTAGAGTTTGTGTTCACATACAAAACCTAAATTGTGTAGGATTTGTTTGATGATTAAATTCCTAATCCTAAAAGAATAAAATTAATTAATTAGAGTCCTACTAGGATTCTAGTTTAACTAATTAGTATCCTAATAGGATTCCAGTTCCTTTTCCATACCTCTATAAATAAAGGCCTAGGGTCATTATTTGCAGGCACGATTGAATTATTCAAAGGGTAAGTTTTTGAAATAAAATTAGCCATACACTTGCAAACACTAAAGACTATCTACGGAGGGACGACATTTGGAGTCCTAAAGACTTGTTCTTGTTCGGTTCGGGCGCAGCTAGGGAAGGCACGCTACAACATGTATGCATCAATTCTATACTAAATTATTATATGAATATAATATGCTTTCCTGGCTTTATGGTTTTTCCGCATGATTTATGAATTGTCATATGTATCATAACCTAACAATACTGACCATGCGGCCCTTAAGTATTTTCTCTCTAAAAAGGAAGCCAAGCCTAGGCTTATTCGATGAATATTACTGCTATAGGAGTTTGATCTAGAGATCTGCGACAAGAAAGGAGCTGAGAATGTGGTTGCAGACAACTTGTCTAGGTTGAGGTATGATGATGGTAAAGTGTCTACACCGATCGATGATTCATTTTCGGATGATCACTTACTTACACTTGTCAGTCAGTCACTATGGTTCGCAGACTATGCGAATTACATTGTAGGGGGTATTCTTTCGTCCGATCTTACATATCAACAGAAGAAGAAGTTCCTACATGATGTTCGGTTCTACTTTTGGGATGATCTTTATTTGTACCGTTAAACTGCTGAAGGGTTGTACAAGCGATGTGTTCCAGAATGGGAAGTCCATGGTATTATCAATAGGTGTCATTCTTCACCTTATGGTGGTCACCATGGACCTTCGAAGACTAATGCTAAGTTGTCGTAGTGAGGTTTATACTGGCCTACTATGTTCAAGGATGCACAGGCTCTTATTATGGCTTGTGATGCGTGCCAGAGGGCTGGCACTATTTCGAGGAGGCACGAGATGCCACACAACGGGATTCTTGAAGTCGAGATTTTTTATGTGTGGGGGATAGATTACATGGGACCATTCCCATCGTCCAAGGGTAATATGTATATCTGTCACTGTAGATTATGTGTCCAAGTGGGTAGAAGCCGTTGCCTCGCCTACCAACGATGCTAAGACAGTCATCTCCCTATTCAAGAAAATCATTTTTCCCAGATTTGGAGTACCAAGGGCCTCGATCAGTGATGGGGTTCACACTTACATGAGAAGCATCTGGATGCGCTCCTGCGCAAATATGAGGTCTACCATCGTACGGGACTAGCCTACCACCCTCAGACGAGTGGGCTAGTTGAGGTCTCCAACCGGGAGATCAATCTATACTTGAGAAAGTGGTGGCAAAGTCTAGGAAGGATTGAAGCGACAAGCTTGTTGATACTCTATGGGCGTATAGAGCTGCTTTCAAGACACCTATTGGTACTTCCCCGTATCGGTTAGTATATGGTAAAGCATGCCATTTGCCGGTAGAATTGGAGTATAAGGCTTATTGGGCGATCAAACAACTCTACATGGATGCTAGGCTAGCCGGTGAAAAGCGGCTACTACAGTTGAGTGAGCTAGATGAGTTTCGATTGCATGCCTACGACAGTGCCCGTATCTACAAGGAAAAGACTAAGCGATGGCATGATAGTCACATCCTTCATAGGGAGTTCGCGGTGAGCGACAAGGTTCTATTGTTTAATTCTAGGCTTAAGTTATTTCCTGGAAATAAGTCTAGATGGTCTGGGCCGTTCACCATGACCATGGTTGGCAAGTTTGGATCCGTTGAAGTAGAGAACAATAATGGTGAGCGTTGCAAAGTAAATGGGCGACGTCTGAAGTTGTACCATGAAGGGGCTACTGTAGGAGTGGTTGAGGTTCAACACCTCAATTCTTCCGCCCCATGATGTGCATATTTGAGGTAATGAGGTCGAGTGGGACCTAGAAATAAACCGGCGCTTTGCGGGAGGCAACCCGTATCTTTATCGCTTATAGTAGTGTAATTTTTCCCTTTTTCTTTTCTTTTGTGTGTTTTTAATATAGCCCTTAGTATTGGAGAGGTGAGAAGAGGGAATTTTACTGTTTGGGTGTTTAGTGGTGTGTAGGCTTAAGGCTCCAAGTTCGAAAAAGCGAAAAAATAGCTGAAACGGAGTACTTTGCAAACTGCCCAGTGGAGACCGGGCGAAGAGCGCCCGATCGGGCGCGCACCGAAAGAAGAAGAAAATTTTAATTTCGCCCGACGGGGCGGAGGAGGCCTGATCGACTCGATTGGTGAGTAGAAAGCCCGATCGGGTGAACCTCTGCTTGATCGGGCGCGCACAGAAAGAAGATATTTTTTTGATTTTCGCCCGACCGGGCGGAAGTGGCCCGATCGACCTGTTTGGCGAGTAGAAAGCCCGACCGGGCGAATTTCTGCCCGATCGGGCAGATGGTGATGACGTCACAGGAAAGCTGGAGGATGAAATATGGGTCGAAGAAGGGGTTCTGGCATCAAATTGCAATCGCCCGATCCGGATCGGGCGAAATGCGCCTGATCGGGCGCGCGTCAAAACTCAGAAAAGGTTTTTATTTTGCCCGATCGGGCGAAGCTTTTCCCGACCGGGCGATTCACGATTTCACGGGCTATATTACACTGATCTCCCCCTTCCTTCATTCTATTTTCCATTTTCTTTCTCAACTCTCTCTCTCTCTTCCTCCATTAAACCCCAAACTCCAAAATCTTCAAACCTTCATAACTTCTTCATTCCTCCACCAATTCATCACACCTTACATCAAATTCATCCTCTCACCACCCTCTACAACCTCCACCCATTTATTTTCATCTTTCTCCACTCTCCACAAAAACCCCAATTTTCCCAAAAACCCCCAAAACCCCAAAAATTCATATTTTCTCCTCCTACCATGGCAAATCGACCCAAGAGGACATGCACCATCACTTCAAGGAACCAACAAGAGGCTTTCACAAGCCGGGCTCGTGAGCCAACACCACCGCCGCTGCCACCACTGTTCGAATCCGATCCGGACTTTCCGGAAATCATTATCACTATGGAGTGGCAACGGGATCGACTCGCCCACCTCAAATTGAGGGAGGTAATTCCTACGCGCTTTATTTGTCAAAAATCCTTGCATGAAATGGGAATTGAAAGTGATGTCAAAAGGGTAATTTATGGTGTTGGCATGAAAGACATGTATGGCATGATGCGTTTAACTTTTAGGAGATTAACGCTTGAATTTCTGAGTTCTTTGTGGTTAGAAAAGAATGGTTATAGGGATGTCACTAGTGTACACTTTCGACTAATGAATCGTGATGTCCATTTAAGCATTCGAGATTTTAGTAGGATATTTGGTTTGTCGACTGAACATAGTAGGAAGGCTGGGAGTGCCCATGATAATTGTGAGATGTGGGGAAAATTGACCGGGAATAGTTCACCCCCTAGCATGCAACACTTGCATGCTTCCCGGATTCAACACCTCGTCCCCATTATGTTTTACAGGTTCCTGGGATTCACTATTTTCGGGAGGGAGGAGAACCAAAACATTAGGAGCACTGAGTTGGAAATCCTAGGTGGTTTTGTGCTGGAGGGGGAGGGGAGATACAGGATGAATTTGGCCCACCACATGGCTTCTCACCTCTATTCGGTGGCCACTAGTACACATAAGACCCGCATTACCATTGGTGGGTTAATCACCCACATTGCTATGGCCTCGGTGAACTTTGTTGAGGCCAACCAGACACCAGTGTTAGGTAGTAACTTGCTGGACTTGAGTTATTTTGCTGGCCTACGCCGCCTTCAAGGCGAGCATGGGTTATTCCGCCCGGGTGCCATGTACTGGATGTTTGATGGGGATAGGCTTTTTACCTTGCCTGACTCACAGGGCCGCACCCGCTTTAGACCCGGCCAGGCACACCACCTATTTGTGGGAGAGCCCATAGAGCATCACCAGGAACCCGAACCCCCAACCCGAGCCACAGCCAGAGCCTGATCAGTTTGAGCACGTTCCCCGTACCTACTTTCGGAGGGGGCGTCATGAGAGAGAGAGGGGAGGCTACACGGTGGCCCAGCTCCAGAGGGGGAGCAACGCTCTATTGAGGAGCATTTGGACAGGCTCGAGATCATATTTGATCACTTTGAGAGTGATCACCAGCGAGCTATGTTCCCCATCTGTGATCATTACGCCAGGCAGGGCTATGTGCCTCAGGATGCCCAGCACCCTTCCTGGTTTAGCTATCCCGCAGAGGGATATGGAGTTCCTGGTGCCATGGGCACTTTCACACCCACCCACTACTACGGTGGTTATGGAGAGGGCCTCAGCGGTCACGGTGGTCGTGGTGGTGATATGGATGATGATGATGGCCAGGGCCAATAGTGATGATGAGGTTGATGGTGATGGTTCGGTCCCCCTTAAGCCAATGAGGACATTATCTGATTTAGCTTGGGGGGTGTCTCATTTCCCTGTACATATTAGGTATGATTTCTTTTCTTTTCGTATTTTCTTTTTTTTTCTTTTTTTGGTGTGTTTATTTTGGTGTGTTTACTGCTTTATAAGTTAGTTTTACCGCTTTAAAAAAAAGAACAAAAATACATTCCGATGAATGCAAAATCATGCTTCCTTGTGCCCCTTTGATTGAAAATGGTTTTGATTCTTGGTATTTGATGACGAGCAATGTTGATATGTTAGCCATGATTTGATATTTGATTACTTTGATGCTAGACATGAGTCAACTCTGACCAACTATTTGTGGACTTGGTGCTTGGCTAGTTGACTTGGTTAGGAATGTGTGATAGCTTCATGGTGTGTCTTTGATTTTGAGTATTGGTTTGCAACTGTTAGTAATGTTTTATGACTCATATACATGGACATTGAGGAGGACGAAGGCATTTTTTCAATTTAGGTAGCGTTCAGATGAAATTAGATACATTTGTTCCCTTCTTTTCCACCCATGTTGTTGCTTGTGCCCTTTATTCGGTGACTAGCCACATTACAAGCCCGTGAGTGCCCCATTGGTTACTAGTCCCAAGCCTAGCTTGGGGGAGCTAATAGTAGTGAGGTGAGGGAGTTGTAGTGTGCTACATCTTGAGCACAAAGTGAGTGTTGAAAAAAATAAAAGGGAGTTCTTATCTTGTTTGTTGTTTGAAAAAAGAAAAAATTCTAATGAAGAGTGAAAAAGATGAGAAGAGTAGAAAATGTGAAGGTTTCCAAAAGAAAAAGAAAAAAAAAGAAATTGAGCAAAAAAACAAAGAAAATTTTCATTGTTGTCAGAAAAATTCAAAGCATTATGTCATTCAAGTATTACAATTCTTTATCATTATGAGTGATTGATTTTTATAGATGAAAAAGGCAAGGAAGTATGGTGTAGTTCATTTGATTGTTTATCATGTGTTGAGTGGGAGAGTTGTGGTCATCACTTGTGGTTGATCATGGGTTTTGCTAGGATTTATACTCCCCAAAGCCAAGGCTTTAAGCTAATATTTTACCCAAATTTACCACTCCCCTACCTAAGCTTAACATTACAAGCTTTGAAGACCTTCCGACCTTTGTGCATAGAGTCGTATTAATATGAAAATAGTTGTTTATCAATGCAAGTTATGACATGACACATTTCGACTCGACTACTAGGTTGAGTGCATGTTCTTTTAGACACATGAGTGTTGTGAGTTTGGGAGGGCATTTTTCACATATATGTTGGGAGGAGAGCGAACGGGTACATATTTTACCCGCCACATAAATGAGTGACGACTGTGTGAGAACTAGTCTTGAATTCCATTGTGCACTTGTGGTTCGCTTTGCGTGACGATTGTTAGGGAGGATTTGTGGTTGGATAGATTTGATTGGTTGACATTGATGCATGCTCGTTGAATTTTTCCTTGAATTATATCCACTGTTTTGAAATATGTTTTGGGGTGAAGTTGATTTTTGTATTCATCGATGATTTCTTTTCCAAGGGACAAGCAAAGATCTAGCTTGGGAGAGTTTGATATGTGTGTTTTATATAGAGTTTTTACCCCCGTCCCTTAGTACTTTTCTACATCAAATGAGCTCTTAGGATCCGTTTTTAGTACTAATATGTGTTGTAAGTGTGCCTTGAGTTTCAGGATTTGTTCGATGAGAAATTAGCCTTTTTAGGCTCGTTTCGCGATGATATAGGCCACTACACGGACCCCAAGTAGGTTCGGGATGATTACGGTCGACCCTTGGGAGCCTAGGATGCCTAT
The DNA here is from genome assembly GCF_020520425.1 of Spinacia oleracea. Lineage (NCBI taxonomy): Eukaryota > Viridiplantae > Streptophyta > Magnoliopsida > Caryophyllales > Amaranthaceae > Spinacia > Spinacia oleracea. Next base: position 123,171,458 of record NC_079490.1, read on the forward strand.
GTTCGAGCCTCAAGAGTTGGACTTGGTGCTTTGAGTGAAGGACGATGTATTCTGCAAATCGCCCTTTGAGTGGAGGGCGGAATGAGAAAACCGGGTGAAGAAAAAGACTTCTGAAAGTTTCAACGCGCGCCAGATCGGGCGGGCCTCGCCCGATCCAGATCGGGCGGCCATCCTGGAAGGCATATGGAGTTTTTCTCATCCGCCCGATCGGGCGGAATTTCGCCCGATCGACCTGCTTGTCGAGCAGAATGCCCGATCGGGCGGTCGTCTGCCCGATCGGGCGATGCCAACCTCTGTGCCTTTTTCGCGAGTTTTATTTCCGGTTTTGAGTTGTATTTTGGGCAAACTATAAATACTAAGCCCTTTTATTTTTAGTGACATCTTATTCCTTAGTTTCAAACACTTAGTTTTATTCTCATACCTTAGTTTATTCTCTCAATTTGTTGCAACACTTAGTTTTTAATTTCAATAAAAAATTCAAGCTTTCATTATTCATTGTTCTTCATTTAGGTATTAATTCTTACTTTGCTTTATTGTTTTGTTTTTAATCATGTTTTCAATAGTATTAATTGTTTTGTTTATTGTTAATATGAGTGAGTAGTCAATTTTCTAGGGTTTTGGGGATCCATGAATCAATATGAAGGGATGATTGAATGTTGTTGATTGTTGGTATTGTGGTTAATTCCTATTGATTGATTTCATTTACTTTGCAATTAGACTTGCGCAGTTTAGTTGTATTAGTCAAGCAATATCAAGCTAAGATTCGAGAGATGCAATTTGATGTTTAGGCTTGTTTCAATAGCTAGAATTGGAATTAATACGTCCTGAGAGCCCGTTAATTCTAAGTCTATGATTAGTATCGATTCGAGAGAGCATGGTAGTCTAATTAACTGCTTTATTGACTATTATTGATTGTTTATCATCCTGGATTGTTGTTCATCAGTGAACCTATGCCAATAGACCTTTTTATATCTGAATCATCCCTATTTTATTATTGTCGTAGTTTTATTATTAAAACCAACCAATTCCTGGATCGCAATAGTCTAGACTTTAGTTTTAGTAATAGAAAGAACGACTGTTTCCCTGTGGATACGATCCCTACTTCCTTGTTATCTTGTTAGTGGACTTAGGTTATCTTTGATAGGAGTGCGATTTAGCCTGTCAGCTATCAAGGATCCTAAATTTCAGGTTTGTTCCTCTTTCTCTCTCCTAAATCTTATTCCATTTTCAGATCGTCTTTCCCCCAATTCGTTATTTTTGTTTTGAATAAAATTGAAATAAATTCATAAAAAATATCCAGAATTTCCAATTAATTGCTGTTTTCGTTTTTTATATATTTGTTAATTTATTCAGTATGTTATTTTGTTTGTTTGGTTGATTAGTTAATTTATTTAGTATGTTGATTTAGTTTTCTTTGTTTGATCTGTGAATTGATTTACTGTTCTTCATATGATTCGTTAATTTGAAGTATATTTGGACGGTTTTGTTGATTGTGAGACTGATTCGGGTCATTTCAGGGTTTTTTTTGTATTTAGGTCGGTTTTGTTAAACTTCTGAATTGATTTATTGTTCTTAGTTTTATTTGTTAATTTGAAGTAATTTTGGAAGGTTTTGTTGATTGTTTGACTGATTCGGGTCATTTTGGGGTTTGATTTGTTGTTTTTTAATTGTATTTAGGTCGATTTTGTTAAACTTGTGGCCAAATTGGTCGATTCTTTTGACAAGGGTGGATTCTGGTGGTGTGATAGGTTGCGTGTTGGGTTGCCGAACCCACTACCCAACATTGGAGATGCACTTCAAGACTGGAAGGATAGAGTTAAAGTGTCTGCTGATATTCCACAAAGGGATATGGAGGATCAAGAAGAAGGTGAATTTGGGTTGACATCTGAACTTGATCAGGGAACAGCTCAGGCGTTAGGATCTGCAATGCCTTATCAGACGGAGCATAATATTGTCCATGACAAGCCTGATGGGGATGGAGCATAAAGATCAATATTTCTAATTCTCGTAAGGAGGGTTGTATATAGAAGATGTTCAAGAAGCTAAGGGAAGGATTGATGACTCAGGAAGAAGTCCTCTAGAGAGTTTAGTGAAGGAAATAATGCCCTTGGTCCAAGTATGCATTCTATGATAAGTCTAATAAATGCGGTTCAGTATTAATTAACAAGTTAATAATTCAGTGAGATCAAGTGAGCTGAATGCCTAGCTAGAGGCCGCTTCAGTTCAAGTGGAATTAATGATATTAATCCACAGCTTACTCTTGACTGAACCCGTAGGGTCACACAAATAGTACGTAAACGGATCAAGTATTTAATAGCATTAAATACTCCATCTATGAATATTCGGAACCGACGGATCTTGGTTTCAGTGGGAGCTAAGATCGTCACAGGCAAGGAATGAATACTCCGGAAACGATGATATTGCCGGAAACGGAAATATGGATCGTATCGGAAATATAAATATTATCCAAGTCGTAGATGTTGCCGGAAACGGAAACATGGTACGTGTCGGAAAATATTATCGGAAATGGAAATATTGCCAGAATCGGAAATATTGCCGGAAACGGAAATATTGTCAGAATCGGAAATATTACCGGAATCGGAAAATAATTCCGGAAACGGAAATATTAAATATTTGTTCGAAACGGAAATTAATTCCGGAATCGGAAATATTAAATATTGTTCGTATCGGAAATGAATTCCGGAATCGGAAAATTTAATCGGAAGCGCATCGTACGAATAAGCATCAGACGAGGCCTGCCGGACGAGGCCCAGCACGAAGCCAGGCCATCGCCCAGCAAGCCAAGCGCGCCGCACAAACAGCCACGCCAGGCCCAGCGCAAGGCCAGGCCCAGCAGGCTGCGCGCAGCGCGCAGCGCGCACAGCGCGCACAACGCGCACAGCACGCGCAGCGCGCAGCGCGCGCGGGCGCTGAGTGGGCTGCTGCTCGCGCGCACGCATGGGGCCCATCGTGGCTGCCGTGCGTGTGTGTGCAAGTGTTTGTGTTCGTGCACGTTTCCTAAAACATGCAGAGTTCGGTTAATGATTAAATTCCTAATTCTATTTGATAAATTAATTAAATTAGAGTTCTTGTAGGATTCTAGGTTTGATTAATTTGTATCTGAATAGGATTTCGATTCCCTTTCCATACCGCTATAAATATGAGGCTAGGGCTCACAATTTATAAAACAAGTTTAAAAGTATTCAAAGTGAGTTTTTGAGAGAAAAATTCAGTCACACATTTGCCTATAAAGTGCCGAAAATAATAGTACCTTAAGGGCGATTCTAGTTGGTCAATCTTAAGGCGGATCCGGACGTGCTGTGGACTATCTACGGAGGGACGACACTTGGAGTCCTAAAGACTTGTTCTTGTTCGGTTCGGGCGCAGCTAGGGAAGGCACGCAACAAAGAGTATGCATCTAATCTATGCTAAATGATTATGTGTAAATAATATGTTTTCCTGGGTTTATGGTTTTTCCGCATGATTTATGAATTGTCATATGTATCATAACCTAACATTTAGTGTCTGTGAAGAAGTTTTACATGACTATGGAAGTGAATCACTTAAGTTCAGCTAATGGTGATGAACCAGAGAAAGTTCAGAATCTTGTTCAGCAACTTGGCGAGATGAATTTGAATGCTGGAGCTCTTTGGAGAAAGTATGAACTCCGCACAATGAGGTTATCTTAGGAACTGGCCGAGCAGCTACGTTTAGTCATGGAACCTACACTGGCTAGCAAGCTTCAAGGGGATTACAGGACTGGCAAAAGGATTAATATGAAGAAAGTATGTTATTGAAACTTCAATCCTTTTCCTTCTCTTTACCATGTTCTTAATCTTATTTGTTTCTTAGAATTTTATTTTATCTATGATGTTTGGATGTTTCCGCTGTTTTTAGGGTTGATATTTTTTTTCCTTCGTTTGATTTGGGAATTGATTTATTGTTCTTCGTTTGATTTGTTAATTTGAGGTAATTTTGAAAGGTTTTGTTGGTTGTGAGACTGATTCGGGTCATTTTAGGGTTAACTCATCTCTGTAACATATGTCTGCGCTCCTCTAAGGCTGAGTAATTTGTTGAAGGGATGTATGGAGAGACCCTGGTTCCAGAATTAAATTACAGCAGTTGTCAGAAACACATTGGAGTTTATTTGATGTACAATTTTGGGGTTTTATCGACTGAGCGACTAACTCAGGTCATTTAGGGTTAATTTTTTAGGTTTTTGAAGTTGATTTTGTTGATTTTATGGTCAAATTGTGTCTGGTTATTTTGTTGATTTTGATTTTTGATTCAGAGATTTGGGGTTGGGTGCAGTAAAATAGTTGTACTCATTCCAAATCTAATGTGGCCAGCTTTAGTTTGATCATTTGTTGGGAGTGTTCCTTTCTAATTGGGACTTGACTCGACTTCAATCCGGATTGGTCGGAGTCTAATAATCATTACTGCTATATTCATTATAGTTGTTGTTTGTATAGGTGTTTGTCTTTGTTTGGATTTTAGGGTATGCTACCGATACTCTTTCTTACGTGGGGATTGGTGGCCTTTTGGCACGGGCATTGAACATCCAAGTTATTTAGTCCTGACAAGGCATTGAACTTTCCTCTACAAGCTCTTGCGCCGAGCAAAAATCTCTGGGTATGTGCCTTGCAAGTTTTTACAGTGTAGTTAGCAGGTCTGAAGTAATGATTGTAGGAGGCTTGATAATTTTGGTGAATCTGATCATATTAGTTTATTATTATTATTTTTAATTTTTTTTTCTAGTGTGTGTGCGTGTTTGTGTTCTCTTTTTTAAGCATGGTGCTATTTCTGTTTATTTTGTTTAGTGAATTGGTAGCATGTAAAACATAGAGCAGTTGCACCAGAAGCTAACATTATCTCAAGTTAGTGGTCCGGGGAATATTGTAGCTTCTGAAAATATCTCCTCTGAAAAAGGCTCCTTATCTTATTAGGGATTGAACATAGTCATATGGATAAGAAGTTGATATGATCTAGGAACCCTAAGCTCTGGTTTGATTCAAGTCTTTTGGTTGATATAATTCTTAAGTCCAGCTACATTTTCACTCAAGTCATTCATTTTTAAGTATTAGTTTGATCAACAGAGGAACCTCGGGTAAACTTATTGTTCAAAATCGTCAAACAAGATTAACATTTGTAAACAAGTATTGCTCCTTGTAATAATAGAGTGATTGATATAGTGCGGAGTAATATTTATTTGTAAATGTTAATATTACGATAAGTTAATTTGGTCTTACGAATCCTAATTGTGGTTAACACAAATTTGAAATCTTGTTTTGTGTTTGTGGAACAACCATAAGTATATTTCCCTTTTACTGTGTGACCTAGGGAATAACATTTTGATTTTTGACATATTTAAAGTTTCACTAAAGATTTAAGCTTTTAAGTACTGTTCAAGTTGGTACTTAAAGTTTCACCAATGCATTAGTTTTTGGTGAAAAGATTGTCTTCCCTAAATCTTTGCCAATACTTAATTAGAAAGCTAAAATAAAAAGTAGACACAATGGCTTGTTAATTCTTTCAAAGGAAAGGGAAAGAAATATAGAAGATAATTTTATTAGTTTATTTATTTTCTACGCGGATTTAAATCTCAATCCTCTACACAGAATGTTTCTTCTTAAAAGTACTCGTTCAGTTTATTAGAAACTTCAATAGTAAGCTTTATAAACTGCTGGAACTACCATGAAGATGCATGAATTGGGAGGGGTGTCTGAAGTAAGGTTCTAATAGTATGATGTCAGTTATCTGTCAACTGTCCTGTTATCTGAAACTCTTGCTCAACCGCCTATCATTGTGTTCTGACACCTGAACCTTCCTCCAAGAACATTCATTGCCCGTGTTTAAATTGTTGCTACTGCAAGTTTTTTCTCTAAATTGTATTTTTATTCACATTTTCTTTGCGTGTGTTTCTTTGCAAATATATATCTGTTATGTGTTGTCTGTTGGAGGTGGCTTTGTGTGTGTTATATTTTTGTGGTTGCCATTTAACATGCTCTTTCTTAGGATATCAGTTAATATTCTAATATATGGTTATACTTATTTTCAACCACTTCATGTCAGTTGTCTAGAACTTGTTCTTAAAGGCTTCTGTGACTGAATATTGTTTTCTCACTTTCCAGAATGCAGCTTACAACAGTCAAGTTGAACCAAGGAAGCACTGAACATAAAGGCCAAGGGTTAAAATTTCAAGGTTCTAACTGTGATGCTCGCAGAGGGGCCTACAGAAGAAGTCATGTATATGGTAATTGATATTCTGAACGCCAGTTTATGTTTCTTATTTTTTTATCCACTTTGTCTTATATTTAATAAAAATAGGAGCATTTGGGACTCTCCGACGAAATTAAGTGAAGTAAAGGTTTCAATGAGTGATGATATGGCTAAAGAATTTTATTTTTCCTTACAAGTTACAATGACTCTCATTTCTACTTGCAAATGTTTTTTCTCTATGTACTTTTTTTTAGAGTTCTCACCAATACTTCTCTATGAAATATGTTTAATATGCTTGGAGAATATAGGGGAGGGAGGGTCATAGTTGCAAGTATCTGCTCCTAAGGTCTCTCTCTATTATAAAATCCAATCTAAGCCATTATGTTCAGTTTTCTAGTTTATTTATTGATTGCTTTCTTTGCAGAGTGTAGGTGCAGATCATTTGGTCCCCTGCCAATGCCGGTTTCATGAATGTTCAACATCCAGAAGAATTTTTTATAGAAATGATTGCGATGGTAGGTTAAGAATAAAAATATGTTTTGTAGTGTAAGTGGTTGATATTAATTTTGTTGTAGGGTAATGTAAATATGTACAATACAGGTGCTAGATGATAAAACTATGGATGCTAATACCAATTCGTTGTAAATAATGTAATTTATTTATTTTGAAAAATAAAATTGTGTATTTGCAGGGCGCTCTGTTTAGAAACGCTACGAATAGTGTCAAAATTTTACCTTTGGGAACTTCTATTAGCAGCGCATGGGTACAACAAAAGGTTGTAAATAATGTACATTTCGTAGCGTGTGTTACCAAGGTGCGCTGCAAATATTGGATTTTTTGCAACGTTTCTGTTCGGTGCGAATAAAAGTACATTATTTGCAGCCCTCACAATTGCAGCGCTCAAAGACGCTTCAAAAAGGCCCTTTTTTGCGCGCTGTAGATGACATTTTTTCTACTAGTGACAGCCATAGCATTGATTTCATATTTTTCAAAATCTTCTTTCACAAATTCAGAAATATGTTTAGGAACTACCTAAGTTTCAGCATTGGTTTTTGTTACCTCGAAGTTACCGACTTCTATGACTCGCCAAACTTGATAGTTCGTTGCCTTGATAAAGATCTCCATTCTGTTCTTCCAATAGGTATAGAATTTCCGTTGAACATTGGAGGTCTTTGAGTTGAATAACCTTCTTCGAGTTTCTCGTGAGTGTTCATACTTTCCCGGAACTTTTTCTCAACAGGGTTTCCTGTATTTTTGTGAGATCCTGCTCTAATACCAACTGATAGTTCAGTAGGAACACTGACAAGAGGGGGGTGAATTGTTTTGAGGAACTTAGTACGTTTCTTGCGGAATTTAAACGTTAAAGGAACAACGATCAATAAACAAGAAGAATTGGAAAATGAGGAACCTTCTTGATACTAATCAAGAAGGAAAATCTCAACCTCTTTTATATATTGCAATGCCTCGAATACAATACACTCAACAACTCGGTTCCACTTGAACACGAGTTCCTCACAGCAATCCCCGTTTATTACTATGCTTGCTCCTTTCACACTCTCTCACCGACTTGACTCTAAGTCACTTAAAGGATCACTCAACCCTTACACTCAAAACTCAAGGATCACTCAATCCTTGCACCCCACAACTCAAGGATACTCGATCCTTAACCCCACAATTACAACTCGAAATATGAAAACTCTAGTATTTAATTAAGCTTATGAATAATAAAAGAACTTTGAGGAACACGCTCTTTTGTAAACTGACTTTTATAAAAACTCTTAAGTTCTTTAGAAATATTGCACGTTGTCAGTTGTGATTTGAGAGATGAAAATACTTCTCCTTTTATAGAGGAGCTTCCCTAAGTTAGTTTCCCTTGTTCCCCTCAACTTCCACTAACAGTTACTGGGAGCAGTAACGTGCACGTAACTTGAGAGAAACAAGGAGACTTCTTCAAACCACTTTCAACACGTTCATTTAGAGAAAATAGTGGGAGCAGTTTTAGGAACAAGTAAAACCTTTTTCTAGGAAAACAAGGAATTCTGAAAACAGAATTCAACGTTGATTTTATTAAAATCGTTTTATTTATTTTCCGAAGATTTTTCTTAATAAAACTTTATTGTATTTACAAATACTATTTTCTCAAAACATATTAAAACACACGTGTTCCTTTTGTTCCATATTATGCATAAAAAATATTAAAATACTTACATAAAATCTAAACATAAACTCATATGTGTAGCTTTAATGTTAGCACCTTTTGAAGCTTTGCTTGAATGCTTCACGCATTGTTCCTTCTTCCGGAACTTCGAGGATCCTCATAATATATGAGGAGCTCGCTTAGTAACTTGTTTAGGATCGGCCATATGGGGATCAGCCGTTGAGGATCATCCATCTGAGGATCACCCTGTTGAGGATTGAGGATCAGCCGCCTGAGGATCAACCGCCTGAGGATCAACCTCGGAAGATTTGAGAATCAGCCGCCTGAGGATCAACCTCTTGGAGGATCAACCATTTTGAGGATCAACCTCTTAGAGGATCAACCACTTTAAGGATCAACCTCTTAGGGGATCAACCTCTTAGAGGATCAACCACTTTAAGGATCAACCTCTTAGGGGATCAACCTCTTAGAGGATCAACCACTTTGAGGATCAACCTCTTTGAGGATCAACCTCGTTGACGATCAACCTCTTTGAGGATCAACCACTTGAGGATCAACCTCTAAAGGATCGACCTCTTGAGGATCAACCACTTGAGGATCAACCACTTGAGGATCAACTTCTTGAGTCTCAACTTCCTGAGGATCAACCATTGATAACATTTGTAAACTGATCGATTCGTTAGGAGCTCCTTATATTGTTTGTGTTTGTTCCACATGTTTAGTTTGTCCAACTTAGGCACTCCCTAACTTAGCATTACTATAACACACTTAAACAATAATTAGGAAGTTTGCGTTGTCATCATCAAAACTCAGAATCAACATTGCTCCTTACTAGTGTACTAAGTTGTGGCGACCATACCAGCAAAAAATTATCCTAAATTCTTTTCATATTCGAGGAGGTATACCATCAAAAAATTTGCAACAAAATCACAAAACATTGACACAACATTCCTATAATTAATATGAGCAAAAATTGCACAAAAACAAACATAGATTCATAAACAAGATCGATTAGTCAACAAATACTCAGAAATCATACCACTAAATTAACAACCCACGAAATTACTCTAAATTTTTAATTGAAGTTTCAAAACATTACTCTAAATTTTGAATGAAAGTTTCAAAAAAAATGTCAAAAAACTTACTTGAATCAGAGTGACTGGGGAAGCAGAGCGAGCGGAGACCGGGGAAGGAGAGTAAGCGACATCCGGGGAAGCAAAGTGATCAGCGATCGGCGAAGTGAGAGACTAGGGGTTTATGTTCTAGGGTTTTAAGTTAGAGAACAGAGAGTAAGAGACTGAGAGAGTGTGAGAGTGAGAGAGGAGAGATAAAGTGAGAGGCTGAGAAAGTGAGTGGAAGTCTAGGGTTTTCCCTTATATAGTGAATACAAATGGTTAAAGAAAAATGACTTACATCCCAAATACATAAAGCCCAAAGATTTCAGTAATTTGTGCTTTAAACAGGTTTGTGGGTGGGTTAAGCGGGTTAGCGGGTTCACTGGTTGGCAGGTTGACCCGTGACCCAATAAATAAACAGGTTAGGCGGGTTGTTTTTGGGTTGAATTCTTCAACCTGACCCAACCCATTTAATAAACGGGTTGGGTTGGGTCGACCTGTTTAACTAAACGGGTTGGAAAATCTTAACCCAACCCTTTATTAATGGGTTGGGTTCGGGTCGAGTTGGTGGGTTGGGTCAGTTTTTACCTGATGAGCGACATTTATGTCGCTCTTAGCTTAGGTTTTTAGTTCATTTTATTAGCTTTTTATTCTTATTTTCTCTTAGTTTTATTGTTTTTAGTTCGTTTGTTACATTTTCGCATTAATCATATCATTCTCTCGTCTTGCGTGTATTCTAGCCGTTTTCGCTCTAAATATGTCTTTTATGCTCAATCTTGTAGCGTGAGGGTCATTTGGAGTGTTAACGTGCTAAATAATATGACTTTTGGCTTAGACAATGATTTAAATAGCTTTACGATTTGCGAAAATGTCAAACGAATTAAATATGTGATTTTCCGATTCAATAATGCGTTTTCCGATTTTAATAATGTGCTATACGATTTTCTAGCGTGCTAGACGATTTTGGAATATGTTTTACGATTTTATTGATATGTCATACGATTGTGTTCAATGTGCAGCGACGAAGCATGGAACAGCAACACACGCAGCAACAATCGCAGCACAGCAAGCATCAAGCAGCGCGCAGCACTCGAGCACAGCCAAGGCACCCTGTGCGAGCGCACAGCCCAGCAGTGCGAGCGCAGCATCATCCCAGTGCGAGCGCACAGCCCAGCAGTGCGAGCGCGGCATCATCTCTGTGCGAGCGCAGCAGTAGTTCCGTGCGAGCACACGAATTGCCGAAATTGGACCAGGAACTGCCAGCAGCTTGGTGCGAACGCACGGATTTGCAGCTCGATCGCACGGATCGAAGAGAGAAATTCGTCGCTGAGCACGCTCGCATGGAATCATAGCCCACTCGCACTGATGCGATCGCAGCTGGGTATGCCCGTTCGCACGGCTGCGCGGGATCCCCTTTTCGAGTTTAAACTTCTCATTTTTTGGGGATTGTATAAATAGAATTTCGTAGCATTGTTTCATGTAGGCTTAATTAGATTTTCATTACGCAATTCTTAGAATTCTCTCTCTGGAATTAGTTTAGGGCTTAGATTAGAGATTAGGATTAAGGATTCTTAGCCTCAAATTCTTGATTCTAAATTCAATTCAATAATCATTTTTAGATTTCTTCTTCTCTTTGCTTTGAGTTTTGTTCTTCAATTTTGTGCTTCAAGTTTGATGCAATTTCTTCATTCCAAGGTATAATTCTAATTCTTCTTTTGATTTTGTTCTTCAATTCTTTAATTGCTTTGTTAATTTCGTTTATGCTTTGATTTTATGCTTGAATTCTAGAATTAGTTTGATATTTTGAATTTGCTTGATTTTTCCCCAATTTTTGTAGTTTGAATTTTCTGATTTTCTTTGTTTCAATTAGCTTCATTAATTCAATTAGTTTCATGATTAGGATTAATATTAGTTTAATGTTGATGTTAATCATGCTAATTGAGTAGTTTAGTCTAGAGGTTAGGGATGAAGCTTTGGGATTGAATTTGGAGAAGTTTTTGGGAAATTCATGATTGATGTTGTGATTAAATGTGATTTAGTGATAGGATTTCCATGACTAGTTGAGTAGTAGTCGCAAATGCTATTCGATTGGATTAGATTGGAATGTATGATTAGGTTTGGCAAGACATTGTGAGCCTAATTGTGCAAGTGAATGATAGTTCCTATTATATGCTAGTTAGTTTAATCTAGGATTAGGCGAAAGCTCTTCCGTGGATTAGACGCTTAGCGTTCCCTATCCGAGAGGTGGCGGGTTCGTCATTAGTTTTCATTCCCCTACTCGCTATGTCTTTGCATATTCATGATTGTTTGGACCTTGTGTTTCCCTTGATTCGATTTCCATAGCCGATTCCCGAATCCTCTAGAGTTTCTTTATTTGTTTGCATTTCTAGCTTTGATTAGTCTAATTCAAAAACTCAAATTCCTTCCAAACTAGCTTGTGAACGCATAGATTGATAAGTCAAACATATCCATTCCTATGGGACGATCCCTATGCTTGCCGCTATAGTCAATATAGCCGGTAGTTTAGGTGTTTTATAAATTTTGTTTGGTGGGGTGGTTTTCTATTCAACGACGGAAAAACGCCCTATCAAAATGGCGCCATTGCCGGGGAATGGCATCATTGTTTGATTTTTCATTCTAGTTCGCTAGTCTAGTTCATTTTTCATTTTCTTTTTCTTTGAAAACCAAAAAAAAAATGGCAAATTCCTTTGTTTCTCAAGATGATGAATCGATTACGCTTGATGATCTTCTTTTTCTCCATGATAATTTCCTAAGCTCTTTGAATTTTGAGTCTCCAAAATCATTGTTTGAGAGACTCCTTTTCATAAAATATCTTGAAATTCAAGAAGAGCAAAGAATAGACTCTTGTTTGCATTCATTTGAAGGCATGTCCCAACAAATTGTCAAAGGTTTTTTGGGCATTTCTTACCTATTGCAAGAGTCTATTAAGGAAGTTTCATGGAGAAGAGATGAGTTTGAGGCTACATTGCCACCTATGATGCATGACATTGAGGAGTTGAGTATCGGAGAGTTTGTTCCTACTCGTTCCTCTTTGAGTGAGTGCATCGATGATGGTGATGAAAATCTATTTGCTCCATTTTGCTTCGAAGTGCTTAAATCGATTCAAATTGAGGAAAAGAGTAAATGTGCCAACCAAAAAGATTTTAAGGTGAATGAAGGATCTTATGTTGAGATTTCTTGTGCTTTATGTGATGTGAGTGAAGTTGTTTGTGAATCTTTTGTTCCCACTCCCTTCCCTCATTCCCCATTCCGAAAGAGAAAAGTCAACATTTATCCTCCATTTCCCATTTCTTTTCCCTTTTTGTCAAGACTCCCACCGCTTGAGGATTCTTTTTCCTCTATTGATCCTAATGATTCTCCTTTACCAAAGGAGCAAAAAGAAGGGAGTATTTCTTTTGTTTTTCATTTTGATTTTTCTTATTTTTGGTTCCCTGCCCCTTGTAGGCATAGAGTTGCGCTTTACTTTGTGCTTGCATCTCATTTGACTCTTGCCTACTTGTTACTATTGGATATGTTTGCCATTGCATATGACAAACTATTGCGATCGTTGTCGGGGTATTTACTAGAGGTAAGAGGCGTCAAGCTAATGACGTAAAACGAGCGCTTCTCTGGAGGCAACCCGTGGGTGTTGGCCATTTGGCCCATGTATACTAATTTTTCTTGATTTTTGAAGTTTTTTGTGGCTCAAGCTTTCTTGATGTGGAAATCTTTGCATCCATCTTTGCCATGTCCGGCTATTCCTATTGGTGAGTTCGTTCGTTATTACGGTTCTTTGCGGGACTTGCTCCCACGTCATCACCGGTAATATCCTTCTAACTCACATGCATTCTTTGGGTTGGGCATTTTTATTGCGGGGCATTGGTTGGATGGGTAGCTGTGCCCCTCCTAGTTTCGTTTTAGGCCTTGAGGATATGGCCTAATTCGAGCTTGGGGGGAGATTCTATTGTTTGCTACTTTGATCTCCGTGTGATGGATTGCTTGATTTTGTGAATATTTGGTTTTTGTGCATATTTCTTGATTAGTTTTTGATTTTGTGAATATTTTCTTTATTTTCCTTTTCCTTTTCTTTCTCTTTTCTCTTTCTTTCTTTTCTCTTTTCGATCTTTGTCAAGGCAAGCTTTTCTAGATTTTTAGGCATTATTCTTGATTTGGGCAAATAAAATTGGAACTTGTAGTCTAGAATGCTTTTATTCCTAATTGGTAGATGGTTGCACGGTTTTCAATGTCTTAGGTCGAATCTAGGATTTGGTGTTAAGAAAGTTGGTTGAACTTTGGGTAGCATGCGTCTTGAACCCTTGGCTTGTGGTAAGATGGTGTCGATCTCTCTAGTGACTTGAAACCGGAGAGAGTGGTATTTGCTCCCATGTGAGGTTCATGTTCAAATTAGCCCAAACACATATTCATATATTTTTGAGTGGCATGGATCCTTGGCATTGACTTACCTACTTCCCGAATTTGATTATTTCCTTCCCGAGACCGCGACCGAGCTACTTTAGGGGACGATAGAGGCATTTCTTTCGGTGACTATTTTTCTTTTTAGTTTAGGACTTTATTTTCTATTTCTCTCATATGTTTTTGTTTGCATTTGCCCCCTTGCTAGCCATTTGAGCCTTGCCCCTTCATTTCTTATGAGCACATTACAAGCCTAATAGCCTTTGTTTTGTTTTCACCCTTAGAAGTGATAGTGAAGCTTTGAGTTATGATGCTTGTTGGTTTTGATTGATTATGCAAAGTTGAGGAATGAATGTTGATTGGTATGAATGGCAAAGTTTGGGAAGTATGTTGTATATAGTGAATAAATGATGCAAAAGCAAAAATGAGAAATAAAAGTTTTGAAAAAGCCAAAAATAGAGAAAAACAAGGCATGAGAAAAGTTTCAATTGAAACACAAAAAAAAGAGAAAATCAAATCAAGAAAAGTGCAAAAAAGAGTTGTAGTTTAGAATAGTTGTTGAATAAGCTTGGGGGTACCCCAAACAAGTGGTATGAGTTTGTTATGGTTCGATTGCTTGAGTTGAGTTCATTCATTGCGCTTCACTTTAGGTATGAGCACCACATCCCAAATTTGTTCCACACCTTACCCCTAGCCTACGTTTCACCCTAAAAAGTCCTTTTGACCTTTTTGAGTTGAGTCATTGTCGGTGGAGGGAGGATTTGGTCAAGTTTATGGAATGGGATTGTCATGATAAGATGTCGGGTAGCCTAATCTTGTTTTCCGGCGCCTTCGCGGTGTCTCGAGGCGCTATTCTCAAGGGTGGATAGGATCTAGAGATTTGACGTGGTATGCTCGGTTGTAGGGGAATTGATTAGTGCTTACCCTTAGTTCACTTTGCTTGGCATTTGAATCTTTCACTCGATCTAGGACATTGGTTAGCGTGCATTCGTCTATTTAGTTAGTAATATTAGGATTCTTTTGTGCTTGTTCCATAATAAAGGCCATCATCTTGAGTTTTGTAGTTTCGTTTTTCATTTTCTTTTCCTTCCTTTTCTTTTTCTTTTCTTTTCTTTCTTTTTCTTGTTTTTTTTTCATTTTTAGTTCTTGCCTTGATTCAAATTTTTGGAAGAGTTATGGGTGTCTCTCTTTGGAAACCCTTGCGAGATCCCACTCGCCCTCATGAGCGATTGTGGGGTTCAAAGAGCTTATTGCATGCGCTTAAATGCAACCGTGATTCCTACGAAAGTGAGTTAGTGTGCATTCTTGTAGATCTTATTTTCGTAATTTTTATTTTAATAAATAAGCTCATTCTCCTCCCCGTTTCTCATTCTAGCTTTGCTTGAGGACAAGCAAAGGGTTAGCTTGGGGGAGTTTGATGAGCGACATTTATGTCGCTCTTAGCTTAGGTTTTTAGTTCATTTTATTAGCTTTTTATTCTTATTTTCTCTTAGTTTTATTGTTTTTAGTTCGTTTGTTACATTTTCGCATTAATCGTATCATTCTCTCGTCTTGCGTGTATTCTAGCCGTTTTCGCTCTAAATATGTCTTTTATGCTCAATCTTGTAGCGTGGGGGTCATTTGGAGTGTTAACGTGCTAAATAATATGACTTTTGGCTTAGACGATGATTTAAATAGCTTTACGATTTGCGAAAATGTCAAACGAATTAAATATGTGATTTTCCGATTCAATAATGCGTTTTCCGATTTTAATAATGTGCTATACGATTTTCTAGCGTGCTAGACGATTTTGGAATATGTTTTACGATTTTATTGATATGCTATACGATTGTGTTCAATGTGCAGCGACGAAGCATGGAACAGCAACACACGCAGCAACAATCGTAGCACAGCAAGCATCAAGCAGCGCGCAGCACTCGAGCACAGCCAAGGCACCCTGTGCGAGCGCACAGCCCAGCAGTGCGAGCGCAGCATCATCCCAGTGCGAGCGCACAGCCCAGCAGTGCGAGCGCGGCATCATCTCTGTGCGAGCGCAGCAGTAGTTCCGTGCGAGCACACGAATTGCCGAAATTGGACCAGGAACTGCCAGCAGCTTGGTGCGAACGCACGGATTTGCAGCTCGATCGCACGGATCGAAGAGAGAAATTCGTCGCTGAGCACGCTCCCATGGAATCATAGCCCGCTCGCACTGATGCGATTTGCAGCTGGGTATGACCGTTCGCACGGCTGCGCGGGATCCCCTTTTCGAGTTTAAACTTCTCATTTTTTGGGGATTGTATAAATAGAATTTCGTAGCATTGTTTCATGTAGGCTTAATTAGATTTTCATTACGCAATTCTTAGAATTCTCTCTCTAGAATTAGTTTAGGGCTTAGATTAGAGATTAGGATTAAGGATTCTTAGCCTCAAATTCTTGATTCTAAATTCAATTCAATAATCATTTTTAGATTTCTTCTTCTCTTTGCTTTGAGTTTTGTTCTTCAATTTTGTGCTTCAAGTTTGATGCAATTCCTTCATTTCAAGGTATAATTCTAATTCTTCTTTTGATTTTGTTCTTCGATTCTTTAATTGCTTTGTTAATTTCGTTTATGCTTTGATTTTATGCTTGAATTCTAGAATTAGTTTGATATTTTGAATTTGCTTGATTTTTCCCCAATTTTTGTAGTTTGAATTTTCTGATTTTCTTTGTTTCAATTAGCTTCATTAATTCAATTAGTTTCATGATTAGGATTAATATTAGTTTAATGTTGATGTTAATCATGCTAATTGAGTAGTTTAGTCTAGAGGTTAGGGATGAAGCTTTGGGATTGAATTTGGAGAAGTTTTTGGGAAATTCATGATTGATGTTGTGATTAAATGTGATTTAGTGATAGGATTTCCATGACTAGTTGAGTAGTAGTCGCGAATGTTATTCGATTGGATTAGATTGGAATGTATGATTAGGTTTGGCAAGACATTGTGAGCCTAATTGTGCAAGTGAATGATAGTTCCTATTATATGCTAGTTAGTTTAATCTAGGATTAGGCGAAAACTCTTCCGTGGATTAGACGCTTAGCGTTCCCTATCCGAGAGGTGGCGGGTTCGTCATTAGTTTTCATTCCCCTGCTCGCTATGTCTTTGCATATTCATGATTGTTTGGACCTTGTGTTTCCCTTGATTCGATTTCCATAGCCGATTCCCGAATCCTCTAGAGTTTCTTTATTTGTTTGCATTTCTGCTTTGATTAGTCTAATTCAAAAACTCAAATTCCTTCCGAACTAGCTTGTGAACGCATAGATTGATAAGTCAAACATATCCATTCCTATGGGACGATCCCTATGCTTGCCGCTATAGTCAATATAGCCGGTAGTTTAGGTGTTTTATAAATTTTGTTTGGTGAGGTGGTTTTCTATTCAACGACGGAAAAACGCCCTATCATTACCAGCTCTAACTATTACTCATTAATTTATTACAACTCTGGTTTACTTTTTCCACATTTTTCTTACCCCTAATAATCATTTCACGAAATAAGAGTTTTCGATAATCGAGAATATTAAAAAAAACGTAAGGAGTACAATTAAGTTTATTCCCTCGGTTAAATTATCCATGATTGTTAATTCCCTGAGGTTAAATTAATCATGATTATCACACAACTTGTGAAGTAGACAATGTTGATGACGGAAGATGATCATAAAGCCATGAACCTTAGTTTACAGAACAATGAGTTAGTTTTCTCAAAAGAAATTAAAAAAAGGAAGAAAGAGTGGGGTTAGTTGGCACTGAGAAAAATGAGTGTGAAACAGCAAAGAGTTTAGAGAAGACTAGTTAAGAAATAGTTGGCATTTGTGTCAGTAAATAATTATAAAAATACAGAAAAAGTAAAAAATATTACTCATTCACACATACTTGGGCTACAAGAGAAGCACCTCTCAAGTTTCAATTCTGTGCTTCCTACTTTATTTAATTACTAATTAAAACTAACTAATCAATGCATATCTCTGCTACAACTCATTATTTCTTCTCCCGTTCTTTATTACCTACCCCATTTGAAGTTTTATGCTTCTCCGCATAACTTTGTTCGTTATTATCTTTAATTTTTTTTTAAAGTTCATAAAACTTTAACATTTTGAAAGTACTAGTTGTGGGACCGCGCGCTAACGCGCGCGGTCCCCCAAGATATCGGAATTAGTTCGTAGAATTAATTAGCGTATAAGTAAAATCGAGGGAATTAGGTAGTCCAAAAACAACTACAAGGGATAGCATTTTGTATTCCAATATCGGGTGCTTGATCTGTTCAAATAGCAGGTTAATGCAAGCTAGATAGTACATTATAGGAGGTCATGCTAGAAAAACAGCATTACATATTCCTGAAATCAGCATTGCAAAGCAGAACCTAAAGAACTCGGTATAGTGCCCGAGTCATAATATGTACAAGAGTAGTTATGTTCATGTTACAAAATATTTAAGGGGTATTTGTTGAGAACACCGCACTACGAGCTTGTTCCCTTCAAAAACCTTTAGGTAATGAGACTACATTCCCACCTTCTATACTATTGCAACAGAAACTAATTCTGTTGGCAAGAAGTGTAGGAGCCATAAGCATATTACGTACGTGCAAATACTTAAGGGTTTAATTCTGGGGGTTGCTAAATGCAGCATGATTTTACTTAACGCAACCCTTTTTTCTTTCATTTGTTTCATTCTGGAAAAAAAAAACCCTAACCCCCACTTTTATTGTTTTCTCTCAACCTTTTCCCCTATTATTTTTATTCACGTAAACTTGAATTTTTTTAGTGTAACGTGTATGTGATAAAATTAGAATACGTATTTGGATTGACATGGACGATTTTTTTTGAATTGGAAGACCTTGGAATTGAGGTAATATCCGTTTTTTTCGGTTTTTTTCGAGTCACTTCATGTAACTTATATGAAATATACACTTCCATTTTGTACATATTGAACAAAACAGAATTAGCTATTTCGTATAGATTGAACATAGTGGAACTAACTATTTCGTACAGATTGAACAAAATAGAGTTAACTATTTCATACAGATTGAACAAAATATAGTTAACTATTTCATACAGAAACCAAAGAATTAAAAAGGGTATTTCTGATTTTTTACAGGGGTGCGCCAAAGTAATTGAAGGTTGCGTATAGCAACCGTGTTAATTCTAGGCTAAGAAGTGTAGGAGCCATAACTATTTAACCTTTTAAAATGTTTTTCCACAATTTTTTTCATAATCAAAACATGTTAAAAGTTATTTCATACAAAAACAATGAGTAAAAATGATCCCGGTATACAATAACTTTATTGTACATCTTATGCGTGTAAGATTTTTTGTATGCCAATACTAATGTAACATTAATTAGTGAGTACCACAACCATGCATAAGTAACGTTTTATTTATTTATTTTTTATTTTTTTATATTTTATTTTTAACATGGGATTGAAGGAAATAATGCCCTTGGTCCAAGTATGCATTCTATGATAAGTATAATAAATGCGGTTCAGTATTAATTAACAAGTTAATAATTCAGTGAGATCAAGTGAGCTGAATGCCTAGCTAGAGGCCGCTTCAGTTCAAGTGGAATTAATGATATTAATCCACAGCTTACTCTTGACTGAACCCGTAGGGTCACACAAATAGTACGTAAACGGATCAAGTATTTAATAGCATTAAATACTCCATCTATGAATATTCGGAACCGACGGATCTTGGTTTCAGTGGGAGCTAAGATCGTCACAGGCAAGGAATGAATACTCCGGAAACGATGATATTGCCGGAAACGGAAATATGGATCGTATCGGAAATATAAATATTATCCAAGTCGTAGATGTTGCCGGAAACGGAAACATGGTACGTGTCGGAAAATATTATCGGAAATGGAAATATTGCCAGAATCGGAAATATTGCCGGAAACGGAAATATTGTCAGAATCGGAAATATTACCGGAATCGGAAAATAATTCCGGAAACGGAAATATTAAATATTTGTTCGAAACGGAAATTAATTCCGGAATCGGAAATATTAAATATTGTTCGTATCGGAAATGAATTCCGGAATCGGAAAATTTAATCGGAAGCGCATCGTACGAATAAGCATCGGACGAGGCCTGCCGGACGAGGCCCAGCACGAAGCCAGGCCATCGCCCAGCAAGCCAAGCGCGCCGCACAAACAGCCACGCCAGGCCCAGCGCAAGGCCAGGCCCAGCAGGCTGCGCGCAGCGCGCAGCGCGCACAGCGCGCACAGCACGCGCAGCGCGCAGCGCGCGCGGGCGCTGAGTGGGCTGCTGCTCGCGCGCACGCATGGGGCCCATCGTGGCTGCCGTGCGTGTGTGTGCAAGTGTTTGTGTTCGTGCACGTTTCCTAAAACATGCAGAGTTCGGTTAATGATTAAATTCCTAATTCTATTTGATAAATTAATTAAATTAGAGTTCTTGTAGGATTCTAGGTTTAATTAATTTGTATCTGAATAGGATTTCGATTCCCTTTCCATACCGCTATAAATATGAGGCTAGGGCTCACAATTTATAACACAAGTTTCAAAGTATTCAAAGTGAGTTTTTGAGAGAAAAAAATTCAGTCACACATTTGCCTATAAAGTGCCGAAAATAATAGTACCTTAAGGGCGATTCTAGTTGGTCAATCTTAAGGCGGATCCGGACGTGCTGTGGACTATCTACGGAGGGACGACACTTGGAGTCCTAAAGACTTGTTCTTGTTCGGTTCGGGCGCAGCTAGGGAAGGCACGCAACAAAGAGTATGCATCTAATCTATGCTAAATGATTATGTGTAAATAATATGTTTTCCTGGGTTTATGGTTTTTCCGCATGATTTATGAATTGTCATATGTATCATAACCTAACAGTGGTATCACGAGCCCCTTATTATTTTCATAATCTAAATTGCATGAACATGGTTAAATATTACAAATATTGCAAGAATTAAAAGGGGTGATTAATTTTCGTAATTGTTAATTAATTGCAAATTGCGTTTATTTAATTATACGTACGCAGTTTTTCGGCAGTTTCTTCGTTACTCATCCGAATTGAGTGATTTTTGTGTCAATTCCGCATGTAAAAGGCATTCTAAAATTTTGACAAAATTAGTATTTTTCTGCCGAACCCAGAATTCTCAAATTCGAAGCCTAACTATGACTTTTCGAAGGTTTTAGTTTTTCGAATGCAAAATTTCGTAAATTTAAGATGTTAAATTAGATATTTGCGATTCTTGTTGATAAATCTTGAATTTTTGATTGACCTACTGCATATGTTTAACAAGTTTGAATGCCTAGTCTTGTTAATTATGCAATCTAATTATTAATTATGATTAATTTGTTGAAAATTAGAATAATTTAGAATTAATTTGATTTTCATAATTAATTGTAATTTAATTAGAAACCTATGATTAAAAACCACCATAAAAATTGTAAATTTACGATAAATTTTAAATTTTTATGACCTAGACTTGAATCCATAACAATCGGAAATCAATTGGATAATAAATTTTCGATTTTTTCGCCCTAAAATTATGAAATTAATATTATTTATTAATTTGTCATTAATTTTAAATATAAATTTTAAATTTTTATGCGATTCGTTCATATAACTTGCACGCACGAAGCAATGGACGCTTCGTGTTACCCTTAAGGGGTGTTGTATAATGCGGGCATGCGACGACGAGCAAGGGAGC
This sequence comes from Spinacia oleracea, assembly GCF_020520425.1. NCBI lineage: Eukaryota > Viridiplantae > Streptophyta > Magnoliopsida > Caryophyllales > Amaranthaceae > Spinacia > Spinacia oleracea. Next base: position 123,193,037 of record NC_079490.1, read on the forward strand.
TCGTCGCCCGTGCGGCACGAATGCAATGAGCAAGGGCGTAGTGCACGAGCACAAGGCAGCAGCCCTGCCTTGTGTCGTGTGCCACGACCAATGGACGAATGGGCATGCGCGTAGGGCGAGCCAAGGCAGTCGCGTGTGGGCAGCAAGCGAGCTGCGCCACAACGCGCGCTGCCTCGCACAAGAGCGCGCAGCGAGCGCAAGCTCGCGTGCCACGAGCGCTGCGCCTAGCATTGCTCGCGCGCACAGCGAGCGATGTCGCCCGCCCAGCGAGCGATGTCGCGCGCCCAGCGAGCGATGGCTCGCGCGCCCAGCGAGCGATGTCGCGCGCCCAGCGAGCGATGTCGCGCGACCAGCGAGCGATGTCGCGCGCCCAGCGAGCGATGTCGCGCGCGCACTGCGAGCGATAGCCCGCGTGCGATGAGCGCTGGCGCGCGCAGCGAGCACCAATGCGTGCGGAGGCTTGCGATAGGGATGCAGCAGCTATGCGACGAGCGCATGGGCTGCGCGCGCATGGCCAGCGATGGCTGTGTGCGTGCGGCCCATGGGCGTGCTACGCGTAGGGTGTTTGCGTTACGATTAGATCGTTTTGAATGTTTAATTTGAAAATTTCAGTTCACGTAATTTTAATTAATTTTAAAATTAATAATTTAAATTATTTTCTTGGATTTTAATTTTGAATATTATAATTATAATAAATGTTATTTATTCTAATTATTTTACTAAAATTAAAATCATGAATTAATTTAAATGCGACTGAAATTAAATTAAACTTTTTGGATTCAATTATAAATTTATATGAGCTTTAAATTTTAATTAAATTTGTATGTTTCCGGTTAGACTAGAAATACATTTTATGTTTAAAATTGGTAAAGCATATGAATTTATTGGTTTAAGTGGGAGCGCTTTTTAGTCATAAACTCTTGATTAGGTCTACAAATCCTTAAGGTTAAAACAACTTGATTAGAATTAATAAGGACTGAATAATTGGTAGATTATTGGTGCCCTTGATTAATTGCTGCAAATGTTTACGTGATGCATAATGTGTTTTACTAACCAGCTATGTGGGCCATTCATGATAATGAATGGGTGAATGGTATATATTGTATATGTACTGTTTTGCAGGTTATGAAGTGACTAGTATGGCCCAAATAGGATAGAAAATATGGTCTGCGTACCATTAATTTGAATGTAATTGGTCTAAAGTACCAAAGTTATTTTTCAATTCAAATATGGTCTGCGAACCATCAAATAGTTGTAATTAGTTATAGCTTATCCTATTTGAAGAAAATGGTGCCTCCCACGGAGATTTTCAAGACGGACTTTGAAGTCAAAGCTTCAAGATGAAGTCGGGCCATACTAGATCACAAATATCTTATGCATGTTTTAAGTTATTTATTGTTTTAAATATGTCTTAAAATGCATGAGATCAAAAGCTTGATTATGTTGCATGATTAAGGATTTTAGTTCACTTAAAATCTAACCAACATAGTAAGAGCCTTAAGTTCCAAACTTAAAAAAATTGAGTTAAAAGGTGCCATGCCAAAATATACACTTGCTTGGATATCCTTTACATCAATCTAGTAATAGTTTTCGCTCAGCGAGGTGTTACTTATTGGTCCTAAAGGGGCAAGGTACACAAATAATTGTGAGTACATGTTAGTTTTGGTGAAACTCAACGATATAAGTAAGGAGTCCTTTTATGTCGTGGCAAATTCGATAGGTTTACCTAATAAGTTCTTAGACGTACCTATTGTTGGAAGTTCTTATTAGGAAATGCAAAAGAAAAGAGTGTAAAAATGTGAATGTTGTTTTTGTCCCACATTGAAACTATAACTCATTTCCTCTTTGTTTATATATTGGGTTGAAGGTGTAACTCTTGTTTGAGAAAGTGTGAGAGTGGTATGGGTGGACACATAGCACACTCACGTGCGCGCGTGTCGGCTGGCCGGGTTGGGTCAGGCCATGGGCCTTGGGCTCTTGGGAATGTGATGCGCGGGCGTGGGGTGGGTTTTGTGGGCCTTACATATTCTTTTCGTACCGGGTTGTTTCGGTTAAAACATTGTTACGGGAATCTATATTGATTACGTAACCGTTGGTTTAATTAGCCTTAATGGCGGCCGTTACAATCTTTATTATTCTAGCCGTTTTTGGTCTCTTGCTTTTCCTAAAGTTTGATTATTTAATCAAACTTTGTACCTTCCAAAAAACATATACGTAATACACAATTCCAGAAAAACCAAAACTCATGCTTTCTCTCCCAAATTGCTCTTGGTTTTGGGCATATGTTCTGACTCCATTCGGGTTTGTGCGTGCACACAAATTCGAAGTTGTGTTAATCCTGGAGGGCGACCGCTTTTGTTCTACTGCACCAGGAGGTAGTGCGGAATCGTCTTTTAGGACAGTGGTATCCCACGGCACAGCAATTGTTTGTTATATGTTTATCCAATTTTTCGCATCATCGAGATAAGTCCATTCTAACTATATTATTATAGCAATATTATTATTTTATTGTTTAATATGCAACAATCTAAAAGACGATTGATATATGTTGCGTATATTTTTGATGTTTTCGAGATAAATGTTGATCTCTTTAGTTGGTCGGACTTATAAGACGATCTGGAAATATACGAAATCGGGAAACACGAAATTGTTGTTGATATTCCTTGACCTTGAAATCAGATTGTCGTTATCAAGGGGAGTTTTCTATATTTCTACTAATGTTAATTTTAGTACATTTTTTTTTTATTGGTGTTATTGTGAAAGAAAATATGGCGATTAAATCACTCAATATGGTAATTGCTTTTTATGAAGCTTTTATGCGATTAATATGAATTGTTGCACCTGGTTATTTGTAATAAGTATGATTGGTATAAATTGCTATGATTTACCTGGTGTTAGTCTAAAATGAATCTTTACATGTTGATATAAAGTGCTATGAGGTCATTTGCTTGTAACGGTAATTCATTCACGTGATTTCCGTCTATAATTGCTTTGATTTCCTTGTAATGAGAATTTTCATTTATGATCATAGTTTTTTTAGCAGGTTGACCTGTTTAGTTGATTGGTTGATCCAATTTGTTAAGTTTCACAAGTTGTTTTGATTCTTTTAATTGACTGGACATATAATTTTGGTTTGGGTTATATGGAATTGATGTTCGTAACGACTAGATTAGCATTTTAGTTGATTGTTTGTATCCGATTTTTGTGCGAGCATGAATTGCAGCTCTTTCCGTGATTAATATATGTAATACATTTGGCTCTGTACTATGATTTAACCTCTGACTCAGACTAGTTTTTATCAATAGACTAGCTAAAGGGACGCATTTCATGTTGTAACCTGTAAATATAGTTGGAAAGTGTTTTCAATTGTTCTTGTTTACTCTTAAAAGACCAACTCCAGTATAGATTTCTCTTAATAGATTCCTTAGCTGGTTAAGCGCCTTGATCTAATAGTGTGGTTGGTCGGATTTCTTATTCTTGACTTATGTAGTTCTGTTAGTTGTCTTGATGGTGATAAGACTATTAGTCTTGTTGTATTATACTTCATACAAAGTATAGGTTCTCTGCCCCGAAGGCCGAGGGAAGGGTATCATAAAATCAGGTCACTTAAATAACGATTTGTATTGTGTTGTTATGCAAATTGGGCTATTAATTTATGCATACACTTTCCATTACAACAGTTACTCTGGGTGTATTTTTACACACCAACCTTTACTTGTTGATTTTGAAAATCAGTTTGGTACTTTTAATTTTTTGATTATTTTGTACATATAACTATTGGAGAAGCGGTTACCACAAACTACAGTGGTTGAGTTTGGTTAATTATTTTTCAGAATTTATTTGGAGTATTTAAATTTTGTTTTTAAGTGCTTAAATATTATTATGGATTATTGGTGTTGTTTCTTTGTACGTTATTTTCACAGAAAACGTTCGCAAGAGTCGTGGTAGTACTCGAACCACGAGGGTTTGATGGGTTGTATATGACCGTACCTCGATGAGTTTCAAAGTTGAGATGGGTAATGTTACTCGACTAACCCGTTGTGAAATTTGGCGATATAGGGGAAGCTCCTTATTTTCATATTGCCATGTATTTTAACTTGTTTACATATTTTAGTTTATGTACCTTTTCATAGTCTCATGTTAGGTATTTTATTTAATACTCTAGCAGGGAATGTGGAGGTTGAGGTTAAAACTTGAATACCAATGAGTAAGGTGTGATATGAAATTGATCGCTAGTAAGATTGTGCATGTGTGTTAGACGTACTTAAAAGTTGACATGACTACTCTTCTGCAATGCTAGAAATACTAATGTGGGATTGCTCGTATACTACTTGGTAAACAGGTGCAGTGATGGTAGCATACCCATCAGGCACGGTAGTAGCTAGTGAAGTCGTAGATTTCGTTACAATATAGTTTTCAAACTATTTTTGTTCCTATATGCTCTATTTGTGCCCCTTTTATGCATATTATTTATTTTGGTAAATACGTTGTGCAATGTGGGGGTGAGCTAGTTTTTGAGACTAACTAATAAGTTTGTTGCAAAATTGGTTATGGTGAGTGTTTGTAAAGCTATGAATGAGTCGTTTCAAGCACTTACGTACAAAGTCATATGAGAAGTTTTATTCTTTTCTTGGGTTATAACGTTTGGGATTTATTGCATGTATGTAGCCTAAATTTTAGCTTTGAGTGTGCCAATATGGATTGAGGTAATCATGTTGTTGGCTCTCACACGCTATAATAATGTTGGTGAGACTAATGTTTTTAATGTCTTAAGCCAAGATGAAGGTTCGCGGTAAATTATATGATACTTGATGGCTTGGTAAGGCAAATGAGTTGGTACATGTACATTTAATCTTATTCTCACCTCATGGAAAGTGTTTGGTAATCGTCAATTACCTAATGTACACTCGTTGTAGTTCTAGCATATTATTGTTAAATTTTGAGAAAGAACCCTCAAAATATTATGCTAATGTGTTTGTAAGTATAATGCGGTGCCCACTTACTCTTGATTGTTGTTGCTTTACAGTTGGGACGATCATATCATTACTAGTAAATTTGTTCTTCACCAGGTGATAGTGTGTAATGTTATGAAAAGATGCAAAGCATAAGTATATTGCACTTTACAATATGAAGCTGAGCTCATAGGGCTGATTTCAAGATGTCAAAAGAACAAGGTCTGTAAGTTGGTTAAGTCATACGTTGAAAGACTTAAGCAAGCTCCTAAATGACGGTATTACAAGTTTGACAAGACTATGTCTGGTAATGTTTTCATGTCATTGAAGGTGACGCTTGTGTTTATTCTAAGCATGATTCTCTTGATTGTGTTTGTCTTTACGTGGATGATATAACAATGTTTGACACTAACTTGAATCGAATAAATGAGATAAAAGTTTTTTTTAATTCGGAATTTTGAAATGATAAACCATGGATGAGGCAAATATGATTTTGGGAGTAAAATTTATAAGGACTCCAAATGGCGTTTTTCTTGGTCTGTCTCACTAAGCTGGAAAAAATGTTTAAACGTTTTTCTCATTTAATGTCGATCAAGTTAGGACTCCTTTTGATCCAAACATCCACTTAAGGATAAAAGTGGTCTAGTTTGTCAAATCTGAATATGCTAAGATTGTTAGTAGTATTATGTTTCGTATGAACTACACTACGCTTGACATTGATTATTATGTGAGTGGTTTGAGCAGGTACAATCATAGCCCAAGTAATGATTATTGGGATGCTATAAGGTGATTGCTTCGGTACCATGTAGGTACCATGAATTGGAGTTTGCACTACTCCAAATTTCCAGGAGTGATTGGAGGGATCATGTGATTTCTATTTGGTATCTGTTAATTATAAAGTCCACTCCAATAGTCGTTGTTCTTCACCCTAGGGGGTGGAGCTGTATCTTGGAAATCTTGCAAGCAATCTTGTATAGACTGTTATGACTAATATGGAATATGAATTTATTGCTATTGATCGAATTGGCAGGTTATGAGGCAAAATGGTTGAGGAATGTGCTTGCAGATATTCCAGTGTGGGGGAAGCCAGCTCCTTGGCAATTGTTGTTGCAAAGAACCATGCCTATAATGGAAGATAGACACATTCGTTTGAGGTATAAAGCCGTCAAAGATATGTTGTCTATTGAGTAAATCTTTACTGTGTAAAGTCTGAAATGAATAAAGCGGATCCGTAAACGAAAAGGCCTATAATGAAAACTAGTTCTGGAAACATTGGAAGGGATGGACTTGAGGCCCATTGAATGAATTGTAAAATAATGAACTCCTACTCACAGAGTTCAAAGGACGACATTATGTTATAATTCGGAAGCACAAAATTTTATTTTTTGTCCATCCCCTAAATGTTATAATGTGCTTGCTACAATCGGAAAGAGGTTGAGCATACGGCTCTTAATGAACCCATACCATATGTTTGGTGGTGTGAATGTAGCTCACACTTGATGGGATTCACCTACGTAGGTGTGGAAGTGTGGCCGCTTCCTATGAGAATTGCGATATGGGCTATTCTCTAGAGCACCTATGAGCATATCCAGGTCGGACGTATGGCCAGTATAAGGCGTCACTTTATTCGCGGAGTTAGAATATCATACATATTCAGTTGTGTGCTTTGAGTGACGGGTTTCTAACCCCCTATCAAGTTCAATACGAAAGTCACTTGGTAGGAAAGACATCATAGCTCAAATGTCACTAAGTGTTAATTCAAGTCGAAAGACATTGGCACCTATTCAATTGGTATGTTTTGTCCAAAACCAATTCATTCTTTTCTTTCTTTTTCTCATCTTCGAACCTGTGGGGGATTGTTGGAAGTTCTTATTAGGAAATGCAAAAGAAAAGAGTGTAAAAATGTGAATGTTGTTTTTGTCCCACATTGAAACTATAACTCATTTCCTCTTTGTTTATATATTGGGTTGAAGGTGTAACTCTTGTTTGAGAAAGTGTGAGAGTGGTATGGGTGGACACATAGCACACTCACGTGCGCGCGTGTCGGCTGGCCGGGTTGGGTCAGGCCATGGGCCTTGGGCTCTTGGGAATGTGATGCGCGGGCGTGGGGTGGGTTTTGTGGGCCTTACATATTCTTTTCGTACCGGGTTGTTTCGGTTAAAACATTGTTACGGGAATCTATATTGATTACGTAACCGTTGGTTTAATTAGCCTTAATGGCGGCCGTTACAATCTTTATTATTCTAGCCGTTTTTGGTCTCTTGCTTTTCCTAAAGTTTGATTATTTAATCAAACTTTGTACCTTCCAAAAAACATATACGTAATACACAATTCCAGAAAAACCAAAACTCATGCTTTCTCTCCCAAATTGCTCTTGGTTTTGGGCATATGTTCTGACTCCATTCGGGTTTGTGCGTGCACACAAATTCGAAGTTGTGTTAATCCTGGAGGGCGACCGCTTTTGTTCTACTGCACCAGGAGGTAGTGCGGAATCGTCTTTTAGGACAGTGGTATCCCACGGCACAGCAATTGTTTGTTATATGTTTATCCAATTTTTCGCATCATCGAGATAAGTCCATTCTAACTATATTATTATAGCAATATTATTATTTTATTGTTTAATATGCAACACCTATCAACCAAGAATAGTTTCTAGACTATTGGCAAAAGGCTTTTGCTTACCTAAGATGTTCTAGGATTAAGTCGACAAACTGTGCTTAGTTCTTCAATGATTTTAGGATCTTGGAATCATTTTATTCACACCTGCCGGAACACATAATTTGAATAAAATGCTTAATAAACATTGAATTATGCATGTATGCTAGAATTTAAGTTTATTAAAAGAAACTGTGAATGGTTATTTATTTGTTTATTCTTTTCAATTGTAGTTTTTAATATGGCAAACAACAATTCATTCAACATTCGATCAATTCTCGAAAAGGAGAAGTTGAACGGGAAAAACTTCCTTGACTGGCAAAGGAACTTGCAAATAGTTCTTATGCAGGAAGAAAAGGAGTATGTCCTAGATGAGGCGATGCCCGAAGCTGCAGGCGACGGGGTCACTCAGGCAGCCCTCAATCGTTGGATTGATGCCAACAAGGATGTGAAATGTCTAATGCTCGCCACCATGAGTGCGGATCTGCAGAAAACGTTCATCAACTCAGATGCTTTCACAATCATTAGTGAGTTGAAGAACATGTTCCAAGATCTGGCTCGAGTCGAAAGATTCGAGACTCATAGGCAAATTCTTGAGACCAAGCTTAAGAAAGGCGAGCCCGTAAGTCCACATGTTCTCAAAATGATTGGACTCATTGAGAATATGAGTCGGCTGGATCAACAATTTTCTCAGGAAATGGCTATAGACACCATCCTCCATTCTCTTCATAGCGGGTATGATCAGTTCAAACTGAACTACAGTATGAATAGTCTGGACAAAACGCTCACTGAGCTTCACGGTATGCTGAAGACCGCTGAAAAGACGCTCAAAAGTGATAAGCAGGATGTGCTTATGGTGCGTGGGGGCAAGTTCAAGAAATCTGGAAAGAAGAGGAATGCTAAGAAAGGTGGCAACAAAGCCAGCCCAACTAAGCAAACTGGCGCCAAATCTGCAAAGAGAAAGGTCAGTCAACCCACTTCTGAATCCGAATGCTTCTACTGCAAGAAGAAGGGGCATTGGAAGAGAGATTGCTTGAAGCTAAAGGAAGATCAGAAGAACGGAACAGTCGTTCCATCTTCAGGTATTTTCGTTATAGACTGTATACTTGCTAATTCAACTTCTTGGGTATTAGATACAGGTTGTGGCTCACACTTATGTTCCAATCCACAGGGACTAAGAAGAAGTAGAAAGTTAAGCAAGGGTGAAGTCGACCTACGAGTGGGAAATGGAGCACGGATTGCTGCATTAGCTGTAGGAACTTACTATTTGTCGTTGCCCTCCGGGCTAGTTTTGGAACTGGAAGAATGTTTCCATGTTCCAAGTCTTACTAAAAAACATCATTTCAGTTTCTTGCTTAGATGCTAAGGGATTTTCCTTTATAATAAAAGACAATAGTTGTTCGTTTTATTTTAAAGAGATGTTTTATGGATCTGCTAGATTAGTCAATGGACTTTATTTATTAGATCACGACAAACAAGTATATAACATAAATACCAAAAAGGCCAAAAAGGATGATTCAGATCTCACCTATCTGTGGCATTGTCGATTAGGCCATATAAACTTGAAACGCTTAGAAAGACTTCAAAGAGAAGGAATTCTAGAACCATTTGACTTAGAGGATTATGGTAAATGCGAATCATGTTTACTTGGCAAAATGACAAAGCAACCTTTCTCTAAAGTTGGAGAAAGAGCAAATGAACTATTGGGTTTAATCCATACAGATGTATGTGGACCAATGAGTACAAATGCTAGAGGTGGTTTCAGCTACTTTATCACTTTCACTGATGACTTCAGTAGGTATGGTTATGTCTACCTAATGAAGCATAAGTCTGAATCCTTTGACAAATTCAAGGAATTTCAGAGTGAAGTAGAGAATCAATTAGGCAAGAAGATTAAGGCACTGCGGTCTGATAGAGGCGGTGAATATCTGAGCTATGAATTTGATGACCATCTGAAAGAATGTGGAATTCTATCAGAATTGACTCCTCCTGGAACACCACAATGGAACGGTGTGTCAGAACGGAGGAACAGAACCTTGCTAGACATGGTCAGGTCAATGATGGGTCAGGCCGAACTTCCATTAGAATTTTGGGGACATGCACTAAATACAGCTGCACTCACTATAAATAGAGCTCCGTCTAAAGCTGTCGAAAAGACTCCATACGAATTATGGTTTGGAAAGCCTCCAAATGTGTCTTTTCTTAAGATTTGGGGATGTGAAGTATACGTCAAACGATTAATTTCAGACAAACTTCATCCAAAATCTGACAAATGTATCCTTGTGGGCTATCCAAAGGAAACAAAGGGGTATTACTTCTACAATACATCTGAGAACAAAGTGTTTGTTGCTCGAGATGGTGTCTTTTTGGAGAAGGATCACATTTCCAAAATGACAAGTGGGAGAAAAGTAGACCTCGAAGAAATTCGAGTCGAACAACAAACTCTAGAGAATGCTCAAGATGACATTCAGGATGAAACTCAGAGATCTTTAGAAGAATCTGGTGAGAATCATGGTCAATCTAGAAATGTTACCCCGCGTAGATCGCAAAGATATAGATCTCAACCGGAAAGGTACTTAGGTATTTTGATGAACGAGAGCTATGACGTTCTATTACTTGAAAGTGATGAACCTGCGACTTACAAGCAAGCTATGACGAGCCCTAGCTCCAAGCAATGGCAAGAAGCCATGCAATCTGAATTAGACTCCATGTCTGAAAACCAAGTATGGGATTTGGTCGATTTGCCAGATGGCTACCAAGCCATTGGAAGCAAATGGGTTTTCAAACTGAAAAAGGACAAGGATGGGAAACTTGAAGTTTTCAAAGCTAGATTGGTTGCAAAAGGTTACAGGCAAGTCCACGGTGTGGATTACGATGAAACCTTTTCACCAGTTGCAATGCTAAAGTCTATTCGAATAATGTTAGCAATCGCTGCATATTACGATTACGAAATATGGCAGATGGATGTCAAAACTGCTTTCTTAAACGGCGTTTTAACAGAAACTGTGTTTATGACACAGCCTGAAGGTTTTGAGGATCCAAAGAATGCTAAAAAGGTATGCAAGCTAAAGAAGTCAATCTACGGATTGAAGCAGGCATCCAGGAGCTGGAATATACGTTTTGATGAAGCAGTCAGTGACTTTGGTTTCATCAAGAACGCGGACGAATCTTGTGTATACAAGAAGGTCAGTGGGAGCAAAATTGCTTTCCTAGTATTATATGTCGACGACATATTGCTTATCGGAAATGACATTCCTATGTTGAACTCTGTCAAGATTTGGCTTGGGAAATGTTTTTCGATGAAGGATCTAGGAGAAGCACAGTACATATTGGGCATCAAGATTTACAGAGATAGATCTAAAAAGATGATTGGACTTAGTCAAAGCACTTATATCAATAAGGTGCTTGATAGGTTCAAGATGGCGGACTCCAAGCGAGGCTACCTACCCATGTCTCATGGAATGACTCTAAGCAAGACTCAGTGCCCAAAAACACTTGATGAGCGTAGACGAATGAATGGGATTCCATATGCATCATTGATTGGTTCAATAATGTATGCTATGATATGTACACGCCCGGATGTTGCGTACGCACTCAGTGCTACGAGCAGATACCAGTCAGACCCAGGAGAGGCGCATTGGACTGCTGCCAAGAATATTCTGAAGTACCTGAAAAGGCGCAAAGATGACTTCCTGGTCTATGGTGGAGATGATGAATTAATTGTTAAAGGCTATACGGACGCAAGTTTCCAAACCGACAAAGATGATTTCAAATCACAGTCTGGGTTTGTCTTCTGCCTCAACGGAGGAGCAGTAAGCTGGAAAAGTGCTAAGCAAAGCACCATTGCGGATTCTACAACTGAAGCGGAGTACATTGCTGCACATGAAGCAGCAAAGGAAGCTATATGGCTAAGGAAGTTCATAGGAGAACTTGGTGTAGTCCCCTCCATTAAAGGACCAATAGCCCTGTATTGTGATGATAACGGAGCTATTGCACAGGCAAAAGAGCCTAGACACCACCAGAGAGTCAAGCATGTACTTCGTAGATTTCACCTTCTACGAGAGTTCGTTGAAAGAAAAGAAGTCGAGATAAGCAAAATTGGAACTGATGACAACATATCAGATCCATTAACTAAACCTCTGCCGCAGGCGAAGCACAACTCGCACACTGCAGCTATGGGAATCAAGCATATTGGAGAATGGCTTTGATGTCTCTGTTTAATGTTTTAAAGTTTTAGAGTTTAAATCTTTGTAAAACATTATCGGTTAATCATTCACAATAAATGAAAAGAATTCATTTTTCCATTTAATTTGTGGTTTATTAAATGATGAGTCCCTTCAATTTGACGATATATTCAAGATAGACTGTCAGGACCAGTCCTGTGACTAAGAAATGTCTATCAAGTGAACTTGAATGTCAAAGGTTGAAAATGGTCCCTAATCGGAGTTTTCTATAAAATTGGACGCATAGAAAACGTTAGACGATTAGAATGCAAGATGACTAGTAGTTCTGTTTCTTGAACTATGTGGACATGGCAATGTCATAATCATTTGCATAGATACTTACTTTGGGAAGACTAGTATCGGACGAGACCTATGAAACTTTACTGTAAGAGATGAAAGTCTGTCATAAGTAAATTTCATTAAATTATTAGACACTAAATCCTCAATGCCTGAGTGATTTGAAGATTACTTGTTTGAGAACTGGTTGCTTTGACGTTGACCAACCGTCGCACCGTAAAAGGAGGCTATAAAGGCAACGCTCAGGTAATCACCTATCAAACGAAGTCTAATCTCAAGATCGCAAGATTGGGATTGTCCTCCCATAAATCGGGATGAGATGCTTAAAAGTTGTACAAGGCCACTCGGAGAGCTAGAAACTGTGAAATGCATGGCCGTGCTCGGATGAATCATAGGCTATGATTATCTGTTTATTTGATCAGTTGAACTCTGAAACCGAGGAACACCTCTGGACATAATAAGGATGACAACTCTTACCTTATGTTCAAGAGCAAGCATCGAGCGACAAAGGAATTAGGAAATGCACACTTGTCCCTAAGGACAAGTGGGAGACTGAAGGAAATAATGCCCTTGGTCCAAGTATGCATTCTATGATAAGTCTAATAAATGCGGTTCAGTATTAATTAACAAGTTAATAATTCAGTGAGATCAAGTGAGCTGAATGCCTAGCTAGAGGCCGCTTCAGTTCAAGTGGAATTAATGATATTAATCCACAGCTTACTCTTGACTGAACCCGTAGGGTCACACAAATAGTACGTAAACGGATCAAGTATTTAATAGCATTAAATACTCCATCTATGAATATTCGGAACCGACGGATCTTGGTTTCAGTGGGAGCTAAGATCGTCACAGGCAAGGAATGAATACTCCGGAAACGATGATATTGCCGGAAACGGAAATATGGATCGTATCGGAAATATAAATATTATCCAAGTCATAGATGTTGCCGGAAACGGAAACATGGTACGTGTCGGAAAATATTATCGGAAATGGAAATATTGCCAGAATCGGAAATATTGCCGGAAACGGAAATATTGTCAGAATCGGAAATATTACCGGAATCGGAAAATAATTCCGGAAACGGAAATATTAAATATTTGTTCGAAACGGAAATTAATTCCGGAATCGGAAATATTAAATATTGTTCGTATCGGAAATGAATTCCGGAATCGGAAAATTTAATCGGAAGCGCATCGTACGAATAAGCATCGGACGAGGCCTGCCGGACGAGGCCCAGCACGAAGCCAGGCCATCGCCCAGCAAGCCAAGCGCGCCGCACAAACAGCCACGCCAGGCCCAGCGCAAGGCCAGGCCCAGCAGGCTGCGCGCAGCGCGCAGCGCGCACAGCACGCGCAGCGCACAGCGCGCACAGCACGCGCAGCGCGCAGCGCGCGCGGGCGCTGAGTGGGCTGCTGCTCGCGCGCACGCATGGGGCCCATCGTGGCTGCCGTGCGTGTGTGTGCAAGTGTTTGTGTTCGTGCACGTTTCCTAAAACATGCAGAGTTCGGTTAATGATTAAATTCCTAATTCTATTTGATAAATTAATTAAATTAGAGTTCTTGTAGGATTCTAGGTTTAATTAATTTGTATCTGAATAGGATTTCGATTCCCTTTCCATACCGCTATAAATATGAGGCTAGGGCTCACAATTTATAACACAAGTTTCAAAGTATTCAAAGTGAGTTTTTGAGAGAAAAAATTCAGTCACACATTTGCCTATAAAGTGCCGAAAATAATAGTACCTTAAGGGCGATTCTAGTTGGTCAATCTTAAGGCGGATCCGGACGTGCTGTGGACTATCTACGGAGGGACGACACTTGGAGTCCTAAAGACTTGTTCTTGTTCGGTTCGGGCGCAGCTAGGGAAGGCACGCAACAAAGAGTATGCATCTAATCTATGCTAAATGATTATGTGTAAATAATATGTTTTCTTGGGTTTATGGTTTTTCCGCATGATTTATGAATTGTCATATGTATCATAACCTAACAGGGATAAGAAACAGGAAAAATAAAAAGCACTAAATAACAAAAACTAAAAAATCTGAAAACAAATAAACGAGCGACGCTGCACAAAAGCAAAAACGGAGTAAGGGTAAGACGAATAAACGAGCGGAGAAGCAGAGGCAAAAGGAAAAAGGAAAGGAAAACCAGAGGAGAGAGGAATGAAATAAATTAGGAGAAAGAAATAAATTTCTTAGGAATCAGAAAACAGAAAAGAGAGAAAGTAAAAAAAATAAATGTGGAAATATGTAAGCAACAAGGTTTGAACCTTGGTTGATTGAACAAGCATTATAAAGCTTGCAAAGGGAAGGAATGCAAAAAATTTCCTTAGGAATAGTGGATTTCATGTATTTGTGACTCAAAACACTATTACTAAGCATAGTGTTCAAAATGTGAGTATTTTAAAGGTTAGAGATATATATTATTTCATCCAATCTAAAGGTATTGCATTAGGTAAAAGATGCATCATTCTCCATGCACACCTTTGACCATTAATATGTTTAGCTCATAATAAGAAGAAAAAAAAATCGTATAAAAGTTGTGATCTTTTACCAAAATGACTACTTTTACAATTTTATTTACCAAAATAGCTAATTTTGAATTCTATTTCCCAAACTAGCTACTATTTATTTACGAAAACGACTATTTCGACTTTTAGGCAATAAATAAATAAATAATGAACCGATTTGAGTTTTTTTTTTTTAGTAGTGAACCGGTTTGAGTTTTTTTTAATAGTGAACCGGTTTGGTTTGGTTTTTTTATTTATTTATTTTAGACTAAAAACGAGTAATTTTTGCTACTAAAATCAAACCAAACCATTTAACAAAGATCCATTATTTTTTCCCCTCTTTTTGCTATTTATTTTTTATACCAAAATACAAAGTAGCTACTTTTAGACAAAGTATACTCAAATAAAATCAACCCAAAACATAAATTACAAAGTAAAGAATAATTACTTTATTTTAAAGAAAAAATAACTTGTATTATACTTAGAATAAAGTACCATGCAAACATAAACATTGATCCAATCGCACACATATCATAATAAGCCCTATTAGTTTTAGGAAAAACAAACAAATACTACGGTATGCAACTAAGTTTTATTGTGTTACACAATAAACCAACCCAAAGTTTAGAAAATAAAGAAAAAAACATATCTAAGGGCTTACAAGCTCATAAGCTAAAATCTCTCTTATAATAGACGTTAACTTTCAATCAAAGTATACAATTCTCAAATTTTCTCAACCCAAAGAATTTTCTGATTTCTTATTAGAATTGAAACCAAAGTTCCATAAAATTGAATATAATTAATATAATATTCATGAATAATAAGCTTTAAATGTTCAAATAGAAAGAAAATTACATACTTTTATCAATTTTTCTATTGGAATCTTCAATCGAAAAACATTAGGGTGTATGAATGTTGATGGTTAATTGAAAAAATTGAAAAACACCAAACTTAATGACGTTGATCGACTTGGGTATAGAAAAATAAAAGGAACCCAAAAACATATACGGACGGGAGTCCCTAAAAAACAAAATCATTTCACTATTCTAAAAAAAAAAACTCAAACCAAACCGGTTCACTATTATAAAAAACTCAAACCGGTTCACTACTAAAAAAACTTAAACCGATTCATTGTTTTTTTTTTTGTCAAAATGGTCGTTTTGGTAAATAAATAGTAGCTAGTTTGGGAAGTAGAATTCAAAAGTAGCTATTTTGGTACATAAAATTATAAAAGTAGTCAATTTGATAAAAGATCCATAAAAGTTGATACGTTAAATTCATAAATTAAAACAAAATTAACAAGATCGCGCATACATCACATTACAAATTTCTTTTCAAGATAGATCAGGATAGCTGTTCAAATGAGAGTGTGTGGATGTTTTTCTTCACGTATAAATTACAAACACGGTGAAAAGAAAGTGTGTGAATAATGTAAAAGTTCAAATGGTGTTTGTATTTAAAATAAAATAAAAAACATAGTAGGTATTAATTTTTACTAAACTAGTGTTTCTTGACCACGCACTACGCGCGTCGTTTTCTAGGTAGTAAATTTTTTGGTGAAATGTATAAATCATAACTAGCTTTTGAGTCCGTTCATAGAACGGGCGATTGTATAGTGATTATTCAGATGTCTTTTGAAGTTTTAATTATTGAGTACTTGTGATTTTTAGTAATATATGAATTAAATAGAGGTGTAATTCGAAGGTTGGAAAAATATAAAAATTATATGTTGAATAAATATTGGATGTTAAAGGGGTGGAGTGGAAGAGACTAATGAGTATATTAGACTATTAATAACTTGATGTTGAATAAGGAAAATGGAGTAGAAGAGGCATTAGAAGTTGTAAATCATAGAAACAATAAAGAAAAATTGAAAAAAAAAACAAAAACAAAATGATGGATGAAAGGAGAGATGCTACATGACTTCTAATAATGAGATGTCACATATCTTCTAATAATCTATGGTGTTCCTTTTTAAATACTAGGTATAGACTAGGTATAGATTATATTGCAATCATTTATATGATGACTGGAAAATTCATCGTATTGATAGATTCAAGAATAGATTCAAGTAAGTTTTTATAAAATGAGATTGAAAATGGAGAAGAATAATAGTCTAAGGTTTAAAGGTATAGGTGACAACCAAACATGCTAAGTCGAAGCAAAAAAAGAAAAATATGCCATACCACAAGCACTTGGGTCAAATTTCCCTTTATGTATGCCCAAACAAAAAGAGTAATATGTAGTTACACTCATGTTCTTGAGTATTGACTAACCAAACACAGTTTTATTTTAGTAACAACTAACTTTTAATTATTAAAACTAGTTTTTAGACCCGGGCGATGACCCAGGTTACTACGTTAATAACATTCACATTTACTTGTATTATTATTTTTTTGCAATGATAATGTGACACATGTAATAGCTTAGTGGTAAAAACCTTATTGTTTAAACTCAAGGTTAGGGGTTCAAACCTTAAGCAAACCATGTTTGATATTTTTTTAAATGTACATGAAGATTATATGGAGCGAATGATCCATAAGAAAAGCGCTATGTGGCACATATACTATCTTCTAAACGCCTTTTAATATATATTATTATAGATTATAGATTATAATTTTAGTTATGATGGTTCAATAAACTCTATAGAAGAGAACCACACCTTAACTGGCTAAAGTCGTTGGAGTGTTCTTAAGGAATTAAACAAAAATTTGCTCAAGAGTTTTTCCTTGAAGTAACTCTCTATACACAGGAAAAACAATTTTCCCTAGGAATAATTAGATTGAATTGAAAAGGACCTAAATTCCTTATTTTTTGTCCATTGTCATCCACCCCATAAAATATGAATCCAAAATAAAATCTCATAATTCACAAATCAAAAATCCCCAAATTAGAGAAAGAGGACTAACCTCAAATCCCGGAGCTGTTCCAAACATTTTGAAGGCTCTATACAAAAATAATAATTTATAAGGCCCCCAAAAAATATGCATTTTTCAATAGCACAAGCATAACAATATTTAGTACTGTGTACTACTTACACTGTATGTCATAACTGCTTAAGTTCGCAGGGTTTATTTTTCACATAAAATTAAGGGTAAATTATTTTTACCACCTAATAAAATTGACAAATTATTTTTTTACCAGATAAAAATGTTAAAATTGTTTCACCTAAAAATAAAATAAAAAATATTTTTTACCACCTCTTAACCGGAAAGATGGAAGGAAATGTTATGCAGACCCATTTCAACGATTATACTTTTTATTTCCTTCTCTTCTCCCACGATTTTCATGTATACTACGTATAAGCTACCATTTCCCCTTGCTTCCCATTAATCAAATTATTTGTTAATGTTTCTCAAATAGATAGAGACGTGATTCTTTTCCCGATTTAAACGAGAATCAAGTTACTGTAAGGTATGATTTTATGTTTGATCTGCGTCAAAAAGGAGTGTTTCATAACGTTTTTGTCCATCTTGTAGTTAAGAGGCCGATGGTAAAGTAAAAGTTATTTTTTATTTTATTTTTAGTTGGTAAAAAAACCTTTTTTTATTTTTTTTAGGTGGTAAAAAAATTATTTAATCTAAAAATAATCACTTTTTGACATTGGTAACTGTAACACCCTAATAATTCCTTGCTTTTATAAAACCATTTTCCAACTTAAAATAAAGGAATTACTAAAGTATTACCACCACCGTGATAACGGTTAAGGCTATTACCAGAATTACGCAGCGGAAATTAATGTCAACTAACTTTTAAACAACATAAATAATAATTATTGAGGCCTCCTACAAGTTGGAACCATAACGGCTCAAAAACCAAAGTATTAAAAATTCAACAAACCCAAACATGCATAAAGTATAATTTAAAATAGTTTTAAAGTACGAAAGAATGCAACTCTCTCAATCATCCCAAGCCACATGATTTTGATCGTACTTCGATCTACCAACCTGTTATATTATTCTACTCCCCAACAATGCAAGTGCAAATGATGGATCATCATAGGGTCATTGAGGCGAAGGTCATGGCCAAAAGACATAAAGCACGTAGTCAGCAAAAGCTGAGTACTTACAAGGCTAGAGTGAAATAGAACTATAAACATACATCACTCGCTAAGTACTAATCAACATGAAAAAGCCATTTAATAAATAACAAGTAAATCATGAATACAAGACTCGACTCTTGACTCGACTCTTGACTCACAATTTAATTAGAATAAGCTTCGAACGGGCAAAAAGAATATTCCATAAAGGAAGGGTGTTGGGAGCCCACCAAACACCATAATAAATAATAAAATATTGGACCATACCGAGTGTCGGGCCATACCGACAGAATTCCAGCGCATAATTTAAATGAAACAACGTCTTGTATCATTAGTAGGAGATCAAGCCTTCCGGCAAGTCTCCCCCCCCATTGTTCATACTCAAGGTATATACGTTCCAAGAGTTTTGAAGCTTGTTCTGGTTGCACTTTACGTTTATTAATATTTTATTAAAGGCGAACTCGAGACTCAACAAACATACATACATACATTTAATAAACGACAACCAAAACAATCTCATTTTAATCCCTTTAGGACTTGGGATCAATAAATCAAGACGTATTGAAATTACTACCATGTTCCTTCTCACCAAAGGTGAGATTCCACATCATGCTTGTTAACATGAGGGTTGTGCCCTTGCACGACAAATCCTAATTCATTTCATATAAAATATTCTCAACTGAACCCTACATGTGCGGTGGCTTACGTGAGCTAACCCTTCACATGTGGTAAAATAAATAGTACAACTTGGTACGACTAATTGGCTCAAAAGTATGCTAGACATCCCGTACAATAGCATAACAATAAATAATTCATCCCTTGCATATGAAATAAACCATACATGCATAAATATTGAACAACATGATTGACAATGAAATCCATACTCATAATAATCCCAACATGCTTGTTCAACCAATAATTCAATAATTCCAATATAATAATCCACATGATCGTTCACCAAAACAAATATGAATCCACATAATATAATTCACATCAACAACAATCATGTAATGTCCTTGACAAATAGTGTGGTCGCCCTAGACTTGTACGTACCTTGAATACCTAAGCGTAGGGGCCACTTTGCAAAACGATCACTTACTTAGAAATCACCTCCTATCATCAAAATAATGAAACTTTAATTATCTCCATGATCATTGAATTTCCAGAAACTTTATAAAATATAAAACCTTGTTAAAAATTAGAATTCAATCGTTCTTTAATAAAATAATCGTCTCAAATTGCAAAACTAATCCCTAGTATGAAAACATACTTCTTCCACCCTTAAAATCAATAAAAATCAACACTTTAGACCTTTTTATAAATCTGAAAATATAATTGATTATCATAATTAAATTAATCACCTAATTATGCTAATCAAAAGACCCATTAGGTCTAGGTTAAAACCCTAACTTGAATTTCTCAAGAAAACCAATTTAACATCATAAAAATCAATTCTTTATTAAATAAACAAATCTGAAAATTCATGCTTTGATAATTAAAATACGCCTCATGAATTAAAACACGTTAAACATCACAATACGGTGTTCATAACCGATTCCAAGCATTTTAATTATTCAAAACAATAATAGTAATATAATTTAAAATACGGAATTGAAATAGAATAGGTAAGGAAGAAGAGAATTATACCAATCCGGCCTATAGCACGGAACAACCACGAATTAATGTGATTGGGAGAAAGAATTGAACGCACGAAACAAAAACAACACACACACACACACTTTGTGTGTGCGCGCGCGGCAGAGGGGCGACGAGCAAGCACAGCGCGCGGGATAAGGGCGACAAGCAAGGCACAGCGCGCTGGGCGCGAGAGAGTGAGGGCGAGGGACGAGGCTGCTCTGCGCGCAGCAAGAGGGAGAGAACAATGGGATGGCTGGGCGCGAGCACGAGGAACGCAGCAGCAAGCAGAGCAGCAGCGCAGGGCACTCGAGTGCGCGCTGCGGGCTACGAGCAAGAGAGGGAGTGGGCGAGAGTGTGGGCAGCGACGGGCGAGGGACATAGCAAGACGAGAGCACGACGAGTAAAACGAGAGAATGATTGTGCTAGCCTTAGGCTTAGAATTAAATTCTTTTTATTGGGCTCGATTAGTAAAACGAGTTGGACTTTTCATTTAAAACCCACACCTTTAAAATTACTTGCGACCCATTAAATTTCTCGACTCGAAAATTAAATTCGTTTCGTAATTAATTAAAATAATAAATATTCTAATTAATTAAAATACATTTAAATAATATTTAAATGCGAAATAAATTCTAAAATCATAAAATGCTTTATAAATATAATAAAATATATTTATAATTATTCCTCCTTAAAAGAAGTTTCGTCCCGAAACTTGGGTTCGGAAATCAAAATTCAAACTCAAAACTGGAGACTTTATGAGACTTTAATGCGTTCACTTGCAAAAATTTTAAGTTTCTATACTCTTTACATGATTAAACAGAACAATAATAAGTGCAAATTCAATAGAAAGCACTAAATTGAGCATAAAATAGGGGAAAACAAGGTAAAAAGCATGAAATTCTACCGCACTCTACCTCCCTTAAAAGACACGAGTTACGACCCCGTAACTCAACTAACCTCGGGAAAAAGCTCGGGATATTTCTTTCTCATTTATTCCTCCGCTTCCCAAGTTGCTTCCTCAGATTCTTGATTAGACCACAACACTTTGACAATTTTCACATCCTTAGTACGTGTACTACGCACTTTACTATCCAGGATTTTGACAGGTCTTTCTTCGAAAGTTAAACTTTGGTCTAATTCTATGGTCTCCGGCTGCAACACATGCGACTTATCCGGAACATAGTTCCTCAACTGAGATATGTGGAACACATTATGCATTCTATGCAAGTCCATATGCAAGGCTAGTCTATAGGCTACCTTTCCAATTCGTTCTAAGATTTCATATGGGCCTGTACTTAGGGCTTAACTTCCCTTTCTTTCCAAATCTCATGACACCTTTCACTGGTGACACTTTGAGCAACACCTTATCACCTATGTTGAACTCTTCATCCCTACGTTTCAAGTCTGCATAACTCTTTTGGCGATCCTGCGCCGCTTGAATTTTCAATTGGATGGTCCGGATTTGGTTCATGGTGTCCTCTATCATCTTAGGTCCCAACACTACGGTTTCACTAATTTCCATAAATATTACAGGTGCATTGGTTAACCTAAAAGGCATAACAGTGAACTCATAATGTCTGTATCTAGTCCTGAATGCGGTCTTTGGTATATCGTGATCCGCGATTGTCAATTGATGATAACCTGAGCGCAAATCGATCTTTGAAAAGATTCTTGCTCCTTTCAGTTGGTCAAATAGGTCCTCTATCCTAGGTAAATGATACTTATTCTTGATCGTGACCTTATTGAGCTCCCTGTAGTCTATACAGAGCCTCATACTTCCATCCTTCTTTTTCACAAACAAAACTGGTGCTCCCCAAGGCGATGCACTTGGCCTAATGTAACCTTTCTCTAACAGATCCTTCAATTGGCCTTTCAACTCATTCATTTCTGCTGGAGCCATTCGATATGGTGCTTTCGAGATAGGCGCGGTTCCAGGCACTAAGTCTATGGTAAAGTCAATAGGTCGATTAGGAGGCATCCCCGGGATCTCTTCCGGAAACACATCGAGGAACTCATTCACTACCGCAATGTCCTCAAGTTGATCTTTGGTCACATTCTCTAGGTTCCTCACATTGCATAAGAAGATTGGGTTCCCTTTACTGACTAGCTTCACGAGTTCCATTGCCGTGATAATCCCTATGTTCTTAGGTTTACCAAAACAACGTTACCACACTACTTTGCCTAAGCTAGACCTCACATAAACCTTCTGCTTCTCACAATCTATTTTGGCTTTGAACATGGCCAACCAATACATCCCTAGAATCACATCTAGCTCTCCTAATTCAAACTCGATTAGGTTAGATAAGAATACGGTCTTGGCTATGGTCAAAGGCACATCTCTATGGATTTGGGTACACTTCACTATGCTACCAGTAGGTATGACTATAGGTACTTCAATTGTTTCAGGCTCTTTCAACCCTAATTTTCCCAAAACGTCTATTTAGATAAAAGAATATGTTGCACCAGAATCAAATAGTACTTTAACTAAAACGGAGTTAATAGAGAAAGTACCAGCTATGACGTCAGAGGAAGTCTCTGCTTCTTGCCTAGATATCACATTCAGCTTCCCTTGGGCAACTCCTTTGTTATAGCCACCCCCATTGGTGTTTCCATTGTTGTTTCGGTTCCCATTCCGCTGTTGGTTTCCTTCAGGCTTTCCATGGTTCTGGTGATTGCCATTGCTATTATTATTGTTACCACCTTGGTAATTCCTTTGGTTTCCACCTCATTTCCTCCATTTCGGTTCTGATTATTCCGATTATTGTTCTGGTGATTCCCTTGGTTAGGCTTTCCATTCTTAGAATAGCATTCGTACTCCCTATGGCCTAACTTCTGACAGAATCTACAGGTCACTAGGTTTCCTTCACAATCCTTTCTAGGGTGATTCATGTTACAACGCCTACAGTCGTAGGTCCTTACTCCATTCCTTCCAGAATGGTTTCCACCACCTTGGTTGTTGCGATTTCCACCATTGTTAGCTCTAAATTGGAAATTCTTGTGCTTCTTGAAATTCCCTTGGTTCGTTGGTTACTCCCCTGATTCGAGTTCCCAACATCCTTTCTTTTCTCAGCACTTCCATTCTTCCTTTGTTGTAACCCATACAGGTGAGCAGCTTTTTCGTACAGGGTGTCTAATGAGGTAAAGGTCTCTCCAGCCAACAACAACTGTAAGTCCATGGTCAATCCATTCTCATTTGAGCTCTGAGCTCTTCCGTTGCCACCACTTCAGGTGCAAACCTAGACAGCTCTATAAACTTAGAATAGTATTCCGTTACAGACAGACCCTCCATTTTGAGTTCGATGAACTCCTGCGCCTTTTGCTTCTTCAGGTAAGGTGGGTAAAACTTGTTCCTCAACGCGGTTTTAAACGCTTCCCGCCCAAAGTTAGGTGTGGCTCTAAGGGTATTCTCACATCGTTGCCACCATAAATCAGCTTCACCTCTAAGGTAGTACACATCACTGTTTACCCTAAGGTTTTCGGGGCAATTTACAGCTAGGATAAGCTTATCAAATTCTCTCAAGGAGTTTTCAAGTACACTGGGTTCAATATCTCCGCTATATAGTGGAGGCTTGATTTGAGCTATCTTCTTAAACATTTCCCCAGCCGGATTCATGCACTGGGTTGGCTCTAGTTTGAGCTAGGTCTCGAACTACCTCAGCTAGTTGTCTAACCACTTCAGAAATCTCTTGGTTAGCCATATCCCTTCTCCTGAATAGAATAAAAGACTAACTTTAATATTGGTTGCACACGACATTATCAAGGCACTAGTTCGACAACGAACCCACTCACAACAAGAACACAAACGACACGCGTCCTAGGGAAGTTGACGCCAACTTTGGGCCTTCTCTCCCACCTATGCGATGCATGTAATTTTATATGGTTGCTAATTTGACCACCTTGCATATAAAATTTCATTGAAGAAATAACAATTAATCCCTTTGCGATACCCACGAAACTTAGAATTGAAATTTGAACTTAAGAGATAACGAAAAGGGAATTCAATGCTTTTATTAATACTTCAATGATAAAGTCTTACATCCATCAATAATATAACTTTTATTTCTCCAAACTATAATTGAACTAATAACCATAAGTAGTAGCTTTGCCACTTTATTACTCAACGAAATAAATAACTAAGGATTACATTTCTCTAAAGACTAATGTCATCACGACGATCATTCCTTTCTTTGTATTGCTCTGGAGTAAAGTCTTGATCATTAGGATCATCCAAGTCTTTTTCCGGATCAAAGTCTTCATCCATAGCCTCATCATCCTGTTGTGGCTCACTATCAACCACATTGTTCTCTTCAAGCTCATCCTCAGATCCACTGGATATCTCAATTGTTGGTTCAGGAACTACAGGATTAAGGTTTTCAATCTCAACTACATCATCATCATCCTCCTCAACACCATTAGCTTGCTCATCATGTATCATGCCATCTTCACCATCACTTTCTTCTCCTCCATGCCCATACCTAGACCCGCAGAGTATTTTCCATCCTCATAGCTATTCTCCGCAACCTCTAAGATAGTAGTGAGAACCTCAGTATCATACTTCCACCTACCATCTCCAGTCCCATATTTGTACCAATTAGGGGTACCATCATTATAGTGCATGTCACTGAACTTGTTCTTAAGGTCTATGTAAGGGTTCTTATGGGGCAAACAATGAATAACCATACTAGCCATCATATCCTTATGCCTAAGATGTGGCATATCCTTGGTTGAAGCAAAATAGTTGCAAGAAAACACGATCTTCTGAACATACATATGAGGAGTCTCGTTATCCAGCTTCTCTAGGTATCCTAGACTTGAGAACTTAGAAGGTAGCATCCTAAATTCTGAAAATTACAACTAAAAAGTCTTACTAACGCGTTCCCAAATAAATTCCAACCCGAAAAGGATACAATAAATAGTTCGTGGAGCCATACAATTTCAATGCCCAAGTATATGCTCAACATGAATTATGATGCAAATAGTCACACAAAGCAAGATAAAACATGGTCAAAACATATACATGGCGATTATTAAATCACATAATCACATAAAATGCATACTTAAACTAATATGCCATTCTTAATCTACCCATTCCTCACTTGAAAGTAATATTAATTTTCAAAATTAATTAAGAAATAACTCCTAACTTAGTTGAAATTATTCAAATTAAAATCGAAAATTAATAAGAATTATTAATTTAAATAAATTAATTTTGGATATTAATTAAATAAAAGAAAATCCGATTTTTTTTTAAAATTCGAATAAATAAATTAATAAATTCGGACATTTAAAAGAAAATCCGAAAATAAAAAAAATTAATTCGAATTTATTTCGAAAGTTTCAAATAATTAAAAATTTTAGAAAAATTTAATTAAATTAAATAATAATCCAAACTTTTCAACTTATTTCAAACGACCCAAAATAATTGATAGTTGACCTTTAAAATATTGAGTACTCAAAATAATACGTTTTGACTATAGGAAAATACTATTTTAAAAATCCTAAAGTTCCGCAAATACCACTTTGTAGTATGAATTACTACAAAGAAGCATTAGTCTCCGATTACCACTTTGTAGCATTGCCTACTACAAAGAAGGAATGAAACTAAGCTCTAGTATACCACTTTGTAACACCCTAATAATTCCTTGCTTTTATAAAATCATTTTCCAACTTAAAATAAAGGAATTATTAAAGTATTACCGCCACCGTGATAACGGTTAAGGCTAATACCAGAATTACGCAGCGGAAATTAATGTCAACTAACTTTTAAACAACATAAATAATAATTATTGAGGCCTCCTACAAGTTGGAACCATAACGGCCCAAAAACCAAAGTATTAAAAATTCAACAAACCCAAACATGCATAAAGTCTAATTTAAAATAGTTTTAAAGTACGAAAGAATGCAACTCTCTCAATCATCCCAAGCCACATGATTTTGATCGTACTTCGATCTACCAACCTGCTATATTATTCTACTCCCCAACAATGCAAGTGCAAATGATGGATCATCATAGGGTCATTAAGGAGAAGGCCATGACCAAAAGACACAAAGCACGTAGTCAGCAAAAGCTGAGTACTTACAAGGCTAGAGTGAAATAGAACTATAAACATACATCACTCGCTAAGTACTAATCAACATGCAAAAGTCATTTAATAATAACAAGTAAATCATGAATACAAGACTCGACTCTTGACTCGACTCTTGACTCACACTTTAATTAGAATACGTTTCGAACGGGCAAAAAGAATATTCGATAAAGGAAGGGTGTTGGGTAGGGCTGTGCAAAAAATCCGGAAAACCGAAGCCGAACCCGAAAACCGAAAAAACCGAACCGAAAAAGCGGGTAACCGAACCGAAATAATAGGGTTAGGGTCGGATTTTTTTATTTAAAAAAAAACCCGAACCGAACATGCGGGTAACCGACCCGAAAAGCGGGTAACCGAACCGACCGAAATTATAAAATTTAATTTAAAAAATAAATAAATAAGTATACATTTATCCATTTATTCAAATCAATTTTATTTACAGTATTGAAAATTTGAAATTTTTGATTTCCCCCCTAAATTCCCCCTTGAATTTTCACATACTACATTACTACTCCAGGTCTCCAGCCCAATAGGACTAACCGACTCCAATACTCCAATTGCAAAGTAAAATTAGGGTTTTACACTTTCAGTTTTCAATTTTCACATTCAACCTTTCAACTTCCTCAAAACAAAGAGAGAGAAAGAGAGACCCTAAAAACTAAGAACAGAGTAAGAGTCGTTCTATTCTGGCGTTCTCCACCTTCAGTGACTTCATCCATCTTGTTTGGTAACTAGTAAGTTATTTGATTGTTAAAATTTTGTTTCATTTTTACTTATATCTCAATTTTTTATGAGTTTTGTAGATTTTAGTTTGTTCTTGCTAATTCTTCTTATCTTTCTGTTTTAATTGATTTGATTCATAGTTCAAAATACAATTATAAATGATTTATGATAGAAAGATGGTAAATTTTCCACAGCAAGTCAGCAACCGACATAATAGTGCAAATATTTGGATTTTTAGAATAATTCCCAAAAAAGAACAATTAATCCAGCTTCGAATTGTGTGTGTTTATTCATTCTCACATTGTGTGTGAATTTTGCGAGTATGATAAGTTGATAACTGGTGATGGAAATTTGATTCATGATAAGGTTGTTTAGGAGAGACTAGAGTACAATGCTTCTGAATATCTTCTTAATGAAGATTATTGGTTCCTCAATTGAGTCGGTATTCTATCTGGAAGGGTATATTGATCCTTGTATCTGTGATGCGGTGCCTGTTATGGAGATTTTAGTTTCTGGTCTTCTATATAATATTGTAATACCTTTGTTACTGTTCTTCAACTTTCAAGTGTTTCATACTCTTTTATTTATGTTTATTTCAACTGCAAACATTCAATCAATTAGTTTCTAATTTAATTGTGCACTCACATCTCAGGCCATGGAGGAATACATGTCGACCCCTTCAACTGGAAGCCCCTCGCCGGACTTTGAAAGATCGCCTAACTTCAGCCCTCCCCACAACCGCACGCCATCAACTGCAAATGCTACTAGATGCCCAGTGCCTCCACCTCCAAAAATGGCCAGAAGAAAAGGCACTAAAAGAAGGAGATCATGGGTATGGGATCATTTTACTAAGTCTGATTCTGATGCTGAGTTAGCCATTTGTGCTTATTGTGAAAAAGATTTTGCGTGTTCTACTTATAATGGAACTAGTTCTTTGTCTAATCATCTCCTAAGGTGCAAAAAATATCCACCTAATGTTGATAAGTATCAAAAATTTTTGTCATTTCAAGCTGGTAGTGTACGTTCTGATGGTAGTATGCAACCTCCTAGGCTTGAAAATTGGAAATTTGATTATGATGCTTGTAGGAAAGCTTTGGCAAAAATGGTAATTATTGATGAGTTGCCTTTTAGGTTTGTAGAACGTCAGGGATTTCGTGAATTTTGCCAAGTAATGCAACCAAAATTTGGCATTCCTTCACGTTTTACTGTAACCAGGGACTGTTTTGGTATCTATGGGGAAGAAAAGGAAAACTTAAAGCAGTATTTTAAACACACTAAGCCTAGAATTTGCCTCACAACAGATACATGGACTTCTTGCCAAAACCTTAGTTACATGGCTTTGACTGGACACTTCATAGATGATAACTGGAAGTTGCATAAAAAATTCTGAACTTTTGTCCGGTGTCTAGTCATTCTGGGGAAGCAATTGGGAAGGCTGTTGAGGGATGTTTGCTTGATTGGGGAATCGAAAATGTGTTTACTATAACAGTAGATAATGCTAGTTCTAATGACGTGGGGATTGCACATTTGAGAGAAAGGCTTAATAGTTGGGATGGGTGTATTTTAAATGGTGAGTTTTTGAATATGAGGTGTGCTTCTCATATACTAAACTTGATAGTCAGAGATGGTTTAAAAGAATGTGGTCGTTCTGTTCTGAAGTTGCGCACTGCTGTTAAATATGTACGTTCATCTCCAACTAGGTTGCAAAGGTTTAAGGCTTGTGTCCAACAAGAGAAGATAGAAAATAAGAGTCTTATGTGTCTAGATGTAGAAACTAGATGGAATTCTACATTTTTAATGCTGGAAAGTGTTTTAAAGTTTCAAAAAGCTT
Source organism: Spinacia oleracea (assembly GCF_020520425.1). Classification (NCBI taxonomy): domain Eukaryota; kingdom Viridiplantae; phylum Streptophyta; class Magnoliopsida; order Caryophyllales; family Amaranthaceae; genus Spinacia; species Spinacia oleracea. The sequence goes on from NC_079490.1 coordinate 123,221,989, forward strand.
TGATTTTGTTGTCTAAAAATGATGGAAGATTTCGTGCTGAGTTTGTGAAGTTTGATGGACTGCCTAATGATGATGATTGGGATTGTATTCGTAACTTGGTCTTGTTTTTAAAGATTTTTTATGAAGCTACAATAAGGTTGTCTGGTTCACTTTATGTCACTGAAAACATGTATTTGCAAGAAATTCTTGGAATTGGGATGATGATATCAATGAAATGAGATACTACAACAGATCCTAAGCTTAGAAAGATGGCATTAAGCATGAAAAAGAAGCAAGAAAAATACTGGGGAAACATTGGTAAAATAAATTTAATGTTATTCATTGCTGTGCTTCTTGACCCAAGGCATAAATGGAAGTATGTGAATTGGGTAATTGGTAAATCATATGATGATGATGTTGTTGCGAACTTGCGTAGTAGAATTGGGGATACTTTGGGTGCTATGTATGCATCATATGCTTCCAGGTATACTCCATGTGAAGGTGGTTCTGGTTCTACTTCAATGAATGAAGGACTAAACGAAGAACTTCCAGAAATGGAAGATACTCAGGCCATTTTGGAGCGTCAGTTTGAGAGAGAGCATGGAAATGGAGGCTATGAAAAAACTGAGTTGGACAAGTATTTGGCAGAGGATTGTGAAAAATGCCCGGGTAAGACCTTTGATATATTAGATTGGTGGAAGAAAAATTCAGCAAGGTTTCCCATTGTTTCTAGGATGGCCAGGGATGTGTTGGCTATGCCTATTTCTAGTGTTGCTTCTGAATCAGCGTTTAGTACTGGTGGAAGAATTCTTGACTGGTTTAGGAGCTCTTTAAGTCCAAGAACAGTAGAGACATTAATTTGTTCTCAAGATTAGCTAAGGAATTCACATGCTCCACTTCTTGTCGAGGAGGCTATTGAGGAACTAGAGAAGCTTGAAGCAGGTACTGTCGTACTGTATTTTTACTCTATTCTTTCAATTTTTTTTTTTTTTTTTATTATGCAATTTAATTAATAAAGTAATTATGTTGTTTGTTTCAGATTTGGTAGAGGCATCTCTCCTCAATGAAATTGAAATCTTGAACATGTATGATGATTAATGGCCGGAGATCGTTGCCCGTTTGCTGCTGAAGTTATCAGTTTGTTGCTGTTGTAGCTGTTTTAGTTGATGTTTTATTTAATGTATTAATGTTGGATAATATTTCCTTTATTTTGGATGTTTGGATGTTTGGATATTGATGTTATGTATGCTAAACTATTGGTGTATTTGACTGCTAAATGCTAATGTTAGATTGAGGAAATTTCTACTCTAAGTACTCTCCTTAGATCAGTTGGTAATTTGGTATGCTACGCTGCTCAGTGCTCATCTGAATATATGATATTCTGATGTAGTGATGTATATGAATCAGAGATTTAAAAACATATTTACACAGATGGTGGTTTTCCTTCAACTAAATATGATTACAGTAGTAAATATGTACAAATTAATGTGAACTATTACCCGACCGAACCGACCGGAAAAAACCCGATATCCGTAAAAGCGGGTACCGATAGTTATGGATACGGTTTAGGGTCGGCGTTCTTGCAACCCGAAACTAACGGATACCCGAAATAAATTACTAACGGGTAACCGAACCCGCATTTTCACACCCCTAGTGTTGGGAGCCCACCAAACACCATAATAAATAATAAAATATCGGACCATACCGAGGGTCGGGCCATACCGACGGAATTACAGCGCATAATTTAAATGAAACAACGTCTTGTATCATTAGTAGGAGATCAAGCTTTCCGGCAAGTCTCCCCCCATTGTTCATACTCAAGGTATATACGTTCCAAGAGTTTTGAAGCTTGTTCTGGTTGCACTTTACGTTTATTAATATTTTATTAAAGGCGAACTCAAGACTCAACAAACATACATACATACATACATTTAATAAACGACAACCAAAACAATCTCATTTTTTGTGATCAATAAATCAAGACGTATTGAAATAACTACCAAGTTCCTTATCACCAAAGGTGAAATTCCACATCATGCATGTTGTGCCCTTGCACGAAAAATCCTAATTCATTTCATATAAAATATTCCCAACTGAACCCTACATGCGCGGTGGCTTACGGGAGCTAACCCTTCACATGTGGCAAAATAAATAGTACAACGTGGTACGAATAATTGGCTCAAAAGTATGCTAGGCATCCCGTACAGTAGCATAACAATAAATAATTCATCCCTTGCATGTGAAACAAACCATATATGCATAAAATTGAACAACATGATTGACAATCCATACTCATAATAATCCCAACATGCTTGTTCAACCAATAATTCAATAATTCCAATATAATAATCCACATGATCGTTAACCAAAACAAATATGAATCCACATAATATAATTCACATCAACAACAATCATGTAATGTCCTTGACAAATAGTGTGGTCGCCCTAGACTTGTACGTACCTTGAATACCTAAGCGTAGGGGCTACTTTGCAAAACGATCACTTACTTAGAAATCACCTCCTATCATCAAAATAATGAAACTTTTTCCATGTTCATTAAATTTCCAGCAACTTTATAAAGTAAAAAACCTTGTTAAAAATTAGAATTCAATCGTTCTTTAATAAAATAATCGTCTCAAATTGCAAAACTAACCCCTAGTATGAAAACATACTTTTTCCACCCTTAAAATCAATAAAAATCAACACTTTAGACCTTTTTATAAATCTGAAAATATAATTGATTATCATAATTAAATTAATCACCTAATTATGCTAATCAATTGACCCATCAGGTCTAGGTTAAAACCCTAACTTGAATTTCTCAATAAAACCAATTTAACATCATAAAAATCAATTCTTTATTAAATAAACAAATCTGAAAATACATGCTTTGATAATTAAAATATGCCTCATGAATTAAAACACGTAAAACATCACAATACGATGTTCATAACCGATTCCCAACATTTTAATTATTCAAAACAATAATAGTAATATAATTTAAAATACGGAATTGAAATAGAATAGGTAAGGAAGAAGAGAATTATACCAATCCGGTCTATAGCACGAAACAACCACGAATTAATGTGATTGGGCGAAAGAATTGAACGCACGAAACAAAAACAACAAACACACACACACTTTGTGTGTACGCGCGCGACAGAGGGGTGACGAGCAGGCACAACGCGCGGGACGAGGGCGACGAGCAAGGCACAACGCGCTGGGCGCGAGAGAGTGAGGGCGAGGGACGAGGCTGCTGTGCGTGGAGCAAGAGGGAGAGAGCAATGGGCTGGCTGGGCGCTGGGTGCGAGCACGAGGCACGCAGCAGCAAGCAGAGCAGCAGCGCATGGCACTCGAGTGCGCGCTGCGGGCTGCGAGCAAGAGAGCGAGTGGGCGAGAGTGTGGGAAGTGACGGGCGAGGGACACAGCACGACACGCACACGAGAGCACGAGGAGTGCTCGTGTGCTTGTGCGGGTGAGCCGGACAAAAGAGGAGAGAGAAAGAGGAGTGTGGGGCAATCAAGAGAGGAAAGGCTTAATGAAAAACAAGGGGTTCATTTAATAAGGAGAGTCTTATTTATAAGCTCTCATATCCCTAGTGGGCTAGGCTTGGAATTTTGACATTGGGCTTAGCATTTAAATGATTGGGCTAGGCTTAGGCTTAGAATTAAATTCTTTTGATTGGGCTCGATTAGTAAAACGAGTTGAACTTTTCATTTAAAACCCAAACCTTTAAAATTACTTGCGACCCATTAAATTTCCCGACTCGAAAATCAAATTCGTTTCGTAATTAATTAAAATAATAAATATTCTAATTAATTAAAATACATTTAAATAATATTTAAATGCGAAATAAATTCTAAAATCATAAAATGCTTTATAAATATAATAAAATATATTTATAATTATTATAAAAATACGAGGTATTACAGTAACGCAACAAGAATAAACCCAAAAAAAGCAATAAGAAAAATACGGAATATGTTTCTATTAAAAAAATTCATTTGAAATCATAAGAAATTAAATAAAGTAATCTATCTGATTTAAATAAAATCGGGAAAAGAACCTCATTGCTACACAACCCAAAACAATAAAACATAAATAAATACACGCTTTAACAAAATTTTAATTTATGAGATATTTAGCTTTTGGAAAGATAGTGAATTATTAAGAGAGTGTAATAGAAATGTCTAACATAAATTTATTGTGTAAAACGTTTCTTGGAAAATTATCTAATTAACTAAGATTTATTAGGATGAAATTTTAGGGTAAAGAAGGAAAAAGTATTACTCCGTAAAACTTATTGTTGTTTATGGAGTATTTGAAGGAAATAATGCCCTCGGTCCAAGTTTGCATTTAATGCTAAGTTTAATAAATGCGGTTCAGTATTAATTAAGCAAGTTAATTATTTAGTGAGATCAAGTGATCTGAATGCTTAGCTAGAGACCGCTTCAGTTCAAGTGGAATTAATGTTATTAATGCCACAACTTACTCTTGACTGAACCTGTAGGGTCCCACAAATAGTACGTGAAGATCAAGTATTCAGGTGAATATTATATTCAGTAAATACTCTAATTATGGATATTCAGAAATGACGAATGTTGGTTTCAGTGGAAACTAAACAAACTCTCAAAAGGCAAAGAAAAAATATTTTCCGAAAATGAAGATATTACCGGAAACGAAAACATGGTTCATAACGGAAATATAAATATTATCAAAGTCGAAGATATTGTTCGGAAACGAAAATATTGTTCGTATCGGAAATACTATCGGAAATAGAAATATTGTCGGAATCAAAAATATTACCGGAAACGGAAATATTACCGAAATCGGAAATATTGTCGAAATCGAAAATATTACCGAAATCGAAAATATTGTCGAAATCGGAAATATTATCGGAAACGTAAATATTGTTCGATTCGGAAATATTCTCCGGAATCGGGAAACGAATCGGAAGCACGAAACGAGCTACAGACCATCGCACGAATCAATGGCCCATTGTTCGATGGACCGTAGCACAACACCTAGCTCGATGGGTCGTAGTTCAGTGCCCATCGTGCATGGGCCATCGTTGTTGCGCCTTGCACACGGGCCTGCGCTGCTGTGCCTTTTGCTTGGCCAGCGCGGCTGGGCTTGTGCGTGCATGCCAAGGATGACCGGTTTGCTTGCTATGCAAGCAAAGCAGCCGACCAGCCCTAGGGTGTTTAGGGTTCCGGTTTTTGGAATATTTTCCTAAACTTTCATAAATTACTCTAGGGTTTTGGCTTCTAGGGTTTTCCTATAAATACATGGCCTATGGTCATGAATTTAATATACAATTCAATCCGCTTTGCCTATCACCTAAAATTGAGATCCCGAAATCATAAACATTATTTTATATCTTAGTTGGTACGGTCTAAGGCTGATCTGAACGTGATGTGAACTTTCTACGATGGGACGACGTTTGGCGTTCTAACTTGTTCTTGTTCGGTTCGGGAGCATCTAGGGAAGGCATGCATCACAGAGTGTGTTCACTAAATTATGCTAAATGATTATGTGCATTTAATTTGGATTCTGGCATTTATGTTTTATTCCGCATAACATTAGATTGCATAACCTAACATTATTGGTATAATCAACTTTGGAGCAAAGAGAGTATAAGTGAGGGTAGAAATGTAATTACAACATGCATAAGGGTAAATACATCAAAACAATGTTTGTAAGAGAATTATGAATTTTTTGCAGAATCATGATGGTCAGAGCAACTCAAATGGTGAGCTACAAGGTGATCTGTGTAGCTAAATTTGCCACATAATGTTTAGCTACAATTAATTAAAGCAACAAAGTTTTACATTGGTTGGCTACAACACCTTGTGGCTCCCTATAATATTTAACTAGAATGAAACCCGTGCACTGCAGAGATCAATAAAGTAAAATTACAGAGGGAATGTATGATTAGTTACTTTTTTTATGGAGTAAAAGTATTAACGACATGATTTCCCATCCTAAAAGAGCAATTACAACGTGATTCCGTCGGAAGCCCTTCGTGAAAGAGGCCGTCATAATTGACTACCTCATCGCATATATCATGTCGGTAATTGGATACCTTGTCGTAGAATATTTCACTTAAAGATCTGATTTGAGCCCGTCATAAATAGCCTTCGTTAATGAGATTTTATTTTTTATTTTTTATAATGTAATTGCATTATATAGAGCATGGTAATTAACTCATATTAAAATTTATCTCTTATTATGTTTTACTAAGTATTTATTTATCTATTTGGACTCCTAGCATAATTTATCTCTTATTATTTTTAACCAGAAGTTGACTCCTGTTAAATTCATCTTTTATTATCTTTTACCAAGTATTTATTTATCTATGAATCATTTATTATGTTTTATCGGGTCTTTATTTATCTATTTTTATTTTGATAAATCTGAAATAATATTAGTTATATATATATATATATATATATATATATATATATTGTGGAAACCTTATGTGGCACTCCAAATGCTCTCAAAAAAATAACTACAATATCCAACAAGATTTTGAGCTACCTGCTCAAAATAACTACAAGATTTTTATACCTGCTTATGCCATTGGTGTAGCAACAATTGACTAGGGTTTCGGGTTTAGGGTCCACGTATTTTTATTTTTTATGAGCAGTTCTATTTTTTAACCATTAAAGTTGCTCTCATTACACTATTTTAAAGAGACATCTCTTGCTTTAAAAGGTTTAGGATTTAAATTATAAAAAAAATTACAAAAAAAGTTAAAGTAAATTTAATTTTAAAAATTAGAGATTGAAGTTCTTAGGAAATGATTTTACCAAATAAAGAACAGTTGGCAGTAGTTGTTAAAGAGTGCATTAAAAAATAATGTATGTCACCATTTGCTTCAGCAGGTGACCAATCTTTTTACCCTTTCTTCTCTCTCCTAAAAAACAATCATTACACTCCCTTTTTTAACTTCTATTATTACTATACTAATCTAATCTAATCTACTACGGAGTACTACTATCATTTGTATTATTCTTGTGATCCATCCTTAAATTTTATTTTATTTGAATTTTATGCTTCATTCACTGTTGAATTTCTGATAAATTCTTTCTAAGTTTGAAGTAAAGAGCAAATTGGATGCGTTCTGGGTGTGTTGATACCAAAACACCGTGATTTCGATTTTCGTGGCGAAATTATTGTCAATTTGAACTAGAATGTGATGCTTAGTTTTTTCTTTTGAGGGGTTTGATTTGATATTTCTGTAAATTCATTTTCTCCTTGTTTTGGGAATTCTTTTTATACCCATTTCGATTCGTATTGTCGACTGATCCCTTCTCATTTGGGTAGCCCAGATCATTTACTTTTTATATACATATAGTTTTTTTTTTTTTTTTTTTTTTTTCTGGGTGTGTAACAAAAGGCTGAAGGAAGAAGAACGGAGAAAAGGGAATCTGCTTTCTTTATGCAACTCTGGTGAGCTGTTAATAATGCTATTCGTTTCTTCTTTGTTTTTGCAAAACTTTATGCTCTGCAAAATTCATCGCTTTCCTGTCGGTTATTTGATACTAGTCACTAACAAGGGTTGATCCTAGGGTAATGAAGAACTTTGATAGTGTATTGTTTTTATATTTATATTTGGGGCCTAAGGACCAACCTAAATCATCCTTTCGAATGAATTACAATCGGCATCCGGGGCCGGGTGCAACAACTTTTAGGTAGGGGTAGTATAGATTTTATGCTTGATACATTGGATTTGCACAATTGTACAATCTACCCTCTTTATAATTTTTATTTTTGGGGGTTATATTATATCATTGGATGCTGAATTAAGAGGCTTCCTTTAGCTTTAGCTCATCTCTAGTCAGTATCTATATAAAAGCTGCAAAGGTAATTTGTTCCTTGTTGAGTCATACAAGATATCATCAACCTGGGTTTTGGTCAAAGTTACTTTGGCTTTAGCTGTTGTTAGCTCCTTTACTTAATTAATCTATTTTTTACCCTTCTTTATGTACTGGGTTTGTGGTGTTTGTTGAATTCTGAGCTCTTTTAAATTTCTATAATTCTTTGTATTTGTGTATATTTATATATATGTGCAATGAACTCACATTTTGGGGTCTTTTTGGTTTTTGCTTTCTAGAACATGGGTGATGATGGGAGTAGTAGTCAAATGGGGTTCCAACATAATGGTGAAGTTGCACTCAATTCGCCGCCTCCCGGTGTGAACTCGAGATCTATGACATTAAGTTCAGTTTATGGTTCTAGTTGGGATCAAATGGTTTCACTCAGTGGTCAAAGTGGGAATTTTGGTGATTCTTCAATGGTTTCTCACGGTGAATTGTCAAAACCTTCCTCATACCCAATGTTGATGGAATCCCAGGGGATTAGCAGCTTACACCTTGCTAATTACCCTGCTGATCAAAACCTTGCTCATCAAATGTTGCCAAAGCTTCCGTTGTTCGGAGGCCGGAATTTCCCTGAAGTTGTTGGTCCCTTTGGCCTTGCTGGGGGTTCACATACTCCTAATGCTCTCTTTCCTCATAGTTATGCCTCTAATAGAAATGGGTTGGATGAGAAACAATCACCGAATGTTGCACAAGCTGAGAGAGGATGCCAAATCGCGGATGGGAGAGCTGTAGGATTATCACCAAATGGCAAGAGGAGGCGAGACTCTGACTCACCTTCGCCGACTAATGAGGTAGTTACCTGCTACTATACCTTGTATAATTACGAAATTTTTATGCAATTTGGTGCTTTATTTGTTATGATAGACAAACATCTATTCCTGATTGCTGATTGATTAGTGCAAGGACTTTATATTTGATTTCCTAATTGTAGTGATGGAGTCCTGCTTTAGTTTATTGAGTTATTTACATGGCGGCCTTTCATGGTTTCTGTATCATAAAGCTAGAACGATTATGTATTACGTTAGCTGATTAATATGCTGGATGTTGTGCATTATGTAGAATCCTGATGGAGACCCGCAAAAAGGCCATTCAAGCGATGGCTCTGGTCAGAAAGAACAAGATGATAAAAAGAGGAATTCTGTTGCCAATTCGTCCGGAAAGCAAACAGGAAAGGAAGCGAAAGATGACTCTCAAGGCGAAGAGCCTCCTAAACAAAATTACATTCATGTGAGGGCGAGACGTGGTCAGGCTACAAATAGTCATAGCCTTGCAGAAAGGGTAATGTGTTCGAACACCTTTGCTTGTCATATCAATTCGAAATTAAATGCATAAACATGTTATGAACCTGGAACCATGTCCATTGGTTAGGTGAGGAGAGAGAAGATCAGTGAGAGAATGAGACTTCTCCAAGAACTTGTTCCAGGGTGTAATAAGGTGATCGAACTCTTCTTTTTACCTTTTCATTGCGGCAAACTCATTTTTTGGGCTAACTGAGTTGATCATGCTCTGCTTTACTATTTCAAGATTACTGGGAAAGCTGTAATGCTGGACGAGATAATAAACTATGTGCAATCGCTACAGCAGCAGGTTGAGGTGAGTAGTCTGTTATGACTTATGATTTAGCCTTTGTTGCTTAAATAAAGTAATTTTAAGAAGTTGCCCTGGGTTTAACTAGATCGCATTTTATAAAATGATATGGAATGTTATTTGATGGATAGATCAAGTACAAAATGCATGTTCGGGAAGGTGTACAGCCTGCATGCTCTGTCTATTCTAATATAGAAATGTGTCATTAGGTTCATTTATTTTGTTAGATCTTGAGTTGAATTAGATCGCAGGATGTTATCGATCAGATTGGTAGATCAAGTATAAAATGCAGGTTGGGACCGGAGTGACTTTATATCTTGGTTCATTTATTTCATGTACCAATTTCAAAGAAAAACAGTAGTGCGCAAATCACATGTATAGGTACATACATTTGGTATATGTCTGCTACTTTTTATGTTTTAAGTACTTGTTTTCAGTCTCATTTTCATTAAACCTGTATATGCATATAGACATCATTCTTCTATTAAAGATTCGTTCTCCTGACTAGAAAAAGGTCAACCTGAACTGCTTGAATGTATATCTCAACTTATTGGAACTTAGGAGAATGTGTTTTAATTGTGAATTGAACTTTTAGCAACTTAATGTCTCGAGTCCTATTATCCCGAGGTGAAAAGAATAAATCTGTATTTACAACCATTGTCGATTGCTGAACACTTGTTGAGTTAGGTTTTGGATCCCTTTTTCTCATTGTTTAAAGCCCAATCCTTGGGAACTTCTAAAGCTTGCTTGAACCCTTTTTTAAAAATTTCTTGTTACAGTTTCTGTCGATGAAACTTGCCACCGTGAATCCTGAACTAAATTTTGATATCGAGCGACTTCTAACCAAAGATGTAAGCACTAATCCCTTGAAAACTTATTAATTGCATACTCAAGTTTACCATATTTAATGGTGAGAATGCTCTTGGTTCCTTGTTTAGATTTTGCATTCACGAGGTAACGACTCATCTGCTCTCGGATTCAACCAAGGAATAGGCTCCTCCCATGCTTTTTCTCAGGGTATTCATCAAAGTTTGACTGTTTTGCAAAATTCAGCTTCACAATATCATCACATGCCTCAGGTAAATCTGAAAGCCCTTTGACAAAATACGTTGGTTGTTTTGGACTTTGGTAGGAAAAAATAGTGCAACATGTTTATTTCCCTGGCATATACAGGCTGTATGGGATGGTGACCTGCAAAGTCTTCTTCATATGGGTTTTGACTCCAACTCAGCTGTTGGTGGTATAGGACCAAATGGTAAGAAAAGAAGTTTAATTTCCATATTTGCTAAAGTGATATTTCTCTTGAAAGTTCCCTTTTTTGGTATTATGATTATAACTGAAACTTTGTCCTTGATCCTGTGACAGGAAACACAAAGAGTGAGCTGTAGGATTATTATGGAAAATACGCAGGTTCTGATCTCTCCTAACTGAATTCAATATTTAGTTGACTGCGCAATTTGACTCGACTAGAAAACGAAGAAACATTATTTTTGCAGGCAAAAATGGAAATCTAAGGCCTTAGTGTGGTGTTGTATAGATGCTCAGTTCCTGACTTTTCTTCGAGTTTTAGAGAAGAAGGTGACTTGTTAGATTCACAACTTCTTTGTAAATTGAGAAAGCTGTTTCAAAACTTGTTAAAGACTATCATATTTTTTTAACCCAAGGGTAATTTGTGAACACAGCTTTAAAATGTTTTGCTTGGTATGTGGTTAGTAGGAAATTTTTTTTGTAAAGGGATCAAGTTTACATTTGATAGTATCAGAATTCAGAAGTGAGATTGAGTTTTCCCTGCTGCATCTTTCAATAACAACAGAAGATCACTTGTCATATTTTTCAACTTACAATCGTACAAATTGCAGCGCACCTTCTGTCCCTAATTGTAAGATTATTTCATCTTATGTCCTACTCTTTCAACTCTCACCTTAAAAGAAATCATGAAAACCCCAAAACCATTATGGGCAGTGGCCTACTCTTCTTATTTTCACCAAAGGTGAATGTTAAAATAGGTCAATCGGAATGGAGAAACGGAGGTTTAGAATTGTAGGGAAAAATAATGTTGATTCTATGTCCATTCCTATTGGGAGTAATATGTTAATGTGGTACGGAGTAGATGATAGTTACCTACAGTTGTAAAATGGGGTTTTCCAGGCAAAGCACTAGTATAAGAATAAGAATGTAATTATGCCATGATAATGACATCATTGCCTTGAAAACGAGATTAGATGATAAATGTACTTTTTGGTGATGAGATGAAGATACGTAAATTTATGCCCAAAAAGAATAAGGAGTAGGAAGAAAAAAAAGGTTAGAAAAATAGGAGTTATCATCTATATTAGACCTAATCCAACCGAGGGCCGGGCCGGGTTCTGTCAGGGTTGCGGCCAAAAAAATCTGCCCATTTAGTTGGGTCGGGCCAAGCTTTGGGCCAAGTTTGTGTGCCCTAAATCCGCTATTTCAGGCCATTTTCCAACAGGACCGAATTTATAACTAAAATTGTTATTTTACGTTGTCCGAATTCCGTAATTATTTTTAAAATATTCATTGATCCAACTCATACCACAAGGAAGAATATATATGATGCCCTATCCTTTTTAATCAAACAAGTGAGAGAATATATAAAGGATAAGGGGAAAATCAAACCCTTAAAGAAGTCCAAAGATTCAAAAGTAATCAATGACAATAAAAAAAACTAACCCAAGTTGTTATATATTTAAACAAGGAGAATAATCACCAATTAACCCATCAAAATAAAAAAAGAAGTGGAAGAACAAGTTTGTAACAACCAAATGATGATCAAAGGTCATAAGAGACCAACGTATTAAGGAGAGTAATGAGATATCTTTTCTTTAACCCTTAAAAGTGGGAGATTGTTTACTATAGCTTATAAACAGCACCCAAATGTGTGAGTTCCCACGTGTGAGTACAATGAACATCCTTTCATTTTTTTTTGTTTTTTGTCCCCATCTAGCTCCTCTCTTTACTCTCCCTTCACTCTCTCCTTTAACAAAATATTCATTAATCTCACTGAATTATTGTCTTGTATAATTAATTAATACTGAATCGTATTTATTAGACTTAGCATTAAAGACATATTTGGACCAAGGGAATTATTTCCTCCAGTCTCCCACTTGTCCTTAGGGACAAGTGTGCATTTCCTAATTCCTTTGTCGCTTGCTGCCTGCTCACGAACATAAAGTAAGAGTAGTCATCCTTATTATGTCCAGAGGTATTTCTCGGTTCAGAGTTCAACTGATTAAATAAACAAATAATCATTACCTATGATTCATCTGAGCACGGCCATGCATTTTTTCAGTTTCTAGCTCTTCGAGTGGCCTTGTACAACTTTCAGCATCTCATCCCGATTTATTTGAGGATGATAAGTGGATTTTTAACCCACTAAGGATGTTGTTTTTAGGTGGACTTTAGTGTTAGTTTAGTGGATTTTTATCTCTTTTTCCTTACTTTTTCCATTTTTCTTACTTTTCTTAGTTTCACTAGTTTCTATAGTTTTTAGGCCTTTTTCTTCTTTATTTTTCTTTGTGTCCCTTGTTTCCTTTCCCTTTGTGTAGGTATTTGGTGATCCACGAGCATTTTGATGAGCCAAAGAGCCAAGAAAAGAGCCGGAGAAACCGGAAAAGCCAAGGAGTCGAACTTGTGCACAACTGCCATACTAAAACGAGCATAACTTTTTTTCTACTTAATATTTTCTTGTGAATCAAGTTGGAGATGAAAGCTTATTCCAAGAGCTTTCCAACCAGTGGTCACACGACTTATTTGGACGAGTAACGAAGAAGTTATGGCCATTTGAAGCAGGCTATGTTCGATTTTCCGCGAGAAGCCTCATCCCGCCCGCGACAAAGAACCATCCCGCCCGGGACAAGGCATCCCGCCCGCGACGAATTTTACCCCGGGCGGGATTTTGCTACTGGAACTCTTTGTTATTTTTGCCCAGCTCTCTCGTCCTGCCCGGGACAATCTCGTCCCGCCCGGGACGACGTGTTCTGCGATTTTTTAATTTTGACGGATTCCCCAATGTTGAGGGGATTATTATCGTTTTTTGGCTTAGAACTTAACGGACACTCTCTCATATTTTCAGATTCTCTCTCTAGAAAAACACTTAGTTGGTTTCATTTACTTGCTTATTTAGATTAATCTTCCAATTCAAGATCAAGAATCAAGATTGTAATTCACATTTTCAGCAATTTCTTCCACTGAAGCTTCACTTGTAAACTCTAAACTTCTCTACTTTTTATTTCAATTAATCAAGTAGTGGTATTATTCAATTCTTGTTCTTACTTATTGATTTCCATCAATCTTTATCAACGTATTATCATGTATTACTCGATTATTGTTGTTGTTGGTTTGATTTCCATGGATTGTGAGTAGTAAATTTTTAGGGTTCAGGTGAACCCCTCTTTTGAGTCATGAACAATTGATTTATGCATGTGAGATTTTAGTGATTGTGGGATGTTTATTAGTTGATTGAAAGAGTTTTATTGCTAGTCTTCATGTTTGATCATCATTTAGACTTTTCTAGTCTCCTCAACCAAGGATCGAAAGATGAAATTGAGTGGTAGGCTCCCTTTTGATTGCTAGACTAAAAGACCATGAAAATAGGGCTTCCAAGTCTATGGGATTATATTGTCATCATAACTTACATTTTATTGCTTGAATTCATGTTTTGCACCATGAAAATAGGTTGTAGTTCATGATCAAGTTATCCTTTCTAGCTCGATAGAGTAGTTAGGTGCCTTAGATGACTATCCACTAATTTATTCCCTAACATTGCTTCTAATCCTCATGCTTTTGAACCGTTCATGATTGAGGGGTGTTGCCCGTACCTTAGTTCCTCTTAATTGAATTTCATCCTTTAATTATCTTAGTTTGTCCTAATTAGTGTAGATCTCTCAACAAATCAAAACACCCCCGACTTGACTTAGCTTTTATATTCGATAGCATTTGGTGGTTGATTAATAGCCTCTCTTGGGTTCGACCCTTTCTTACCCTTTCTACTTAGTTAGGAAGACCGAGTTAGGTTATTATTTGATAGGTTGGCGACGCTCTATCAAGTTTTTGGTAGTCACATTGAATTGCTATTCGTTGAATGAGTCTAAGTCTTTTGTATCGTAATTTTTTTTTTTTTTGCAAATAAAGAGTTATACTTTGTGATTGTCATGCTAACGATCTCTCTAGCTTTGTTTGATTGTGCATGACACGAAAGAGAAAGCAATCACCTCTTATTCCCGTTGATCTTGAATTGGACAGAACTTTAAGGATCGTTAGGAGGCAACTAAAAGGTGTTTCTCAACCTTAAATTATTTACACCGATTCAGAATCAGAAGAAGACATCATGGAAGATGATGGACCTCCACGACCGCCTCCTCCAGCCACGCCTACTCCGAGATTATGGGCATCCGGAAAATTTTGAGCTTCGTTGTGGAATTTTGCTACCCACTACGACGGTCAATAACTTTGAATTGTCACCCTCATTAATCCGGATGATAAAGCTTGATTAATTTGGAGGGGCACCAACCGAATGTCCTTTCACACATTTAGACAACTTCTATGAGCTTTGTGCTACTATTAAGCAAAATGGTGTTACCGATGAGTTTGTCAAGATGCATATGTTCCATTTTTCTCTTTGTGATAAGGCAAATCATTGATTGAGAACAGTTCCGGAAGGTTCTTTGAATACTTGGAATGAGGTCACAAAGGCTTTTCTTGATAAATATTGTCCACCCCAGAAGACCGCCGAATTGAGGCGGAAGATCACAAATTTCACTCAAGAAGAGGATGAGACTTTGAGTGAGGCATGGGAGCGATTCAAGGAGTATGTTAGATCATGCACTCACCATGGTTTCAACCAATGGCTTGTTGTTCAAAGCTTCTATGATGGCCTACATCCTACATCGAGATCTCACCTAGATGCGGGTGCCGGTGGTCAAATTAAGAAGCTTCAGGTGGATCAAGTGGAGAAGATGATTGAGGAAATAGCAAAACTCCATGCATGGGGTAGTGATAGAAGAGCTACTCCAAAGAAAAGTGTTGGTGGTAAGAATGAGGTTGACACCATTGATTTCTTGAACTCAAAATTTGACATGCTAGCAAAGAGGCTTGAAAAATCTAACATGTGTTCTACATGTGCTCCGGTCCAAGTAATGTCTTGTGAGATTTGTGGAGGTGTTGATCATCTCTCTTCTTATTGTAACTCCACCATGGAGAAAGCGGCGGCCATAAATCCAAGATTTGATCCTTATTCTCAAACCTACAATTCGGGGTGGAGACACCACCCAAATTTCTCATACAAGGACAATCAAGGGATTCAACCACCTCCTCCTCCTCAACAACAACAAGCTCCTCAACGCCCAACACCCATTTCACCATATAGGCCACCGGGTTTCAATCAAGGTGCTTACAACCAAGGTGGGTACAACCAAGGAGATTCATCTCAACCTAAGCCTCAATTCAATCAAGCTCCTCTTCAAAAGTCAAATCTTGAGTCCATCATGGAGACTTTCGTTGCTCATCAAACCAAGACAAATGTGGATATCGACAAGCGCCTAAGTGAGGTAACTTCTTCGGTCCAACAACTCCAAGCCCACAACAAGATCATAGAGACTCAATTGGGTCAAATTGCACAACATGTGGGAAGTTCTTCTTCAAGTTCCGGTCCTCAACTTCCGAGCCAAACTTCTTTGAACCCGAAAGAGCACATAAAAGCAATCACTTTGAGATCGGGAAAAGGTTATGAAGGTCTGGTCATGAGAGAAGAGGTAGCCACAAAGAGAGATGAGGGATGTGAAGAAGAGGAGAAAGTTGAGAGTGAAAGAGTGCAAAGTGAGCAAACACAATGTGAGAAGAGTGACTCAAAGAGTGAAGAGGTTGTGATTAAGGAGAGTGAAAAAGCTCCCATGAAGCCCTACAAGCCACCCATCCCTTTTCCTCATAGGGTGGTTGAGAAGAAGTTGAATGAGAAATATTCTAAGTTTCTTGATGTCATGAAAGGGCTGCAAGTGAACATTCCTTTCCTCCATGCCATGGCACAAATGCCAACTTATGCAAAGTTTTTGAAAGAACTTCTTACCAACAAGGCAAAGCTTGAAGAAGCAACCGTTTCTCTTCCTATGGAAGTGAGTGCTATCATTAAAAACAAGCTTCTAGAAAAGTATAGTGATCCGGGTAGCTTCTCAATACCGGTGAAGATTGGTGATCTAGAGCCAAAGAATGCCCTTTTTGATCTTGGGGCAAGTGTTAGCCTTATGCCTCTCTCTATGGCTCAAAGGCTAAATGTTGGGGGAATGAATCCTACACGGATGTCACTTCAACTAGCCGACCGTTCGGTTAGAACACCCTTGGGAGTTTTGGAAGATGTCCCGGTCCAAGTTGGAAGAGTTTTTGTGCCTTGTGATTTTGCATTATGGAAATGGAAGAAGAGTCCAAGGTTCCTCTCATTCTAGGAAGACCTTTCCTTTCTACGGCGGGAGTTGTTATTGATGTGAAAGATGGGCGGTTGACTTTGAATGTTGGAGATGAGAAAATCACTTTTAATCTTCAACAAGCAATGAACTCGCCCATGAAGAATGAAGTCCACCGCATTGACACCTTGAAAGAGGACTTGAAGGAATTTAGAGAAATGATTGAAGTGAAAGACCCATTGCAAGCTATCATAATGGGAAGAGATTTTGAGGAAAGTGAGGAAGTAAAGGGGTACAAGATGCTCCTTGATGAAGGACCGGTCCACCGTAGAAAGTTCGAAATGCTACAAGTGGATGAAAAAGAGGAGAGGAATACGCCTCCTCATAAGGTCGAACTCAAACCCCTTCCCCCTTCCCTTAAATATGTTTTTCTTGATGACAATGAGAACTATCCCGTTATTGTTAATGCTAAGCTTGATAACACTTCTCTTGAAATTTTTTTGACTATCTTGAGAAAATTCCGAAGTGTTATTGGTTATACAATTGATGACATTAAGGGGATAAGTCCCTCATTGTGCATGCATAAGATTTTGCTTGAAGATGATCATGCCTCCTCTATTGAACCACAACGAAGATTAAATCCAAACATGAAAGAAGTGGTGAAAAATGAGGTTGTCAAACTACTTAAAAGCGGGGATCATCTATCCTATCTCCGATAGTAAATGGGTAAGCCCGGTTCAAGTAGTTCCCAAAAAGGGAGGCATGACTATCATCAAGAATGAGAAAGGTGAGGCCATTTCTACAAGGTCGGTCACCGGGTGGAGAATGTGCATTGATTATAGAAAATTGAATAAATCCACCTAGAAAGATCACTTTCCCCTCCCTTTTATTGATCAAATATTGGAAAGATTGGCAAGCCATAGTCACTATTGTTTCTTGGATGGATTTTCGGGAATTTTCCAAATTTCTATCCAACCCGAGGATCAAGAGAAGACTACTTTTACATGTCCATTTGGCACCTATGCTTATCGAAGGATGCCTTTTGGATTATGTAATGCACCTTCGACTTTTCAAAGGTGTATGATGTCAATCTTTTCCGATATGCTTGAGTCTTCTATTGAGGTTTTCATGGATGATTTCTCAGTTTGTGGTTCATCTTTTGATATTTGTCTTGCTAACCTTGTTAAAGTTTTAAAAAGATGTCAAGAGGTGAACCTTGTCTTGAATTGGGAAAAATGTCATTTTATGGTAGAAGAAGGTATTGTGCTTGGTCATGTGATTTCTAATAGGGGCATTGAGGTTGATCGTGCCAAAGTTGAGGTAATTGAGCGCCTCCCACCCCCAACCAAAGGGGTGAGGAGCTTTCTTGGACACGCGGGAGTTTACCGCCGGTTCATAAAGGATTTCTCCAAAATCTCTAAGCCGCTCACTCAACTTTTGGTAAAAGATGCCCCATTTGTGTTTACTAATGATTGTTTGCTAGCATTTGAAAGGTTGAAGGAAGCTTTGGTTTCGGCACCAATTATCCAACCTCCAAATTGGGAGCTCCCCTTTGAGCTCATGTGTGATGCATCGGATTTTGCCGTTGGTTCGGTTCTTGGGCAAAGGAAGGATGGCAAGCTCCATGCCATATATTACACTAGCAAGACATTAGATGAAGCCCAAAGGAACTATGCCACTACGGAGAAAGAGCTACTTGCCGTTGTTCATGCTATGGAGAAGTTTAGATCTTACTTGGTAGGCTCAAAAGTGATCATCTTCACCGATCACTCGGCCTTGAATATTTGCTTGCCAAGAAAGATGCTAAACCAAGGTTGATAAGGTGGATCCTTCTATTGCAAGAGTTTGATATTGAAATCCGTGACAAGAAGGGTGCGGAAAATGTTGTAGCCGATCATCTCTCACGGTTGCCCTTGAATGAAGATGTGATTGATTCAATCCCAATTGATGATTCGTTCCCCGATGATCAACTTTTTGCTATTCTTGATACTCCGGCCCCTTGGTTTGCGGATATTGCAAACTACTTGTCTTGCAACATTCTCCCTCCGGATCTCACTTATCAACAAAAGAGAAGTGTTCTTCATGATGTTCGTCAATACTTTTGGGATGATCCTTTGTTATTCAAGCAAGGAGTTGATGGGCTATTTCGAAGATGTGTTCCCGACAATGAGATTGAAAGTGTTATCAACATGTGCCATTCCTCACCTTGTGGAGGGCATATGAGTGCTAACAAGACAATGGCAAAAGTGTTGCAATGTGGATTCTTTTGGCCCACAATGTTCAAGGATGTGTGGGGTGTAGTCAAAGCTTGTGACCGGTGTCAAAGGACCGACAATATCTCAAGGAGGAATGCAATGCCTCTAAACAACATTCTTGAATTAGAAATTTTTGATGTATGGGGAGTAGATTTCATGGGGCCGTTTCCTTCATCTTTTGGAAACAAGTATATATTGGTTGCCGTTGATTATGTGTCTAAGTGGGTAGAAGCAATTGCATCTCCTACAAATGATGCAAAGGTGGTGGTGAAATTGTTCAAGAAAGTCATATTCCCGAGATTTGGAGTGCCACGTGCCATTATAAGTGATGGGGGATCCCATTTTGCAAAGCGATCTTTCCAAGCTTTACTTGAGAAATATGGTGTGAAGCACAAGGTAGCATTGGCATACCACCCCCAAACAAGTGGGCAAGATGAAATTTCCAATAGACAAGTGAAGTTGATCTTGGAGAAAACGGTTGATAGGTCACGAAAGGATTGGTCTAGTCGATTAGATGATGCATTGTGGGCCTATAGAACCGCTTTCAAGACCCCAATTGGCACCACTCCTTACAAGCTTGTGTATGGTAAGGCATGTCATTTACCGGTGGAACTTGAGCACCGGGCACATTGGGCAATCAAGCTCTTGAATTTTGATTTGCAAGCCGCGGGAGAAAAGAGGATGCTTGATCTCCATCCCTTAGAGGAGTTGAGAAGAGATGCATATGAGAATGCAAGGATCTACAAGGAGAAAACAAAGGCTTGGCATGCCAAGCATATCATCAAGAAAGAGTTCAAGGTAGGAGATAAGGTATTAATCTACAACTCTCGTTTGAGACTTTTTCCGGGTAAGTTAAAGTCTAGATGGAGTGGTCCTTTTGTTGTGAGAAAAGTTTTTTTATATGGTGCGGTTGAGATTGGAAATGAAGGAACCGAATCATTCAAAGTGAATGGGCAAAGATTGAAAACGTATTTTGATGGTTCGGTAATTGAACAAGAAAGTGTTGTACATTTAGATGAGTTTGATGTTCTTCCGAATATGAGTTAGTCTTGGTGTTTGTTTTTGGGTCGAGCTTACCGACGTTAAACAAAAGCACTTCTCGGGAGATAACCCGAGTATTTTGTAGTTGGGGAAAAGAACTCGGCCAAAATAGAACAATCCTCGGGCAAGAAAGTTCATCCCGGGCGAGGAAAATGTGCCCCGGGCGCGACAAATTGAGTAGTTGGAAGTCAGGAAGTTCCAGAATGTTTTCCCCGCCCGCGGAAAATAGCGTCCCGCCCGCGGCGGTTCGTCCCGTCCGCGACGAGCCCCCACAGCCAAAATCCAGAAAAGTTCCAAGAACTATTCCCCGCCCGCGGAAAATTTCGTCCCGCCCGCGAAGTCCTGTCCTGCCCGCGACGGAACCCGTCTCGCCCGCGACGCAACCAGGTACGAAAAAAAAAAATCTGAAAAAGAACGGCAGCAGCCCCCCTCCCCCCTTCTTTTCCTTTTCTCTTTCCTCATTTCCCACCTAACCCTCAAACCCTATTCTCTCTCATCTTCAACCTCCTTCCATCCCCATTCACACACTCATTTTCAAACTTCATTCCACCATACTCAAAAACACACATTCCTTTTCCAATTCTTTTATCTACATCTCTCAATTACTCATTTTCTTTCTTCATTTTACAAAAAAAAAAAGAAAAAAAAAATTCAGAAATTTGAAATCATATAAAAAAAAATGGAGGAGTTAAAAAATAACTAGAAGAAAGGAGGAGCAAGAAGGTGCTCTACTTGGAATTTTGGAGTAACACTCACCAAGGAGGAGGTATAATTCTTACTCCATTTTCTTTTCAATTTTTCCTCAAGCTTTTTACTTGTTAATTTTTCTTGAGTTAATAGATTTGTTGATATTTTGTATGTTAATTTTAATTTATTAATTTTCTTATTTTCGTAGGTTTTTAATTTATTTAATTTTTTTTATCTGAAATTACAAAAAATCAGAAATTAAAAATTAAAAATATTTAATTGCTACATTGTGGTTTTGTGTTGAAATTTTGTGATTATTGTAGTTAATGTAAATATAAGTGTGTTGTGTGAAATTGTGTTTGATTTTTGTATAGTGTTGTTAGTTGTTAGTTGTTGGCAACCCTCTCCCCATTGTGCTTGAATATTATTGTTGAATTATTTGAAACAGGTACATTGGATTGAATTGGGGGTTTGAAGGAAAGGGAGTGTGTTGTGGTATTTAGTGAAGTTGGAGTTTGTGTTTGTTTTCATTGTTTAACCTTGTGTCACCCTTGTTTTGCGTCAAACCTTTCCCCGGTTTAAAATGGATGCATTAAAAAAGGGAATGATGAGACTTAGAGGGGGGGCAAGTAAAAAACGAAAAACCAATCCTTTTTCTTCCACACAACAAACACCCGACCGCGAAAATGAGCAAACTATTGAACCACAACTAAACCTCCCAAGTGCTGACAAGAAAGCCTACTTAAAATTAAGGACTCGAAAAATGTTCCCCACTCTTTTCTATGATCAAAAGGCTTGCCAAGATCTTGGGATCGATGTAGGAGTTAGGAAAATCCTAGAGACCTTAGGTTGGGGGGAGTTCCTCAAAATCGCACAACCAACCTATGAGAGAACCACATTAGAATTCCTATCCACCCTACAATGGACCAAGATCTCCAATGATGAAGAGTACCCCGAGTATGAGATTAAGTTTAGACTTTTCAATAAGCAAACATGCTTAACTTTGACTAGACTAAACGAAATCCTCAAATGGCCCACCCTCAACACTGTTTTTGATATTCATAACGACATCTACCCTGGGCATGATCAGTTGAGTTGGTGGAAAGACATTACGGGGCTACCGTCTTTAAATTGGAAGAGTGCAAGTGCTAATAAAGTGAAGAGTCCACCTCTTAGAACGGCCTCTAGATTGATAAATATGGCAATTTCTCCTAAAGAAGACATGAGCAAACTCACTCAACCCGAGTTAAAAGTCCTTTTCTCCGCAACTTGTTTTGAAAATCCACCTGAGGACGGATTAGTAAACCCGGGTTACCATTTCATTAAAAGATGTATGGATATTAGGAATAATGAGAGGTTCAGCGGTGAGATCAAATGTGGGGGGCTTATCACACACATAGCTAGAGAGTTGGGTCACGGGAGATACCTAGATGTGATGGAACCAATTCCGTGAGTGAAATTTCACTATTAAGGAGATGAAGAAGGCAGGCTTCATTTCAGAGTTAGCTAATCAGAGAGGACGTAAACGGTACAGTTGGTTAGTAGCCAAGCATCACCTCTGTGTCCTCCCCCACCCAGACATCACCCAGACTGTAGGGGCCGCCACCACTTGGGAGGTACCCTTTATACCCTTGAACCCCGGTGACCAACCCATTAGCTTTGAGCAACCAACCAGAAGGCGTGCTAGTGTCTCCTCCATTCCTACATCTGAGAGACCCTCTTCTTCTTCTACCTCTACTGATGATTACTTGTCCAGAACTTTAGAGAGGTTAGAGCTTTTACAGATGAGGAACCTAGAGGAGAATGAGTACCAAAGTTAAGTAGCCCAACGGTTGTTCACTCAGCAGGTCGGGAGTGGAAATATAGCCCCATACCTTAACTACCCAAACTGACCAGTCCAAGAAGGTCCAGTGCCCGGATAGCATCATGGTCAGCCCACCTACCCTTATTGGCAAGGTCCCGAGAGTCTGATTCCTAGGTCGGAGCAAGTCTCCTACCCACAATATGACTATAGACAACCGGGGGGGAGTAATCCAATAGGTGATCCGGCCACTAGATACGGAAACCCAGTGCAGCGAATCCCCATGCCCTCACTTACTGAGGAGCAACAGATGATGCATTGGGGCCACTACGGGTGGCCCGAAGGGTACGAGGATGGAGGATACGGTTCACAACCTATCCCTTGGAGTACTTATGAGGGTTGGCAGCCTCCTACTTCATCTTCCCAGGACCATACACAGTAGTGACTCCGAGGACGGAGTCCATCTTAGCTTGGGGGGAGTTTGTGTGTCTCAGGCCATTGTTGGACTTCTTGCTTGGTGTAGGGTGGTTAATGGTCCTTTCTCCTTCTTGTTGAGTGACTTTGTGCGATGATTGCTTTTTGTGTTGCATGGTTGTTGTATGAGTGTTTGCTTGTTTGATGGTGGTTGATGGAGTTTGTGTTTGTGCTTGTGATGTGTTTGTTGGTTGGTTGGTTCATTTTTGTTGTGCTAGGATGTTCATGTTTTATGTTTTTATCTTGATAGTTGTTTTGTTTCACTAACATTACTAACGATTTTGTGAGTGTGTTTTCCCTTTTTCCTACTTTCTTTTTATTTTTCTCCCCCCTCTTCTCCCTTAAATCCAAATCCCTTAAATCCAAACACATTTATTTTACTTTTGTGCAATTGCACGTTTTTCTCAAATTTTTTTGATTAGTTTATTTTATTTTATGCAATTGCATGTTTTTCTTCGTTCCCCCCCCCCTAAAATTATTTTTTTTTTAAAAAAAATTTAGGTTATATATTTCATTTTTTTTCTTTTTCTTTTTCTTTCCACTAGTTTAGCTTCTAGGGTCCGCCTCCGATGATGAATTTTAATCACATATGTGCTTTTAAAGAAAATTCTTTTGAAAAATTGTGTATTAAAACCCACATTGTGCTTACTTGGAATTAATGGTTTGTGGTTTGTTTGGTCTCCCACGACTCACCTTGTACTAGTAGCTTATGTGCCCGTGAGATTCTCTTGAGCCTATTGTGACCGTTACGTAAAATACGGTTTTGCTTTTCATGAGTGCTTAGAATTTTCTCCTCATTGTGATTGAATTCTTGAGTTTGCTTTGGTTCCTATTTGAGACTTGTGATCCTTGATACGGGAAAACGATTGATTCCTTTAGTTTTAGAGCCCAATTTGTAGGAAAATTATTTTTCACTTTACTTTCTCCCCTAGGATTACCAATGTTGAGCCTTGTTCGTTTTTGTTAGCCATTGTGACATCTTAAGCTTGGTTCGAGTTGACATTCTAGGCATGATTTGATTTGAAGCATATATAGAGAATGGAGTGAAATAAGAAAATTTTGGGTTCTACACATATATAAATGTACGGAGTATATATTTTAGCTTTCTAGTTCCTTCTCTTTATCTATTCAAAAAAAAAAAAAAAAAAAAAAAAAAAGAAGAAGAATCAAAATCAAAAAAAAAAAAGAGAGAAAAAGGAATAGAAAATCGAAAAAAATTACGAATTTTGTTATTTAGTTTCGAATAAAAAGGTGTTGGTTTTGTTGTTGGTTTGGATTGTAATCTCATTGATAGTGGATGTTGTTGGCATATATGCATTTTTTAATTTTATTTTTGAGCTCCAATTCCCCAAATGACATCTTCCTTGCCCTTAGAACCTTAGCCTTCCCTATTTCAAGGATTTTATGATCCCCGTATCGTTTCACTTATGAGTGGAGAAAGGCAATAAGCAAATTCGTGGAAGGAAAATCACTTGAGTCGACATGCTTTTTCTAGATTGAGTGTTGTTAATTGATTTTGCAACCCTTAAACACTTGAGCGACTCTCTTGTTTTTACTTTGACAACTAAAGTGAGAAGCTATTTGTACATAATCGAGTCAAGCTTGGGGGAGAATTGTGGTAAGATTGGTTGTTTAGTTCCATGTGTTGCATTTGTGGTGGTTTTGTAAAACTTATCATAATGATTTTCAAAATGATCTCAATGTTTGTTTTTGAAAAGTTATGGCACTTGTGTTTCCTGAGGAGGACACTTTCCAACTCCTTTGAGGTTCTTGTGTATTGCTTGGGGACAAGCAATTGGCAAGCTTGGGGGAGTTTGATAAGTGGGTTTTTAACCCACTAAGGATGTTGTTTTTAGGTGGACTTTAGTGTTAGTTTTGTGGATTTTTATCTCTTTTTCCTTACTTTTTCCATTTTTCTTACTTTTCTTAGTTTCACTAGTTTCTATAGTTTTTAGGCCATTTTCTTCTTTGTTTTTCTTTGTGTCCCTTGTTTCCTTTCCCTTTGTGTAGGTATTTGGTGATCCACGATCATTTTGATGAGCCAAAGAGCCAAGAAAAGAGCCGGAGAAACCGGAAAAGCCAAGGAGTCGAACTTGTGCACAACTGCCATACTAAAACCAGCATAACTTTTTGTCTACTTAATATTTTCTTGTGATTCTAGTTGGAGATGAAATCTTGTTCCAAGATCTTTCCAACGAGTGGTCACACGACTTATTTGGACGAGTAACGAAGAAGTTATGGCCATTTGAAGCAGGCTATGTTCGATTTCCCGCGAGAAGCCTCATCCCGCCCGTGACAAAGAACCATCCCGCCCGGGACAAGGCAACCCGCCCGCGACGAATTTTACCCCGGGCGGGATTTTGCTACTGGAACTCTTTGTTATTTTTGCCCAGCTCTCTCGTCCCGCCCGGGACAATGCCGTCCCGCTCGGGACGACGTGTTCTGCGATTTTTTAATTTTGACGGATTCCCTAATGTTGAGGGGATTATTATCGTTTTTTTGGCTTAGAACTTAACGGACACTCTCTCATATTTTCAGATTCTCTCTCTAGAAAAACACTTAGTTGGTTTAATTACTTGCTTATTTAGATTAATCTTCCAATTCAAGATCAAGAATCAAGATTGTAATTCACATTTTCAGCAATTTCTTCCATTCAAGCTTCATTTGTAAACTCTAAACTTCTTTACTTTTTATTTTAATTAATCAAGTAGTGGTATTATACAATTCTTGTTCTTACTTATTGATTTCCATCATTTTTTATCAACTTATTATCATGTATTACTCGATTATTGTTGTTGGTGGTTTGATTTCCATGGATTGTGAGTAGTAAATTTCTAGGGTTCGGGTGAACCCCTCTTTTGAGTCATGAACAATTGATTTATGCATGTGAGATTTTAGTGATTGTGGGATGTTTATTAGTTAATTGAAAGGGTTTTATTGCTAGTCTTCATGTTTGATCATCATTTAGACTTATTTCTAGTCTCCTCAACCAAGGATCGAAAGATGAAATTGAGTGGTAGGCTCCCTTTTGATTGCTAGACTAAAAGACCATGAAAATAGGGCTTCCAAGTCTATGGGATTATATTGTCATCATAACTTACGTTTTATTGCTTGAATTCATGTTTTGCTCCATGAAAATAGGTTGTAGTTCATGATCAAGTTATCCTTTATAGCTCGATAGAGTAGTTAGGTGCCTTAGATGACTATCCACTAATTTATTCCCTAACATTGCTTCTAATCCTCATGATTTTGAACCGTCCATGATTAAATTGAGGGGTGTTGCCCGTACCTTAGTTCATCTTAATTGAATTTCATCATTTAATTATCTTAGTTTATCCTAATTAGTGTAGAACTCTCAACAAATCAAAACACCCCCGACTTGACTTAGCTTTTATATTCGATAGCATTTGGTGGTTGATTCATAGGCTCTCTTTGGTTCGACCCTTTCTTACCCTTTCTACTTAGTTAGGAAGATCGAGTTAGGTTATTATTTGATAGGTTGGCGACGTTCTATCAGAGGACAATCCCAAGATTGTGATCTTGAGGTTAGACTTCGTTTAATAGGTGATTACCTGAGCGTTGCCGTCATAGTCTCCTTTTACGGTGCGCCGCTTGACAACGTCAAAGTAACCAGTTCTCAAAAAAGTAATCTCAAATCACTCATGTAGTGAGGATTAGTTTCTAATAATGTAATGAAATTTATTTATGACAGATTTTCATCTCTTACAGTAAAGTTTCATAGGTCTGTCCGATACTAATCTTCTCAAGTAAGTATCTATGCAAATGATTGCGACATTGCCATGTCCACATAGTTCAAGAAACAGAACTACTAGTCATCTTGCATTCTAGTCGTCTAGCGTTTTCTATGCGTCCAACTTTATAGAACACTTCCGACCAGGGACCATTTTCAACTTTTGACATCCAAGTTCACTTGATAGACACTTCTTAGTCACATGACTGGTTCTGACAGTCTATCTTGAATATATCTTCAAATTGAAAGGACTCATCATTTAATAAACCAAAAAATTAAATGGAAAAATGAATTCTATTCATTTATATGAATGGTTAACCAAAACGTTTTACAAAGTATTAAACTTTAAAACTTTAAAACATTTATTTAAGGACATCAAAGCCATTCTCCAACATGCTTGATTCCCATAGCTGCAGTGTGCGAGTTGTGCTTCGCTTGCAGCAGAGGTTTAGTTAATGGATCTGAGATGTTGTCATCAGTTCCAATCTTGCTTATCTCGACTTCTTTTCTTTCAACGAACTCTCATAGAAGGTGAAATCTACGAAGTACATGCTTGACTCTCTGGTGGTGTATAGGCTCCTTTGCCTGTGCAATAGCTCCGTTATTGTCACGATATAGAGTTATTGGTCCTTTAATGGAGGGGACTACACCAAGTTCACCTATGAACTTCCTTATCCAAATAGCTTCGTTTGCTGCTTCATGTGCAGCAATGTACTCCGCTTTAGTTGTAGAATCCGCAATGGTGCTCTATTTAGCACTTTTCCAGCTTACTGCACCTCCGTTGAGGCAGAAGACAAACCCAGATTGTGATATGAAATCATGTCTGTCGGTTTGGAATCTTGCATCCGTATAGCCTTTAACAATTAATTCATCATCTCCACCATAGACCAGGAAATCTTCTTTGTGCCTTTTCATGTACTTCAGAATATTCTTGGCAGTAGTCCAATACGCCTCTCCTGGGTTTGACGGGTATCTGCTCGTAGCACTGAGTGCATACGCAACATCCGGGCGTGTACATACCATAACATACATTATTGAACCAATATATGATGCATATAGAATCCCACTCATTCGTCCATGCTCATCCAGTGTTTTTGGGCACTGTGTCTTGCTTAGAGTCATTCCATGAGACATGGGTAGGTAGCCTCGCTTGGGGTCTGCCATATTGAACCTTTCAAGCACCTTATTGATATAAGTGCTTTGACTAAGATCAATCATCCTT
The DNA here is from genome assembly GCF_020520425.1 of Spinacia oleracea. Lineage (NCBI taxonomy): Eukaryota > Viridiplantae > Streptophyta > Magnoliopsida > Caryophyllales > Amaranthaceae > Spinacia > Spinacia oleracea. Next base: position 123,250,087 of record NC_079490.1, read on the forward strand.
TTAGATATATCTCTGTAGATCTTGATGGCCAGTATGTACTGTGCTTTCCTAGATCCTTCATCGAAAAATATTTCCCAAGCCAAATCTTGACAGAGTTCAACATAGGAATGTCATTTCCGATAAGTAATATGTCGTCGACATATAATCATAATATGCAGCGATTGCTAACATTATCCGAACAGACTTTAGCATTTCAACTGGTGAAAAGGTTTCATCGTAATCCACACCGTGGACTTGCCTGTAACCTTTTGCAACCAATCTAGCTTTGAAAACTTCTAGTTTCCCATCCTTGTCCTTTTTCAGTTTGAAAACCCATTTGCTTCCTATGGCTTGGTAGCCATCTGGCAAATCGACCAAATCCCAAACTTGGTTTTCAGACATGGAGTCTAATTCAGATTGCATAGCTTCTTGCCATTGCTTGGAGCTAGGGCTCGTCATAGCTTGTTTGTAAGTCACAGGTTCATCACTTTCAAGTAATAGAACTTCATGGCTCTCGTTCGTCAAAATACCTAAGTACCTTTTCGGTTGAGATCTATATCTCTGCGATCTACGCGGGGTCACATTTCTAGATGGTTCCTGATTCTCACCAGATACTTCTAAAGATCTCTGAGTTTCAACCTGAATGTCATCTTGAGAATTCTCTTGAGTTTGTTGTTCGACTCGAATTTCTTCGAGGTCTACTTTTCTCCCACTTGTCATTTTGGAAATGTGATCTCTTTCCAAAAAGATACCATCTCGAGCAACAAACACCTTGTTCTCAGATGTATTGTAGAAGTAATATCCCTTTGTTTCCTTTGGATAGCCCACAAGGATACATTTGTCAGATTTTGGTTGAAGTTTGTCTGAAATTAATCGTTTGACGTATACTTCACAACCCCAAATCTTAAGAAAAGACACATTTGGAGGCTTTCCAAACCATAACTCATATGGAGTCTTTTCGACAGCTTTAGACGGAGCTCTATTTATAGTGACCGCAGCTGTATTTAGTGCATGTCCCCAAAATTCTATTGGAAGTTCGGCCTGACCCATCATTGATCTAACCATGTCTAGCAAGGTTCTATTCCTCCGTTCAGACACACCATTCCATTGAGGTGTTCCAGGAGGAGTCAATTCAGATAGAATTCCACATTCTTTCAGATGGTCATCAAATTCATAGCTCAGATATTCACCGCCTCTTTCAGACCGCAGTGCCTTAATCTTCTTGCCTAATTGATTCTCTACTGCACTATGAAATTCCTTGAATTTGTCAAAGGATTCAGACTTATGCTTCATTAGGTAGACATAACCATATCTACTGAAGTCATCAGTGAAAGTGATAAAGTAGATGAAACCACCTCTAGAATTTGTACTCATTGGTCCACATACATCTGTATGGATTAAACCCAATAGTTCAGTTGCTCTTTCTCCAACTTTAGAGAAAGGTTGCTTTGTCATTTTGCCAAGTAAACATGATTCGCACTTACCATAATCCTCTAAGTCAAATGGTTCTAGAATTCCTTCCTTTTGAAGTCTTTCTATGCGCTTCATGTTAATATGGCCTAATCGACAATGCCACAGATAGGTGAGATCTGAATCATTCTTTTTGTCCTTTTTGGTATTTATGTTATAAACTTGTTTGTCGTGATCTAATAAATAAAGTCCATTGACTAATCTAGCAGATCCATAAAACATCTCTTTAAAATAAAGCGAGCAACTATTGTCTTTTATTAAAAAGGAAAATCTCTTAGCATCTAAGCAAGAAACAGAAATGATGTTTTTAGTAAGACTTGGGACATGGAAACATTCTTCCAGTTCCAAAACTAGCCCAGAGGGCAACGACAAATAATAAGTTCCTACAGCTAATGCAGCAATCCGTGCTCCAGTTCCCACTCGTAGGTCGACTTCACCCTTGCTTAACCTTCTACTTCTTCTTAGTCCCTGCGAATTGGAACATAAGTGTGAGCCACGACCTGTATCTAATACCCAAGAATTTGAATTTGCAACTATACAGTCTATAACGAAAATACCTGAAGATGGAACGACTATTCCGTTCTTCTGATCTTCCTTAAGCTTTGGACATTCTCTCTTGTAATGGCCAATTCCATCACAATAAAGACAGCTTGATGTGGACTTGTCCTGCTTTGTCTTCTTTTTGGGAACTGACTCAGCATTGCCCTTGGACTTTCCACCTTTCTTGAAGGGTCTCCCTCTAGCCTTGAGTAAATCCTTGGCTTCACAGTCGAGTATTATCTCAGCCTTTTTGACTAGGTGAACAAACTCTGCAATTGTTTCTTCTCTTGGTTCACTCAGGTATAGCTGCTTAAAGTGACCAAACCCACTGTGGAGTGAATTGAGCAAGATACAGACTGCCATCCTTTCGCTTATTAGTGTTCCTAATAGACTTAGGCGATCAAAATATGAAAGCATAAGGTCTACATGGAACCTTAGTGGAACACCAACCCTTTGCTTAGTGCGAAGGACCTGAACATGAGTTTCTTGGACTTCCATCCTAAAACATCTGTTATGAGAACTAACCTTCAGACCTGATATTGATTCGATCAACTCATGGACATTTAGGTCTTTGTCCTCTGTGTTTCCACGACAGATATCTCTCAGATTCTTGATGAGCATAAAAGGTTCGTACGCTACAAACCTCCTAGCCCATTCATCAGGTATGTTGTTCAGCATGAGACTCATAACCTTTTTGAGATCCGCATCCCAGGCGGCATGTCTTTCAGGGGTCATGTCTTTGGCATGGGATTGAACAGTACATACTCAAATCCATTGAGTCTAACTACTTAAACCAGCTTAGCTTCCCATTCAAGAAAATTTGTTAGGTTCAGCTTGATCATAAGCTCAGAACCCATGATGATGTTTTGATTGTTGTTTTCCATAGTTAAAACTACAATTGAAAAAAGAATAAACAAATAAATAACCATTCACAGTTTCTCTTAATAAACTTAAATTCTAGCATACATGCATAATTTATTATTTACTAAGCATTTTATTCAAGTTATGTGTTCCGACAGGTGTGAATAAAATGATTCCAAGACCCTTAAATCATTGAAGAATTAAGCACATTATGTATTTAGACTCAATTTTAAAATATTTTAGGTAAGAAAAGCCTTTGCTAATAATCTAGAAACTACTCTTGGTTGATAGGTACGTCTAAGAACTTATTAGGTAAACCTATCTCATTTGCCACGACATAAAAGGACTCCTTACTTATATCGTTGAGTTTCACCAAAACTAACTTGTACTCACAATTATTTGTGTACCTTACACTTTTAGGATCAATAAGTAACACCTCGCTATGGCGGAAAACTATTACTAAGATTGATGTAAAAGTTATCCAAGTAAGTGTTATTTTGGCATGGCACCTTTTAACTCAATTTTTAAAGTTTGGAACTTAAGGCTCTTGCGCGCATGTGCCACGCCTCTTGCTCGCTGCATCGTACCGCATGGGCGACGAGCTCCCTTGCTCGTCATCGCATGCCCACACTATACAACACCCCTTAAGGGTAACACTTAGCGTCCATTGCTTCGTGCGTGCAAGATTCGTGAACGGATTTCATAAAAAATTAAATATTTTATTATTTAAATTTATTGACGAATTAATAAATCATATTAATTTCATAAATTTTGGGCGAAAAATTCGAAAATTAATTATTCAAATTAATTTCCGATTATATTTATTTTCATGGATTCAAATCTAGGTCATAAAATTTTAAAACTTTTCAATTTTAACAAATTTTATGGTGGTTTTTAATCATAGGTTCTTAATTAAATTGCTAATTAATTATGAAAAACAAATCAAATTCTAAATTATTCGAATTTCAACAAATTAATTACAATTACAAATTAGGTTGTATAATTAACAAGTTTAGGCATTAAAATTGTTAAACATATACAGGTGATCAATCATAGATTCAATATTTACAAGCAAGATTCGCAAATATTTAATTTAACATCCAAAAACTTATAAATTTTAAGTTCGAAAAACTAAAACCTCCGAAACGTCATAGTTAGGCTTCGAATTTGGGAATTCTGGGTTCGGCATCAAATCTTTGATTTTAGTCAAAATTTTGAAACGTCATTTACATGCGAAATTCACTATAAATTTATACGATTCCGACCATTATTGACTAAACTGCCGAAAATCCTGCGAACATATAATTAAATAATTGCATGAATTTGCAATTAATTACCATCAACGAAATTAATCACCCCTTTAATTCATTGCAAATTTATAAAATTTAACCATGTTAACTATAATTGATTATGGAATTAATTAGAGGCTCGTGATACCACTGTTAGGTTATGACAAATATAAAACATATATTTCATGCGGAAAAACCATAAAGCCAGGAATCCAAATTAATAGCTACATAACCAATTAGAATAATTTAGGATACATACATGTGTAGCGTGCATTCCCTAGCTGCTCCCGAACCGAACAAGAACATGTTTAGGACTCCAAGTGTCGTCCCTCCGTAGATAGTCCACAGCACGTTCGGATTCGCCTTAGATTCAATTAACCAGAATTTAGCCTAAGGTTTTATGTTATTCGTACTTAATTATTTGGCAAATTATTAAGCTTAGTTTAATCTTAAAACTATATGAATACTTGAATATCATGTGTTTAAATTGTTATTTTCATCACCTATTTATAGGGTAGGGTTATCGGAACTAGAAACTTACTAGGATTCAATTTATCTAATTCAATTAGAATTAGACTTAAATTAAACCTTTGTTTTTAGTGTTTAGTTAAACAACTAAATCTAGTAGTTTTAGGAAAATAATATAACCGGACAAATCCTAAGCAACCTAGGATTCGAGGCTTGCACGAACCACACACGAACAGCCCACGAGGGGCGCTGCTGTGCGCGTGCGGAGCTCGGCCCAACAAGCAGCCACGCGGCCCACAGCGTGGGCACTGCTGCTGCTGGACTTGCCTTGCTTGGCGGGGCCTGGCCTTGCCTTGCGCTTGGCTGGGCCTGCCTTGCTAGGCGTGCTGTTGCTGTCGCTGCTCGCTTTGCGCGAGCTTCGCTAAGCGCGGGCCTAGCTTTGTGCTGGTCCTTGCGTCTAGCAAGCTCGTCCGATGTTTATTTCGTACGTCGCGCTTCCGATTTGTTTTCCGATTCCGGAATTCATTTCCGATACGAACAATATTTAATATTTCCGATTTCGGAATTAATTTTCGTTTCGAACAAATATTTAATATTTCCGTTTCCGGAATTAATTTATGATTCCGATAATATTTCCGTTTCCGGCAATATTTCTGTTTCCGCCAATATTTCCATTTCCGATAATATTTTCCGATACGTACCATGTTTCCGTTTCCGGCAACATCTACGACTTGGATAATATTTATATTTCCGATACGATCCATATTTCCGTTTCCGGCAATATCATCGTTTCCGGTGTATTCATAATTTGCCTTTTGACGATTTCAGCTTCCACTGGAATCGAGATCCGTCGATTCTGAATATCCATAAATGGAGTATTTAATTCACTTAAATACTTGATCCGTTCACGTACTATTTGTGTGACCCTACGGGTTCAGACAAGAGTAAGTTGTGGATTAATATTATTAATTCCACTTGAACTGAAGCGGCCTCTAGCTAGGCACAGAGTTCACTTGATCTCACTGAATTATTAACTTGTTTAATTAATTAATACTGAACCGCATTTATTAGACTTAGAATTGAATGCATACTTGGACCAAGGGCATTATTTCCTTTACTAAGAGGTCAGTTCCTTTAGAATTTAAAAATAGGTTTTATCTATTCTACCTTGTTCAAAACCATTTTGTAATAGAAACTTTGATAATCTTTCATACCATGATCTAGGAGCTTGCTTCATCCTATAAAGAGCTTTGTCAAGCTTATAGATATGATTTAGAAATTCAGGATTTTCGAAACCAGGAGGTTGTTCCACATAGACATCATCTTCTAAGAAACCATTTAAGAAATCACATTTGACATCCATTTGATACAGTTTAAATCCCATAAAGGCTGCAAAAGCAATTAAGATTCTAAAGTTTCTTCGAAGTCAATAGCTTCCTGTTGATTGTAGCCTTTGATAACTAACCCTGCCTTGTTCCTTATTATTATTCCATGTTCATCAAGCTTGTTTCGGAACACCCACTATAGGCCAATCACCTTTTGATTCTTTGGTTTGGGTTCCAAGTGCCACACTTTGTTCCTTTTGAATTCGTTCAACTCATCTTGCATGGCAGTTATCCAATCAACATCTTCCAATGCCTTATTGTGGTTCCTTGGATCAATTATGGAGAGGAACGCATGGAAGGCGCAGAAGTTCCTTAGTTGAGATCTTGTCTGAGTTCCTCTTCTGATATCACTGATGATGAGTTCCATTGGATGGGAACTTTGATGTTTCCATGGCCTAGGTTGAAACTGGGCCACATGAGTTGCTATAGACTCCTCAGTTTCTTCTGTTTCCTGAGTTTCCTGTTGAACTGTATGTTATTCCACAGGTTCAGGAATTTCCTCTGGTTCCTCTGGATCAGGAGTTCTGGGATCCGCTGTGAGTTCCTCTAGGACAGGAACTCCCTGATTCTCTTCCTGTTCCTCTTGAACAGGAACTTCTTGACTTTGTTGAGCTCTTGGTTCAACAGGCTTTCTAACTTGATGGAACTCTTCATCATTATCTATAACACGAGTCAAACCAATTTTGAAATCCTCCTGTTCCTGAACTTCATCAATTTTGTTAGTTTCATCAAAAATAATATGTACACTTTCTTCTACGCACATTGATCTTTTGTTATAAACTATGCAGGCTTTGCTATTTAAGGCATATTCTAAGAATAATGCTTCATCACTTCTTTCATCAAATTTCCCCCAGTTCCTTTTGTCGTTGTTGTGGACAAAACATTTGCACCCAAAATCTCTAAAATAAGAGATGTTGGGTTTAATTCCTTTTAACAGCTCATAGGGGGTTTTATTTAATATAGCACAAATGATTACTCTATTAATAATATAACAAGCCGTGTTTACTGCTTCTGCCCAGAAGTTCCTTGGTAAGGAACTGGAAATTAACATGGTTCTTGCCGTGTCTTCCAAGGTCTTGTTTTTCCTCTCAACAACTCCATTTTGTTGTGGATTTCTGGGGGCAGAGAAGTTATGATCCATACCTTGTTCCTTGTAGTAATCATAGAACTTGTGATTTTCAAATTCTGTTCCATGATCGGATCTTATGTGAATCAGTTGATGTCCTGTAGTTCTTTGTATTTACTTAGAGAAAGCAAAAAATTCATCAAATGTTTCATCTTTATTGGTTAAGAAAATGACCCAAGTAAAACGAGAATAATCATCAACAATAACCAAAACATATCTTTTTCCACTTCTACTTTGAATCTTCATTGGTCCACACAAGTCCATATGGATGAGTTCCAATGGAGTCGTTGTGCTGACCATTTTCTTAGGCTTGAAAGTGATTCTAACATGTTTGCCTTTATCACAGGCATCACAAACTTTATCATTTAGGAACTTGATTGAAGGCAGGCCTCGAACCAGCTCATTTGATCTTAGTTTGTCAAGCAGTGAGAAGCTAGCATGTCCAAACCGCTTATGCCATAATAGTGGATCATCTTCAATGGCACTGAGGCAGGTTAAGTTTTTCTTTGGAACTGTGTTGAGATCCGCAGTATATATGTTCCCTTTACGAGTTCCTTCCAAAATAACCTTCTCAGTGTCATTGTTAATAATTTGATAGTTTTCAAAAGTAAAACTTGCAGAGTTTCCCTTGTCAAAAAATTGGGAAATACTTAGCAGACTGTGCATGAGACCCTCGACCAAAAATACATTATTAATGGTAATGGGACTTGACCTTCCAACCTTTCCAATTGCAAAAATTTCTCCTTTCATGTTGTCTCCAAAGGTCACAGTTCTTCCATTGTAGGCTTCTAGTGAGAGAAACTTTGATTTGTCTCTTGTCATGTGTTTGGAACACCCGTTGTCGAGATACCACGAGCTGTTCCCCCTCACTATAACCTGCATAAAAATCAGTGCTTAGTTACAGGAACTCGGGTTTCCTCGAGTTCCTTTTCCACTAACACATCTTACTTCTTAACCCATTTTTGTTTCACATAATTTGAATTTCTCTCATCTTGTTTCTTTTTCTTGGAACACTCATTACTGACATGATTACCATTCCCGCAAAAGAAACAAACTTTTACACTAGGAAGTTCTACATACTTTTTGATTTTACTGTGACTCTTTTTGTATGAGAAACCTAAGCCTTCTATTCGCTTAGATTGAGCATTCTCAATCCATTTGGGAGGCTCCTTATGTGGCTGTTTATGAGCTCTAGCAATGTCTAGTCCCTTTTCTAGTTTTTCTTTTTGTTCCTTTACTGTAACTAGGTCATTGTTTAATTTTTCTAAGTCTACATTAAAAAATCCCATATTAATTTCGATGGACTTTGTAGGATCCAGACTCAAATTAAACATCCTGTACTGACTGAGCTCTACTTGGAGTAGTATATTTTTATTTTTTACTTTTTCGAATAATGGAAGTGTTCCTATCTAATAATTCAGAGACCCTACCTTGTACTTCATATCTAACATTGTTTAGGTAGGTTATGTGTCCCTTACTGTAGACACCTAATTTGTGTCTCCCCTCTGGGATGATGACGATACCATTATCCTTACTAGGTGGTTGGAATAACTCCAGGCGGAAATCCCAATTGCTAAGAACATTTCAAAATTCAAAATCCAAAATCCAAAATCCAATTCCCGAGGCCGTTCCCCTCCCGGAACTCGGTACAAAATACAACTTTCAAAATCCAATTTCAAAATCCAAGTACAATCTCATCTAGTAGACCATCCCATTGGTTTTACTAGGCCTTTTCCACTCAAAATCATATATGGCAAGTCAAATTCGGGCGCCGACCCACAAAATCGACCGTACAACCGGAATTCAAAACCCGAGAAAGGCTTGTTTTTAGACGCAAAATAATGCCTTAACCTCCAAGAAAACACAAAACGCCAAGCCTAGTACTATTAGTACAAAGGTATAACACTACAAGACGAAATAAGGACGGAGCCCGCGTCCTTGTTTTGGCGGCATTCACGCCACGTCACCAGCGCCCAGCGCTGCCTCGGCTTGCTGCAATGGCTTGTGCTGGCGTCTTGCACCCATTCCTCCTATAAATACCCCTCATTTTCAGCATCAAAAAGAGGAGGAAAAACAGAATACAACGTCATAATACCGACATTACACCTCAAAATACAAATAAAAAACCCTTCAAAACACATACAAAATCTCTAATTCAAAAGCAATTGGGAGCTCTTGCCTAAACCTAAATAGGTAAATCCGATTCCTACTCTAATCAATCATGTTGTTTTGATTTCAAAATGATGAGCAAGTTGGCATTTTTATTATTAAAAATGCCATTTCAACAATCATACATGTTTTTCAAAAATCCAAACCTTTCCAAAATACAAAAATGCAAACTTTCAAGATTCAAGGATGTTCAAAGTTGTTTACAATCACTTCTTTGAACTAGAATAACCTTCAAGTATGGAGTAATCAAAGATGACACCTTTTTAACTCTTAAAGGTTTAGTTTTTTGAGATTCAAAACTCCATTTTTCAATATACAAGTTCAAGTTTTCAAATTTCAAGATCCCACCATGTTTAGGGTTGTTCATGACTACTTCTCTAAACTAGGATCCTTTCAAGTTCAAGCATTTTCAAGTTCAATATTTCAATATTCAAGTTTTCAAGTTCAACTTCAATATGCAAGCCTAGGTTATTTGGGTTGAGCAACCTCTCCCAAGTTGAGATTTTTGGCTTTGAATTCGTGTCGGGCGCACTTATTTTTAAGGAACCGCTTGGCGTTCGAATCTCATGTGCCCAAGTAAAAGTTTCAATTATGCACCTTTCAATATTGCAATTTCAATATCGCACCTTTCAATACCGCAATTTCAATACCGCAATTTCAATACCGCACTTTCAATATCGCAATTTCAATACCGCAATTTCAATTCCGCACTTTCAATTCCGCACCTATACTTGCCTAGTCCATTTCTAGGCAATGTGGACCTACTCCCTAGTCCATCTCTAGGGGGTCTTGTATTTACTAATTCCACACTTTATTTAGTATTGTGATGTTGCTTTATTTGCTTTATTGCTTTCATCACCGCACATGCTAAATACAACAAAATACAAGGTTACATCACGCTTAACAAAGATAATTTCTTGGACAAACCGGCCTTAGGTTCCTTTAAATCAATCTTTAAAGCAAAGTGACCACCATACAATTAGAGATTCTATTTGCTCTAAAATCAAACCCACATAGTCTAATCTAGGGTATATTTTCGAAAAAATGTTGTGCCAACGTACTTGAATATTTCTAAAGCTCGCGGAATAAGCATTTCGTTCCCGTGCGCGGATCTCACCCATCCGTTTCGAGGATTCAAAGCCTTATCCAAAATAGAGTCAATTGCGGTCTTTCCAAACGAGACTTTAAACAACGTTTGGTGGCGCCTCCTTCGAGGTACAAAAATACAATGATTTTCTAAAGAACCGCCCCTCTTGTAGAACGGGAAACAAGTGCAAAAAAAAACCCCCTATAATTCTGGCGAATCCACTGGGGATTTTTCTAATTTCAATTCGAAAATGCGAGCAGATTTTGAGCAGCAAAGCCACTGATCTGCTTAAGTACTGGATGCCAGCACTGGCGCCAGGCACAGCCCCTGCGCCCAACGCCACTGCCTGCATCCAGAACAGTGGCTCAGAGTGGCTTGTTGCCCACTTTTGCTCAACTTTTCGTGTTGGGAGTTAGTCTATTTTTGAATCTGGAAGGACGCTCCCAAACATCGTGAACGAATGTCGAAAAACGAGCTTTACAAATACAAATTCAAGTACGATTTCAATTTCAATTTCTAGGCATTTCATGCATTTTTCGAAAACCATATTGTGCAAAATGAATTTCTACCTTTGCCCGAACGGATGTGTTCTACATTCGGGCTAGCCCCGGGGGCAACGAAATGGTGACTCTCCATACGGTTCCCGACCAAAGTGTGTTACCATTTCCGCGCCTATCGAAACTTGGCATTTACTTGACATTCTCGATGTCAAGTATGGAGGCCGTCTGCTGACACACACGTCCCTTAGGCGGATGTGAAAGTTGTCGCCGGATCCGTCTCTTAGTCGAGTACCTTTTGACACCCTAAGCCGACCACTTGCATCATACAAAACTTAGCCGGATCTGTCGCATTCATATCCATGACTAGTGTAACAACGTGCTACTTGTGCATTGTGTGGGCGTCTTTGCATGCGTGAATGGCTAACCTCGAGTTCTAGCTTGCCAAAACCAATTAGCCTCCAATTAGGAAACCAAACCCCTAGGAGCATCATTCAAACCTCATGCATCTAAATCGCCGATTTTAGGGTCTTTAGGAATGCCACTCCATTTGATTCAAAACCCTTAAACACGCCTCACGCACAAATGCCAAATTCAAAATTCAATCCAACGGCGTCATAATGCCGGATTTTTGAGTCCAAGTTCCAAGTTCTAAATTCCAAATTCAATCCAACGACGTCATAATGCCGGATTTTTCGAGTCCAAACTCCAAATTCCAAATTCAATCCAACGTCGCCATAATGCCGAATTTTCTAGTTCAAATTTCGAGTTTCATGTTTCAAATTCAAGACTCAATCCAACGGCTTCATAATGCTGGGTTTTCGAGTCCAAATTCCAAGTTCCAACTTCCAAATTCAATCCAACGGCGTCATAATGCCGGATTTTCGAGTTCAAATTCCAAATTCCAAATTCAATCCAACGGCGTCATAATGCCGGATTTTCGAGTCCAAATTCCAAGTTTCAAAGTTCAAAATTCAATCCAATGGGGTCATAATGCCGGATTTTCAAATCCAAACCTCAAGTTTCCAAGTCAAAGTTCAAATCCAACGGCGTCATAATTCCGGATTTTCTAGTCCAAACTTCAAGTTCAAATTCAAATTTTCTAGTCCAAATCCAACGGCGCCATAATGCCGGATTTTCTAGTTCAAATTTCGAGTTTCAAGTTTCAAATTCAAGACTCAATCGATCCAACGGCGTCATAATGCCGGATTTTGTAGTCAAATTTCAAGTTCAAAACTCAAATCCAACGGCGTCATAATGCTGGATTATCTAGTCAAATTTCAAGGTCAAAACTCAAAACCAACGGCGTAATGCCGGATTTTTCTATGTCAAACATTCAAGTCTTCAAACCTCAAATTCAAGTTGTCAATACCAATCTCAAAGTCTCAAGTTCAAATGTCAAAACTCACGGCCGGCGTAATGCCAATTTTTCGAATCAATCCTCCAATTTTCAAGTCCTATACTCAAAGTATCTAGTTCCAAATTCATGCCGTCGTAACGCCGACTTTTCTATTCTAAACCTCAAGTTCGAAGTTCTCAATTCAATCTCAAGTCCTATACTTCAAGATTCCAAGTCTACGGCGGCATAAGGCCAGACTTTCAAGTTTCTAAATTCAATCCCTCAACTCCATGGCGGCATGATGCCGGAGTTTTCAAAATACAAAGCCTCATATCCTATATACAAAAATTGCGTCTTTTCCATTTCAAAGTTCAAACTTCGAGTCAAATTCAAATTTCAAATTTCAAATCCATATTCAAGTTACAAAAACTCTTTCTTTCCATTGCTCCCTCGTACGAAATTCCAAATACTTCCAACGGGTTGAAAATCCCTGAAATAATACAAGTCCAATCTTCCAATGGGTTGAAAATCCCCTGAAATAATACAAATTCAAATTCCATATTCTATCTCCGGGTTGAAAATCCCCTGAAATAATACAAACCCCATTCCAAATACTTCTAACGGGTTGAAAATCCCCTAAAATAGTACAAGTCCAATTTTCCAATCGGGTTGAAACTCCCCTAAAATAATACAAGTTCCAATTCTCCAATGGGTTGAAAATCCCCTGAAATAGTACAAGTTCAAATTTCGCATCCTATTCCCGGGTTGAAACTCCCCTAAAATAATACAAGTTCCAATTCTCTAATGGGGTGAAACTCCCCTAAAATATTGACGGGTTGAAATTCCCTTGAAATAATACAAAATCAGTTCCCTTTCAATCAGGTTGAAATTCCCTTCAAATACTCCAAGTCCAACGGGTTGAAATCCCCTAAAATATTGACGGGTTGAAATTCCCTTGAAATAATACAAAATTGAATTTCCTAGTACAAGTCCAATTTCCAAAATTCTCGAATGGGTTGAAATTCCCCTAAAATAGTCCAATTTCCAATAGGTCGAAATATTCATTTTTTTCGATATTCCAAGTACTAGTACAAAGAGTCAACTTCCACAAAAGAATGAAGGCTCCTCTCAAACATTTCCAACGGGTTGCAAATCCCGGATACAAGTACAAAAATCCAAAATCCCGAATCTTCGGAGTGGCACTTAGATTCAAGTCTAGGTCTCATTCATTGCATGCATATCATATCATGTGTCGGGAAGTCCAAGTTCTAAAATCGTCTGGTGTGTTCTAAATAGGAGTCCAAGGATCCTGTGGGTTCGCCGAAGAGGAGAGAGGTTGAAAAGAAATCCATCAGCCCTAGTGTAGGGGGTTTTTTTTGTGTCAAAACTTGTTTCCCGTTCTACAAGAGGGGCGGTTCTTTAGAAAACCTTAGAATTTTTGTACCTCGAAGGAGTCGCCACCAAACATTTTTTAAAGTCTCATTTGGAAAGACCGCAAGTGACTCTATGTTGGATACGGCCTTGAATCCTTGAAACGGATGGGTGAGATCCGGGCACGGAAACAAAATGCTTATTCGGCGAGCTTTAGAAATATTCAAGTTCGTTGGCACAACATTGTTTTCGAAAATAAACCCTAGATTTAGACTATGTGGGTTTGCATTTAGAGTAAATTGAATCTCTAATTGTATGGTGGTCACTTTGCTTTAAAGATTGATTTAAGGAACCTAAGGCCGGTTTGTCCAAAAATATCTTTGTTAAGCGTGATGTAACCTTTGTATTTTGTTGTATTTAGCATGTTGGTGATGAAAGCGATAAAGAAAATAAAGCAACATCACAATACTAAATAAAGTACGGAATTAGTAAATACAAGACCCCCTAGAAAAGGACTAGGGAGTAGGTCCACATTGCCTAGAAATGGACTAGGCAAGTAAAGATGCGGAATTGAAAGTGCGGTATTGAAATTGCGGTATTGAAAGTGCGATATTGAAATTGCGGTATTGAAAGGTGTGATATTGAAATTGCAATATTGAAAGGTGCATAATTGAAATTTGTACTTGGGCACAAGAGATTCGAACGCCAAGCGGCTCCTTAAAAATAAGTGCGCCCGACACGAATTCAAAGACAAAAATCTCAACTTGGGAGAGGTTGCTCAACCCAAATATCCTAGATTTTGCATGTTAAACTTGAACTTGAAAGCTTGAATATTGAAGTTTTGAACTTGAAATAATTGAAGTTTGAACTTGTAATGATCCTAGTTTAGGGAAATAACTATGAATAACCGTAAACATGGTAAGATCTTTGAAAATTGAAAACTTGAACTTGTATATTGAAAATGGAGTTTTGAATCTCAAAAGACTAAACCTTTAAGTGTTAAAAGGTGTTATCTTTGATTACCCCATGTTTGATGGTGATTCTAGTCCAAGAGATGATTGTAAACAACTTGGACATCCTTGAATCTTTGAAAATTGTATTTTGTATTTTGAAAAAGTTTTTATTTTTGGAAAACATGTGTGATTGTTGCAAGTGGTGTTTTTTATGATTAAAAACACCAACTTGCTAATCATTTAGAAATCAAAGCAACATAGTAGATTAGAATGGGATTCGGATTTACCTAGTTAGATTTAGGCAAGAGCTCCCAATTACTTTTTTGAATTTAGGAATTTTGTATGTGTTTTTGAGGAGTTTTTGAGTTGTATTTTGAGGCGTAATGTCGAAATTACGACGTTGTATTCTGTTCTCCTCCCCATTTTGCTGAAAATGAGGGGTATTTATAGAAGAATGGGTGCAAGGCACCAGCACACGTCAGCGCAGGGCGCTGGACCAGCGCTGGGCGCTGGTGACGTGGCTTGAATGCCGCCAAAGCAAGGACGGGGATCGTCCTTGTTTCGTCTTGTAGTGTTGTACCTGTTGTACGAATAGTACTAGGTTTCGCGTTTTGTATTTGCTTGGAGGTTAAGGCATCATTTAGCGTCTAAAAACAAGCCTTTCTCGGGTTTTTGAATTCCGGTTTTACGGGAAGGGATCCGGCATGCTCGGTTTTCTGGGTCGGCGCCCGAATTTGACTTGCCTTATATGATTTTGAGTAGAAAAGGCCTAGTAAAACCAATGGATGGTCTACTAGATGAGTTTGTACTTGGATTTTGAAATTGAATTTGGAAAGTTGTATTTTGTACCGAGAACCGAAAGGGGAACGGTCTCGGGGGTTGGATTTTGGATCTTGAATTTGGAAGTATTCTTAGCAATTGGGATTTCCGCCTGGAGTTACTCCAATCACCTAACAAGGATAATGGTATCGTCATCATCCCAAAGGGGAGACACAAATTAGGTGTCTACAGAAGCCCCCACTTTGACTAAGCGTTCGGTTAGGAAAGCGTAAGTCAAAGTATTTCGAAAGGGACGGAGAATGATCAAGATGTTCTGCAATCGAGACCACTCTTTGTAGGCCGGTACCTGCATAAAACAGGCGTTAGAAAAAAGGATAGAGTCTACCTCGGTGTGGTTGGTGATGACTCTGGTTTGTACTTGTATTTTTTTTCGCCTTTAGTTCAGGACGGAGCTTGACATCAAAAATTTTGAATCTTGTATACCCAGAGTTAATCCGTTGGGGATGTGCTTTGCTGGGGATAAGAGCTTTTTGCTGGGCCTTAAAATTTGGAATTTCGACTGACTTTCCCGGAGCTTGGGTCCGTTGGGAGTTGAACGCCTGAGTCGTTGTATTTTTTGGACTTTGTATTCTTGAAATATGCATCTGTTTGCACTTGGAGATATAGGTGTATACCCGTATTTTTGATGGATGGCTTGATGCGATGTTTGATGCTTGGTGTGGAAGACTGTAGCAGCAAAGGACGTGCAATCAGCACGGGAGACCGCACGCTGAAGATTCGCGCATGCAGGGGGGGCAGCGCTGGGCGCTGGTGCTGCGTGTGGCGCGGGGTCACTCTCTTGAATTTTTTGCTGCTACGGTGCCATTTTGAGGCACACTCTCTTGAATTCTTTGCTCTTTTCTCTCAAAGGTCGATTAGGCTCTTCCTTGATCTTGTTCTTGCCTTATCCATGTAAGTATTTCATGATTTTGCTTATGAAATAACTCTAGGATTGCATGTAGTTTTGATTTTCTCGTACTTTGAAATAATGCTTGTATGCTTAAGCTTCTTGAATCTTGTAGAAGACTGTTTGATAGCCACTTGAAGTTGAACTGTTGGAACTTGTAGTTTTGAATTCTTGAAAGTTTTCTTGAATCTTGTACATGGTATTTGTAGATGGTAGTCTCACTGGTGACCTAGCGGGGTCTCAGGTAGAGAAATAGGCTAGGATGCCTTGATGTTATTTTCTAGAGTTTTGATATGACGGCTTCGGCATGGGTAGCCTAGGCGTTGATGTCGTACTTGTATACCTGCTTCGGCATGGGTAGCCTAGGCGTTGGTGTTTGAACTTGTATACCTGCTTTGGCATGGGTAGCCTACGCGTTGGTGTTGAACTTGTACCTTGAACTAGAGGTCCACTGGGGATTCGTCTTGAATATTTTGACTTTGTATAGGCTAGTATAGGATAGCCCCCAGTTTAGAATTTTGACGCCTTGTACTCCACTTGATTTAGTATGCCTCGTCACACTCGGAGGAAGCTCGCCGAATCGTCGGTAGTTCGAGCTGCTGAGGAGGACGCTTCGGATGATGAAGCGACTGTAATAAACGCGCCCAACGGGGGTATGGTTCCCCGGGATGCGCCTTCTTTTAGTGGTGCTGGCTGGAATCCTTCCGACCTGGTGTTTCGGCCGGAGTGGCACTTGTCTCAGCGGCCTGGTGAGTCTTGTACTGTGCTTTGAATTTGTATCTTGTACTTGTATAGGTTTGGAGTTTACTCGTTCACCTGTAGGCCGATGGAAAGCCGTTTCGTACTTTCTGGTCCTTGGTGGAGGTTTAGAGGGCTTTTAAAGCACTTCGTGCTGATGAGAAAGCCATGGAGATTTGGTTGCAGACGGGCCTGGCCGACTTCTGGCGTGCCATGGGAGGCTCTTCGAGGAGAACGGGGATCAAGCCCCGACTGTAGGCTTTGTTGGAGCAGTGGTGGGATACCACCAACACTTTCCATATGGAATGGGGGGAGATCACCATTACCCCATTTGAGTTTGCTATGATCACGGGTCTTCCTTTTTCTGAGAGGAACGTGACCTTTGATCCGGAGCTGACTTGGCGCTCTGCCGCTGCCAGGGACTTGCTTAGCCCTGTTGTTTACTTGTCAGATGATGATGCTCATGCTTCTGTGACTGTGATTGTGGAGGCTATCTGCGGTGTGGGTGTATCCGCGGAGCAGAGGGTTAGGCTCTTCCTCCTAGCCTTGGTGAGGAGAGTGATGGTCCCGAGTAGGAACAGTCAGGTGCACATCCGGTTCCTGTCCGTTCTGAGGGACTTGAGAGCTATTTCAAGCTATAACTGGGGTGGCTTGGCATATAGCCACCTTTTGTATGAGATGACGCGGGCTTCCCGGACTGCAGTGGGGAGTGACCCGAGCATGGCTGCTCTGTGGAGTGTGCTGGAGGTATTTAAGACTCCTTGTACCTTGTACTTGTACTTGTATGCTTGTATTTGAACATGACTGATGTTTTTCTTGCTTCTTGAAAGATTTGGATATATGAGCACTTTCCGACTTTGGCGCCAGATCGTACTAGAGATGCGGCTTACCCGTATGCTGCCTCTTGGATAGGAGCGGTGCGCAGCAGTGTGCCTCTGGCGGCCTCCCGCAAAGCTTGGAGAGTCCTACTTGCTGACGAGGTAATATTCTTATACTGTTGTGCCCTCTTTGTATTTGTTTTTGTGTTGTTGCCTGAGTTGTCTGTTTTGCAGGTGGTATGGCGTCCTTTTGCCAACGCGCTCACACCTGCCTCGGCTAATCGTGCCCATTTCCTGTCTGGGCGTCGGGTTTTGCTTCCAGGTGTGTACCGCCATATGTGGTACCTAGGAGAGAGAGTGTTCCCTCAACACCATTCGGGGGAGAGACTTATCCCCAAGGATCCACCAGGGTCCATGCTGGCGTTGGATGAAGAGCTGGCCCGACTCTATGCGGAGGGTAGGGGCGATGCTGTTTGCCGCTCTTGGAGGGATTTTGTACATAGGAAGGGGAGCTATGATGACTTCCTGAGGAGGCTAGCTTCACCAGTACGCTTCGTACTGTCGGTGAGCTTTGAACCTTGTATTCTTGTATTCTTGTATTGATTGGATGATTGTATGATTGTATATAAGAGGAGGAGGTGGATCCTGAGGACATTCCCCATGCTGATAGGATCCTCCGCTATGAGAATTCAGACGGGGAAGAGGTGGTGGAGACCATCCCTTTTGCTTCTCCTCCGCACCGGAAATTATATGATGCTGTAGCTGAGCATTATGCCGCTATAAGTACTGTTGCATTTTTTGAAATTGTTTGTAATCTTGTACTGGGGAATTGATCTTGGATTTTGTATGCAGGCGCCTCGGGCGAGAGTGCATCGTTGGATGCTCTTGCTTGATTCTTGGAAGAGGCATTGTGCTAAGCTGACCCAGAAGCTTTCTAGCCGGGACAGAGAGGTGCCTTTCTTGATCTTGAAATTTGTGTTCTGGAAAATTGAGCTTGGATGTTGACTCTTGAAATTGTATTTTGTATAGGAGCTCCATTGAGACCGTAGAGGATCCGTTGACAGAGAACCCCAGGCGGGGACGTCCTTGAGGCAGGAGGGGCCGAGCTTGGATCTGGGACAGGGGTCCGGTGCTGGTGCTCATTAGAGGCATTCTGATGCTGAGCGGGGAGCTTCCCCTTTTATACATGTTGATCCCACCAGGCATTCGTTTAGAGGTGCAGGCGGTTCACGACCCTTTGTTTCTTTCCTTGGTTACTATTTCCGAGGAAGTGGTCCTCAGCCCTGGGGTTCAGATTCCTGGGGTTACTATGCAGAGATGGAGAGGATGCGCCTGGCTCAGATGTTTGGGGCGTACCAGTATATGCCGATGCCGATGCCGCCGCCGTATCAGTATTCCTCTCCTCAGCAGGGAGTTCATCCTACCACTGGCACACTTCGTATCTCGGAGCAGGATCCTAGTACCCCTGGGACGGAGCTGGATCAGGAGTTGGAGCGTCTCAGGAGTCGGAACAGGGGCAAGGCACCTGTGGTTGATATCACTGTTGGTGACGACTCGGACTAACCCTACATGGTAGCGAGTTCCAGCTTGCCTGGGTTGATTTTGTATTGGCTGTTTTATATTGTATTTGTATGGATTGAAACTTGAATTTTTGTATGGTTTGTATGGTTTTGAACTTTGAATTGGTTTGCAAGATTTGAAGATTGGTTTTTTGTATGCTTGAATGTTTGGAATTGTATGCGTTGTGTGTGCCTTGAAGTTTGTGGCTAGATGCATGCATGAGAAATTTGCCAAAAATTTTGAAAAAAATTTGCCCCATTTTTTCGGGTGTATATAACCACTATAAGCAGTCAAAGTATATTCAACTCTTGCTATGCATATGCAGACTCGACTTAGGACGCCGATCTAGGACTAGAATGCTTGAATTTTAAAATTGATCTGAAATCTTCCCGAAGTGTTGATCCGGACTGCTTGAAGTTGCGCGGTTTCCGGCTTTGGAAACTTGAATAATGGAGGTTGTACTCTGCTGTCCGAAACACTAAAGAGTGTGTACTCGGAGTCATAAGAGAGGACGGTGGCCTCGTCCTTAGATGCTGGCCCCTGCGCCTGGCGCAGGCTTGGCGCCTGGCGCCCGTGGGCTGTCGTGCAAGCCGACTCTTGTATAAATAGGGAGCTTGTTGGATCATTTCTTGCATCAATCCTTCCCTACTATCATTGCATACTGCTTCCTCTCGAAAAGAAAAGAGAATATGGCTATGTCCTTTGAGAGTGCCTTGAACTCGTGGCTTGATTCGCTAGGCAAATTGGAGAAAAAGGAGCTTGATGGCATGCATCTTGGGGTGCTCGTCTCTTTCCGGTTTGTAAAATTGGATTTGCACTTCATTCTTGCTGCTCTGGAGGCTTAAGACCCGAATCATCATGTCTTCCGTTTTGGAAATAATAAGGTATGTCCCCTCCCTGAGGAATTTAGTGCTATATTGGGGTGGCCCATCATGCTGGAGCCATGCATGCCCAGTGTTGAAGAACACTTTTTCTTGAGTTTTGAAAGGTATTTGGGCTTGAAGCCCCCACTTTTGAGTGCTGTTGTATATGGGAGAGGGGTGGATTTGTCCCTCTTTGTCACCTACTTTGCTGGCTTGATGTTCCCAAAGTATTCCGCCTGAGAGCCTTGAGTTTTTGCATATTCGCTCGCTTTCTCTTTTCGAAACAGGGGTTTGGCAATGGTGATGCCTCCCTAATAGAAATTGTAGAGCAGTTTGCTAATGGTCGGGACCCAATGCCGCTTGTGATTGGGGAAACATTGATGGGCCTTGATATGCTGAAGTCGGACCTCTCTTCCTTGCCATCGGGAAGTCCGGTGTTACTCCAAGTAAGGATCTGGAGCTTTCTTGTATATTGAATTTTGTACTTGTATTTGAATTTTGTATGTTGAATTTTGAAATGTGCTTCTTGTATACTCCCCAAGGTTTGGCTTATGGAGAGGCTCATGTTGGTGGCACCACCGAAGAACATGGCGAGCTATAATAGAAGGGGATTCACTGTGCGGCCCATGCTGCATGGCCGACTTTCATTGGATGAGTGGCGGTGCTGGGATTGAATCTTGTATGAGGTGGGTAGTTCCTTGGTGGGTAATTGTTGCTATGAGACATGCCCCTAGTTCTACTGCTTTGAGGGTGCCAAGCCTCACATTGCTAGTCTTCTACTCGCCTGCTCGAGTGATGAGACAATATGGCTTGAAACAGGAGATCCCGGACTGTACCGAAGAGGACCCGAAACCTGTTGTGCTGAATGTGAATAGGCTTGAAGTTTGGAGGCGGTATTGGGTTGCCAAACCATTCTTGAGTATCCAGTTCCCACCTGAGTCAGTTACTCTATCTGCGGGGTATATTGTATGGATGAGAGGCCTAAGCCAGAGGGACATTTCCTTCTCCGGACCAGCTAGAGTCCGAGGTTCTAGAGCTAGACGTCCTGCATCAACTGATTATGAGGAAGGTGACGGGAGTGTGGCCCATCCGGTGCTTGACCGTTCGGAATCCAAAGGAGGTTCGTCGTCCTTTCGTCTGGGAAGGCTTGCAAGTTCCTTCTCCCGCCACTTGGGCAAGGGGAAGATTGATGATTGATTGCGGGAGGAGTCAGGGGATAATACTCAAGGTGCCAAGACTCGAGAGCATAGTCGCCCGACCCTAGATCTTAGTAGGCTAAATGTGTTTGGAATGAATTGTGTTTGGAATGTGTTTGTAATGTGTTTGGAAGATGTGTTTAGAAGATGTGTTTAGCAAGTGAAAGGGCTTTAAAACTTTGCTTCACTTGATCCTGATTTTGTATTTGAATTAGCTTTGAAGGCCTTAGAGCCAAATAAAGAGTTATTGTGTTAAATTCCGCTTGAACATGCTTTGCTTTGGATTGGCACATTTGGAATAAAAACAACAACAATTTTGAGTTTTGAATTTCGATTTGATTTGATTTTTAGGATGCCCTTAATTGAGGAAATTTTGAATTTTTTTGTATTAAAGTGGTCGGGCCTCGAAATGAGGTTGCCTACGTGTCCCGTTAGGGAATCAGGCCGGACGTAGTTCTGACTACCTTACAGGACCTGAATTCGGATTCTTGAATTTGAACATGGAACTTAGACATAGAACTTCTTGAGTTGATCGAGGTTGGTCAGAGATCTGAATTCTGTTCCGTCGATGTCTGTTAGTTCGACTGCTCCCCCGGAGAGGATTTTCTTGACAATGTATGGGCCTTCCCAGTTGGGTTTGAATTTTCCCCTTGGGTCCATGGTGCTTTTGCGAAGGGCTTTCAGGACAAGCTCGCCTTCCTTGATGTTTCGGGTTCTTACCCTTTTGTTGAAATGTCTGGCCACTCGGCGCTGTGAAACCTGTACATGGTGAGCGGCTTGAAGCCGTCTCTCATCGAGCATGACTAGTTCGTCATATCTGGCTTGTACCCATGCAGCTTCTGGGTTTTGCTTTCGAGGACTATCCTTAGAGAAGGTATCTCTAGCTCGATAGGTTGTACTGCTTCCATTCTATAGACTAATGAGAATGGAGTTGCACCAGTTGAAGTGCGAATTGAAGTTCGATATCCCCACAATGCGAAATGCAGCTTTTGGGGCCAGTCCTTGTAATTGGTAGTCATTTTCATGATGACGGTCTTGACATTTTTGTTGGCTGCTTCGACTGCCCCATTGGTTTGCGGGCGATAAGGTGAAGAGCTCGTGATGTTTTCTTGTATGAACTGGGCCACTTGCTGATGAACTCGTGATGAAATCGTGAGGAACACCGTATCTGCATATGATATTTTCTTGTATGAACTGGGCCACTTGCTTGGAACCCAATACTTTGAATGATCTGGCCTCGACCCATTTGGTGAAATAGTCGATGGCGGCCAGTATAAACTCATGACCCCCGGTGCCTGCTGGAGTGACTTTGCCGATGACGTCGATACCCCAGGCTGAGAACGGCCACGGTGATGATTGAGAGTATAGTAGTGATGGAGGAATGTGCTTCAGATTCGCACACTTTTGACATATAGGACATTTCTTGACAAAGAAGTAGCAGTCCTGTTCGAGGGTAGTCCAATAGTATCGTGCCCTAATGATCTTGAGGGCTAGCATTTTCCCATTCATGTGGGTACCACAGACTCCAGCGTGTATGTTGTCCATGACTCTTTGAGCTTCGTGCTTGTCAACACATCGGAGGTTAGGACCGCCAAGGGACCTTTTGTATAGAATGCCGCCTTCCATGACGAAGTTGGCTGACTGTAGTCGTAGAGCCCTTTGATTCTTGCTTGAAAAGTGTGGGGGATACTCTGAATTTTGTAGATACTTTTGAATGTCTGTAAACCAAGGTTCATCTTCGTCTTGCTCGACGCTGTCAATAGCATGGACATATGCTGCTTCTTGACGTTTTCAATTGTAAGTGGCATTTCAGTCATGCTGCTTGGAATGTTGATCATTGAAGCCAGTTTTGCCAGTGCATCGGTGAATTGATTCTCCTCTTTCGGGAGGTATGTATAGCGAAGCTCTTCTATTTGTTCAGACAGTTGTTCGAGATAGGGCTGGTATGGAGCTAAGCTCTCGCTTCTTACTTTCCATTTGCCGGAAATTTGATTGATGATTAGGGAGGAGTCCCGTTACACTCGAAGTTTCTGGACGCCCATTGCTAAGGCGGCATCCAGGCCCATGATGCATGCTTCATATTCTGCCGCATTGTTTGTGACGTTGAATTGTAGTTTTGCTGATATCGGAATGTGTGTGCCGTCTGGAGCTACTATGATTACTCCAACACCACATCCGTTCTGGTAGGAAGCACCGTCATCACTGGTCATTAAGATTTGCTCGTCGCGTAAGTCGTAATCTTCCTCTTCTGCCTCGACAGGACAGTCGGCTAGGAAATCAGAGACTGCTGAACCCTTGATAGACTTCTGTGGAATGTATTTGAGGTCGAATTCTGCTAGCATGACCAACCATCTGGACAACCGCCCGTTGAGTGCTGGTTTTTCGAATAGATACTTGAGAGGATCGGCTTTGCTGATCACATGTATTGTATGGGAGAGCATGTACGTAGTTTCTTTGTGGCACAAACCAAGGCGATGCTGAGTTTCTCGAGCTGAGTGTATTTGGTCTCGTACTCGATCAGCTTTTTGCATATGTATTATACGGCGTTCTCCTTGCCTTCAATTTCCTAGGCAAGCATAGCCCCCACTGCTGAATCGGTTGTTGTGAGGTAGAGCCTGAGGGGAATCCCTGGCATGGGTGGCTTTAGTACTGGTGGGTTGGAAAGGTAGCTCTTGATTGTTTCGAATGCATGCTGACAGTCGTCATCCCACACCTTGGGCTCGCTTTTTCGGAGCTTTCGAAATACTGGTTCACAGATCATTGTGAGTCTTGAAATGAACCTGCTGATATGTTGTAGTCTGCCGAGAAAACCCCGAATTTCCTTTTCATTCGTTGGTGGTTGCATCTCGAGAATTGCTTTGATTTTTGAAGGGTCAACCTCTATGCCTCGAGAGCTGATAACATATCCGAGTAACTTCCCTGACGTTACCCTGAATGCGCACTTTTGAGGATTGAGCCTCATGTTGTATTGTCTGAGCCTGTTGAAAAACTTTCGAAGTACCGAGGTATGCTCGTGCCGTTCTTTGGATTTGAAAATCATGTCGTCGACATATACCTCAATTTCCCTGTGAATCATATCGCTCATGATGGCTGTGGCTGTTCTTTGATAAGTTGCTCCTGCGTTCTTTAGTCCGAACGGCATAATTGTATAGCAATATGTACCCCACTGAGTGATGAAGGTTGTTTTCTCCATGTCTTCCACTTCCATGGGAATCTGATTGTAGCCTGCATTCCCGTCCATAAAATAGAGTAAGGCGTGATTTGCGGTGTTGTCGACCAAGATGTCGATGTGAGGCAATGGAAAACCGTCTTTAGGGCTGGCGCTGTTAAGATCCCTGTAGTCCACACACATTCGTACTTTTCCATCTTTCTTTGGAACTGGGACGACATTTGCGATCCATTCTGGATATTTTGCTTCTCGAATAAACCCGGCCTCTAACTGCTTGGAGACCTCTTCTTGAATTTTGAGGGAAACATCCGGTTTCATGCAACGAAGTTTCTGCTTGATAGGTTTTGAACCTGGAATAAGGAGAATTTTATGCTGACCGATGCTTGGATCAACCCCTGGCATATCATGATAGGACCATGCGAAGACGTCGACATACTCTGAAAGTAGCTGGATAAGATCGTCCCGCTCTGCTTGAGAAAGAGTTAAACCAATCTGAACTAGTTTTGAGTCACCGTTGTTAGAAAGGTTGATTTTTTCTGTTTCCTCAATTATGGGCGTCCTGTTTTCATGATTTTCGATAGCTTTTAGAAATTCAAAGTCAGTTTCTTGTAAAACAAAGTTGTTTGGATTAGGATTGTATTTTGAATTAGGACTCGAAGAGTAAGTAGAAATTGAAGTGTTATTGAAATCAGTAATCATTACATCGACTGTTTTGACTTGAAGCTCGGCCTTTAGATATTCTTGATTGATGCAAGACTCTAGTTCTAGACACTTAGACTCATTGCTAGACTCAGATCCAGACTCATTCCCAGATTCGGACTCGCTCATCATAAATCCTTCGCCCACAGTAATCTTGAACATTTTGCCATTTGGAGCAGTTATCTTGAGAGACTTTCTCCAGCCATTGACCATCTTCTCGCTTGGAATAATTATTTTAGATGGGTCGAAATCTTCGATTTGAGTGATCATTTGAACCATGGCGTCTTCGGAAATGATCAAAAGCTGACGAGTCAAGGCACTCAGGGGAAGCCTTGTCTTGTATTGGAGGAGCATCCTCTAGAAAGTGACAGTCTTGAAAGATCTCGAATCTGGGGTAGATGATCCCTTGTGAAGAGTCATAGAAAGGTTATGGGAAGTCGAAGTACAAGTCATCCTCTCCTTCTTTCACGAATTGCCCATTGAGTGTGAGTTGATGAGGAGGTATCTTGAATTGATCATTGCCAGCTCGACGGGCCCTTAGCTTAGCCTTTTGCTGCTTGTCATCGAACTTAGTCGGCTTGTATCCCAGTCCGCAACAGTTAGTCTGTCCTGGGCCTTGAAAGGAGATTCGGTGGGCGGTGGCAGTGTAGTGCCCAAGTGTAGACACCTACTTTTGTCCCCATTCCCGAAAGGGAAGGTTCGATGATGAGAACATAAATCTCCGCTTGACAACGCATCTCCTATAAAATAACGAATCTCAATCACCTTTTTTATTTCACCCGAAACCTGCTATTTATAGAAACCTGCTATTTATGGAAACTTGCTAAAAATAATAACTACCGTAATGGGTAGTTGTTAAAAGTGGCAAGTCATAAAAAATAGAAACCTGTCAGAATTAGGTGTTGCACTCCAACATAAATCCTAAATGAGATAGAAATTGCGAGAGAATCCTATTCCTAATACGATTCGAAAATTAGAGTTACGTATTAATTAAAATCCTAACGAGCCTAGAGTTCGTAACGGGCCCAGATGCATTTCATCATAAAATTAATACGCACTAAAAGAATCGATTAAAGTCTCATACACTCCTGATTCTAAGAGTCCGAATCTGACAAAGAAACGGCCCAGACCCTATTTTCAACGCCTGGCTCTGGGCGCCGAAATCTTCGGCGCCCAGCCCTGGGCGCTGAAATTACCTGGGTACGTGTTCTCTCCTAATTCTTCGTGGATTAGAGTTCTACAATTCTATCTTTCCACGAACTCTTTTCTATAAATATAGCCCCAAGTTCGACGTGAAAGGAACACAACACACAATTCATATTCTGAGTATTGACTCTAAACCCCTAAGCCTAAGCCTCACGCTGCGAAATTGATCACGCGTTCTGTCGCAATCGATCCAAAAATCGAACAGAACGTATCCTGTCCCCTACTTTGAGATTCGTTAAATAAAAGGAGTAATAGCAAAGTCAAAGTGGTTAGTTTTCTGAGAACCGTGACGCACCTCTCAAGGGTGCGTCGTAATGTGTCCCTTTTCCATGGTTTAATTGCTTTCCTCACCTTTTATGAACTGTTAAACTAATTAAATCTGATTGTTCTATCACGCCTAATAAAGATAATATTTTGGGAAATTGGATTATCATGCTAGGTCCCTTAATACAATCTAAATCAGATAATCGCGCTCGATCTAGTACTATATGTTGCATATTGTTAAAATCAACTCATATTAGTTTAATAGTTAACGCATGTCCCTTTAATTATTTATGCTGAGCTAGTAAGGATATCCTGCCTCTGGAGTTATCGAAGAGCGAGTACTCCTCTCGGTAGTTACAGTCCCCCGAACCCTCAATCTCTACCTTGCGGGTGTATGTTGAGAGATCCCCACACCAGGGATCACAAGGGATCACTCCCTTTATGTCACGATAACCGGGTTTTGTCAGTTTTACTCATTGTCGTTAAAACCTGAATGGAGACTCCTATATTACTAGTCAATTGGGTGTAAACTCACAGGAAATCCAATTACACTTGATTTGACAAAAAGAAACGTCACACCCACGAGGGACGAGGTCACGCATTAGCCTCGCGCTTTTTTGACCCCTCACACCAAGAAGCTTCCACGCTTGATCATCATGCGCTTTGCCATGGGATTCATTCTGGATTTGATGGCTCCAACTTCGGCACTGAACCCCCTAAGGTCTTCGTCGTTGTCATCATGTTCGATTAATATCAGAGCCTTGTCGGCTATCTTGGTCTGGATGGGACGCATGCAGGGTAATGACGTTTCCTTGGACCTCCATTCGAACTTTCTGGTGGAGGGAAGATGGAACTTTTTTGAGGTCATGGATCCAAGGTCTTCCCAATAGGAGATTGAAACTTGCTTTGTTATTGAGCACTTGAAAGCTCACTTTCCGCTCGATTGGCCCTGTGCGGAGTAGTAGAGTGAGAGTTGAAGGAAATAATGCCCTTGGTCCAAGTATGCATTCTATGTTAAAGTCTAATAAATGCGGTTCAGTATTAGTTAACAAGTTAATAATTCAGTGAGATCAAGTGAGCTGAATGCCTAGCTAGAGGCCGCTTCAGTTCAAGTGGAATTAATGATATTAATCCACAGCTTACTCTTGAATGAACCCGTAGGGTCACACAAATAGTACGTAAACGGATCAAGTATTTAATGGCATTAAATACTCCATCTATGGATATTCGGAATCGACGGATCTTGGTTTCAGTGGGAGCTGAGATTGTCACAGGCAAGAAATGAATGCTCCGCAAAACGATGATATTGCCGGAAACGGAAACATGGTACGTATCGGAAAATATTATCGGAAATGGAAATATTGCCGGAATCGGAAATATTGCCGGAAACGGAAATATTGTCAGAATCGGAAATATTATCGGAATCGGAAAATAATTCCGGAAACGGAAATATTAAATATTTGTTCGAAACGGAAATTAATTCCGGAATCGGAAATAATAAATATTGTTCGTATCGGAAATAAATTCCGGAATCGGGAATTTAATCGGAAGCGCGTCGTACGAATTAGCATCGGACGAGACTTGCTAGACGAAGGCCCAGCACGAAGCCAGGCCTACGCTCAGCAAGCCCAAGCGCCCAAAAACACGCTGCCAAGCCACGCCCGGTCCAGCGCAAGGCCAGGCCCAGCAATGGCCTTGGCGCGCGCGCGGGGCTGCGACGAGTGGGCTGGCGCTGTGCGTGGGCCGCAAGGCGGGGCTGCAGTGCTAGCGTATCACTCGAAGTGTGTTACTCAAATCCTAAGGCTACCGGGATTTATCATATGATTAAATCTAATCCTAAAAGATTTAGTTTATTTAATTAGAGTCCTAGTAGGATTATAATTAAATAAATTAGTATCCTAATAGGATTCCAAATCCTTTTCCATAACTCTATAAATAGGTGCCTAGGGTCACATATTTACATCGAGTATTCAAGTATTCAAAGTGATTTTTGAGAGCAAAAATTCAGTCATACAACTGCCTATACTAGCCGAAAATTCTAAGTACCTTAAGGGCGATCCTAGTTGGTCAAGCTTAAGGCGGATCCGGACGTGCTGTGGACTATCTACGGAGGGACGACACTTGGAGTCCTAAACACTTGTTCTTGTTCGGTTCGGGCGCAGCTAGGGAAGGCACGCAACAAAGTGTATGCATCTAAACTATGCTAAATGATTATGTGTA
Organism: Spinacia oleracea; assembly: GCF_020520425.1. Lineage (NCBI taxonomy): Eukaryota > Viridiplantae > Streptophyta > Magnoliopsida > Caryophyllales > Amaranthaceae > Spinacia > Spinacia oleracea. Next base: position 123,279,080 of record NC_079490.1, read on the forward strand.
AATAATATGTTTTCCTGGCTTTATGGTTTTTCCGCATGATTTATGAATTGTCATATGTATCATAACCTAACAGTGGTATCACGAGCCTCTTATTATTTTCATAATCTAAATTGCATGAACATGGTTAAATATTACAAATTTGCAAGAATTAAAAGGGGTGATTAATTTTCGTAATTATTAATTAATTGCAAATTGCGTTTATTTAATTATACGTACGCAGTTTTTCGGCAGTTTCTTCGTTACTCATCCAAATCGAGTGATTTTTGTGTCAATTCCGCATGTAAAAGGCATTCTAAAATTTTGACAAAAATAGTGTTTTTCGGCCGAACCCAGAATTCTCAAATTCGAAGCCTAACTATGACTTTCGGAGGTTTTAGTTTTTCGAATGCAAAATTTCGTAAATTTAAGATGTTAAATTAAATATTTGCGATTCTTGTTGATAAATCTTGAATTTTTGATTGACCTAGTGTATATGTTTAACAAGTTTGAATGCCTAGCCTTGTTAATTATGCAATCTAATTTGTAATTATGATTAATTTGTTGAAAATTGGAATAATTTAGAATCAATTTGATTTTCATAATTAGTTATAATTTAATTAGATACCTATGATTAAAAACCACCATAAAAATTGTAAATTTATGTTAAATTTTAAATTTTTATGACCTAGACTTGAATCCATGTTAATCGGAAATCAATTGAATAATAAATTTTCGATTTTTTCGCCCTAAAATTATGAAATTAATATTATTTATTAATTTGTCATTAATTTTGAATATAAATTTTAAATTTTTATGCGATTCGCTCATATAACTTGCACGCACAAAGCAATGGACGCTACGTGTTACCCTTAAGGGGTGTTGTATAGTGCGGGCATGTGACGACGAGCAAGGGAGCTCGTCGCCCATGCGGTACGAATGCAATGAGCAAGGCCATGGTGCACGAGCACAAGGCAGCAGCCCTGCCTTGTGTCGTGGGCTATGTGCAATGGGCGAATGGGCGAGGGCGAGAGCAAGGCACGAGCAGTCGCGTGTGGGCAGCAAGCGAGCTGCGCCACAGCGCGCACTGCCTCGCGCAAGCGTGCGGAGCCTCGCGCGCAGCGAGCGTAAGCTCGCGTGCCACGAGTGCTGCGCCAAGCATCGATCGCTAGCGCGCAGCGAGCGCTATTGTGCGTGCGACGAGCGCTGCGCCCAGCGATGGCGTGCGAGTGCTTGTTGTGCGTGCGACGAGCGCTGCACCCAGCGATGGCGTGCGAGTGCTTGTTGTGCGTGCGACGAGCGCTGCGCCCAGCGATGGCGTGCGGGTGCGTGTTGCGACGTGCGACGAGCGCTGCGCCCAGCGATGGGCTGCGGCAGCATGCTTGTTGCGTCAAGCGCTGGCGCGCGCAGCGAGCACCAGCTCGCGTGATGCCTTGCGATGGTGAGCAGCAGCGATGCGACGCAGCGCATGGGCTGCGCGCACATGGCCAGCGATGGCTGTGTGCGTGTGGCCCATGGGCGTGCGTTGCGTAGGATTGTTGCGTTGCGATTAGATCGTTTTGAAATTTTAATTTGAAAATTTCAGTTTACGTAATTTTAATTAATTTTAAAATTAATAATTTAAATTATTTTCTTGGATTTTAATTTTGAATATTGTAATTATAATAAATTTTTATTTATTCTAATTATTTTACTAAAATTAAAATCATGAATTAATTTAAATACGACTGAAATTAAATTAAACATTTTGGATTCAATTATAAATTTATATGAGCTTTAAATTTTAATTAAATTTGTATGTTTCCGGTTAGACTAGAAATACATTTTTATGTTTAAAATTAGTAAAGCATATGAATTTATTGGTTTAAGTGGGAGCCCTTTTTAGTCATAAACTCTTGATTAGGTCTACAAGTCCTTAAGGTTAAAACAACTTGATTAGAATTAATAAGGACTGAATAATTTGTAGATTATTGGTGCCCTTGATTAATTGCTGTAAATGTTTATGTGATGCATAATGTGTTTTACTAACCAGCTATGTGGGCCATTCATGATAATGAATGGGTGAATGGTATATATTGTATATGTACTGTTTTGCAGGTTATGAAGTGACTAGTATGGCCCAAATAGGATAGAAAATATGGTATGCGTACCATTAATTTGAATGTAATTGGTCTAAAGTACCAAAGTTGTTTTTCAATTCAAATATGGTCTGCGTACCATCAAATAGTTGTAATTAGTTTTCATTATAGCTTATCCTATTTGAAGAAAATGGTGCCTCCCACGGAGATTTTCAAGACGGACTTTGAAGTTAAAGCTTCAAGATGAAGTCGGGCCATACTAGATCACATTTATCTTATGCATGTTTTAAGTTATTTATTGCTTTTAAATATGTCTTAAAATGCATGAGAACAAAAGCTTGATTATGTTACATGATTAAGGATTTTAGTTCACTTAAAATCTAACCAACATAGTAAGAGCCTTAAGTTCCAAACTTAAAAATTGAGTTATAAGGTGCCATGCCAAAATATACACTTGCTTGGATATCCTTTACAGCAATCTAGTAATAGTTTTCGCTCAGCGAGGTGTTACTTATTGGTCCTAAAGGGGCAAGGTACACAAATAATTGTGAGTACATGTTAGTTTTGGTGAAACTCAACGATATAAGTAAGGAGTCCTTTTATGTCGTGGCAAAATCGATAGGTTTACCTAATAAGTTCTTAGACGTACCTATCAACCAAGAATAGTTTCTAGACTATTAGCAAAAGGCTTTTGCTTACCTAAGATGTTTTAGGGCTAAGTCGACAACATGTGCTTAGTTCTTCAATGATTTTAGGATCTTGGAATCATTTTATTCACACCTGCCGGAACAATAAATTCGAATAAAATGCTAATAACTTGTTTGAATTGCATAATTGCTTTAATTTTCAACTTATTATTCATGATAAATGTTTAGACTTTGCATGCTTCAATGTATGTTTTAATTATTGTTTATAATTAAATATCTTGCACTGCAATAAATCCTTTTAGAAAGGTAACAGTAAATTTCCTCGATTGGTAGTGAATCCAAGAACGATTCACGGAAATGAGAGAAAGTGAGCAATTTAAAATGTACATTTCTTATATCGACTTTTATGGTTGTTTTCGAATATCAAAATCGAATGGCAAACCAATTGGTGCTTGTGAATTCAAAATACAATGTAGTTTTGAGATCATAAAGCATTGAGTTTAAACGTTCAGCTTTACCAATGGTTAGCAACCTAAAATATTTTTTCCATTTAATTCTCGAATGAGTCTAGTCCCTAGACATTCGAGTAGATCGATGCTTAGAGAACTTTAGATGCTTCTAGTAAGATCATCTAGTTGAAACAAAATATTCAACATGAATTAAAATGGTAAAGAACCTTGTTGGTGACATTGGACATGTCTAACAAAGTATAAAAGTCAACACTAAAGAATTCAATTCTTAAGACTATAAGAAAGGGTACAAGAAATAGGAAAACAAAGGAACAGATGAAAGGAATTTACAATTCCGTTTCTACCTGTAAGTTTATGTTTAGAGAGAAGTGACCTAGCAATCAAACTTCCTTGGTATCATATACCGCTTGAGGTTCTTACTTTGGTAATAACTCAAACAATGGAAGCTAGGCTACACTAATGGCCTACAAGTGGGAAATGAAGCATAGCAATGCTACATTAGTTGTAGGCTTATCTAGTTTGTTTTAAGTCCTTTCAAAGGCTGGAACTTAATGGCTATTTTGTTCCATAATCAGCATACCTAAATTTCTGTTTTCAAACACAGAAAGACTCACATTCAAGAAAAACAAAAACAATGTTTATTTGAATGAAATTGTCATTTACGGGTTGAGTCAATTTGCTTGATTAAAACAAACAACTCTTTAACAATAAAAACTTTACTAGGTTCAAATCAAACCCTTGATTTGAGTTCCACTAATCTTTGGCATTGTTGCTTAGACCATGTCAACAAGTTAACATTCACAAGCTCTATTTTAATGGACTTTTGAAAGTTGGTTGATTTCTAGATCAACTTAAGACAAGCTAGTCCTACTTGTTGAAAGTAACAAAGAATATGAACTATTGTTAGAACGCCTAGACGATAGAGTTCAAAGCTAAAGAAAGGTTTTATGACTTTATTATTTCACATGGATTTGAGTGAATATAGGTTTATTTACTCAAATGTGATATAAGTTGAATCTGTTTGGCTAGTTCAAAGATTCAGAAGTATAAAATCCACTTGGCAAGAATCATAAAGATCTAGGTTAGATCATGTTGATGATTACTTGAGACCAAATATGATCATCAATGATTGTGTGTTGTAATTTCACAATCTAGGTCCATAAGATATGGCATATCTTAGTTGGAATAATCGAAGTCAATTAGTACTTGATTCGATCAATGATGGATCATAAAGACTTTTCCTATAATTTCTAAAACAAAATGCTCAAATACCACCAAACTAAACCAAATTCGTCAAAGCTATTGAAAAGTAATTTCAAAATATCTTTTCATAATATATCTAAAAAGTTCCTAAACTCAGTGGGAGCTTAGTGTTTGTTATTCAACAAACTAAGGCCCAAGTATAGATATATGTTTCATTGTGATTTATTCAAATGAGACACAAGGGTATTGTTTCTACCACGAATTTTTGAGAACATAATGTTTGTTTGCTCGAAATAATGTCCTTTTGGAGATTCGTTTCCAAAATGACAAGTGGGAGAAAATAGACCTCGAAAGTCTTCGAGGCGAACAACAAACATAAATGGACATTCCGGAGGCTTTTCGAAGTGCTTCAGAAAATCCAAACTTATCCTTTAAAGACTTTAGAAGTGGCTTTAAAGAATAGACATCTCTTAGAAGACTTTACAAGTGCTTCAAGGAGAACAGAATATTCAAAGGACTTTCAAGTGGCTATTGATATTCTATTGTTTGATGTTCTATACCCAAGTAGGCATAGAGTTCAAGTCACTGAAACTATGAGATTCTTCTATTAAATAGTGAAGAATCATGGAGTTCAGGTCACTGAAGCTCTGCGATTCTTCTATTAGATAGTGAAGAAACCTACAACTTGCAGTCAAACTATTATCATGTAGATTAATGAGTTTGTGACTTGTAAGAAAGCTATGAAGAAACCCAGATTCCCTAAAATGGTTAGAGGCCATATATAGACTCAAATGTTTTAAATGGTTAGAGGCCATAAAACGTACTCAATGTTTTGATGACAAAATTGAAATTTTGTTGATTTGCAAGAATAGTTTCACACCTATTGGTTGCAAGTTTGTTTTAAGGATAAAAACCATCAAACATGGAATTGTGTTCACACACAAAGCTAGATTAGTTGCTAAAGGTTACAAGAAAATTCATGGCATGGATTGTGTTGAAACCTCATGCATAATCGTAATGCTCAAGTCTATAATTCAAGCAATGATTGCATATTGGTACATATAGCAATTGGATGACAAAACGTATTCCTCAATCAAATGTTGGAATAAACTATGTACATGGTATGTCATAGGATTTGTGGATCCAAATAAATGCTTGAAAAAGAAAGCTAGCTTATAGAATCTAAGTACATATTTAAGCAAGCAATTGGGAATTGGAATTGTATTTTAGTGAAGCTAATAAGTATTTTAGTTTCATAAAATGTACAGGATTCTTATGAACATATAAGAAGTTTAGTGGGAGTACGTAAAACTTAATTGGTCCTATGTGTATCACACACATATCTCTCTATTGAGAAATAACATTCAAATGCTAATGACTTAGATTTGAAATTATTCATCAATGATGGACCAAGGCGAAACTTAGTACATACTGGGTATTAAGATCTATTTACAAAGATCTTATATTAATGTTTTGGATTAAGTAATGGCATTTACTAAATCAAACACGAAAGACTCCATTGGAGATATTCGACCCATGTGAATAAATCTAAGTAAAGAATGTTTGAACTATGTATAAGCATTTACTAAGTTAACATCAAAGAATCTAATGAGATTCTTCACCTATATTTTATGTCAAAGAATTTAGCTGGATTCAGTATCTACTGAAATTGAATAAGCTAAAGTTACATGAATAGAATTCAATTGGGAATTATTCTGCAAAAGAATTTATCATGTATGATATAATATGAGGATCGCCAAAAACGTATCGTATGACTTTAGGCATGACGAACATATACCAATCTCTATTGATCTAAGTGAAGATCAACTAGATTGAGATCAAGAATACTTATGGTACTTAAAAAGGTACATAGGAATAGTTCTTGATTCAAGGAAATAAAGATATGCTAAATATTGATGCTACACGCATAAACACTGGCAAAGGATCAAGCAAGACCCTTTGGAGTTAACCATTGACAAGGACGAGCTAAAGAGCATCGTGTTTTGAAATGGCAACATGGATTGAAGACCATGAGTTGTTGCGTGAGAAATTAAAATAATAATTTCTATGTTCTAAGATATAGTTGGAGAGTCTTCCACATATCTGTGAACTGCTTGGATAAGTAGATCCAAACAAAGCATCACTAGCAACCTATACAGTTGAAGTAAAAGTAATTATTGCCTAAGAAGCAATAAAATAGAGTTGTTTATATGAGTTCTTCATTGAACTTGGGAAGATCACATGTCTGTTGACTTAATGGTTCTTCATTGCAAAATGCGTAGAACCACTAATGTAGCAAGAAAGACTAGATCACAAAATAAACATACTCAAAAGTTTTTATCATCATATCTCGAAGAACATTCGATGAAAAGGATGTTAAGATTGGCAAAGCGTGATAACTAAACCTATGCAACAAGTGAGAAGCAACACTCACGTTGTAGCACTGGAAATCAAGCATAGCTTTGAATTCCATGAACTGTTTTAAAGATGGGTTTGAGGCCCATGGTTGTAAAACAATGGGGTTGAACATTTATCATATATGAAATGTATTTTCATATTCCATTTAATCTTGGTTTAGTATTAAATGATGAGTTCCTTCAATTTGACAATATATTCAAGATAGACTGTCAGGACCAGTCCTGTGACTAAGAAATGTCTATCAAGTGAACTTGAATGTCAAAAGTTGAAAATGGTCCCTGGTCGGAGTTTTCTATAAAGATGGACGCATAGAAAACGTTAGACGACTAGAATGCAAGATGACTAGTAGTTCTGTTTCTTGAACTATGTGGACATGGCAATGTCATAATCATTTGCATAGATACTTACTTTGGGAAGACTAGTATCGGACAAGACCTATGAAACTTACTGTAAGAGATGAAAATCTGTCATAAGTAAATTTCATTAAAATTATTACACACTAAATCCTCAATACCTGAGTGATTTGAGATTACTTGTTTGAGAACTGGTTGCTTTGACGTTGACCAACCGTCGCACCGTAAAAGGAGGCTATAAAGGCAACACTCAGGTAATCACCTATCAAACGAAATCTAATCTCAAGATTGCAAGATTGGGATTGTCCTCCCATAAATCGGGATGAGATGCTTAAAAGTTGTACAAGGCCACTCGGAGAGCTAGAAACTGTGAAATGCATGGCCGTGCTCGGATGAATCATAGGCTATGATTATCTGTTTATTTGATCAATTGAACTCTGAAACCGAGGAACACCTCTGGACATAATAAGGATGACAACTCTTACCTTATGTTCAAGAGCAAGCATCGAGCGACAAAGGAATTAGGAAATGCACACTTGTCCCTAAGGACAAGTGGGAGACTGAAGGAAATAATGCCCTTGGTCCAAGTATGCATTCTATGTTAAAGTCTAATAAATGCGGTTTAGTATTAATTAACAAGTTAATAATTCAGTGAGATCAAGTGAGCTGAATGCCTAGCTAGAGGCCGCTTCAGTTCAAGTGGAATTAATGATATTAATCCACAGCTTACTCTTGACTGAACCCGTAGGGTCACACAAATAGTACGTAAACGGATCAAGTATTTAATGGCATTAAATACTCCATCTATGGATATTTGGAATCGACGGATCTTGGTTTCAGTGGGAGCTGAGATTGTCACAGGCAAGAAATGAATGCTCCGGAAACGATGATATTGCCGGAAACGGAAATATGGATCGTATCGGAAATATAAATATTATCCAAAGTCGTAGATGTTGCCGGAAACGGAAACATGGTACGTATCGGAAAATATTATCGGAAATGGAAATATTGCCGGAATCGGAAATATTGCCGGAAACGGAAATATTGTCAGAATCGGAAATATTATCGGAATCGGAAAATAATTCCGGAAACGGAAATATTAAATATTTGTTCGAAACGGAAATTAATTCCGGAATCGGAAATATTAAATATTGTTCGTATCGGAAATAAATTCCGGAATCGGGAATTTAATCGGAAGCGCGTCGTACGAATTAGCATCGGACGAGACTTGCTAGACGAAGGCCCAGCACGAAGCCAGGCCTACGCTCAGCAAGCCCAAGCGCCCAAAAACACGCTGCCAAGCCACGCCCGGTCCAGCGCAAGGCCAGGCCCAGCAATGGCCTTGGCGGGCGCGCGGGGCTGCGACGAGTGGGCTGGCGCTGTGCGTGGGCCGCAAGGCCTGCATGCAGTGCTAGCGTATCACTCGAAGTGTGTTACTCGAATCCTAAGGCTACCGGGATTTGTCATATGATTAAATCTAATCCTAAAAGATTTAGTTTATTTAATTAGAGTCCTAGTAGGATTATAATTAAATAAATTAGTATCCTAATAGGATTCCAAATCCTTTTCCATAACTCTATAAATAGGTGCCTAGGGTCACATACTTACATCGAGTATTCAAGTATTCAAAGTGATTTTTGAGAGCAAAAATTCAGTCATATAACTGCCTATACTAGCCGAAAATTCTAAGTACCTTAAGGGCGATCCTAGTTGGTCAAGCTTAAGGCGGATCCGAACGTGCTGTGGACTATCTACGGAGGGACGACACTTAGAGTCCTAAAGACTTGTTCTTGTTCGGTTCGGGCGCAGCTAGGGAAGGCACGCAACAAAGTGTATGCATCTAAACTATGCTAAATGATTATGTGTAAATAATATGTTTTCCTGGCTTTATGGTTTTTCCGCATGATATATGAATTGTCATATGTATCATAACCTAACAAGAGTTCCAATTGCTTGCTGGCGGTTGTTGTCATAGGCACGAACACTTTGGGAGGAACTAGAAAAGTCACTAGGGGTGAAACCCAGATTTTCAGCAGTGCGGAGAGGACACACATTGATGGCTGATCCATTGTCCACTAGAGTCATGGGGATGATCTTGTCTTTGTATTCGACAGTCAGATAGAGAGCGTTGTGATGGCCTGCCCCCTCAGGTGGGAGGTCTTCATTAGTAAAGGTGATTCCTTCTTCCAGATTTGTAAGCAACCCGATCAATTCGTCAGGAGTGACTTCTGGGGTGACATTCAGTTTGACAAGAGCATTGATAACAGCAGTGCGGTGCTCTACAGAGGAAGCCATGAGTAGCCAAATATTAACCTCTGCCTTAGTGCGCTTCAATTGCTTGATTAAAGGGTTCTCCTCGGTGGGTAGAGGAACATTAGTTGCCGGTGCCGTTCTGTTGGATGGCTCTTGAATTCGACCAGACCTAGTCATGACTTGAACACTGTTTTCTGCCTTGGGGTCCAAGTACTAGTTGTCGCTCACGATTTCTCGGAATTCATCATCAGAGATGTTTTCGATAGGAGGGTCCTGATATGTGTCTTCATCATCGCCGGCCCAGATCTCGCAAATGTCTCCTTGAGATAACCCAGATTTCGAGTTTTCACTTGGCTGCACAAGGTGTGGCACAGGCCTTTGGTTGTGAAATATTTCCTCTACCTCGAATGGGCCCACAACATGGAAAAGAGTTTCTTGATTGTCCTCGAGAGCCCTTATGCGAGCCTCCGCTTCCTCAACACGTTCATAGAGCTCTGCTACAGCTGCTGCTAGTGAAGTCATCTTGAATAAGATTTTGAGAGGAGGAGTCCGAGCACCTAGTTAGGACATGATTTTGAACTTTAGAACTTGGACTTCCGACACATGATATGATATGCATGCAATGAATGAGACCTAGACTTTGACTCTAAGTGCCACTCCGAAGATTCGGGATTTTGGATTTTGTACTTGTATTCGGGATTTGCAACCCGTTGGAAATGTTTGAGAGGAGCGTTCATTCTTTTGTGAAAGTTGGCTCTTGTACTAGAACTTGGAATGTCGAAAAAGAATATTTCGACCTATTGAAAATTGGACTTATTCGAAGGGAATTTCAACCCGCTCAAGAATTTGGAAATTGGACTTGTACTAGGAAATTGAATTTTGTATTATTTCAAGGGAATTTCAACCCGTCAATATTTCAGGGGAATTTCAACCCATTGGACTTGGAGTATTTGAAGGGAATTTCAACCCGATTGAAAAGGGAATCGACTTTGTATTATTTCAAGGGAATTTCAACCCGTCAATATTTTATGGGAGTTTCAACCCATTGGATCTGGAAATGTTTGAAGGGAATTTCAACCCTCTCGAGAATTGGAATTTGTATTATTTTAGGGGAGTTTCAACCCGTTGGAAGATTGGACTTGTATTATTTTAGGGGAGTTTCAACCCGTTGAATGGAATCTCGAACTTGTATTATTTCTGGGGAGTTTCAACCCGTTGATAGAATATCGAATTTGAATTTGTATTATTTCTGGGGAGTTTCAACTCGTTGATAGAATATGGAATTTGAATTTGTATTATTTCTGGGGAGTTTCAACCCGTTGGAAATGTTTTGAATTTTGTATTGGGGAGCAATGGAAAGCAAGATTTCTTTGTAGCTTGAAGATAAATTTGGAATTCGAATTTGGCTTGAAATTTGAAATTTGAACTTTGAAATGGAAAGGACGCACTTTTGTATGAGGCTTTGTATTTGAAAAATTCGGCATTATGCCGCCGTGGATTTGAAACATTGAATTTAGGAACTTGAAAGTCCGGAGTTATGCCGCCGTGGACTCGGAATCTTGAAGTATAGGACTTTGAGGTTTGAAATATGGAATAGAAAAGTCGGCATTATGACGGTATGAATTTGGAACTTGATCCTTGAAGCTTTGAAATTTTGAAAGGTCGAGTTGGAAAGTTGGCATTATGCCGGTATGGGCTTGGATATTTGAACTTGAGACTTTGAGATTGGAATTGGCAACTTGAGTTTGAGGTTTGAAGACTTGAATGTTTGAAATAGGAAATCCGGCATGACGCCGTTGGATTTGGACTTGAAACTTGAAACTTGAAATTTGAACTAGCAAAATCCGGCATTATGGCGTCGTTGGATTTGAGGTTTGAGTTTGGAAATGGAAATTTTGACTAGAAGATCCGGCGTTATGGTGCCGTTGGATTGAGTATTGACTTGAAACTTGAGACTCGAAATTTGAACTAGAAAGTCCGGCATTATGGCGCCGTTGGATTTGAATTTTAAAATTGAGGTTCTAGAAAATTCGGGTTTGAATTTGAAACTCGAAATTTGGACTAGAAAATCCGGCATTATGACGCCGTTGGATTGAATTTTGAATTTGGCATTTGGAATTTGGACTTGAAAATCCGGCATTATGACGTCGTTGGATTGAATTATGAATTTGGCATTTCTGCGTGAGGCGTTTTTAGGGGTTTGGAATCAAATGGAGTGACACTCCAAAAGACCCTAAAATCGGCGATTTAGATGCGTGAGGTTTGAATGATGCTCCTAGGGGTTTGGTTTCCTAGTTGGAGGCTAATTGGTTTTGGCAAGCTCGAACTCGAGGTTAGCCATTCACGCGTGCAAAGACACCCACACAATGCACAAGTAGCATGTTGTCACACTAGTCATGAATATGAATGCGACATGCAAAGTTCTCAACCTAAGGTCGGTCTAAGTTTTGTATGATGCAAGTGGTCGGCTTTGGGTGTCAAAAGGTACTCGGCTAAGAGACGGATCCGGCGACAAGCTGTCACATCCGCCTAAGGGAAGTGCGTGTCGGCAGACGGCCTCCATACTTGACATTCCCGATGTCAAGTAAATGCCAAGTTTCGGTAGGCGCGGAAATGGTCACACACTTTGGTCGGGAACCGTATGGAGAGTCACCATTTCGTTACCCCCGGGGCTAGCCCGAATGTAGAACACATTCGTTTGGGCAAGGGTAGAAATTCATTTTGCACAATATGGTTTTCGAAAAATGCATGAAAGGCCTAGAAATTGAAATTGAAATCGTACTTGAATTTGTATTTGTAAAGCTCGTTTTTCGGCACTTGTTCACGAGGCTTGGGAGCGTCCTTCCCATTCAAAAATAGACTAACTCCCAACACGAAAAGTTGAGCAAAAGTGGGCAACAAGCCACTGTGAGCCACTGTCCTGGATGCAGGCAGTGGCGTTGGGCGTAGGGGCTGCGCCTGGTGCCAGTGCTGGCATCCAGTACTTAAGCAGATAAGTGGCTTGTTGCTCGAAATCTGCCCGCATTTTCGAATTGAAATTAGTAGGATCCCCAATGAAGTCGCCAGAATTGTAGGGGGTTTTTTTTGTGTCAAAACTTGTTTCCCGTTCTACAAGAGGGGCGGTTCTTTAGAAAACCGTAGAATTTTTGTACCTCGAAGGAGTCGCCACCAAACATTTTTTAAAGTCTCGTTTGGAAAGACCGCCTCTATGTTGGATAAGGCCTTGAATCCTTGAAACGGATGGGTGAGATCCGGGCACGGGAACAAAATGCTTATTCGGCGAGCTTTAGAAATATTCAAGTACGTTGGCACAACATTGTTTTCGAAAATAAACCCTAGATTTAGACTATGTGGGTTTGCATTTAGGGCAAATTGAATCTCTAATTGTATGGTGGTCACTTTGCTTTAAAGATTGATTTAAGGAACCTGAGGCCGGTTTGTCCAAAAATATCTTTGTTAAGCGTGATGTAACCTTTGTATTTTGTTGTATTTAGCATGTTGGTGATGACAGCGATAAAGCAAATAAAGCAACATCACAATACTAAATAAAGTGCGGAATTAGTAAATACAAGACCCCCTAGAAAAGGACTAGGGAGTAGGTCCACATTGCCTAGAAATGGACTAGGCAAGTAAAGATGCGGAATTGAAAGTGCGGTATTGAAATTGCGGTATTGAAATTGCGGTATTGAAAGTGCGATATTGAAATTGTGTTATTGAAAGGTGCGATATTGAAATTGCAATATTGAAAGGTGCATAATTGAAATTTGTACTTGGGCACATGAGATTCGAACGCCAAGCAGCTCCTTAAAAATAAGTGCTCCCGACACGAATTCAAAGCCAAAAATCTCAACTTGGGAGAGGTTGCTCAACCCAAATATCCTAGATTTTGCATGTTAAACTTGAACTTGAAAGCTTGAATATTGAAGTTTTGAACATGAAATAATTGAAGTTTGAACTTGAAATGATCCTAGTTTAGGGAAATAACTATGAATAACCCTAATCATGGTAAGATCTTTGAAAATTGAAAACTTGAACTTGTATATTGAAAATGGAGTTTTTGAATCTCAAAACACTAAACCTTTAAATGTTAAAAGGTGTTATCTTTGATTACCCCATGTTTGATGGTGATTCTAGTCCAAGAGATGATTGTAAACAACTTGGACATCCTTGAATCTTTGAAAATTGTATTTTGTATTTTGAAAAAGTTTGTATTTTTGGAAAACATGTGTGATTGTTGCAAGTGGTGTTTTTTATGATTAAAAACACCAACTTTCTAATCATTTAGAAATGAAAGCAACATAGTAGATTAGAATGGGATTCGGATTTACCTAGTTAGATTTAGGCAAGAGCTCCCAATTGCTTTTTTGAATTTAGGAATTTTGTATGTGTTTTTGAGGAGTTTTTGACTAGTATTTTGAGGCATAATGTCAAAATTATGACGTTGTATTCTGTTCTCCTCCCCATTTTGCTGAAAATGAGGGGTATTTATAGAAGGAATGGGTGCAAGGCACCAGCACACGTCAGCGCAGGGCGCTGGACCAGCGCTGGGCGCTGGTGACGTGGCTTGAGTGCCGCCAAAGCAAGGACGGGGAATCGTCCTTGTTTCGTCTTGTAGTGTTGTACCTGTTATACGAATAGTACTAGGTTTGGAGTTTTGTATTTGCTTGGAGGTTAAAGCATCATTTAGCGTCTAAAAACAAGCCTTTCTCGAGTTTTTGAATTCCGATTTTACGGGATGGGGCCCGGCATGCTCGGTTTTGTGGGTCGGCGCCCGAATTTGACTTGCCTTTTATGATTTTGAGTGGAAAAGGCCTAGTAAAACCAATGCGATGGTCTACTAGATGAGTTTGTACTTGGATTTTGACATTGAATTTGGAAAGTTGTATTTTGTACCGAGAACCGAAGGGGAACGGTCTTGGGGGTTGGATTTTGGATCTTGAATTTTGGAAGTATTGTTAGCAATTGGGATTTCCGCCTGGAGTTACTCCAATCACTTAACAAGGATAATGGTATCGTCATCATCCCAAAGGGGAGACACAAATTAGGTGTCTACACCTAGCCTCCCTCATAGCCGGCATTGAACGAGCAGCCAGTTCATCTCCTACAAATCAAACTTCTAGTCCCATTCAAGAAACAGTTCAAATGTCTGCCTCTGATCAACTCACTCAACTCCTAACGGCTTTCGCAAGCCTTGATCAGCGCCAATGTGGAGAACATTAGCAACCGACTGGGTGCCGTGGAACAGGGCGCGCCCACTGATGATTTAACCAAGAAGATCGAGAGTCTTGTCAATAAGGTTACCAATCAAGAGAACTACTTCGACACCTCAATGGAGGACAACCTCAAGGGGAAAGCAAATCTTCCAGACAAATTCTCCGCCAATGATATTCCAAAGTTCAAATCAACTGACAATCCCAAGTACCATCTAAAGAACTTCAGAGCTACAATGGCCATCAACGGGGTCGAACTCGAGCTATACCCAGTGGTATTCCCTATGTCTCTGGAACCTTCTGGCACTATTCACTCAAGGAACACCAAACAAATACATGGGAAGCGGTTGCTCGAGCATTCATGGAGCAATATCAGCCCAACATTCAACTCCAAACTACTCTGAGGGAGCTAGAAGTTCTCAGGCAAGGGCCTCAGGAAGGCTTCACTACTTACCTCAAGCGGTGGAGAGAAATGGCATCCCAAATGGTGACCCGACCCTCCGAGAGAGAATTGGTCAAGATCTTTATTGCTGGTCTTCTTCCGAAATACAATGCTCACATGAAGTACCTAGGCTTGGAAAGCTTCAAGAGAACCTACGACATCGGGGTCGACATAGAGGATGACCCGATGAAAGCACCAGCAGCCCCAGCTCCGCAAGCTGAAAAGTGGAAGGGAAAGAGACCTGAGACAACACACAAAGTTCACGAGGTTAACGCCCTAGAGGCTCCTCAAGGTCCAAAGTCAAACAACTTCAAAAGCAACGTTAATCAGCGCAACTATCAAGGCAGGCCACAGAGGGTCTTCACAAACCTCGGAATGTCTTACAGTGAGGCATTCGATCGGCTAGTTGGAAAACAAGTCATAGCACCAATCGGTCCAACACCTGATCCTCCGGTCGACAAAAGATCCAAGAGTTGGGATCCGGCATCCCATTGCAAGTACCATCAAGGGAAGGGTCATGACATCGAAAACTGCTACAAGCTCAAGCACTTGATCCAGAACATGGTCGACAACAAGACCTTACCCTTACCACCCGGGCTAAGCAAACCCCCTCCGTGCAAGCCATCTCCTATGACTGCGAAGATGAAGAAGAGGAGTTCCCATGCAATCTTATCTCCACAATATGCAAGCCAGGTTACGAGCTGATGGTTCCAAGCTTTTGTCATCTACTTCCGAGTGCTCAAAACTGGGTGATCCCCGAACCTAGGGTAACCACCGACATTCAAGAGAACATCTGTCCACTCGCCACCTTGAAGGCTTTAGGGTTCTCCGAGTATGATCTCATGTTGAGTGCCCAACAAATTGTCAAACTCCAGGGTGTCACGTACAAAGTCCTGGGAGTCCTCGAGCTGGTTTTCTCCTTTGACACCTATTACGACAATGCTGAGTTCCTGGTTATCGATGTGCCTACTAACTTCGACCTACTATTCGGAGAGCCTTGGTTCGAGGAAATACTAGATGGCCCTGCCTGCCTCACCCTCAAAGGTTCAAGCTTCTGAGACACTCTCATCAAGAAAAAGCCGGATGTGCGCCAGGAAAAGGACGAGTGCATTCAAGAATAATACCACAGATGGGCAATCCCCGCTCATACAATTCAGCCCAAGCTGCCAGAGGGCAAAATGGTGAGAATGTTCCTCTTAGGGCTCAACACTTCATGCAAGGGCAGCTTGGCCGCATTTCCTTACAGCACATGGAATCAAGTCTGGGATCAAGTCCTGAAAGTCTGTGCATGCAGCCCCATCTTCGATGATTATGACGATTATGACGCAGATGTCTGGGAATACCCTGAGATCTATCTTTACTATTAAGTGTCTTTGTCCAGGTCCAGAGTCTGTCTTTCAATTTCCGAGTCTAGCAATGAGTCTAAGTGTCTAGAACTAGAGTCTTGCATCAATCAAGAGCCTCTAAAGGCCGAGCTTCAAGTCAAAACAGTCGATGAAATGATTGCTGATTTCAATAACACTTCAATTTTTACTTACTCTTCGAGTCCTAATTCAAAACAAAATCCTAATCCAAATAACTTTTCTTCACAAGAAACTGACTTTGAATTTCTAAAAGCTATCGAAAATCATGAAAACAGGACGCCCATAATTGAGGAAACAGAAAAAATCAACCTTTCTAACAACAGTGATTCAAAACTAGTTCAGATTGGTTTAACTCTTTCTCAAGCAGAGCAGGACGATCTTATCAAGCTACTTTCAGAGTATGTAGACGTCTTCGCATGGTCCTATCATGATATGCCAGGGGTTGATCCAAGCATCGGTCAGCATACAATTCCCCTCATTCCAGGTTCAAAACCCATCGAGCAGAAACTCCGTCGCATGAAACCGGATGTTTCCCTCAAAATTCAAGAAGAGGTCTCTAAGCAGCTAGAGGCCGGGTTTAGTCAAAAGTCCAAGTATCCAGATCTTTCAAGGTGTTGGGTTCCAAGCAAATGGCCCAGTTCATACAAGAAAACAATATATGCAGATACGGTGTTTGTCACAAGTTCATCAGTGATCAGGGAACCCATTTCCAAGGTGAATGTGAAGACCCATTCAACAAGCACAAGATTCAAAATTCAAGTTCTATAATCTCTAACCGAGCAAGGTTGTGCCAAGCAAGGCATCTACAAGTCCAAAGTACAAAATTCAAGTTCTATAATCTCTAACCGAGCAAGGTTGTGCCAAGCAAGGCATCTACAATTCCAAAGTACAAAATTCAAGTTACAAACTCCAAAGGATCAAGTTCTAGAAACATCTACAAGCTTCAATAGTTCAAACTTCAGAAGGGGATACCGTACAATCTTCAATACAACAATCCCAACGGACCCATGCTCCGGGAAATTCAACATCACCGTTCTTCTCCTTATCGCCCACAAACCAATGGGGCAGTCGAAGCAGCCAACAAGAATGTCAAAACCATCATCATGAAAATGACTACCAATTACAAGGACTGGCCCCAGAAGCTGCATTCGCATTGTGGGGATATCGAACTTCAATTCGCACTTCAACTGGTGCAACTCCGTTCTCGTTGGTGTATGGAATGGAAGCAGTACAACCTATCAAGCTAGAGATACCTTCTCTAAGGATAGTCCTCGAAAGAAAATTCCCAGAAGCTGCATGGGTACAAGCAAGAAATGACGAGCTAGTAATTCTCGATGAGCGCCGGCTTCAAGCCGCTCACCATGTACAAATCTATCAGCGCCGAGTGGCCAGACATTTCAACAAAAGGGTCAGAACCTGAAACATCAAAGAAGGCGAGCTTGTCCTGAAAGCCCTTCGCAAAAGCACCATGTGTAGACACCTACTTTTGTCCCCATTCCCGAAAGGGAAGGTTCGATGATGAGAACATAAATCTCCACTTGGCAACGCATCTCCTATAAAATAACGAATCTCAATCACCCTTTCATTTCAGCCAAAACTGCTATTTTTAGAAACATGCTAAGAATAGTAACTGCCGTAAGAATTAGTTGTTAAAAGTGGCAAAGTCATAAAAGATAGAAATCTGTCAGAATTAGGTGTTGCACTCCAACATAAATCCTAAAAGAGATAGAAATTGTAAAAGGAATTCTATTCCTATCGCAATTCGATAAAAGAGTTAACGTATTAATTAAACTCATAACGAACCTAGAGTTCGTAAAGGGCCCAGACGCATTCCGTCGTAAATTGATACAACACCAAATAACTCGGATTAAGTCTCTTAATAGACTCCGTACTCTAGAGTCCAATCTGAAAAAGAATTCTGCCCAGATCCTATTTTCAACGCCCAGCCCTGGGCGCCGAAATCTTTGACACCCAGTGCTGGGCGCCAAAAATACCTGGGATGGATTCTTTTCCTAATCCGTTTCGCATTCATATTCCTGAAAATCTATCTTTCTACGCCACTTTTTCCTATAAATAGACCCCTAAAGCCGACGTGAAAAAAACAACAGAACACACAATTCATAATATGAGTATTGACTCCAACCCTAAGCCTAAGCCTCACGCTGCGAAATTGATCCCGCGTTCTGTCGCAATCGACCCAAAAGTCGAACAGAACGTGTCCTGTCCCTTGTAGCTGATGAATGAAGCCTAAATACTGGAACACTGCTCAGAAACCCGAGATTTGTTAAATAAAAGGAGAAATAGAAAAGCCAAGTGGTTAGTTTTCTGAGAACCGTGACACACCTCTCAAGGGTGCGTTGTAATGTGTCCCTCGTATGATTTAATCGCTTTCATCAACCTTTTATAAATTGTCGAACTATTAACTTGATTGATCTATCACCCCTAATAAGATAATACCTTGGACAATTGAATTATCATGCTAGGTACCTTAAATCAACCTAAATAAGATAATCACGATCGATGTAGTATTATGTGTTGTATATTGCTAAAATCAATTCAGAATAGTTTAATAGTTTAAACGCATGTCCCTTCAATTATTTATGCTGAGCTAGTAAGGATAACCTGCCTCTGGAGTTATCGATGAGCACTCCTCTCGGTAGTTACAGTCCCCCGAACTCTCAATCTCTGCCCTGCGGGTGT
Source organism: Spinacia oleracea (assembly GCF_020520425.1). NCBI lineage: Eukaryota > Viridiplantae > Streptophyta > Magnoliopsida > Caryophyllales > Amaranthaceae > Spinacia > Spinacia oleracea. Next base: position 123,298,194 of record NC_079490.1, read on the forward strand.
ACGTTGAGCGATCCCCACACCAGGGATCACAAGGGAACCTATGGCCGTCATGGTGGAACATAATTGCACTCCCTTTATGTCACGATAACCGGGTTTTGTTAGTTTTTCTCGTTGTCGTTAAAACTGAATGGCGACTCCTGTATTACTAGTCGATTGGGTGTAAACTCACAGGAAATCTAACTACACTTGATCTGACGAGGTCATATATACATTAGCCTCGTGCTTTTTCGACCCCCTCACAGTGGCGACTCCACTGGGGACGTTAATAAAATACTCGTTCTCGTAGATAATCAAAATAGCCGAAGGTTGAAACGATCCTATTCCGCGTTTATTTCCTTCTCAAGTTCGGACGACCTGAAAATCATCATGTTAATTGTTAGGTTATGATACATATGACAGTTCATAAATCATGCGGAAAAACCATAAAGCCAGGAAAGCATATTATTTACACATAATCATTTAGCATAGTTTAGATGCATACTCTTTGTTGCGTGCCTTCCCTAGCTGCGCCCGAACCGAACAAGAACAAGTCTTTAGGACTCCAAGTGTCGTCCCTCCGTAGATAGTCCACAGCACGTCCGGATCCGCCTTAAGCTTGACCAACTAGGATCGCCCTTAAGGTACTTAGAATTTTCGGCACTTATAGGCAATTGTGTGACTGAATTTTTGCTCTAAAAAATCACATTGAATACTTGAATACTCTCTGTAAATATGTGACCCTAGGCACCTATTTATAGAGTTATGGAAAAGGATTTGGAATCCTATTAGGATACTAATTTATTTAATTATAATCCTACTAGGACTCTAATTAAATAAACTAAATCTTTTAGGATTAGATTTAATCATATGACAAATCCCGGTAGCCTTAGGATTCGAGTAACACACTTCGAGTGATACGCTAGCACCGCACGCAGGCCTTGCGGCCCACGCACAGCGCCAGCCCACTCGTCGCAGCCCCGCGCGCCCGCCAAGGCCATTGCTGGGCCTGGCCTTGCGCTGGACCGGGCGTGGCTTGGCAGCGTGTTTTTGGGCGCTTGGGCTTGCTGAGCGTAGGCCTGGCTTCGTGCTGGGCCTTCGTCTAGCAAGTCTCGTCCGATGCTAATTCGTACGACGCGCTTCCGATTAAATTCCTGATTCCGGAATTTATTTCCGATACGAACAATATTTAATATTTCCGATTCCGGAATTAATTTCCGTTTCGAACAAATATTTAATATTTCCGTTTCCGGAATTATTTTCCGATTCCGATAATATTTCCGATTCTGACAATATTTCTGTTTCCGGCAATATTTCCGATTTCGGCAATATTTCCATTTCCGATAATATTTTCCGATACGTACCATGTTTCCGTTTCCGGCAACATCTACGACTTTGGATAATATTTATATTTCCGATACGATCCATATTTCCGTTTCCGGCAATATCATCGTTTCCGGAGCATTCATTTCTTGCCTGTGACAATCTCAGCTCCCACTGAAACCAAGATCCGTCGATTCCGAATATCCATAGATGGAGTATTTAATGCCATTAAATACTTGATCCGTTTACGTACTATTTGTGTGACCCTACGGGTTCAGTCAAGAGTAAGCTGTGGATTAATATCATTAATTCCACTTGAACTGAAGCGGCCTCTAGCTAGGCATTCAGCTCACTTGATCTCACTGAATTATTAACTTGTTAATTAATACTGAACCGCATTTATTAGACTTAACATTGAATGCATACTTGGACCAAGGGCATTATTTCCTTCAGTCTCCCACTTGTCCTTAGGGACAAGTGTGCATTTCCTAATTCCTTTGTCGCTCGATGCTTGCTCTTGAACATAAGGTAAGAGTTGTCATCCTTATTATGTCCAGAGGTGTTCCTCGGTTTCAGAGTTCAACTGATCAAATAAACAGATAATCATAGCCTATGATTCATCCGAGCACGGTCATGCGTTTCACAGTTTCTAGCTCTCCGAGTGGCCTTGTACAACTTTTAAGCATCTCATCCCGATTTATGGGAGGACAATCCCAATCTTGCGATCTTGAGATTAGACTTTGTTTGATAGGTGATTACCTGAGCGTTGCCTTTATAGCCTCCTTTTACGGTGCGACGGTTGGTCAACGTCAAAGCAACCAGTTCTCAAACAAGTAATCTCAAATCACTCATGTATTGAGGATTTAGTGTCTAATAATTTTAAGGAAAATTTGGTAATATTAATCCAACCTTTTGCCGATTTTCTTTTATTAAGCCCATCTACAACATATTTTTTAATAATCCCACCTTTACCACCCAACGTCTTTTATTGGGCCCAACACGTCATAAACCTATTGTCGGCGGTAATATATCCCTACGTGGAAGTACTCTCTCTAGATGTATTCAGTCATCATCATCAATTCATCACCATCTCGATGATTTTTTCACCAGTTATCGGTCACTTAAACCCAATAAAAGTCGTTGGATAGTAAAGGTGGGATTATTAAAAAATATGTCGTATGTGGGATTAATAAAAGAAAACCGGCCAAAGGTTGGATTAATATTACCAAATTTTCCTAATTTTAATGAAATTTACTTATGACAGATTTTCATCTCTTACAGTAAAGTTTCATAGGTCTTGTCCGATACTAGTCTTCCCAAAGTAAGTATCTATGCAAATGATTATGACATTGCCATGTCCACATAGTTCAAGAAACAGAACTACTAGTCATCTTGCATTCTAATCGTCTAACGTTTTCTATGCGTCCAATTTTATAGAAAACTCCGACTAGGGACCATTTTCAACCTTTGACATTCAAGTTCACTTGATAGACATTTCTTAGTCACAGGACTGGTCCTGACAGTCTATCTTGAATATATCGTCAAATTGAAGGGACTCATCATTTAATAAACCACAAATTAAATGGAAAAATGAATTCTTTTCATTTATTGTGAATGATTAACCAATAATGTTTTACAAAGATTTAAACTCTAAAACTTTAAAACATTAAACAGGGATATCAAAGCCATTCTCCAATATGCTTGATTCCCATAGCTGCAGTGTGCGAGTTGTGCTTCGCCTGCGGCAGAGGTTTAGTCAATGGATCTGATATGTTGTCATCAGTTCCAATCTTGTTTATCTCGACTTCTTTTCTTTCAACGAACTCTCGTAGAAGGTGAAATCTACGAAGTACATGCTTGACTCTCTGGTGGTGTCTAGGCTCCTTTGCCTGTGCAATAGCTCCGTTATTATCACAATACAGGGCTATTGGTCCTTTAATGGAGGGGACTACACCAAGTTCACCTATGAACTTCCTTAGCCATATAGCTTCCTTTGCTGCTTCATGTGCAGCAATGTACTCCGCTTCAGTTGTAGAATCCGCAATGGTGCTTTGCTTAGCACTCTTCCAGCTTACTGCACCCCCGTTGAGGCAGAAGACAAACCCAGACTGTGATCTGAAATCATCTTTGTCGGTTTGGAAACTTGCGTCCGTATAGCCTTTAACAATTAATTCATCATCTCCACCATAGACCAGGAAGTCATCTTTGTGCCTTTTCAGGTACTTCAGAATATTCTTGGCAGCAGTCCAATGCGCCTCTCCTGGGTCTGACTGGTATCTGCTCGTAGCACTGAGTGCGTACGCAACATCCGGGCGTGTACATATCATAACATACATTATTGAACCAATCAATGATGCATATGGAATCCCATTCATTCGTCTACGCTCATCAAGTGTTTTTGGGCACTGAGTCTTGCTTAGAGTTATTCCATGAGACATGGGTAGGTAGCCTCGCTTGGAGTCCGCCATCTTGAACCTATCAAGCACCTTATTGATATAAGTGCTTTGACTAAGTCCAATCATCTTTTTAGATCTATCTCTGTAAATCTTGATGCCCAATATGTACTGTGCTTCTCCTAGATCTTTCATCGAAAAACATTTCCCAAGCCAAATCTTGGCAGAGTTCAACATAGGAATGTCATTTCCGATAAGTAATATGTCGTCGACATATAATACTAGGAAAGCAATTTTGCTCCCACTGACCTTCTTGTATACACAAGATTCGTCTGCGTTCTTGATGAAACCAAAGTCACTGAATGCTTCATCAAAACGTATATTCCAGCTCCTGGATGCCTGCTTCAATCCGTAGATTGACTTCTTTAGCTTGCATACCTTTTTAGCATTCTTTGGATCCTCAAAACCTTCAGGCTGTGTCATAAACACAGTTTCTGTTAAAACACCGTTTAAGAAAGCAGTTTTGACATCCATCTGCCATATTTCGTAATCGTAATATGCAGCGATTGCTAACATTATCCGAATAGACTTTAGCATTGCAACTGGTGAAAAGGTTTCATCGTAATCCACACCATGGACTTGCCTGTAACCTTTTGCAACCAATCTAGCCTTGAAAACTTCAAGTTTCCCATCCTTGTCCTTTTTCAGTTTGAAAACCCATTTGCTTCCAATGGCTTGGTAGCCATCTGGCAAATCGACCAAATCCCATACTTGGTTTTCAGACATGGAGTCTAATTCAGATTGCATGGCTTCTTGCCATTGCTTGGAGCTAGGGCTCGTCATAGCTTGTTTGTAAGTCGCAGGTTCATCACTTTCAAGTAATAGAACGTCATAGCTCTCGTTCGTCAAAATACCTAAGTACCTTTCCGGTTGAGATCTATGTCTTTGCGATCTACGCGGGGTAACATTTCTAGATTGACCATGATTCTCACCAGATTCTTCTAAAGATCTCTGAGTTTCATCCTGAATGTTATCTTGAGCATTCTCTAGAGTTTGTTGTTCGACTCGAATTTCTTCTTAGGTCTACTTTTCTCCCACTTGTCATTTTGGAAATGTGATCTTTCTCCAAAAAGACACCATCTCGAGCAACAAACACCTTGTTCTCAGATGTATTGTAGAAGTAATACCCCTTTGTTTCCTTTGGATAGCCCACAAGGATACATTTGTCAGATTTTGGATGAAGTTTGTCTGAAATTAATCGTTTGACGTATACTTCACATCCCCAAATCTTCAGAAAAGACACATTTGGAGGCTTTCCAAACCATAATTCATATGGAGTCTTTTCGACAGCTTTAGACGGAGCTCTATTTATAGTGAGTGCAGCTGTATTTAGTGCATGTCCCCAAAATTCTAATGGAAGTTTGGCCTGACCCATCATTGACCTGACCATGTCTAGCAAGGTTCTGTTCCTCCGTTCCGACACACCGTTCCATTGTGGTGTTCCAGGAGGAGTCAACTCTGATAGAATTCCACATTCTTTCAGATGGTCATCAAATTCATAGCTCGGATATTCACCGCCTCTATCAGATCGCAGTGCCTTAATCTTCTTGCCTAATTGATTCTCTACTTCACTCTGAAATTCCTTGAATTTGTCAAAGGATTCAGACTTATGCTTCATTAGGTAGACATAACCATATCTACTGAAGTCATCAGTGAAAGTGATAAAGTAGCTGAAACCACCTCTAGCATTTGTACTCATTGGTCCACATACATCTGTATGGATTAAACCCAATAGTTCATTTGCTCTTTCTCCAACTTTAGAGAAAGGTTGCTTTGTCATTTTGCCAAGTAAACATGATTCGCATTTACCATAATCCTCTAAGTCAAATGGTTCTAGAATTCCTTCCTTTTGAAGTCTTTCTAAGCGTTTCAAGTTTATATGGCCTAATCGACAATGCCACAGATAGGTGAGATCTGAATCATCCTTTTTGGCCTTTTTGGTATTTATGTTATATACTTGTTTGTCGTGATCTAATAAATAAAGTCCATTGACTAATCTAGCAGATCCATAAAACATCTCTTTAAAATAAAACGAACAACTATTGTCTTTTATTAAAAAGGAAAATCACTTAGCATCTAAGCAAGAAACTGAAATGATATTTTTAGTAAGACTTGGAACATGGAAACACTCTTCCAGTTCCAAAATAGCCTGGAGGGCAACGACAAATAATAAGTTCCTACAGCTAATGCAGCAATCCGTGCCCCATTTCCCACTCGTAGGTCGACTTCACCCTTGCTTAACTTTCTACTTCTTCTTAGTCCCTGTGGATTGGAACATAAGTGTGAGCCACAGCCTGTATCTAATACCCAAGAAGTTGAATTAGCAAGTATACAGTCTATAACGAAAATACCTGAAGATGGAACGACTGTTCCGTTCTTCTGATCTTCCTTTAGCTTCAAGCAATCTCTCTTCCAATGCCCCTTCTTCTTGCAGTAGAAGAATTCGGATTCAGAAGTGGGTTGACTGACCTTCCTCTTTACAGATTTGGCGCCAGTTTGCTTAGTTGGGCTGGCCTTGTTGCCACCTTTCTTAGCATTCCTCTTCTTTCCAGATTTCTTGAACTTGCCCCCACGCACCATAAGCACATCCTGCTTATCACTTTTGAGCGTCTTTTCAGCGGTCTTCAGCATACCGTGAAGCTCAGTGAGCGTTTTGTCCAGACTATTCATACTGTAGTTCAGTTTGAACTGATTATACCCGCTATGAAGAGAATGGAGGATGGTGTCTATAGCCATTTCCTGAGAAAATTGCTGATCCAGCCGACTCATATTCTCAATGAGTCCAATCATTTTGAGAACATGTGGACTTACGGGCTCGCCTTTCTTAAGCTTGGTCTCAAGAATTTGCCTATGAGTCTCCAATCTTTCGACTCGAGCCAGATCTTGGAACATGTTCTTCAACTCACTGATGATTGTGAAAGCATCTGAGTTGATGAACGTTTTCTGCAGATCTGCACTCATGGTGGCGAGCATTAGACATTTCACATCCTTGTTGGCATCAATCCAACGATTGAGGGCTGCCTGAGTGACCCCGTCGCCTGCGGCTTCGGGCATCGCCTCTTCTAGGACATACTCTTTTTCTTCCTGCATAAGAACTATTTGCAAGTTCCTTTGCCAGTCAAGGAAGTTTTTCCCGTTCAACTTCTCCTTTTCGAGAATTGATCGAATTTTGAATGAATTGTTGTTTGCCATATTTAAAACTACAATTGAAAAGAATAAACAAATAAATAACCATTCACAGTTTCTCTTAATAAACTTAAATTCTAGCATACATGCATAATTCAATGTTCATTAAGCATTTTATTCAAGTTATGTGTTCCGACAGGTGTGAATAAAATGATTCCAAGATCCTAAAATCATTGAAGAACTAAGCACAGTTTGTCGACTTAATCCTAAAACATCTTAGGTAAGCAAAAGCCTTTTGCTAATAGTCTAGAAACTATTCTTGGTTGATAGGTACGTCTAAGAACTTATTAGGTAAACCTATCGATTTTGCCACGACAAAAAAGGACTCCTTACTTATATCGTTGAGTTTCACCAAAACTAACATGTACTCACAATTATTTGTGTACCTTGCCCCTTTAGGACCAATAAGTAACACCTCGCTGAGCGAAAACTATTACTAGATTGATGTAAAGGATATCCAAGCAAGTGTATATTTTGGCATGACACCTTTTAACTCAATTTTTAAGTTTGGAACTTAAGGCTCTTACTATGTTGGTTAGATTTTAAGTGAACTAAAATCCTTAATCATGCAACATAATCAAGATTTTGATCTCATGCATTTTAAGACATATTTAAAAGCAATAAATAACTTAAAACATGCATAAGATAAATGTGATCTAGTATGGCCCGACTCATCTTGAAGCTTTAACTTCAAAGTCCGTCTTGAAAATCTCCGTGGGAGGCCCCATTTTCTTCAAATAGAATAAGCTATAATTAAAACTAATTACAACTATTTGATGGTACGCAGACCATATTTGAATTGAAAAACAACTTTGGTACTTTAGACCAATTACATTCAAATTAATGGTACGCAGACCATATTTTCTATCCTATTTGGGCCATACTAGTCACTTCATAACCTGCAAAACAGTACATATACAATATATACCATTCACCCATTCATTATCATGAATGGCCCACATAGCTGGTTAGTAAAACACATTATGCATCACATAAACATTTGCAGCAATTAATCAAGGGCACCAATAATCTACAAATTATTCAGTCCTTATTAATTCTAATCAAGTTGTTTTAACCTTAAGGATTTGTAGACCTAATCAAGAGTTTATGACTAAAAAGGGCTCCCACTTAAACCAATAAATTCATATGCTTTACTAATTTTAAACATAAAAATGTATTTCTAGTCTAACCGGAAACATACAAATTTAATTAAAATTTAAAGCTCATATAAATTTATAATTGAATCCAAAAAGTTTAATTTAATTTCAGTCGTATTTAAATTAATTCATGATTTTGATTTTAGTAAAATAATTAGAATAAATAAAATTTATTATAATTACAATATTCAAAATTAAAATCCAAGAAAATAATTTAAATTATTAATTTTAAAATTAATTAAAATTACGTAAACTGAAAATTTCAAATTAAAATTTCAAAACGATCTAATCGCAACGCAACAACTCCACGCATCGCATGCCCATGGGCCACATGCACACAGCCATCGCTGGCCATGTGCGCGCTCGCATCGCTGCTGCTCACCATCGCAAGGCATCACGCATGGTGCTCGCTGCGCGCGCCAGAGCTCGACGCACGAGCATGCTGCCGCAGCCCATCGCTGGGCGCAGCGCTCGTCGCACGTCGCAACACGCACCCGCACGCCATCGCTGGGCGCAGCGCTTGTCGCACGCACAACAAGCACTCGCACGCCATCGCTGGGCGCAGCGCTCGTCGCACGCACAACAAGCACTCGCACGCCATCGCTGGGCGCAGCGCTCGTCGCACGCACCATAAGCACTCGCACGCCATCGCTGGGCGCAGCGCTCATCGCACGCACAACAAGCACTCGCAGCGCGCGAGTGATCGATGCTTGGCGTAACACTCGTGGCACGCGAGCTTACGCTCGCTGCGCGCGAGGCTCCGCACGCTTGCGCGAGGCAGTGCGCGCTGTGGCGCAGCTCGCTTGCTGCCCACACGCGACTGCTCGTGCCTTGCTCTCGCCCTCGCCCATTCGCCCATTGCACACAGCCCACGACACAAGGCAGGGCTGCTTCCTTGTGCTCGTGCACCATGGCCTTGCTCATTGCATTCGTACCGCATGGGCGACGAGCTCCCTTGCTCGTCGTCACATGCCCGCACTATACAACACCCCTTAAGGGTAACACGTAGCGTCCATTGCTTTGTGCGTGCAAGTTATATGAGCGAATCGCATAAAAATTAAAAATTTATATTCAAAATTAATGACAAATTAATAAATAATATTAATTTCATAATTTTAGGGCGAAAAAATCGAAAATTTATTATTCAATTGATTTCCGATTAACATGGATTCAAGTCTAGGTCATAAAAATTTAAAATTTAACATAAATTTACAATTTTTATGGTGGTTTTTAATCATAGGTATCTAATTAAATTATAACTAATTATGAAAATCAAATTAATTCTAAATTATTCCAATTTTCAAAAAATTAATCATAATTACAAATTAGATTGCATAATTAACAAGGCTAGGCATTCAAACTTGTTAAACATATACAGTAGGTCAATCAAAAATTCAAGATTTATCAAGAAGAATCGCAAATATTTAATTTAACATCTTAAATTTACGAAATTTTGCATTCGAAAAACTAAAACCTCCGAAAAGTCATAGTTAGGCTTCGAATTTGAGAATTCTGGGTTCGGCCGATAAACACTATTTTTGTCAAAATTTTAGAATGCCTTTTACATGCGGAATTGACACAAAAATCACTCGATTTGGATGAGTAACGAAGAAACTGCCGAAAAACTGCGTACGTATAATTAAATAAACGCAATTTGCAATTAATTAACAATTACGAAAATTAATCACCCCTTTTAATTCTTGCAAATTTGTAATATTTAACCATGTTCATGCAATTTAGATTATGAAAATAATAAGAGGCTCGTGATACCACTGTTAGGTTATGATACATATGACAATTCATAAATCATGCGGAAAAACCATAAAGCCAGGAAAACATATTATTTACACATAATCATTTAGCATAGTTTAGATGCATACACTTTGTTGCGTGCCTTAGCTAGCTGCGCCCGAACCGAACAAGAACAAGTGTTTAGGACTCCAAGTGTCGTCCCTCCGTAGATAGTCCACAGCACGTCCGGATCCGCCTTCAGCTTGACCAACTAGGATCGCCCTTAAGGTACTTAGAATTTTCGGCTAGTATAGGCAGTTGTATGACTGAATTTTTGCTCTCAAAAATCACTTTGAATACTTGAATACTCGATGTAAATATGTGACCCTAGGCACCTATTTATAGAGTTATGGAAAAGGATTTGGAATCCTATTAGGATACTAATTTATTTAATTATAATCCTACTAGAACTCTAATTAAATAAACTAAATCTTTTAGGATTAGATTTAATCATATGACAAATCCCGGTAGCCTTAGGATTTGAGTAACACACTTCGAGTGATACGCTAGTACTGCACGCAGGCCTTGCAGCCCACGCACAGCGCCAGCCCACTCGTCGCAGCCCCGCGCGCGCGCCAAGGCCATTGCTGGGCCTGGCCTTGCGCTGGACCGGGCGTGGCTTGGCAGCGTGTTTTTGGGCGCTTGGGCTTGCTGAGCGTAGGCCTGGCTTCGTGCTGGGCCTTCGTCTAGCAAGTCTCGTCCGATGCTAATTCGTACGACGCGCTTCCGATTAAATTCCCGATTCCGGAATTTATTTCCGATACGAACAATATTTAATATTTCCGATTCCGGAATTAATTTCCGTTTCGAACAAATATTTAATATTTCCGTTTCCGGAATTATTTTCCGATTCCGATAATATTTCCGATTCTGACAATATTTCCGTTTCCGGCAATATTTCCGATTCCGGCAATATTTCCATTTCCGATAATATTTTCCGATACGTACCATGTTTCCGTTTCCGGCAACATCTACGACTTTGGATAATATTTATATTTCCGATACGATCCATATTTCCGTTTCCGGCAATATCATCGTTTCCGGAGCATTCATTTCTTGCCTGTGACAATCTCAGCTCCCACTGAAACCAAGATCCGTCGATTCCGAATATCCATAGATGGAGTATTTAATGCCATTAAATAATTGATCCGTTTACGTACTATTTGTGTGACCCTACGGGTTCAGTCAAGAGTAAGCTGTGGATTAATATCATTAATTCCACTTGAACTGAAGCGGCCTCTAGCTAGGCATTCAGCTCACTTGATCTCACTGAATTATTAACTTGTTAATTAATACTGAACCGCATTTATTAGACTTAACATTCAATGCATACTTGGACCAGGGGCATTATTTCCTTCATTAATGTGAACGGACAGAACCGCATAACGAATCTCGGCTCCCTTGGCATGTTTCATCTCGGGAGTTGGGACTAAGGATACCCATCGCCAACCGGGGGGTGCATACGCTTCGAATGTTGTCCACTCGGCACTTTTCGCTAGTAGTACACCCGTCCCAAACCCAATCGCTCGCCCACTAAGGTCCCTCTCATTGGTGCATGCCCCCTTGGCTTACATCGTGATTGGCCTCTTGGGACGAAATTCGTCTGTTGAATGCACTACCTCGACCGGGGCATGTGTTGGATCTACGATAGAAGCGGTACCAAGCCGGCGCAAATATTACCCATAGAACCTTATCATAAACTACGTGACATATTATTTTTGCTTCATGTTGTAATGTTAGTTATGTGTAGCGAATTACGTGATTGTGTTGTGATTGTGTGTGACAAATAATACTAGAAAACCAACAACCCTAAAAATTGCCCAAACATTCATAAACACCAATTGGTCAAAGAGTTATACTAAAATACGTGTTCCGCAGCCCCGGGCGATCGCCACAAAAATAAGCGACGCCCAGGACAGCATGTAACGGATTCCACAACGCGGTACGGCGCATAAAGGACGTTATTAGGCAAACACGCAAAATTAAGTCGTATATACGAAAAAAAAGGGATACGCGAACAGAATACGAGTACCAGTCAGGGACGCATTTACAACGCCCCTGGCTGGGCGCCAATCATTTTCCACGCCCAGCCTGGGCGCCGAAGTTGCTGCCTGGCCTTCTGGTCAGGCACAATAGCCTCGGTACCCGCGCATAAAGTATACGTAGCAATAAAAAAAATTCGTAACAAATTTGCTACAAGGACGTATGAAAAAAGGCACTCGATTCTAAGAACGACTTATAAAATAAACAACTCATTGCGTCGTCATTAGGCCTCCTATGACGACAATGTTCGGCACTAAACCGAGCACGCTGATTAAATGACCTTGAATGTCACATGGGCAAAGTATTTAAAAAATGATGTTCGAGTAAAGTTTTCAAGGAAAAATAATGTTCGAATAAAAAATAAATAAATCCGAGTCTACACTAGGCTATGCCAAAGTACAATCTAAATCCTAAGCCTTAGTTGTCTTATACATAGAATCGGTCCTAATGCTTGGTGTCGTTCTGCAAGTTAAAAGGTTAAACCATATTGAGTCTCCCTTCCTAACATTTAAATCAATAAGCACCCATATGTAATTGTCATCCCTTGCTAAGAATCTACGGCCTCAATGCTCTCTCTCACCAATAAAAAGAATATATTATGTAATTCAAGTATTTGCAAAATGGAAACAGTCACATTCTGAAAATCGTTCCTCCATAGTCGCACAACCCCCAAAGTGAGCCTAAGGTGTCAATACCATTGGCATAAAAACAAAATTAATGGCCTCAAGGCTTATGATCACATTGGGTCACGACTATCATAGTCCTCTCGAGCCACTCGCTCCTTGAAATACTCCTAAGTACGGACTAAAAAATTTTCTACGAATGCAACATGACGAACCATGAAAATACCCAAGTCGGCATGCCATAAGGCTACCATTGGGGTAAAGCAATACACACTAAGAGGGAAGCCGCACTAATGATTCTAGTCTTGCAAAAATGAAAATTCGATCTCCCCAACCAACTACCTTGCCAACACTAAGCAACATGGCGCATGACAAACGAACACCCAAGGGTTAAAATCTAAAGTGTCAACCAAAGAAAGTTATGGTCCAATTAGCCTAAGTCTGAGAGTCGCTTGGTCAAGTATTATAGGCTTACGCCACGTCGTTATTTTGAGTCTAGGCCACCTCCTTGTATTCATACATGGGTTATAATCAGAAAAATTAATGAAAGTTCGAACCTAAATCAAACTTCCAATTAAATCCCGGAAACTGGAGTCTGAAAAGAAGCAAAAAATTATTTTCGATGTAATTCTTTCGTTAAATTTCAATAAAGTAAAAACAACATTTTGAACCTACGCTATTTGTACATTTTAAGAAACGACTAAATACGCTTGCAAAGTGAGGCAATTTCAAGGTCCACCCTAGGCCTACTAAAATTAAAGGTCCACTATAGGCCTACCAAACGAGGCTCACTCAGTCTCGCCTCGTGACTCAAAGACCACAACCATCTACCTTTTAGCCCAAGTAAAAAGGGGAGATATCCCAAGCAAAAAAGAAAAAAAGAGAAAGAGAAAAGGGAGAGCGAAAAGAGCGAGCCATGAAATACTTAGCCCGTACCTCCCAAAGTGCGAAATTTACCCAAGTAAACAAAGGAAAATAATTGAGTCAACCAATCCAAATCATACCACAAAAACTACATAAAGTTCTACAATCTTCTACCCTCTCCAATCCTCATGCTTGACTAATATCTATACAAATTATCCTATCTCATTCAACCCATCTTTCAAGCCGTCTTGAGTCACGAATAAAAAAAAGACAAATGAAAAGTACATTCTACGCTTAACGCAAAAAAAATAATAAAAAAGAAACTTTTCAAAGCGCCTTTAAAGTTGGTCTAAAAAGAAAAAAAATTAGCGCACAAAAAAAAGATTCGCAAATATTTGGCACAAAAGGAAAAGAAGCAACGCACCAAAAAAATCTGCCCAGAAATCATTTTCAGCACCCAGAGCTGGGCGCCGGAATCTATAACGCCCCAGCCTGGGCGCTGAATCTCTCTGCTTGCCAAATTTTGTCCAGAAGTGCTCGTCATTTTATCCGCACATACACGGAAAAATAACGAACACTTGGAGGGGTACAACACGTTTTCAGATATACGTACCAAAAAACACATGAAAAGATTTTTGTGCAAATACATGTACTTACAAAAATAAAACAAATTTTTGGCTTACGACAAAGCAGCAGATTAAAATAATAATAAACTTCACTTATTTCACCCTATTTCAAACATTACGATTCCACTCGAACGTACTTGTTTAAAATCGGCATTCTAAGAAACCATTTTATGGCTAAGAACTATGCAAGACCTGATTCCAAATTAAATCTATTTAAGGCGGATACGTAGGCAATCCATGATTCGGTCCAACCAATTTGCAAAAATGTTAAAGCCTATAGAATAACAAGAATAAAAAATAGAGTCCCTTATTGAAATTTAATTCCTTGCAATCCAAATCGAAAGAAAAATTTAAGTCAAAGAAAAAATCCAAGTCATCAAGAAAAATAATAAGGGCACGTACCCTTGCCAGAAGGAGCCCTCACACTCCTAGGCACTTACTCCAATACTCAAAAGATCTCTTTGCCTCAATTGAATGGGGGCTAGCGCGAGCGTCCATGACCTCTAAAGTACTCGACTTGACCCTCCCTAAAGCAAAGTAACTCACTCACTTAAAGACCTTTTTTCACCACTAGACACAGTCATAATCGCCAACAAGTAGTAAAGGCAGTAAGCTTGCAATAAAGAGGATTGTTCTACGGCATCGCCCCATCGTTCCTCCGGACTCAGGGCACCCGTTCATGGTAATTCAAATGCTCGTGAATCCCCTTTGAAAAAATCAGACATTGTCAATAGGACTTGGCACTTAAACCAAGGCTCACCCTACTCAGACATATGACACGGGCATCTAAAATCGAAATCTGAAAGCATCATTAATGAGAAGACATAATAGCAACTGGGAGCTAAAAATTGGAATGAAAGAGCTAGGGAAAAGAACTAAGTATACCTTGACCTTTTGTACAGACATACACCAAGTAAATCTAAGTCAATTTGAAAATGGTGTATATTCCCGCAATTCTGGAAAAGATGGCCCTAAAACCCTAAAGCATGTGCCACACGGGCACAAGTAATATCTTGACGCCTGCACCCTGGCTTCCAGCAAATCCTTAGACAACATTCCAAAAATCGTAACAGTATTTTGATTCACTCATGTAATCCTGTACGAACCCTTCTATAAGTCAACTTACTTAGGACACCTCGGATTGTACACAGTAGGACTCGGATTTCAAATAATTTTCAAAGACTTTTTCGAACATAATAAAGTGTCATTGGTTTAAGCTAAGTATGCGTTTATCTCGATGTTGCAAGTGAGTCAAAAAGATTTCTAAATATGATTATGGGTAAAGAAAGGCACCTAGCTTTTGGTCAAGGCACACTTCAACATGTGACTACCTTGACTATGGCAATGTCGCACAATACGACATTTACAAGAGAATTAGCAAATCACTACTCGAACGTACCTCGCACTAAACGAGTCTGGTTCAAACTATTCATGATCCATGTCACCATGAATGCATAAAAACGTATGCCAAGCATTATAGCACAAGGCCTATCCCGTAGCTACAATTGGGGGCTTGAGAAAAACACTCTAAAAATGCTCGAAATGACGATTTTATCGCAAATTCTCGACGCTAATGCTATACACACGTCATAGGGGCACAATCCTAAGGTTTGATCGTGTAAAACGAACCTTAGAACGGCTACAACCCCTCCCAAATTCTAAGCGCTACTTAAAATATATAAAGTCACCCCACTAACAAGGGTAACTGAAAATCGCGAGTCACCAAAACTCCGATCAAACTACTGCACATAACGCTCGCCCTACAAGCGCCCGTTACACAGTCTACGTCGTTCCAAAGCAAAAACGAAAGAAAAGTCAAGGATAAAATATAAAAAAGAAAGAAACATCTATGAATCCTCGCATTGAACGAAGTAATAAGCCGTGCACACCCACGCTGAAGGTGTTACACTTGTTCGAACACCTGAACGAGGCGTGATGAAGTACCCCAATGCAAAAAACAATAATGATATCCCAACACCTGGAGGAATGTTCTAAGACACGCTGTTACGCCACACAAGCCTACGTCGCACCATAAGTTCATCCATCCCACGGCACAAGTCTAAAAAAAAGAGAGTAAGGAAGATTGCTCTAATGCGGGCACGACCAAGAGCATGTGTAAAAGAGGCAAAGACTACTTATCGCCCAAATTCAAAATGCAAGCCACACGACTTCTACATTAAGGATTAAAGGTAGCAAAACATTACCTACCACGGAAGGGATAGCTCGCACCTACACGAGCGGAACCCCAAGGCATCTTTCTCGAAACAACCTACAAAAATCGTATGCCAAAAGGAAGCATCCCAACATACATACTTGGGGGCTCCAAGCTAAGAAATGACCGTAGAAAAATAAAAAAATCTTAAAGAAATGTTTGAACGATCGAAAGGACACGATGCTTAAGCCCACTTCATGAATGGGCCTAAACCCTATCAAGCTTCTAAGCAAACTATTCAACATCAGTCATTGCTAAAAAAAATGATCCAAGCAAACTGATTAATGGACCGCACGCAACGGCCATTCTATGAACGCTCGTTCGCACATACCTTCTAAGTATCGAACATTCACGAACACGTTCAAGAGAAAAAAAATATACGTTCAAAATAACAACAAGAGCGATCAAAGTCTTACGCCTCGAAGTATGTTCCTCGGGCCATATAGGCTCGCCCAACTATTGCAACAATTTTACGCCTTAAGAGCAACAGTTCCTTTAAATAACCGTCCCAAAGCGACAAACACCGTAGTCCACCAATTGGCTACGGCTTCTCGAGAAATCATCACGAGAAAGTCTTGCCTGGGACGCACTTTCAACGCCCAGGACCAGGCGCTAGATATTCCGACGCCCAGCTCTGGGCGCTGAAAATCAGCTCAACTCATTGTGATCCCCAACAAAATTCTACGTTCCAAAAATAAAGAAAAACAAAAGAGAAGAGAATACGTAGAATTTCCAAGTAAAAAAGAGGCCAACTGTGTCATCAAAAGACCAGCCCAAACAATATTTTTAACGCCCCACTTGGGCATGAATTATTTCAACGCCAAGGCCTGGGCGCCGAAAATGAGCCCAGGCGCAAAAAAAAGAGCCCTGACTTCTGTAGGGTCCTGCCGTATCCATTCGACTCGAAAATTGCCGATTTCTGTACTGCAAGTCGCACCTCACGACTTTGTTAAGAGTAGCACACCACTACAAAGATCGCTCGCACTTACGAACACGATCCCAAACACGATCAAGGACATTACAAAAAGGAACCTCTTTGACAAGAAATGACCGTCAAGCACGAGTGCTTGAGGGCTCGAAAGAAAATATATATTTCAAAAGAGAGTATGCGGAGTTAAAACAATATTCCCAGACTACGCTGTACGAAGTCCCGTGTTTGGATTATCTCAAAAGATAAAACCGGATTACGACCTCCAGACAAAGGTCGTCGTTGATAGTTATACATAGTCCCCTAATCAAGGACCCAGGTAGTGGCAAAATTAAGCCGTAAAGACTAGCTCAAAACGATGAAAAATGATGACCACGAGACAATGGTCCGTCTAAGCACGTTGTCAACCCACATTCATGTTGCAACTAAATCCGAGCATCCCTCGAAAGAAAATAAATTCTTCAAAAAACAAAATAACAGGCTCGCCATCTCCAGCCGGCGGGGTCTGCGTCACTAACCGCGCATGTCCTCAATTTTCGAAAATGAAATCTTCAAAAACACAAAACAGGCTCGCCATCTTCAGCCGGCGGGGTCTACGTCACAAACCGCGTAGGTCCTTATTTTCAAAAACATCAAAACAGATTCGTCCACTTCTATCGGACGGGGCGTCCACCCTCAGCGGACAGGCTCGCCCACCTTCAGCGGGCGGGGTCTGCGTCACTAACCACACAGGTCCTTAGTCTTACACCTAAATCAACTTAAATACCTAAACTAACCACAAGAATCAAGTAGAGTGGCAAGCAAAGGGTCGATATCCACAGGGAATTGCGAGTTCCGTAGCTAGAAATGCTAACATAAGCTAATTCGAAAAGGGGTTGGTTGTTGAAAAAGAAAGAAAATTCAAACTAAGCTATTAAAATGTTAAACAAGGATTAAAAACACTAAGGGAGTGGGATTCACCAAGGGATACATGCAATGGGGAAATAAGGATTTGGAGATTAACTAAACTTGCAAAGACAAATTGAAAAGGGAATCGATCTTTAAAATTCTCAAGCAACGAATCATGCTTCCGCAATCAACCCAAAGCCTAAGAACCAATCAAATCAAATAAATCCGATCGAAATCATATAATGCAATGACTTACAATCCCTTGCCAAATCAATGCATCGCGTTCCATTGACCAAGCAAAGTTACGTCTAACCAAGCAAGCAATGAGGACCCCCCAACTTATACATTTAATTGCAAAACTAGCAAATCCTACCTTAAAACCCCATACATGAAAACCCTAGGCTACACCCAAACCCCTAGATGAGAACTACTCACTCATGGACATGACTATAAATTTCAACATGATAAATTCAACGGGAGTATGCATTTCCGAATAATCAAAGCAAAAATCCCTAACCAAATAGTTCAAGCTAGTTTCATCATGGCAATCAAATCTATAGGCAAAACCATCATCCACAATACAATCAAAATCACCAAATCTCAAGAGATTAGCAAAGAAACTAGTAAGTCTAATCATAAAGGATTAGGAAAAGCTAAACAATCAAACAAGTAGGAAGGAAAAATATAAAAGTGCCTATTTTTGGGGGTTTTTGATTAATGAGAAAAATAAGAGACAAAGTAAGAAAAATAAAAAATTAATGACATTAAATGGAAATAAGAGTTGAGAATTTTTACAATGAAGCTTCAAAATCCAAGATTAGGGAGAATCCCAAGCAATACAATGAGCAATGAATGAAGTTCTCCTCCTTTCTCTCTCTAAAATTAATTTCAAACTACTTTTGTAAAAAACTAGGTTTTCTAAAAGCTCCTAAAATGCTTTAAATAGTCCCGAAAAACGGCTCAGCGCTGGCAGCAAGTTCGGCCGAACATAAATAAAGTTTGGCCGAACTAAGAGGCAAGTTCGGCCGAACATATGGCAGGTTCGGCCGAACCTGGGAAGAAACAGGAGCTACTGATTGCGATGTTCGGTCGAACAATTGGGGAGGTTCGGCCGAACATAGGTAAGTTCGGCCGAACTTTTGTGAATGTTCGGTCGAACTCTGGGCTTTATTCTTCAGGCTGTTCTGCTTTGGTTCGGCCGAACACATCTGAAGTTCGGCCGAATATCTTGAGTTCTTGACTCCTTCCTTCCACTTCGAGCTTTCCTTGGATATCGTTGACTTCCATTGACTATTCCGTCCATTTTACTTGTTTTCCTACACATTAACAAACCCGTGAAAAGCAAAAGCTTGACAAAAATTAAGAAAAACAAGGCGAAAGGGCTGTAATTAGGAGAAACCGAGTCAACTAGCATGTAAGAGAAAAAGGACTAAAATGAGCATAAAAGGGGAGGAAAACAAACAAAAACAAGAATAAAAAGATGCAAAATACTATCCTAGGAGTGACATAAATGTCACTCATCAAACTCCCCCAAGCTAGACTTTTGCTTGCCCTCAAGCAAAACAAGAGAAGAACAAGGGAAATACAAGATTTTATTCAAACAAAACAAAAAGGAAAAACGGGGGTGAGAATATACACTAACTCACTGTCGTAGGAATCACGATTGCATTTAACCACATGCAATAAGCTCTTTAAACCCCTAAGTCATTCTAGAGGGCGAGTGAGATCTCACAAGGGTTTTCCTCGAGTTTTACCCATAACTCAAATGAAATTAGAAATAAAGAAAATTAAACTATACGATCATGCCCAAGTTAACCCATCACGGAAGTGGTCCACAAATTAAGACAATTGAGTGACTTTTCGGAAAAGCTTCTTCCAAATGTATGCCAAAGCTAGGAGTAAAGGTGAGGACTAATCTAAATTGCTAGAGGACACTTCTATTAGCGCTTTTACTTGGTACATTAGAGCACATCTAGCTATTCAAAAGGTTTCATAAGCTATACTTTGGTTAAAAGAATCCAAGAATAATGGTCCACCTCCCCCCAAATGCACGATTAGACCCCCTTTTGTTTCCCTCTACTCAAGACATGAACGAGTGAAAACTAAGCGTGGGAGGCATCCACAAATTGACCTCTTATTAGACTTCTTTTTTCTTTTTCTTTTTTTTTCACGCCTTTTTTAACTGTTTTTGGCTTTTTCTTTTTTTCCCTTATTATGGGATTTTCTCAGTACAAGAATAAACTTTATTTGAACAAAGAAGATGAGAGAAAAAAAATACACTTGTGGCTTATGATGCCACTTATTGAATGACACGAAGGTAAAACTAAGTCCTTTGTAGAGTTTCACTTTGGAGGGAATAAGGGTATACTTAGAGGCTCAAGGGACCACATATTGGGCTACTTTCATTCAATGATGAGCAAATTAGACAATTTTTCAAGCTAGATGGCAATTGCATGGTTGAAGACTAACTTAAGTGGTACAAGGAGCAATAGAGATTAAGCAACTCCTAGAACACCCTAACTCTAGCATACATTTTTCCGAGAACAATTCCTACGAATTCCCACAAATGCCTAAAAAAAAGGGAACCACATTAGATTTCATCATTTGGGCATCGTCCTTGGGCATTTTTGACCGTTTATTAATAAAGAAAGAACTTTTTTTTTCTTCTTTTTTTTATATTTTTTTTTTATATTTTTTTATTTTATTTTATTTTATTTACAAAAAGGAAATTGAGAAAGTTGAATAAAAAGCGAAAACAAAAATAATAATTGAAAAATCCTTTTGTAATTTTAAGTTTTTTTAGAAATTAATAAAAGAAAATAGCAAAAATTAAGAGAAGAAAACTCAAAAGAGAGATATTGTTAGTCATTTTGGATTTTGAAATTTGGGAGCGATCATCCACTAAGGATATCGATGAGACATGAATCAAGCACCACAAGCAAACACCAATCATGCTCATGGCAAGAAAAATCATCAAACAAGCAGGCAACATCGTCAAACAACCAACACGCAATGGAAAAAGTGACAACCACCAACCATCAACCAACAAGCAATAGCAACAAGCAAGCAACAACCAATAGCCACAATCAACAACCACCAACAACAAGCACCAACAAGCAACAACAATCAAAAGCTACCCCTTCCAACCCACCACATGCTCCCAAGTAACATCCCCCCAAGCTAGCTAAAATCGTCCCCCCAAGCTAACCATTTTCTCGTCCTCGAGCAACATAATCTAATCAAGGCACAAATAGGGGGGAAAAAAGATTCAAGCATCGTCCATACGATCATCATCGTCCTCTTGAGGAGGTTGGTAGGGATAATAGATGCCCGATGGATCATATGGACTAACATAATCGGACGGGGTCGGGGAGAGGTTGTATTGGCCATCCACATCGGGCCCGGAGGCGGCGGTGTAGGGTGGCCAATCATACCTAGGGGCGGTAGGGCAAACCGACATAGATGGTGCTTGGTATGTCCCCCAACATGCCCCCCAATTTTCAGAACGGGGAGGGTAAACATCGGGGCATGCCGGGTCATACGCAAAGTCCGCCCCGCCCGACCTAGTCCAATCATATGGAGGGGGAGGGACAACTCTCTCCTCGGAGGGAACATGGCCACTATAGTATGGATAGGTGAGTGGTGCGCCATCTCCCCCCCAACGAGGAATTGGCCCTTCTTAGGGCGGGTGGTTAGGGTAGTTCAAGTACGGGTCAATGAAGTTGTTCCTCACATTAACATCATAGTTTGCCCGTGCATAGTACCCCCAGTGATCTTGCCCGTGAAAGATATCACTAAGGGTACTTTGAATACCCTCAAAGCTAAATGGGGAGGGGGTAGAAGAAGATGACGTACCTTGCTCCCCTTGGAGAGCTTGTTGACGGGGTGCTCTCACCTTTTGTTGTGGTGGCTCGGTTTCCACCAAGGTTAGACCATTTGGAATGTTTTGCGGCCCGATGTACCATGGGTGGGCCTTGGTGCGATCAATCTTTGTGAGATCATGGTTGGGGAGGACATACCACTCTTGCTCCTTGTAGACCACGGCGATCCACCTAGCATCTTTCCTTGTGGTGTAGTTGATGAACCGTTGGCTTTGGAGGGCCGCAATGTTGAGAAACTTATCATTCGGGCCACCAATGCAAGCAAGACCACTCAATCTACCCGCAAGTCTCCCTCTATCCATCCTCTTGGCAATAAGGGTGACCATTGCTCCCATGTGGATTTCCCCCTTCACGGTCCCATCCCTAGTGCCCAAGCATCGGCTAATGAAGGATGCCACACAATCGTAGCGGAAATGCGGTCGTGGTTTATCGGCCAACCATAGACTAGCAACCTCATCCTTAATCATAGCTCCTAGACTTTCCTTGAAAAAGATGGAATAGGCAAGCATTCGAGAGAAATATCGGAGGGCTAGGTGGATGATTTCCGATGCCTTGGATTGGTTTGTTTGGAAGTGGTTATGCTCGGTGATTTGGCTCCACCAATCGGACTCATTGTAGGCAAACCCATTGTCTACTAGAGTGGAGGCTAAGTTGGTGTAGGCTTCACCATCTTGGGGGAAACAAAATAGTGCACTCAACTCGGAGGAGCTGAATTCATGTGATTCATTGAAAAGTCTAAAGTGGACTTGCAACCCATCATCCGTTGAGGTTGTCTCTATAGAGGATAGGAATTCTAAGGTGAGCCTAAGATAGGTCTCGCAATGTAGCTTTGAGAACTCCTTTAATCCAAAGTTATCAACCAATAGCATCACTTCATCCTTAATCCCAAGTGAGACTAGAGTAGGCTCGTGATAGAATTTTGTGGCTCGGATTTTTCTAGAGGAGAGCCGCTCAAAGTTGTCCCAATGCTTTTGGGACTCGAATTGGATGCCATAGGTTTTTGGGACATTGGTGGGTGGGATGATTTGTGAGGTAGAACCGACATCTCCTCCCCTTCTCTTTTTAGTTGGCTTAGGAGGCATAGTGTGTTTGGGGGTTAGGTAGATGATTCAAGGGTTACTTCACAAGGTTCACAAGAGCAACAATAACAACTTCCCAATGCAAGAGACAACTATCAACTCCAATAACACACCCCCAAAAAATTTCAACACAACCTCCAAAACTACAACCACACCTGTTGAAACACAATACATACAAAACAATAATCAATTAACAACACATATAAACTACCAACAATACATAATCCATCAACAAAGCAAATAAAAATCAATAATTTCTCAATTCACATTAAACAATTTCTCAAACCCTAACATATGAATTTCGAAGATTAAAGCATGAAAACAAGTAATAAGATGCAAATTAAACTACTCAAAACCATTAGGGAGATGAATAAAACAATAAAACACCCATACTTACAATCAATTTGAAGAATTTGAGTAAGTTGATGAATTTCCCCAAATTTGCAAAGTTGAGAAATTTCAGATTTTTTGAAGAATTTGTGGGCTTGAATGAAGATTTTGTTGTTGTGGAGTTGATTTGTGAGTGAAAGGAGTAAGTATTTGTGATGGAGTATGGAGAGGAGTTGAACTTTGTTTGCAATGGAGTATGAGGATGAGAGAAAATGAGAGTAGAAGAGAAAGTAAGGGTCGAAATTTCTGAGTGTGAGGAGAGAGAATCGGGCAAAAGAAAATAAAGTGGCCGAATTTCCCAGCAGGTTCGGCCGAACATTAAGAGAGTTCGGCCGAACTCCTTAATGTTCGGTCGAACTTCCTGCGAAGTTCGGCCGAACTTGAAAATTGAGAGCTTCTGTTTCCCGAGTAGTTCGGCCGAACAATTTCAGCAGTTCGGTCGAACTATGCTTAAAGTTCGGTCGAACCTTTGGAAAAGTTCGGCCGAACTCAAATTTTTGAGTTCCTGATTCTTGGAAAAGTTCGGCCGAACTAGAAAGAGTTCGGTCGAACTTCCCTTCGAGTTCGGTCGAACTTATTAAAAAGTTCGTCCGAACCAAGAATTTGGGGATTCTGTTCTCTGAAAAGTTCGGCCGAACATGAAGGAGTTCGGTCGAACTTCCCTTCAAGTTCGGTCGAACTTCTTTAAAAGTTCATCCGAACCCAGATTTTGGGACATTCTGTTCTCTTAATGTTCAGTAGAACAAAAAGGAGTTCGGTCGAACTTCCATTCAAGTTCGGTCGAACTTCTTTAAAAGTTCGTCCGAACCTAGATTTTGGGGCATTCTGTTCTCTTAATGTTCGGTCGAACAAAAAGGAGTTCGGTCAAACATTTTGAATGGTTCGGCCGAACCTCTCTTCAGTTCGACCGAACTTGCCTTGATTCACAACAAATCCCCCCTTTCCCTTATCATTCAAGCCATGCACCATTTATTCAAAAACCAATGACTAACAACAGCTCACCAAACACCAAAAATGCCAAAAATTAAAGAAATGAAAAAAAAATGTAAAGGACAAGGGTTAGAGATCACCGGGTTACCTCCCGGAAAGCGCTCTTTTAACGTCACTAGCTTGACGTATTTTCACGGACCAGATCAAGTGATTTCTTGTAGATGTGTTGTGCAAACCGTCCCAATGTGGGCTCCTTCGAAATACTTTTTCACTCTATGACCGTTGACCTTGAAGAAATCACATTTGTCTTTGTTCCAAAGCTCCAATGAACCATAGGGCAACACTTTCTTTACCTCAAAGGGACCGCTCCACCGGGATTTGAGTTTTCCGGGAAAAAGCTTCAACTTTGAGTTGAAGAATAGGAATTTTTCACCTTCTTGAAAGTCCTTCTTTGTGATTTTTCGGCCATGATATTCCTTAGACTTGGCCTTGTAGATGCTTGCCGAATCATACGCATTCATGCGCAATTCCTCTAGCTCATGCAAGTCTAGGAGTCTCTTCTCTCCCGCACTCTTTATATCAAAGTTGATATGCTTGATGGCACTTAAGGCTTTGAATTCCATCTCTACCGGGAGGTAGCAACTCTTCCCATACACAAGCTTATAGGGTGTTGTTCCAATGGGAGTCTTGTAGGTCGTTCTATAAGCCCATAGGGCATCATCAAGCTTCAAAGCCCAATCCTTACGGTTCGATGCTACCGTTTTCTCAAGAATGAGTTTGATCTCGCGGTTAGAGACCTCCGCAAGACCACTTTTCATAGGATGGTAGGATAGGCCTCACCTTTGAATGACACCATATTTGAAGAGAAGGTTTGAGAAAGCACCCTTGAAATGAGACCCACCATCACTAATAATTGCCTTGGGCATCCCGAACCTAGGAAATATCACCTTCTTGAAGAGTTGGATGACCACTTTAGCATCGTTTGTAGGGGTGGCAATGGCCTCAATCCACTTGGACAAGTAATCAACCGCTAGAAGAATGTAGGTGTTCCCTTGCGAAGATATGAAAGGCCCCATGAAGTCAATAACCCATACATCAAAAATTTCAAGCTCAAGGATTGGATTTTGAGGCATTTCATCTCTCTTGGAGATGTTCCCAACTCGTTGACACCTATCACAAGTCTTCACAAAAACCCAAGCATCCTTGAAAAGAGAAGGCCACCATAGAAGAGATTGCAAAACCTTTGTCGTGGTTTTGGAGGCACCCATGTGACCACCACTAGGTGACGAATGACACATATGAAGAACACCTTGAATTTCATCATCCGTGACACACTTCCGCAAGAGATCATCAACACCTCGTTTCAATAGACACGGATCATCCCAAATATAGTGCTTGCAATCATGCCTTAACTTCCTCCGTTGTTGGGGGGTGAAGTCCGGAGGAATCGCCCCACAAACTAGAAAATTCACAATATCAGCATACCAAGGAGTGGCCTTGGTTTGAATAGCATAGAGGTGATCATCCGCAAAAGTCTCATCAATGGGGAGATCTTCACCACTTCCCTTCACTTCCAACCTAGACAAGTGATCCGCCACTAGATTCTCGGTTCCCTTCTTATCCCGGATCTCGATATCAAACTCTTGAAGGAGAAGGATCCAACGAATAAGTCTTGGCTTGGCGTCCTTCTTGGCAAGAAGGTACTTCAAGGCCGAATGGTCCGTGTAAATGACAATTTTGGAACCGAGGAGATAAGGACGGAACTTTTCCAAGGCATAGACAACCGCAAGAAGCTCTTTTTCCGTGGTGTCATAATTCGCTTGTGCGTCATCAAGAGTCTTTCTAGCATAAGCAATCGCATGAAGGGCCTTACCATCTCTTTGCCCAAGCACCGCCCCAATGGAAAAATCGCTAGCATCGCACATAATCTCAAATGGTAGCTCCCAATTGGGGGGTTGAATAATGGGTGCCGTGACAAGAGCTTGTTTGATCCTATTGAAAGACTCAAGGCACTCGTTAGTAAAAACAAAAGGGACATCCTTGACAAGAAAACTAGATATTGGTTTAGCAATTTTTGAGAAATCCTTGATAAACCGCCGGTAGAAACCGGCGTGACCAAGGAAACTACGAATCCCCTTGACATTGATTGGGGGAGGAAATTGCTCAATCACATCTACTTTGGCCTTGTCAACTTGGATTCCCTTACTTGAAATCACATGACCAAGGACAACGCCTTCCTCGACCATAAAATGGCATTTTTCCCAATTCAAAACAAGATTCACATCTTCACTTATTTTCAATACTTTTCCTAGATTGACTAGGTATGAATCATAGTCTTCTCCATAGACACTAAAGTCGTCCATGAAGACTTCCATGATTTTCTCAAGAAATTCCGAAAATATTTCCATCATGCATCGTTGGAAGGTTGCCGGAGCATTGCACAAACCAAACGGCATCCTTCGATATGCAAAGGTGCCAATTGGGCATGTGAATGTCGTCTTTTCTTGGTCACTTGGATGGATGGGGATTTGGAAGAATCCCTAATATCCATCCAAGAAACAAAAATACTTGTGCTTGGCAAGCCTTTCCAACATTTGATCAATGAATGGTAGAGGGAAGTGGTCTTTTCGGGTGGCGGTATTTAGTTTGCGATAATCTATACACATGCGCCAACCGGTCATAACCCTAGTGGGGATCAACTCATCATTATTTTTCTTAATAACGGTCATTCCCCCCTTTTTGGGCACTACTTGGACGGGGGAAACCCACTTACTATCCGAAATCGGATAGATGATTCTCGCATCCAATAGTTTTACCACTTCCTTCCACACCACTTCCCTCATGTTGGGATTCAATCTCCTTTGAGGCTCAATGGAAGGCTTATGACCTTCTTCAAGAACAATTCGATGCATGCAAAAATCCGGGCTAATCCCTTTCAAATCACCAATGTTATACCGAATGGCCTTTTTATATTTTCTCAAAACATTTTAGAGTTTGGAAAGCTCTTCATCATTGAGTTTAGCATTGACAATTACCGGACTCGCATCATCAAGGTAAGCATATTTTAGAGTAGAGGGGAGGGGTTTGAGTTCAAGCTTGCTTACCTCCTTGGTGGTCTCAACGGACACCAAGGGCTCTTCACAATCCATTGCTAAAAGCATCTCTTGAGTCTCCATGGTGTCATTGCATTCATTGGAATCATGCACAAGAACATACTCAAGAACATCGTTAGTAGAATGCATATGCATGCTCATAGACTCATTGACAATTTCATCAAGGATATCAATACTTTTACAATCATCCATATGGGAGGGGCATCTCATGATTTGGTTAAGTTGAAACTCAATTTTCTCATCCCCCACACTAAGGGATAGTCTACCACCTCTCACATCTATGATTGCCCCCCCGGTGGCAAGAAAAGGTCTTCCTAAGATGATTGGGACATTAGGGTCCTCCTCCATTTCTAAGACCACAAAATAAACGGGAATAAAGAACTTCCCAATCCTCATAGGCACATCCTCTACCTTTCCCAATGGAAGCTTCACCGAACGGTCGGCTAATTGGAGGGACACTTGGGTAGGCTTCAACTCTCCCACATTCAACCTTTGAAAAATAGAGAATGGCATTACACTCACACTTGCTCCTAAGTCACATAGGGATTTATCTATGACAAGTTCCCCAATTGCACATGGGATGGAAAAACTCCCGAGATCTTTCAATTTGGTGGGCAACTTGTTTTGGATAATGGCACTACAACTTTCGGGTAGGCTAATAGTCTCAACCACATCCACAACCCTCTTCTTGGTTAGAATCTCCTTCAAAAACTTGGCATAAGTAGGCATTTGCCTAAGGGCTTCGGCAAAAGGAATGTTCACATAGAGGTTCTTGAGGACTTCTTGGAATTTTGCAAATTAATCATCAAGGTTAGCTCCGGCAAAACGAGATGGGAAAGGCAATTTGGGCTTGTAAGGAGGGACCACTCTCTTTGGAACTTCAACAACCATTGGTTCACTCACCACAACCTCTTCCTCATATATGGTGGTATCAACAATAGGCTCACTCTCATCAATGGGCTCACTCTCTCCTTGAGTTGGACTCTTAGTAGTTGAATTCACAATGTTTTTCCCACTTCTTATCACAATAGCATTAGCTTGATGGGTCTCACCGGGGCTTACCCCTTGAGGAGGCAAAGAACCGGGAACTCTTGAAGCATTAGAGGATGACAATTGCGCAATTTGTGTTTCAAGCATTTTATTATGGGTGGTCATGGAATGAAACTTTTGGTTGACTTGAGTCATGAAAGTTTTCAACATTGTTTCAATATTTGACTCTTGAGGAGGTGGGGCATTGAGGAGTGGTCTTTGAAAACCGGGAGGAGGATTTTGAAAGCTTTGTGGTGGAGGTGGCTTTTGAAATTGAGAAGAAGAGGAGGATTGACCTTGGTAGCTCCCTTGACTTTGATAGCTTTGTGGTGGTGGTGGTCTTTGGAAGTTTGAAGGTTGGCCTTGATTTTGAAAATTTTGGCCATAGTTTTAATTCCTTGAACCCCCATAATAGCTTGAACTTCCACCCTCATAGTTGCCTTGATTTCGACCATTCCCATGGTTTTGAAATTGGTTTTGACCTTGGGTTTGATCATCCTTCCAACTAAACCTTGGGTTGTGCCTCCAACCGGGGTTATAGGTGTTGGAATAAGGATCAAACCGTTGGTTGTTTGCATTATTAAAAGCATTAACTTGTTCCATGGGTTGGTCGAAAGGATAGCAATATGAAGAGGGATGCTCAAATGAACCACAATAATCACAAGACAAAGCACAAGACATCACACTAGAAGTCTAGAAGGGGATTGGGGAGTAGAAGGACAAGAAGGGATAGAATTGGACCTTTGAAGTTGTGTAACGAGAGCATCAAACTTGGTGCTCAAAGAATGGATCGGCTCAAGGTCGTACCTTCCTCCTTTCTTGTCACATTCTCTTCTATCATCGTTCCAATCTTCACAATTTCGGACCACATCATCAATGATGTCAAAAACCTCTTCTAAGCTCTTCTTCATGATTGGCCCCCCGGCTCCCGCATCTAGGGCCGTCCTATAAGCCTTAGAAAGTCCGTGGTAGAAGCAATGAAGAAGCACTCCCATCTCTATGCCATGATGTGGGCATTGGCGAAGAAGCTCATTAAATCTTTCCCATGACTCTTGAAGGGTTTCATCGGTCCTTTCCTTGAATGTCATCATCTTGGACCGGTAGTCCGCGGTTTGTGCGGGGCTACTATATTTGTTGATGAATGCCTCCGTCACCTCATTCCAAGAGGTCAATGAGTTTGGCTTGAGGTCATCGAGCCACTTTCTTGCATTACCGATCAAGGAGAACTTGAAGAGTGCCATTCGAATGTATTCTTGGGTTACCCCATTGTGTTTCACCGTGGAGCAATAATCGACAAAAGTCTTTAGATGTTCCCTTGGGCTCTCAAGTCTTGACCCGGTAAATTGGCTCCTTTGAACCATCCCAATAAGTGCGGGCCGTAACTCAAAATCGGTAGCCTCCAAGGCCGGAAGTGAGATGGCAATTTTTGCCTCATAGGCCCCGGGGGCACCATAACTCCTCAAATCATGCGCCATATGAAATGTATCACTTGAACTACTCTTGAAAGATCGGAGACTTTCCGTCTCTCCGTCCGAATATTCTAGTTCTTCGTGCTCAAAAGGAAAAACGGATTCCTCTTGATGATCTATGTTGTTAGATGCTCGTTGCAAGCTTCGACGTCTAGCACGAAATGTCCGCTCAATTTCCGGATCTTGAGGAATGAGGGGAGATTGAAGGAAATAATGCCCTTGGTCCAAGTATGCATTCTATGTTAAGTCTAATAAATGCGGTTCAGTATTAATTAACAAGTTAATAATTCAGTAAGATCAAGTGAGCTGAATGCCTAGCTAGAGGCCGCTTCAGTTCAAGTGGAATTAATGATATTAATCCACAGCTTACTCTTGACTGAACCCGTAGGGTCACACAAATAGTACGTAAACGGATCAAGTATTTAATGGCATTAGATACTCCATCTATGGATATTCGGAATCGACGGATCTTGGTTTCAGTGGGAGCTGAGATCGTCACAGGCAAGAAATGAATACTCCGGAAACGATGATATTGCCGGAAACGGAAATATGGATCGTATCGGAAATATAAATATTATCCAAGTCGTAGATGTTGCCGGAAACGGAAACATGGTACGTATCGGAAAATATTATCGGAAATGGAAATATTGCCAGAATCGGAAATATTGCCGGAAACGGAAATATTGTCAGAATCGGAAATATTATCGGAATCGGAAAATAATTCCGGAAACGGAAATATTAAATATTTATTCGAAACGGAAATTGATTCCGGAATCGGAAATATTAAATATTGTTCGTATCGGAAATGAATTCCGGAACCGGGAATTTAATCGGAAGCGTATCGTACGAATTAGCATCGGACGAGGCCTGCCGGACGAAGGCCCAGCACGAAGTCGGGCCATCGCCCAGCAAGCCAAACGCGCGCCCAGCCAAGGCAGCGCCCAGGCCCACCGCAAGGCAGGCCCAGCGCGCGCCAAGGCCATGGCCTCGCTGCGTGGGCTGCTGCTCGCACGCACACGCATGGGCGGCCCTCGTGGCTGCCGTGTGTGTGTGAGTTTGTGTTCATGCATGATTCCTAAAACTATTAGAATTAGTATATGATTAAATTCCTATTCCTAAAAGGATAAATTAATTAATTAGAGTTCTTGTAGGATTCTAAGTTTAATTAATTCGTATCCTACTAGGATTCCAATTCCCTTTCCATAACTCTATAAATACGTGCCTAGGGTAACATATTTTCATAGATTAATTCAAGTATTCAAAGTGAGTTTTGAGAGAAAAATTCAGTCATATTTCTTACCTAAGAGTGCCGAAAATTATAGTACCTTAAGGGCGATTCTAGTTGGTCAATCTTAAGGCGGATCCGGACGTGCTGTGGACTATCTACGGAGGGACGACACTTGGAGTCCTAAAGACTTGTTCTTGTTCGGTTCGGGCGCAGCTAAGGAAGGCACGCAACAAAGAGTATGCATCTAAACTATGCTATATGATTATGTGTAAATAATATGTATTCCTGGCTAAATGGTTTTTCCGCATGATTTATGAATTGTCATATGTATCATAACCTAACAGTGGTATCACGAGCCCCTTATTATTTTCATAATCTAAATTGCATGAACATGGTTAAATATTACAAATTTGCAAGAATTAAGAGGGGTGATTAATTTTCGTAATTGTTAATTAATTGCAAATTGCGTTTATTTAATTATACGTACGCAGTTTTTCGGCAGTTTCTTCGTTACTCATCCAAATCGAGTGATTTTTGTGTCAATTCCGCATGTAAAAGGCATTCTAAAATTTTGACAAAAAATTTTTTTTTTTTGCCGAACCCAGAATTCTCAAATTCGAAGCCTAACTATGACTTTTCGAAGGTTTTAGTTTTTCGAATGCAAAATTTCGTAAATTTAAGATGTTAAATTAAATATTTGCGATTCTTGTTGATAAATCTTGAATTTTTTATTGACCTACTGTATATGTTTAACAAGTTTGAATGCCTAGCCTTGTTAATTATGCAATCTAATTTGTAATTATGATTAATTTGTTGAAAATTAGAATAATTTAGAATTAATTTGATTTTCATAATTAATTATAATTTAATTAGATACCTATGATTAAAAACCACCATAAAAATTGTAAATTAATGATAAATTTTAAATTTTTATGACCTAGACTTGAATCCATAATAATCGGAAATCAATTGGATAATAAATTTTCGATTTTTCGCCCTTAAATTATGAAATTAATATTATTTATTAATTTGTCATTAATTTTAAATATAAATTTTAATTTTTATGCAATTCGTTCATATAACTTGCACGCACAAAGCAATGGACGCTTCGTGTTACCCTTAAGGGGTGTTGTATAGTGCGGGCATGCGACGACGAGCAAGGGAGCTCGTCGCCCGTGCGGCACGAATGCAATGAGCAAGGGCATGGTGCACGAGCACAAGGCAGCAGCCCTGCCTTGTGTCGTGGGCCACGAGCTATGAACAAATGGGCATGGGCGAAAGGCAAGCCAAGGCAGTCGAGTGTGGGCAGCAAGCGAGCTGCGCCACGTCGCGCACTGCCTCGCGCAAGCGCGCGCAGCGAGCGCAAGCTCGCGTGCCACGAGCGCTGCGCCCAGCGATTGATCGCGCGCAATTGCTTGCGCGCACAGCGAGCGATGGCTCGCGCGCACAGCGAGCGATGGCTCGCGCGCACAGCGAGCAATGGCTCGCGCGCACAGCGAGCGATGGCTCGCGCGCACAGCGAGCGATGGCTCGCGCGCACAGCGAGCGCTGGCGAGCGCGCACAGCGAGCGATGGCTCGCGTGCGTCGAGCGCTGGCGCGCGCGCAGCGAGCACCATAGCGTGCGGTGGCTTGCGATGGAAGATGCAGCAGCTATGCGACGAGCGCATGGGCTGCGCGCACATGGCCAGCGATGGCTGTGTGCGTGCGGTCCATGGGCGTGCAATGCGTAGGGTGTTTGCGTTGCGATTAGATCGTTTTGAATGTTTAATTTGAAATTTTTCAGTTTACACAATTTTAATTAATTTTAAAATTAATAATTTAAATTATTTTCTTGGATTTTAATTTTGAATATTGTAATTATAATAAATTTTATTTATTTTAATTATTTTACTAAAATTAAAATCATGAATTAATTTAAATACGACTGAAATTAAATTAAACTTTTTGGATTCAATTATAAATTTATATGAGCTTTAAATTTTAATTAAATTTGTATGTTTCCGGTTAGACTTGAAATACATTTTTATGTTTAAAATTAGTAAAGCATATGAATTTATTGGTTTAAGTGGGAGCCCTTTTAGTCATAAAACTCTTGATTAGGTCTACAAATCCTTAAGGTTAAAACAACTTGATTAGAATTAATAAGGACTGAATAATTTGTAGATTATTGGTGCCCTTGATTAATTGCTGCAAATGTTTATGTGATGCATAATGTGTTTTACTAACCAGCTATGTGGGCCATTCATGATAATGAATGGGTGAATGGTATATATTGTATATGTACTGTTTTGCAGGTTATGAAGTGACTAGTATGGCCCAAATAGGATAGAAAATATGGTCTGCGTACCATTAATTTGAATGTAATTGGTCTAAAGTACCAAAGTTATTTTTCAATTCAAATATGGTCTGCGTACCATCAAATAGTTGTAATTAGTTATAGCTTATCCTATTTGAAGAAAATGGTGCCTCCCACGGAGATTTTCAAGACGGAATTTGAAGTCAAAGCTTCAAGATGAAGTCGGGCCACACTAGATCACATTTATCTTATGCATGTTTTAAGTTATTAATTGCTTTTAAATATGTCTTAAAATGCATGAGATCAAAAGCTTGATTATGTTGCATGAATAAGGATTTTAGTTCACTTAAAATCTAACCAACATAGTAAGAGCCTTAAGTTCCAAACTTAAAAATTGAGTTAAAAGGTGCCATGCCAAAATATACACTTGCTTGGATATCCTTTACATCAATCTAGTAATAGTTTTCGCTCAGCGAGGTGTTACTTATTGGTCCTAAAGGGGCAAGGTACACAAATAATTGTGAGTACATGTTAGTTTTGGTGAAACTCAACGATATAAGTAAGGAGTCCTTTTATGTCGTGGCAAAATCGATAGGTTTACCTAATAAGTTCTTAGACGTACCTATCAACCAAGAATAGTTTCTAGACTATTAGCAAAAGGCTTTTGCTTACCTAAGATGTTTTAGGATTAAGTCGACAAACTGTGCTTAGTTCTTCAATGATTTTAGGATCTTGGAATCATTTTATTCACACCTGCCGGAACACATAACTTGAATAAAATGCTTAATAAACATTGAATTATGCATGTATGCTAGATTTTAAGTTTATTAAGAGAAACTGTGAATGGTTATTTATTTGTTTATTCTTTTCAATTGTAGTTTTTAATATGGCAAACAACAATTCATTCAACATTCGATCAATTCTCGAAAAGGAGAAGTTGAACGGGAAAAACTTCCTTGACTGGCAAAGGAACTTGCAAATAGTTCTTATGCAGGAAGAAAAGGAGTATGTCCTAGATGAGGCGATGCCCGAAGCCGCAGGCGACGGGGTCACTCAGGCAGCCCTCAATCGTTGGATTGATGCCAACAAGGATGTGAAATGTCTAATGCTCGCCACCATGAGTGCGGATCTGCAGAAAACGTTCATCAACTCAGATGCTTTCACAATCATCAGTGAGTTGAAGAACATGTTCCAAGATCTGGCTCGAGTCGAAAGATTCGAGACTCATAGGCAAATTCTTGAGACCAAGCTTAAGAAAGGCGAGCCCGTAAGTCCACATGTTCTCAAAATGATTGGACTCATTGAGAATATGAGTCGGCTGGATCTGCAATTTTCTCAGGAAATGGCTATAGACACCATCCTCCATTCTCTTCATAGCGGGTATGATCAGTTCAAACTGAACTACAGTATGAATAGTCTGGACAAAACGCTCACTGAGCTTCACGGTATGCTGAAGACCGCTGAAAAGACGCTCAAAAGTGATAAGCAGGATGTGCTTATGGTGCGTGGGGGCAAGTTCAAGAAATCTGGAAAGAAGAGGAATGCTAAGAAAGGTGGCAACAAGGCCAGCCCAACTAAGCAAACTGGCACCAAATCTGTAAAGAGGAAGGTCAGTCAACCCACTTCTGAATCCGAATGCTTCTACTGCAAGAAGAAGGGGCATTGGAAGAGAGATTGCTTGAAGCTAAAGGAAGATCAGAAGAACGGAACAGTCGTTCCATCTTCAGGTATTTTCGTTATAGACTGTATACTTGCTAATTCAACTTCTTGGGTATTAGATACAGGTTGTGGCTCACACTTATGTTCCAATCCACAGGGACTAAGAAGAAGTAGAAAGTTAAGCAAGGGTGAAGTCGACCTACGAGTGGGAAATGGAGCACGGATTGCTGCATTAGCTGTAGGAACTTACTATTTGTCGTTGCCCTCCGGGCTAGTTTTGGAACTGGAAGATTGTTTCCATGTTCCAAGTCTTACTAAAAACATCATTTCAGTTTCTTGCTTAGATGCTAAGGGATTTTCCTTTTTAATAAAAGACAATAGTTGTTCGTTTTATTTTAAAGAGATGTTTTATGGATCTGCTAGATTAGTCAATGGACTTTATTTATTAGATCACGACAAACAAGTTTATAACATAAATACCAAAAAGGCCAAAAAGGATGATTCAGATCTCACCTATCTGTGGCATTGTCGATTAGGCCATATAAACTTGAAACGCTTAGAAAGACTTCAAAAGGAAGGAATTCTAGAACAATTTGACTTAGAGGATTATGGTAAATGCGAATCATGTTTACTTGGCAAAATGACAAAGCAACCTTTCTCTAAAGTTGGAGAAAGAGCAAATGAACTATTGGGTTTAATCCATACAGATGTATGTGGACCAATTGATCTTCATCCTATTCTTCCAGTATGTGTAGAATTTGCCGTTGAACATTGGTGGCCTTTGCGTGGAGTAACCTTCCTCTAGTTTCTCGTGTGTGTTCATACTTTCAGGAACTTGACTCAAACTGGTTTCCTATGTTTTTCGTGAGTACTGGCTCTTATACTAACTGATATTCCAGTAGGAACACGTAAAATAGAGGGGGGTGAATTGTATTTCACTACTACAAAAAAATGCTTTTAATAGCGCTTAATATTTCTTTTAACAGCGCTTCAAGAAGCGCTGTTGATGGCTCCGCTATTAAAGATAAAATATACTTTTAATAGCGCTTTCTAAAAGCGCTATAAAAAGTACTAGCAGGATAATTTAAATAGTTCTTTAATAGCACATTATAAGCGGTATAAAAGATGTGCTATTAAATGTTTTGCCGCCAACGTTATTATTTTCTAATAGCGGATGTATATGAAGCGCTATTAAAGTGATTTTTTTTTTTTTTTTTACAATTTCGCTAGCTGCAATATATTTTATTTTATACCACGAAATAACTACACATATTCAAAATAAAACCTTATATTAAAGAGTATAGTATATAGTTAAATATTATTAAGCCTCAATAAAAAGAATATTGCAATTATCACTCTAATAATACTGATTACATATATTTGTTCTCGATATTATTACAAACACTAAACAACTCAAAACATTAATTAATAGAGTTGTATATTTGGCGCATAGTGTCGATGTCAAGACCCTTTAGCTTCACCACGAACTCAACGTGTCCTTTGAGTGTGCAACTCACCAAGCCTACATTCATCGTATAAGTGTAAGAAGCATGTCATTTATATGCATTCCCAAGTATGAAAAACAAGGCAACAGGGGGAAAGTAAATTGGTGTTCAGATTATCAATACCTTGCAACTTCAGCACGTCTCTTGGCTTCCTCAACTATCTCGGAGAGTTCCCTGTAGCTGTTCCAAGTAATAAGCAGTAAGTCAGTAAGCCAAGCTACAGAATTAAATACAAGAAAAGTCAGTTAATACACACATAGTTGAATCAGGAAAAATATTCTAGTCCAGAATAATTTTGCTACATTTACATACCACAATACGAATTGTGATGGAGCCTGCATAGATCTGCATTAGAAAGGAAAATAACAAAAACAGCAGGTAAGACAATAATGCTCAGGAAACAAGGAAAAGAAGAGAGAAAGAAAAGAAAGCGGTAAAAGAAAACCACGGTGTAATTTTTCATCCTCTGGAAAATAGCCCTACTGGTTAGCACAACACTGATGATAACACTGAGACCAGGTTCAGTAAGAACAATGCTAGAAGCACTTCTTGCAGCATATGTTGCATCATCAACTGCAATACTAATATCTGCGTCATTGACACCATCACCGGTCATACCAACAATGTGCTCTTCTCTTGCCACTTCTTAAGGATTTCATATTTATGCTCTGCACAAAAAAAATAGCAGTAAGGCTAAGATTTAGAAAATCAAAGGATACTGTAAGTCTGTAATCCCCTTTTTCAACATTTGACATGAAGAAATTTCTCACCTGGGAAAACTCCAGCAAAAACCATCAGCTTTCTCAATCAACTCATCGATAGGAAGGCTGGCCATGGATGAATATTTGTTATTTCCAAGAAAAGCAGAAGATGGGTACATGTTTGTTCCCATACCAAGTCTGGTTAAAGAATATGTGTAGCCTGGTTACCTTCATGGTTACCTTCATGAATATTTGGCATGTCATGTGCCATGATATAACAAGATCAGATAACCAATTGAGGTTGGCATGAGTGATTAAGGGTCTCTTGCTCCTTAACCAAGGTCTCGGGTTCGAGCCTTGGGAATGGAAAAAATCTCAACTGGGAGGGATGCTGCCCATCGAGGTACCCATGCAAACTCTCACGAAAGATTAGTCCACTCGCCGAAGGCGGTGGGAACTCCTCGTAGTAGAACCAAAAAAAAAAAATCAGATTAGCATAAAAAATACCAACTACCACTACTACAAAAGCTTTAATAACCAACCCAAGATTTCACTACATTCCAAACTTAACCGCAATTAATAGAACTTTAAGTAAATTAGTTACCTGCAGTACTCACGCATCCGACACTCCACTTCCCACTTTTCTAGTAGTCCAAAGTCAAAACCACCACTTCTCAAAAACCGTAACTTCCATATTGTTCTATTCCTATTCACTCACGAAACTGCTCTAAAATTTTACAGTGGTGGGATTAATGCTCAGTGTAATCACATGGATTATGTACTTCGTTCTTCAGTGAGTACACCTCGCCACTTACCTAATAACTAATCTATACAAACTTATAATTAAGCTGAAACTGTACCCATTTGAAGATATTCTGAACTTAAAAAAAATAAGTAATGTTGAAAGCTCAAATAATAGTTGGCTAGCCACTGTTCTCAATTTCTAATGAAGATGACCTTACAAAAAAAAGTACCTTGTCTATCTTCGTATCATATTCTATTATTCTAAACTACATATGTGTTCGGATATCTTTACTATATAAGCTCATCAAATAAAAAATGTGTGTCATTTATGTTGGATTTTAAGCAGCGGTAGGAAATTCATACACCCAACATTTGAACCAAAAGCCTAGCCATTTCACTAGCATCCTTGTTACATGTGATTCAAGTAGTAAAGAGTCATAGAGGTATTCTGGTTTTGTATTGTCACAATTCACAAAGCGCATAAAGAATTAATCACCACGTGTTCTGCCTAAGTATCAATATTGGTCACAGAAAGTAACAGGTGTTTCAAAATAAAAAAAAATATATTAATTTGGTTTCTCATCGGTCTTCTTTGTAGGGAATATTTTTTATATTACAATTGGTGGCATTATATTAGTTGCCTACATTTGTTTGTGAGGCTTCTAAGAGGCACCTAATGAATTTCTTAAAGCTCTTCTTGCGTTATTGGCATAAGCACAAGGAGTAATTATAGTTTAGAGCTACCTCTTGTTGCTGTAGCTCCTCCAGTTGGCAACAAAAGCTTTCGGTTATTGTTTTTCGAATGATTCTAACTTTAATTTGCTAAATTTTGTAGGAAGCTCTTAAAGGTGTTTCAACTACTTTGAGAAAAAAACTAACTTCTATTGATCAAAAATAAAATTATGTTGGAGCATTGAAAGTTATCATTTAACATTTACTTGTCGTGTAAAGCTAACAACCAGTATAGGGCTGTAGAGGAACAACCACTAGTAGAAAAAATCCTTATTGCAGCGGGCTTTTAGACCCCTGTTACAGCGTACATCGTATGCTGCAACTGGGGGCCTGCAACAAGTCTGAACTTGTTGCAGCGTACAATATTCGCTGCGAAAAATGCTTTTTTGCAGCGTACATATGCATGTACGCTGCAAAAAGTGCCAAAAATTTGGCAAAATTCTTGACTTGTTACAGCGTACAAATTGTTGCACGCTGCAAAAAACCCTACCTGTTGCAAGGTACATCTATTTGTACGCTGCAACAAGTCAAGAATTTTGCCAAATTTTTGGCACTTGTTGCAGCGTACATATATATATATGTACGCTGCAATAAAGCACTTTTGGCGGGAAAATTTTGGTTTTGTTTAGGGATACCTAGAGTGCCTTGCACCAAATATAGATCGAAACCTGTCACAACATTAATAGAATATCGCAACCTGTATAACAAATATAAAAACAATAACTGTGTTTTGTATATATCTCAAAACCAAAGTGCTCGTACCATATACATTTAAATAAATATATGTACGTTCCAATTTCAACGTACGCATATATTTTAACATAAAAGATTGTTCTATAACATCTAAACCAACTCGATCAAACGCGCTCAGGTCAATAATAAATACTTGCTGGTACAAAACTTCGCCCATTGCTCACGAACCACGTCAATTCCCTCACTAGCATAAGGCGCAGTCCTCGGAGTATAAACCTTTACAAAAACAAAAATTTGATGGGAGCATTAGATCGATTAAATG
Organism: Spinacia oleracea; assembly: GCF_020520425.1. Taxonomy (NCBI): domain Eukaryota; kingdom Viridiplantae; phylum Streptophyta; class Magnoliopsida; order Caryophyllales; family Amaranthaceae; genus Spinacia; species Spinacia oleracea. Next base: position 123,338,036 of record NC_079490.1, read on the forward strand.
CAAATAAAATGTCACATTTTAACATTCAAGCAACTAATTAAAATGTACTAATAGTCTAGAATACGAATCAATTAAGAGTAAGAAAAATTAATTAATTACCTATAACGACTTATAACGACCCAAAGTTGGGAGCGGAAATGTCATTTTAGCTCTAAATATGACCTATAACGACCCAACGAGCCTTAAATGTGCATAAATAGGTTCGAATGAGTTTTCAAAAGTTAAAACTATGCATATTAGTCATGTAATAAGAATCAAATGTATCCCTAGGTTCTTTAGTTCAAAGTTGAGAGCGGAAATGTCATTTTAGCTCTAAATATAACCTATAACGACCCAAAGAGCCTTAAATGTGCATAAATAGGTTCGAATGAGTTTTAGAAAGTTAAAACTATGCATATTAGTCATGTATAAGAATCAAATGAGTCCTTAGGTCATTTAGTTCAAAGTTGGGAGCGGAAATGTCATTTTAGCCTAAATATGACCTATAACGACCCAATGAGCCTTGAATGTGCATAAATAGATTCGAATGAGTTTTAGAAAGTTAAAACTATGCATATTAGTCATGTAATAAGAATCAAATGTATCCTTAGGTTCTTTAGTTCAAAGTTGGGAGCGGAAATGTCATTTTAGCTCTAAATATGACCTATAACGATCCAGTGAGCCTTAAATGTGCATAAATAGATTGGAATGAGTTTTAGAGAGTTAAAACTATACATATTAATCATGTAATAAGAATCATTCGAGTCCTTGGGTTCTTTAATTCAAAATTGAGAGTGAAAATGTAATTTTAGCTCTAAATATGACCTATAACAACCTAGTGAGCCTTAAAGTTGCATAAATAGATTCGAATGAGTTTTAGAAAGTTAAAACTATGCATATTAATCATGTAATAAGAATCAAATGAGTCCTAAGGTTCTTTAGTTCAAAGTTGGGAGCGGAAATGTCATTTTAGCCTAAATATGACCTATAACGACCCAATGAGCCTTGAATGTGCATAAATAGATTCGAATGAGTTTTAGAAAGTTAAAACTATGCATATTAGTCATGTAATAAGAATCAAATGTATCCTTAGGTTCTTTAGTTCAAACTATGCATATTAGTCATGTTATAAGAATCAAATGAGCCTGATGGAGATTCAATGAAGTCTGGTGTGGGGGCAGGAATTGGATTCAGGCCAGCAAGAGAACCAGTGGGGGTGCTCATCTTAAATATCTCAACTCCATTCAGAAATGAGTTATAGTAATTGGGTTTGGGAGTACCACTAATCTGGATGCAGTGCAAGCCATAGATTCTGCTGAGGTTCTTTACTATCGGGAAGAAGCAATGGATAATATTTGGGAGTACCACTAAAAGGAATGGATAATATTTCCAATGTAGGACCATTTTGATTATAATTAGTTTGATAGGAACAAAAAGGAAAGCGCGTAAACTAAACTGCAATACAGAAATTACTGAGCACTGCATTTTACTTTTAAGAGTAAATCAGAGTTTATGTTAGGAAATGAAACACAATTGGGTATACCTTCTGGAAACTCTTGTCGAAACATCTATGAATTGATTTTTCTTTGCCAGAAGGCTTGCTGTAGGTTGTAACAGTCTTGAGCTGACTAGAAAGTTTAGCTGGGATGTGGGCTTCAATTTCAACTTCAGCACTTGTGACCCTGATTTTTCGTTGCATATCAGGGAAAAAGAAAACCAGTCAACTATTTGTCACTTTAGAAATCACCAACAACTAGACAATGTGTGGCTTAATCAATGGCTCATGCATACTGTTAACTTTTGATTCAAGTACCTGCTCAGCTTTATAAGTACGTTGTACAATCCTAAAAGCAGAAACTGTACAGAACAAAGCAAAAGAAGTGCATAGAAAAACTATGATCATACCTTTTTTGACCTGACCAATTGAGGAAACTTCAGACACTACACTGTCATTGCCAATAGAATATGCACTGTAAGGTCTAGACCTTGGGGAAGAAGTTACACTGTCCGTGAAGTCATCTGTTTCCGTATCCAACTTGGCTACCAAAGCTGACAATTGGTAACAATTCAGACACTTATAAAGGATACATGGTGAATACTACCTGAATTTGTGAATGTTCAAGAAGTAGCATTGACATAAATTTCCCTTTTCACCAAAATAAATAAAGGAACTTCTTTGCACAAATAAAACCATATACCAGATTACCAGCATAGCAAATTCAGAACGAAAAATAGTAGAAAACATCTTACAAAATGAGGCATGATGCATTTTACCTATACATATGTTAATCATGTATTCCTGTAAGGTCAACGACACTTTTGGTCATGCAGTTTAATGGAACATGACCGGCTTCATATCCTTAAACTATAAATATTTACCAAGTTATAGTTCATGAGAAATCAACGAAGACTCCTTGATCTTATAAATAAGAAGCTTATTTATTCTGAATCTTTTTGAATCATTATTTCCTACATTACCATATGCTCAACGAAATAACTTCTAGGACCACAAGTTTTGACCACAAAAATAACAGATTCCAGGATGATAAATGATGTCAATAACACATACTGTTTGCAAAGATGAACCAATTATTTTTTGTTCTTACCTAGAAATATAGGTTACTCCGGTCAGTCCAATATGGTGAATTGTGTCAAGGGTGACGTTTCCAGATGCCTGTTAGTCCAGGAAAGGAAAGTAACAGTCACCAGGGATCGAACCTAAGTTATCATCGTGAAATTCAAAAGTTGCAGCCACTGGACCGCCTAGTTATTTGGTAATAGTACTCCGCCTTCAGCTGATTTTATCTACTAATCTTATAACTATGACAGAGATGCACTTGAAGGGGGTATAATATTTACCTTAGCCCATCGGCGCTATAATCCATCCTTGTTGATGAGTGGCCCGACACATCATAATCTACTCTTGAACCGACATTGTCATATAGCCATGCTTTTATATTTCCTTCCGTTGCAGTCGAGAAATTGAGCTGAAACGAGATGCAACTTTCAGTTTTTACGAAGTAAATCAAGCAGTAGAAAATACACTTATTAATCTATGGCTGAAACCACAAAATACAGTAAAACATATAAGACGTTCTACTTGCCAGTTCCTACAAAAGAAGATCCAATAAAATACAGTGTAACTTCTACAAAAATAACCACTCTGCCCATTCTAATTACGGACCAAAGCTAAGATATTGAAGGTAGCATTTGAGTAAACTCAATGATAAAAACAGAACCTTACCTGAATACTTTCCTTGTGATGTGGACATACGGAATATACTGGTGGTTCATGACCCTCAAATGTATACTGCTTGGCCCCAGTGACAGCATCACAAACCTAAACACATTCAAGGTCTAAGAATCCATTCCAAATAGAGTGAGATTGATAAAATAAAAAAGCATAAAAACCTTAATAAGCCCGTCGTCTCCACATGTAACAATAGACAATTATTTGTTAGGATAAGAGAAGGCAAGATCATTAACACTGCCAACATGATCCTCATTCTGTATAGACATAAAATCACTTCATTGTCAATGTGTAAAAGCTTTGAATTCAAGAAAGTAACAGACTTAATTCTATTAGCTGGTAATAACACAAACCCCAGACAATAAATTGTAAGTGTCACGTACTATAGACCAATAAATTGAAGCAATATATCTTTTCCATACGCTCTATGATTTACAATTTGGATTTACTGCACCATCCAAGTTTGCAAAGAATTCTCCATCAGTTTGCAAAAGAGGCAGAAAAGTGCCCATGTGATGAGGGGAGAGAGCAAGCAAAAACACCATCCAAAAAAGGAATACTTCAAAGTGCTTCACTTATTTGTAAACGGACATAGTAGTAGTAAGAAAAAAAATACAAGTTCCTAAATCACTCAAAGAGATTATATTCTCATTCAAGAACTTTACATATAAAATATGTATGAGAGTTAAGAAAAAGAGTGAGATAAAGATTTTTCAGTTTCTTGACCCTTAAGAAACAGAGATTAAATTCGATCATCGCTAACCAATTATCAAAAAATTCATACTCAATTTATGGTCGAAAATTACTTAGATAGGAATGGTACCTTCTTTTTTAAAGCTCGGATCTTTTTGTCAATATCTACACCTGCATTGGCCGTATCTGATCCCACAGTAGAATTCAGTGAAGATTTACCAGTAGCACTGTTAGAAAGAGCTAGCTGGCTAATCTGAGAAGTAGCAGACTCCAGAGATTGCTTTAAATTTGGATCTTTAACATCTGTCTCCTCCATATCCTCATCAGCTGAATATTCTGAGTTCTTAGCTCTATCAACGACAGCCTACCAAAGCCGAATTAACTAATAAATCTTCTGTTAAAAACTTAAAACATATATACAAATGGGGGGGAAGGGGATTATACTATTTTGAGATTAAGGCTATCACGAATGATTTATTTTCAGGGATGAAGAAGATATGCTGACCTAAAAATTATACTCACAAGCCAGAATGATTATCACCCGGAATCTACACTACAACAAACTAATAACCGACCTTACATATCATATGGAAAAATGGTAGCTGCAAAGAGATCATTGACTTCTTGGACTCTACGGAGATCTCACAGCTTTATGAGAATAATTGGGTACGACCTCTAAGAATAGTACTTTCATGAAAAAAAATTGTTACACTTTCAAATTGGGATGTCTTTTAAGCAAAAAGCTTGTGATGTGGAACAGAGATGAAGGCCAAAATATAATCATAACGGGAAGACCGAAACTCGTCATCAAAACATGATTTGGAATAAAGCAAGGGAAGTTAAGCCAAACCAGTGAGTCAGTGACAACAACTGTACACTACCTCACTAAGTCTATATACAGGGAAATCTAGCAGAGGATGCACATAGCAAATAGTTGCATTGTTACATTGATTTATTTTGTCAGTGTCTCTCACATACTCCTACCATGTTAGGCCTAGCTACAGTGACTGGACAAACGAATTGAACAAACAAATTAAACAAACCCTAAAGACAAATTGAACAAACCCTAAAAACGAATTGAACAAACGAATTGAACCCTAAAAACGAATTGGAAAAACGAATTGAAAAAACGAATTGAACAAACCCTAAAAAAGAATTGAACAAACGCACAGAACCCTAAAAACGAATTGAACAAACCCTAATTCTTAAAACGAAAATCAGGTAAACGAATTGAGCAACCTAAAAGAGGGGACAGGGAAGATTACTAGCCGCGGCAAAGAGGTTGACGGAAAATAGGACGCGAGCAACTTTCTTTCTTGAAACCACCGGCGCGAGCAAGCTAAGTTTTTCCTTGGAACCAACGGCCGAGCAAGCTAATAGGTGGCCTCTGGCGAGGAGGCCAGAACCACCGACGAAGAAGCTAGATTGACGATGAAGGGAAAGGGGTTTTTTTCGAGGGGATGACGCAGGGAAAGTTAAGGGAGAAGAAGGGAGTTGAGCGCGTCAGATGCTTAATTTGTTTTGAATTAGTTTCAACGAATATTGCAGCGAAATTTTTTTTTACCCGGGTTATTGCAGGGGGCTTTAACAAGTACGCTGCAACAAAAACGAGCTATTGTAGGGGGCTTTTAAAATGTACGCTGCAACAAACTTTTTTGCAGGGAACAATTAAATTGTACGCTGCAATAACCCTTTAAAGGGTTTGACCCGCGTTGACCGACTGGTTGTTGAAGCGTATTAACACATGTACGCTACAACAAGGGGGATGCAACAGGGGTTTTTTCTACTAGTGAACGAACATAATGTTTAAATTATCAAGGGGCTCATGCATCTTCTTAAAGGTTGTGTGCTTATACGAAGTACATGTGAGCGAGTTGCAGATCAGTAAGAAAAATCAGCTGTGATAAAAAAAAAATATACTTCAGTCAAGAGCAATTCAGGAAGAACAAATTTCGTTCCACAAATATCAGAATTCTTCGGCAAATAAAAGTTTTGATTAATAAAAACTAGGACACAAACGCTTTTTGTGAAAACTCATTAAAACGTTTTTAGGAAATACAAGACTCTTGGAATGTTTGTGTAATTTTATCAGAAAATGTACAGCCTTTTATAGATATTAGTCATTAATTAGGGTTTGTTCCCCTCAAATCTCAACTGCCAACAATTAGACTCCTTGGTCTCCACATTCCTTGTGTCTTTAGGAACAAGGGAAAACCACTTCCCACGTAACTCCACAATTGCTCGACGTGGCTTAGACCAACTCAAACAGTCAAAGAGTTTCTCTAAAACAGGTTTATTAATTTACAAAATCTTAGGAGAAATTTTAGAAAATCTAAAAAGTTTTACTTGGGAAATAGGATTAAGAAAAAATTTGATTTTATTTAAAACGTAAAACTTATACTTATTTATGTAAATAATTTCCATAAAATTTGCTGCTAGATATTTTCACTACTACATTTCTTATCAGATGCAACGCCTAAAATCCCGTTGCATTAGGCATCAAAATCCGTCGCATTAGACCTAATGCGACGACAAACGACCCTTGCATCCGATGGCGTTGCATTAGGCCTAATGCGACGATCAGTGACCTAATGCAACGGGAAATTAATACCGTCGCATTAGATAAACATCTAATGCGACGATCCTTGGATGGGGTGTCGCATTAGTTCTTTAGCTAATGCGACGGTTATTTTAGCTAATGCGACGGTTATTATAGCTAATGCGACGGTCATTGGATGGGGTGTCGCATTAGTTCTTTAGCTAATGCGACGGTTATTTTAGCTAATGCGACGGTTATTTTAGCTAATGCGACATATATCTACGATGGCTTAAAGGAATAATGCAACGCGTTTTAGCCTAATGCAACGGTAATATATTGTCAAAATAAATCTGTTGAGCACCTAATGCAACGGGTCATATATTCATAATAATAATAATAATAATAATAATAATAATAATAATAATAAAGTAATAATTAAAATTAGTATTCTAGATTAAGAAAGGATGTCAATAATACAAAATTTTCATTGACTTAAAGAGTAATATTACAATATTAGTGCCCATAGGACACATGCATTACAAAATAGTCGTTCACTAATTAATTTAGTGTTTTTGACGACAAAAATGCATAAAAAAATCCACGTAAACAAATTCAACATTACTAGAAATCACAAAATGACTCAAAAACAAACAAGAGCCTCCACAGTGTCATTGCTAGATCTACATTTCTTCTCCATTTAGCTCACCATGCTCCTGCAAGTTTAAATCACGAATGGGCACAAGTTAGAGATGGTGTACTAGCTAAAACACGATAAATTAAATAATTTCACAAGTTAGATATAGTGCACTAGATCTACATTTCTTCTCCATTTAGCTCACCATGCTCCTGCATGTGATGGCGTAATTAGCTAGCAAAGTGACAACTAAATCCAGACCGTGGTACTGTAAATGTTAAAGGTCTGTCAAGTATTAACACAACAATGTTAAATGTTTGCAGAAACCTTTCAGTAAACAACTTCACTGCTTCAGTTCCTAAACTTCTGTTAGAAAAATCTGCTGCAGGATCACTCTCTTTAAGGTACTTGTATCAACAAATATTCAAGATCCTATACTTTTCTGTCTTTGACAATTCACCTTCTCGAAAACATTTTGTCTGACTTTCTTATGTTTCCGAGTAAAGCATGCAAAACAATTCAGATCTATGTTCGAGCAACTCCTGTACTTCGAAGAAGAAGAAGAAGAAGAAAAGCAAAACACTTGTTTCTCACATAGCTGCATTTTCAGCTGTACTGGTTCTAATTGTAGCAGTTTTCATCATTTTTTGTATAACAAGCATGGCATGGAAGCTTCCAAAGAGAGCTGGGGAAAGGCGGATTTGGAGTAGTTTACTATGGTTGCTTAAAAGATGGCAGGGAAGTGGCTGTCAAATTGTTGTCTGGAACTGTGGAGGCTTCTGAACAATTCACTACAGAGGTTTGATCAGATATAGTTGGAATTCAAATGTTTATGGTTATTACTTTATATTTTATTTTGAATAATAGGTTGAACAATTAATCTCTTTTGCTAAAGTAAAGTCTGGGAGTATAAAGCTATAAAGTTGGATTATGATGGCTATGTTTCATCATTAATACTAACGATAATGATGATAGAAACACCTAACAACCACAACTTTCAGAATTTTTTTATCAATCAACAGATTTTTTATCAGCAATCAGCTTTCAGCATTTTTAATCAGTCAACCAACTCCCTTCTCGTAGTTGAAATTCCTATCAGTAACATCAAACAGCGATGTAGTGAATTCAGATGACAAGCGCAGAAAACATTTATGCCCCTGGACATTAGTGTGGTCACAACCAAAAATACCAATATATCAACATAGTACCTGAGTCCCTAAAAACTATTCTAACTCATGACAGCACTAACTCAGTAACTCTAAGAAATACAACAATTTACTTTCACAACTTGGTACACACTCTTGTAGACACCAGGCACATAAACAGATATTGCTCAAGTCTCAAGGAAAAAAAAAAGGAAATCAGACATAGAGATCAGCAGTATTGACGACTATAGAAAGATACAAGGATCACAAATAGGCAAACCTTAAATATAATTCATGAAATTGGGCCAGAAACTTAATCAAACCTTACAGCATGTGAATAGGAAATTCAAACCTTACCGCATGTGAAAATTTTCACGGTCTCTTACTTCCATATCAGCATGGTAATGATCAGCTTTTATTCCCTTCACGTAATCCTTTTGCAACCTACTTACCAGATTATGAATTGAGATTTGTCAGAAACCAAAGAGGCTGTCAATAGCAGTATACTAGATTACTAGCTATTGTTGAAAAGTAAGCAAATCAGACAACGGTTCAGGACCCAACCTTTTTTGTTTCTATCATCAGCAAAATCGCTTCATGCCCCTGATGTTCCCGTTCTCGTTCCCGTTCCCGTTGACATCATCATAATCATCACCATCACCAAAATCCGTTTCTAAGGGCTTGTTTGGTTGACATGGGAATTTAATTCCTATAGGAAGTTGTAATTCAAGGGAAATTACTTCCCTTGTTAAATTCATGGGAATTTCCTTAATTTGTTTGGTTAACAAGGGGAAGCTAGGTAATTAACTTCCCATGTTTTATAGGAATTCCAACTTCCCATGAATCCCAACTTCCTCCATTTTTACTTTTCTATGTCAACCAAACAACTACACTATCTATAAATTCCCATGAATTTCTACTTCCCCCATTTTTAATTGTCAACCAAACAACCCCTAAGTTTTCAGAATCATGAACCAGTAAATATGCAATTAACCTACTGTAATAAAAAAAAGTGTTTCACACTAACTAAAATCCTATTGTCCTTCTGAAGGATTCCTTCACATTTACAAGCAGTCAAGCAATACTCAACCTACTGAAATCAGTTTCTAATGTGAATGACTCCTTCACATTAACAAGCAGTCAAGCAATACTCCAGTACAACACCAATTCATCATCATATGGAGCAACTCCAGACTCAAATACTCCACAATAACTATACTACCAAATTACCAATTAAGGACTTTAGAGACTGGTCATAGATTCAGAGTACCAAACGGTCCAGACATTCAGAGTATCAGAAATTTAGAGTGTTGTTATGCCTAGTGAAATCAGACATACAGAGTGGTCACAAATTAAAAACAATTATCACACACATTCACATGCAGCTCACAAATTCAAAAAATGTAACTCATCACACGCAAATTAAGCCAACACTCAGCAAGAAGCATGTTCCCTGATTAAATTAAAAGAACGAATTCGGGCAACTTTAATTGACAAATTTGGGCAAAAACGAATTTGGGCAAGAAGCAGGTTAATAATGAATTAAAAGTATGCAAATTAAATACATAAATAAAATTAAAAGTTCAAAAATCAAATAATCAAATAAAATAAAAGTAGAAGTACGAAGTACGAAGAAAAAATGGCGAAAAAATTGCGAAAGAGAGTTGTGTGTGTTTTATGATATTTCTAGCCTTTTACACTACCTATTATGCTGCTACAAGAACCTTCCTCCTAAACTGCTAGCCTTTGTAACTGCTACCCACAGAAGACTCTGAAGATATTCTTTTTAGAGAAAGAGACACCAAGCAGTGTTGAACTCTTTGTAAACATTCAGATAAAAAGTAGCAATCGTAAAATGAGTGTTATTGGCTTTCAGTTCCACTTGCACACACTAAGTGGAGATCAGTACCACAGACCCAAACTTACTCAATGTTTTCCTGGTTTGAAGTCAAGCCCTTAGAACAATGCAGATAAATCTTATTTTTGGAATAGAAAATTAATTTCAGACCCTAGACACCTAAGGTTGAAGCTGGCCGATCATCCCAATTACCAGTGACCCATCTATAAGTTCTTCCATAAAATATTTCCTTAATTTCCCATTCTGAGCTCTAAAACCCTGATGCAACTGATTCTTCACTATATAGTCTACAATCTATAGAATTTGGGATCCACAAAGTACAGCAAATTACCACGAAATTCACAGGGAGGGGAAACAAATTTCACAAAAGCAATTACGAAATTAGATGAATTTTAAAGGCAAATACTTCAAAAATTACCACAAATTTCGTCCAAAGACTAAGTTAATGTTCAGAAACTCTTCATCCTTTTTTTTTCTCTGGTGAAAAAAGGGTATGAAGTTCTTACAAGACAGTGGAATTAAAGTCACTGCAAACTGAGATAGAATTCCATACAATGTTGGGGGGGGGCAGGGGTCAATGGGCAATAGTCCTAGACTCCTAATTACTCACATTTTTCCATAAGTCAAGGCTTCTACATTCCTTTGCTGGAGCATGAGAAACTTTGTTATTATGTTCCATTCTTTATTTAGTAACACCCAAATCCAACAACTACTGAAGATTTTTCATTACATATAGTAAAATTCATGAAATCGTGATATTCCAAGCACTTCAACACCATCAAAAATCAAATAAACAAACATAATTACATCAAAATTACGATTATCAAAAATTAATTTCTTCAATTATCGTAAAACAAAGCCCAGAAATTCAAACCCCCTACCCTAAAAAAACTTCATCTGATTAAGAAACCCTAGAAAATCATAGTTAAAACATTAAGAAACCAAAAATTTACCAGGAAAGTAGCGACTGGTTTAAGTAGAATGTATCCTCGTAAGTTGTTTGATTATCCTCCTAAGTTGCCCCAATTCAACCCTGTGACTCGATTCAGCGACGTGAGAGAATTTTCGCAGCCAATGGCTAGACCTTGCAAGAAATTCAATTTGCTCGGACCAAATGGTGAATTGCAGATCAAATCCTTAGACCTTTCGAAACCCTAACTTACTTTGTAAACGCTCTCAGTCTCTCTCCTCTCTATTTCTTCGGTGGAAGAACAAGGAAATGGTTTGTGTTTTTTCCATTTTTTTTTTTTTTACTTTTTTTGGATTTTTTTTGGGAAAATTCAAGTGCGCGTGTTTTGAAATTTTTGGAAATAATAGGAGGGAAATAAATTAAAAGACTACCGGCTGAAACTATTCAATACATAAGCGTTGCATTAGCCTAACAAAGCGTTACATTAGACAACCTAATGCAACGGTTTGTCATAACCGTTACATTAGCCCAACTTTCTGATCTGTTATAGAGAAAGTCGTCGCATTAGCCCTATCTAATGCAACGGTTCTATATGAGGTGTCGCAATATCCTTTTTTAAACCGTCGCATCTGATTAGAAATGTAGTAGTGGAATTTGATAAATATTCCAGTAAAAAATAAGTTCCCCGGGTTCCATAATATACCATTAGCAATATTAATATTTTACACAAATTCTAAGTACAGTAAGCTACCTAGACTTTATGTCTTCCCTTTTCTGGAGCTTGCAACTCAAAAGCTTCAGTTGTTCCTACTCCGGAACTGGTGAGTTCCTCGTTTAGTATAGACGAACTCATAACTCAAGAACTTCACCATTCTTTGTCACATATGGATATCTTTCGGATGTAATTGTTCCTCTGGTTTGTATCAGCTTGGTTGATCCCAGCATTGCTATTTCCAACTCAGGAACTCCAACAACTATCCTTAGTTCCTCTTAGGAACTTGATCACTTTACTGTAACCATTAATCAACAACATTAGGAAGTTTGCTTTTTCTCATCAACCAAAACTAGGGTCAACAAGGGTCTTATTAGATTTGTCTCAATAAATTATTTTAAATATCAACTTTTTATAATTTTTTCTTATCCATAATGGAAGATATTGATTTTTGAAATCATGCATTAGCAAACGTGCTTAAATCAGACCAGACCACACCAGCAAAATGAAAAGTCAGACTAGACCAGACGAAGAGAACAGAGCCTAACTCACCTTTTTCATGTCATGTTAGTCCAGTTCTAGTTTTCATCCAGGGAACTTCATGTTAGACCAAGTCGCGTGCAAATCCCAACTTTTCAAAAGGAAAATAAATATATATTTTTTTTACCACAAACTTTTCAGAAATGCCGATCTACGATAATATATCGTGTGGCGGCCCAAAATAGGAAAGTTATCCGCACTAGTTCTGTTCTCTTAGTTACCCTTATTGATGTTATTAGTTTTCTTTATTATAATTATAAGTTACCTCATTTTCAAGGCCATTGGCTCAACCGGTAGACCAATGTACAATATTGTACACGGTGTGGGTTCAAGCCCCACATAACCTACTACCTATTACATTTATGTATTGGAGTATTCTCATTGATGGTGTTGTATTGGTCATAGTTATAACATGTAACAAATATAACACTCTTGATAGGGTCACTTCATTGTTTATTGTTAGGGTCACATTTTTCATTGGTTGGGGTCACATTTATCATTGAGTAAAGTAACTTTAGTTCTCGAATAAAGTCACTTATATATTTCGCCGGGATCACTTTTATCTTTGGCCTGGGTCACTGTTTACCTTGGGTGAGTTACATTTTTTATTTTTTACGTGATAGGTTGGATGTACAGTAAAATACCGTAGATCGGGGACACACAATTTTTTTCTTTTTTTTTTAGAGAAAAACTTCTTAATAAGGCATGCCCTGCTAAAAAAAAATTACTGTTCCTACAACTAGTTTAACTAATACGCGTAATGTTTGTTAGAATTGTCACACTTCTCTCATGAAACATTGAAACATATCCCTTTTTCACCGTGTCAATCTAATCTACTACCCTTTTTATTTGTTTTATTATCATAAATATTTTTTTTAATCTTTTTTTTTTACAATACCTTAGTCAAAAAAAGACATTAAACATAATCCTTACCATTCAAATCCTTTAGTTACGGAGCTATTACTACAGATCTTAAAAATACAAATTTTATTATTTCTAATCCTTTTTGAGCAAAAAACTTCCCACATTTGGCCCCAATCCTCTAAAAAGGAAGGGGCAAATCGCCCAATCCTCCCAAATCTGGGCAAATTCATTGATTTTTCTTTACATTTCACCAAACTGTTAAAAACAATTACCCCATTGTTTTACCTCTTTTCTGGGTTTCTGGGGTTTGATTAAAATTTTCAAGTTTCATAAAATTATTCAAAATTTAAAACCATCCCCATATGTCCTTCAGCTAGGTGTTTCTAGGGCACTTTTCTCTGTTTTCAAATTTTGGTTCATTGAAAACTAAAAATAAAATAAAATAATTGGGTTGTTCTTATTAGTAGGTGGAAAAGGTTTGTTTGAATTCATTATTTTATTTATGATTTTGTCGGAGCACTCCGGCTTCTCTGTTTCCATCCATCATATTCATCCTTTCGTGGGGTTTGTTCTTTTTTTTTTTTTAAATTGAAAAAATTGACTCAATTTATTTTTCTTCCGATTCATGAACATTCAAATAATCAAATCTACGGAGTATTATTTTCAATTTACTCGGTCGTATATTATTATATGGGTTTAAATCTAGTTTAATTAAAATTGTGTCGGAAATAGAAAGTGGTGTGATTGTCTGAAAAATATTTGATTCTGAAAGAGGGGGAGGAGAGGAGGAGTACTTGGAATCAAAGACGTGTTGAGCTGTTTGTTACTACCTTACCACCACCATACCTGTCTATCACTTTCCCTACGCCGCTCTCTTTCTCTCTCTCCTCTCTTCGTCATCGCCTTGTTATATTTCTCTGCCAATTTCATAAATCTTCAAATGCCAACTTTTTTCTGTCTTCTACCTGCTAATTAGCTTCCAAATTTTCTCAATCCTCATCTTAGTTTTTGTCTTGTTTTTTTCAATTCGCTTTAAAATCTCTACAATGGCTGCTAATCTGTAGCGAAAGATTTCAAGTTTCAACCTCAATCTCTCGCACCACATTATCATTCATTTGACATTTTGGAGTTACGAAGCGGCGAAGAAGCACAGAGAAGAAATGGTACCATGGTGGAGCGGAGGGGCGAAGGACCACCAAAAACACCACAGAGGAACACCTGTTGTGATAAAAATGGAGAACCCAAACTGGTCGATCTCCGAGATTGAAACCCCGTCTTCGGATGAGGACGATTTCATGCCTAAGAAATCAAGGAAATTCCGTGGCAAAAACGCCAAGCAACTCACATGGGTTCTACTCCTCAAAGCCCACCGTGCCGCTGGTTGTCTCTCCTCTATCGCCGCCGCCGTCCGTCGCCGTGTCAAGTCTGGCCGCACCGACTCCACCGACTCAGCTCGTACAGAAAATCCAGCCGTTCGGGCTCGACTCCATACCTTTATTCGGGTTTTCCTTGCCATGTCCCTCATCCTTCTCTGCGCCGAGGTCGCCGCCTACTTTAACGGCTGGCATTTCAGAGATTCTGCATTGTATTTCGATCACATTCTCATGTCCGGTAGTGCAGTTTTCGGATTCCAGGGTTTATTCGAGTTGGTTTACAATAAATGGGTTCTTATCCGGGCCGGGTACCTTGCTCCACCCCTTCAATGGCTAACCAATTTCTGCATTGTGTTGTTTCTTATCCAGTCTTTGGATAGACTCATTCTGTGCTTGGGTTGCTTTTGGATCCGCTTAAAGAAGATCAAACCCATCCCTAAAATAGATCCTACACTCGATCTCGATGTCGAGGCCGGTGACGGTGGCGGATACTTCCCCATGGTTCTTGTTCAGATCCCCATGTGCAATGAAAAAGAGGTACTTATTTTTAAAATTTGTTTTGGAAAAACCTTTTGTTACTAATTAGCTTAGGATTTAATTTGGTGTTTGGTTGATTTTAGGTGTATCAGCAATCTATAGGTGCAGTGTGTAACTTAGACTGGCCAAAATCGAAGTTGTTAATTCAAGTATTAGATGATTCTGATGATCATACAGCTCAAATGTTGATTAGGGAGGAGGTTTATAAGTGGCAATCGGAGGGTGTTAACATTATTTACCGTCACCGGGTGAATAGAGAAGGGTACAAAGCCGGTAATCTTAAGTCCGCAATGAATTGCAGCTCGGTTAAGGATTATGAATTTGTTACAATTTTTGATGCTGATTTTCAGCCCACTCCTGATTTCCTTAAGCGTACTGTCATCCATTTTAAGGTAATTAATTACTCCGTAATTTCTATTACAGCCTCTAATTGATCAACAATTTTATTACCATTAGTTAGGTATAGTTATCAATGTAGATCGATGATGAAATCACGATTGTTGAATTAATGTAATGTTGGTATTTGAATGAAATGGGACAGGATAATGAACAAGTGGGGTTAGTACAAGCGAGATGGTCCTTTGTTAACAAGGATGAGAACTTACTAACAAGATTGCAGAACATTAACTTGACATTTCACTTTGAAGTGGAGCAACAAGTGAATGGGAATTTTATCAACTTCTTCGGCTTTAACGGGACTGCGGGTGTGTGGAGAATTAAGGCGCTCGAGGAATCGGGTGGGTGGTTGGAGAGGACCACTGTCGAGGACATGGACATTGCGGTCCGTGCTCATCTTAAAGGCTGGAAGTTTGTTTTCCTTAATGATGTTGAGGTATTCCCTTCCCTTCCCTTCCCTTCCCTTTCTTTTTTTACTTTTATTTTATGTCCCTTTCTTACCAGTTGGATTCCCATCTGTTTGCTTTTATTAGTTTTATGTCTCAATTACTTGCTTAATTTGTCAACTCAGCTATTCACAATCTATACTATTTACTTTAATGATTACTAAATGGATTTTGTTCTCCGGGACATAATTTTTCTAGTGCCAATGTGAATTACCGGAATCGTACGAAGCTTATAGGAAACAGCAACATAGATGGCACTCGGGCCCTATGCAGCTATTCCGTCTTTGTTTGCCCGACATTGTCAACTCAAAGGTAACTTGAAAAATGGATCACATCAAAGTACAAATTTGGAACCCGTTAGTAGCATGAATTTGACTTGAATCTATCATCTATCATAACTTGCAGATATGCTTTTGGAAAAAGGCGAATATGATATTCCTGTTTTTCCTCTTGAGGAAGTTGATTTTGCCCTTCTACTCTTTCACTCTTTTCTGTATAATCCTCCCAATGACCATGTTCATCCCTGAGGCAGAACTCCCGGCCTGGGTTGTCTGCTACATTCCAGCCACCATGTCCTTTCTCAACATCCTTCCTGCCCCAAAATCATTCCCATTTATTGTCCCATACCTTTTATTTGAGAATACTATGTCGATCACAAAGTTCAATGCCATGATCTCTGGTTTATTCCAATTGGGTAGTGCATATGAATGGGTTGTCACGAAGAAGTCTGGCCGTTCATCAGAAGGTGATCTCGTTTCTTTAGGTGAGAACCAAAGGGGGTCTTCAGAATCTACCTTGGGGGAAATGAAAGAGGAACTACTGAAGCAAGATCAGAAAGGTTCCAAGAAGAAGAAGAAGAAGCACAATAGGATTTACATGAAAGAGTTGTCTCTTGCATTCCTTCTATTGACAGCTGCAGCGAGGAGTCTTCTCTCATCTCAGGGCATTCACTTCTACTTCTTACTATTTCAAGGGGTTTCATTCTTGCTGGTCGGTCTCGATTTGATTGGTGAACAAGTTGATTGATCAAAGTTGGATATATACAGTTGTAGGATTTTGTAGGGGATACACTGAACAGTATTAGTACAACATAAATCAATGGGGGGCAGAAGTGATAGCACAGGTACAAAACTAAACTTTTGAGACTGAAGAAAGAGAAAAAGGAGCATAGCAGGTTGTGATTGTAGGAGATCCAAGAGGGACGAGAGTGAGGCTTCTTTTTTAATTCCCCCCGCCCTCAGGTTTCCGGGGCTTGTTGACCCCATTGGTGCAAGAGGTATGCAGGTGGAGTTTCGGTGGTTATGCATGAAAATTGAAAATCGTACAACAGAGAATGCTATAGTGCCCTTTCATATGTAAGGAAATTTGCCCATTTTTTTTAAAAAAAGTTTACTTGTGTAATTTATTGCCTTTCTAATTCCTTTTTGTTCTTTGAGGGTCTATTCTTTTGTAAGAAAAATGTTGGCTCTAGTTTACATGCACAATATTACAGTTGCGAAGGTGCAACAGTTCTAAACTATCACTGTCTTATTTAACAACAGCTTTCAGCTTGTATGTTAGCGTCAACCAAACAATTACACATAAAATTACCGTATTTTTCCAATCCCACCTGGGACGCAGGAAGGACGCAGGAATGAATAAAGCACAACTTATTGCAATTAGATCAATTGATGACCGTCCCTATTTTGTTGACTATGATGAAGTTTGTTCTAGGTAGAACACTAGAACATGAAAATGACTGCTGTACATTTTTTTTCTTCTTGTTTACGACATGTTACAGCTGTAAAATACGATACATTTCAACAAGAACATTCAGTTGAACAATTTTCAGAGCCCGTCACATGTAGCGTAAGAATTCTTCCATTAATTCTGGCGTGACTGACGATTCCCGTAACTAATAGTCCAAATTGGAGCCTTGTGTAGAATTTTATACCCGTGGTTTTGTTATCAAAATCTGTCCAGAACGGGCAGAACCCAATCTTGTTGCCTTAGTTTGTCCTGTCAATTTTTCTTTTTATTTCCCGAATGTGTCCATAACTCATTTTATATTTTCACATTCTGTGGTTAGATTCCAACTTTCAGTTAAAAATAGACTTGTTAAATGGATGCTTGGATTTAGAAAGGATAATATCAGTTTTTTTTTTTTAAGTAGAGAGGACTATGTGTTAGCAGCACATTATTTTTCTTGTTTACCAACTTCTTCCCTTTTTTTGGGATAAACTACTTTTATTTTCACGATTGTTAGTAAATAACTTCAACTATTAAGAAATTATTACTTAGTAAATAACTTCAACTATTAATATCTTAATATCTCAAAAGACCCCATCGTTGAAGGTTGTATCAAACAACGATGTGTTAGAGGGTATACAAGATGTTCGATGCGCGATGATCGTAGTTTTGCAGGAAACGAGTTTTATTTGATTCGATTTGTTATGTATTTGATAGATTCAGATTTTTTTGTAGATGTCGTATGACTTTTTATTAATGAATTAATTTTATTTCAAAAAAAAAACTATTAATATCTTAAATTATCACTTAATAAAAATTACTCCCTCCGTTCCAAAATGTTTGTTACGTATTCCTTTTAGGGTGTTTCACAATGTTTGTTACATGGGAGAATCTTTCCTTTTATAAACTTATTATACTATTATTTTTTGTGCCAACTTTTGATTTTAATTGGTCCAATTTTTTCAACTCATTAAATTTCTTTACAATTTCCCAAGTATGTTAAGTTAGCAATCTTTGTGCTTTTCCATTATTGGTTCATTTTGATAAATAAAACAATCTTATTGGTTGTTATAATTATTAGTGGATTGGGGTTTTATTCAGTTTATTTTTTTAATAAAAAACCAAAAGAATCTTTATTATACGTTAATAAACGTGCAAAAGTCCAAACGTAACAAACATTTTGGAACGGAGGGAGTAGTAATTTATCAATTAGTCCCTCCGTCTCTTTTTGTTTTTTACGTTTTCCTTTTTGGGTGTTTCAAAATATTCTTTACATTTCCTTTTATATTATCACATAAATGATTTAATATTCTATCAAAATTTGTACCCAATTATTATATTAACCAATTAAATCAATTGAGTCATTTAATCCCTTACACTTTTCCATAAAGATATTAATTTTTTCTCATTTTCCCAATATCAGAATTTTGATAAGAGTGAAAACATTATAAATAAACGTAATTTTTCCCGTTTACATGAAAAACTTAGAAAAATCTCTATGCACATTAATTAGTCGTTTAAACGCATGAAAAATACCAAACGTAAAAAACAAAAAGAGACGGAGGAAGTAGTAAATAAAATCATATTTTAGTACAGTAAAATAAAATCATTATTTTAATAAATTGTGTTGTATTACTAATTATGTTTGAGACATGAAATTGTAAATATATTTATTGGACATTAAAATATTGTGTTATAAATTGTCCAAAATAATTAGAATTTATAAATTCTTTAAGATGTGGAATATAATTGCGTTATATATTGGACGTTCTTTTGATCGTTCCCTTGAGTACGGATATGTCCAATAATTAGACCTTTTATATGTCCAATATTGGACTTTAAATTAACTAATTAGAGTTTTTTAATTCTTTTATATTGGACATTAAAAAATATACAAAACTTGGTTTAAGTAAAATAAAATTAATATTTTAGTATGTGTACTACGTATGTTAGCATATTTTCTATAATACTGAAATTTAGTACTCATACGTAGTGATGTTGTTATTATTTTAATCAATTTTTTAGATATGTTTTCCATCAAAGTAGATTAAAATCATACTACGTACTACATACTATGTACTACGTATTATGTACTACTACGTACGTACTATGTCCTCCGTATAATGATTAATCTTTTATAAAAAGATAATATTATATTGGTTATATTTCTAGAAAATTTAAAAATATATTCCCTAGGTATAGAATGAAATCTTTTTTTAATTTTGAGAAAAAGAGAATCAAATATATTTTTGAGGTAAATGTTAACAAAATAATTATAGAATCAATTATTTAATTTTTTTGATATTTTTTTTATATTTATAAGACAGGCCAATCAATGAGTGACATTTGTCATCACTACATTGATTTCCTCTCTTTTAGTATAATATATAGATATAGATAAATATAGATGTAAAACTAGATTTTAGCCCATGCGATGCACGGATTCTATTAAATTGTTATGTTTAAATAAAACTCCTATGTATATACCAATTTTATATTCTTTTTGTTAGATTAGATTAGTTTTTGATTTTGCATTGAATTTCATTTTAGATTTTTTTTTATAATTATGAGAGTGTTTGTTTTTGGATGAAATTGTATATGAGTAATATTAATAATTAATTAATAAAAATATCTACGTGACACTTAATTATTTTCTACGTGGCACTCGACTTTTTTAATTCACAATCAATTTTGAAATCTTATTTTTCATTGGTCGAAACCATTAGTTTTCCTTCGTGGCGCTCTAATATTGGATTAATGTTTGTTTTTAAATTGAATTTTATTTATTTTATTTTAGATCAGTGTTTGATTTGGATGAATTTTATTTTAGATTTATTTTTTAATTATCAGAGTGTTTGATTTTAGATGGAGTTGTATATATTAGTAATTAATTCATTAAAATATCTACGTGGCACCTTATTAATTATCTACGTGACAATCGATTTTTTTAATTCAAAAATAAATTAGAAATCTTATTTTTCATTGGCCGGAACCATTAGTAATCCTACGTAGCGCTCTAATAATTCAGCAAATATGCCTATTGGATTAATGTTTGATTTTAAATTGAATTTTATTTATTTTATTTTAGATTAGTGGTTTGATTTTGGATGAATTTTATTTTAGATTTATTTTTTAATTATTATAGTGTTTGATTTTAGATGGAGTTGTATATATTACTTCCTCCGTTCCACAATAGATGCATCGTTTCTCATTTGCGCACTATTCATCAATCAACTTTGACAATCATCTTTTCACTGTTGTGTAAGAAAAAACATAGTCAAGTGAGATCTTGTTAAATTCGTATTAATGCAAGGATTCCAAATATCAACTTTTTATAATTTTTACCTATACGCATTTAGAGATATTAATGTTCAAAGAATCGTATTGGCATACGTGCAAATAGAAATGATGCATCCTTTGCGGAACGGAGGAAGTAGTAATTAATTAATTAAAAATATCTATGTGGCACCTAATTAATTATCGACGTGGCACTCAATTTTTTTAATTCAAAAATAAATTAGAAATCTTATTTTTCATTGGCCAAAACCAATAGTAAACCTAGGTGGCGCTCTAATATTTCAGCAAATATGCCTCCTTTATATATATATATATATATATATATATATATATATATATATATATATATATATATATATATATATATATATATATATATATATATATATATATATATATATATATATATATATATATATTAGATTAGATTCTAAATGCTCGTACCTGATATAATGATAGAATAAATTGGTAAGAAATTAATCAATTATCATAAGTATCCACTCTATTCAGTTTAAGTTAACACGAGTAACACTTCTCTATTTTCAAAGGTTTGACATTCAATAATTTTTTTTTTTTTTGGAAGGAAGACATTCAATAATTTTTGAGTAGGGAGTAAAAAGGAGTTGGAATGAGGAAAACATTGCAAGAGTGCAGGAACATTTATCTGTGTACATGTAGAAAATCATAACTGAATGTGGCAACTTAATAATATTAAGGCTATTAAGATGTTGAATATTAAAAGTGGTCCGTTAAAAGCCGCCCCATATTACTCAAAGGCGCCCCATTATTTTTCTTTATTGGGGCTTATTATTTACCGCCCCATATTACTCAAAACCGCCCAATTGATTTACGAATATACCCTTCTTTAGTTACCCCCCTCGTTAACCCTCTTACCTTCCCACCCTAAATCTAACCACCACCGTCGGCCACCACCGCCACCATCACGTAGTGAACGACAAAATGGCCGAGTCTTCACAAGAGGTCTTTTTTTTTCCGGATTTTTTTTAGAAACTTATGTATTTTTAGTTTGTACCATGGTACATGTTTATTAATTTTAAGTTGTACCATGGTACAAACTTATGAGTTTTTAAATTCGACCATGCTATTGACTTATGCAGTTTAAGCTTGTACCATGAAATGAGCTAAAAATTTATAAGCATGTACCATGATACAAGCTAAATATTCATAAGTCTATATTATTTAAGGTTTGTACTATGGTACAAGCTTAAAATTATTTAAGGTTTGTACCATGGTACAAGCTTAAACTGCACAAGTCAATACCATGGTCGAAGCTAAAAACTCATAAGTTTGTACCATGATACAAGCTTAAAATTAATAAGCATGTACCATGGTACAAGCTAAAAAAGCATAAGTTTCTAAAAAAATCCGGACAAAAAAAAATCTCTTGTGAAGACTCGGCCATTTTATCTTGATTACGTGATGGTGGCGGTGGTGGCCGGAGGTGGTGGCCGACGGTGGTGGTTAGGTTTGGGATGAGAAGGTAAGAGGGTAAGCGAGAGGGTAACTAAAGGAGAGTATATTCGTAAATTAATAAGGTGATTTTGAGTAATATGGGCCGGTAAATAGAAGGGCATAAGTCGTCAAAATGTGTCATTTATAGTGTATAGGGATTAGTCTCGATAATAATATAAAGATCTTGTAGCATTCTGGAGTCCCGAGAAGCTGAGAAAAGGACAAAAGCACCGGCAGTTGACTGAAGAAGTCCTCGTAAGTTAAAATAAAGTGGGCCTATTGATGGATGGACCACCATCAAATTGTATCAAACTATCAATCAAACATGTTGCAAATTCTCTTCTCTTTGACGTGCTCTAAATTATTTGTGACATTTCAGCATAAAAAGCCAAAATCGGTGAAAATTCTAATGGCCCGTTTGGTAATTTTTTTATTTTTCTGTTTTTTACGAAATTAAAAATCTAAATATGAAAATAACAAAAAATAATTTTTAATTTTTTATTGTTAGTTTTCAAAATTAATATGACTACTTTAAGTATAATTATTTTTTAATTAATGATTCAATTTAAATCATGTGACTTATAAAACAAAAAACTTAAAATTGGAAACTGACAGTGACAACGAATAGTCATCCTAAATATGATCACCATAGTGCAATTTGTTTGGGCCACATAAATCCATTTTTTTTTACCTTTTTTTAATCCAAAAATTAATTAAATGATTTTGAAAAATATGAAAAATCAATTTATTTATTTTTGTGAAAATCAAAAATAGTTTCCAAAAATAATTAGGAAAATAATTATCTTTTGTTAATTTAGGGGTTTAGTTCAATTCTCTCTCCTCTCCCTCTCCTCTGTCGGCGTCGGAACACTCACCGGCGAGAACCAAATCGAAGCACTCTCTCTCCATCTCCTACCCCGACATCCACTCCCCTCCTCAGCTCTCTTAGTCCTCCATTTTATCATCTTCAAACTCTGCTCAAACTCCCGATATTTTTTGAATGACGATGGTTGTCAACGAGCTTCTTCAACGTTTGTCAACGTTTGAGAAATGTCGACACAATTCAATATTTGGTTTCTCAATTTTTTTAGATCTAATTGTTGCAAATTGAGTGTATTTATGTTTTAGATCTACAAATATTGTTGATAGTGTAGTACGTAATGTAGTTTTGTTGAATCTACAGCTACACCTTGACAATTTGAGGTCATGTAAGCTATTTAGAGTCTGAGGTAAAAGATGATGAACATTGCGTTTTGGGTTTGAAGGAAGAAGAGGATGAACATTAGTTGAACTTAGAATTAATTCCAGGATGTGGTAATTACCAAACATGAGTTGGAAATGACTGACAAACCATCATAGTAAATTCTAGTAAGGACCATTAATATTTATGGACATTACCACCCATTATGATGATTAAAGAAGCCAGTATGGTAGCTAAATAGGCCATTATCAAATGGATATATGGACCTTACCAAACACATAATTGTTGGACATGACTGACAAACCATAAGCATAGTGAATTCTAGGTACTGACCATACATATTGTTGGATATTACCAACATTACAAACCATTATAATGATTAAAGAAACCAGTATAGTAGCTGAGTAGGACATTACCAAATAGGTACATGGACGTACCAAACATATAAATGTACGAATCAATGATCTTAGGACACTATCAAACGTTTAAAATAACACACAAGCACATCATATATATTGAAGAGATTCTGAATCAAAGAGATAACACAAAAAAAAAATTATATATTAGTAGGGTAACACAAAAAACAACAAAACCCACATAATATAGAAGCAACATATATAGCTCATCTTAAAGACGAACTTGGCTGCATATATATAATTAAAATAGGGATGAAGAAAACAAGAAATAAAAGTACCAATACGAAAACAAGACATGAAACAGATCTTTCATCATTATCCACGGGAGCACCACCGACTTCACCACTATCACTGCGTGGACGAGACGTTCAAACAATATTGTACATATTCTCAAAACCGACTGAAAATGCTTCTCATGTCGCAATGCTGTCATGCACCGTCATTTCTGTAGACACCTACTTTTGTTCCCATTCCCGAAAGGGAAGGTTCGATGATGAGAACATAAATCTCCACTTGGCAACGCATCTCCTATAAAATAACGAATCTCGATCACCCTTTTCATTTCACCCGAACCTGCTATTTATAGAAACCTGCTAAAAATAGTAACTGCCATAAATAGGTAGTTGTTAAAAGTGGCAAGTCATAAAAGATAGAAACCTGTCAGAATTAGGTGTTGCACTCCAACATAAATCCTAAAAGAGATAGAATTCGCAAGAGGAATCCTGTTCCTAGTATAATTCGAAAATAAGAGTTACGTATTAATTAAAATCCTAACGAACCTAGAGTTCGTAACGGGCCCAGACGCATTCCGTCATAAAGTTAATACGCACTAAAAGACTCGGATAAGTCTCAAACACTCCGGATTCTAAGAGTCCAAATCTGACAAAGAACTCGGCCCAAACATCATTTTCAACGCCCAGCCCTGGGCGCTGAAATTGCCTGGATCCCATTTTCAACGCCCAGAGCTGGGCGCCGAAATCTTTAACGCCCAGCCCTGGGCGCTGAAAATACCTGGGTACGTGTTCTCTCCTAATTCTTCTTGGATTAGAGCTCTACAATTCTATCTTTCCACGAACTCTTCCCTATAAATACAACCCCAAATTCGACGTGAACACAACACACAATTCATATTCTGAGTATTGACTCCAACCCCTAAGCCTAAGCCCCACGCTGCGAAATTGATCTCGCGTTCTGTCGCAATCGATCCAAAAATCGAACAGAACGTATCCTGTCCCTTGTAGATGAAGAATTAAGCCCGGAAACTTGAGATTCGTTAAATAAAAGGAGAAATAGCAAAGCCAAAGTGGTTAGTTTTCTGAGAACCTTGACGTACCTCTCAAGGGTGCGTCGTAATATGTCCCTTCGCATGATTTAATTGCTTTTCTCGCCCTTTTATAAAACTGTTAAACTATTTAATCTGATTGTCCTATCACGCCTAATAAAGATAATATCTTGGGAAATTGAACTATCATGCTAGGTCCCTTAAATAAATCTAAACCAGATAATCACGATCGATCTAGTATTATGTGTTGCATATTGCTAAAATCAATTCAGATTAGTTTAATAGTTAACGCATGTCCCTTCAATTATTTATGCTGAGCTAGTAAGGATATCCTGCCTCTGGAGTTATCGTAGAGCGAGTACTCCTCTCGGTAGTTACAGTCCCCCGAACCCTCAATCTCTACCCTGCGGGTGTACGTTGAGAGATCCCCACACCAGGGATCACAAGGGAACCTATGGCCGTCGTGGTCAAACATAATTGCACTCCCTTTATGTCACGATAACCGGATTTTGTCAGTTTTTCTCATTGTCATTAAAAACTGAATGGTGACTCCTATATTACTAGTCAATTGGGTGTAAACTCACAGGAAATCCGATTACACTTGATTTGACAAAAAGAAACGTCACACCCACGAGGGACGAGGCCACGCATTAGCCTCGTGCTTTTTCGACCCCCTCACAGTGGCGACTCTGCTGGGGATAGTGAAGGAAATACTCGTGCTCGTAGGTAATCAAAATAGCCGAAGGGTGAAACGATCCTACCCCGCGTTTATTGCCCCATCAAGTTGGGACGACCTGAAAATCAGCATATTAATGTGAACGGGTAGAACCGCATAACGAATCTTGGCTCCTTTAGGGAGTTAGGACTAAGGATACCCATCGCCAACCGGGGGGTGCATACACTTCGAATGTTGTCCACTCGGCACTTTCGCTAGTAGTACACCCGTCCCAAACCCAATCGCTCGCCCACTAGGTCCCTCTCATCGGTGCATGCCCCCTTGGCTTACATCGTGATTGGCCTCTTGGGCGAAATTCGTCTGTTGAAGGCACTACCTCGATCGGGGCATGTGTTGGATCTGCGATAGAAGCGGTACCAAGCCGGCGCAAATACTACCCATAGAAGCCTATCATAAACTACATGACATATTATTATCTTGCCTCATGATGTAATGTTAGTTATGTGTAGCGAAATACGTGATCGTGTGTGACAAATAATGCTAGAAAACCAACGACCTTAAAAATTGCCCAAACATTCACAAACCAATTGGCCAAAGAGTTATACCAAAATCGTGTTCCGCAAACCCGAACGATCGCCACAAAAATAAGCGACGCTCGGGATGGCCCGTAACGAATCCCACAAACGCTGCACAACGCGTAAAGGACGTTATTAGGCAAGCACGCAAAATCAAAGTCGCATAAACAAAAGTATACGCAAACAAGAAACAAAAACCAGCCAGGGACGCATTTTCAACGCCCCTGGCTGGGCGCCAATATTTCTCACGCCCACCACTGGGCGCTGAAGTTGCTGCCTGGCCTTTTGGTCAGGCATAGCAGCCTCGGTGCCCGCGCATAAAGTATACGTAGCAGTAAAAGAAAATTCGTGAAAATTGCTGCGAGGGCATATGAAAAGGCACTCGATTCTAAAAGCGACTTGTAAAAAATAAAATAACTCTTTGTGTCGTTGTTAGGCCTCCTATGACGACAATGTTCGGCTCCGAAACCGAGCACGCTAACTGAAATAACCTTGAATGTCACATGGGCAAAGTATTCAAAAAATAATGTTCAAATGAAGTTTTCAAGGAAAAATAATGTTCGAATAAAAAAAAATCCGAGTCTAGACTAGGCTATGCCAAAGTACAATCTAAATCCTAAGTCTTAGTTGTCTTATCCATAGAATCGGTCCTAATGCTTGGTGTCGTTCTGCAAGTTAAAAGGTTAAACCATATTGAGTCTCCCTTCCTAACATTTAAATCAATAAGCACCCATATGTAATTGTCATCCCTTGCTAAGAATCTACGGTCTCAATACTCTCTCTCACCAATAAAAATAATATATTATAGTATTTGCAAAATGGAAACAGTCACATTCTGAAAATCATTCCCCCATAGTCGCACAACCCCCAAAGTGAGCCTAAGGTGTCAATACCATTAGCAAAAATTAATGGCCTCAAGGCTTATGATCACATTGGGTCACGACTATCATAGTCATCTCGAGCCACTCGCTCCTTTAAATACTCCTAAGTACGGACTAAAAGATTTTCCATGAATGCAACATGACCAACCATGAAAATACCCAAATCGGCATACCATAAGGCTACCATTGGGGTAAAGCAATACACACTAAGAGGGAAGCCGCACTAATGATTCCAGTCTTGCAAAAATAAAAATTCGATCTCCCCAACTAACTACCTTGCCAACATTAAGCAAAATGGCGCATGACAAATGGACACCCAAGGGTTAAAATCTAAAGTGTCAACCAACGAAAGTTATGGTCCAATTAGCCTAAGTCTGAAAGTTGCTTGGTCAAGTATTATAGGCTTACGCCACGCATTATTTTGAGTCTAGGCACCTCCTTGTATTCATACACGGGTTATAATCAGGAAGATTAATGAAAGTTCGAGTCTAAATCACAACTTCCAATTAAATCCCAGAAACTGGAGTCTGAAAAGAAACAAAAATTATTTTCGATGTAATTCTTTCGTTAAATTTCAATAAAGTAAAAACAACATTTTGAGTCTACGCTATTTGCACATTTTAAGAAACGACTAAATACGCTTGCAAAGTAAGACAATTTAAAGGTCCACCCTAGGCCTACTAAAGCTAAAGGTCCACCCTAGGCCTACTAAAGTTAAAGGTCCATCTATAGGCCTACCAAACGAGGCTCACTCAGTCTCGCCTCGTGACTTAAAGACCACAACTATCTACCTTTTAGCCCAACAAAAATTTTTGAAGGATTTATGTTGGGGAGAAATCCCAAGCAAAAAGAGAAAATAGAAAGAGAAAAGGGAGAGCGAAGAGAGCGAGCCATGAAATACTTAGCCCGTACCTCCCAAAGTGCAATAAAAAAAAGAGAAAAAAATATAGAAAGAGAAAAGTGAGAGCGAAAAGAGCGAGCCATGAAATACTTAGCCCGTACCTCCCAAAGTGCGAAATTTACCCAAGTAAACGAAGGAAAAGAATTGAGTCAACCAATCCAAATCATGCCACAAAAACTACATAAAGTTCTGCGATGTCTACCCTTTTCAATCCTTATGTTCTTAGACGCCTTCGCTCTGGGGCCCCTGTTTAGCTCATTTAACCCATCCATGTTCTCATTGCCATAACCCAAGAAACCATTACCTCGACTCTTGTTCCTGAACTTGTTATCAACTGCAAACCACGTACGGCCATTGACACGTGCGTCATACCCGTTATTTCCAAAACCTGCTCTTACATCACCACTAGTATAATGACCATATAACTTGTTTGAATACATCCTGTTGATATACCCTTGAGCCGTCCCCATGCTATTCATTGGCCTTGGTTGATGTAATCCTCGTGCTTGACTAATACCTATACAACTCATTCAACCCATCTTTCAAGCTGTCTTGAGTCACGAATAAAAAAAAGAAGACCAATGAAAAGTACAAAAAAAATAATAAATAATAAAAAAGCAAACTTTGCAAAGCGCCTTTAAAAGTTGTCTAAAAAGAAAAAGAAGCATTTAGCGCACCAAAAAAGATCCGCCCAGAAATCATTTTCAGCGCCCACAGCTGGGCGCCGAAAAATTTAACGCCCCAGCCTGGGCGCTGAATCTCTCTGCTTGCCAAATTTTGTCCAAAAGTTCTCATCATTTTATCCGCACATGCACGGAAAAATAACGAACACTTGGAGGGGTACAACACGTATTCAGATATACGTACCAAAAAACACATGAAAAGATTTTTGTGCAAATACATGTACTTAAAAAATAAAACAAAATTTTGGCTTACGGCAAAGCGGCAGATTAAAATAATAACAAACTTCACTTATTTCACCCTATTTCAAACATTACGGCTCCACTCGAACGTACTTGTTTAAAATCGGCATTCTAAGAAACCATTTTCCGGCTAAGAATTACGCAAGACCTGATTCCAAATTAAATCTATTTAAGGCGGATACGTAGGCAATCCATGATTCGGTCCAACCAATTTGCAAAGATGTTAGAGCCTATAGAATAACAAGAATAAGAAATAGAGTCCCTTATTGAAATTTAATTACTTGCAACCCAAGTCGAAAGAAAAATTTGAGTCAAAGGAAGAATCCAAATCATCAAGATGCCAAAACGAGCACACATCGAAAAATAATAAGGGCACGTACCCTTGCCAGAAGGAGCACTCACACTCCTATGCACTTAGCCAAGACTCAAAAGACCGCTTTGCCTCAATTGAATGAGGGCTAGCGCAAGAGTCCATGACCTCTAAAGTACTCGACTTGACCCTCCCTAAAGCGAACTAACTCACTTAAAGACCTTCTTTCACCACTAGACATAAGTCGTTCGATTAAAGACCTTCTTTCACCACTAGACACAGTCATAATCGCCAACAAGTAGTAAAGGCAGTAAGCTTGCAATAAAGAGAATTGTTCTACGGCATCGCCCCATCGTTCCTTCGAACTCAGGGCACCCGTTCATGGTAATTCAAATGCTTGCGAATCCCCTTTGAAAAAAAAAACAGACATTGTCAATAGGACTTGGCACTTAACAAAGGCTCACCCTACTCAGACATATGACACGGGCATCTAAAATCGAAATCTGAAAGCATCATTAATGGGAAGACATAACAGCAACTGGGGGCTAAAAATTGAAATGAAAGAGTTAGGGAAAGAACTAAGTATACCTTGACCTTTTGTGCAGACATACACCAAGTAAATCTAAGTCAATTTGAAAAAGGTTTATATTCCCGCAATTCCGGAAAAGATGGCCCTAAAAGCCTAAAGCATATGCCAAACGGGCACAAGTATATCTTGACGCCTGCACCCTGGCTTCCAGCAAATCCTTAGACAACATTCCAAAAATCGTAACAGTATTTTGATTCACTCATGTAATCCTGTACGAACCCTTCTATAAGTCAACTTACTTAGGACACCTCGGATTGTACAACAGTAGGACTCGGATTTCAAATAATTTTCAAAGACTTCTTCGAACATAATAAAGTGTCATTGGTTTAATCTAAGTATGCGTTTATCTCGATGTTGCAAGTGAGTCAAAGATATTTCTAAATATGATTATGGGTAAAGAAAGGCACCTAGCTTTTGGTCAAGGCACACTTCAACATGTGACTACCTTGACCACGGCAATGTCGCACAATACGACATTTACAAGAGAAGTAGCAAATCACTACTCGAACGTATCTCGCACTAAACGAGTCTGGTTCAAACTATTCATGATCCATGTCACCATGAATGCATAAAAACGTATGCCAAGCATTATAGCACCAAGCCAATCCCGTAGCTACAATTGGGGGCTTGAGAAAAACACTCTAAAAATGCTCGAAATGACGATTTTATCGCAAATTCTCGACGCTAATGCTATACACACGTCATAGGGGCACAATCCTAAGCTTTAATCGTGTAAAACGAACCTTAGAATGGCTACAACCCCTCCCAAATTCTAAGCACTACTTAGAATAATAAAGTCACCCCACTAACAAGGGTAACTGGAAATCGCGAGTCACCAAAACTCCGATCAAACTACTGCACATAACGCTCGCCCTACAAGCACCCGTTACACAGCCTACGTCGTTCCAAAGCAAAAGAAAAATCAAGGATAAAAAAAAACTGTCAAATTCTGCCCAGAAATCATTTTCAACGCCCAGAGATGGGCGCCGATATCTTTGACGCCCCAGCCTGGGCGCTGATTCTCTCGGCTTGCTAAATTTGCCCAGGTATAAAAACAAGAAAGAAACATCCATGAATCCTCGCATCGAACGAAGTAATAAGCCGTGCACACCCACGCGGAAGGTGCTACACTTGTTCGAGCACCTGAACGAGGCGTGATGAAGTACTCCAATACAAAAAATAATAATGATATCCCAACACCTGGAGAAATGTTCTAATACATGCGGTTAGGCCACACAAGCCTACGTCGCACCATAAGTTCAACCATCCCACGGTACAAGTCTAAAAAAAAGAGAGTAAGGCATATTGCACTAATGCGGGCACGACCAAAGAGCATGTGTAAAAGAGGCAAATACTATTTATCCCCCAAATTCAAAATAAAAGCCACATGATTGCTACATTAAGGATTAAAGGTAGCAAAACATTACCTACCACGGAAGGGATAGCTCGCACCTACACGAGCGGAACCCCAAGGCATCTTTCTCGAAAGAACCTACAAAAATCGTACGCCAAAAGGAAGCATCCCAACATGCATACTTGGGGGCTCCAAGCTACGAAACAACCATAGCAAAATAAAAAAATCTCGAAGCAAATGTTTGAACAATCCAAAGGGCACGATGTTTGAGCCCACTTCATGAATGGGCCTGAACCCTATCAAGCTTCTAAGCAAACTATTCAAAATCAGTCATTGCTCAAAAAAAAAAATGATTCAAGCAAACTGATTAATGGACCGCACACAACGGCCATTCTATGAACGCTCGTTCGCACATACATATCATCATTCTAAGTATCGAACATTCACGAACGCATTCAAAAGAAAAAAATATATACGAGCGATCAAAAATATACGCCTCAAGGTATGTTCCTCGGGCCATATAGACTCGCCCAACTATTGCAATAACTGCACGCCTTAAGAGCGACAGTTCCTTTAATTAAGCGCCCCAAAGCGACAAACACCGTAGTCCACCAATCGGCTACGGCTTCTCGAGAAATCATCACGATCACTCAGCTCATTGTGATCTCTAATAAAATTCTACGTTCCAAAAATAAAGAAAAACAAAAGAGAAGAGAATACGTAGAATCTCCAAGTGAAATAAGCGAGCGGAAAAGAGGCAGATTTGCCCAATAATCAACTCCGACGCCAAATCCCACGCCTGACTTTGCCCAATAATTAATCCCACAATTGTTCTAAGCTAAGAAATGGCGAACGAATAAGGAAATAATAAACACCGTTGGTCCACTATTAGGCTATGGTTTCTCGAGAAATAATTATTCACCAATCAACGGTGATCTCAAATGAACGGTTCATTCCAAAAAAAAAGAATCTCTAGACGAAAAGAAAAAAAGAGAACGAACGAACAAGAGGCCAATTGTGTCATCAAGAAACCTCGCTAGAAATCATTTTCAGCGCCCAGCGCTGGGCGCCGAAATCTTTAATGCCCAGGCATGGGTGCCGAAAATGAGCCCAGACCCAGAAAAGGCTTTGACTTCTATAGGGCCCTGCCGTATCCATTCGACTCGAAAATTGCCGATTTCTTTACTAAAAGTCGCACCTCACGGCTTTGTTAAGAGTAGCACACCACTTCAAAGATCGCTCGCACTTACGAGCACAATCCCAAACATGATCAAGGACATCACAAAATGCGTATCCACAAGGAATCTCTTTGACAAGAAATGACCATCAAGCACGAATGCTTGGGGGCTCGAAAGAAAATATATATTTCAAAAGAGAGTATGCAAAGTTAAAACAATATTCCCAGACTACGCTGTACGAAGTCCCGTGTTTGGATAACCTCAAAAGATAAAACCGGATTACGACCTCAAGACAAAGGTCGCCGTTGATACTTATACATAGTCCCCTAATCAAGGACCCAAGTAGTGGCAAAATTGAGCCGTAAAGACTAGCTCAAAACCATGAAGGATGATGACCACGAGACAATGGTCCGTCTAAGCACGTTGTCAACCCACATTCAGGTTGCAACTAAAACCGAGCATCCCTCGAAAGAAAATAAATTCTTCAAAAAACAAAAAACAGGCTCGCCCACCTTCAGCGGGCGGGGTCTGCGTCACTAACCGCGCAGGTCCTCATTTTTCGAAAAATAAAATCTTCAAATTCAAAATAGGCTCGCCATCTTTAGCCGACGGGGTCTACGTCACAAACCGCGTAGGTCCTTATTTTCAAAAAAAGAAAACAAACTTCAAAAAAGATTCGTCCACTTCTTTCGGACGGGGCGTCCACCCTTAGCGGACAGGCTCGCCATCTTTAGCCGGCGGGGTCTGCGCCACTAACCGCGCAGGTCCTTAGTCGCTGCAGCAATAACTTTTTCTGGTTTTCCCTTTTCCAAAAATTAAAGGATTGGTTTTCTGTTTTTCCAAAAAAGAGCGATGTGAGTAGTTTTCCTTTTTTCCAAAAATTAAAGGATTGGTTTTCCGTTTTTTCCAAAAAAAGAGCGATGTGAGTAGTTTTCCTTTTTTCCAAAAATTAAAGGATTGGTTTTCCGTTTTTTCCAAAAAAGAGCGATGTGAGTAGTTTTCCTTTTTTCCAAAAATTAAAGGATTGGTTTTCCGTTTTTTCCAAAAAAGAACGATGTGCTGGATTTTCCTTCGTTTTACGTCCCATAAAAACAAGGGGGTTTTCTCGTTTAGCTAACCCTGAAAATGAGAATCTTTAAAAACATTTTTACCTCGTGATTGGGCTTGGCCAGGCCCAATTACACTTTATAGCTTTGATTTCGAAAACATCTGTAGCTACTCCCAATGACAAAGTGAGGGAGTTTCTACGCCTCTTTAGATACTCCCAATGACAAAGTGAGGGAGTTTCTACGCCTCTTTAGATACTTCCAATGACAAAGTGAGGGAGTTTCTATACTATCCGTTGACAAATCCCAATGACACGTGAGGGATATGTCGACACTTCAAGTGATGACCCTTAAGTCAAATGTTATCACTCGGGGGCTCGTGAGACCCTCGCAAAACAAGTCACATACACTATGGCTTGTGTGACGCACTCCGTCCAGTACTTTGACCATCGTCTCATCCCGAGACTCAGTCAAAGTGTGGGCTAACTGTAGACACCTACTTTTGTCCCCATTCCCGAAAGGGAAGGTTCGATGATGAGAACATAAATCTCCACTTGGCAACGCATCTCCTATAAAATAACGAATCTCGATCACCCTTTTCATTTCACCCGAACCTGCTATTTATAGAAACCCGCTAAAAATAGTAACTGCCATAAATAGGTAGTTGTTAAAAGTGGCAAGTCATAAAAGATAGAAACCTGTCAGAATTAGGTGTTGCACTCCAACATAAATCCTAAAAGAGATAGAATTTGCAAGAGGAATCCTGTTCCTAGTATAATTCGAAAATAAGAGTTACGTATTAATTAAAATCCTAACGAACCTAGAGTTCGTAACGGGCCCAGACGCATTCCGTCATAAAGTTAATACGCACTAAAAGACTCGGATAAGTCTCAAACACTTAGGATTCTAAGAGTCCAAATCTGACAAATAACTCGGCCCAAACATCATTTTCAAAGCCCAGCCCTGGGCGCTGAAATTTCCTGGATCCCATTTTCAACGCCCAGAGCTGGGCGCCGAAATCTTTAATGCCCAACCCTGGGCGCTGAAAATACCTGGGTACGTGTTCTCTCCTAATTCTTCTTGGATTAGAGCTCTACAATTCTATCTTTCCACGAACTCTTCCCTATAAATACAGCCCCAAATTCGACGTGAACACAACACACAATTCATATTCTGAGTATGGACTCCAACCCCTAAGCCTAAGCCTCACGCTGCGAAATTGATCTCGCGTTCTGTCGCAATCGATCCAAAAATCGAACATAACGTATCCTGTCCCTTGTAGCTGAAGAATTAAGCCCGGAAACCTGAGATTCGTTAAATAAAAGGAGAAATAGCAAAGCCAAAGTGGTTAGTTTTCTGAGAACCGTGACGCACCTCTCAAGGGTGCGTCGTAATATGTCCCTTCGCATGATTTAATTGCTTTTCTCGCCCATTTATAAAACTGTTAAACTATTTAATCTGATTGTCCTATCACGCCTAATAAAGATAATATCTTGGGAAATTGAACTATCATGTTAGGTCCCTTAAATCAATTTAAACCAGATAATCACGATCGATCTAGTATTATGTGTTGCACATTGCTAAAATCAATTCAGATTAGTTTAATAGTTAACGCATGTCCCTTCAATTATTTATGCTGAGCTAGTAAGGATATCCTGACTCTGGAGTTATCGAAGAGCGAGTACTCCTCTCGGTAGTTACAGTCCCCCGAACCCTCAATCTCTACCCTGCGGGTGTACGTTGAGAGATCCCCACACCAGGGATCACAAGGGAACCTATGGCCGTCGTGGTCAAACATAATTGCACTCCCTTTATGTCACGATAACCGGGTTTTGTCAATTTTTCTCATGGTCGTTAAAAACTGAATGGCGACTCCTATATTACTAGTCAATTGGGTGTAAACTCACAGGAAATCCGATTACACTTGATTTGACAAAAAGAAACGTCACACCCACGAGGGACGAGGTCACGCATTAGCCTCGTGCTTTTTCGACCCCCTCACAATTTCCGTGTTGATTCTAGTTGTTGTTGCTATATCAACAGTCTCATAGCGCAGATGAACACCCATAAACAGTGTGCAAGGGCGCTGGGCGTGCGCGGTGTTCGAGCGATGCTTGTGTGTTGTGCGAGTGAACGGTTGAGGCAAATGTAGCGATGGACGAGTGATGATGTGCGAGTGGCACGACGAGCAAGGGAGATCGTGTTTGCACTGCATGGTATGCGCTTGCACAACGAGCAAGTAGCAGGAGAGCGACACGTCGAGCAATGGAGCTCGTGTGGGCGCTGCCCATGCCTATTTGTTGTGCTAGCGCGACACTTGTGATGCTGCTGCTTGCTAGGCGAGGCATGGGAACTACGACCATGAGCCTGCCAGCATTGTTTCAGGCCCATGCTATGGCTTCATGCTATTGTGCACGTGTGTGTGATTTTTATTTTCCGGTGTGCGACGAACTTAATTAATTTTTCATTCCTGCTTATAGTTTTTCTCGAAATTTGATTTTATTAGTTTAATTATTGTAATAAATTTTATACTAATTATTTAATAAAATTAAAACCTTGAATATATTATAAGTAGTTCGATTTAATCAACTAAAATCAAACTTTGGGATTTAAAATAATAATTATACGAGCTTTAAATTTTAATTAAATTTTGTGGTTTCCGGTTGGACTTGGAAAGAAAAAATTTTATGTTTAAAATTAGTAAAGCATATAATTCTTTGTTTTAGTAGGAGATTTTGTTCATGTTTGTTTAAAATTTCATTTTATCCTAGATTAGGTCCTTATTTCCTCAGGATTAAGAACTTGATTTTGTAGACACCTACATATGTCCCTAGGCCCGACATGGTGTGTTCAATGATGAAACCAAACACTGCTTGACTAAGCTTTCCTAAATATGCCGCGAACGATCCATGACTGACTGATATCCCTTAAACTATATTTTTATTTTTAGAAAGTACTATTTATAGTAACTGTTATGATTAAACACATCCCAGAATAGAAACCGTGTAAGATAAAATATATAAGTGTTTGAATCGCCTTACGATTTATCATTAGGTAAGGACTATGAGTTGCAGTCCAACTCGTGTTCCTAAAGGATAGAAAACGTGAGTAAGATTCGGTAAAAAACCGATAAGACTGGAAAAGTGAAGTAAAACACTAGTGCTGGAAAATTCCAGCGATGGCAGCCTGAGCGTCACTTTATTCCAACGCTCAAACCATAAGCGCTGCTTTATTCCAGCGCTGCAGTTATCTTCTTACACAATCACGCAAAAGATAGAATTGATCCAGCTGTCACCAGAACAGATATGGCGCACAAATTGCAAGCGCTAAAAAAAACCAGCGCTCCTGATCCAAGAGCTAGCGCTCAACAGATCTCAGTTGGAAAATTCCCATTCGAAAATTTATCTTATTCTGGCCTATTTTACTATAAATAAGGCCTCTGAAAATCGGAAAATAACACACAATTCTAACCCTAAACCCTTAAAGCTTGAGTATTGACCGAAGCTTTTCTCTGTTCCGTATTCGTGCGTCTGCCGTATTTAACACACTGTTAAGAAGACCCTGCCCGCACGACCGCCTGATCGCTGAATACTGTCGAAGTGCTGCTGAAATCTAAACACAGTCCTTAAGCCTAAAATACTCAAAACTCTGGAAGAATCCCTGAAGGAAATATGTCCTTCACCCAAGGTGCATTAAGTCTAATACCAAGGTTCAGATTAATTGCGAACAATTAATCAGTAAGATCAAGTGATCGGAACACCTAGTTGGAGCAATGCTTCCGATCAGTAAGTTCTAATCTATATTAGGCTCACAGCTTACTCTTGACTGAACCTATAAGGTCACACCAATGACATGTAACAGATCACCGGATTAAATGAATCGGAAATTCATTTAATAGCTTTTCAGGAATTAGTTTGGAAAACATAAATATACGATATGACGTTGGATCGGAATCGTATATCATATTGCGTATATTCGTAAGCTAGGCAAAACTAATAATCGTATAGTTCGACATTGGATCTGAAGGAAATATGTCCTTCACCCAAGGTGCATTAAGTCTAATACCAAGGTTCAGATTAATTGCGAACAATTAATTCAGTGAGATCAAGTGATCGGAATAGCTAGCTGGAGCAATGCTTCCGATCAGTGAGTTCTAATGGATATTGAACTCACAACTTACTCTTGACTGAACCTACAAGGTCACACCAATGAAACATAACAGATCACCGGATTAAATGAATCGGAAATTCATTTAATAGCTTTTCGGGAATTAGTTGGAAACGTATTATACGATACGACCTTTGTCGGAATCAGGAAGCCGTCAGGAAGCCATGGAGATCAGGAAGCCAATATGCACCCGACTGTTCCTGCTCGGGGCCATCACTCTACTCATCAGAGCCAAGAGGAAGAGCCGACCCCTCTACTCCGCAGATACGTCCACACTACGGATTGCAGCCATGATCACCGTCACAGAAGCGTGGGTGTCATCATCCGCCAAGTCAAGAACAGGGCCGAGCAAGTCCTTGACACCAATCGAGTGCCATGTCGGCTCAGAATGAAAAATCACGTTCCTCTCAGAGAAGGGAAGACCCGTGATCATCGCAAACTCAAAAGGGGTGATGGTAATCTCCCCCCATGCCATATGAAAGGTGTTGGTGGTATCCCACCACCGTTCCAGCAAGGCCTGTAGCCGGGGATTGATGCCCGTTCTCCTCTGAGTATCTTCAATGGCACGCCAGAAGTCGACTAGGCCTGTCTGCAACCAGATCTCCATGGCTTCCTCATTGGCACGAACAACCGGGAAAACTTTGTGAAGGTCCACCAAGGACCAAAAGGTGCGCAACGGATCTCCATCAGCCTATGGATAAGTCGATCAGTTCAAAACCTATACAAGTTCAAAGATAAAGCAAAGTACAAGACTCACCAAACCAGCGCGAGGCCACTGAGACAAATGAAACTCCGGTCGAAACACTAGATGGGAAGGACTTCAGCCAGTGCCAACGAAGGTGGGTACTATCCGGGGAACCATACCCTCCTCCGGCACGTTTGTTGCAGTTGCTTCATCATCCGAAGCATCCTCCATAGCAGCTCGAACCACCGAACGTTCGGCGAGCTTCCTCCGAGTATGACGAGGCATACTAAATCATGCATAATACAAAATGGCAAGATTATAAACTGGGGGCTATCCTATACTAGCCCGTACAAAAGTCAAGATTCAAAAATCCCCAGTGGCAGTACAAATTCAGCCAGGAACCTCTAGTTCAACATACAAGTTCTACACCAATGCCTAGGCTATCCATGCCAAAGCAGGTATACAAGTTCTACACCAACTCCTAGGCTACCCATGCCGAAGCCAATATTAGAAGTTCTACAAACAACATCTAGGCATCCTAGCCTATTCTCTCCCAACGGACCCAAACTCCTCGAAAGTTAGCCGAAATTTCAAAATCTTGAGAGCCAATAAAAAGCTCTTATCCCCAGTGAAGCACATCCCCAGCGGATCAATTCCGGATATTCAAAATTCAAAATTCAACATTCAAGAAATTCAAAATTCAAAATTTTCGATGCCAAGCTCCGTCCTAAACCAAAGGCGGAAGAACAATACAAGTACCAATCAGAGTCGTCACAACTGCACGGAGGTAGACTCTATCCTTTTTTCTAACGCCTGTTTTGTGCAGGTACCAGCGTACAAAGA
Organism: Spinacia oleracea; assembly: GCF_020520425.1. NCBI lineage: Eukaryota > Viridiplantae > Streptophyta > Magnoliopsida > Caryophyllales > Amaranthaceae > Spinacia > Spinacia oleracea. The sequence continues at coordinate 123,377,437 of NC_079490.1, forward strand.
ATGGTCTTGATTGCAGAACATCTTGACCGTTCTCCGTCCCAAGTCGGAAACTTTGACTTGCGCTTTCCTAACCGAACGCTCAGTCAAAGTGGGGGCTTCTGTAGACACCTAAATCGTGTCTCCCCATTGAGATGATGACGATAACATTATCCTTATTAGGCGGTTGGAGAAACTCCATGCGGAAATCCCAATTGCTAAGAACATTTCCAAAATCCAAGAGCTAAAATCCAATCCCCGAGGCCGTTCCCATTCCGGAACTCGGTACAAAATACAATTTCCAAAAATCAATTTCAAAATCCAAGTACAATCTCACCCAATGGACTATCCCATTGGTTTTACAAGGCCTTTTCCAGTCAAAATGACATTAAGCAATCCAAATTCGGGCGCCGACCCACAAAACCGAGCAAGCCGGCCTTGTCCCGTAAAACCGAAATTCAAAAACCCGAAACCACTTGTTTTTAGATGCAAACCAAGACTTAATCCCCAAGAAATCACTACTTGCCAACTTCGTACAAATCGTACAAAGGTACACCAATACAAGACAAAAGCAAGGACGGAGCCCGCGTCCTTGTTTTGGCAGCTTCTGCGTCACATCAGCAGCGCTGGGCGCTGGTAGCTGCGTTCTGCGCTGGCGTTGGCTGGCGTTTAGCAGCAAACTCTCCTATTTAAACCCCTAATTCTGAGCATAATGGGGACGAAAAATCAAAACACAACGTCGTAATACAAAAATTGCCACTCAAATCAAAATCCAAAAACCCTCCAAAATCTCATACAATTTTCAAGTTCTAAGCAATTGGGAGCTCTAAAAGGAATTCTTGCCTAAACCTAACTAGGTAATTCCGAATCCCAACCCTAATAAATCATGTTTCTTTGATTTTCTCTTTTAAAAATGATTAGTAAGTTGGAATTTTTAATCTTGAAAATGTCACTTAAAACAATCATACATTTCTTACAAAATCCAAACTTTATGTGATGCAAAAATGCAAACTTTCAAGATTCAATGATGTTCATGGTTGTTTGTAATCACTTCCTTGAACTAGAATCATCTTTAAAATATGGAGTAATCAAAGATGATACCTTTCTAATGTTTAAAGGTTTAGTCTTTGAAATTCAAGACTCCAATTTTCAAATTTCAAGTTCAAGTTTCAAGATCCAATAATGTTTAGGGTTGTTCATAATCACTTCCCTAAACTAGGATCATTTCAAAGTAAGAGCATATCAAAGTTTAAACGTTTTCAACATGAAAAGGTCCGATCTTTGAGATTCAAGACTCTTAAGCTCAATATTACAAGTTCAAGTTCAATATTTCAAAGTTCAACATTTCAAGTCCAATATTTCAAGTTTCAAACTTTTCAAGTTCAAGTTTTATGTGCAAAATCTAGGATACTTTGGGTTGAACAACTCATCCTAAAGTTGATATTTTTAGCTTTGAATCCGTGTCGGACACACTTATTCTTAAGGAGTCGTTTGGCGTTTGGATCTCATGTGCTTAAGTTCAATTTCAATATTGCAATTTTAATTCAGCAATTTCAATTCCGCAATTTCAATTCCGCAATTTCAATTATGGACCTTTCAATTCCGCACCTTTCAGTTCCGCACCTTTCAATTACGCAATTTCAATACCGCATTTCAATTCCACACTTTCAATTATGCAACTTTACTTGCCTAGTCCTTCTAGGCAATGTGGTTTCCCACCTAGTACATTTCTAGGTGGTGATGTATTTTACTAATTCTGCACTTATTTTCTACTGTGATGTTGCTTTGCTTATTTATTTCTTTCATCACCTCACATTCTAAATACAACAAAATATAAGCTTACACCACGCTTCACAAAGATAATTTCTTGGACAAACCGATCTTAGGTTCCCTTAAATTAACTTTAAAGCAAAGTGGTCACAATACAAAGTAGAAATTCTATTTGTCCTAAATTCAAACCCACATATTCTAAAGTAGGGTATTTTTGAAAATGTTGTGTCACGCACTTGAATTATTTCTAAAGCTCGCGGAATAAGCATCTCGTTCCCTTGCCCGGATCTCACCCATCCGTTTCTAAGATTCAATGCCTTATCCTAATAGAGTCATTTTTTGGTCTTTGCAAACGAGACCCTAAACAATTTTTGGTGGCGACTCCTTCGAAATACAAAAATAAAAAGGTTCTAATACTGCCCCGTAGGAAGGGAAAAAGGCAAGCGAAAATACCCCCTACACATATCTCTCTATTGAAAATGACATTCAAATTCTAAATGGTTAGATTTGAAAGTATTTGTCAATATTAGAACCATGGGGAAACTTAGAACATACTGGGTTAAAGATCTATTGGATAGGATCTAAAGCGTTGTTTGGATTCTGTAAAAGTAATTACTAAATCAAACGCAATTGAGAGACTCAAAAGAGACTCTCAACCCATATGAGTAAGTCCAAGTAATGAATACTTTAACTGAGTATAAAGCTAGGCTGTTATCACTAAAGTTAAACATGAAGGACCTTGAAGATGTGCCTTCACCTTATATCACATGGCAATGCCATGATTTTAGCAAGATTCAGTATGTCTTGAAACATAATAAGGCTAAAAGTTACATGGATAGATTTTAAAATGCGAATGGTTTTTGCATTACAATAAATCATGTATGATGTGATATATAGATCGCCAAGATAACTCGTGAACATTAGATCGTAACGAGTTTATACCAATCTCTATTGATCTAGAACAAAGATCATTAGAACAATATCAAGAACATCCAACACATTTGGATATGTAGGATGAGCACTTGATAAGAGTAAGTGAAGATGAACTAAAGTTTTGATGCTACATGCATTTGCCTAAGAAAAAAGTTGAATCTTGTTGTTAGGCAAACCACAAACATACACGGGCAATTAGGCGGCGTGATTAAAAGGTGGTAACATAGGTTCTAAACCATACGTGATGCATGGGAAACTGAATCAATGATTAGTTTCCAAGTTCTCAGTTGAAAGATGTATCTCCCACATCTATGTGAACTGGTTGGAGCATTCCAAAAGGAAGCATCATTAGAAATTCCACATAATTGAAATAAATTCATTGGTGCCTAAGAAGCAATAAAAGGGAATTGTTTTTAGTGGGAGTTCTTCAATGAACTCAGGTTGATCACAAGTCTGCTACCTGGATGATTTTCTATTTTTGATATGATTATCTTTCTAAACAGCAACGAAAGACTAGATGCTAAGAATAGCAAAGTATGATAAACTAAACCTCTGCATTGAATGATACACAACATTCAATATGAAGATATGGAATCAAGTTTGAGCAACCATATGTGATGCATGGGAAACTGAATCAATGATTAGTTTCCAAGTTCTAAGCTGAAAGATGTATCTCCCACATCTCTGTGAACTGGTTGGAGTATTCCAAAAGGATGGCATTATTTGCAATTCTACATAAATTAAATGAATTCATTATTGCCTAAGAAGAAATGAAAGGGAATTGTTTCTAGTGGGAGTTCTTCAATGAACTCAGTTTGATCACAAGTCTGCTATCTGGATGATTTTCTATTTTAAATATGATTATCATCCTAAACAGCAAAGAAAGACTAGATCATTCTATAAACATATTCAAAGATCTTTTCATCTTACATCGAAAGGCTTTTGATAAAAAATATGCTAAGAATAGCAAAGTAAGATAAACTAAACCTCTGCATTGAATGAGACACAACATTCATATGCAGAAATGGAATCATGTTTGAGTTCCATGAATGTTTTAAGTATTAGGTGAAAGGCCTATATCTGTAAAACATTAAATGCTTGATTTTGGGTTAGAGGCCCACAGATTGGTAAGCATTTGGTTTAAACATTTATCATTTATGAAATTATATTTCATAGATCATTTAATCTCGGTTTAGTATTAAATGATGAAGTCCAAGTGATTCAAACCATTCAAATGGGATGTCAAGATGGATTCTTTGACAAAGAAACACCGATAAGTGCACTTGAATATTGAAATCACAAATGGATCCCTAATCCATGTCATTGAAAGTTGGACGGCCAATGACTAATGAAGATTAGATTGCAAGTAGATTTTTAGTTCTGTTTCTTGAACTAGATTGACTGGATGTCAGAATCTTTTGCATAGATACTTATTGGATCTTGTATCGGATTGACCATGAGAACACTTTAAGAGATTAAAGTCATGTCATAAGTAGTTTTCATTAATGGTGATTAGAACCATTCCTCAGAACATGAGTGATTATGTCTTCTCGGTTGAGAATTAGTTCGCTTTAATACTAGCTAAACGCCGCACCATAAAAGGAGGCTATAAAAGTAGTTATTGGGCGTACTATGAATCAAAGTGAGTGTTCATAGATTGCAATAATGGATTGTCCTTCTATGTTTGATAGGATATGGTGTTGTTGTGTAACAAGGCCTCTCGGATAGTTAGATACTGTGAAAATGCATGGCCGTGCTCAGAATGGTTAAGGCTTAACCTTCTGTAAAAGTTTAACAGTTGAGCTCTATAATCCGAGAAACACTTCTGGACCTAATAAGGATGGCTTGGATCTTACCTTATGTTCAGCAAGTAACACTAAGCGACAAAGGAATGTGAATGCACACTTTTCTAAATGACAAGTGGGAGACTGAAGGAAATATATCCTTCACCCAAGGTGCATTAAGTCTAATACCAAGGTTCAGATTAGTTGCGAACAATTAATTCAGTAAGATCAAGTGATCGGAACAGCTAGCTGGAGCAATGCTTCCGATCAGTGAGTTCTAATCTATATTAGGCTCACAGCTTACTCTTGACTGAACCTATAAGGTCACACCAATGACATGTAACAGATCACTGGATTAAATGAATCGGAAATTCATTTGATAGATTTTCGGGAATTAGTTTGGAAAACATAAATATACGACATGACGTTGGATCGGAATCGTATATTGTATTACGGATATTCGTAAGCTAGGAGAAACGAATAATCGTATAGTTCGACATCGGATCATCAAGTACTATACGATAAATAATTGTCGTAAGGCATCGGATGCAAATACGAGAAGGCAACGCTGCCGGCCCAACGAGCCAAGGCGTGCAAGCGCGCAAGGCCCACTAGGCGTAGCAGAAGGCAGCGCGCACAAGGCCCATACCTCGGCTGGGCATGCGCGCATGCAAGGAGCAGTAGCAGCATCGCACACAGCGCGGCCCAAGGCCCAGCGCCTGTGTGGCTGTGCGCGTATGGGATTGCGTGCTTGCTGTCCGGTTCTTGCCTTTGTGGCTTGGCCGGTTAGTATTATAACCTAAGGGTTATAATATTATTCCACACAAGTTTTTCCTAACAAAATGCAATAATTCAGTTTAGACATCAAACCCTAAAGGGAGAGAGAAACCCTAATTCTCTCTCAGCCTGCATGGATGAGTTCTTCTAAAAAGCACAAACTCTTGAATAATTGTCTAAGCTACGATTATCAAGACGGATCTGAACGTGTCGGTGAACCAAATAGATGAACAACAATTGGAGTTCTTTGTTCGTGTTCATTGATACTATACTCGGGAAAACACGCTTCAAATGTAAGTATGCTTAATCTGTGCTTTATACATGTTTCCTGGCTTTGGGGATGTTCCGCACATGTTGTGTATGTTTAACTGTATTCCCCTACAATCCCGTCCCATAGTTATTCTGTCATCGGAAAGTTCTAAAGCCAAACGGAAAGCTAGCAGAGTCAAGTGATAGGTGTTCCTGAGAACCGCAGCAAAGCCTATGCTTTGCTGTATCGTGAATTTATTTTTTTATTGCTTTCCCCACCATATAAATCTACCAACTTTAATCTGTTATATTATCCACGCTTAAATCATATAACTCTTAAATCAGCATTTTGACATCTGTTTAGTAAATATATGTGCATTAAAATCAATCAAGAGTAGTAATGTAGCATAACGCATGACCATCGTCGTCACAATTGACCTAGTAAGGACCACGCTGCGTGGGCTAATGCTGGGCACTCCCCGTATTAGTAAACGTCCCCCGAATTCTCAATCTCTGCTCCCCTGGATGTACGTTGAGGGATCTCCACACCAGGAATCACAAGGGAACCTATGGCCGCTGTGAAACACATATGTTTGCACTCAGGCATATTACCACAACCGGGTTTTGTCAGTTTTCTTAAACTGAATGGCGACTCCTAAATACTAGTAAAAAGAGGCAAACACCCACAACTAGTTCCTATTTACTTAATATGATTGCCACATCTAGAGAGAAAAGTCGTGCGGGCCGTACACTCTTTCTAGCTAAGAGGCGACCCGTCGTGTTTTTCGACCCCCTCACAGTGGCGACTCCATTGAGGACAATATTGAAATAATCTGTGCAAGTAGTGCGTCGGTGAGGAAGCCGTATAGCAGAAATCGAAAGCTATGCCACAATTATTCCCATATTAAGTTGGGTTGACCTGAAAATTCAATGTGACGAATGATCCGCGACAAAACCGCATAAACGAATCTCGGCTTCCTTGGCATGTTTCATCTCGGAATTCCAGACTAAGGACACCTATCAGTCTGGGGGGCGCACGCGCTTCGGATGTTATCCACTCGATGCATTCGCAATGTAGCACATCGACCAAAACTAAACCGCTTATCTCCTAGGTCCATTCACGGTATATGCCATTCCAGCACGTACCGGATAGGCCTCGATAAAATTCTTCATGAACCTGGCTACTCTGACAAGGGCCTATTGGGGAATTAGCGATAGGTTTGGTACACTTTGACACTGTAGGCGGGTATTTTTCGTGATTTCCTTTTTTCCCATTCCTACGGGGCGGTGTTGGGACCTTTGTATTTTTGTACTTTGAAGGAGTCGCCACTAAACATTGTTTAGGGTCTCGTTTGGAAAGACCAAAAAAATGACTCTATTAGGATAAGACTTTGAATCTTCGAAACGGATGGGTGAGATCCGGGCAAGGGAACGAGATGCTTATTCCACGAGCTTTCGAAATAATTCAAGTGCGTGACACAACATTTCGAAAATACCCTAGTTTAGACTATGTGGGTTTGAATTTAGAACAAATAGAATTTCTACTTTGTATTGTGGCCACTTTGCTTTAAAGTTAATTTAAGGGAACCTAAGATCAGTTTGTCCACGAAATTATCTTTGTTAAGCGTGGTGTAACTTTATATTTTGTTGAATTTAGCATGTGAGGTGATGAAAGCGATAAACAAAGAAAGCAACATCACAATTGAAAATAAGTGCGGAATTAGTAAAGTACAAGACCCCTAGAAATGGACTAGGAAGTAGAACCTCATTGCCTAGAAGGACTAGGCAAGTAAAGTTGCATAATTGAAAGTGAGAAATTTAAATGCGGAATTGAAAGGTGCGGAATTGAAAGGTGCATAATTGAAATTGCGGAATTTAAATTGCAGAATTAAAAGGTGCATAATGGAAATTGCGGAATTGAAATTGCAATATTGAAATTAAACTTAAGCACAAGAGATCCGAACGCCAAACGACTACTTAAAAATAAGTGCGTCCGACACGGATTTAAAGCTAAAAAATCTCAACTTTAGGATGAATTGTTCACCCAAAGTATCCTAGATTTTGTACATAGAACTTGAACTTGAAAATTTTGAAACTTGAAATATTGAACTTGAAATGTTGAACTTTGAAATATTGAACTTGAACTTGAAATATTGAACTTGAACTCGAAATATTGAACTTAAGAGTCTTGAATCTCAAAGATCGGACCTTTTAATGTTGAAAAGGCCTAATCTTTGATGTGCTCTTACTTTGAAATGATTCTAGTTTAAGAAAGTGATTATGAACAACCCTAAACATTATTGGATCTTGAAACTTGAACTTCAAATTTGAAAAGTGGAGTCTTGAATCTGAAAGACTAAACCTTTAAACATTAGAAAGGTATCATCTTTGATTACTCCATATTTTGAAGATGATTCTAGTTCAAGGAAGTGATTACAAACAACCATGAATATCATTGAATCTTGAAATTTAGCATTTTGTGTCATATAAAGTTTGGATTTTGAAAGAAATGTATGATTGTAGTAAGTGACATCTTTAATGTTAAAAATGCCAACTTACTAATCATCTTTGAAAGAGAAAAATCAAAGAAACATGATTGAATATGGTGGGATTCGGAATTACCCATTTAGGCTTAGGCAAGAATTACTTTTAGAGCTCCCAATTGCTTAGAACTTGAATTATTGTATGAGATTTTGGAGGATTTTTGGATTTTGATTTGAGTGGCAATTTTTGTATTACGACGTTGTGTTTTGATATTTTTCTCCCCCATAATGCTCAGAATAAGGGGTATTTATAGGAGGATTTGCTACTAAACGCCAGCCATTGCCAGCGCAGCACGCAGCTGGCAGCGCCCAGCGCTGGTGACGTGGCGCAGAAGCCGCCAAAACAAGGACGCGGGCTCCGTCCTTGCTTTGTCTTGTATTGGTGTACCTTTGTACGATTTGTACGAAGTTAGGACGTAGTGATTTCTTGGGGATTAAGGCTTGGTTTGCGTCTAAAAATAAGTCGTTTCGGGTTTTTGAATTTCGGTTTTACGGGACAAGGCCCGACTTGCTCGGTTTTGTGGGTCGGCGCCCGAATTTGGATTGCTTAATGTCATTTTGACTGGAAAAGGCCTTGTAAAACCAAATGGGATAGTCCATTGGGTGAGATCGTACTTGGATTTTAAAATTGATTTTTGGAAATTGTATTTTGTACCGAGTTCTGGAATGGGAACGGCCTCGGGGATTGGATTTTGGCTCTTGGATTTTGGAAATGTTCTTAGCAATTGGGATTTCCGCACGGAGTTGCTCCAACCGCCTGATAAGGATAATGGTATCATCATCATCCCAGGGGGGAGACACGATTTAGGTGTCTACAGAAGCCTCCACTTTGACTGAGCTTTCGGTTAGGAAAACACTAGTCAAAGTATTCGACTTAGGACGGAGAACGGTCAAGATGTTCTACAATCAAGACCATTCTTTGTACGCCGGTACCTGCACAAAACATGTGTTAGAAAAAAGGATAGAGTCTACCTCCGTGCAGTTGCGACGACTCTAATTTGTACTTGTACTGCTCTTCCGCCTTTGGTTTAGGACGGAGTTTGGCATCGAAAATTTTGAACCTCGAATTTTTGAATCTTGAATTTTGAACTTTGAATACCCGGAATTGATCCGTTGGGGATATACTTCACTGGGGATAAGAGCTTTTTATTGGCTCTTAAGATTTTGGAATTTCGGCTGACTTTCCTGGAGCTTGGGTCCGTTGGGAGCCGAACGCCTGTGTCGTTGTATTTTTTGGACTTCGTATTCGTGAAATGCTCATCTGTTTGTTCTTGGAGACACGGGTGTATACCCGTATTTTCGGAGGATAGCATGATTTGACGTTTGATGCCTTGTGCAGAAAACCGTAGCAACAAAGGACGTGCAATCGGCACGGGAGACCGCGCGCTAAAGATTCCTGCGCATGCAGCATGCAACGCTGGGCGTTGAGATCCGCGTTCGGTGCGGGGTTGTGCTATGAAATCCCCCTCGCCGTGCCATTTGAAGAACACTTCATTTGTATTCTCTTGCTTCATTCTCTCTCAAAGGTCGAATAATCTCTCCCCTTGATCTTGTTCTTGCCTTGTCCATGTAAGTATTTCACGTTTTTCTTATGAAATAATCTCTAGGATTGCATGTAGCTTTGATTTTTCTTGTACTTTGGAATGATTCTTGTATGCTTAGGCTTCTTAAATCAAGTAGAGACTTGTTTGATAGCCACTTGAACGTGAACTGTTGGAACTTGTAGGTTTGATTTTTTGAATTTTGAAATTTTCCTTGAACTTTGTACCTGGCATTTGTAGATAGTGGTCTCACTGGTGACCTTGCGGGGTCTCGGGAGAGAATAGGCTAGAATTCCTAGATGCTGTTTGTAGAACTCTGAATATTAGCTTCGGCATGGGTAGCCTAGGCGTTGGTGTAGGACTTGTATACCCGCTTTGTCATGGATAACCTAGGCGTTGGTGCAGAACTTGTATACCTGCTTCGGCATGGATAGCCTAGGCGTTGGTGTAGAATTCGTATGTTGAAGTAGATGTCCCTGGCTGAATTTGTACTGGCACTGGGGATTTTTGAATCTTTGACTTTTGTACGGGCTAGTATAGGATAACCCCCAGTTTAGAATCTTGACATTTTGTACTCTGCTTGATTTAGTATGCCTCGTCATACTCGGAGGAAGCTCGCCGAACGTTCGGTGGTTCGAGTTGCTGAGGAGGATGCTTCGGATGATGAAGGAGCTACAACAAACGTGCTAGAGGGGGGAATGGTTCCCCGGAGAGTACCCACTTTCGTTGGCACCGGCTGGAGTCCCTTCGATCTAGTGTTTTGACCGGAGTTTCACTTTTCTCAGCGGCCTCGCTCTGGTTTGGTGAGTATTGTAATGTACTTTATCTTTGAACTTGTATAGGTTTTGAACTAATCGGCTTATCCATAGGCTGATGGAGATCCTTTGCGCACCTTTTGGTCTTTGGCGGACCTTCACAAGGTTTTCCTAGCTGTTCGGGCTGACGCGGAGGCTATGGGGATCTGGTTGCAGATGGGCCTAGTCAACTTCTGGCGTGCCATGGGAGATACTCTGAGGAAAACGGGCATCAAACCCCGGTTACAAGCCTTGCTGGAGCGGTGGTGGGATACCAACAACACCTTTAATATGGCATGGGGGAGAGTACCATCACCCCTTTTGAGTTTGCAATGATCACAGATCTTCCTTTCTTTGAGAAGGACGTGACTTTTGATTCGAGGCTGACATTGCGCTCGACTGTCGCCAGGAACTTGCTCGGCCCTGTTGTTGACTTGGCGGATGATGACACCCACGCTTCTGTGACGGTGATCATGGCTGCGATCCGTAGCGTGGATGTATCTACGGAGCATAGGGTTCGACTCTTCCGCTTGGTTTTCATGAGTAGAGTGATGGCCCCGAGCAGGAACAGTCGGGTGCATATCGGCTTCCTGATAACTTTGCAAGATTTGAGTGCCGTTTTGAGCTACAACTGGGGTTGTCTGGCATATAGCCACCTCTTGTATGAGATGAAGTGGGCCTCCCGGACTCCGCCGGAGAGTGACCCGAGTATTGCTGCTTTGTGTAGGGTGCTGGAGGTATTTGAGACTTGTACATCGTATCTTGTACTTGTATGTTTGTATCTTGAATTCGACTGATTCTTTGTTGGCTTTTTTTGGAAAGATTTGGATGTACGAGCACTTCCCGACTTTGGCGCCGGCTCGCACTAGAGATGTAGCTTACCCGTATGCTGCCTTTTGGATTGGAGCGGTGCGTAGGAGGGTGCCTCTGGCGGCCTCCCGCAGAGCTTGGAGGGTTTTACCCGCTGATGAGGTAAACCTTTTGTACTGTTTTGTCTTTTTGTATTTGCACTTGTATAGTTGTCTGAGTTGTTTTCTTTGTAGGTGGTTTGGCGTCCTTTTGCTGACGTGCCTGTACCTGCCTCGGCTACTCGTGCCCATTTCTTGTCCGGGCGGCGGGTCTTGCTCCAAAGGGTATATCTTGTATTCTTGTATTCTTGTATTCTTGTATCCCTGAGTTCTTGTATTCTTGAATCATTGTATGAATGTTTGTAGGAGGAGGAGGTCGACCCCGAGGACATTCTCTATGCTGATAGGGTTGTCCGATATGAGAACTCAGATGGGGAGTAGGTGGAGGTGACCGTCCCTGTAGCTTCTCCTCCGCACCGGAGGTCGTATGATGCTGTACAGGAGCATTATGCAGCTGTAAGTACTGTTGCATTTTCTTGAAACTGATTGTAATTTTGTATCTGGAAATTAATCTTGAATTTTGTATGCAGGCGCCTCGGGTGAGAGTGCGTTGCTGGATGCTCATAATTGATTCCTTGAAGAGGCATTGTGCCAAGCTGTCCCCGAAGCTTACTGGCCGGGACAGAGAGGTTCATTCACTGACTGAGAAGTTGTATTCTTGAAATTTGAATAGAGATGACTGATTCTTGAATTTGTATTTTTTATAGGAGCGCCGTTGAGGCCGCAGAGTTTCCGTTGACAGGGAGCCCCAGGTGGAGACTTCTTTGAGGCAGGAAGGACCAAGCTTGGACCTGGGACAGGGGTCCGGTGCTGGTACTTATCAAAGGCATTTTGATGCTGACAGGGGAGCTGCCCCTTTTGTATATGCTGATCCCACAAGGCATTCCTTTGGGGGCGCGAGCAGTTTTGAGGCCTTTCATTCCTCTTCCCTGTTACTACTTTGGAGGGAGCGGCCCCTAGCCTTGGGGTGCGGATCCTTAGGCTTGCTGGCAGGAGATGGAGAGGATGCGTCAGGCCCAGATGTTTGAGGTGCAGTGCCGGTTCATGGCGACGCCGCAGCCTTATCAGTACCCTTCCCCTCAGCAGGGAACCTATCACTCTCCCGGTACTCTTCGTATCTCGGAGCAGGAGCCTGGTACGCTTGGGACAGAGCTGGATCGAGATCTGGAGCGCCATAGGAGGCGGAGCAGGGGTAAGGAACCCGTGATTGACATTACGGATGATGATGACTCGGACAAACCCTGCATGGTAGCGAGTTCCAGCTTGCCTAGATTGATTTTGTATAGGTTGCATTTGTATGGATTTGTATGGTTGGATTTGAAAGTTGAACTTTTGTATGGTTTTGAATTTTGCAAGGTTTGGAATTTTTGAATCTTGTATGGCTGAATATTGGTTTTTTGTATGATTGAAAATTGAACTTTGTATGCGTTGTGTGTGCTTTTGAAATTTGTAGCTATATGCATGCATGAGAAATTTGCACAAAATTTGAAAGAATTTGCCCATTTTTTCGTTGTATATACCCACTATAAGCCCCCACTTTGACTGAGGTTTATTGGTTAGAAAAAGCGCAAGTCAAAGTATATTCAACTTTTGCTTATACATATGCAGACTCGACTTAGGAAGCCGATCTAGGACTAGAATGCTTGAATTTTGAACAGATTGACCCGAACTAGGCCTGATGTGCTGACTCAGACTGCTTGAAACTGCGCGGTTTCCAGCTTTGGAATCTTGAATAATTTAGGTTGTACTCTGCTGTCCGAAGAACTAAAGAGTGCGTACTCAAAATCATAAAGGGGGCGGTGGCCTCGTCCTTCGTTGCAGGTCCCTGCGCTTGGGGCAGGCCTCGGCGCCTGGCGCCAGTGTGCTATCATGAGAGCTGGTTCTTGTATAAATAGGGAGTGTTTCGGATCATTCTTTGCATTAATCCTTCCCTGCTTTCCCTTGCATTTGCCTCCTCACGAAAAAGAAGAGAAAAGATGGCCATGTCTTTTGAAAATGCCTTGAACTCTTTGCTTGGTTCGCTAGGCAAATTGGAGAAAAGGGAGCTCGATGGCATGCATCTTGGGGTGCTCGCCTCCTTCCGGTTTGTAAAGCTTGATGTGCACTTCATTCTTGCTGCTCTGGAGGCTTGGGATCTGAATCATCATGTCTTCCGCTTTCGAAATAATGAGGTATGTCCCCTCCCTGAAGAGTTTAGTGCCATTTTAGGGTGGCCCATCATGCCAGAGCCATGCATGCCTAGTGTTGAAGAACACTTTTTCTTGGGTTTTGAAAGATATTTGGGCTTGAAGCCCCTACTTTTAAGTGCTGTTGTACATGGAAGAGGGGTGGATTTGTCCCTCCTTGTCAACTATTTTGCTGGGCTTGATGTTCCCATGGTTTTCCGCTTGAGGGCCTTGAGTTTTTGTATATTTTCTCGCTTCCTCTTTTCGAAGCAGGGGTTTGGCAACATCGATGCCTCCCTAATAGAGATTGTAGAGCAGTTTGCTAGTGGCCGGGACCCAATGCCGCTCGTGATTGGCGAAACATTGATGGGCCTTGACATATTGAAGTCGGACCTCTCTTCTTTGCCATCGGGAAGTCCGGTATTACTCCAAGTAAGGATCTGGAGCGTTCTTGTATATTGAATTTGTACTTGTATTTCGAACGTTGAAATTTGAATGTTGAATTTTGAAATGCTTTTCTTGTATACTCCCCAAGGCCTGGCTTATGGAGAGGCTCATGCTGGTGGCAGCACCGGAGAACATGGAGAGCTATAATAGGAAGGGGTTCATTATGCGGCCCATGAGGTATGGCCGGGTTTAATTGGATGAGTGGCGATGTGCACTCTCTGGGATTGAATCTTGTATAAGGTGGGTAGTTCCTTGGTGGGGAATTACTTCTATGAGATATGCACCCGGCTCTACTGCTTTGAGGGTAACGAGCCTCACAATGCTGGTCTTCTACTCGCCTGCCCGAGTGATGAGACAATATGGTTTGAAACAAGAAGTCCCGGATTGTACTGAAGAGAACCCGAAACCTGTTGCGCTGAATACAAATCGACTTGAAGTTTGGAAGCAGTATTGGGTCGCCAAACCATTCTTAAGTATTCAGTTCCCGCCTAAGCCAGTTACTCTATCTGCAGTGTATATTGTATGGATGAAAGGCCCAAGCCAGAGGGACACTTTTCACTCCGGATCAGCTAGAGTCCGAGGTTCTAGGGTTAGACGCTCTGCATCAACTGATTACGAGGAAGATGACGGGAGTGCGGCCCATCCGGTGCTTGACCGATCTGAGTCCAAAGGAGGTTCGTCATCCTCCCATCTTTGAAGACTAGCAAGTTCCTTCTCCCGCCGCTTGGGCAAGGGGAAGATTGATGATTGATTGCGGGAAGAGGCACGGGATAATACTCAAGGTGCCAAGACTCGAGAGCATAGTCGCTCGATCCTAGATCTTTGTAGGCTAAATGTGTTTGAAGTTGTACTAGAAGGAATTGTGTTTAAGAATGTGGAAAATGTGTTTAGAAAATGTGTTTAGGAAGTGAAAAGACTTTTGAACTTTGCTTCACTTGATCCTAACCTTGTATTTGAATCAGCTTTGAAGGCCATAAAGCCAAATAAAGAGTTATTGTGTTAAATTCCGCTTGAACATGCTTTGCTTTGAATTGGCACATTTGGAATGAAGACAACAATAATTGAATTTTGAGTTTGATTTTCAGGATGCCCTTAATTGAGGAAATTTTGAATTTTTTTTATTAAAGTGGCCGGGCCTCGAAATGAGGTTGCCTACGTGTCTCATTAAGGAATCAGGCCGGACGTAGTTCTATCCCTTACAGGACTTTTTTAATTGGATTTTGAACTCGAACATAAAACTTAGACATAGAACTTCTTGAGTTGATCGAGGTTTGTAAGGGATCGGAATTCGGTTCCATCGATATCTGTTAATTCGACTGCTCCCCTAGAGAGGATTTTCTTGACAATGTATGGTCCTGCCCAGTTGGGTTTGAATTTCCCCCTTGGATCCATGATGCTTTTGCGAAGGGCTTTCAGGACAAGCTCGCCTTCCTTGATGTTTCGGGTTCTGACCCTTTTGTTTAAATGTCTGGCCACTCGGCGCTGATAGACTTGTACATGGTGAGCAGCTTGAAGTCGACACTCATCGAGCATGATTAGCTCACCATATCTTGGTTGTACCCATGCAACCTCTGGGATTTTGCTTTCCAGGACTATCCTTAGAGAAGGTATCTCCAGCTCGATAGGTTGTACTGCGTCCATTCCATAGACCAATGAGAATGGTGTTGCACCAGTTGAAGTGCGAATTGAAGTTCGATACCCCCACAATGCGAAGTGCAGTTTCTGGGGCCAGTCTTTGTAATTGGTTGTCATTTTCATGATGATGGTCTTGACATTCTTGTTGGCTGCTTCGACTGCCCCATTAGTTTGCGGGCGATAAGGCGAAGAACGATGGTGTTGGATTTTGTACTCGGTGAATAGATCTTCGCACTCTCCTTGAAAATGGGTTCCCTGGTCACTAATGAACTCGTGAGGAACTTCATATCTGCATATGATGTTTTCTTTTATGAACTGGGCCACTTGCTTGGAACCCAACACTTTGAAAGATCTGGCCTTGACCCACTTAGTGAAATAGTCAATTGCGACCAATATGAACTCATGACCCCCGGTGCCTGTTGGAGTGATTTTCCCAATGACGTCGATACCCCAAGCAGAGAATGGCCATGGTGAGGACTGAGAATAAAGCAAGGATGGGGGAATGTGCTTTATATTTGCACACTTTTGGCAGATAGGACATTTCTTGACAAAGAAGTAGCAATTCCATTTGAGGGTAGTCCAGTATTATCGAGCCCTGATGACTTTGAGGGCCAACATCTTCCCATTCATGTGGGTACCACAGACTCCGGCATGCACGGTGTCCATGACTCTTTGAGCTTCGTCTTTGTCAACGCATCGGAGATTAAGGCCGCTAGGGGACCTCTTGTATAGAATGCCTCCTTCTATGACGAAATTGGCTGATTGTAATCGTAAAGCCCTTTGATTCTTGCTTGAAAAGTGTGGGGGATATTCGGAGTTTTGCAAATATCTTTGAATGTCTGTAAACCAAGGTTCCTCTATGTCAGGCTCGATGTCGTCAATAGCATGGACATATGTTGTTTCTTGACGCGTTTCAATTGTAAGTGGCATTTCAGCCTTGCCATTTCGAATGTTGATTATTGAAGCCAACTTTTCTAGTGCGTCGGCGAATTGATTCTCCTCTCTCGGGAGGTATATAGTTCGTCGTTAATATTTAACGAACATTAACGATGAAACATCATGTCGTCGTTAACCATTAACGACGGATTATCATTTCGTCGTTAACAATTAACGACGAATTATGGTTTCATCGTTAATTGTAAACGACGAATTTGGGATTTCATTGTTAAAAGTTAACGACGAACTATTATTTCATTGTTAAAAGTTAACGACGAATTATTATTTCGTTGTTAAAAAATAACGACAATATGATATTTCATCGTTAAATACTTATTCACGATGGACAATTAAGCAATAACGACCAAAAAAACCATCGTAAAATGTCATTCAAACGGTAAAAAATTAAAATTTTTGCAATAACGACGAACTATTTTGTAGTTAGTATTTCAATAATAATAATATTATTTACATTTTTCAAAACACCTACATTGTTCTCTATGAAACAATATACAAAACTATAAATCAATCAATTAAAACAAAAGATCGATCAGCTGCCAGCATTACTGCCCTCAAAAGATCCATCCTTGCCTCTTAAACCCCAACAGATATTGTATCTGGAGAAGATAAAAAAAAAGACAGATCAGTAGCTACTCCAAGTATAGATTAAGAGAAGGTGCAACAAAAAATATTGTTGCTACTGCAAGATACAATTACCAACAGCATTTGTCTGAACATATTTGCAGGTTTTAGGGACAATTCGGAACAGGGATTAATCACACAAAAAAATTATCTCCAACATATGATAACATATTTAATCCTAATACGAGTCCATATTCAAGGATGTAGAACCTGGAAAATCTTTTTCCATTATCCTCATCCGCAATTTTGTTTACCCAACCTTTGGACTGTTAAAAATCGGGGGGAAAAGAACAAAAAAGTATAATCTGTTTTATATGAATATTCCCAGGTGTACAAGCAGGAATACCAGAATAAAACTTCTGTAACCTCACAGCCTCGAAGATTCTGTTGTCATTCCATATAAATGACCTAGATTATCTTCTAAAGTGTCATATTTCTTAAGCAGTTCCAGCTTCTTCAAAATAAAACTTCGCTAGAATTTCCTTGCCCATCAATGGAGGGTGGAAAAACGTCTGCACATATGTCATCCTCAAGTCTTAAATTATTAGCTTTGCTGCTCCACAACATATCGTGCAGAACTTTATCTGTAGAAATAGGAGATAGCAGAGTAAAATAGCAGAGTATAACAACAACAAAGAAACAACACAACAACTAGTAGTCTGACATCTTTGTGTTTATGATGAAACGAGTCCATGCTTTATAAGAGACTGACTCAATGGAGTTATTGAAGGTTTTAGTGACGAAAGATGATCAAGGTCCAATAAAGCACTCGCAGCTTGCTGTAGATAAATATAACACGATGATGTACAATATCTAAACAAAGCATAAAGTATTAACAAAATGATATAGAATATCTAAACAAAGCATAAAGTATTAAAAGCTGCTTAAAGAAACCAAGATTGGCACACTAAAATGTTTCATGTTCATGTTCCTCGGTCTCAATTCAAACCAAAAGTAAAATTGGTCAGATCATTAAACACAGACACATATGACACTTGGAGAATTCTATGCAAACAAAACAAAAGAAGAGGGAACTCCCTAAGAGACTCAGAACAAGGTCCAATAATATAGCTTGCTGATGAAATTGGGTTCTGGTGAATCGAAATAATCCTACGGTCACTAACTCAATCTGTAACTCCCCGGAAGCTTGCAGTTGAACTAGTTCTAGATGAAATTCCGACAATCTTTTAGCTAATTGTAGTTGGGCAATCAAATTACTTAGAATAGTAATTTAATGTTGATAAATTCCTAAACTTTTACAGTTGAATGTCGGATTTATAAGCAAGCTAATAGAAATGCAAAAAAGAAGCTTACTGATAATTTAAATGATAACAAAAAGGCGTGCAGTGTAAGACATAAATACCCATCCATGTCACTCTCCTATGAAACAACCCAATCATCTAGAAACCTTAGCTTCAACAACAAAATTATGGATAAATAACAATGATAAATCCAATACCAATTGAAACAAGAGGCTAAAACCTTAGCATGGATCAGTATGTATAGGCTCAATGTTCATTTTTAATCTTTGTTTAAGGTAACTACCACAACTCCATAGATCAACTTCATGGCCAGCATAGAGTTCCTCAAAAACATACTAAGAGCACAAAGAAACGTAGCTCACATTTCAGATTAAATACCATATCTACTGATGACATTAGCCATTAATGTTCTGACAAGCAACAACTTTAGTCATGAGATAGAAGAATGATGTATGAAATGACTATATAAATGTACAGGAATTAACTCCAATAAATAGCAGATTTAACAGTATTTAAAATGCAATTCTTTAAAAATATCCTGAATAAAAAGGACAACATTTTACCAAGAAAGACAGTGACAAGATAACAAAACTAAACAACTTTAAACGATTCTTGTGAAGGTGAGAGCACAGTTAGCAGCAAAATGAGAAGATCAATAGAAATTTTTAAGACGCAGTTAAAGTTTTAAATTGAACCTTGGTTATTCATACTCCACCTTTCAGCATTAGATCAGTATGTATAGGCTCAAAAAGTTCAAAATCAACAAAGTAATGATGTTGTAAGATTCCGTTCCAACAAAATTCTAGAGTATCATACCTCAGCGGCTGCATAATTTGGGCTTCCCAGCTGGTCTTCAGGAAATGGCCATCTCGCGTTATGTTTCTCAAACCAAAATTTGATATCTTCACATTGCTATGTGGATCAAAACAGAAGGTTTTCAGGCTTCAAGTCTCGGTGAACAACCATATTCTTGTGACAGTACTCTACTAATGATATTATCTTGATCCATGAACAAAAAACACCTTTGGATGCGCCTAGCCACCCTGATGATAGATACTTAGGGCGGAATTATAACCGTAAAAAATGAATTAAAACCTACAAAATACAGAGTAAACAACTACTCTTGGTCCCTAAAAGTAAAATAAAAAATCACCCGACTTAGTAGCACAAGTGATAAATACATTTTATAAAAATGCCAAATGCAGAACTAATATTTACACTTTAAGATTCGCATGATTGAGGGAAAAGAGGGGGAGTGATAAGGGAGTAATTAGTTCTTATGTAACAAATAGCTGCAACAGTAGAATATAATTGCATATCTTACGCAATAAACTAAATTTGACAAGCCTATTTATATAGACTGAAGTAACCTCCTTCCTTTTCTGATGAATTCCAGTGTAATTTCAGCTTAGGTCATTCAATTTTAGCCCTGACTACACCCCTTGAGTGTGCTCTGTGCATATGATTTAGAAACGTATAGTTTAACCTATGACTTCAAAACAACCTAAGTGGCTCAGTTGTCTATGCAGTCCAAGCCACACCGATTTAAAATAGTAATTTAATGTTGATAAATTCCTAAAGTTTTACAGTTGAATGTCGGATTTATAAGCAAGCTAATAGAAATGCAAAAAAGAAGCTTACTAATAATTTACATGATAACGAAAAGGCGTGCAGTGTAAGAAATAAATACCCATCCATGTCACTCTCCTATGAAACAACCCAATCATCTAGAAACCTTAGCTTCAACAACAAAATTATAGATAAATAACAATGATAAATCCAATACCAATTGAAACAAGAGGCTAAAATCCAAATCACTATTCTTCAACCCCCAAATAAAAAATTAAACAACGATTAAAAATGAACATTGGTGATAAATTATTTCAAAAAAATAACAGAAAATAAAGTACAACAAAATTTCCATTGACATGGATCTTGGATAATACAAGAGAAAAATAAATTCCGGAAGCAGGAAAAATCGGTAAATCATCCAATTGATAATATGGGTTTCGATTACAATTGCTCAAATTAACTTCATTAAAAAAACCCATATCGCAAAATACCTGTTGATGTAGAATTAAATCGGAGAAAACTAAAATGGAATTCCGTAATTAGATTTATCAATTAGAACCCTAAAAATTGGAATTTTCATTTGGAAGAAAAAGATTACCTTTATTCAGACGATTTGTCGACCTTCTGATGTCGACCTTTCTCTTGTAAAGCTTCATCTAAACTCAAATTCGAGAAGTTAGAGACGCAAAGGAAAGAAGGGTTTTCTATGTTATAGACTTATAGTACTGGAGTGTTTGTCTATTTGGAGAAGGAGGAAGAAGACGGTGGCGAGCATCGAAGAGAGAGAAACAATTTCAGACTGAAAAGTATTTTTGGTACAATTTCCATCACCGGATGAAAAAAATCCTCAGAAATTCAGCGCTGAAATTTCAATCTACACGGTTGTTTAACTCCTTCTCCGTCGCTACGAGCCACCGTTCATCCGCCGACGACTCCGCCGCCCACCTCTTTTGGCTTCCAGAACCCTCCCGTACTGGAGTGTAGGGTTAATTAGTTTTCTTAAATCGTTTTCTTCCTTTGAGCAATAACGACGAGCGAAACATAGAAAAAGCCGCTCAATTTTCTCCTTTAAAATGATGCTCGACGGTTTGGGTACCATTTACCCATTTAAGTCCGTTAACGACAATTATTTAGAGTTCCTCGTTATAATATGGTCATTAAAAAGTGTATTTCTAGTAGTTTATGTATAACGAAGCTCTTCTACATGCTCAGACAGCTTCTCAAGATAGGATTGGTATGGGGACAAGCTTTCGCTCCTTACTTTCCATTTGCTGGAAATCTGATTGATGATTAGGGAGGAATCCCCGTACATTCGAAGCTTCTGGACACCCAATGCTAAGGCGACTTCCAGGCCCATAATGCATGCTTTATACTCGGCCGCTTTGTTTGTAACGTTGAATTGCAGTTTTGTTGATATAGGAATGTGGGGTAAGTCATCCGTTCTGATTTCAAGCACCGTCAAAATGCATCAACCAACTGTCATCACTGGTCATTAAGATTTGCTCGTCGGGTAAGTCATAATCCTCCTCTTCTGCCTCGACGAGGCAGTCGGCTAGGAAGTCTAAGACTGCTGAACCCTTGATAGACTTTTGCGAGTGTATTTGAGATCGAATTCTTCTAGCATGACCAACCATCTGGACAATCGTCTGTTGAGAGCTGGTTTTTCGAACAAGTACTTGAGAGGATCATCTTTGCTGATTACATGCACTGTATGGGAGAGCATGAAGTGCCATAGTTTCTTTGTGGCCCAAACCAAGAAGATGCTGAGTTTCTCGAGCTGAGTGTATCTGGTCTCGTACTCGATTAACTTTTTGTTGATGTAGTATACGGCGTTTTCTTTGCCTTCAATTTCTTGGTTGAGCATGGCCCCGACTGCTGATTCTGTTGTTGTAAGGTAAAGCCTGAGGGGAATCCCTGGTATGGCTGGTTTTAGCACTGGCGGATTGGAAAGATAGTCTTTGATATTATTGAATGCATGCTGGCAATCCTCGTCCCAGACTTTGGGTTCACTTTTGCGGAGCTTTCGAAATACCGGTTCACAGATCATAGTGAGCTTTCAAATGAACCTACTGATGTATTGCAGTTTGTCGAGAAACCCCCGTATCTCCTTTTCATTCGTTGGTGGCTTCATCTCTTGAATGGCCTTGATTTTCGAAGGATCATCCCCGATGCCACGAGAGCTAATGACATATTCGAGTAACTTGCCTGATGTTACCCCGAATGTACACTTTTGAGGATTGAGCCTCATATTGTATTTCCTGAGCCTGTCGAAGAACTTCCGGAGTACTGAGGTATTCTCATGTCGCTCTTTGGACTTGACGATCATGTCGTCGACATATACTTCGATTTTCCTATGAATCATATCGCTCATGATAGCTGTGGCTGTTCTTTGATAGGTTGCCCCTGCGTTCTTCAGTCCGAACAGCATAACTGTATAGCAATATGTACCCCACTGAGTGATGAAGGTTGTCTTCTCCATGTCTTCCTCTGCCATGGGAATCTCATTGTAGCCTGCATACCCGTCCATAAAAGAGAGCAAGGCATGATTTGCAGTGTTGTCGACCAAGATGTCAGTGTCAGGCAGTGGAAAACCGTCTTTAGGGCTGGCCCTGTTAAGATCTCTGTAGTCCACACACATTCATACTTTTTCGTCTTTCTTTGGAACTGGGACGACATTTGCAATCCATTCCGGATACTTGGCTTCTCGAATAAACCCGGCCTCTAGCTGCTTAGAGACCTCTTCTTGATTTTTGAGGGAAACGTCCGGTTTCATGCGACGGAGTTTCTGCTTGATGGGTTTTGAACCTGGAATGAGGGGAATTGTATGCTGATCGATGCTTGGATCAACCCCTGGCAGCACATGATAGGACCATGCGAAGACGTATATGTACTCAGAAAGTAGCTTGATAAGATCATCCGCTCTGCTTGAGATAGAGTTAGGCCAATTTGAACTAGTTTTGAATCACTGTTGTTAGAAAGGCTAACTTTTTCTGTTTCCTCAATTATGGGCATCTTGTTTCCATGATTTTTAATAGCTTTTAGTATTTCAAAGTCAGTTTCTTATGAAGCAAAGTTGTTTGGATTAGAAGTGTGTTTTGAATTTGGACTTGAAGAGTAAGACGAAATTGAAGTGTTATTGAAATTAGCAATCATTACATCGACAATTTTGACTTGAAGCTCGACCTTTAGAGGCTCTTGATTGATGCAAGACTCTAGCCCTAGACTCTTAGACGCATTACTAGACTCGAAAATGAAAAGACAGACTCTGGACTTGAACAAAGACACTAATCGTAAAGATAGTTCTCGGGGTACTCCCAGACGTCCATGCCATCGGCATCATCATCGTAGGCAGGGCTACATCCACAGATCTACATGACTTGATCCCAGACTTGGTTACACGTGCTGTAGGGAAATGCAGCGAAGCAACCTTTGCATGAGGTATTGAGCCCTAAGAGGAACATTCACCATTTTTCCTTATGGCAGCTCAGGCTTAATTGTACGAGCAGAGATTGCCCACCTGTGGTAGTATTCTTGGATGCACTCATCTTTTTTCTGGCGTAATGCCGGCTTTTGCTTGATGTAAGTGTCACGGAAGCTTGAACCTTTGAGGGTGAGACAGGCAGGGCCGTCCATTATCTCCTCGAACCAAGGCTCTCCAAATAGTAGATCGAAGTCGGCAGGCACATCGATGACTAGAAATTCAGCACTGTTGTAGTAGGTGTCGAAGAAAAAGACCAAATCGAGAACTCCCAGGACTTTGTTTGTGACACCTTGGAGTTTGACGGTCTGCTGGGTAGTTAGCATGAGATCATAATCGGAGAAGCCCAAAGCCTTCAGGGTGGCGAGGGGACATATGTTCTCTTGAATGTCGGTGGTTACCCTAGGTTCAGGGATCACCCAGTTTTGAGCACTTGGAATGAGATGGCAGAAGCTCGGAACCATTAGCTCGTAACCTAGCTTGTATATTGTAGAGATTAGGTTGCATGGAAAATCCTCTTCTTCGTCTTCACAATCTTAGGAGATGGCTTGCACCGATGGAGCTTGTTTGGCTCTTGGAGGTAGGGGTAAGGTCTTGTTGTCGACCATGTTCTGGATCAGATGCTTAAGCTTGTAGCAGTCTTCGATGTCATGACCTTTCCCTTGATGGTATTTGCAATGTGCTGCAGTATCCCAGCTCTTGGATCTCTTATCGACTAGAGGATCGGGTGTAGGACGGATTGAGGTGATGACTTGCTTTTCGGCCAGTCGATCAAATGCTTCGCTGTAAGACATTCTGAGATTAGTAAAGACCCTTTGTGGTCTGCCTTGAAAGTTGCGCTGATTGGTGCTATTCTTGAAATTGTTCGGCTTCGGGCCTTGAGGAGCTTCTAGGGCGTTGACCTCGTGGACCTTGTGTGTTTCTTCAGTTTTCTTACCCTTCCACTTTTCAGCTTGTGGAGCCGAGGCTATTGGGGCTTTCATCATGTCGTCCTCTTTATCGACCCCAATGTCATATGTTCCCTTGAAGCTTTCGAAGCCTAGGTACTTCATGTGAGTATTGTATATTGGCAGAAGTCCAACAATAAAGATCTTGACCAATTCTCTCTCGGAGGGTCGAGTCACCATTCGGAAACCATTTCTCTCCACCGGTTGAGGTAATTAGTGAAACCATCTCAAGGCCCTTGCCTAAGAACCTGTAGCTCCCTCAGAGTAGTTTGAAGTTGAATATTGGGCTGATACTGCTCCATAAATGCTCGAGCGACCGCTTCCCATGTACATGTTTGATGCTCCTTGAGTGAGTAATACCATTTCTGACAGACAGGTTCCAGAGACATAGGGAATACCACGGGGTATAGCTCGAGTTCGACCCCCTTAATGGCCATTGTCGCTCTGAAGTTCTTGAGGTGATACTTATGATTATCGGTTGACTTGAATTTTGGAATGTCATTGGCGGAGAATTTGTCTGGCAGATTCTCCTTCCCCTTGAGGTTGTCCTCCATTGAGGTGTCAAAATAGTTCTGTTGATTGGTGACCTTATTGACCAGACTCTCGATCTTTTTGGTTAGGTCATCGGTGGGTGCGGCCTGTTCCACAATACCCAGTCGGTTGCTTATGCACTCCACATTGGTGCTGAGGCTGGCGACAGCTGCTATGAGTTGGGTGACTTATTCGGGGGCAGACATTTGGACTGATTCTTTAAAGGGACTGGGAGTTTGATTTGTAGAAGTTGAGCTTGCTGCTCGCTCGACGCCGGCTATGAGTGAGGCTAGGGCTGATGGAGTTCTCTTCCACCTTTCTCCTCTTCGGCGAACCCACAGGATCTTTGGACTCCTATTTAGGCCACATGACATGATTTAGAACATGAACTTCCCGACACATGCTATGATATGCATGCAATGAATGAGACCTAGACTTGACTGTAAGTGCCACTCCTAAGATTCGGGTCTTTAAATTTGTATTTGTATTCGGGATTTGCGACCCGTTCGAAATATTTGAGAGGAGACTTCATTCTTTTGTGGAAGTCGACTCCTTGTACTAGAGTTTGCAACATTGAAAAGGGAAGATCTTGACTTATTGGGACTTGGATTATTTTAGGGGAATTTCAACCCATTGGAATTTGAAAATTGGACTTGTATTATTTCAAGGGATTTTCAACACATGGGAAATATTTTAGGAGATTGGATATTGTATTATTTCAAGGGAGTTTCAACCCGATTGAAAGAAAATTGATTTTGTATTGTTTCCAGGGAATTTCAATCCGTCAATGTTTTAGGAGTGTTTCAACCCATTGGATCTTGGAATATTTTAGGGGGATTTCAACCCATCGAATATAATTTTGAACTTGTATTATTTCTTGGGAATTTCAACCCGATATAGAATGTGAAAATTGGATTTGTACTATTTCAGGGGATTTTCAACCCATTGAAGTATTTTAGGGGGATTTCAACCCATTCGAATTTGGACTTGTATTATTTAAAGGGATTTTCAACCCATGATAGAATGAGGAATTTTAATTTGAACTATTTCAAGGGATTTTCAACCCATCGTAGAATTTGAATTTGTACTATTTCCGGGGATTTTCAACCCATTGTAGAATTTGAGTTTGTACTATTTCAAGGGATTTTCAACCCATTGGAAATATTTTTGAATTTATATTTGAGAGAAACGGAAGGCAAGGACTTTTTGTAGCTTGAAGGTGAGTTTGAAGTTTGAATTTGATTCGAAGTTTGAACATTGAAATGGGAAAGAGGCGCTTTTGTATAGAACATGAGATGTTTGAATTTGAATATTCCGGCATCACGCCATCATGAATTTGGAATTGGATTTGATATTTGGAAAGTCCGGCATCATGCCGTCGTGGACTTGGAATTTTGAAGTGCTTGATCATGGAACTTTGAATTTGAAATTGAATGAGGAAAATCCGGCATTACGCCATCATGGATTTGGAATTGGAAAGTTTCGAATATGGGACTTGAGATTTGAAAGATTGAATATAGGAATTTTGAACTTGAGGTTTGGAATATGGAATGGAAAAGTCGGCATTCGACGACTTGAATTTGAACATTGGAATTTGAGGTTTCGAATTTTGAAATTGGTGATTTGAACTTGAGGTTTGAGAAATGGAATTGAAAAGTCGGTATTACGACGACATGAGTTTGGACATTTGAATTTGAGGTTTTGAGATTGAAATTGGTGATTTGAACTTAAGGTTTTGAAGGATGGAATTGAACCTTTGAATACTTGAACTAGAATTGAATTTTTTTGAACTTGGAAATTGAATGCTTGAACTAGAAAATCCGGCGTGACGCCGTTGGATTGAATTTGAATTTGAAATTTTGACTAGGAAATCCGGCATTACGACATCGTTGCATTGAATTTGAAATCGAAACTCGGAATTTGGACTAGAAAATCCGGCATTATGACGCCGTTGGGTTGAATTTGAATTTGAAACTCGAATTTTGGACTAGATAATCCGGCATTATGACGCCGTTGGATTGGAATTTGAATTTGAAACTCAAAATTTGGACTAGAAAATCCGGCATTATGAAGCCGTTGGATTGGAATTTGAATTTGAAACTCGAATTTCGGACTACAAAATCCGGCATTATGACGCCGTTGGATTGGAATTTGAATTTGAAACTCAAAATTTGGACTAGAAAATCCGACATTATGACGCCGTTGGATTGGAATTTGAATTTGGCATTTGTGCATGAGGCGTGTTTGGAGGTTTTGAATCAAATGGAGTGGCACTCCTAAAAGACCTTAAATCGACGATTTTAGATGCATGAGGTTTGAATGATGCTCCTAGGGGTTTGGTTTTCTAGTTGGAGGCTAATTGGTTTTGGCAAGCTAGAATTCGAGGTTAGCCATTCAAGCGTGCAAAGACGCCCACACAATGCACAAATAGCACGTTGTCACACTAACATGTATATGAATGCAATATGCAAAGTTCTCAACCTAAGGTCGGTCTAAGTTTTGTATAATGAGAGTGGTTGGTTTGGGTGTCAAAAGGTATTTCACTAAGAGGCGGATCTGGCGACAACTTGCACATCCACCTAAGGGACGTGTGTGCGTCGGCAGACGACCTCCATACTTGACATCGGGAATATCAAGCAAATGCCAAGTTTCGGTGGGCGTGGAAATGGTCACAAACTTTGGTCGGGAACCGTATGGAAAGTCACCATTTTGTTGCCCCCGGGGCTAGCCCGAATGTAGAACACATCCGTTTGGGCAAGGTAGAAATTCATTTTGCACAAATGTGGTTTTCGAAATATGCATGAAATGCCTAGAAATTGAAAATTTAAATTGCACTTGAATATTGTATTTGAAAAGCTCGTTTTTCGACATTCGTTCTCAAGGTTTGGGAGCGTCCTTCAAAATACAGAAATAGACTGACTCTCACTTGAAAACTCGAGCAACATGGGAAACAAGCCACTGGGAGCCACTGTGCTGGATGCAGGCAGTGGCGTTTGGCGCAGGGGCCTGCGCCTGGCGCCAGTGCTGGCATCCAGAACTTAAGCAGACCAGTGGCTTGATGCTCAAAGTCTGCTCGTATTTTCGAAGTTGAAATCAGGAGATCCACAGTGGAGTCGCCAGAATTGTAGGCGGGTATTTTTCGTGCTTGCCTTTTTTCCCATTCCTACGGGGCGGTGTTAGGACCTTTGTATTTTTGTACTTTGAAGGAGTCGCCACCAAACATTGTTTAGGGTCTCGTTAGGATAAGGATTTGAATCTTCGAAAGGGATGGGTGAGATCCGGGCAAGGGAACGAGATGCTTATTCCGCGAGCTTTAGAAATAATTCAAGTGCGTGACACAACATTTTTGAAAATACCCTAGTTTAGACTATGTGGGTTTGAATTTAGAACAAATAGAATTTCTACTTTGTATTGTGGCCACTTTGCTTTAAAGTTAATTTAAAGGGAACCTAAGATAGGTTTGTCCAAGAAATTATCTTTGTTAAGCGTGGTGTAACTTTGTATTTTGTTGAATTTAGCATGTGAGGTGATGAAAGCGATAAACAAGTAAAGCAACATCACAATTGAAAGTATGTGCGGAATTAGTAAAGTACAAGAGCCCCTAGAAAGGGACTAGGAAGTAGAACCACATTGCCTAGAAGGACTAGGCAAGTAAAGTTGCATAATTGAAAGTGCGGAATTGAAATTGCGTAATTGAAAGGTGCGGAATTGAAAGGTGCATAATTGAAATTGCGGAATTCAAATTGCGGAATCGAAAGGTGCATAATGGAAATTGCGGAATTGAAATTGCAATATTGAAATTGAACTTAAGCACATGAGATCCGAACACCAAACGGCTACTTAGAAATAAGTGCGTCCGAGACGGACTCAAAGCTAAAAAAATCTCAACTTTAGGAAGAATTTTTTACCCAAAGTACCCTAGATTTTGCACATAGAACTTGAACTTGAAAAGTTTGAAACTTGAAATGTTGAACTTGAAATGTTGAACTTTGAAATATTGAACTTGAACTCGAAATATTGAACATAAGAGTCTTGAATCTCAAAGATCGGACCTTTTAATGTTGAAAAGGCCTAATCTTTGATGTGCTCTTACTTGAAATGATCCTAGTTTAGGGAAGTGATTATGAACAACCCTAAACATTATTGGATCTTGAAACTTGAACTTGAAATTTGAAAAGTGGAGTCTTGAATCTCAAAGACTAAACCTTTAAACATTAGAAAGGTATCATCTTTGATTAATCCATATTTTGAAGATGATTCTAGTTCAAGGAAGTGATTACAAACAACCATGAACATCATTGAATCTTGAAATTTTGCATTTTGTGTCCCATAAAGTTTGGATTTTGAAAGAAATGTATGCTTGTTGTAAGTGACATCTTTAATGTTAAAAATGCCAACTTACTAATCATCTTTGAAAGAGAAAAATCAAAGAAACATGATTGAATATGGTGGGATTCGGAATTACCCATTTAGGCTTAGGCAAGAATTCCTTTTAGAGGTCCCAATTGCTTAGAACTTGAAATATTGTATGAGATTTTGGAGGATTTTTGGATTTTGATTTGAGTGGCAATTTTTGTATTACGACGTTGTGTTTTGATTTTTTTCTCCCCATAATACTCAGAATTAGGGGTATTTACAGGAGTATTTGCTGCTAAACGCCAGCCATTGCCAGCGCAGCACGCAGCTGGCAGCGCCCAGCGCTGGTGACGTGGCGCAGAAGCTAGCCCCCAAAACAAGGACGCGGGATCCGTCCTTGCTTTGTCTTGTATTGGTGTACCTTTGTACGATTTGTACGAAGTTGGCACGTGGTGATTGCTTGGGGATTAAGGCTTGGTTTGTATCTAAAAACAAGCCATTTCGGGTTTATGAATTTCGGTTTTCGGGACGAGACCTGACTTGCTCGGTTTTGTGGGTCGGCGCCCGAATTTGGATTGCTTAATGTCATTTTAACTGGAAAAGGCCTTGTAAAACCAATGGGATAGTCCATTGGGTGAGATTGTACTTGGATTTTGAAATTGATTTTTGGAAATTGTATTTTGTACCGAGTTCCGGAATAGGAACGACCTCGGGGATTGGATTTTGGCTCTTGGATTTTGGAAATGTTCTTAGCAATTGGGATTTCTGCACGGAGTTTCTCCAACTGAAGGAAATATGTCCTTCACCCAAGGTGCATTAAGTCTAATACCAAGGTTCGGATTAATTGCGAACAATTAATTTAGTGAGATCAAGTGATCGGAACAGCTAGCTGGAGCAATGCTTCTGATCAGTGAGTACTAAAGGATATTGAACTCACAACTTACTCTTGACTTAACCTACAAGGTCACACTAATGACACGTAACAGATCACCGGATTAAATGAATCGGAAATTCATTTAATAGCTTTTCGGGAATTAGTTGGAAACGTATTATACGATACGACCTTTGTCGGAATCGTATATCGTATCGCGAATATTTGTAAGGTGGGCGACACGAATAAATCGTATCGTACGACGGTGATTCGTCGAATACGAAACGATAAATAATATATCGGAAATATATTAAATCGCGAATACGAAGGGCATCGGAGTTGCCGGCCCGTCGAGCCAAGCACGTAAGTGTGCAAGGCCCAACAAGCCAGCAAGCTCGCGAACAAAGGCGAGCAAGGCCAGCCCATTGGGCGCGAGCACGCAACAGCACGCACAGCAAGCAACGCAGCGCGAGCGAGCAAGGCCCACGACCCAGCTGCTCGGCGCGCGCGCGCTGTGGGCTTCGGCCTGCAGTGTGTGTCGCTGGGCGGGGAGTGCGGTTCGAGTGCTTGCGTGATGTGGCCGGTCAAGGCCTTTGGTTCTTGGCCGGTTACATCATTAATACAATAGGTCAATTGTATTATTCCAACACACAATTCATATTACTCAAAACCCTAGAGACACAGAGAACCCTAATTCTCTCTGTGCCTCCAAAGTGAGTTGTTCCCAAAAGCAAAGTATCTTGATCGATTGTCTAAGCTACGATAATCAAGACGGATCTGAACGTGTCGGTAAACCAAGTAGAGGAACGACAAATGGAGTTCTTTGTTCGTGTTCGTTGACATATTATTGTGGAAAACACGCTTCGAATGTAAGTTTGCTTAATCTGTGCTTTATACATGTTTCCTGGCTTTGGGGATTGTTCCGCACATGTTATTATGTTTAAATGTATTCCCCTACAGTGGTATCACGAGCCTTATGTATTCAAAGCATGAATTAACATGATTATTATTGTTTTTGCATCTGTAGAAAAATTTGGAATTTTTGTTGATTTTTCGAAATTTTTACGAATTATTGGATGAATTGCGTAATAATCAGGTCCGAAATAAAAAATATTCGTTTTTTCGAGTTTTAAAACCCTAATCTGATTGAAAAGGATTTTCTAAGATCAATTCATGTGAACGGAATTGCAAAAACAGGCCTCGAAGTGTCGTTTTTTGGGCGTTTTTGTTAATTTTCATTAAAAATTAAAAAGTCAAGCTATACTACTCGTAATTGCTTGAAAGTTTAACACAATTTTGCTGGTTATATTTTTTATCTATGGTAAAATTTTCAGATTTATCCGATAAGTATAAACCCTAATATTGCCTTTCCCCAATTCGTAAAATTTGAAACCCTAATTGAATTTTAATTAATTTTGGTTTAATAATTCGGTTAATTGGGGAAGGGGATATAATTTCATGGGTCATTGGCTAATTTTAAAAATTAGTGGATTATAATTTTGAATGGTTTCGTTAATTTTAATCGCACTTAAACCAAATTATTAAAAATCTGAAATTTAATTGTTTATGAACGATTTAAAGCTTCGGATTTTATTAATTAAAAGTTCAAAATTTAATGTTGATTCGTTCGTTCTTAAAAGTTTAAATATTGTTAGCCCTTGATTTAATAATTTTGAGAAATTGGATTGTCGTTGGAATTTATTAAATCGTTATAAATAGTTGTTTTTCGAAAATAACAATCGTAACTTTTTGAAAAATAAAAGTAAAGCAAGTTCGTGAAATTAAATTTAATTTTAATTGAGTTGGTCCGTATCACGAACCAAAGGCTCGAACACGAGTGTGGTGGACGTATGGCTCGTCGAGCCATACGGGCAACTATGCGTAGGCCGAGCCGCAGCGACACGGGCAACAGCAAGCGTGCTGCGTGCCTCATACGCGCTGGGCGAGGAAGGGGCAGGCGGGACGCTTGCGGGGGCTGCGATGAAGCAAGGCGCGAGCCATGCGACGTCCAGCACACACGAACGCACAACACGCAGCGCAGGGGCAGCGGTGCTGCAAGGACGCGCCCGCGCGAGGGGCCTGGGGTGTGCGAGCCTTGCTCGTGCGCTTCTTGGGCCACACGCAAGGCATAGGGCTGGGCGAAAGCCTATCCCAACTACGTAATCGGAATTTTTTTGTTGAAAATTGTTTATTTCGTTGGGCTTCGTAAATTTGCATTAATTTAGGCTAACGGGATATTTAATTTAATATTTTATTTGCTTGGGTCGGGCCGCGAGTTTTAATTTAATATTTCATAATTAATTATCCGGAATAATTATTGGTTTGAGTGGGAGCCAGTAAATGAAATAATTATTTTAATTATTTTCGCAGGTCGCATTATTTTAATTAAATTCAATTTTAATTAGAATAAAGTCTAAGGATTAATAATTTGGAAATTGATTAATCTTTTAGGACGCGCTTATGTGAACGTGAATTTTAATTAATTCACGTAAATACTTGCATATTAATATGGGCCATTCGTTTTAGCACACGAATGGGTGAATGCATAGAATATATATTTTATGTAATGCATGTACTCCAAGTGACTAGTATGGCCAATTTAGGATAGTTAAATACGATTTGCGTACCGTTCTATCTTTGAATGTAAAGTTTTAAATATGGTCTGCGTACCATGGAATTTTTTGATGTAATTTTATTATTTTCAAGTATTTCTAAGTTTAGAACTTTAAGTTAGCATTTGAACGAAGATTCAAGACGATGCCAAGCTAACAAGGAGGTGATGAAGATTGTATGCTTCAAGACAAGATGTTTTGGGCCATACTAGATCCCCATTTATTTATGCACTTTAATATATATATTATGCTTGAATGTATGAATGTATGCTTTGCATGAATAGGTTGTTTTATATGACTCGATTAGATTAAGTTCACTAAATAATCGAACAAACATAGAAACAACTAGGTCCAAATTAATATTGAGTTTAAAAATTTCGTTCCAAATCAAGCACTTACAAAAATCTAAGGATCTAAGATAGTAGGTTTACGCTAAAGCGAGGTGCTATTTTAGTTTACTTAGGTGGTAAGGCGTCCTAAAGGAGCACGTTGATTGTGGTTTCAACTCAAACAACAATGGCATTATGTTGTGGAAATGGGATAAATTATGGTATTAATTTATTAACCAAGAGTAATTTGGAGATTACTAGCAATAGGTTTTGCTTACCTAAAATCTTAAAATACTTAAGACATGCTAAAGCTGCTTAAGGATTTAGGACTTTTGGGGTATTGGAATCGTTTCATTCATTTTGGACCATGTTTTTGCTTTTTGCATGAATGAAATGTTTAAATAGCTTTGATGATTGCGTGAATGCTTTTATTTCAAGTTATTAAAGTATGATAAATGTTTTCTTTGCTATTTCATTCTGTAGAATAGTAAATCTTCAACTTTATTGCGTTCGGACGATAGAACTGCGATATTTCCTTGGTCGATTGGTAACTATTTTGAGAGCGATTCTCAAAGAAAAGGAGAGTGAGAGCGTATCTTGAATGCTATTTTCTTATAGTGATCTTCATGGTTGTTTTCAAACTCAAATTTGAATGGTAGACCAATTAGACCTCATATATTCAGAATACTGGGTAATTTTGAAATAATGAAGTATTGAGTTAAAGACTCATGTATAACCAATGGTTAACAACCAATTTTCTTTTGATTCTATAATGAACTAGACTAATTGGATGTGGTCATTCAAAGTGAATAAAAGAAAGGGACTTTTTAAGCGTAACAAAGTACGAAGATCAAGCAAAGAGTAAAATCTTTAGGACTATAAGAAAACGTGCTAGAAAGGATAGGAAAGAGGAACAAAAGAAATGAATTCAATATTCAATTTCTACCTTGAAGTTTATGTTAAAGAGAAACGACTTAGGAAATAGACTAATATGGTATTAGATTACCGCTTGAGATTCTAACTCTTGTTAAGAACTCAAATTCCGGGAGCTAAGTCTGGTTATTGACCTACAAGTGGGAAATGAAGCAAAGTTATGCTACATTGATTGTAGGGTCATCATGTTTGTTTTAAAGTCCTTCTAAAGGCTGGAACTTAATGGTATTATGTTCCATTAATCATCATAATCAATTTTTGTTTGGACAACGGAAAGACTCACATTCAAAGTAAACAAAAACATTCGTTGAGTGTTTGTTTGAATGAAATGGTCATTTAAGGGTTGAGTCATATGATTGATTAATAAACAAACGAATCTCTTCAAACTCAAACTTCAGGAGGTTCAAATCAAACACTTTGATTTGTGTTCCACATATCTTTGGCAATGTCATACGACCATATCAACAAGACAACATTCCAAGATTCCATGGCATGGGTTTCTGAAAGTTGGTTAATTTAAGACACGTGGGTCTTGCTTGTTGAACATGACATAGAAATGGACTATTGTTAGAAGTTTCTAGACAATAAAGTTCAGGGGCCAAAGATGGATTTTATGGCTTACCTATTTCACAAGAATTTGAGAAAATATGGCTATATTTACTCAACGTGAAATATGTGAAATGCTTCAATGCGATTCACAAAAGAGTATAAAATCAACTTCGCAAGAATTTTGGAACATCTAGGCTGGGTCAAGGTGATGTTTGCATGAGCCAAGAAAGATTATCTAGATTGTTTATATGGAATTATAACAATCGAAGCTCCATGGTATGTCCAAATGGAGATATCGGAATCTATTTCGATTAAAGATAATCACAACTATTTTCCTATATAGTTTCTAAATGATACTCTCAAGTGACTATCACACTAAACAAAGTTGTCAAAGCTAAGGATAAGATGTCATAAGGTTTGAACTTCGGTTCAGTACATCTTTTCAGTACATATATATATATAGGGTTGTCAAACCCAGTGGGAGTTAGTGTTTACATCAAACAAGTCAAGTATAGATATATGTTTCTTTATGAGAGACTCATAGAAACAAAAGGTATTGATTCTACCACAAATCTGAGAACATATAGTTGTTGCTCTAGATAATGTCTTTTAGGAAACCATCATATTTCAAAAAAGGCAAGTGGGGGAGAAATGACCTCGAATGGACTTCGAGTCAAGCAACAAACAAATGTAGGATACTTAGGAGTCTTTGAAAAGCTCCGAACTTAGAAGCCTTTGGAAGAGCTTCAGGAAGACTTTAGAAGTGCTTCAAGAGAATCCTAATACTCAAAGGACTTGAGTAATGTCTTTATAGACACTAACGTTTGATGTGCAATACCTAGTAAATCGTATAAGGAATAGAATTCAACCAAGATAGATAGATACATAGATATCTTGAGGAATGAAAACTATGAAGACTTTGGAAAGTACTTCAAGAACATACGACTTACAGGTTAGCTACGACGAATTAAAAATTCCCAAGTATGGTTCGAGGCCATACAAAATGGTTTGAGGCCATTTTATCCGAAATATCTTCATCTTAAAGAATCAAATCGATGATTTGGTTGATTTGCATAAAGGGTTCACTCCCATTGGTTGCAAATATGTTTTCTAAACATACAATGTTGATTTGCATAAAGGGTTTATGCCCATTGGTTACATACATGTTTTCAAAACATACAGAGATGATATTGTATACACATACAAAAGAGAAGCTAGATTGGTGGTTAAAGATTGTAAACAACTTCACGGCGTTGATAATGTTGAAATCATTTTCACCAAGTCGGGATGCTTGAACTATTTTGGATAAATCTAGCAATCATTGCATATGGCAATATGGCAATTGGAAAACGAAAGACCTTACTCAATTGGACTTGTAGAAAGGAATTGTGTACATTACACAATGTAAAAGTTTTGGATGCTTGATAAAAGAGCAAGCTTAAGAAATCTATTCGTAGATTAAAGCATGCAAGTGGGAATTGGACCATATTTGTCTAAACGGCTATTGAGCAATCATAGCTTTATGAAAATATGGATCATCTTATAGATGTGGAGTTTAGTGGGAGCCAAGTCAAGTTTATTGGTTCTATGTATGAGATACATATCTCTGTATTGAAAATGACATTCAAATTTTAAATGGTTAGATTTGAAAGTATTTGTCAATATTAGAACCAAGGCGAAACTTAAAACATACTGGGTTAAAGATCTATTGGATAGGATCTAAAGCGTGTTTGGATTCTGTAAAAGTAATTACTAAATCAAACACAATGGAGAGACTCAAAAGAGACTCTCACCCCATATAAGTAAGTCTAAGTTATGAATGCTTTAACTAAGTATAAAGCTAGGCTGTTATCACTAGAGTTAAGCATAAAGGACCTTGAAGAGGTGCCTTCACCTTATATCACATGGCAATGCCAAGATTTTAGCAAGATTCAGTATCTCTTGAAATAGAATAAAGCTAAAAGTCACATGGATGGATTCAAAACGCGAATGGTTTTTGCATTACAATCAATCATGTATAATGTGATATATAGATCGCCAAGATAACTCGTGAACATTGGATCGTGACGAGTTTATACCAATCTCAATTGATCTGGATCAAAGATCAAAGGTATTGATTCTACCACAAATCTGAGAACATATAGTTGTTGCTCTAGATAATGTCTTTTAGGAAACCATCATATTTCCAAAAAGGCAAGTGGGAGAGAAATGACCTCGAATGGACTTCGAGTCAAGCAACAAACAAATGTAGGATACTTAGGAGTCTTTGAAAAGCTCCGAACTAAAAAGCCTTTGGAAGAGCTTCAGGAAGACTTTAGAAGTGCTTCAAGAGAATCCTAATACTCAAAGGACTTGAGTAATGTCTTTATAGACACTAACGTTTGATGTGCAATACCTAGTAAATCGTATAAGGAATAGAATTCAACCAAGATAGATACATAGACATCTTGAGGAATGAAAACTATGAAGACTTTGGAAAGTACTTCAAGAACATACGACTTACAGGTTAGCTACGACGAATTAAAAATTCCCAAGTATGGTTCGAGGCCATACAAAATGGTTTGAGGCCATTTTATCCGAAATATCTTCATCTTAAAGAATCAAATCGATGATTTGGTTGATTTGCATAAAGGGTTCACTCCCATTGGTTGCAAATATGTTTTCTAAGCATACAATGTTGATTTGCATAAAGGGTTTATGCCCATTGGTTGCATACATGTTTTCAAAACATACAGAGATGATATTGTATACACATACAAAAGAGAAGCTAGATTGGTGGTTAAAGATTGTAAACAACTTCACGGCGTTGATAATGTTGAAATCATTTTCACCAAGTCGGGATGCTTGAACTATTTTGGATAAATCTAGCAATAATTCCATATGGAAATATGGCAATTGGAAAACGAAAGACCTTACTCAATTGGACTTGTAGAAAGGAATTGTGTACATTACACAATGTAAAAGTTTTGGATGCTAGATAAAAGAGCAAGCTTAAGAAATCTATTCGTAGATTAAAGCATGCAAGTGGGAATTGGACCATATTTGTCTAAAGGGCTATTGAGCAATCATAGCTTTATGAAAATATGGATCATCTTATAGATGTGGAGTTTAGTGGGAGCCAAGTCAAGTTTATTGGTTCTATGTATGAGATACATATCTCTGTATTGAAAATGACATTCAAATTTTAAATGGTTAGATTTGAAAGTATTTGTCAATATTAGAACCAAGGCGAAACTTATAACATACTGGGTTAAAGATCTATTGGATAGGATCTAAAGCGTGTTTGGATTCTGTCAAAGTAATTACTAAATCAAACACAATGGAGAGACTCAAAAGAGACTCTCAACCCATATGAGTAAGTCTAAGTTATGAATGCTTTAACTAAGTATAAAGCTAGGCTGTTATCACTAGAGTTAAGCATAAAGGACCTTGAAGAGGTGCCTTCACCTTATATCACATGGCAATGCCAAGATTTTAGCAAGATTCAGTATCTCTTGAAACAGAATAAAGCTAAAAGTCACATGGATGGATTCAAAACGCGAATGGTTTTTGCATTACAATCAATCATGTATAATGTGATATATAGATCGCCAAGATAACTCGTGAACATTGGATCGTGACGAGTTTATACCAATCTCAATTGATCTGGATCAAAGATCAAAGGTATTGATTCTACCACAAATCTGAGAACATATAGTTTTTGCTCTAGATAATGTCTTTTAGGAAACCATCATATTTCCAAAAAGGCAAGTGGGAGAGAAATGACCTCGAATGGACTTCGAGTCAAGCAACAAACAAATGTAGGATACTTAGGAGTCTTTGAAAAGCTCCGAACTTAGAAGCCTTTGGAAGAGCTTCAGGAAGACTTTAGAAGTGCTTCAAGAGAATCCTAATACTCAAAGGACTTGAGTAATGTCTTTATAGACACTAACGTTTGATGTTCAATACCTAGTAAATCGTATAAGGAATAGAATTCAACCAAGATAGATACATAGATATCTTGAGGAATGAAAACTATGAAGACTTTGGAAAGTACTTCAAGAACATACGACTTACAGGTTAGCTACGACGAATTAAAAATTCCCAAATATGGTTCGAGGCCATACAAAATGGTTTGAGGCCATTTTATCCGAAATATCTTCATCTTAAAGAATCAAATCTATGATTTGGTTAATTTGCATAAAGGGTTCACTCCCATTGGTTGCAAATATGTTTTCTAAACATACAACGTGGATTTGCGTAAAGGGTTTACTCCCATTGGTTGCAAACATGTTTTCAAAACATACAAAGATGATATTGTATTCACATAAAAAAGAGAAGCTAGATTGGTGGTTAAAAGATTGTAAACAATTTCACGACGTTGATAATGTTGAAATCTTTTTCACCAAGTCGGAATGCTTGAACTATTTTGGATAAATCTAGCAATCATTGTATATGGCAATATGGCAATTGGAAAACGAAACACCTTACTCAATTGGACTTGTAGAAAGGAATTGTGTACATCACACAATGTAAAAGTTTTGGATGCTAGATAAAAGAGCAAGCTTAAGAAATCTATTCGTAGATTAAAGCATGCAAGTGGGAATTGGACCATATTTGTCTAAAAGGCTATTGAGCAATCATAGCTTTATGAAAATATGGATCATCTTATAGATGAAGAGTTTAGTGGGAGCTAAGTCAAGTTTATTGGTTCTATATATGAGATACATATCTCTCTATTGAAAATGACATTCAAATTCAAATGGTTAGATTTGAAAGTATTTGTCAATATTAGAACCATGGCGAAACGTAGAACATACTGGGTTAAAGATCTATTGGATAGGATTTAAAGCGTTGTTTGGATTCTGTAAAAGTAATTACTAAATCAAACACAATGGAGAGACTCAAAAGAGACTCTCAACCCATATTAGTAAGTGTAAGTTATGAATGCTTTAACTAAGTATAAAGCTAGGCTGTTATCACTAGAGTTAAGCATGAAGGACCTTGAAGAGATATCTTCACCTTATATCACATGGCAATGCCAGGATTTTAGCAAGATTCAGTATCTCTTGAAACAGAATAAAGCTAAAAGTCACATGGATGGATTTTAAAATGCGAATGGTTTTTGCATTACAATCAATCATGTATAATGTGATATATAGATCGCCAAGATAACTCGTGAACATTGGATCGTGACGAGTTTATACCAATCTCAATTGATCTGGATCAAAGATCATTGGAACAGTATCAAGACCATCCAATACATTTGGATATGTAGGATGAGCACTTGATAAGAGGAAGTGAAGATAACTAAAGTTTTGATGCTACATGCATTTGCCTAAGCGAAAGTTGAATCTTGTTGTTAGGCAAACCACAAACATACACGGGCAATTAGGCGTCGTGATTAAAAGGTGGTAACATAGGTTCTAAACCATACGTGATGCATGGGAAACTGAATCAATGATTAGTTTCCAAGTTCTCAGTTGAAAGATGTATCTCCCACATCTATGTGAACTGGTTGGAGCATTCCAAAAGGAAGCATCATTAGAAATTCCACATAATTGAAATAAATTCATTGGTGCCTAAGAAGCAATAAAAGGGAATTGTTTTTAGTGGGAGTTCTTCAATGAACTCAGGTTGATCACAAGTCTGCTACCTGGATGATTTTCTATTTTTGATATGATTATCTTTCTAAACCTCTGCATTGAATGATACACAACATTCAATATGAAGATATGGAATCAAGTTTGAGTTCCATGAATGTTTTAAGTATTGGGTGAAAGGCCTACATCTGTAAAACATTAAATGCTTGATTTTGGGTTAGAGGCCCACAAATTGGTAAGCATTTGGTTTAAACATTTATCATTTATGAAATTATATTTCATAGTTCATTTAATCTTGGTTTAGTATTAAATGATAAGTCCATGTGATTCAAATCATTCAAATGGGATGTCAAGATGGATTCTTCGACAAAGAAACAACCATAAGTGAACTTGAATATTTAAGTCACAAAGGATCCCTAATCCAGGTCATTGAAAGGTGGGCGACCAATGACTAATGAACATTTGATTGCAAGTAGATTACTTAGTTCTGTTTCTTGAACTAGAGTGACTGGATGTCAGAATCTTTTGCATTGATACTTATTGGATCTTGTATCGGATTGAACATGAGAACACTTTAAGAGATTAAAGTCATGTCATAGGTAGTTCTCATTAATGGTGATTAGAACCATTCCTCAGAACATGAGCGATTATGTCTGCTCGTTTGAGAATTAGTTCGCTTTGATACTAGCTAAACGTCGCACCGTAAAAGGAGGCTATAAAAGCAGTTATTGGGCGTACTATGAATCAAAGTGAGTGTTGATAGATTGCAAGAATGGATTATCCTCCTATCTTTGATGGGATATGGTGTTTGTTGTGTGACAAGGCCTCTCGGAGAGTTAGATACTGTAAAATGCATGGCCGTGCTCAGAATGGTTAGGCTTAACCATCTGCAAAAGTTTGACAGTTGAACTCTGTAATCCGAGAAACACTTCTGGACCTAATAAGGATGGCTTGGATCTTACCATATGTTCAGTAAGTAACACTAAGTGGCAAAGGAATGTGGATGCACACTTGTCTGAATGACAAGTGGGAGATTGAAGGAAATATGTCCTTCACCCAAGGTGCATTAAGTCTAATACGAAGGTTCAGATTAATTGCGAACAATTAATTCAGTGAGATCAAGTGATCGGAACAGCTAGCTGGAGCAATGCCTCCGATCAGTGAGTTCTAAAGGATATTGAACTCACAACTTACTCTTGACTGAACCTACAAGGTCACACCAATGACACGTAACAGATCACCGGATTAAATGAATTGGAAATTCATTTAATAGCTTTTCGGGAATTAGTTGGAAACGTATTATACGATACGACCTTTGTCGGAATCGTATATCGTATCGCGAATATTCGTAAGCTGGGCGACACGAATAACTCGTATCGTACGACGGTGATTCGTCGAATACAAAACGATAAATAATATATCGGAAATATATTAAATCGCGAATACGAAGGGCATCGGAGTTGCCGACCCGTCGAGCCAAGCACGTAAGCGTGCAAGGCCCAACGAGCCAGCAAGATCGCGAGCAAAGGCGAGCAAGTCCAGCCCATTGGGCGCGAGCACGCAAGAGCTCGCACAGCAAGCAACACAGCGCGAGCGAGCAAGACCCACAGCCCAGCTGCTCGGCGCGCGCGCTGTGGGCTTCGGCCTGCAGTGTGTGTCGCTGGGCGGGGCGTGCGGTCCGAGTGCTTGCGTGATGTGGCCGGTCAAGGCCTTTGGTTCTTGGTCGATTACATCATTAATACAATAGGTCAATTGTATTATTCCAACACACAATTCATATTACTCAAAACCCTAGAGACACAGAGAACCCTAATTCTCTCTGTGCCTCCAAAGTGAGTTCTTCCCAAAAGCAAAGTATCTTGATCGATTGTCTAAGCTACGATAATCAAGACGGATCTGAACGTGTCGGTGAACCAATTAGAGGAACGACAAGTGGAGTTCTTTGTTCGTGTTCGTTGACATATTATTGTGGAAAACACGTTTCGAATGTAAGTTTGCTTAATATGTGCTTTATACATGTTTCCTGGCTTTGGGGATTGTTCCGCACATGTTATTATGTTTAACTGTATTCCCCTACACCAACCACCTGAAAAGGATAATTGTATCGTCATCATCCCAGTGGGGAGACACGATCTAGGTGTCTACAGACACCCAAGCCTTTTTGAACCTTAGAGACTAGCATAAACTAAGTGTGCATTATACCTGAAATCATGCTCGTTGTTACTTTGATGTAAAATTTATGTGCTATGTGAAACTAATCAACCAGACACTTAGTTTAAGGTCAACAATGCTTATCAAATTCTTAAAAGGTACTCTAAACGTCGAAATAATATTAAAGCTACGAATCAGAAACGAAATTCCGCAATTAGGAGCCCAGCACCAGAATAAAGTAGCGCGGCCCTGACCTGCGCTAGAAAATTCCAGCGCTCAGAAACTCAGCGCAAGAAAATTCTAGCGCATGCGACGAAGAAAAGAAAAATAATCACAATGGCCAGCGCACCAAATTCCCACGCTGTCCAGGCATGCACTAGAAAATTCTAGCGCACACTCACTTTTCCTCGCATTTGAATCACTTACCAGAACTCCAAAAATCAGAACCCAGTCCATCGTGCAACCAATTCAAAAGACCAAAATACGCATTCGCCTTAAAGCACTACGTAGGTTTGGCTGAAAATACCCATTCCGGAATGCATGTTCAAAATTGCGCCGAAGGTATTTCCACGGAATTGAAGTCCCCTTAAGTCAAAATTGACGAAAATCCGCATTAGCTTTTACCAATCCAACCCAAAGGCCAGTACGCGCAAATTACTTATCACTTGCGTCGGAATTCTGAACGTTTGAGCTCACAAACGGTCTAACAAAGGGTCCAGTTTGGTAAAATTCAAGCCACGAAATAAAACCGATTGAAAGGAAAAATCTTCACAAAAGGCTGCAAGCGCTGGAATTTTCTAGCGCTCCACAGGCGAGCGCCAGAAAATTTCAACACCGCAAATTTGAGCGCTGACATATTCTAGCGCAGCTGGCTTCATCCTTGACAATTTTCGCGTACTCAGGCATAATTTAAAAAAAACGATTCCCAAAGTAATCGTTGCCTCACCAATGATACTTATGAGTGGCATAACAACATTCAAGATAAAAAATAAATAATCTGACGTTCACATGAGTTAAGTCTTTGTAAGAAACTACCCTTACCCAAGAAAGTTAGCCATTCAGAGTCAGTGTTATGTTTATATCCTATAGTAAACCAATCCGTCATCCTAAATAACTGTCTTGTAATATAGGGCTAGTTCCGCTACTTGGCGCCGAGCTGAAGATCAGAGATTAGCGCGTCTTGAGTCTGCCACCCCAATTGCTAGCCCGATTGCAGAAATAGTAACTCTTGTCTCCACCCGTCATTCTCCTTTTCCAGGATCTCCAGCTTTCTGATCCCAGTTCTCCTCTGCACCAACTAGCAACATGTCGCTCGAAGATTTGGCCGTACAGGTCCAGCTAATGGCCACTACTATGGAACAGCTCTGCATGGAAAATAAAAAACTA
The DNA here is from genome assembly GCF_020520425.1 of Spinacia oleracea. Lineage (NCBI taxonomy): Eukaryota > Viridiplantae > Streptophyta > Magnoliopsida > Caryophyllales > Amaranthaceae > Spinacia > Spinacia oleracea. The sequence goes on from NC_079490.1 coordinate 123,421,096, forward strand.
ACGGCTACTCAGGCCCAAAATGAGCAGGATAATGCAAGGAAGATCGAGAAAATGGTCCTTCAACAGACCATGGGAAGCAAATTCTTCTCGGTCGATCCTAAACCTCTTGCTGGGAAATTATCAAACAAGTTCAATTCATCCGACTTGCCCAAGTTCAAGGTGACAGATAATCCCAGGAATCACCTATTGAGCGTTGTGGGCGCGATGAACCTAAAGGTCGTGGATAGATACATGTATCTTCCAACCTTTCTCTTGTCCTTGAAATCAACTGCATTCCAGTGGTTCTATGAACTGGAACCTAAGACTTTCCCCACATGGGAGGACTTTACTAACATCTTTGTCAAACCATACTCGTCAAACATGGACTTCCAGGTAACCATGCGCGAGCTAGAAGTCCTCTCGCAGAAAAAGAACAAAGGATTCACGACTTACTTCAGTCGATGAAGAGGGAAAGCCGCTCAAATAATACAGAGGCCTCCCGAACCAGAGATAGTCCAAAAGTTCATTGACAACTTGGGCCCAGCTTACAAACAACATGTTCGGTACCTTGGTCTAAATTCCTTTAGGAGAATCTACGACGTGGGCATCAAAATTGAAGTTGATCTCTGTAAAAGCACCCAAAATACTGCGGCAAAACCGCAATGCGCGCCTCGGAATAACACTTACAAGAAAGGCGAACAGTCTCAGGCCCAAGAGGTCCACGCTGGTTCAAGGGCCGAAAGTTTACCCCACAATGGTCAACTTTAGGAGCGACATTCGACCGACTCTGCGCTCAAGGAACATTGGTCCCATTAGAACCAGCACCCGAGCCTACAGTAAAAAAACAAGTACTGGGTTGACTCTGCCTACTGCAAGTACCACAAGGTCACGATATCAAAGATTGCTGGTTCCTTAAGAACACAATACAGGATATGATAGTAGATAACATCACTCCCCTGCCCTACGCGAACAAACCAAGCAACAACACCAGCCCTCTGGTAGCCTGCTGCATAACACTCGATCACCCAGAGTGCACAACTATTGACCCCTCGAGTTATATAACACCTCAAGGGGAACCACTGGCCCGATTACCAGCACACTATGAATACAACGACATCTGCGACATCTGGGACGACAATACCGATGATGTCTACTTGTTCCAAGCTGAAGCCACATACCAGAACTACTTCACCAAAGACTGGCACGTTGTACCCTTCACCTACCCTCTCCCAGAAACTGAGGTCAACAACTTCACCCGGTCTGGAAGAATATATCAGCCGGATATCAGCCCGCCACCCACGAGCGATATCCCGGCCCAACACCATAGCCTGGGTTATCGAAGATCATTTTCTGAGGCAATTAGAGAAGACTAAGGCAGAAATCACCATCTGGGATCTCATGTGCACCTCGAAAGTGCACCGTGACAAAGTGATCAGGTCCCTCGACCTAGTTTCAGTCCCCACATATATCACTCCAGATTTACTGGTAAATCAAGTCACTAGGGACTTAGAAGATCGGGCAATAGTCTTTATTGAAAAAGGCTTATCCAAAGAAGGGAGCGCCAATAACAAAGCGCTTTACTTAGTGGTCAGATGCAAAGGCCAAAACATCCCACTCGGACTGGTAGACAACGGCTCAACTGTAAACGTTAAGTCTCGATTCTTGGGCCTAAAAGATACTGATCTCCAGGCATCTAGTCAAGGAATAAGAGCTTTTGATAACTCGAAGCGAGCAGGGTGTGGCAAGATTAAGCTCACCATACAAACCGGACCTGTAGCAAGAACTACGGAGTTCAAGGTGCTGGACATCAAGCCCACATTCAACCTTCTCTTGGGTCGCCCATGGCTACACGACCTGGGAGGAGTAGCTTCCACTATGCACCAAATGGTCAAACTAAACCATAACAGAGTAAAATAGCCATCCAAGCTTCACCTCTCGATGTCAGCTGTTCCATGACCGAGACAACGGGCGAACGGGATGACCTGTACGACTTTGAACGCAACCATACCAGCTAACCTTGAATGGTATATTCGTACGAGAAGGAGAAGACTACCCATTTTACGGCTTTTCGGAAAAATTTGTCAGTAATGGCATCCAGAAGCCCGACCTAGAGATTTCCCATGACTACAACCTCTCGGACGAGGCACTATACCTCGCCCTAAATAGGCCTGAATATGAGTTATCCATAGAAGATCAAGCCTTGAAATTACTGTTCAACGAGCTAAAGCCGTTCGCGGAAGAACCCGACCTGGTCACCCTGGCTTAGGAAGACGAAAACTTCGATCCGATCCTGTTAATCGCGCCATCACTCTACACTGGTGCAGGAAACGAAGAGGGCTGGCACAAGATTATCAAGTGGACTAGCTCTAAAGGAATCAACTTTGAGATGAGGATCAGACAAGAACCAGGATCCTTCGCCGATGAACCCGCACCCAGACCAGAACCCCAGGGTCCAACCTAAGTCTTAGAAGCCCAAAATAGCTATCACCTAGGCTAATTTTAGTTGTTTTCAATAAATGTCGGACGATGTTTCCCGAGAAAGTTAGTTATACGTACTCTTTTGTCTTTTTTTCAGTGTGTTTCAAAACTCCAATTTCCTTTCAATAAATTAGCAATATGATTAGAAATGATCTACACTATTAGTCCAATAACCAGAATTATTAAGAAACTTTGCGGTTAAAATAAACAAAGGGCTACTTTGAGCCCAGTATACGGAAACTCACTCAGTCAATCCGTCAGACGGTTAACTATAAACCAGACATAAATTTGGTACAAATGGGCAACCGGCGAAAAATTAGTAATAATAGACAAACGATTATCTTGAAGAAATAGGGCACATGTGATCGCCAGCCGCTTGCACATAAACATCCACATCTTGCCCATGTGAGCACCACTCACAAAACCGTCTTAAGTCACGAATGCAGAATAAAATGCTAAATCATTAAGTATTTCACGTGCTAAACCTAAATACTCCGTAAAGCATACTTAATCTTGGTCTAAGAACCTTTAGTGCACGACCATAATTTGCAAAATAAGTACACAGAAAACAACATGAATATGTGCGCAAGGAACCTCTAAGCGCTGGAAATTAAATTCAAGCGCTAAAAAGTTATTCAGAAATTATTCCGAACACTTGGGGGGTACATAAACGCATAAATCTGTGCAGATTTTTTCGTGCAAACTTAAAGTTATCTACGGAAGCCACAAACGTACATATTTTTTCATTTAGATTTTTTTGGTTTGTTCCTCAAATAGAACTACGCGCGACCTGATTCTAAACTAAGTTAACTAAATTGGCTTAGGGCGGATACGTAGGAAATTAAAAAACGGATTCGGTCCAAATAATTTGCAAAACATATAAGGTTGCTAAAACACACACTTTATTGAAATATGAAACAATCAACCCTCGCATCCCGAGTTTGGAGAAATAATAAACACACCAACAAAAAGGAAATAAACTAAAGACATTACGCAAATGAAAGGGGCACAAAACACCCCACACTATCCTAGAGCACTATACTCTACATCATCAGGATCACCAAACAACGCCTTGTGGAAGTTAGACGCCTCGGTACAATCTTTCATTGCTCCCACGTCGACCTCCATAGATGCTAAAGCCTCGCTCACCTTATCCACACTTGCATTAACTACAACCTCAACAGGAATGTCTACAGAAACAGGCGCAGTAACACTTGGGGCTTCAACTGCTACCCTTGCAGAAGTAGAAGTCTTCCTAGTCCACGCTGGCTTCTTAATTTTATCACGGCGACGACCCCTACTTGGAACCAATTCAACACTCTTTACGGGCACAGTACCATCACCCCTAGGTAACCTGTTCCTAGGCCGATGGTGAACATAGGGATGCTCAGCCCTACGTTTCTTTTCTGTCTACCTCCTCTGGGTTCTAGAACCGGCATCCCGATACCTCAACACAACTTCCCGATCATACTTGGGCCTACTCCGTGATTGTAGTATTTCAACAGGTTCAGCAATACGAGCTTGGGCCCTCTCTGCAGCATCATCTGAACTCATCCAAACTTGTAATTCTCAAACAAGGCGATATTCCCCTCAGTAGTGACATTCCAACGGGGCAAGCGGTCATAACCTTCTGCCCATCCCAAGAGACGCTGACAGGAATAAGAACTAACATTAGGTGGAGTAATATCCGCAAAGGGGATAATTTGCCGATGATCATACTGCCTCATAACGCGGTATGAGAACAAATAGGTGGGACGCACTAGCCCTGCAAGTAACGTAAAAACAACGCGTCCCGTCCCACCTATCATAGACTGCAGAACCCACCATGAAATCACCCACTTGACATAACAAAGGCCATGGGTAAGATAAGAAGTCTGCTCGGCTTCATTCTCTCCTTGGTGTAGATACATCCTACTACCAAGGGCCCGGGGACAATAGGTCCTAAGGTCAGACGAAGTCTATAAGATTCTAAGTCGTTCCATCACCCAAAACAGGAAAAACGGTAAAACAAACAGTAATCAGTTATCAAGGTTCGTAATAAAACGAATCGGACAAAACAATTACAGCGCCAGAAAATATCAGCGCAGAAAGCCCGAGCGCTGGAATATTCTAACTCTCAACATTAAAGCGTTAGAATTTACCAGCGTTGCTATTGTTCAAAAAAAATCATCAGCAATTCAATAAAAAGAAGTCGCAAAAATAAACGATTCATTATAAACTGATTACCTGCAACAGCAAGGGGCTACCCCTGACAGCCCCACTTCACATCCTTTTTCAAAGCATCCGCCCAAAGAATAGTCTCGGCAACCACAATGGGCATCATGGAGTACCGACTCTCCATCAAGCTGACAATTGACATACTGTCATTGTTATGAAATAGGTAGCAGTTTAGCAGGCAAAAGGAGAAGGCCCTAATACTACGTTTCTGTTCAGTTACATTGACAATAGAGCCCCTAAAATAACTAATGAGCACAGACAGGTCAACAGTATCCCCAACCAACATCTCATGGACCTTACTCTCTGAAAAACCCAGGAACTCCCCCATCATCTTTTTCCCTTCGTCGGCAGTACTAGGGGTTGCAGAAAGTGCGGTGACAGGATGGCCCAAGATAGGAAAAACTTCCTCAGGCAGAGGAACAATTTCATTATTATGGAAAACAAATACATGGTGATCCGAATCGCAGAAACCCAGGCCAGCACAGATGAAACTAAAAGCAATTTTTATTTGTTGTAACACTAGCAAAGCATCTAAAGCACATTCTTTTAGCAACATCTTATAAGTAGGGGAAAGAGAACGAAGCCATTTGCTGACAGCTAGTTTCAAAGACACAGGGGGAACAGGGGTCGACATGGCAGAAACACAAAAAAGGGAAAAGAGCAGACAATTGGATTCAGAAACTTAAGCAGTTAGAGAATGCATGCAAGGGTGAAAGAATCATGAATGTCGTAGTCCCTATTTATGGCCACGCCAAAGCAAGTGTTCCAATTTAATTGAAACGGATATACGAATCCGTAATCCCGTAGAAAAAGAAACTAGCGCTGGAAATTTCCAGCGCTCAAAATCAAGCGCTGGAATATTTCAACGCTCCCAAATCGAGCGTTGTAAAATACCAGCGCTGGCAACTCAGTTTCGCATAAACTCCATCAGCCACCCAGATTTTGAATTTCAAGCTTAATTAGGTTCTTAATCTCGTGTAAACTCTGTTTTAGGACCACCTATTATAGGACAGCCAGGATAGTACTATTTTAATAAAAACAATTTTGTAGTCGAGCTCGTTTCCAAATGAGAATTTTACTTTGACTAAGATTCTGATAAGCATTGTTGACCCTAAAACTTAAAGCGCATCATTTCATGTTATGTGTTTTCCGTTTTCTTTTATGTTTAGGTGAGTCGGTATGGCAATACCTCCGACTAAGGAAAAATGCAGAAAATGGCAAAATACTAAAAAATGGCCCATTTTTCACAAAAATCGATGCACGCACAAACAAACAAAATAACCTAAAAGTATGAAATACAACAATAATATACAAAGTATGTAGCACGATACGAAAAATGATACATGTCCAAATACATGTATATAGCCTACTAAGGGGGCCTAGTAAACCCCAAAGGAAACGCCTCATCCTCATCCTCGTCAACATGAGCACCACTACTCGTGCCAGCACCCTGCGAACCCTGCGGACCACCAAACAAGATCTCGAACTGAGAAGAGTCCCAGCTCTGCGTCTACGCCACAGGCACCCACCCTGCACGCAAAGGCGGCTGGAATGGCTGAGGCTGCCAACCAGTCTAGAAAGACTGAAACGAAGGGGGCTGCCAATCCATCTGAGATTGAGGCACCCCAGACGGCCTACCATGGCTCCTTCTAGGCCTAGTCGGTGGTCGTATGGGCCTATGACCCACACCGACGTCCGAGAAGTGCGGCCTAGCATGCGATCCGGAGGCACCACGATCGCCCTCGAAAGAATGACGATCCCTCCGAGGAATCCCCATCGGCTCTGGAAAACGGACCTACGAAACACATGTCTGCAAAATCCTGATATAAGTCAGCACATGCATAATCAACTGACAAACTAAGACTAAAATTGTCAGGCACCATACCTAAGTCGAGATTGGGTGGCTACAAGAGAGAGTCGCCGGAGCTGAGGACAACGCGACCTGTAGCCGGTTGACTACGCGCACCACCTGGTTGACCATCCTAGCAGGCACCTAAACAACTGAAAATGTTAACAATTTAACGTGAAAATATGCAATAAGTATGGTTACCAAGAAAATAAACAACATACCACACGAACATTCGTAGGAACCAACAAATGGGAACCCTCCTCATCAGGAATCACAGGCACCTCCTCTATGATCCTGGATCCGCCCGTCGTAGTATAGCGGATCGTGCAATCAAGCGGCACCCAACCGCCAAGATCAGTAGGCGCAGGCTGCAACACAGACAAATAACAAGTAAAAAACACATCAAAATAAGAAACACATGTGCATATCTACAAAGTCCTAAGATTACACGTACCTCGACGACCGGAGGAAGCAAAATTCGGAGTCGCACGAAGTCTGGATAGTTGCGGTCGAGCAACACGAAGTCGTCCGCAGGCATACCTCGTCACAACACTGCCCGATGAATAATAAGTATTCCCTTAGGGCGGAGCATGTTGGAAGGTGGCGACTGGGGCACCCAGTAAGCTCCGAGGTTTGTCGAAGCACCCTCTCCCTCCAAAACCAGGCAGGACCCCTAGGACACTGGTACAGGATCTGACACCAAGACTGGAGCCGGGCCTCCCTCAACGCCTCTGTCTCCTCTAGCCCGGCCCAACAGGACCAACCCACCTGTTTGCAAAACCAAAAAAAACGACAGATCGAGTAACTCGCATGAAACGAGATAAAAGTAAGTAAGGGAAAAACTGAGAATACTTACCAAGTCAGGGCGCCCAGCTAAAATCATGTCCCTGAAATTCTTTATGTCTGGGCGTTTCTTCAGCTTCCCAGCAGTACCCCACCAGAAAGCAGCAGGGTAACCCTTGACCACTCTACCAGACCGAGGAGCAAAGAAGGGAAAGCGCTCAAAAGCTCACAACTGCGAAAATAAAACAGTAAAAGCATATAAGTAAAAGTACTCAACCCATTTAGCATTCCTAAAGTAAACAATATTAAATACGTACCTCAATGAGTCGTGGCACGGCGCAAAGAGAAATAGGCTTGATCCGCATGTCTGGGCCGTCCAAGACCCGCATAGCCACAACCATATGGCTAATCAGGTTCACATAGGTTGTCTCCCCCCAGCAGTACGAACCCAATTTAGACAAGTCGCTGACCAACTAAATCAGCGTAGGGTCCACCCTCTCAGAACGGTTCGACAAGATCGTCGAACTCAAGAACAACAAGTAAACACGCGAGCATAAATCCTTGCAGAAGCACCAGAATGGCGACCCTCCGCCAAAAAGTAGAACAACAAGGAGTAAGGAATCCCCTTCCCCTTATACTTGGCCACCTCTACGGCCAAGTCATCCCCAATGCACTCTCTAACCGTCCTCTACGACGGTATGACTGTCTCCCTAGCGATGTAAACTGGTCTACCCGTGAAGGACATACCCATAAGGGCACTGTAATCCTCGGGGGTAATAGTCATCTCGTATGGTCGGCAAGCAGTATCAGCCTCAGCCTTCCCGGCATGAAACCGGGACACCACGTGATGCTCCAGGTCGTGGTAAAGATCGACCCCGTCGTACTCAATCGGGCCCAACCAAGCAGGCCCATCCTCAGGGTCGGCCCATCCTCCAGACTCCAACGGAGGAGACAAAGAGGTATCCCTCTTCCTCCGAGAGCGCCGAACGCGGTAAGTACCCTCTCGCCTTGTCGGACGAGAAGAAGAAACCCGTGGCTGCTTGACTTAACCCGAAGTCCCACCCTCGGCGGAGGATGAACTGCCGTCTGACATACTACTTTTCGCAAAAAAATAAGAAAAGGCATAAGGCATCACACCTCGAACCCAGTAATGAAAAGCAATTACATTCCGAATTCCGCGATACCACAAATTAGTGGCATTAGACAATTTGGTTCCCTAAATGTGACATGTTACTGTGAGGTTATGATACATATAAACGAATATAAATCATGCGAAAATAACTATAAATGCCAGGATTCCAAATTAATTTGCACATAACAATTAGCATGATTTAGATGCATACACTTTGTAGCGTGCCCTCCCTTGCTGCCGCCCCGAACCGAACAAGAACAAGTCTTTAGGACTCCAAGTGTCGTCCCTCCGTAGAACGTCCACAGCACGTCCGGATCCGCCTTAAGATTGACCAACTAGAATCGCCCTTAAGGTACTAATAATACTCGGCTAATATGGGCAAGTGTTTGGCTGAATTTTTGCTCAAATTCTTACCTTTGAATACTTGAAACTCGTTATAAATTATGAGCCCTTAACTCATATTCATAGGCCATGGAATAAGTAATCGAATCATACTAGGATACAAATTAATTAAATTAGAATCCTAGTAGAACTCTAAATTAGTTAATCTATCTTTTAGGATTAGGAAATTCAATCAACAAATGAATCCTATATGCTTTAGGTTTTGTAAGTGAACACAAACACACACGCACACACAGCAGCCCACGAGGGGCGCCATGCGCGCGCGCGCAGCCCACTGCCACGAAGCCCACACGCTGCCGCAGCCTTGGGCGCGCGCTGGGCCTGCCTTGCGGTGGGCCTGGCGCAGCCTTGGGCTGGTGCGTTGTGGTGCGTTTTCTCTTGCTGGACGTGGGCCTGGCTTCGTGCTGGGCCTTCGTCTAGCAAGCTCGTTCGATGCTAATTCGTACGACGCACTTCCGATTAATTTCCCGATTCCGGAAATCATTTCCGATACGAACAATATTTAACATTTCCGATTCCGGAATAATTTCCGTCTCGAACAAATATTTAATATTTTCGTTTCCCGAATTATTTTCCGATTCCGATAATATTTCTGATCTGACAATATTTCCGTTTCCGACAATATTTCCGATTCCGGCAATATTTTCATTTCCGATAATATTTTCCGACAGGTACCATGTTTCTGTTTCCGGCAACATCTACGACTTGGATAATATTTATATTTCCGATACGATCCATATTTCCGTTTCCGGCAATATCATCGTTCCCGGAGTATTCATTTACTTGCCTTTGATGATCTCAGCTCCCACTGAAACCAAGATCCGTCGATTCCGAATATTTATTAGATAGAGTATTTAATGCCATTAAATACTTGATCCGTTTACGTACTATTTGTGTGACCCTACGGGTTCAGTCAAGAGTAAGCTGTGGATTAATATCATTAATCCACTTGAACTGAAGCGGCCTCTAGCTAGGCATTCAGTTCACTTGATCTCACTAAATTATTAACTTGTATAATTAATACTGAACCGCATTTATTAGACTTATCATTAAATGCATACTTAGACCAAGGGCATTATTTCCTTCAGTCTCCCACTTGTCCTTAGGGACAAGTGTGCATTTCCTAATTCCTTTGTCACTCGATGCTTGCTCTTGAATATAAGGTAAGAGTTGTCATCCTTATTATGTCCAGAGGTGTTTCTGATAAGGTGTTTTTCTGTCGTTGAATAGAAATTCACCTCACCAAACAAAATTGATAAAACACCTAACTAACCGGCTATATGGACTATAGCGGCAAGTATAGGGATCGTCCCATAGGAATTGAAATGTTTGACTATTCAATCTATGCGTTCACAAGCTAGTTCGAACGAAATTTGTGTTTGAGTTTTAATCTAAAAACACGAAAAGCTAACAAATAAAGAGATTCTAGAGGATTTGGGAATCGGCTATGGAAATCGAATCAAAGAAATAACAAGGTCAAGACATTCATGAATATGCAACAACATAGCAAATAAGGGAATGAAACCAAATGACGTGCTCGCCACCTTTCGGATGGAGCACGCGAAGCAACCTAGCCTATGGAAGAGCTTTCGCCTAATCCTAAACTAGATAAGCTTCCATATAATAGGAACAATCATTCACTTGCACAAATTAGGCTCACAATGTCTTGCCAAACCTAATCATACATTCCAATCTAATCCAATCAAATAGCATTCGCGACTACTACTCAATTAGTCATGGATGTCCTATCACTAAATCAAATTTAATCACAACATCAATCATGAATTTCCCCTAAAATTCCCCAAATTCAATCCCAAGGCTTCAACCCTAACCTCTAGACTAAACTACTCTATTAGCATGATTAACATCAACATTAACATTAATCCTAATCATTAAACTAATTGAATTAATGAAGCTAATTGAAACAATAAAATTCAGAAAATTCAAACCACACAAATTGGGGAAAAATCAATGAAATTCAAAATATCAAACTTATCCCTGAATTCAAGCATGAAATCAAATCATAAACGAAATTAGTGAAGCAATTAAAGAATAAAAGAATAAATCAAAAAGAAAAGTATAATTATACCTTGAATTGAAGAATTAGCATCAAACTTGAAGAACAAAATGAAGAACAAAGCTCAAAAGAAATAGAAAAGAAATCTGAAGATTTGCTGATTAAATTGAATTTAGAATCAAGAATTTGAGGCTAAGAATCCTTAATCCTAATCTCCAATCTAATCCCTAAACTAATTCTAGAGAGAGAATTCTAAGCTAAGCCTAAAATCTGAAAATTAGAAAATTACGTAATGAAAGCCTAATGAAAGCCTCATGAAACAATGCTACGATTTAATCTTTTATAGTAGTAGCCCCGCAGCCGTATTTGATCGCACAACAAGGTATGTTTGGTCACACAAAATGTGTTCGGTCGCACAAGAGAATCCATTCGATCGTTTACCAAAAATCAAAGCTTCTTTTCTGAAAACTCAAGTTTGTCCGACCGCACAGGCTAGGCCATTCGATCGCACACAACCTATTCGATAGCACACATATGCCTTCGATCGCACAGAATGGCAACTGCGAGGTTGCTGCGCCCACAGTTGCTATTCTGCTGCGCTATTTGCTGCATTGCTGTGCCTTGGTTCTTGCTGTACTATTCTTCATGTTGCAAGGTGCTTCAAATGAGCACTAAGGGCTGTTGTGAAGGAGCTCAAGGCTCGTGAAAATAAACCCACAGAGCTGCTGCAAGGGATCGTGAACAACTGCTGTTTGAACTCGTGTACAACAGCTTCCAATGGCTATTGTGGCTGCACTTCTTTGCCTTGTTGTGGCTGCTGCAATGGTAGGATCATGGCACTTAAAGTGAGCACAAAGCTGCTGCAAAGGCACGAATACAACAGCTCTAAACTACTGCAGTGATGGCTTAAAGGAGTAGCAGCCTCGTGCATTGATGTGAGTGTTGCTGTGAGTGTTGCTGTGGCTGCAAGGTTGCTGCTCGTGTACAACAGCTATGGCTGTTGTTGCTATGGTCTGTTGTTGCACAAAGATTCTACGTCGCCGCACAAAGATGCCACGTCGCTGCACAATGCAAAGTATCGTATAGCACACAAGAAAATCGTCAAGCATGTTATTAAAAATCGAAAACATTATTATTAATTTGTTTAACATTTTTGCAAATCGTGAAGCATATAACTCGTCGACAAGCACAATGACACGATTGAAGGAAATATGTCCTTCACCCAAGGTGCATTAAGTCTAATACCAAGGTTCAGATTAATTGCGAACAATCAATTCAGTGAGATCAAGTGATCGGAACAGCTAGCTGGAGCAATGCTTCCCATCAGTGAGTTCTAATGGATATTAAGCTCACAACTTACTCTTGACTGAACCTACAAGGTCACACCAATGACATGTAACAGATCACCGGATTAAATGAATCGGAAATTCATTTAATGGCTTTTCGGGAAATTAGTTAGAAAAACATAATTATACGATTTCACATTGGATCGTGAAATCGTATATCGTGATAGCGTATATTCGTAAGCTAGGCGAAACGAATAATCGTATCGTACGACAATGGATCGTCAAGTACGAAGCGATAAATAAATTATCGGATGATAATTAAATGAAGCAAACACGGAAGCAAGCCCACGAGCAAAGCACAAGGAGCAAGGACCCATGGCCTTGCTGCCTCGGCTATGCCCGCGCGCAAGGAAGCCACAGCAGCAGCAGCAACGTCGGCCCAAGCCCAAGCGCTGCAGTGCTGTGCGCTTATGCGTGTCAGCGAGCTTATGGGCCTTGCTGGCCGGTTGAGCCTTGTGCTTGGCCGGTTGGCTTGGCTTACTAGTTAGGTTATTATGATAACCTAATCTACATGTTTTCCTTAACCTAATACAAAAATCAGATTCTAACCTAAGGCAAGAGAAACCCTAAACTCTATGTGCCTCCACTAGAATTATTCTTCCCAAAAGCACAAACTCTTGAATGATTGTCTAAGCTACGGTTGTCAAAACGGATCTGAGCATGTTGGTGAACCAAGTAGAGGAACGACAAGTGGAGTTCTAAGTTCGTGTTCGTTGATAATTTGTGGAAAGCACGCTTCAAACGTAAGTATGCTTAATCTGTGCTTTATACATGTTTCCTAGCTTTAATTTGGGGATTGTTTCCGCACATGTTATTATGTTTAACTGTATTCCCCTACAGTGGTATCATGAGCCTTTTATATTCAAAGCATGAATTAACATAAATTTATTGTTTTTGCATCAGTCGAAAATTTTGAATTTTTTCTTGAATTTTCGGAATTTTTACGAATTATTAGATGAATTGCGTAATAATCAGGTCCGAAATCAAAAATATTCGTTTTTTCGAGTTTTAAAACCCTAATCTGATTGAAAAGGATTTTCTAAGATCAACTCATGGGAACGGAATTGCAAAAACAGGCCTCGAAGCGTTTTTGTTAATTTTTCATTAAAAATTAAAAGTGTCGGACAGTAGTTCAATGAAAAGGTCGATTTAAACTAGTAGGAATTGCTTGAAATTTTGACACAATGTTTCTGGGTATATTCTTGATCTATGATAAAAATTTCGGATTTTTCCGATAAGTATAAACCCATATTTTGCCTTTCCCCAATTCGTAAAATTTGGAACCCTAATTGAATTTTAATTAATTTTGGTTTAATAATTCGGTTAATTGGGAAAGAGTATATAATTTCATGGGCCAGTGGATAATTTTAAAAATTATTGGATTAAAATTATAAATGGTTTCGTTAATTTTAATCGCACTTAAACCTAATTATTAAAATCTGAAATTTAAATGTTAATGAACGATTTAAAGTTTTGGATTTTATTATTTAAAAGTTCAAATTTTTAATGTTGATTCGTTCGTTCTTAAAAATTTGAATAATGTTAGCCTTGATTTAATTATTTTACGAAATTGGATTGTCGTTGATGTTTATTAAATCGTTAAAAATAGTTGTTTTTCGAAAATAAAAAATCATAACTTTTTGAAAAATAATATTAATGCAAGTTCGTGAAATTAAATTTATTTTTAATTGAGTCGGTCCGTAGGCACGAACCCAAGGCACGAACACGATGTGTGGTGGACGTATGGCTTGACGAGCCATACGGGCTGCTGCACGAGAGCCGAGCCGCAGCGACACAGGCAGCAGCAAGCGTGTTGCGTGCCTCGTGCGCGCTGGGCGAGGAAAGGGCAAGCATTGGCTTGCGGGTGCTGCGATGAAGCAAGGCGCAAGGCCATGCGACGTCCAGCGCAACGATGCACGAAGACGAGCGCGCAGGGCAGCGACGAGCTGTGGGCACGTGCGCGCGCCAGGCTGCGGGGTGTGCAAGCTTGCTCGTGCGCCTCGTAGGCCACACGCAAGGGCAATGGGCTGGGCGCAAGCCTAGCCCAACTATGCACTTGAACCTTTTTCGTTGAGAATTGTTTATTTCGTCGGGCTTCGCATATTTGCATTAATTTGGGCTAACGGGATATTTAATTTAATATTTTATTTGCTTGGGCCGGGCCGCGAGTTTTAATTTAGTATTTCATAATTAATTATCCGGAATAATTATTGGTTTGAGTGGGAGCCACTAAATAAAATTGAAATGAAATAATTATTTTTAATTATTTTCGTAGGTCGCATTTATTTTAATTAAATTCGATTTTAATTAGATTAAAGTCTAAGGATTAATAATTTGGAAATTGATTAATCTTTTAGGACACGTTTATGTGAACGTGAATTTTAATTAATTCACGTAAATACTTGCATATTTATATGGGCCATTCGTTTTAGCTCACGAACGGGTGAATGCATAGAATATATATATATATATATATATATATATATATATATATATATATATATATATATATATATATATATATATATATATATATATATATATATATATATATATATTATGCTTGAATGTATGAATGTATGTATGCCTTGCATGAATAGGTTGTTTCATATGACTCGATTAGATTAAGTTCACTAAATAATCGAACCAACATAGAAACAACTAGGTCCAAGTAATATTGAGTTTAAAATTGCCTTCTAAATCAAGCCTTACAAAAATCTAAGGATCTAAGGTAGTAGGTTTACGCTAAAGCGAGGTGCTATTTTAGTTGACTTAGGTGGTAAGGCGTCCTAAAGGAGCACGTTGATTGTGGTTACAACTCAAACGACAATGGCATTATGTTGTGGCAATGGGATAAATTATGGCATTAATTTATTAACCAAGAGTAATTTGGAGATTACTAGCAATAGGTTTTGCTTACCTAAAATCTTAAACTACTTAAGACATGCTAAAGCTGCTTAAGGATTTAGGACTTTTGGGGTCTTGGAATCGTTTCATTCATTTTGAACCATGTTTTTATTTTTGCATGAATGAAATGTTTTAATAGCTTTAATGATTGCATGTTTTTGCTTTTATTTCAAAGTTATTGAATTTTATGAATGGTTATTTATTGCAAATTCTTTTCGATTGTATTAATCAAATGGCCGCAAACAATAACACTTTCAATCTGCGTTTAATTCTCGACAAAGAGAAGTTGAATGGCAACAATTTCCTCGACTGGCAAAGGAACTTACAAATAGTTCTTATGCATGAGGAAAAGGAATATGTCCTTGAGGAAGAGTTACCGGAAGATGCTGGGCCGGAGGTAACTCAAGCTGCCCTTAATCGTTGGATTCAGGCCAACAGGGATGTCAAATGTGTGATGCTGCATCCATGAGTCCTGAACTTCAGAAAACGTTCATTAACTCGGATGCTTACCAAATCATATCGGAGTTGAAGAACATGTTTCAGGACCAAGCCAGAATCGAAAGATTCGAGACTCAGAGGTTGATCCTTGAGACTAAGCTCAAGAAAGGAGAACCAGTGAGCCCACATGTTTATAAAATGATTGGACTCTTTGAGAACATGAGAGCTCTAGATTCTGACGTCTCAAATGAAATGGCTATTGACATCATTCTCCATTCTCTTCATAACGGATATGATCAGTTCAAGTTGAATTACAACATGAACAGCATGGAGAAATCTCTTACTGAGCTTCACGGTATGCTGAAAACCGCTGAAAAGACGCTCAAGCAAGAGAACAAGCACGATATGCTTATGGTGCGTAAGGGCAAGAACTTCAAGAAATCAGGCAAGAATAAGGGCAAGAAGGGTAAGGGCAAGGGTACGCCCTCATCCAAGTCCAACGGCACCAGTTCTGGTAAACAGAAAAGGGTGACTCGTTCTCCTGCCGACTCTGAATGCTTCTACTGCAAGAAGAAGGGGCATTGGAAGAGGGATTGCTTGAAGAAGAAGGAAGATCAGAAGACTGTGAACGTTGCTTCTACTTCAGGTATATATGTTATACATTATAATCTTGCTAATTCTACTTCTTGGGTATTAGATACTGGTTGTGGCTCACACTTATGTTCCAATTCGCAGGGACTAAGGAGAAGTAGAAAGCTTGATAAAGGCGAGATGGATCTACGCGTGGGAAATGGAGCACGGATTGCTGCATTAGCCGTAGGATCTTATTTTATTTCTTTGCCTAGTGGGTTTGTCTTGAAACTACAAAACTGTTACTATGTTCCTAGTATCACCAGAAACATCATTTCCGTTTTAAGTTTGGATTCTAAAGGTTTTAGTTTTCAATTTAAAGACAATAGTTGTTCTTTTACTTTGAATGGAATGTTTTATGGTTCAGCATAACAAGAAAACGGTCTTTATGTGCTAGATACGAGCAAACACATTTATAACATAAATACCAAAAAGGCTAAAACTGGTGATTCGGATCTCACATTTCTGTGGCATTGTCGATTAGGCCATATAAACATAAAGCGCATGAAATTACTTCAACGGAAAGGAATTCTAGAATCATTCGACTTAGAGAAGATTGATCAATGCGAATCTTGTTTACTTGGCAAAATGACAAAGCAACCTTTCTCAAAGGTGGGAGAAAGAGCAAGCGAACTACTAGGGCTAATACATACGGACGTATGTGGGCCTATGAGTACGAAAGCTAGAGGTGAGTTCAGCTATTTCATAACGTTTACGGACAACTTCAGTAGATATGGCTATATTTACTTAATGAAGCACAAGTCTGAATCGTTTGAGAAATTCCGAGAATTTCAAAATGAAGTAGAGAATCAACATGGCAAGAAAATCAAAGCTCTAAGATCGGATCGAGGAGGTGAATATCTTAGCCACGAGTTTGATGACCATAAAAAAGAATGCGGTATTCTTTCTGAATTGACTGCTCCGGGGACACCTCAATGGAATGGAGTGTCGGAACGGAGAAACAGAACCTTACTCGATATGGTCAGGTAAATGATGGCTCAGGCCAGACTTCCTTTACAGTTCTGGGGACATGCGTTGCAAACTGCAGCACTCACACTGATCGTGCTCCGTCAAAAGCTATTGAAAAGACTCCATACGAATTATGGATTGGGAAACTTCGAAAGTTGTCTTTTCTGAAGATTTGGGGTTGCGAAGCATATGTCAAGCGATTAATTTCGGAAAAGCTACAACCTAAATCTGACAAATGTTTCTTTGTTGGGTATCCAAAAGAAACTATGGGGTATTATTTCTACAACAAGTCAGACAACAAGGTTTTCGTTGCTCGTGACGGTGTCTTTTTGGAAAGAAATCATATTTCCAAATTGACAAGTGGGAGAATAATAGACCTCGAAGAGATTCGAGACGAACAACGAACTCAGAACTCTTTAGAAGCAGTTCAGGTTGATGAACCTCCAAGGTCTTTAGAAGAGCCAGTGGGAGTAGTTCCTCAAAACGTTGTTGCCCCTCGTAGGTCAAATAGAACTATTTTTCAGCCGGACAGATGGACAGGCGTCCTCTTGACTGAAAATTTAGACGTTCTCATATTGGATAGTGATGAACCTATGACTTACAAGCAAGCTATGACGAGCCCAAGCTCCACTAAATGGTTAGAGGCCATGCAATCTGAAATAGACACCATGTCTGAAAATCAAGTCTGGGATTTGGTTGATTTGCCGGATGGGTTCACACGTATCGGATGCAAATGGGTCTTCAAGTTGAAGAAAGACAAAGATGGAATTGTATACATATACAAGGCTAGATTGGTAGCAAAAGGTTATAGGCAAGTTCACGGCGTTGACTACGATAAAACCTTTTCTCCAGTCGCAATGCTTAAGTCTATTCGGATAATCCTTGCGATTGTCGCTTTTCATGACTATGAAATATGGCAAATTGATGTCAAAACTGCCTTCTTGAATGGTGTTCTTGAAGAGACTGTGTTCATGACACAGCCGAAGGGTTTTGTCGATCAAAAGAACCAAGGAAAGGTATGCAAGCTTAAGAAGTCCATCTACAGACTAAAGCAGGCATCAAGGAGTTGGAATAAACGATTTGATGAAGCAGTCAATAAGTTTGGCTTCATCAAGAATCAGGACGAATCTTGTGTATACAAGAAGGTCAGTGGGAGTAAAATTGCATTCATAGTCTTGTATGTTGACGACATACTTGGCTCGGGAAGTGTTTCTCAATAAAGGACTTAGGAGAGGCACAATACATATTGGGCATCAAGATCTATAGGGATAGATATAAGAGGATGATTGGACTAAGCCAAAGCACTTACATTGACAAAGTGCTAGCTTGGTTCAATATGATGGAAGCCAAGAGAGGCCATCTACCCATGTCACATGGCGTATATCTAAGCAAGAATCAATGTCCCAAAACATCTGATGAGTGTAGAAAGATGAGTGGAATTCCATACGCTTCGGCTATTGTATCCATCATGTATACTATGATTTGTACAAGGCCGGATGTTTCGTTCGCACTCAGTGCAACGAGCAGGTACCAGTCAGAACCAGGTGAGGCGCATTGGACTGCTGCCAAGAACATCCTAAAGTACCTGAAAGGACTAAGGATCAGTTTCTGGTTTATGGTGGTACAAATGAGTTGATTGTTAAGGGCTATACAAACGCAAGCTTTCAAACCGACAGAGATGATTTCAGATCACAGTCTGGGTTTGTGTTCTGCCTCAATGGCGGAGCGGTAAGCTGGAAAAGTGCTAAGCAAAGCACTATTGCGGATTCTACAACTGAAGCCGAGTACATTGCTGCCTCAGAAGCAGCAAAGGAAGCTGTTTGGATTCGGAAGTTCATCGAAGAACTTGGTGTTGTCCCCTCCATTAAAAGACCAGTGGCTTTGTACTGTGACAATAGCGCAGCCATTGCCCAGGCAAAGGAGCCTAGGAGCCACCAGAAGTCCAAGCACGTACTGCGGCGATTTCATATACTTCGAGAGATCGTTGAAAGAAAAGAAATCGAGTTTTGCGAGGTTGGAACTGACGACAACGTCGCGGATCCATTGACTAAACCGTTGCCACAAGTGAAACACAACGCACATGTAGCAACCATGGGAATCAAGCATGTTGGAGAGTGGCTTTGATTTTCTAAGTATTGTTTTAGAACATCTGTTAGATCTATGTTTAAAACAATTGGTTTAACCATTTCATATTTATGAAATTTATTATTTCATATTAATTTAATTGTGGTTTAGAATTAAATGATAAGTCCATGTGATTCAAATCATTCAAATGGGATGTCAAGAAGGATTCTTTGACAAAGAAACACCCATAAGTGAACTTGAATATTGAAGTCACAAAGGATCCCTAATCCAGGTCATTGAAAGGTGGACGACCAATAACTAATGAAGATTGGATTGCAAGTAGATTACTTAGTTCTGTTTCTTGAACTAGAGGGACTAGATGTCAGAAGCTTTTGCATAGATACTTATTGGATCTTGTATCGGATTGACAATGAGAACACTTTAAGAGATTAAAGTCATGTCATAGGTAGTTCTTATTAATTGTGATTAGAAACCGCTCCTCATAACATGAGCGATTATGTCTTCTCGTTTGAGAATTAGTTCGCTTTGATACTAGCTAAACGTTGCACCGTAAAAGGAGGCTATAAAAGCAGTTATTGGGCGTACTATGAATCAAAGTGAGAGTTCATAGATTGCAAGAATGGATTTTCCTCCTATCTTTGATAGGATATGGTGTTGTTGTGTAACAAGGCCTCTCAGAGAGTTAGATACTGTAAAATGCATGGCTGTGCTCAGAATGGTTAAGGCTTAACCTTCTGCAAAAGTTTAACAGTTGAACTCTGTAATCCGAGAAAAACTTCTGGACCTAATAAGGATGGCTTGGATCTTACCTTATGTTCAGTAAGTAACGTTAATGACAAAGGTATGTGAATGCACACTTGTCTGAATGACAAGTGGGAGACTGAAGGAAATATGTCCTTCACCCAAGGTGCATTAAGTCTAATACCAAGGTTCAGATTAATTGCGAACAATTAATTCAGTGAAATCAAGTGATCGGAACAGCTAGCTGGAGCAATGATTCCGATCAGTGAGGTCTAATGGATATTAAGCTCACAACTTAATATTGACTAAACCTACAAGGTCACACCAATGACATGTAACAGATCACCGGATTAAATGAATCCGAAATTCATTTAATAGCTTTTCGGGAAATTAGTTAGGAAAACATAATTATACGATTTAACATTGGATCGTGAAATCGTATCTCGTGATTGCGTATATTCGTAACTTGGCGAAATGAATAATCGTATCGTACGACAATGGATCGTCAAGTACGAAACGATAAATAAATTATCGGATGATAATTAAATGAAGCAAACGCGGAAGCAAGCCCACGAGCAAAGCACAAAGAGCAAGGGCCCATGGCCTTGCTGCCTCGGCTATGCCCGCGCGCAAGGAAGCCACAGCAGCAACATCAACGTCGGCCCAAGCCCAAGCGCTGCAGTGTTGTGCGCTTATGCGTGTCAGCGAGCTTATGGGCCTTGCTGGCCGGTTGAGCCTTGTGCTTGGCCGGTTGGCTTGGCTTACTAGTTAGGTTATTATAATAACCTAATCTACATGTTTTCCTTAACCTAATGCAAAAATTAGATTCTAACCTAAGGCAAGAGAAACCCTAAACTCTCTGTGCCTCCATTAGAATTGTTCTTCCCAAAAGCACAAACTCTTGAATGATTGTCTAAGCTACAGTTGTCAAGACGGATCTGAGCATGTCGGTGAACCAAGTAGAGGAACGACAAGTGGAGTTCTAAGTTCCTGTTCGTTGACAATTTGTGGAAAACACGCTTCAAACGTAAGTATGCTTAATCTGTGCTTTATACATGTTTCCTGGCTTTGGGGATTGTTTCCGCACATGTTATTATGTTTAACTGTATTCCCCTACAACGATATGAGCACGTTAATACTCAAAACGAACCTTACGCAATGAGAATGCGCACAAAAGGCATATTTAGAGCAAAAACGACTAAAATATGCGCAAGACGAGAAAATGTAACGATAAATGCAAAAATGCAACAAACGAACTAAAAACGATAAAACTAAGCGAAAATAATAATAAAATGCTAATAAAACGAACTAAAATCCTAAGCTAAGAGCGACATAAATGTCGCTCATCAAACTCCCCCAAGCTAACCCTTTGCTTGTCCTCAAGCAAAGCTAGAATGAGAAACGGGGAGGAGAATGAGCTTTTTTATTAAAAATAAAAATTACGAAAATAAGAACTACAAGAATGCACACTAACTCACTTTCGTAGGAATCACGGTTGCATTTAAGCGCATGCAACAAGCTCTTTGAACCCCACAATCGCTCATGAGGGCGAGTGGGATCTCGCAAGGGTTTCCAAAGAGAAACACCCATAACTCTTCCAAAAATTGAATCAAGGCAAGACCTAAAATGAAACATAAACCAAGAAAAAGAAAGAAAAGAAAAAGAAAGAAAGGGAAAGAAAATAGAAATGAAAGAAAACGAAAAATGAAACTACAAAACTCAAGAAATGGGCCTTTATTATGGAACGAGCACAAAAAGAATGCTAATATTACTAACTAAATAGACGAATGCACGCTAACCAATGTCCTAAATCGAGTGAATGATTCGAGCGTCAAGCAAAGTGAACTAAGGGAAATCACTAATCAATTCCCCTTCAACCGAACATACCACATCAAATCTCTAGATCCTATCCACTCTTGAGAATAGCGTCTCGAGACGCCGCAAAGGCGCCGGAAAACAAGATTAGGCTACCCGACATCTTAGCATGACAATCCCATTCCATAAACTCGACCAAATCCTCCCTTCACCGACAACGACTCAACTCAAAACAAGATTAGGTAATTGGTGCTTATACCTAAAGTGAAGCGCAATGATAGAACTCAACTCATGCAAATCGAACCAAAAACAATCTCATACCACTTATTTGGGGTACCCCCAAGTTTATTCAACAACTATTCCAAACTACAACTCTTTTTGCACTTTTCTTGATTTGAATTTTTTTTTTTTGTTTCAATTGAAACTTTTCTCATGCCTTGTTTTTCCCTATTTTTGGCTTTTTCAAAACTTTACTTTGCATCATTTATTCATTATATACAACATACTTCCCAAACTTTGCCATTCATACCAATAAACATTCATTCCTCAACTTTGCATAACCATTCAAAACCATCAAGCATCATAACTCAAAGCTTCACTATCACTTCTAAGGGTGAAAATAAAACAAAGGCTATTAGGCTTGTAATGTGCTCATAAGAAATGAAGGGGAAAAGCTCAAATGGCTAGCAAGGGGGCAAATGCAAACAAAAACATATGAGAAAAATAGAAAATAAAGTCCTAAACTAAAAAGAAAAATAGTCACCGAAAGAAATGCCTCTATCGTCCCCTAAAGTAGTTCGGTAGCGGTCTCGGGAAGGAAATAGTCAGATTCGGGAGATAAGAAAGTCAATACTAAGGATCCATGCCACTCAATATATGCATATGTGTTTGGGCTATTTTGAACATGAACCTCACATGGGAGCAAATACCACTCTCTTCGGTTTCAAGTCACTAGAGAGATCGACACCATCTTACCACAAGCCAAGGGTTCAAGACGCATGCTACCCAAAGTTCTAACCAACTTCCTTAACACCAAATCCTAGATTCGACCCAAGACATTGAAAACCGTGCAAACATCTGCCAATTAGGAATAAAAGCATTCTAGTCTACAAGTTCCATTTTTATTTGCCCAAATCAAGAATAATGCCTAAAAGTCTAGAAAAGCTTGCCTTGACAAAGATCGAAAAGAAAAAAGAAAGAAAATAAATGAAAAAGGAAACCAAGGAAAAGAAAGTAAAAAGAAAAAAAGAAAAATAAAGAAAATATTCACAAAATCAATGAAGCTAATTAAGAAATATGCACAAAATCCAAAATATTCACAAAATCAAGCAATCATTCACACAGAGATCAAAGTAGCAAACAATAGAATCTCCCCCCAAGCTCGAATTAGGCCATATCCTCAAGACCTAAAACGAAACTAGGGGGGGCACAACTACCCATCCAACCAATGCCCCATATGAAATATGCCCGACCCCAAAGAATGCAAGAGAGTTAGAATGATATGACCGGAAATGTCGTGGGAGCAAGTCCCGCAAAGAACCGTAATAACGAACGAACTCACCAATAAGAATAGCCGGACATGGCAAAGATGGATGCAAAGATTTCCAGATCAAGAAAGCTTGAGCCACAAAAAACTTCAAAAATCAAAAAAAATTAGTATACATGGGTGTAGACACCTAATTTGTGTCTCCCCTCTGGGATGATGACGATACCATTATCCTTACTAGGTGATTGGAATAACTCCAGGCGGAAATCCCAATTGATAAGAATACTTCCAAAATTCAAGATCCGAAATCCAACCCCCGAGACCGTTCCCATTTCGGTTCTCGGTACAAAATACAACTTTCCAAATTCAATTTCAAAATCCAAGTACAATCTCATCTAGTAGACCATCCCATTGGTTTTACTAGGCCTTTTACACTCAAAATCATATAAGGGAAGTCAAATTCGGGAGCCGACCCACAAAACCGAGCATGCCGGGCCCCGTCCCGTAAAACCGGAATTCAAAACCCGAGAAAGGCTTTGTTTTAGACGCAAAATGATGCCTTAACCTTCAAGAAAATACAAAACGCCAAACCTAGTATAGTTCGTACAACATGTACAACACTACAAGACGAAACAAGGACGGAGCCCGCGTCCTTGCTTTGGCGGCATTCAAGCCACGTCAGCAGCGCACTGCGCTGGTCCAGCGTGCTGCGCTGGCGTGTGCTGGGTCCTTGCACCCATTCCTCCTATAAATACCCCTCATTTTCAGCATAATAAGGGAGGAGAACAACAATACAACGTCGTAATTCTGACATTACGCCTAAAAATACAACTCAAAAACTCCTCAAAAACACATACAAAATTCCTAAATTCTAAGCAATTGGGAGGTCTTGCCTAAACCTAAATAGGTAAATCCGAATCCCATTCTAATCAATTATGTTGCTTTGATTTCAAAATGATTAGCAAGTTGGTGTTTTTTTTATCATTAAAAATACCACTTGCAACAATCATACATGTTTTCCAAAAATACAAACTTTTTCAAAATACAAAATGCAAACTTTCAAGGTTCAAGGATGTTCAAAGTTGTTTACAATCACCACTTTGGACTAGAATCACCTTCAAGCATGGGGTAATCAAAGATGACACCTTTTAACATTTAAAGGTTTTGTCTTTTGAGATTCAAAACTCCATTTTTCAATATACAAGTTCAAGTTTTCAAATTTCAAGATCCCACCATGTTTATGGTTGTTCATGGTTACTTCCCTAAACTAGGATCCTTTCAAGTTCAAATTTCAATTATTTCAAGTTCAAAACTTCAATATTCAAGCTTTCAAGTTCAATTTTAACATGCAAAATATAGGATATTTGGGTTGAGCAACCTCTCCCAAGTTGAGATTTTTGGCTTTGAATTCGTGTCGGGCGCACTTATTTTTAAGGAGCCACTTGGCGTTCGAATCTCATGTGCCCAAGAAAAAGTTTCAATTATGCACCTTTCAATATTGCAATTTCAATATCGCACCTTTCAATACCGCACTTTCAATATCGCATTTTCAATACCGCATTTTCAATACCGCAATTTCAATATCGCACTTTCAATACCGCAATTTCAATTCCGCACTTTCAATTCCGCATCTTTACTTGCCTAGTCCATTTCTAGGCAATGTGGACCTACTCCCTAGTCCATTTCTAGGGGGTCTTGTATTTACTAATTCCGCACTTTATTTAGTATTGTGATGTTGCTTTATTTGCTTTATTGCTTTCATCACCGCATATGCTAAATACAACAAAATACAAAGGTTACATAACGCTTAACAAAGATAATTTTTGGACAAACCGACCTTAGGTTCCTTAAATTAATCTTTAAAGCAAAGTGACCACCATACAAAATATAGATTTTATTTCCTCTAAATTCAAACCCACATAGTCTAATCTAGGGTATATTTTCGAAAATGGTGTGCCAACGTACTTGAATATTTCTAAAGCTCGCGGAATAAGCATTTCGTTCCCGTGCCCGGATCTTACCCATCCGTTTCGAGGATTCAAAGCCATATCCAAAATAGGGTCACTTGCGGTCTCTCCAAACGAGACTTTAAATATTGTTTGGTGGCGACTCCTTCGAGGTACAAAAATTCTATAGATTTCTAAAGAACCGCCCCTCTCGTAGAACGGGAAAAAAGTTTTTGCACAAAAAAAACCCCCTACAATTCTGGCGACTCCACTGGGGAATTTACTAATTTCAATTCGAAAATGCAGGCAGATTTCGAGCAGCAAGCCACTGATCTGCTTAAGTACTGGATGCCAGCACTGGCGCCAGGCGCAGCCCCTGCGCCCAACGCCACTGCCTGCATCCAGGACAGTGGCTTGTTGCCCACTTTTGCTCAACTTTTCGTGTTGGGAGTTAGTCTATTTTTGAATCTGGAAGGACGCTCCCAAACCTCGTGAACGAGTGCCGAAAAAAGAGCTTTACAAATACAAATTCAAGTACGATTTCAATTTCAATTTCTAGGAATTTCATGCATTTTTCGAAAACCATATTGTGCAAAATGAATTTCTACCTTTGCCCAAACGGATGTGTTCTACATTCAGGCTAGCCCCGGGGGCAACGAAATGGTGACTCTCCATACGGTTCCCGACCAAAGTGTGTGACCAGTTCCGCGCCTACCGAAACTTGGCATTTACTTGACATTCCCGATGTCAAGTATGGAGGCCGTCTGCCGAGACACACTTCCCTTAGACGGATGTGCAAGCTTGTCGCAGGATCCGTCTCTTAGCCGAGTACCTTTTGACACCCAAAGCGGACCACTTGCATCAAACAAAACTTAGACCGACCTTAGGTTGAGAACTTTGCATGTCGCATTCATATTCATGATTAGTGTGACAACGTGCTACTTGTGCATTGTGTGGGCGTCTTTGCACGCGTGAATGGCTAACCTCGAGTTCTAGCTTGCCAAAACCAATTAGCCTCCAACTAGGAAACCAAACCCCTAGGAGCATCTTTCAAACCTCATGCATCTAAATCGCAGATTTTAGGGTCTTTAGGAGTGTCACTCCATTTGATTCAAAACCCTTAAGCACGCCTCACGCACAAATGCCAAATTCAAAATTCAATCCAACGGCGTCATAATGCTGGATTTTCAAGTCCAAATTCCAAGTTCCAAATTCAAAATTCAATCCAACGACGTCATAATGCCGGATTTTCAAGTCCAAATTCCAAGTTCAAAATTCAATCCAACGGCGTCATAACGCCGGATTTTCAAATCCAAACCTCAAGTTTCCAAGTCAAAGTTCAAATCCAAAATTTCTAGTCCAAAACCTTAATTTTCAAATCCAAATCCAACGGCGCCATAATGCCGGATTTTCTAATTCAAATTTCGAGTTTCAAGTTTCAAGTCAAGACTCAATCCAACGGCACCATAATGCCGGATTTTCTAGTCAAAATTTCCATTTTAAAACTCAAAACTCAAATCCAACGGCGTCATAATGACGGATCTTCTAGTCAAACTTCCAAATTCAAAACCTCCAAATCCAACGGCACCATAATGCCGGATTTTCTAGTTCAAATTTCGAGTTTCAAATTTCAAGTTCAAACTCAAATCCAACGGCGTCATGCCGGATTTCCTATTTCAAACATTCAAGTCCTCAAACCTCAAACTCAAGTTGCCAATTCCAATCTCAAAGTCTCAAGTTCAAATGTCCGAGCCCATACCGTCATAATGCAAACTTTCTAACTCGACCTTTCAAAATTTCAAGCTTCAAGGCTCAAATTCCAAATTCATGCCGTCGTAATGCCGACTTTTCTATTCTATATTTCAAACCTCAAGTCCTATACTTCAAGATTCCAAGTCCACAGCGGCATAATGCAGGACTTTCAAGTTCCCAAATTCAATGTTTCAAATCCACGGCGGCATAATGCCGGATTTTCCAAATACAAAGCCTCATGTTCTGCATACAAAAGTGCGTCCTTTCCATTTCAAAGTTCAAACATCGAGCCAAATTCAAATTCCAAATTCATCTTCAAGCTACAAAGATCTCTTGCTTTCCATTGCTCCCCAATACAAATTTCAAAACATTTCCAACGGGTTGAAACTCCCCAGAAATAATACAAGTTCGAGATTCCATTCAACGGGTTGAAAATCCCCTGAAATAATACAAGTTCAAATTCTATCCACAGGTTGAAAATCCCCTGAAATAATACACGTCCAATCTTCCAATGGGTTGAAACTCCCCTGAAATAATACAAATTCTAATTCTCCCACGTGTTGAAATTCCCTTTAAATACTCCAGATTCAATGAGTTAAAACTCCCCTAAAATATTGACGGGTTGAAATTCCCTTGAAATAATACAAAGTCAATTCCCTTTTCAATCGGGTTGAAATTCCCTTCAAATACTCCAAGTTCAATGGGTTGAAATCCCCCTAAAATACTGACGGGTTGAAATTCCCTTGAAATAATACAAAATTCAATTTCCTAGTACAAGTCCAATTTCCAAATTCTTGAGCGGGTTGAAATTCCCTTCAAATAAGTCCAATTTCCAATAGGTCGAAATATTCCTTCTTTCGATATTCCAAGTTCTAGTACAAAGAGTCAACTCTTACAAAAGAATGAAGGCTCCTCTCAAACATTTCCAACGGGTTGCAAATCCCGAATACAAGTACAAAATCCAAAATCCCGAATCTTCGGAGTGGCACTTAGAGTCAAAGTCTAGGTCACATTCATTGCATGCATATCATATCATGTGTCGGGAAGTTCAAGTTCTAAAGTTCAAAATCATGTCCTAAATAGGAGTTCAGACTCCTCCTCTTGAGATCCTATTAAAGATGACTTCACTAGCAGCAGCTGTAGCAGAGCTCTATGAACGTGTTGGGGAAGCGGAGGCTCGCATAAGGGCTCTCGAGGATAATCAAGAAACTCTTTTCCATACTGTGGGCCCATTCGAGGTAGAGGAAATATTTCATAACCAAGGGTCTGTGCCACACCTGGTGCAGCCAAGTGAAAACTCGGAATCTGGGTTACCTAAAGGAGACATTTGCGGGATCTGGGCCAGCGATGATGAAGACACATATCAAGACCCTCCTATTGAAAACATCTCTGATGATGAAAGCCGAGAAATCGTGAGCGTCGACTGGTACTTGGACTCCAAGGCAGAAAACAGTGTTCAAGTCATGACTAGGTCGGGACGAATTCAAGAGCCAGCCAACAGAACGGCACCGACAACTAATGTTTCTCTACCCACCGAGGATAACCCTCTAATCAAGCAATTGAAGCGCACTAAGGCAGAGGTTAATATTTGGAAACTCATGGCTTCCTCTGTGGAGCACCGCATTGCTCTTATCAATGCTCTTGTCAAATTGAATATCACCCAGAAGTCACTCCTGACGAATTGATCGGGTTGCTTACAAATCTGGAAGAAGGAATCACCTTTACTAGTGAAGACCTCCCACCTGAGGGGGCAGGCCATCACAAGGCTCTCTATCTGACTGTCGAATACAAAGACAAGATCATCCCCATCACTCTAGTGGACAATGGATCAGCCATCAATATGTGTCCTCTCCGCACTGCTGAAAATATGGGTTTCACCCCTAGTGACTTTTCTAGTTCCTCCCAAGGTGTTCGTGCCTATGACAACACTCCCTGGGAAGCAATGGGGAACTCTCACTCTACTACTTCGCACAGGGTCGATCGAGCGGAAAGTGAGCTTTCAAGTGCTCAACATCAAAGCAAGTTTCAATCTCCTATTGGGAAAACCTTGAATCCATGACCTCAAGGCAGTGCCATCCTCACTCCACCAGAAAGTTCGAATGGAGGTCCAAGGAAACGTCATTACCCTGCATGCGTCCCATCCAAGGACCAAGGTAGCCGACAAGGCTCTGATATTAATCGAACGTGATGACAATGACAAAGACCTTTGGGGATTCAGTGCCGAAGTTGGAGCCATCGAATCCAGAATGAATCCCATGGCAAAGCGCATGATGATCAAGCGTGGGCGCTTCTTGGGCACTACTCTGCCACGGCCCATCGAATCTCCTTTCAAGACCTAAGGGCAGACTAACTGTTGCGGCCTGGGATACAAGCCGACTAAGTTCGATGACAAGCAGCAAAAGGCTAAGCTAAAGGCCCGTCGAGATGGCAAAGATCAATTCAAAATACCTCCTCATCAACTCACACTCAATGGGCAATTCGTGAAAGAAGGAGAGGATGACTTATATTTTGACTTCCCAGAACCTTTCTATGACTCTTCAAAGGGGGTTCTCTACCCTGGATTCGAGATATTTCAAGACTGTCACTTTCTAGAGGATGCTCCTCCAATACAAGACAAGGCTTCCCCTTTTGGTCTGCTATTTGGCCAGGAAATAACCCCAATCATTTCCGAAGACGCCATGGTTCAAATGATCACTCAAATCGAAGATTTCGACCCATCTAAGCTAATTACTCCAAGTGAGAAGATGGTCAATGGCTGGAGAAAGTCTCTCAAGATAATTGCTCCAAACGGCAGAATGTTCAAGATTACTGTGGGCGAAGGATCTATGATGAGCGAGTCCGAGTCGGAGTATGAGTCTGGATCTGAGTCTAGCAATGAGTCTAAGTGTCTAGAACTAGAGTCTTGCATCAATCAAGAGCCTCTAATGGCCAAGCTTCAAGTCAAAACAGTCGATGTAATGATTGTTGATTTCAATAACACTTCAATTTCTACTTACTCTTCGAGTCCTAATTCAAAACACAATCCTAATCCAAACAACTTTGCTTCACAAGAAACTGACTTTGAATTTCTAAAAGATATCGAAAAATCATGAAAACAGGAAGCCCATAATTGAGGAAACAGAAAATATCAACCTTTCTAACAACAGTGACTCAAAACTAGCAGAGCGGGACGATCTTATCAAGCTACTTTCAGAGTATGTAGACGTCTTCGCATGGTCCTATCATGATATGCTAGGGGTTGATCCAAGCACCGGTCAGCATACAATTCCCCTTATTCCAGGTTCAAAACCCTTCAAGTAGAAACTCCGTCGCATGAAATCGGATGTTTCCCTCAAATTTCAAGAAGAGGTCTCCAAGCAGCTCGAGGCCGGGTTTATTCGAGAAGCAAAATATCCAGAACGGATCGCAAATGTCGTCCCAGTTCCAAAGAAAGATGGCAAAGTACGAATGTGTGTGGACTACAGGGATCTTAACAGGGCTAGC
Source organism: Spinacia oleracea (assembly GCF_020520425.1). Classification (NCBI taxonomy): domain Eukaryota; kingdom Viridiplantae; phylum Streptophyta; class Magnoliopsida; order Caryophyllales; family Amaranthaceae; genus Spinacia; species Spinacia oleracea. The sequence goes on from NC_079490.1 coordinate 123,451,551, forward strand.
CCTAAAGACATTTTTCCATTGCCTCACATCGACATCTTGGTCGACAACACCGCAAATCAAGCCTTACTCTCTTTTATGGACGGGTAAGCAGGCTATAATCAGATTCCCATGGCAGAGGAAGACATGGAGAAGACAACCTTCATCACTCAGTGGGGTACATATTGCTATACAGTTATGCCGTTCGGACTAAAGAACGCAGGAGAAACTTATCAAAGGACAACCACAACCATCATGAGCGATATGATTCACAGGGAAACTGAGGTATATGTCGACGACATGATTGTCAAATCCAAAGAACGGCACGAGCATACCTCGGTACTTCAAAAGTTTTTCAACAGGCTCAGACAATACAATATGAGGCTCAATCCTCAAAAGTGTGCATTCGGGGTAACGTCAGGCAAGTTACTCGGATACATTATCAGCTCTCGGGGCGTAGAGGCTGATCCTTCAAAAATCAAAGCAATTCTACAGATGCAACCACCAACGAATAAAAAGGAAATTCGGGGTTTTCTCAGCACACTACAATATATCAGCAGGTTCATTTCAAGACTCACAATGATCTGTGAGCCGGTATTTCGAAAGCTCCGAAAAAGCGAGCCCAAGTGTGGGATGACGACTGTCAGCATGCATTCGACACTATCAAGAGCTACCATTCCAAACCACCAGTACTAAAGCCAGCCATGCCAGGGATTCCCCTCAGGCTCTACCTCACAATAACCGATTCAGCAGTGGGGGCTATGCTTGCCCAGGAAATTGAAGGCAAGGAGAATGTCGTATACTACATAAACAAAAAGCTGATCGAGTACGAGACCAAATACACTCAGCTCGAGAAACTCAGCATCGCCTTGGTTTGGGCCACAAAGAAACTATGGCACTACATGCTGATCAGCAAAGCGGATCCTCTCAAGTATCTATTCGAAAAACCAGCACTCAACGGACGGTTGTCCAGATGGTTGGTCATGCTAGCAGAATTCGATCTCAAATACATTCCACAGAAGTCTATCAAGGGTTCAGCAGTCTCAGACTTCCTAGCCGACTGCCCTGTTGAGGCAGAAGAGGAAGATTAAGACTTACCCGATGAGCATATCTTAATGACCAGTGATGACAGTTGGTCAATGCATTTTGACGATGCTTCAAATCAGAACAGATGTGGTGTTGGAGTAATTCTAGTAGCCCCAGACGGCACACACATTTCGATATCAGCAAAACTACAATTCAACGTGACAAACAATGCGGCAGAATATGAAGCATGCATCATGGGCCTGGAAGCCGCCATAGCACTGGGCTTCCAGAAACTTCGAGTGTACGGGGATTCCTCCCTATTCATCAATCAAAATTCCGGCAAATGGAAAGTAAGAAGTAAGAGCTTGGCCCCATACCAGTCCTACCTCGAACAGCTGTCTGAATAAATAGAAGAGCTTCGCTATACATACCTCCCGAGAGAGGAGAACCAATTCGCCGATGCACTGGCAAAACTGGCCTCAATGATCAACATTCCAAGCAGCATGGCTAAAATGCCACTTACAATTGAAACACATCAAGAAGCAGCATATGTCCATGCTATTGACAACGTCGAGCAAGACGAAGATGAGCGTTGGTTTACAGACATTCAAAGGTATCTACAAAATTCACAGTATCCCCCACACTTTTCAAGTAAGAATCAAAGGGCTCTACGATTACAATCATCCAATTTCGTTATAGAAGGCGGCATTCTATACAAAAGGTCCCTTGGCGGTCCTAACCTCCGATGTGTTGACAAGCACGAAGCTCAAAGAGTCATGGACAACATACATGCTGGAGTCTATGACACCCACATTAATGGGAAATTGAGGTATATGTCGACGACATGATTGTCAAATCCAAAGAATGGCACGAGCATACCTCGGTACTTCAAAAGTTTTTCAACAGGCTCAGACAATACAATATGAGGCTCAATCCTCAAAAGTGTGCATTCGGGGTAACGTCAGGCAAGTTACTCGGATACATTATCAGCTCTCGGGGCGTAGAGGCTGATCCTTCAAAAATCAAAGCAATTCTACAGATGCAACCACCAACGAATAAAAAGGAAATTCGGGGTTTTCTCAGCACACTACAATATATCAGCAGGTTCATTTCAAGACTCACAATGATCTGTGAGCCGGTATTTCGAAAGCTCCGAAAAAGCGAGCCCAAGTGTGGGATGACGACTGTCAGCATGCATTCGACACTATCAAGAGCTACCATTCCAAACCACCAGTACTAAAGCCAGCCATGCCAGGGATTCCCCTCAGGCTCTACCTCACAACAACCGATTCAGCAGTGGGGGCTATGCTTTCCCAGGAAATTGAAGGCAAGGAGAATGTCGTATACTACATAAACAAAAAGCTGATCGAGTACGAGACCAAATACACTCAGCTCGAGAAACTCAGCATCGCCTTGGTTTGGGCCACAAAGAAACTATGGCACTACATGCTGATCAGCAAAGCGGATCCTCTCAAGTATCTATTCGAAAAACCAGCACTCAACGGACGGTTGTCCAGATGGTTGGTCATGCTAGCAGAATTCGATCTCAAATACATTCCACAGAAGTCTATCAAGGGTTCAGCAGTCTCAGACTTCCTAGCCGACTGCCCTGTTGAGGCAGAAGAGGAAGATTAAGACTTACCCGATGAGCATATCTTAATGACCAGTGATGACAGTTGGTCAATGCATTTTGATGATGCTTCAAATCAGAACAGATGTGGTGTTGGAGTAATTCTAGTAGCCCCAGACGGCACACACATTTCGATATCAGCAAAACTACAATTCAACGTCACAAACAATGCGGCAGAATATGAAGCATGCATCATGGGCCTGGAAGCCGCCATAGCACTGGGCTTCCAGAAACTTCGAGTGTACGGGGATTCCTCCCTATTCATCAATCAAAATTCCGGCAAATGGAAAGTAAGAAGCAAGAGCTTGGCCCCATACCAGTCCTACCTCGAACAGCTGTCTGAATAAATAGAAGAGCTTCGCTATACATACCTCCCGAGAGAGGAGAACCAATTCGCCGATGCACTGGCAAAACTGGCCTCAATGATCAACATTCCAAGCAGCATGGCTGAAATGCCACTTACAATTGAAACACATCAAGAAGCAGCATATGTCCATGCTATTGACAACGTCGAGCAAGACGAAGATGAGCCTTGGTTTACAGACATTCAAAGGTATCTACAAAATTCAGAGTATCCCCCACACTTTTCAAGTAAGAATCAAAGGGCTCTACGATTACAATCATCCAATTTCGTTATAGAAGGCGGCATTCTATACAAAAGGTCCCTTGGCGGTCCTAACCTCCGATGTGTTGACAAGCACGAAGCTCAAAGAGTCATGGACAACATACATGCTGGAGTCTATGACAGCCACATTAATGGGAAAATGCTAGCCCTCAAGATCATCAGGGCTCGATACTACTGGACTACCCTTGAACGGGATTGCTACTTCTTTATCAAGAAATGTCCTACATGCCAAAAGTGTGCGAATCTGAAGCACGTTCCACCATCATTGCTATACTCTCAAACATCACCGTGGCCGTTCTCAGCCTGGGGTATCGACGTTAGGGGTGTTCAAAAATACCCGACCCGCTGACCCGGTACATTTAAAGCGGGTAATTTGCAGATTTTTTAGAAATAAAGGGGCATGTCTCATAGCAGCAATTCCCCACCAAGGAACTACCCACCTTATACAAGATTTAATCCTAGAGAGTGCGCATCGCCACTCATCCAATGAAAGCCGGCCATACAACATGGGTCGCACAGTGAATCCCTTTCTATTATAGCTTTCCATGTTCTCCGGTGGTGCCACCAACATGAGCCTCTCCATAAGCCAAACCTTGGAGAGTATACACGAAGTGCATTTCAAAATTCAACATTCAAAATTCATATACAAGTACAAATTCAACATACAAGAAGGCTCCAGATCCTTACTTGGAGTAATACCGGACTTCCCGGCGGCAGAGAAGACGGGTTCGACTTCAGCATATCAAGGCCCATCAATGTTTCGCCAATCACGAGCGACATTGGGTCCCGACCATTAGCAAACTTCTCTACAATCTCTATAAGGGAGGAATTGCCATTGCCAAACCCCTGTTTCGAAAAGAGAAAGAAAGCAAATATACAAAAACTCAAGGCTCTTAGGCGGAATACTTTGGGAACATCAAGCCCAGCAAAGTAGGTGACAAAGAGGGACAAATCCACCCATCTGCCATATACAACAGCACTCAAAAGTGGGGGCTTCAAGCCCAAATACCTTTCAAAACTCAAGAAAAAGTGTTCTGCAACATTGGGCATGCATGGCTCCAGCAAAAGGGGCCACCCCAATACAACACTAAATTCCTCAGGGAGGGGACATACCTCATTATTTCCAAAGCGGAAGACATGATGATTTGGATCCCAAGCCTCCAGAGCAGCAAGAATGAAGTGCAAATCCAATTTTACAAATCGGAAAGAGACGAGCACCCCAAGAAGCATTCCATCAAGCTCCCTTTTGTCCAATTTTCCTAGTGAATCGAGCCACGAGTTCAAGTCACTCTCAAAAGACACAGCCATATTCTCTTTTCTTTTCTAGAGGAAGCAGTATGCAATGATAACAGGGAAGGATTGATGCAACAAGTGATCCGACAACCTCCCTATTTATACAAGAGTCCACCGTCCTCTTTTATGACTACGAGTACATACTCTTTAGTGCTTCGGAGAGCAGAGTACAACCTCCATTATTCAAGACTCCAAAGCCGCAAGCCGCGCAATTTCAAGCAGTCCGGATCAATGCTTCGGGCAGATTTCGGGTCATTTCAAAATTCAAGCATTCTAGTCCTAGATCGGCGTCCTAAGTTGAGTCTGCATATGCATAGCAAGAGTTGCATATACTTTGACTTGCGCTTTTCCTAACCAAAAAACCTCAGTCAAAGTGGGGGCTTATAGTGGGTATATACACCCGAAAAAATGGGGCAAATTTTTTAAACTTTTTTCAAAATTCTCATGCATGCATCTAGCCACAAATTTCAAGGCACACACACCGCATACAATTCCAAACATTCAAACATACAAAAACCAATCTTCAAAAATTGTCAAACCAATTCAAGTTCAAAAACCATACAACCATACAAAAATTCAAGTTTCAAATCCATACAAATATAATACAATCCAGCCCATACAAAATCAACCCAGGCAAGCTGGAACTCGCTACCATGCAGGGTCAATCTGAGTCGTCATCAACAGTGACATCAACCACAGGCGCCTTGTCCCTGTTCCGCCTCCTTAGGCGCTCCAGATCCCGATCCAGCTCTGTCCCAGGAGTACTAGGATCCTGCTTCGAGATACGAAGTGTGCCAGTGGAGGAAGGAACTCCCTGCTGATGAGAGGAATACTGATACGGCGGCGGCATCGCCATATACTGGTACGACCCAAACATCTGAGCCAGACGCATCCTCTCCATCTCTGCATAGTAAGCCCAAGGCTGAGGACCACTTCCTCCGAAGTAGTAACCAGGGGAAGAAAAAAAGGGCCGTGAACTGCCTGGACCTCCAAACAAATTCCTGGTGGGATCAACATGTACAAAAGGGGAGGCTCCCCGCTCAGCATCAGAATGCCTCTAATGAGCACCAGCACCGGACCCATGTCCCAGCTCCAAGCTCGGCCCCTCCTGCCTCAAGGACGTCTCCGCCTGGGGTTCTCTGTCAACGGATCCTCTATGGTCTCGACGGCGCTCCTATACAAAATACAATTTCAAGAATCAATATGCAATTTCAAATTTCCAGAATACAAATTTCAAGATCAAGAAAGACACCTCTCTGTCCCGGCCAGAAAGCTTCCGGGTCAGCTTGGCACAATGCCTCTTCCTAGAATCAAGCAAGAGCATCCAGCGACGCACTCTCGCTCGAGGCGCCTGCATACAAAATCCAAGATGAATATCCCAATACAAGACTACAAACATTTTCGAGGAAATGCAACAGTACTTACAGCGGCATAATGCTCGGGTACAACATCATATGATTTCCGGTGCGGAGGAGAAGCAAAAGGGATGGTCTCCACCACCTCTTCCCCGTCCGAGTTCTCATAGCGGAGGGTCCTATCAGCATGGGGAATGTCCTCAGGATCAACTTCCTCCTCCTACATACAATCATAACATCATCCAATCAATACAAGAATACAAGAATACAAGAATACGAGATACAAGGTTCAAAAGCTCACCGGCAGTACGAAGCGTACTGGTGGAGCCAGCCTCTTCAGGAAGTCGTTATAGCTACCCTTCATGTGTACAAAATCCCTCCAAGTGTGGCAAATAGCATCGCCCCTAGCCTCCACATAGAGCCGGGCAATATCTTCATCTGGCGCCAGCATGGACTCCGGTGGATCCTTGGGGACAAGCCTATCCCCCGAATTGTGCTGAGGGGACACTCTCTCCCCTAGATACCACATATGGCGTTACACCCCTGCAAGGAAAACCCGCCGCCCAGACAGAAAATGGGCATGAACAGCCGAGGCAGGTATATATAAGCGAGTTGGCAAAAGGACGCCACACCACCTGCAAAACAGACAACTCAGGCAACAATACAAATACAAATACAAGAAGGGCACAACATTACAAGAATATTACCTCGTCAGCAGGTAGGACTCTCCAAGCTTTGTGAGAGTCCGCCAGAGGCACACTCCTTCGCACCGCTTCTATACAAGAGGTGGCTATATGCCAAGCCACCCCAGTTATAGCTCAAAACAACTCTCAAGTCCCGCTGAACGGACAAGAACCTGATGTGCACCCGACTGTTCCTACCCGGGACCATCACTCTGCTCACCAAGGCTAGGAGAAAGAGCCTAACCCTCTGCTCCGCGGATACACCCACACCGCAGATAGCCTCCATGATCACCGTCACTGAAGCGTGGGCATCATCGTCTGACAAGTCAACAACAGGGCCGGGAAAGTCCCTGGCAGCGGCCGAGCGCCACGTCAGCTCAGAATCAAAGGTCACATTCCTCTCAGAAAAAGGAAGACTTGTAACCATGGCGAACTCAAAGGGGGTAATGGTGATCTCCCCCCATGCCATGTGGAAAGTGTTGGTAGTATCCCACCATCGCTCCAACAAAGTCCATAGCCGGTGTTTAATCCCCGTTCTCCTCGAACTACCTCCCATGGTACGCCAGAAGTCGGCCCCGTCTGAGACCAAATCTCCATGGCCTCCTCATCAGCACGAAGAGCTTTAAAAGCCCTCTGAACCTCCACCAAGGACCAGAAAGTACAAAACGGCTTTCTATCGGCCTATAGGTGAACGAGTTAACTCCAAACCTATACAAATACAAAATACAAATTCAAAACGCAGTACAAGACTCACCATGCCAGCGCGAGGACGCTGAGACAAGTGCCATTCCGGCCGAAACACCAGGTCGGAAGGGCTCCAACCAATACCAGCAATAATAGGCGCATCCCGGGGAACCAAACCCCCGTCTGGCGCGTTTATTGCAGCCGCTTCATCATCCGAAGGGTCCTCTTCAGCAGCTCGAACCACCAACGATTCGGCGAGCTTCCTCCGAGTGTGACGAGGCATACTAAATCAAGTGGAGTACAAGGTGTCACAATTCTAAACTGGGGGCTATCCTTTACTAGCCTAAACAAAGTCAAAAAAATTCAAGACAAATCCCCAGTGGACCTCTAGTTCAAGGTACAAGTTCAAACACCAACGCCTAGGCTACCCACGCCAAAGCAGGTATACAAGTTTAACACCAACGCCTAGGCTACCCACGCCAAAGCAGGTATACAAGTTCAAACACCGACGCCTAGGCTATCCATGCCAAAGTAGGTATACAAGTTCTACATCAACGCCTAGTCTATCCAAGCCGAAGCCGATACAAAAATATACTTTCAAGAAATCTGAAGAAAAAAAATTAAGTCTACAAGTTTCAACAGTTCAAGTTCAAGTGGCTATCAAATAGTCTTCTACAAGATTAAAGAAACTTAAACAAACAAGCAACATTTCAAAATACGAGAAAATCAAAACTACATGCAATCCTAGAGTTATTTCATAAGCAAAACATGGAATACTTACATGGACAAGGCAAGAGCAAGAACAAGGGAAGACAATTCGACCTTTGAGAGAGAAAGAAAACAAGAAAGCAAGAAGTGCTCCTCAAAATGGCACGGCAAGGGGCGCTTATATAGCGCAGCCCAGCGCCGTACGACGTACCAGCGCCCAACGCTGCCCACTGCATGCGCGAATCTTCAGCGTGAGATCTCCCATGCTGATTGCACGTCCTTAGCTGCTACGGTCTTCCGCACCAAGCATCAAACGTCGCATCGGACCATCCATCGAAAATACGGGTATACACCCGTATCTCCAAGTACAAACAAGTGAATATTTCAAGAATACAAAGTCCAAAAAATACAGTGACTCAGGCATTCAACTCCCAACGGACCCAAGCTCCGGGAAAGTCAGTCGAAATTTCAAAATTCTGAGGGCCAGTAAAAAGCTCTTATCCCCAGCAAAGCACATCCCCAACGGATTAACTCCGGGTATTCTAAAATTCAAAAATTCAAAAAATTCAAGATTCAAAATTTTCGATGCAAAGCTCCGTCCTGAACTGAAGACGGAAAAGTACAAGTACAAACCGGAGTCATCACCACCCCACCGAGGTAGACTCTATCCTTTTTTCTAACACCTGTTTTATGCAGGTACCGGTGTACAAAGAGTGGTCTCGATTGCAGAACATCTTGATCATTCTCCGTCCCTTTCGAAATACTTTGACTTGCGCTTTCCTAACCGAACGCTCAGTCAAAGTGGGGGCTTCTATGTAGACACCTAATTTGTGTCTCCCCTCTGGGATGATGACGATACCATTATCCTTACTAGGTGATTGGAATAACTCCAGGCGGAAAGCCCAATTGCAAAGAATACTTCCAAAATTCAAGATTCAAAATCCAACCCCCGAGACCGTTCCCCTTTCGGTTCACGGTACAAAATACAACTTTTCAAATTCAATTTCAAAATCCAAGTACAATATCATCTAGTAGACCATCAAATTGGTTTTACTAGGACTTTTCCACTCAAAATCATATAAGGCAAGTCAAATTTGGGCGCCGACCCACAAAACCGAGCATGCCGGGCCCCGTCCCGTAAAACCGGAATTCAAAACCCGAGAAAGGCTTGTTTTTAGACGCAAAATGATGCCTTAACCTCCAAGCAAATACAAAACGCCAAACCTAGTACAGCTCGTACAACAGGTACAACACTACAAGACGAAAGAAGGACGGAGCCCGCGTCCTTGCTTTGGCGGCATTCAAGCCACGTCAGCAGCGCACTGCGCTGGTCCAGCGTGCTGCGCTGCCGTGTGCTGGCGCCTTGCACCCATTCCTCCTATAAATACCCCTCATTTTCAGCATAATGAGGGAGGAGAACAACAATACAACGTCGTAATTATGATATTACGCCTCAAAATACAACTCAAAAACTCCTCAAAAACACATACAAAATTCCTAAATTCTAAGCAATTGGGAGCTCTTGCCTAAACCTAAATAGGTAAATCCGAATCCCATTCTAATCAACTATGTTGCTTTGATTTCAAAATGATAAGCAAGTTGGTGTTTTTTTTATCATTAAAAACACCACTTGCAACAATCATACATGTTTTCCAAAAATACAAACTTTTTCAAAATACAAAATGCAAACTTTCAAGATTCAAGGTTGTTCAAAGTTGTTTATAATCACCTCTTTGGACTAGAATCACCTTCAAGCATGGGGTAATCAAAGATGACACCTTTTAACATTTAAAGGTTTAGTCTTTTGAGATTCAAAACTCTATTTTTCAATATACAAGTTCATGTTTTCAAATTTCAAGATCCCACCATGTTTAGGGTTGTTCACGGTTACTTCCCTAAACTAGGATCCTTTCAAGTTCAAATTTCAATTATTTCAAGTTCAAAACTTCAATATTCAAGCTTTCAAATTCAAGTTTAACATGCAAAATCTAGGATATTTGGGTTGAGCAACCTCTCCCAAGTTGAGATTTTTGGCTTTGAATTCGTGTCGAGCGCACTTATTTTTAAGGAGCCGCTTGGCGTTCGAATCTCATGTGCCCAAGTACAAGTTTCAATTATGCACCTTTCAATATTGCAATTTCAATATCGCACCTTTCAATACCGCACTTTCAATATCCCACTTTCAATACCGCAATTTTAATACCGCAATTTCAATATCGCACTTTCAATACCGCAATTACAATTCCGCACTTTCAATTCCGCATCTTTACTTGCCTAGTCCATTTCTAGGCAATGTGGACCTACTCCCTAGTCCATTTCTAGGGGGTCTTGTATTTACTAATTCCGCACTTTATTTAGTATTGTGATGTTCCTTTATTTGCTTTATTGCTTTCATCACCGCACATGCTAAATACAATAAAATACAAAGGTTACATCACGCTTAACAAACATAATTCCTTAGGTTCCTTAAATTAATCTTTAAAGCAAAGTGACCACCATACAAAATAGAGATTCTATTTGCTCTAAATTCAAACCCAAATAGTCTAATCTAGGGTATATTTTCGAAAATGTTGTGCCAACGTTTTTGAATATTTCTAAAGCTCGCGGAATAAGCATTTCGTTTCCGTGCCCGGATCTCACCCATCCGTTTCGAGGATTCAAAGCCTTATCCAAAATAGAGTCACTTGCGGTCTCTCCAAACGAGACTTTAAACAATGTTTGGTGGCGACTCCTTCGAGGTACAAAAATTCTATGGTTTTCTAAAGAACTGCCCCTCTTGTAGAACAGGAAACAAGTTTTTACACAAAAAAACCCCTATACAATGGGCCAAGTGCCCAACACCCACGAGTTGCCTCCCGAGAAGCGCTCTTTTTACGTCATTAGCTTGACGCTTCTTACCTCTAGTAAGTACCCCGACAACGATCGCAATAGTTTGTCATATGCAATGGCAAACATATCCAATAGTAACAAGTAGGCAAGAGTGTAGGGAAGTTTTAGGAGGCCGGTCAGCTCGTTTAGAGAACCGTTTGAATTTTTACACCTCGAAGGAGTCGCCATCAAACTTTATTTAAGGTCTTGTCTGGAAAGACCGCAAATGACTCTATTTTTGGATAAGGCCTTGAATCCTTGAAACGGATGGGTGAGATCCGGGCTCGGAGACGAAAATGCTTATTCGGCGAGCTTTAGAAATATTCAAGTACGTTGGCACAACATTAGTTCAAAAATAAACCCTAGATTAGACTATGTGGGTATGAATTTTAGAGAAAAATAGAATTTCTAATTGTACGGTGGTCACTTTGATTTAAAGATTGATTTAAGGAACCTAAGGCCGGTTTGTCCAAAAGTATCTTCGTTAAGCGTGATGTAACCTTTGTATTTTGTTGTATTTAGCTTGTTGGTGATGAAAGCGATAAAGCACATAAGGCAACATCACAATACTAAATAAAGTGCGGAATTAGTAAATACAAGACCCCTAGAAAAGGACTGGGGAGTAGGTCCACATTGACTAGAAATTTACTAGGCAAGTAAAGATGCGGAATTGAAAGTTCGGAATTAAAATTGCGGTATTGAAATTGCGGTATTGAAAGTGCGATATTGAAAGTGCGATATTGAAAGGTGCGATATTGAAATTGCAATATTGAAAGGTGCATAATTGAAATATGTACTTGGGCACATGAGATTCGAACGCCAAGCGGCTCCTTAAAAATAAGTGCGCCCGACACGAATTCAAAGCCAAAAATCTCAACTTGGGAGAGGTTGCTCAACCCAAATATCCTAGATTTTGCATATTAAACTTGAAATTGAAAGCTTGAATATTGAAATGTTTGAACTTGAAATGATGGAAATTTGAACTTGAAATGATCCTAGTTTAGGGAAATAACTATGAATAACCCTAAACATGGCAAGATCTTTGAAAATTGAAGACTTGAACTTGTATATTGAAAATGGAGTTTTGAATCTCAAAGACTAAACCTTTAAATGTTAAAAGGTGTTTATCTTTGATTACCCCATGTTTGATGGTGATTCTAGCCCAAAAGATGACTGTAAACAACTTGGACATCCTTGAATCTTTGAAAATTGTATTTTGTATTTTGAAAAACTTTGTATTTTTGGAAAACATGTGTGATTGTTGCAAGTGGTGTTTTTTATTGAATAAAAACACCAACTTTCTAATCATTTAGAAATCAAAGCAACATAGACGATTAGAATGGGATTCGGATTTACCTAGTTAGATTTAGGCTAGGTCTCCCAACTACTTTGGATTTTAGGAATTTTTTATGTGTTTTTGAGGAGCTTTGAGTTGTATTTTGAGGCGTAATATCGAAATTACGACGTTGTATTGTTGTTCTCCCCCTTTTTTCGATGGAAATGAGGGGTATTTATAGGAGGGAATGGTGCAAAACGCCAGCACACGCCAGCGCAGGGCGCCAGGCCAGTGCAGTGCGCTGCTGACGTGGCTTGAATGCCGCCAAAGCAAGGACGGGGAATCGTCCTTGTTTCGTCTTGTAGCGTTGTACCTGTTGTACGAATAGTACTAGGTTTGGCGTTTTGTATTTGCTTGGAGGTTAAGGCATCGTTTAGCGTCTAAAAACAAGCCTTTCTCGGGTTTTTGAATTCCGGTTTTACGGGACGGGGCCCGGCATGCTCAGTTTTGTGGGTCGGCGCCCGAATTTGACTTGCCTTATATGATTTTGAGTGGAAAAGGCCTAGTAAAACCAATGGGATGGTCTACTAGTTGAGATTGTACTTGGATTTTGAAATCGAATTTGGAAAATTCTATTTTGTACCGGGAACCGAAAGGGGAACGGTCTCGGGGGTTGAATTTTGGATCTTGAATTTAGAAATATTCTTAGCAATTGGGATTTCCGCCTGGAGTTACTCCAATCACCTAACAAGGATAATGGTATCGTCATCATCCCAAAGGGGAGACACAAATTAGGTGTCTATAGAAGCCCCCACTTTGACTGAGCGTTCGGTTAGGAAAGCGCAAGTCAAAGTATTTCTAAAGTGACGGAGAATGGTCAAGATGTTCAGCAATCGAGACCACTCTTTGTACGCCGGTACCTGCATAAAAGAGGCGTTAGAAAAAGGATAGAGTCTATCTCGGTGCGGTTGGTGATGACTCCGGCTTGTACTTGTATTTTTCCGCCTTCAGTTCAGGACGGAGCTTGGCATCGAAAATTTGAATTTTTGAATCTTGAATTTTTGAATTTGAATGGCCCAAGTTAATCCGTTGGGGATGTGCTTTGCTGGGGATAAGAGCTTTTTGCTGGCCCTTAGGTTTTTGAAATTTCGACTGACTTTCCCGGAGCTTGGGTCCGTTGGGAGTTGGGCGCCTGAGTCGCTGTATTTTTTGAACTTTGTACTCTTGAAATATTCATCTGTTTTCACTTGGAGATACAGGTGTATACCCGTATTTTCGATGGATGGTTCGATGCGACGTTTGATGCTTGGTGCGGAAGACCGTAGCAGCAAAGGACGTGCAATCAGCACGGGAGACCGCGCGCGCTGCAGATTCGCGCATGCAGCAGGGCAGCGCAGTGCGCTGGGGCGGTGCCTGGCGCGGGGCTGAGCTATAAAAGCTCCCCTTGCCGTGCCATCTTGAATTCTTTGCTCTTTTCTCTCTCAATGGTCGATTAAGCTCTTCCCTTGGTCTTGTTCTTGCCTCGTCCATGTAAGTTTTTCATATTTTGCTTATGAAATAACTTTAGGATTGCATGTAGTTTTGATTTTCTCGTACTTTGAAATGATGCTCGTATGCTTAAGCTTCTTGAATCTTGTAGAAAACTGTTTGATAGCCACTTGAACTTGAACTGTTGGAACTTGTACTTTTGAATATTTTTTTTTAACTTGTATCTGCTTTGGCATGGATAGCCTAGGCGTTGATGTAGAACTTGTATACCTGCTTTGGCGTGGGTAGCCTAGGCGTTGGTGTAGGAATTTGAATACCTGCTTCGGCGTGGGTAGCCTAGGTGTTGGTGTAGGAATTTGCATCTTGAACTAGAGGTCCGCTGGGGATTTTTGTTTCGAATCTTTTGACTTTGCATAGGCCAGCATAGGATAGCTTTCCCTAGTACTGGTTGGATCCCTTCTGACCTGGTGTTTCGACCGGATTGACACTTGTCTCAGCGGCCTCGCGCTGGCATGGTGAGTCTTGTACTGTGTTTTGGGTTTGTACTTTTTATTTGTATAGGTCTTGAGCTAACTCGTTCACCTGTAGGCCGATGGAAAGCCGTTCCGTACTTACTGGTCCTTGGTGGAGGTTCAGAGGGCCTTTAAAGCTCTTCGTGCTGATGTGGAGGCGATGGAGATTTGGTCGCAGATGGGCCTGGCCGATTTCTGGCGCACCATGGGGGGTTCTCCAAGGAGAACGGGGATTAAAAACCGTTTGTGGGCTTTATTAGAGCGGTGGTGGGATACCACCAACACTTTCCACATGGGATGGGGGGAGATTACTATCACCCCTCTTGAATTTGCTATGATTACAGGTCTTCCTTTTTGTGAGAGGAATGTAACCTTTGATTTTGAGCTGACGTGGCGCTCGACCGCTGCCAGGGACTTGCTCGGCCCTGTTGTTGACTTGTCTGATGATGATGCTCACGCTTCCGTGATGGTGATTGTGGAGGCTATCTGCGGTGGGGGTGTGTCCGCGGAGCAGAGGGTTAGGCTCTTCCTCCTAGCCTTGGTGAGCAGAGTGATGGCCCCGAGTAAGAATAGTTGGGTGCACATCAAATTCTTGTCCGCTTTGTGGGACTTAGGAGCTGTTTCGAGCTATAACTTGAGTGGCTTGGCATACAGCCACCTTTTGTACGAGATGAAGCGGGCCTCCCGGATTGCACTGGGGAGCGACCCGAGCATGGCTGCTCTGTGGAGCGTGCTGGAGGTATTTGAGACTCCTTGTACTTTGTACTTTGTACTTGTATGCTTGTATTTTGAACTTGACTGATGTTTTGCTTGTTCCTTGAAATGTTTGGATCTATGAGCACTTTCCGACTTTGGCGCCGGAGCGTACTAGAGATGCGGCTTACCCGTATGCTGCCTCTTGGATAGGAGCGGTGCGCGTTGGTGCGTCTCTGGCGGCTTCTCGCAGGGCTTGGAGAGTTCTATCCGCTGAAGATGTAATCTTTTGTACTGTTTTGCTTTCTTGTATTTGTATTTGTACTGTTGCCTGAATTGTTTGTTTTTGCAGGTGGTATGACGTCCTTTTGCCAACGCGGTTGTAGCTGCCTCGGCTGCTTGTGCCCATTTCCTGTCTGGGCGGCGGGTTTTTCTTCCAGGGGTGTACCGCCATATGTGGTATCTGGGGGAGCGAGTGTCCCTTCAACACCATTCAGGGGATAGGCTTGTCCCTAAGGATCCACCGGAGTCCATGCTGGCTCTGGATGAAGATCTTGCCCGGCTCTATGCGGAGGCTAGGGGCGAGGCTGTTTGCCGCTCTTGGAGGGAGTTTGTACACAGGAAGGGTACCTATGATGACTTCCTAAGGATGTTGGCCCCACCAGTACGCTTCGTACTGCCGGTGAGCTTTTGAATCTTGTATCTTGTATTCTTGTATTCTTGTCGATTGCATGATTGTATGATTGTATGTAGGAGGAGGAGGTTGATCCTGAGGACATTCCTCATGCTGATAGGATCCTCCCCTATGAGAACTCGGACGGGGAAGAGGTGGTGGAGACCATTCCTTGGGCTTCTCCTCCGCACCGGAAATCATATGATGCTGTACCTGAGCATTACGCACCTGTAAGTACTGTTGCATTTTTGAAACTGTTTGTAACTTTGTATGGGAAAATTGATCTTGAACTTTGTATGCAGGCGCCTCGGGTGAGAGTGCGTCGCTGGATGCTCTTGCTTGATTCTTGGAAGAGGCAGTGCGCCAAGCTGACCCGGAAGCTTTCTAGCCGGAACAGAGAGGTACCTCACTTGATCTTGAAACTTGTATACTGGAAATTCCAACCGGGAAATTGATTCTTGAAATTGTATTTTGTATAGGAGCGCCGTCGAGACCGTAGAGACTCTGTTGACAGAGAGCCTCAGGCGGAGACGTCCTTGGGACATGAGGGACCGAGCTTGGAGTTGGGACAGGGGTCCGGTGCTGGTGCTCATCAGAGGCATTCTGATGCTGAACGGGGAGCTTCCCCTTTCGTACATGTTGATCCCACCAGGCATTCATTTGGAAGTGCTAGCGGTTCACGGCCCTTTGTTCCTCCTTCCGGTTACTACTTCGGAGGAAGTGGTCCTCAGCCTTGGGGTGCAGGTTCATGGGCTTGCTATGCGGAGATGGAGAGGATGCACCAGACACAGATGTTAGGGTCGTACCCGTATATGCCGATGCCGCCGCCTTATGAGTATTCCTCTCTCAGCAGGGAGTTCATCCCTCCACTGGCACACTCCGTATCTCGGAGGAGGATCCTAGTACACTTGGGACGGAGCTAGATCGGGAGCTGGAGCGCCTTAGGAGGCGAAACAGGGACAAGGCGTCTGTGGTTAAATTCACCGCTGATGATGACTCAAACTGACCCTGCATGGTAGCGAGTTCCAGCTTGCCTGGGTTGATTTTGTATAGGCTGGATTGTATTGTATTTGTATGGCTTGAAACTTTAATTTTTGTATGGTTTGTATGGCTTTGAACTTGAATTGGTTTGTAAAATTTGAAGATTGGCTTTTGTATGTTCGAATGCTTGAAATTGTATGCGTAGTGTGTGCCTTGAATTTTTGTAGCTATATGCATGCATGATAATTTTGCAAAAAATTTGAAAAAAATTGCCCATTTTTTTGGGTGTATATACCCACTATAAGCCCCTACTTTGACTGAGGTTTTTTGGTTAGGAAATTCCCTGCTATCATTGCATACTGCTTTCTCTCGAAAAGCAAAGAATGCAGGCTTGGTACTTTATTCTTGATGCTCTGGAGGCTTGGTACTGTAGGGGAATGCAGTTAAACATAATAACATGTGCGGAACAATCCCCAAAGGCAGGAAACATGTATAAAGCACAGATTAAGCAAACTTACATTCAAAGCGTGTTTTCCACAATAATCTGTCAACGAACACGAACAAAGAACTCCACTTGTCGTTCCTCTACTTGGTTCACCGATACGATCAGATCCGTCTTGATAATCGTAGCCTAGACAATTGATCAAGATACTTTGCTTTTGGGAAGAACTCACTTTGGAGGCACAGAGAGAATTAGGGTTCTCTGTGTCTCTAGGGTTTTTGGTGTATGAATTGTGTGCGTGTTGGAAACTAGGTTGTAAGGTTATATCATTAACCTTACTAACCGACCAAGCAAGAAGCAAGGCCGGCTAGCAAGCCATGCGAGCCAAGCAACAGACACACGCCCGCGTGCCCAGCGACACACTACAGGCCGAAGCCCACAGCGCGCGCCCCGAGCAGCTGGGTCGTGGGCCTTGCTCGCTCGTCGCTGTTGTGCGCTCTTGCTTGCTGTTGCGTGCTCGGGCCCAATGGGCTTGCCTCGCTTGCCTTGGCTCGCGATCTTGCTGGCTCGTTGGGCCTTGGACGCTTACGTGCTTGGCTCGACTGGCCAGCAACTCCGATGCCCTTCGTATTCGCGATTTAATATATTTCCGATATATTATTTATCGTTTCGTATACGACGAATCACCATCGTAAGATACGATTTATTCGTGTCGCCCAGCTTACCAATATTCGCGATACGATATAAGATTCCGACAAAGGTCGTATCGTATAATACGTTTCCAACTTATTCCCGAAAAGCTATTAAATCAATTTCCGATTCATTTAATCCGTTGATCTGTTACGTGTCATTGGTGTGACCTTGTAGGTTCAGTCAAGAGTAAGTTGTGAGTTCAATATCCATTAGAACTCACTGATCGGAAGCATTGCCCCAGCTAGCTGTTCCAATCACTTGATATCACTGAATTAATTGTTCGCAATTAATCTGAACCTTGGTATTAGACTTAATGCACCTTGGGTGAAGAACATATTTCCTTCAATCTCCCACTTGTCATTCAGATAAGTGTGCATCCACATTCCTTTGTCACTTAGTGTTACTTACTGAACATAAGGTAAGATCCAAGCCATCCTTATTAGGTCCAGAAGTGTTTCTCGGATTACAGAGTTCAACTGTCAAACTTTTGCAGAAGGTTAAGCCTAACCATTATGAGCACGGCCATGCATTTTACAGTATCTAACTCTCCGAGAGGCCTTGTTACACAACAACACCATATCCTATCAAAGATAGGAGGACAATCCATTCTTGCAATCTATAAACACTCACTTTGATTCATAGTACGCCCAATAACTGCTTTTATAGCCTCCTTTTACGGTGCGACGTTTAGCAAGTATCAAAGCGAACTAATTCTCAAACGAGCAGACATAATCGCTCATGTTCTGAGGAACGGTTTCTAATCACCATTAATGAGAACTACCGATGACATGACTTTAATCTCTTAAAGCGTTCTCATGGTCAATCCGATACAAGATCCAATAAGTATCCATGCAAAAGATTCTGACATCCAGTCACTCTAGTTCAAGAAACAGAACTAAGTAATCTAGTTGCAATCTAATCTTCATTTGTCATTGGTCGTCCACCTTTCAATGACCTGGATTAGGGATCCTTTGTGACTTCAATATTCAAGTTCACTTATGGGTGTTTCTTTGTCAAAGAATCCATCTTGACATCCCATTTGAATGATTTGATTCACATGGAATTATCATTTAATTCTAAACCACAATTAAATGAATATGAAATAAATAAATTTCATAAATATTAAATGGTTAAACCAATTGTTTTAAACATAGATCTAACAGATGTTCTAAAACAATACTTAGAAAATCAAAGCCATTCTCCAACATGCTTGATTCCCATGGTTGCTACATGTGCGTTGTGTTTCACTTGTGGCAACGGTTTAGTCAATGGATCCGCGACGTTGTTGTCAGTTCCAACCTTGCAAATCTCGATTTCCTTTCTTTCAACGATCTCTCGAAGTATATGAAATCGCTGCAGTACGTGCTTGTACTTCTGGTGGCTCATAGGCTCCTTTTCCCTGGCAATGGCTCCGCTATTATCGTAATACAAAGCCACTGGTCCTTCAATGGAGGGGACAACACTAAGTTCTTCGATGAACTTCCGAAACCAAACAGCTTCCTTTGCTGCTTCTGAGGCAGCAATGTACTCTGCTTCAGTTGTAGAATCCGTAATAGTTCTTTGCTAAGCACTTTTCCAGCTTACTGCTCCGGCGTTGAGGCAGAACACAAACCCAGACTGTGATCTGAAATCATCTCTGTCGGTTTGAAAGCTTGCGTCTGTATAGCCCTTAACAATCAACTCATTTGTACCACCATAAACCAGAAACTGATCCTTAGTCCTTTTCAGGTACTTTAGGATGTTCTTGGCAGCAGTCCAATGCGCCTCACCTGGTTCTGACTGGTATCTGCTCGTTGCACTGTGTGCGAACGAAACATCCGGCCTTGTACAAATCATAGGATACATGATGGATCCAATAGCCGAAGCATATGGAATTCCACTCATCTTTCTACGCTCATTAGATGTTTTGGGACACTGATTCTTGCTTAGATATACGCCATGTGACATGGGTAGATGGCCTCTCTTGGCTTCCATCATATTGAACCTAGCTAGCACTTTGTCAATGTAAGTGCTTTGGCTTAGTCCAATCATCCTCTTAGATCTATCCCTATAGATCTTGATGCCCAATATGTACTGTGCCTCTCCTAAGTCCTTCATTGAGAAACACTTCCTGAGCCAAATCTTTACAGACTCCAACATAGGAATGTCATTTCCAATAAGCAGTATGTCGTCAACATACAAGACTAGGAATGCAATTTCACTCCCACTGACCTTCTTGTATACACAAGATTCGTCATGATTCTTGATGAAGCCAAACTCATTGACTGCTTCATCAAATCGTTTATTCCAACTCCTTGATGCCTGCTTTAGTCCGTAGATGGACTTCTTAAGCTTGCATACCTTTCCTTGGTTCTTTTGATCGACAAAACCCTCCGGCTGTGTCATGAACACAGTCTCTTCAAGAACACCGTTCAAGAAGGCAGTTTTGACATCCATTTGCCATGTTTCATAGTCATGAAAAGCGGCAATCGCAAGGATTATCCGAATAGACTTAAGCATCGCGACTGGAGAAAAGGTTTCATCGTAGACAACGCCGTGAACTTTCCTGTAACCTTTTTCTACCAATCTAGCCTTGTATATGTATACAATTCCATCTTTGTCTTTCTTCAACTTGAAGACCCATTTTCATCCGATAGGTGTGAACCCATCCGGCAAATCAACCAAATCCCAGACTTGGTTTTCAGACATGGAGTCTATTTCAGATTGCATGGCCCTCTAACCATTTAATGGAGCTTGGGCTCGTCATAGCTTGCTTGTAAGTCAAAGGTTCATCACTATCCAATATGAGAACGTCTAAGTTTTCAGTCAAGAGGACGCCTGTCCATCTGTCCGGCTGAAAAATAGTTCTAATTGACCTACGAGGGGCAACAACGTTTTGAGGAACTACTCCCACTGGCTCTTCTAAAGACCTTGGAGGTTCATTAACTTGAACTGCTTCTAAAGAGTTATGAGTTCGTTGTTCGTCTCGAATCTCTTCGAGGTCTATTATTCTCCCACTTGTCAATTTGGAAATATGATTTCTTTCCAAAAAGACACCGTCACGAGCAACGAATACCTTGTTGTCTGACTTGTTGTAGAAGTAATACCCCATAGTTTCTTTTGGATACCCAACGAAGAAACATTTGTCAGATTTAGGTTGTAGCTTGTCCGAAATTAATCCCTTGACATATGCTTCGCAACCCCAAATCTTCAGAAAAGACAACTTTGGAAGTTTCCCAGTCCATAATTCGTATGGAGTCTTTTCAACAGCTTTCGACGGAGCACGATTCAGTGTGAGTGCTGCAGTTTGCAACGCATGTCCCCAGAACTGTAAAGGAAGTTCGGCCTGACCCATCATTGACCTGACCATATCGAGTAAGGTCCTGTTTCTCCGTTCCGACACTCCTTTCCATTGAGGTGTCCCTGGAGCAGTCAATTCAGAAAGAATACCGCATTCTTTTAGATGGTCATCAAACTCGTGGCTAAGATATTCACCTCCTCGATCCGATCTTAGAGCTTTGATTTTCTTGCCATGTTGATTCTCTACTTCATTTTGAAATTCTCTGAATTTCTCAAACGATTCAGACTTGTGCTTCATTAAGTAAATATAGCCATATCTACTGAAGTCGTCCGTAAACGTTATGAAATAGCTGAACTCACCTCTAGCTTTCGTACTCATAGGCCCACATACGTCCGTATGTATTAGCCCTAGTAGTTCGCTTGCTCTTTCTTCCACCTTTGAGAAAGGTTGCTTTGTCAGTTTGCCAAGTAAACAAGATTCGCATTGATCAATCTTCTCTAAGTCGAATGATTCTAGAATTCCTTTCTGTTGAAGTAATTCCATGCGCTTTATGTTTATATGGCCTAATCGACAATGCCACAGAAATGTGAGATCCGAATCGCCAGTTTTAGCCTTTTTGGTATTTATGTTATAAATGTGTTTGCTCGTATCTAGCACATAAAGACCGTTTTCTTGTTGTGCTGAACCATAAAACATTCCATTCAAAGAAAAAGAACAACTATTGTCTTTAAATTGAAAACTAAAACCTTTAGAATCCAAACTTGAAACGGAAATGATGTTTCTGGTGATACTAGGAACGTAGTAACAGTTTTCTAGTTCCAAAACAAACCCACTAGGCAAAGAAATAAAATAAGATCCTACGGCTAATGCAGCAATCCGTGCTCCATTTCCCACGCGTAGATCCATCTCGCCTTTATCAAGCTTTCTACTTCTCCTTAGTCCCTGTGAATTGGAACATAAGTGTGAGCCAGAACCAGTATCTAATACCCAAGAAGTAGAATTAGCAAGATTACAATGTATAACATACATACCTGAAGGAGAAGCAACGTTTCCGTCCTTCTTCTCTTCCTTTAGTTTGGGGCAATCTCGCTTGTAATGACCAATTTCATTACAATTGAAGCATTGCGATGTAGATGGAGAACGATCCTTCTTCATCTTCTTCTTGGATGGCGCCACTTGCCTTCCTGAAGTAGATGGAGATGCACCCTTGCTTTGGATCTTCCCCGAAACCTTTTTCTTGATTTTCTTACTCTTTACTTTTAGCGATGCTTGCTTATCACTTACAAAGTCCAATTCGTACTGATGAAGCAAGTAAATTAGTTCACTAAGAGTATTCTCAATTTTCTTGGAGAAATAGAGTAATTTGAATTTCTTATAACCAGGGTGAAGAGAATTCAAAAGTATTCCCGCAGCTGCAAAATCTGGGAATGGATCACCAAGTGACTCAAGCCGGTTGAGAAGCCCAACCATTTTCTTTGTATGAGTTCTAATTGGCGTCCGTTCTGTCATTTCATGATCAATGAACCTTTCCCTTGCTTTTTGTCTTTCGACATCAAAGCAACAACCCAGTGGAGCGTTAAGCTTTAGATCCTCAAATGAATTTACCAATTCAAAAACATTTTGGTCGACATGTTGACCACCATGTTGGAATCTACCACGACATATATCCCTAAGATGCCTTAGGAGTTCCCATGGCTCGTATGCAACGAACCTTGCACTCCAATCATTGGGGATAGAGCCAAGAATAAGATCCATCACTAGCGACACGTGGCTTGCCCACGTACAGTGCTTTTCTGGAGTCATATCCTTTGAGTAATAGCTGGGGATTGGAGTCATATTCAATGTTGTTCCACCTGAGGACTTGCCGAAGCTTCCTCTCCCAATCAAGAAAGTTTGATAGGTTCAATTTTACATCCAGAATTTCAGTTACTTTGAGTTTTGTTTTGATCGCGGCCATATTGATTACTACAATCGAAAAGAATTTGCAATAAATAACCATTCATACAATTCAATAACTTTGAAATAAAAGCAAAACATGCAATCATTAAAGCTATTAAAACATTTCATTCATGCAAAAAGTAAAAACATGGTCCAAAATGAATGAAACGATTCCAAGATCCCAAAATTTCTAAATCCTTAAGCAGCTTTAGCATGTCTTAAGTAGTTTAAGATTTTAGGTAAGCAAAACCTATTGCTAGTAATCTCCAAATTACTCTTGGTTAATAAATTAATGCAATAATTTATCCCATTGCCACAACTTAATGCCATTGTTGTTTGAGTTGCAACCACAATCAACGTGCTCCTTTAGGACGCCTTACCACCTAAGTGAACTAAAATAGCACCTCGCTTTAATGTAAACCTACTATCTTAGATCCCTAGACTTTTGTAAGTGTTGATTTGGAAGGCAATTTTTAAAACTCAATATTACTTGGACCTAGTTGTTTCTATGTTGGTTCAATTATTTAGTGAACTTAAAACTAATCGATTAATAGGAAACAACCTGTTCATGCAAAGCATACATACATACATACATTCACGCATAATATATATATATATATATATATATATATATATATATATATATATTAAATTGCATAAATAATTGGTGATCTAGTATGGCCCAAAACTTCTTGTCTTAAAGCATCCAATCTTCATCACCTCCTTGTTAGCTTGGCATCGTCTTGAATCTTCGTTCAAATGCTAACTTAAAGTTCTAAACTTAGAAATGCTTGAAATAATAAAATTACATCAAAATTTCCATGGTACGCAGACCATATTTAAAACTTCACATTCAAAGACAGAACGGTGCGCAGACCGTATTTAACTATCCTAAATTGGCCATACTAGTCACTTGGAGTACCTGCATTGCATAAAATATATATTCTACGCATTCACCCATTCGTATTCTAAAACGAATGGCCCATGTAAATATGCAAGTGTTTACGTGAATTAATTAAAATTCACGTTCACATAAACGCGTCCTAAAAGATTAATCAATTTCCAAATTATTAATCCTTAGACTTTATTCTAATTAAAATTGAATTTAATTAAAACAATGCGACCTACGAAATAATTAAAATAATTATTTCAATTTAATTTCATTTAGTGGCTCCCACTCAAACCAATAATTATTCCGCATAATTAATTAAGAAATATTAAATTAAAACTCGCGGCCCGCCCCAAGCAAATAAAATATTAAATTAAATATCCTGTTAGCCCAAATTAATGCAAATATACGAAGCCCAACGAATTAAACGATTTAAAAAAAAACAGGTCCAATTGCTTGATTGGGCAAGGCTTGCGCCCAGCCCCGCCTCACGTGATGCCCAAGAGCACACGAGCAAGAGCTCGCGCACCCCGCCCCATCGCTCGCGCGCGCGCGTCCCCGCAGCGATGCAGCCCTGCGCTGCGTGTTGTGCATCGTGAGTGCTCGACGTCGCAAGGCTTGCGCCTCGCTTCGTCGCAACCCCGCAAGCTCCCTCGCCTAGCTCGCACGAGGCACGCAGTATAGCTGCTGCTGCCTGTGTCGCATGGCTCGGTCGAGCACAATGGCCGCGTATGGCTTGACGAGCCATACTTCCACCATGCTCATGTTCGTGTTTTTGGTTCGTAAAACGGACCAACTTAATTAAAATTAAATTTAATTCTCGAACTTGCATTAATTTTATTTTAAAAAAAATAAAAGATACGATTTAATTTTCAAAAAACAACGATTTTTAACGATTTAATAAACTTTAACGACAATCCAATTTCGTAAAATTAATAAATCAAGGGCTAACAATATTCAAACTTTAAAGAACGATCGAATCAACTTTAAAGTTTGAACTTTTAATTAATAAAATCCGAAACTTTATATCGTTCATAAACAATTAAATTTCAGATTATTAATAATTTGGTTTAAGTGTGATTAAAATTAACGAAACCATTCAAACTTTTAATCCAATAATTTTTACAATTAGCCACTGACCCATGAAATTATACCCCCTTCCCCAATGAACCG
This sequence comes from Spinacia oleracea, assembly GCF_020520425.1. NCBI lineage: Eukaryota > Viridiplantae > Streptophyta > Magnoliopsida > Caryophyllales > Amaranthaceae > Spinacia > Spinacia oleracea. The sequence continues at coordinate 123,476,437 of NC_079490.1, forward strand.
AATTATTAAACCAAAATTAATTAAAATTCAATTAGGGTTGCAAATTTTACGAATTGGGGAAAGGAAAAATTAGGGTTTATACTTTTCGAAAAAACCCGAAATTTGTACCATAGATCAAGCATGTACCCAGCAACATTGTGTCAAAATTTCAAGCAATTCCGAGTAGTTTAGGTCGACCTTTTAATTCAATTACTGTCCGACACTTTTAATTTATAATGAAAAATTAACAAAAACGCCCAAAAAACTATAGTTCGAGGCCTGTTTTCGCAATTCTATTCACATGAGTTGATCTTAGAAAATCGTTTTCCATCAGATCAGGGTTTTAAAAATTGAAAACGCGATGATTTTTGATTTCGGACCTGATTATACGCAATTCATCCAATAATTCGTAAAAAATTCCGAAAAATCAACAAAAAATCCAAAATTTCCACAGATGCAAAAACAATAATAATCATGCTAATTCATGCTTTGAATACATAAGGCTCATGATACCACTGTAGGGGAATACAGTTAAACATAATAACATGTGTGGAACAATCCCCAAAGCCAGGAAACATGTATAAAGCACAGATTAAGCAAACTTACATTCGAAGCGTGTTTTCCACAATAATCTGTCAACGAACACGAACAAAGAACTCCACTTGTCGTTCCTCTACTTGGTTCACCGACACGATCAGATCAGTCTTGATAATCGTAGCTTAGACAATTGATCAAGATACTTTGCTTTTGGGAAGAACTCACTTTGGAGGCACATAGAGAATTAGGGTTCTCTGTGTCTCTAGGGTTTTTGGTGTATGAATTGTGTGTGTGTTGGAAACAAGGTTGTAAGGTTATATCATTAACCTTACTAACCGACCAAGCAAGAAGCAAGGCCGGCTAGCAAGCCGTGCGAGCCAAGCGACGGACACACGCCCGCGTGCCCAGCGACACACTGCAGGCCGAAGCCCACAGCGCGGGCGCCGAGCAGCTGGGCCGTGGGCCTTGCTCGCTCGTCGCTGCTGTGCGCTCTTGCTTGCTGTTGCGTGCTCGCGCCCAATGGGCTTGCCTCGCTTGCCTTGGCTCGCCAGCTTGCTGGCTCGTTGGGCCTTGCACGCTTACGTGCTTGGCTCGACGGGCCGGCAACTCCGATGCCCTTCGTATTCGCGATTTCATATATTTCCGATATATTATTTATCGTTTCGTATACGAAGAATCACCGTCGTACGATACGATTTATTCGTGTCACCCAGCTTACGAATATTCGCGATACGATATACGAATCCGACAAAGGTCGTATCGTAGAATACGTTTCCAACTAATTCCCGAAAAGCTATTAAATGAATTTCCGATTCATTTAATCCGGTGATCTGTTACGTGTCATTGGTGTGACCTTGTAGGTTCAGTCAAGAGTAAGTTGTGAGTTCAATATCCATTAGAACTCACTGATCGGAAGCATTGCTCCAGCTAGCTGTTCCGATCACTTGATCTCACTGAATTAATTATTCGCAATTAATCTGAACCTTGGTACTAGACTTAATGCACCTTGGGTGAAGGACATATTTCCTTCAGGTACCCGAATCATCATGTCTTCCGTTTTGAAAATAATGAGGTATGTCCCCTCATTGAGGAATTTAGTGCCATATTAGGGTGGCCCTTGATGTTGGAGCCATGCATGCCTAGTGTTGAAGAACACTTTTTCTCGAGTTTTGAAAGGTATTTGGGCTTGATTTGAAGAACACTTTTGAGTGTTGTTGTATATGGAAGAGGGGTGGATTTGTCCCTCTTTGTCACCTACTTTGCTGGGCTTGATGTTCCCAAAGTTTTTCGCCTGAGAGCTTTGAGTTTTTGTATATTCGCTCTCTTCCACTTTTCGAAGCAGGGGTTTGGCAATGGTGATGCCTCCCTAATAGAGATTGTAGAGCAGTTTGCTAATGGTCGGGACCCAATACCGCTTGTGATTGGCGAAACATTGATGGGCCTTGATATGCTGAAGTCGGACCCCTCTTCTTTGCCCTCGGGAAGTCCGGTGTTACTCTAAGTAAGGATCTGGGGCTCTCTTATATGTTGAATTTTGTACTTGTATTTGAATTTTGAAATGTGCTTCTTGTATACTCCCCAAGGTTTGGCTTATGGAGAGCCTCATGTTGGTGGCACCACCGGAGAACATGGCAAGCTATAATAGAAAGGGATTCACTGTGCGACCCATGCTGCATGGCCGGCTTTCATTGGATGAGTGGCGGTGTACACTCTTTGGGGTTGAATCTTGTATAAGGTGGGTAGTTCCTTGGTGGGGAATTGCTGCTATGAGACATGCCCCTGGTTCTACTGCTTTGAGGATGCCAAGCCTCTCGATGCTGGTCTTCTACTCGCCTGCCCGAGAGATGAGACAGTATGGCTTGAAACAGGAGATCCCGGACTGTATCGAAGAGAACCCGAAACCTGTTGCGCTGAATGCAAATCGACTTGAAGTTTGGAGGCGGTATTGGGTCGCCAAACCATTCTTGAGTATCCAGTTCTCACCTAAGTCAGTTACTCTTTCTGCGGGGTACATTGTATGGATGAGAGGCCTAAGCCAGAGGGACTTTCTTTCTCCGGACCAGCTAGAGTCCGAGGTTCTAGGGCTAGACGTCCTGCATCAACTGACTATGAGGAAGGTGACGGGGGTGTGGCCCATCCGGTGCTTGACCGTTCGGAATCCAAATGAGGTTCGTCGTCCTCCCGTCTTGGAAGGCTTGCAAGTTCCTTCTCCCGCCGCTTGGGCAAGGGGAAGAATGATGATTGATTGCGGGAGGAGCCAGGGGATAGTACTCAAGGTGCCAAGACTCGAGAGCATAGTCGCCCGACCCTAGATCTTTGTAGGCTAAATGTGTTTGAAATTGTATTGGAATGAATTGTGTTTGGAATGTGTTTGAAAGATGTGTTTAGTAAGTGAAAAGCCTTTTGAACTTTGCTTCACTTGATCCTGACTTTGTATTTGAATTAGCTTTGAAGGCCTTAGGGCCAAATAAGTTATTGTGTTAAATTCCGCTTGAACATGGTTTGCTTTAAATTGGCACATTTGGAATAAAGACAACAACATTTGACTTTTGAAATTTGATTTGATTTTAAGGATGCCCTTAATTGAGGAAATTTTGAATTTTTTGTATTAAAGTGGCCGGGCCTCGAAATGAGGTTGCCTACGTGTCCGGTTAGGGAATCAGGCCGGACGTAGTTCTGACTACCTTACAAGACCTGAATTTGGATTCTTGAATTTGAACATGGAACTTAGACATAGAACTTCTTGAGTTGATCGAGGTTGGTAAGAGATCTGAATTCTGTTCCGTCGATGTCTGTTAGTTCGACTGCTCCCCCTGAGAGGATCTTCTTGACAATGTATGGGCCTGCCCAGTTGGGTTTGAATTTTCCCCTTGGGTCCATGGTGCTTTTGCGAAGGGCTTTCAGGAAAAGCTCGCCTTCCTTGATGTTTCGGGTTCTGACCCTTTTGTTGAAATGTCTTGCCACTCGGCGCTGATAGACTTGTACATGGTGAGCGGCTTGAAGCCGACGCTCATCGAGCATGACTAGCTCGTTATATCTTGCTTGTAGCCATGCAACTTCTGGGATTTTTCTTTCGAGGACTATCCTTAGAGAAGGTATCTCCAGCTCGATAGGTCGTACTGCTTCCATTCCATAGACCAATGAGAACGGAGTTGCACCATTTGAAGTGCGAATTGAAGATCGTTATCCCCACAATGCGAAATGCAGCTTTTGGGGCCAGTCCCTGTAATTGGTAGTCATTTTCATGATGATGGTCTTGACATTCTTGTTGGCTGCTTCGACTGCCCCATTGGTTTGTGGGCGATAAGGCGAAGAACGGTGATGTTGAATTTCCAGGAGCATGGGTTCGTTGGGATTGTTGTATTGAAGTTTGAACTATTGAAGCTTGTAGATGTTTCTAGAACTTGAACCTTTGGAATTTGTAACTTGAATTTTGTACTTTGGAATTGTAGATACATTGCTTAGCATAACCCTGCTCGGTTAGAGATTATAGAACTTGAATTTTGAATCTTGTACCTGTTGAATGGGTCTTCACATTCTCCTTGGAAATGGGTTCCTTGATCACTGATGAACTTGTGAGGAACACCGTATCTGCATATAATGTTTTCTTGAATGGACTGGGACACTTGCTTGGAACCCAATACCTTGAAAGATCTGGAAACTTGGACTCTCGATTAATCCCGGTCTCTAGCTGCTTAGAGACCTCTTCTTGAATTTTGAGGGAAACATCCAGTTTCATGCGACGGAGTTTCTGCTTGATGGGTTTTGAACCTGGAATAAGGGGAATTGTATGCTGTCCGATGCTTGGATCAACCTCTGGCATATCATGATAGGACCATGCAAAGACGTCTACATACTCTGAAAGTAGCTTGATAAGATCGTCCCGCTCTGCTTGAGAAAGAGTTAAACCAATCTGAACTAGTTTTGAGTCACCATTGTTAGAAAGGTTGATTTTTTCTGTTTCCTCAATTATGGGCGTCCTATTTTCATGATTTTCGATAGCTTTTAGAAATTCAAAGTCAGTTTCTTGTAAAGCAAAGTTGTTTGGATTAGGATTGTGTTTTGAATTAGGACTCGAAGAGTAAGTAGAAATTCAAGTGTTATTGAAATCTGCAATCATTACATCGACTGTTTCAACTTGAAGCTCGACCTTTAGAGGCTCTTGATTGATGCAAGAATCTAGTTCTAGACACTTAGACTCATCACTAGACTCGGATCCAAACTCATCCTCTGACTCAGACTCGCTCATCATAGATCCTTCGCCCACAGTAATCTTGAACATTTTGCCATTTTGAATTGATTCTTGAAAGGGACTTTCTCCAGCCTCATGCGTTGAAAAGAGTTTCTTGATTGACTTTGAGAGCCTTTATGCGAGACTCAGCTTCCTCAACATGGTCATACAGCTCAGCTACATCCGTTGCCAATGAGGTAATCTTGAATTTTAGAACTTGAACTTCCCGACACATGATATGATATGCATGCAATGAATGAGACCTAGACTTGACTCTAAGTGTCACTCCGAATATTCGGGTTTTTGGATTTTGTATTTGTATTCGGGATTTACAACCCGTTGGAAATGTTTGAGAGGAGCGTTCATTATTTTGTGAAAGTTGGCTCTTGTAGTAGAACTTGGAAAAGGAATATTCCGACCTATTGGAAATTCGACTTATTTGAAGGGGATTTCAACCCGCTCGAGAATATGGAAATTGGACTTGTACTAGGAAATTGAATTTTGTATTATTTAAAGGGAATTTCAACCCGTCAATGTTTCAGGGGAGTTTCAACCCATTGGACTTTGAATATTTTGAAGGGAATTTCAACCCGATTGAAGGGGAATTGATTTTGTATTATTTAAAGGGAATTTCAACCCGTCAATTTTTTTAGGGGAGTTTCAACCCATTATGATCTGGAATGTTTGAGGGGAATTTCAACCCGCTTGAGAATTGGAATTTGTATTATTTCAGGGGAGTTTCAACCCATTGGAATTTGAACTTTTGTTATTTCAGGGGATTTTCAACCCGTAGAATTTGAACTTGTATTATTTCAGGGGATTTTCAACCCATTGGAAATATTTGGAATGGGGTTTGTATTATTTTAGGGGATTTCCAACCCGTCAATATTTTAGGGGAATCTCAACCCATTGGAATTGGAGTATTTGAAGGGAATTTCAACCCATTGGAATTTGTATTATTTCAGGGGATTTTCGACCCGTTGGAATTTGAATTTGACTCGAAGTTTCAATTTTGAAATGGAAAAGGACGCATTTTGTATGTAGAACATGAAGCTTCGTATTTGGAAAATCCGGCATTATGTCGCCGTGGATTTGAGACATTGAATTTGGGAACTTGAATGTCCGGCATTATGCCGCCGTGGACTTGGAGTGTTGGATTTGAGATTTGAAGGTTTGGAATTTTTGAACTTCGAGCTTGAGGTTTGAAATACGGAATGGAAAATCGGCATTACGACGGCATGGATTTGGAATTCGAAGCTTTGAACATGGGACTTGAAATTCGAAAGATTGACATGGAATTTGAGGTTTGAAAGTTGGAGTGGAAAAGTTGGCATTATGCCGGTCATGAACTTTGGCATTTGAACTTTGACGTTTTGAGACTTGAAATTGGCGACTTGACTTCGATGCTTGAAGACTTGAATGTTTGAAATAGGAAATCCGGCATGACGCCGTTGGATTTGTGCTTTTTTGACTTTGAAGCTTGACATTTGGACAAGAAAATCCGGCATTATGGCGCCGTTCGATTGAGTCTCGTCTTGAAACTTGAAACTCGAACTTTGGACTAGAAAATCCGGCATTATGGCGCCGTTGGGTTGCATTTGAAAATTGATGTTTTGGACTACAAAGTTTGAATTTGAACTTGAAGCTTTGAAGACTAGGAAATCCGGCATTATGACGCCGTTGGGTCGAATTTGACTCGAAAATCTAAACTTGAGTTTGAAAAATCCGGCATTAAGGCGCCGTTGGATTTGGACTTGAAAATTGAGGTTTTGAATTAGAAGATTTGAACTTGAACTCGAAATTCGAAATTTGGACTGGAAAATCCGGCATTATGACGCCGTTGGATTTGAACTTCGACTTGGAAGAAGTAGGTTTTGAAGTAGGAAATCCGGCATTATGGCGCCGTTGGATTGCATTTTGAACTTGAAAATTGGAATTTTGGACTCGAAAATCCGGCATTACGAAGCCGTTGGATTGAATTTAGAATTTGGCATTTGGAATTTGGACTCAAAAATCCGGCATTATGACGCAGTTGGAATGAATTTTGACTTTAAAACTTGGAATTTGGACTCGAAAATCCGGCATTATGACGCCGTTGGATTGAATTTTGACTTTGAAACTTGGAATTTAGACTCGAAAATTCGGCATTATGACGCCGTTGGATTGAATTTTGACTTTGAAACTTGGAATTTGGACTCGAAAATCCGGCATTATGACGCCGTTGGATTGAACTTTGAATTTTGCATTTGTGCGTGAGGCGTGTTTAAGGGTTTTGAATCAAATGGAGTGACACTCCAAAAGACCCTAAAATCGGCGATTTAGATGCATAAGGTTTGAATGATGCTCCTAGGGGTTCGGTTTCCTAGTTGGAGGGTAATTGGTTTTGGCAAGCTAGAACTCGAGGTTAGCCATTCACGCGTGCAAAGACGCCCACACAATGCACAAGTAGCACGTTGTCACACTAATCATGAATATGAATGCGACATGCAAAGTTCTTAACCTAAGGTCGGTCTAAGTTTTGTACGATGCAAGTGGTCGGCTTTGGGTGTCAAAAAGTACTTGGCTAAGAGACGGATCTGGAGACAAGCTTTCAAATTCCGCCTAAGGGAAGTGTGCGTCGGCAGACGGCCTCCATACTTGTCATCGGGAATGTCAAGCAAATTCCAAGTTTCGGTAGGGGCGGAAATGGTCACACACTTTGGTCAGGAACCGTATGGAGAGTCACCATTTCGTTACCCCCGGGGCTAGCCCGAATGTAGAACACATCCGTTTGGGCAAAGGTAGAAATTCATTTTGCACAATATGGTTTTCGAAAAATGCATAAAATGCCTAGAAATTGAAATTGAAATGGTACTTGAATTTGTATTTGTAAAGCTCGTGTTTCGGCACTCGTTCACGAGGCTTGGGAGCGTCCTTCCAGATGCAAAATAGACTAACTCCCAACACGAAAAGTTGAGCAAAAGTGGGGGACAAGCCACTATGAGCCACTGTCCTGGATGCAGGCAGTGGCGTTGGGCGCAGGGGCTGCGCCTGGCGCCAATGCTGGCATCCAGTACTTCGGCAGATCAGTGGCCGGTTGCTTGAAATTTGCTCGCATTTTCGAATTGAAACTTCCCCAGTGGAGTAGCCAAGAATTGTAGGGGGGTTTTTTTTATATTATTCGCCGTTTCCTACAAGGGGGGTTTTAGGAGGCTGGCCGGCTCGTTTAGAGAACCATTTGAATTTTTGCACCTCAAAGTAGTCGCCACCAAACTTTATCTAAGGTCTTGTCTGGAAAGACCGTAAATGACTCTATTTTTGGATAAGGCCTTGAATCCTTGAAACGGATGGGTGAGATCCGGGCTCGGGAACGAAAATGCTTATTCGGCGAGCTTTAGAAATATTCAAGTACGTTGGCACAACATTAGTTCGAAAATAAACCCTAGATTAGACTATGTGGGTTTGAATTTTAGAGCAAAATAGAATTTCTAATTGTACGGTGGTCACTTTGCTTTAAAGATCGATTTAAGGAACCTAAGGCTGGTTTGTCCAAAAATATCTTTGTTAAGCGTGATGTAACCTTTGTATTTTGTTGTATTTAGCATGTTGGTGATGAAAGCGATAAAGCACACAAAGCAACATCACATTACTAAATAAAGTGCGGAATTAGTAAATACAAGACCCCCTAGAAAAGGACTAAGGAGTAGGTCCACATTGCCTAGAAATGGACTAGGCAAGTAAAGATGCGGAATTGAAAGTGTGAATTTGAAATTGCGGTATTGAAATTGCGGTATTGAAAGTGCGATATTGAAAGTGGGATATTGAAAGTGCGATATTGAAAGGTGCGATATTGAAATTGCAATATTGAAAGGTGCATAATTGAAATTTGTACTTGGACACATGAGATTCGAACGCCAAGCGGCTCCATAAAAATAAGTGCGCCCGACACGAATTCAAAGTCAAAAATCTCAACTTGGGAGAGGTTGCTCAACCCAAATATCCTAGATTTTGCATATTAAACTTGAAATTGAAAGCTTGAATATTGAAATGTTTGAATTTGAAATGATTGAAATTTGAACGTGAAATGATTGAAATTTGAACTTGAAATGATCCTAGTTTAGGGAAATAACTATGAATAACCCTAAATATGGCAAGATCTTTGAAAATTGAAGACTTGAACTTGTATATTGAAAATGGAGTTTTGAATCTCAAAGACTAAACCTTTAAATGTTAAAAGGTGTTTATCTTTGATTACCCCATGTTTGATGGTGATTCTAGCCCAATAGATGATTGTAAACAACTTGGACATCCTTGAATCTTTGAAAATTGTATTTTGTATTTTTGGAAAACATGTGTGATTGTTGCAAGTGGTGTTTTTTATTGATTAAAAACACCAACTTTCTAATCATTTAGAAATCAAAGCAACATAGTAGATTAGAATAGGATTCGGATTTACCTAGTTAGATTTAGGCAAGATCTCCCAATTGCTTTGGATTTTAGGAATTTTGTATGTGTTTTTGAGGAGTTTTGAGTTGTATTTTGAGGCGTAATGTCGAAATTACGACGTTGTATTGTTGTGCTCCCCCTTTTTTCGATGGAAATGAGGGGTATTTATCGGAGGGAATGGTACAAAACGCCAGCACACGCCAGCGCAGGGCGCCAGGTCAGCGTAGTGCGCTGCTGACGTGGCTTGAATGCCGGCAAAACAAGGACGGGGAATTGTCCTTGTTTCGTCTTGTAGCGTTGTACCTGTTGTACGAATATTACTAGGTTTGGCGTTTTGTATTTTCTTGGAGGTTAAGGCATCGTTTCGCGTCTAAAAACAAGCCTTTCTCGGGTTTTTGAATTCCGGTTTTATGGGATGGGGCCCGACATGCTCGGTTTTGTGGGTCGGCGCCCGAATTTGACTTGCCTTATATGATTTTGAGTGGAAAAGGCCTAGTAAAACCAATGGGATGGTCTACTAGTTGAGATTGTACTTGGATTTTGAAATTGAAATTGGAAAATTGTATTTTGTACCGGGAACCGAAAGGGGAACGGTCTCGGGGGTTGAATTTTGGATCTTGAATTTAGAAATATTCTTAGCAATTGGGATTTCCGTCTGGAGTTACTCCAATCACCTAACAAGGATAATGGTATCGTCATCATCCCAAAGGGGAGACACAAATTAGGTGTCTACAAAGAGTCAAAAGAGATGCAAGCACAAAGTAGAATGCAACTCTATGCCTACAAGAGGTAGGGAACCAAAAATAATAAAAATGAAAATGAAAAACAAACACTACTACAAAAATGGGCAAAGAGACCTATAACAAGAGACCCATAGATCAACATAACGGGTCTCTTGAATATAAGAGATATATTATTAAATATAACAGGTCTCTAATATGCACTGGGCCCCGCTGGTTTACCATATGAAAAAAATTAGAGACCCTTTACCTCACGTAACGGGTCTCTACACTGCAGTGGGCCTTCTACTTTTTCCCACGTGAGAAAAAAGAAAGACCTCTCAAATAGCTGACGGGTCTCTTCTCCAACTAAATATTTTTACAGTAAAAATAAATTATGAATGCCCTCTTCTCTCTCTTCTCACAAATCAGATCTGCTTATGGTTGAGTTCCTTCCCATCTGGTTCTTTCTATCCTCGCACAAAATCATCAATAAACAATGGTTTCTTCACCATCCATCCCCTTCTCTCTCTTCCTCACATTTAAAAATCTCTTGGAAATCTATTTTGTATGTTTTAATTATCTTGCAGATTTGGAAGGGATGTCGCAACAGCCTTAGGAGCCACCGCACCAGAGCGATTCAGGAATCGAGAATAGAGCTTAAACTCTTCAAGATTTCCCCTACTAGTATTATTAGAGAGTGAAAATGGTATAGTTTCATCGATTAATTCCTCGATGTAATTGCTCTAGTTCTTTTTTTTGTTTGAAATTAGGGTTTTGATTGTGTTGCATTGATTTGATTTCAGCCTCGAGACAGTTTGTATGTGCCTAGTTGAAGTTGAGAAATCTCTAAAGCCTTTCGATTCGTGCTCCATGCCTGTTCTTTCTGGTAAATTGTTGATTTCGCCTTGTTGATTTCTCATATATTGTTAATTTCTCTAATTAGTATCCGGATAAAAGTGATTTTTGGAGTGCGCAATTTTGGAGTATACGCTTGAGGAATTGCTTATGTTTAGGGTTGAAGAGCATGAGTCCATTTTTTCCCATTATGCTTCAGAGATGTTTGTGTGATACTGCTAGTCTTTGACCACTAGTTTTTTACCACTGCTTGATTATGAGATATTGAGATAGTTAAATTATCAAGTGCTATGATGTGAGTGGATTTTCATTGAACTTCTTGCTTCAAAGTTTCAACTGTATTCTTATTGAACTTTCTGCTTGCAAGTCTAAAATTCTTGCTATCTTTCAAACCTCCTGATGAGTAAACTTGCAGACCTTTATATAAAAAAATTTAGCTTATAAAGGCTACATAGAAACAGTAAAGAGAAAAAAAAGGCCTAGTTACAGTGATTGTTTGTGAGATGTCACTGCTCAACATTTAGCAAAATACAGACTAGTTAACATATTTTCTTTTTGGTGTTTCCCTGAATATAGTGGGGGAACAAAAGAATGACTGTATAGGTGACTAAGAGTTTTTATCAGATGTTTACAATTGTAATTTGTTACCATGTTCTACACTGATTAAATATATTCAAATTAATCTACGGAAAGTCCATTTAGAGTATTAGAATCTACTCATCAATCATGAACCAGAGCAGGGGCAGTTGGAAATGTCAACCAGTTGTAGTGTCGTTGTTGTCTCATCGCATTCGATTCAAAGATGATTTATAATAAATGTCTGGATCTACTTTTGTTATAAGTCTTATTATTTATGTGAATTCATTGGTATTGAATTTTGCTACTAAGAATATGATTAGCTTGGTTTGCAATTAAGTTTCTAATTTTAGAGTTTAATTTTAAGCTTTAACTTTTGCATATAATCTGACTTTGTTCTGCAAATACTACATCTAACTAGTATTATACAGACTTGAAGTTTTCCTTACTAGCTACTCCCTCCGCCTCTCTTTGATTGCCCTTGGAGCAATTAAAAAGGGTCGAAGGAAGTAACTTTACTATAGGAAAATCTTATTTTCTTTAGGCCTCGTGATGTACATTGTATCATTCTCATGTAAATGTCTTGTGTTGTTACTTTTAAGATATTTTCAATTGCCTTTGCATCATAATACATTGGTTTTCTCCTTGCACATAGGTTCTTGTAAATGTCTGAGATGGACCAGAAATATAAAAACTAGGTAGTTGATAAAGAAACTTGTGTTTCTTCTGAAGTAAAACCTTCTTAGTCTTTGTTGGTTTTGTTTATCAAGCAGTGGAAGAGGACTACTTTGCTAAACCAGCTGAGACTAGGAGGCCTTTCCGTGCTCTTCTTGATGATGGCCTTTTAAGGACACCTATCACACGAGTTTTTGGTGCTCTCTAGGTATATTTTGGTTTTATTGTGTTTAGTGGGAATGCATTGCCTTAATGGTTGGTTTTCTAGAACACTCTTGTTGTAATGCATGTTCAATTAGTGTTTGACCAGTGACCATTAAATCTCATATCTATAATTCCGAATTAGTCTTCATCATTGGGTCTACTGTATTCATGTCTTGAAAATCACACTAGTTATGGCTTGTGAAGCAAGGAGGTGTTATAGAGCAGAATTGTAATATTTTGTCTCAACCCAAAGCTCTGGTTCTACATCTGTTAAGTGTATTTCCTGGATACAAAATTTGTAATTATTGGGTTATTATTTGATATAGTCTTATATAAATTAAGAGTGGTCATGAAAGGCTGTAAACGTAACTGTTAACATCAAACAGGAGCTTAAAAAAGAGATCAATACTCAGATGATATTTAGTCATGTATACTTGATTAGTTTTCTTTTTACAATTTTTTTTTGGTTGATTGCAGTATTGAAAGAGATGAAGAAAGGAATACAATTACAAGTGTAGTTCAAGCTATAAAAATCAAGGCGAGCTCTTATTTTCCTTCTAAATAACTTAGGATCAAGGGTAGCCATTCCAAATCATCATTAGATGTGGGAGTTTGTTTAAGAGTTATGCCTGTTATTTCATTCTGTATATTATCTTTTTAATATTTCTTTGATCTAATTTTCTTATAAAGAGGGATATGAAATTAATTTGAAAATATTTAAGCGTGTGTTTGAAAGCAGGGATTGGGTGTTGGTCTAAGTCGAGTTGTTGATGCCTACTCCTCCGAAAAACAAATATGAACGAGATCAAGCCCATGCTCCTGGATTAGATATTATATGTTGCAGAGCTTATAAATGCGACTAAGGAAAATGAAGATGGGGTATGAAATAGCTCAATGACATTATATGTTTAGTGGGAATTAATTATAAATGTATATGGTTTTAAATTATTGGTGTAAACGATGGTACCTTGTAAAATTATTATGAAAATTTGTTTTTGATATCTATTATTATTGGTGTAAACCAGGCCTCTCGCTTTTTGGCGTGTTAAATTACTAATGCTTATTCTTTTATTTAAATTAGTAATGCTTTTAAAAAAAAAGAAAAAGGTGATAAAGAGACCCGTTATCTGCAGAAGCAGGGTCTCTCCCTTTCTGTAATAAAAAAATGTTAAAAATATCAAAGAGACCCCTTTTCTTCAGTAGGGGGTCTAAATTTATATAACAAAGAGACCTCATTTCTTTAGGGATGGGTCTCTTTAATTTAGTTAAGAGACCCCATTCTCTAACCATGGGTCTTTTCCTCTATTAAATTATTTTTCGAATTTTAGGATAACAGACCCCCTTTCTCTAGCAAAGGGTTTATTCTTTCTTAATAAGAGACCTCCTTTAATGAGGGGGTCTCTTTATCAAAGAGACCTTTGAGATAGAGACCTGTCCATAGGAGGTCTCTTATGCATATCTGGACGGGTCTCTTTGCTTATTTTTGTAGTAGTGAAAATAAATACTCCCTTCTTCATGCTCCTTTGAGTAAGGAGAATCATTAGGATCAATGGAGGAAAAGGAGTCCTCAAGCGGCGGGAGTTTTGACAAAAAGGGAAAAGAAATGGGAAATGAAGGATAGATGTGGAGTTTCTTCTTTCTGAATGGGGAATGAGGGAAGGGAGTGGGAACAAAAGATTCACAAACAACTTCACTCACATCACATAAAGCACAAGAAAGCTCAACATAAGATCCTTCATTAACTTTCAAAAGTTTTTGATTGGCACATTCACTTTTGTCCTCAATTTGAATCGACTTAAGCACTTCAAGGCAAAATGGAGCAAATAGATTTTCATCACCATCATCGATGCATTCACTCAAAGAGGAACGAGTAGGAACAAACTCTCCAATACTCAACTCCTCAATGTCATGCGTCATAGGTGGCAATGTAGTCTCAAACTCTTCTCTTCTCAATGATACTTCCTTCATAGATTCTTGCATTAGGTTAGAAATTCCCAAAAAGCCTTTTACAACTTGTTGGGACATGACTTCAAATGAATTCAACCAAGAATCTATTCTTTGCTCTTCTTGAATTTCAAGATATTTTATGAAAAGGAGCCTCTCAAACAATGAATTTTGAGATTCAAATTTCAAAGAGCTTAGGAAATTATCATGGAGAAAGAGAAGATCATCAAATGAAATCGACTTATCATTTTGAGAAACAAGAGAATTTGCCATTTTTTTGGTTTTCAAAAACAAAGAAAATGAAAAATGAACTAGTCTAGAGAACTAGAATGAAAAATCAAACAATGATTCCATTCCACGGCAACGGCGCCATTTTGATAAGGTGTTTTTCCGTCGTTGAATAGAAATTCACCTCACCAAACAAAGTTTATAAAACACCTAACTAACCGGCTATATGGACTATAGCGGCAAGTATAGGGATCGTCCCATAGGAATGGATATGTTTGACTATTCAATCTATGCGTTCACAAGCTAGTTCGAACGGAATTTGAGTTTGAGTTTTAATCTAAAAACACGAAAAGCTAACAAATAAAGAGATTCTAGAGGATTTGGGAATCGGCTATGGAAATCGAATCAAAGAAATAACAAGGTCAAGACATTCATGAATATGCAACCACATAGCAAATAGGGGAATGAAACCAAATGACGTGCTCGCCACCTCTCGGATGGAGCACGCGAAGCAACCTAGCCTATGGAAGAGCTTTTGCCTAATCCTAAACTAGATAAGCTTTCATATAATAGGAACAATCATTCACTTGCACAAATTAGGCTCACAATGTCTTGCCAAACCTAATCATACATTCCAATCTAATCCAATCAAATAGCATTCGCGACTACTACTAAATTAGTCATGGATGTCCTATCACTAAATCACATTTAATCACAACATCAATCATGAATTTCCCCTAAAATTCCCCAAATTCAATCCCAAGGCTTCAACCCTAACCTCTAGACTAAACTACTCAATTAGCATGATTAACATCAACATTAACATTAATCCTAATCATGAAACTAATTGAATTAATGAAGCTAATTGAAACAATAAAATTCAGAAAATTCAAACCACAAAAATTGGGGAAAAATCAATGAAATTCAAAATATCAAACTAATCCTAGAATTCAAGCATGAAATCAAAGCATAAACGAAATTAGTGAAGCAATTAAAGAATTAAAGAACAAATCAAAAAGAAAAGTAAAATTATACCTTGAATTGAAGAATTACCATCAAACTTGAAGAACAAAATGAAGAACAAAGCTCAAAAGAAATAGAAAAGAAATATGAAAATTTGATGATTAAATTGAATTTAGAATCAAGAATTTGAGGCTAAGAATCCTTAATCCTAATCTCTAATCTAATCCCTAAACTAATTCTAGAGAGAGAGTTCTAAGCTAAGCCTAAAATCTGAAAATTAGAAAATTACGTAATGAAATCCTAATGAAAGCCTCATGAAACAATGCTGCGATTTAATCTTTTATAGTAGCATCCCCGGAGCCGTATTCGATCTCACAACAAGGTATGTTTGGTCGCACAAAATGTGTCCGGTCGCACAAGAGAATCCATTCGATCGTTTACCAAAAATCAGAGCTTCTGTTCTGAAAACTCCAGTTTGTTTGACCGCACAGGCTAGGCCATTCGATCGCACACAGCTTGTTCGATCGCACACATATGCCTTCGATCGCACAGAATGGCAGCTGCGAGGTTGCTGCGCCCACAGTTGTTATTCTGCTGCGCTATTTACTGCACTGCTGTGCCTTGGCTCTTGTTGTACTATTCTTCATGTTGCAAGGTGCTTCAAGTGAGCACTAAGGGCTGTTGTGAAGGAGCTCAAGGCTCGTGAAAATAAACCCACAGAGCTACTGCAAGGGCTCGTGAACAACTGATGTTTGTACTCGTGTACAACAGCTTGCAATGGCTGTTGTGGGTGCACTTCTTAGCCTTGCTATAGCTGCTGCAAGGGTAGGATTATGGCACTCAAAGTGAGCATAAAGCTACTGCAAAGGCACGAATACAACAGCTCTAAACTTCTGCAATGATGGCTTAAAGGAGCAGCAGCCTCATGCATTGATGTGAGTGTTGTTGTGAGTGTTGCTGTGTCTGCAAGGTTGCTGCTTGTGTACAGCAGCTATGGCTGTTGTTGCTATGGTCTGTTGTTGCACAAAGATTCTACATCGCTGCACAAAGATGCCACGTCGCTGCACAATGCAAAGTATCGTATAGCACACAAGAAAATCTTCAAGGATGTTATTAAAATCGAAAACATTATCATTAATTCGTTTAACATTTTTGCAAATCGTGAAGCATATAACTCGTCGACAAGCACAATGACACGATATTAACACGTTAATACTCAAAACGAACCTTACGCAATGAGAATGCGCACAAAAGGCATATTTAGAGCAAAAAAGACTAAAATATGCGCAAGACGAGAAAATGTAACGATAAATGCAAAAATGCAACAAACAAACTAAAAACGATAAAACTAAGCGAAATTAATAATAAAATGCTAATAAAACGAACTAAAATCCTAAGCTAAGAGCGACATAAATGTCGCTCATCAGTTTCTCGGTTTTAGAGTTCAACTGATCAAATAAACAGATAATCATAGCCTATGATTCATCTGAGCACGACCATGCATTTTACAGTTTCTAGCTCTCCGAGTGGCCTTGTACAACTTTAGCATCTCATCCCGATTTATGGGAGGACAATCCTAATCTTGCGATCTTGAGATTAGACTTCGTTTGATAGGTGATTACCTGAGCGTTGCCTTTATAGCCTTCTTTTACGGTGCGACGGTTGACAACGTCAAAGTAACCAGTTCTCAAACAAGTAATCTCAAATCACTCAGGTATTGAGGATTAGTGTCTAATAATTTTAATGAAATTTACTTATGACAGATTTTCATCTCTTACAGTAAAGTTTCGTAGGTCTGTCCGATACTAGTCTTCCCAAATTAAGTATCTATGCAAATGATTTTGACATTGCCATGTCCACATAGTTTAAGAAACAGAACTACTAGTCATCTTGCATTCTAGTCGTCTAACGTTTTCTATGCGTCCAATTTTATAGAAAACTCCGACCAGGTACCATTTTCAACTTTTGACATTCAAGTTCACTTGATAGACATTTCTTAGTTACAGGACTGGTCCTGTCAGTCTATCTGGAAAAATGAATTCTATTCATTTATTGTGAATGATTAACCAATAATGTTTTACAAAGAATTAAACTCTAAAACTTTAAAACATTAAATAAGGACATCAAAGCCATTCTCCAATATGCTTGATTCCCATAGTTGCAGTGTGCGAGTTGTGCTTCGCCTGCGGCAGAGGTTTAGTCAATGGATCTGATATGTTGTCATCAGTTCCAATCTTGCTTATCTCGACTTCTTTTCTTTCAACGAACTCTCGTAGAAGGTGAAATCTAAGAAGTACATGCTTGACTCTTTGGTGGTGTCTAGGCTCCTTTGCCTGTGCAATAGCTCCGTTATTATCACAATACAGGGCTATTGGTCCTTTAATGGAGGGGACTACACCAAATTCACCTATGAACATCCTTAGCCATATAGCTTCCTTTGCTGCTTCATGTGCAGCAATGTACTCCGCTCCAGTTGTAGAATCCGCAATGGTGCTTTGCTTAGCACTTTTCCAGCTTACTGCACCTCCGTTGAGGCAGAAGACAAACCCAGACTGTGATCTGAAATCATCTTTGTCGGTTTGGAAATGCGTCCGTATAGCCTTTAACATTTAATTCATCATCTCCACCATAGACCAGGAAGTCATCTTTGTGCCTTTTCAGGTACTTCAGAATATTTTTGGCAGCAGTCCAATGTGCCTCTCCTGGGTCTTACTGGTATCTGCTCGTAGCACTGAGTGCGTACGCAACATCCGGGAGTGTACATATCACAGCTTACATTATTGAACAAATCAATGATGCATATGGAATCCCATTCATTCGTCTACGCTCATCAAGTGTTTTTGGGCACTGAGTCTTGCTTAGAGTTATTCCATGAGACATGGGTAGGTAGCCTCGCTTGGAGTCTGCCATCTTGAACCTATCAAGCACCTTATTGATATAAGTGCTTTGACTAAGTCCAATCATCTTTTTAGATCTATCTCTGTAAATCTTGATGTCCAATATGTACTGTGCTTCTCCTAGATCCTTCATCGAAAAACATTTCCCAAGCCAAATCTTGAGAGAGTTCAACATAGGAATGTCATTTCCGATAAGTAATATGTCGTCGACATATAATACTAGGAAACCAATTTTGCTCCCACTACCTTCTTGTATACACAAGATTCGTCTGCGTTCTTGATGAAACCAAAGTCACTGACTGCTTCATCAAAACGTATATTCCAGCTCCTTGATGCCTGCTTCAATCTATAGATTGATTTCTTTAGCTTGCATACCTTTTTAGCATTCTTTGGATCCTCAAAACCTTCAGGCTGTGTCATAAACACAGTTTCTGTTAAAACGTCGTTTAAGAAAGCGGTTTTGACATCCATCTGCCATATTTCGTAATCGTAATATGCAGCGATTGCTAACATTATCCGAATAGACTTTAGCATTGCTACTGGTGAAAAGGTTTCATCGTAATCCACACCGTGGACTTGCCTGTAACCTTTTGCAACCAATCTAGCTTTGAAAACTTCAAGTTTCCCATCCTTGTCCTTTTTCAGTTTGAACACCCATTTGCTTCCAATGGCTTTGTAGCCATCTGGCAAATCGACCAAATCCCATACTTGGTTTTCTGACATGGAGTCTAATTCAGATTGCATGGCTTCTTGCCATTGCTTGGAGCTAGGGCTCCTCATAGCTTGTTTGTAAGTCGCAGGTTCATCACTTTCAAGTAATAGAACATCATAGCTCTCGTTCGTCAAAATACCTAAGTACCTTTCCGGTTGAGATCTATATCTCTGCGATCTACGCAGGGTTACATCTCTAGATTGACCATGATTCTCACCAGATACTTCTAAAGATCTATGAGTTTCATCTTGAATGTCATCTTGAGTATTCTCTAGAGTTCGTTGTTCGACTCGAATTTCTTCGAGGTCTACTTTTCTGCCACTTGTCATTTTGGAAATATGATTTTTCTCCAAAAAGACACCATCTCGAGCAACAAACACCTTGTTCTCAGATGTATTGTAGAAGTAATACCCCTTTGTTTCCTTTGGATAGCCCACAAGGATACATTTGTCAGATTTCGGATGAAGTTTGTCTGAAATTAATCGTTTGACGTATACTTCACATCCCCAAATCTTAAGAAAAGACACTTTTGGTGGCTTTCCAAACCATAACTCATATGGAGTCTTTTCAACAGCTTTAGACGGAGCTCTATTTATAGTGAGTGCAGTTGTATTTAGTGCATGTCCCCAAAATTCTAATGGAAGTTCGGCCTGACCCATCTTTGACCTAACCATGTCTAGCAAGGTTCTGTTCCTCCGTTCTGACACACCGTTCCATTGTGGTGTTCCAGGAGGAGTCAATTCTGATAGAATTCCACATTCTTTCAGATGGTCATCAAATTCATAGCTCAGATATTCACCGCCTCTATCAGACCGCAGTGCCTTAATCTTCTTGCCTAATTGATTCTCTACTTCACTCTGAAATTCCTTTATGCTTCATTAGGTAGACATAACCATATCTACTGAAGTCATCAGTGAAAGTGATAAAGTAGCTGAAACCACCTCTAGCATTTGTACTCATTGGTCCACATACATCTATATGGATTAAACCCAATAGTTCAGTTGCTCTTTCTCCAAGTTTAGAGAAAGGTTGCTTTGTCATTTTGCCAAGTAAACATGATTCACACTTACCATAATCCTCTAAGTCAAATGGTTCTAGAATTCCTTCTTTTTGAAGTCTTTCCATGCGTTTCAAGTTAATATGGCCTAATCGACAATGCCACAGATAGGTGAGATCTGAATCATCCTTTTTGGCCTTTTTCGTATTTATGTTATAAACTTGTTTGTCGTGATCTAATAAATAAAGTCCATTGACTAATCTAGCAGATCCATCAAACATCTCTTTAAAATAAAACGAACAACTATTGTCTTTTATTAAAAAGGAAAATCCCTTAGCATCTAAGCAAGAAACTGAAATGATGTTTTTAGTAAGACTTGGAACATGGAAACACTCTTCCAGTTCCAAAACTAGCCCAGAGGGCAACGACAAATAATAAGTTCCTACAGCTAATGCAGCAATCCGTGCTCCATTTCCCACTCGTAGGTCGACTTCACCCTTGCTTAACTTTCTACTTCTTCTTAGTCCCTGTGAATTGGAACATAAGTGTGAGCCACAACCTGTATCTAATACCCAAGAAGTTGAATTAGCAAGTATACAATCTATAACGAAAATACCTGAAGATGGAACGACTGTTCCGTTCTTCTGATCTTCCTTTAGCTTCAAGCAATCTCTCTTTCAATGCCCCTTCTTCTTACAGTAGAAGCATTCGGATTCAGAAGTGGGTTGACTGACCTTCCTCTTTTTAAACTAAAACCTCCGAAAAGTCATAGTTAGGCTTCAAAATTTTAGAATTCCTTTTACATGCGGAATTGACACAAAAATCACACGATTTGGATGAGTAACGAAGAAACTGCCGAAAAACTGCGTACATATAATTAAATAAACGCAATTTGCAATTAATTAACAATTACGAAAATTAATCACCCCTTTTAATTCCTTGCAAATTTGTAATATTTAACCATGTTTATGCAATTTAGATTATGAAAATAATAAGAGGCTCGTGATACCACTGATAGGTTATGATACATATGACAAAACATAAATCATGCGGAAAAACCATAAAGCCATGAAAGCATATTATTTACACATAATCATTTAGCATAGTTTAGATGCATACACTTTGTTGCGTGCCCTCCCTAGCTGCGCCCGAACCGAACAAGAACAAGTCTTTAGGACTACAAGTGTCGTCCCTCCGTAGATAGTCCACAGCACGTCCGGATCCGCCTTAAGCTTGACTAACTAGAATCGCCCTTAAGGTAGTATAGATTTCGGCTGATTAGGGGCAAGAGAGTGGCTGATTTTTCTTCAAAATCTTACCTTTTAGAATACTTCAATTGTGTCTATAAATTATGACCCTAGGCACCTATTTATAGAGGTATGGAAAAGGAACTGGAATCCTATTAGGATATGAATTAATTTAATTAGAATCCTGCTAGGACTCTATTAAATAAAATTTATCTAATAGGTTTAGGATTTAATCTTTTATCGAATCCCGATAGCTTTAGGATTCGCACACGAGCATAGCACGAGCACCGTACACCCGCGCAGGCCTTGCGTCCCACGCTGAGCGCATAGCGCCTCGTCCCATGCCCGCTGCCTTTGTCCGCGCGCGCGCCCAAGGCCTTGGCTGGGCCTGGCTTGCGTTGGGCCTGGTCGAGGCTTGGCGTGTGTTTGTTGATGCGTGTGGCTTGCTGGGCGACGGCCTGGCTTCGAGCTGGGCCTTCGTCTGGCGAGCCTCGTCCGATGCTAATTCGTACGATATGCTTTCGATTAAATTCCCGATTCCGGAATTCATTTCCGATACGAACTATATTTAATATTTCCGATTCCGGGATTAATTTCCGTTTCGAACAAATATTTAATATTTCCGTTTCCAGAATTATTTTCCGATTCCGATAATATTTCCGATTCTGACAATATTTCCGTTTTCGGCAATATTTCCGATTCCGGCAATATTTCCATTTCCGATAATATTTTCCGATACGTACCATGTTTCCGTTTCCGGCAACATCTACGACTTGGATAACATTTATATTTCCGATACGATCCATATTTCCGTTTCCGGTAATATCATCGTTTCCGGAGTATTCATTTCTTGCTTGTGACGATCTCAGCTCCCACTGAAACCAAGATCCGTCGATTCCGAATATCCATAGATGGAGTATTTAATGCCATTAAATACTTGATCCGTTTACGTACTATTTGTGTGACCCTACGGGTTCAGTCAAGAGTAAGTTGTGGATTAATATCATTAATTCCACTTGAACTGAAGCGACCTCTAACTAGGCATTCAGCTCACTTGATCTCACTGATTTATTAACTTGTTAATTAATACTGAACCGCATTTATTAGACTTAACATTGAATGCATACTTGGACCAAGGGCACTATTTCCTTCAAGGGTTTCATCGTAATCCACACCGTGGACTTTCCTGTAACCTTTTGCGACCAATCTAGCTTAGAAAACTTCAAGTTTCCCGTCCTTGTCCTTTTTCAGTTTGAAAACCCATTTGCTTCCTATGGCTTGGTAGCCATCTGGCAAATCGACCAAATCCCAAACTTGGTTTTCAGAATGGAGTCTAATTCAGATTGCATGGCTTCTTGCCATTCCTTGGAGCTAGGGCTCGTCATAGCTTGTTTGTAAGTCGCTGGTTCGTCACTTTCAAGTAATAGAACGTCATAGCTCTTGTTCGTCAAAATACCTAAGTACCTTTCCGGTTGAGATCTATATCTCTGCGATCTACGTGGAGTTACATTTCTAGATGGTCTTTGATTCTCACCAGATACTTCTAAAGATCTATGAGTTTCATCCTGAATGTCATCTTGAGCGTTCTCTAGAGTTTGTTGTTCGACTCGAATTTCTTCGAGGTCTACTTTTCTCCCACTTGTCATTTTGGAAATGTGATCTCTTTCCAAAAAGATACCATCTCGAGCAACAAACACCTTGTTCTCAGATGTATTGTAGAAGTAATACCCCTTTGTTTCCTTTGGGTAGCCCACAAGGATACATTTGTCAGATTTTGGATGAAGTTTGTCTGAAATTAATCGTTTGACATATACTTCACATCCCCAAATCTTAAGAAAAGACACTTTTGGAGGCTTTCTAAACCATAACTCATATGGAGTCTTTTCAACAGCTTTAGACAGAGCTCTATTGATAGTGAGTGCAGCTGTATTTAGTGCATGTCCCCAAAATTCTATTGGAAGTTCGGCTTGACCCGTCATTGATCTAACCATGTCTAACAAGGTTATGTTCCTCCGTTCCGACACACCGTTCCATTGTGGTGTTCCAGGGGGAGTCAATTCTGATAGAATTCCACATTCTTTCAGATGGTCATCAAATTCATAGCTCAGATATTCACCGCCTCTATCAGACCGCAGTGCCTTAGTCTTCTTGTCTAATTGATTCTCTACTTCACTCTGAAATTCCTTGAATTTGTCAAAGGATTCAGACTTATGCTTCATTATGTAGACATAACCACATCTACTGAAGTTATCAGTGAAAGTGATAAAGTAGCTGAAACCACCTCTAGAATTTGTACTCATTGGTCCACATACATCTGTATGGATTAAACCCAATAGTTCAGTTGCTCTTTCTCCAAATTTAGAGAAAGGTTTCTTTGTCATTTTCCCAAGTAAACACGATTCGCACTTACCATAATCCTCTAAGTCAAATGGTTCTAGAATTCCTTCCTTTTGAAGTCTTTCTATGCGTTTGTTAATATGGCCTAATCAACAATGCCACAGATAGGTGAGATCCGAATCATCCTTTTTGGCCTTTTTGGTATTTATGTTATAAACTTGTTTGTCGTGATCTAATAAATAAAGTTCATTGACTAATCTAGCACATCCATAAATCATCTCTTTAAAATAAAACGAACAACTATTGTCTTTTATTAAAAAGGAAAATCCCTTAGCATCTAAGCAAGAAACATAAATGATGTTTTTAGTAAGACTTGGAACATGGAAACAGTCTTTCAGTTCCAAAACTAGCTCACAGGGCAATGACAAATAATAAGTTCCTACAGCTAATGCAGCAATCCGTGCTCCATTTCCCACTCGTAGGTCGACTTCACCCTTGCTTAACCTTCTACTTCTTCTTAGTCCCTGCGAATTAGAACATAAGTGTGAGCCACAACTTTTATGTAATACCCAAGAAGTTGAATTAGCAAGTATACAGTCTATAACGAAAATCCCTGAAGATGGAACGACTGTTCCGTTCTTCTGATCTTCCTTAAGCTTCAAGCAATCTTTCTTCCAATGCCCCTTCTTCTTGCAGTAGAAGAATTCAGATTCAGAAGTGGGTTGGCTCACCTTCAAGTGCCGCCTGGTTGCTTAATCTGGCTGGCCTTGTTGCCACCTTTCTTAGCATTCCTCTTCTTACCAGATTTCTTGAACTTGCCCCCACGCACCATAAGCACATCTTGCTTATCACTTTTGAGCGTCTTTTCAGCGGTCTTCAGCATACCATGAAGCTCAGTGAGCGTTTTGTCCAGACTATTTATACTGTAGTTCAGCTTGAACTGATCATACCCGCTATGAAGAGAATGGAGGATGGTGTCTACAGCCATTTCCTGAGAGAATTTCTGATCCAGCGGACTCATATTCTCAATGAGTCCAATCATTTTGAGAACATGTGGACTTACGGGCTGGCATTTCTTAAGCTTGGTCTCAAGAATTTGCCTATGGGTCTCGAATCTTTCGACTCAAGCCAGATCTTGGAACATGTTCTTTAACTCACTGATCATCGTGAAAGCATCTGAGTTGATGAACGTTTTCTGTAGATCTGCACCCATGGTTGCAAGCATTAGACATTTCACATCCTTGTTGGCATCAATCCAACGATTGAGGGCTGCCTGAGTGACCCCGTCGCCCGCGGCTTCGGGCATCGCCTCTTCCAGGACATACTCCTTTTCTTCCTGCATAAGAACTATTTGCAAGTTCCTTTGCCAGTCAAGGAAGTTTTTCCCGTTCAACTTCTCCTTTTCGAGAATGGATCGGATGTTGAATGAATTGTTGTTTGCCATAGTTAAAACTACAATTGAAAAAGAATAAACAAATAAATAACCATTCCTAGTTTCTCTTAATAAATTTAAATTCTAGCAAACATGCATAATTTATCATTAATTAAGCATTTTATTCAAGTTATGTGTTCCGGTAGGTGTGAATAAAATGATTCCAAGATCCTTAAATCATTGAAGTATTAAGCACATTATGTATTTAGACTCAATTCTAAAATATTTTAGGTAAGCAAAGCCTTTGCTAATATTCTAGAAACTACTCTTGGTTGATAGGTACGTCTAAGAACTTATTAGGTAAACCTATCGCATTTGCCACGACATAAAAGGACTCCTTACTTATATCGTTGAGTTTCACCAAAACTAACATGTACTCACAATTATTTGTGTACCTTACCCCTTTAGAATCAATAAGTAACACCTCGCTATGGCGGAAAACTATTACTATGATTGATGTAAAGGTTATCCAAGTATGTGTTATTTTAGCATGGCACCTTTTAACTCAATTTTAAAGTTTGGAACTTAAGGCTCTTACTATGTTGGTTAGATTTTAAGTGAACTAAAATCCTTAATCATGCAACATAATCAAGCCACAATCTCATGCATAATTAAGACATATTTAAATCAATAAATAACTTAAAACATGCATAAGATATAAATGTGATCTAGTATGGCCCGACTTCATCTTGAAGCTTCAACTTAAAAGTCCGTCTTGAAAATGGATTGGAAACTCCGTCTTGAATTTCACCATGGGAGGCGCCATTTTCTTCAAATAGGATAAGCTATAATTAAACTAATTACAACTATTTGATGGTACGCAGACCATATTTAAAAGCAATAAAATTTGGTACTTTAGACCAATATTACATTAAAATTAATGGTACGCAGACCATATTTTCTATCCTATTTGGGCCATACTAGTCACTTTTCAATAACCTGCAAAACAGTACATATACAATATATACCATTCACCCATTCATTATCATGAATGACCCACATAGCCGGTTAGTAGAACATATTATGCATCACATAAACATTTGCAGCAATTAGTCAAGGCTTCCAATAATCTTTTAATTATTCAATCCTTATTAATTCTAATCAAGTTGTTGTAACCTTAAAGGAATGTAGACCTAATCAAGAGTTTATGACTAAAATGCTCCCACTTAAACCAATAAATTCACATGCTTTACTAATTTTAAACATAAAAATGTATTTCTAGTCTAACCGGAAACATACAAATTTAATTAAAATTTAAAGCTCATATTAATTTATAATCGAATCCATTTAATTTATTTTCAGTTGAATTAAAATGAATTTAAATTAATTGAAGGTTTTAGTTTCAGTAAAGTAATTAGTATAAATAAAATTTATAATAATTAGATTAATCAAAATTAAATTCCGAGAAAACAATTTAAATTACGAATTTTAAAATTAATTAAAAAACGTTTCCGAACTGAAATTTAAAATTAAAATTAAAACGCATCAATCGTAACAAGACGAGGCACTTGGGCTTGCGCCCAAGCCCCGTCGAGTGCACGAGGCTGCATCGCCCCACGACTGATCGTACAACACCACGCAAGCAGGCCCAAGCAACGCAACAAGCCCAGGCCACGCTGCGCGCAGCCCGCTCACTCGTCGCGTCTTCTTGCTTCGCTGGGCGCGGCAGTGCGCGATGTGGCGCAGCTCGCTTGCTGCCCACACGCGACTGCACGCTTGGCTTGCGCCAACGCTCATTGCCTTCGCCCTTGCCCCTTCTCCCATGCTGCACACAGCACTCGACACAAGGGCAGCATGCTGCCTTGTGCTCGTGTGCCATGGCCCTTGCTCGCTGCATTGTACCGCATGGGCGACGGACTCCCTTGCTCGTCGTCGCATGCCTGCACTATACAACACCCCTTAAGGGTAACACGTAGCGTCCATTGCTTTGTGCGTGCAAGTTTTATGAGCAA
This sequence comes from Spinacia oleracea, assembly GCF_020520425.1. Classification (NCBI taxonomy): domain Eukaryota; kingdom Viridiplantae; phylum Streptophyta; class Magnoliopsida; order Caryophyllales; family Amaranthaceae; genus Spinacia; species Spinacia oleracea. Next base: position 123,503,350 of record NC_079490.1, read on the forward strand.
ATTGCATAAAAATTAAAAAATTTATTTTAAAAATTAACGACAAATTATTAAATCATAATAATTTCATAATTTTAGGCCGAAAAATCGAAAATTTTTTAATCAATTAATTTCCGATTATCATGGATTAAAATCTAGGTCATGAAAATCTAAAATTTATCATAAATTAACAATTTTTATGGTGGTTTTTAATCATGGATACCTAATTAAATCGTTAATTAATTATGAAAATCAAATCAAATTATAAATTATTCGAATTTCAACAAATTAATTACCATTACAAATTAGGTTGTATAATTAAAAAGCTTAGGCATTCAAATTTGTTAAACATATACAGTAGGTCAATAAAAAATTCAAGATTTAACAACAAGAATCGCAAATATTTAATTTAACATCTCAAAATTACAAACTTTTGCGTTCGAAAAACTAAAACGTCAGAAAAGTCATAGTTAGGCTTCGAATTTGGGAATTTTAGAATGCCTTTTACATGCCGAAAATCACTCGATTTCGTTGAGTAACGAAGAAACTGCCGAAAAACTGCTTACATATAATTAAATAAACGCAATTTGCAATTAATTAACAATTACGAAAATTAATCACCCCTTTTAATTCTTTGAAAATTTGTAAAATTTAACCATGTTAAGCAATTATTATGGAATTAATTAGCGGCTCGTGATACCACTGTGAGGTTATGATACATATATACGAATATAAATCATGCGGAAATAACCATAAACGTCAGGATTCCAAATTAATTGCCACATAAAAATTATCATAATTTAGATGCATACACTTTGTAGTGTGCCCTCCCTTGCTGCGCCCGAACCGAACAAGAACAAGTCTTTAGGACTCCAAGTGTCGTCCATCCGTAGAAAGTCCACAGCACGTCCGGATCCGCCTTAAGATTGACCAACTAGAATCGCCCTTAAGGTACTAATAATACTCGGCTAATATGGGCAAGTGTTTGGCTAAATTTTTGCTCAAATTCTTACCTTTGAATACTTGAAACTCGTTATAAATTATGAGCCCTTAACTCATATTTATAGGCCATGGAATAAGTAATCGAATCCTACTAGGATACGAATTAATTAAATTAGAATCCTAGCTGAACTCTAAATTAATTAATCTATCTTTTAGGTTTAGGAAATTCAATCAACAAATGAATCCTATACGCTTTAGGTTTCGTAAGTGAACACAAACACACACGCACGCACAGCAGCCCACGAGGGGCGCCATGCGCGCGCGCGCAGCCCACGAGCACTCGCAGCCCACTGCCACGAAGCCCACACGCTGCCGCAGACATGGGCGCGCGCTGGGCCTGCTTTGCGGTGGGCCTGGCACAGCCTTGCGCTGGTGCGTTGTGGTGCGCGTTTCTCTTGCTGGACGTGGGCCTGGCTTCGTGTTGGGCCTTCGTCTAGCAATCTCGTCCGATGCTAATTCGTACGACGCGCTTCCGATTAATTTCCCGATTCTGGAAATCATTTCCGATACGAACAATATTTAACATTTCCGATTCCGGAAATAATTTCCGTGTCGAACAAATATTTAATATTTCTGTTTCCGGAATTATTTTCCGATTCCGATAATATTTCCGATTCTGACAATATTACCATTTCCGGCTATATTTCCGATTCCGGCAATATTTCCATTTCCGATAATATTTTCCGATACGTACCATGTTTCCGTTTCCGGCAACATCTACGACTTGGATAATATTTATATTTCCGATACGATCCATATTTCCGTTTCTGGCAATATCATCGTTTCCGGAGTATTCATTTACTTGCCTTTGACGATCTCAGCTCCCACTGAAACCAAGATCCGTCGATTCCGAATATTGATTAGATAGAGTATTTAATGCCATTAAATACTTGATCCGTTTACGTACTATTTGTGTGACCCTACGGGTTCAGTCAAGAGTAAGCTGTGGATTAATATTATTAATCCACTTGAACTGAAGCGGCCTCTAGCTAGACATTCAGTTCACTTGTTCTCACTGAATTATTAACTTGTATAATTAATACTGAATCGCATTTATTAGACTTATCATTAAATGCATACTTGGACCAAGGGCATTATTTCCTTCAGTTACTAAGTTCGCAAATTAGTAATAAAAGTCCATACATACGAAATCAACCACAGAATAATCTGAACACCAAAATCTTGCATTTTCTATCATCTATAGACCATGTAGACCGCAAGCTAAGCATCAAAACACCTACATTGCATTCCAATATCAATTCGTAGGCACACTTGGGGGCTAATTTTGAATAAGTTCAAAATTACCCAAAATCAACATACTTGCAGAAATTAACATGCTTAGGAACTCAAACATGTTATAAACATTACATACAAGCAAACAATTGCAAGAAATTGGGGTAAATATCAAAAACCGCAATTCAATTTGAGCATGAAAAATGATACGAATTTCTACTCATAAATAAGCCAAAGCGCAATTAAAATCAAAATTACTTACATATATGTGGTTTAGATCGACTTGGGAGCGATTTTGGTGAAAGAATCGTGCAGATACAAGCCAAAACGATGAATTTCGAGTAGAGAAGTACAGAGAATCGCGAGCAGCAGCAGCGAAGAAACGGCGAAATGCCTTTGAACTGCTCACTTATAAAGAGAACATGCGTTGGAATTTTCTAGCGCTCAAAGTCAAGCGCTAGAAAATTGCAGCGCTCAAAACCGAGCGCTTGAAAATTCCAGCGCACCTTTATTCCACTCTGACAAAATGTTGGGCCATTCAGCCCATTTCTTATCAATTAACCGCCTATACTTTTTCCGTTTTGTTTCCCGCGGAAATGTTACGGTATTTCAAAATTTTATATTCGGTGGCCCACTGACAGGAAACTAGGTACGGTTATTTAATTCAAAAAAAAAACTTTTACTTAAAAGAAAAAAAATTCGTATCCTGAAAAATAAAATATTCTGAAAAGTTTTTTGTTCCGTATCCCGGTTCCCGTTTTAAGATTTATTCATTCCTTACTAAAAAATGTCAAAGTCTTGTGTTCCGTATCCCGGTTCCCGTTTAAAGTTTATTCATTCCTTCCTAAAAAATGTCAAAGTTTTGTGTTCCGTATTCCGGTTCCTGTTTAAGGTTTATTCAATCCTTGCTAAAAAATGTCATTATTCCATATTCCGTTCTCAAAAGGTCAAAGTTAAGTGTCCGGTTTTTAAAATCTCTATTCTGCCAGGTGAATGTCTTCAATGACTTCGTGAGAAGACCGTTCAGGTCAGTAAGTTCCCATTAACGCGTGAGGGAACTATTAACATTTCCTGTGAGACCCTCGTTCAGACTTAGTTTTAACCAAGCTAGGTCCCAGACGCATTCTGTCTACCAATACTTTGATTGTCATCTTGCTCAGACTCAATGAAAGTGGGGGCTAACTGTAGACACCTACATTTGTCCCTAGGCTCGACACGGTTTGTTCAATGATGAAACCAAACACCGCTTGACTAAGCTTTCCTAAATATTCCGAAAACGATCCATGCATGACTGATATCCCTTAAACTATATTTTCATTTTTAGAAACTACTATTTATAGTAATTGCTTTGCTTAAACGCTGCCCTGAATAGAAACCGTGTAAGATAAAATATCTAAGTGTTTGAATCGCCTTATGATTTATCATTAGGTAAGGACTATGAGTTGCAGTCCAACTCGTGTTCCTAAAGGATAGAAAACGTAAGTAAGATTCGGTAAAACAGATAAGACTGGAAAAGTGAAGTAAAACACCAACGCTGGAAAATTCCAGCGCTGGCAACCTAAGCGTCACTTTATTCTTGCGCTCCAACCATAAGAGTTTATTTATTCAAGCGCTGCAGTTTGCTTCTTACACAATCACACAAAAGATAGAATCGATCCAGCTGTCACCAGAACAGATCTGGCGCACAAATTGCAAGCGCTAGAAATAACCAGCGCTCCTGATCCAAGCGCTGGAATTTTCTAGCGCTCAACAGATCTTAGTTGGGAAATTCCCATTCCAAAATTTATCTTATTGTGGCCTATTCTACTATAAATAGGGCCTCTGAAAACCGTAAATAACACACAATTCCAACCCTAAACCCTTAAGCTTGAGTATTGACCGAAGCTTTTCTCTGTCCCGTATTCGTGCGTCTGCCATATTTAACACACTGTTAAGCAGACCCTGGCCGCGCGACTGCCTGATCGCTGAATACTGTCAAAGTGCTGCTGAAAGCTAAACACAATCCTTAAGCGTAAAATACTCAAAACTCTGGAAGAATCCCGTCCCATAGTTAGTGAGTCATCAGAAAGTTCTAAAGCCAAATGGAAAGCTAGCAAAGTCAAGTGGTAGGTGTTCCTGAGAACCGCAGTAAAGCCTACGCTTTGCTATAACGTGAATTTATATTTTTATTGCTTTCCCCACCAAATAAATCTGCCAACTTTAATCTGTTATATTGCCCACGCTTAAATCAAAAAACTCTTGAACAAACCGGTATTGTTAAGCTCCCTTAATCAATTTAAATCATTGTTTTGACATCTGTTTAGTACTCCCTCCGTCTCTTTTTGTTCTTTACGTTTTGTATTTTTCACGCGTTTTAACGATTAATTAATTTCATCGAGATTCCTCAATTTTTTTATTTAAACAAGATAAATTACGTTTATTTATAATGTTTTCACTTTTATCAAAATTCTGATATTGGGAAATGAGAAAAATTTAATGTCCCAATAAAATAGTGTGAGAGATTAAATGAACCAATGAATTTAATTGGTTTAAATAATAATTAGACACAAATTTTAATAGAATGCTAAGTCACTTATGTGATAATATAAAAGGAAATGTAAAGAACATTTTGAAATACCCAAAAAGGAAAACGTAAAGAACAAAAAGAGACGGAGGGAGTAAATATTTGTGCATTAAAATCAATCAAGAGTATTAATGTAGCATAACGCATGTCCCATCGTCGTCACAATTGAACTAGTAAGGACCACGCCGCGTGGGCGAATGCTGGGCACTCCCCGTATTAGTAAACGTCCCCCGAATTCTCAATCTCTGCTCCGCTGGATGAACGTTGAGGGGTCTCCACACCAGGGATCACAAGGGAACCTATGGACGTTGTGAATCACATATGTTTGTACTCCAGGCATATCACGACAACCAGGTTTTGTCAGTTTTCTTAAACTGAATGGCGACCCCTAAGGACTAGTAAAAAGAGGCTAACGCCCACAGTTAGTTCCTATTTACTTAATATGCTTGCCACATCTAGAGGGGAAAATTCGTGCGGGCCGTACACTCTTTCTAAGAGGCGCCCCGTCGTGTTTTTCAACCCCCTCACAGATTTGAAATAATAAGTTCAAATAATTGGCAGATTACTGAGCCTTAATTAGTTGGTGCAAATATTATGTGATGCGGTTTTTTTTCTACTAACTTGTTAAGTCGGCCATTCAGTGATAAATGAATGGGTGATTGGTATATACTGCATATATATTGTTTTGCAGGTTGTGGAAAGTGACTAGTATGGCTAAAATAGGATAGAAAATATGGTATGCGAACCATTAATTTTAATGTAAAAGGCTTCAAGAAATCAGGCAAGGGAAAGGGCAAGAAGGGTAAGGGCAAGGCTTCGCCCACACCTAAGTCCAACGACGCCGATTCTGGTAAACAGGAGAAGGTGAAAGATGAGAAGAACGGGAACTTTGCTTCTACTTCAGGTATGTATGTTATACATTGTAAAATTTCTAATTCTATTTCTTGGGTATTAGGTACTGATTATGGATCATACTTATGTTCCAATTCACATGGACTAAGGAGAAGTAGAAGGCTTGATAAAGGAGAGATGGATCTACGCGTGGGAAATAGAGCAGGGATTGTTGCATTAGCCGTAGGATCTTACTTTATATCTTTTCCTAGTAGTTTTGTTCTGGAACTAGAAATTGTTACTATGTACTTAGTATCACCAGAAACATTATTTTCATTTTCAGTTTGGATTCTAAAGGCTTTAGTTTTCAATTTAGAGACAATAGTTTCTCTTTTTCTTTGGATAGAATGTTTTATGGTTCTGCACAACAAGAAATGGTCTATAAGTGCTCGATACGAAAAAACAAATATTTAACATTATTACCAAAAAGGCTAAAACTGGTGATTCGAATCTCACATATATGTGGCATTGTCGATTATGCCATATAAACATAAAGCGCATGGAAAGACTTCAAAAGAAGGGAATTCTAGAATCATTCGACTTAGAGAAAATTGATCAATGCGAATCATGTTTGCTTGGCAAAATGACAAAGCAACCTTTCTCAAAGGTTGGAGAAAGAGAAAGCGAACAACTAGGGCTAATACATATGGACGTATGTTGGACTATGAGTTTGAAAGATTGAGGTAATTTCAACTACTTTATAACGTTTACGAATGATTTTAGTAGATATGGCTATATCTACTTAATGAAATACAAGTCTGAACCGTTTGAGAAATTCCGAGAATTTTATAATGAAGTAGAGAATCAACTTGGAAAGAAAATCAAAGCTCTAAGATCAGATCGAGGAGGTGAATATCTTAGCCACGAGTTAGATGACCATCCGAAAGACTACAGTACTTTCCTAATTGACTATTCCTGGGAAAACACAATGGAATGGAGCGTCAGGGCGGAGAAACAGGACCTTACTAGATATGGTCAGGACAATGATGGGTCAAGACAAACTTCCTTTATAATTTCTGGGACATGCTTTGCAAACCAGCAGCACTCATACTGAATCGTACTTTGTCAAAAGCTGTCAAAAAGACACCATATGAATTATGGACTGAGAAACTGCCAAAGTTGTCTTTTCTCAAGATTTGGGGTTGCGAACCATATGTGAAGCGATTAATTTCGGACAAGCTAGCACTAAAATCTGATAATGTTTCTTTGTTGGTTACCCAAAAGAAATTAGGGATATTACATCTACAAAAATTCAGAGAACAAAGTAGTCGTTACTCGTGACAGTGTCTTTTTGGAAAGAAATCACATTTCCAAATTGACAAGTGGGAGAATAATAGACCTCGAAGAGATTCGAGACGAACAACGAATCAAGAAATCTTTAGAAGCAGTTCAAGGTGAAGAACCTCCAAGGCCTTCAGAAGATCCAATGGGAGTAAAATTGCATTCCTAGTCTTATATGTGGACGACATACTGCTTATTGTAAACGACATTCCTATGCTGGAGTCTGTAAAAACTTGGCTTGGAAAGTGTTTCTGAATGAAAGACTTAGGAGAGGCACAGTACATATTGGGAATCAAGATCTATAGGGATAGATCTAAGAGGATGATTGGACTAAGCTAGAGCACTTACATTCGAGACGAACAACGAATTGAGAACTCTTTAGAAGCAGTTCAAGATGAAGAACCTCTAAGGAATTTAGAAGAGATAGTGGGAGTAGTTCCTCAAGACGTTGTTGCCCCTCGTCCTCTTGACTGAAAACATAGACGTTCTCATATTGGATAGTGATGAACCTATGTCCTACAATCAAGATATGACAAGCCCTAACTCCGCAAAATGGTTAGAGGCCATAGATACTTATTGGAATATGTATCGAATTGACCATGAGAATACTTTAAGAGATTAAAGTCATGTCATAAGTCGTTCTCATTAATGGTTATTAGAAAAATTCCTCAAAACATGAGTAATTATGAGTTCTTGTTTGAAGATTAGTTCGCTTTGATGCTCTCTAAACTTCACACCATAGAAGAAGACTATAAAAGCGGTATTCAGGTCTATAATGAATCAAAGAAAGTCTTCATAGATTACAAGATTGGATTGTCCTCCTATCTTTGATAACATATGGTGTTTTTGTGTAACAAGGCTTCTCAGAGAGTTAGATACTGTGAAAATGCATGGTAATGCTCAGAACAGTTAAGGCTTAACCTTGTGTAAACTTTTAACAATTGAACTCTATAATCCGAGAAACACTTCTGGACCTAATAAGGATGGCTTGGATCTTACCTTATGTTCAGCAAGTAACACTAAACAACAAAAAAATGCGAATGCACACTTGTCTAAAGGACACGTGGGAAACTAAAGGAAATGTGTCCTTCACCCAAGGTGTATTTTTCTAATACCAAGGTTCAGATTATTTACGAAAAATTATTTCAGTAAGATCAAGTGATTGGAACAGCTAGCTGGAGCAATGTTTTCGATCAGTGATTTCTAATCTTTATTAGGCTCAAAGCTTACTCTTGACTGAACCTACAAGGTCACACCATTGACATAAAAAAAGATCGTCGGATTAAATGAATCGGAAATTTATTTAATGGCTTTTCGGGAAATTAGCTCGGAAAACATAAATATACGATAAGACGTTGGATCGCAATAGTATATCGTATTGTGTATATTCGTAAGCTTGGCAAAACGAATAATCATATCATACGACGTTGAATCATCAAGTACTATACGATAAATAAATGGCCGTAAGACATTATACATAAAATACAAGAAGGGTCGAGCAACGCTGCAGCCAACGTGCCAAGCGCGCAAGGCCCGCAGGCCACAACGCTGCCAACACGCGCAAAGTAGGCCCATAGCCTTGCTGTTGGGGGCACATAGAAGCAACAGCAGCAGTGCACACCAAGCGCGACCCAAAGCCCATGCGCGGGTGGTTGTGCTGTACGTGTGGGCTTGCTGGCCGGTTGAAGGCTTTGTGCCTTTTGCCGGTTAGCTTAATAACCCTAAGGGTTATTTCCCTCCCTGACATTTGTCGTTTTCCAGCTAATCTAAGTCATACACTAAACCCTAGCACACCTTGAGATCCCCAATTCTCTTTGTGCCTCCATAATGTGTTCATCCCAAAAGCCTAAACCCTTGACTAAAGATCTAAGCTATTAATACTCAAGACGGGTCTGCACGTGTCGATGGACGTTTGTAGAGGAACTATGTTTGGAGTTCTAGTTCGTGTTCTGTAGACACCTACTTTTGTCCCCATTCCCGAAAGCGAAGGTTCGATGATGAAAACGTAAATCTCCACTTGACAATGCATCTCCTATAAAATAACGAATCTCAATTCCCCTTTTCATTTCACCCAAAACCTGCTATTTATAGAAACCTGCTATTTATGGAAACCTGCTAAAAATAGTAACTGCCATAATGGTAGTTGTTAAAAGTGGCAAATCATAAAAGATAGAAACCTGTCAGAATTAGGTGTTGCACTCCAACATAAATCCTAAATGAGATAGAAATTGCGAGAGAATCCTATTCCTAATATGATTCGAAAGTAAGAGTCACGTATTAATTAAAATCCTAACGAGCCTAGAGTTCGTAACGGGCCCAGACGCATCCCGTCACAAGGTTAATACGCACTAAAAGACTCAATTAAATCTCAAATACTCCGGATTCTAAGAATTCGAAGCTGACTAAGAAAAACAGCTCAGATCCTATTTTCAACGCCTGGCTCTGGGCGCCGAAATCTTCGGCGCCCAGGCCTGGGCGCTGAAAGTACCTGGTACGTGTTTTTTCCTAATTCCTCGTGGATTAGAGTTCTACAATTCTATCTTTCCACGAACTCTTTTCTATAAATAGGGCCTTAAGTCCGACGTGAAAAACAACAACACACAATTATATTTCTGAGTATTGACTCTAAACCCCTAACCCTAAGCCTCACGTTGCAAAACTGATCACGCGTTCTGTCGCAATCGATCCATAAATCGAACAGAACGTATCCCGTCCCATAATTTGAGATTCGTTAAATAAAAGGAGAAATAGCAAAGTCAAAGTGGTTAGTTTTCTGAGAACCGTGACGCACCTCTCAAGGGTGCGTCGTAATTTGTCCCTTTTCCATGGTTTAATTGCTTTCCTCGCCCTTTTATGAACTGTTAAACTAACAAAAATCTGATTGTTCGATCACGCTTAATAAATATGATATTTTTGGGAAATTGGATTATCATGCTAGGTCCCTTAAAGCAATCTAAATCTGATAATCGCGTTCGATCTAGTACTATACGTTGCATATTGATAAAATCAACGCAGATTAGTTTAATAGTTAACGCATGTCCCTTCAATTATTTATGCTGAGCTAGTAAGGATATCCTGCCTCTGGAGTTATCGAAGAGCGAGTACTCCTCCCGGTAGTTACAGTCCCCCGAACCCTCAATCTCTACCCTGCGGGTGTACGTTGAGCGATCCCCACCACCAGGGATCACAAGGGAACCTACGGCCGTCGTGGTCAAACATAATTGCACTCCCTTTATGTCACGATAACCGGGTTTTGTCAGTTTTTCTCATTGTCGTTAAAAACTGAATGGCGACTCCTATATTACTAGTCAATTGGGTGTAAACTCACAGGAAATCCAATTACACTTGATTTGACAAAAAGAAGCGTCACACCCACGAGGGACGAGGTCACGCATTAGCCTCGTGCTTTTTCGACCCCCTCACATGTTTGTAGACTAATTGGGAGCACATGCGACGTATGTATGTATGTATGTATGTATTGCTAAAACTATACTTTACATGGATCATTGATTTGGGATTAATTCCGCTTATATGTTAATTAGATTGAGTGTAAATCCCATCATGTCATCATGTCATTAATAAGGCAGGAGGAGGTGGAGCTGTTAGGAGATACACAGGTACTTGCTTATAGGAGATACACAATAATGCTCATACCCCCTTGGTTAAAAAATTGTTGGCTCTTGGAGAATGTCTTCTAATTGCTAAGGAGTTTAATTTTGATAAGGGATGCACAATCTTTAATATGTTTGAAACCTCTAGTCTATATCCACATCCTACTCATGAGTTGGTTGTGTTAATCTCTGATGTTGCTAATCCTCTTAACTGGCCTTTAAAGATTATTTTCAAACATATTCCAATTCGAGCACTGGTTGAACTTCAGTAGGTTGTTTAACTTCAGTAGGTGGTTGAAGGTTAATAATTGGTTGGCTACGGCGGGATAACTCCAAGTTTATGAATTGTAAGCCCATCTATTGTATGATTGCCTCAGTTATCTCCTTCTTCAGTTCTTCTCTCATTAAATCCATATCTTGAGGTGTTGAAGATGCACTGAAGGTTGAGTTGGTGGGCTTGCAGTATTCTTCACCATATGCCTTTTTCAAGCCAACGCGCACCCCTCCAAAACCTCTTGGATGCCCAACACGGTCAGGTCCAAAAGTCATGTACAAGGGATCCTTGTCTAAAAATGTAGACCTTCGGCACATGCTTGTTGATATTCAACCCATTTTATGAAAACAATCTAGAAAATGATTGTTATATTAATACCAAAGGTAGAAAATATATATATATATATATATATATATATATATATATATATATATATATATATATATATATATATATATATATATATATATATATATTAATTCAAATTATTCAAAATCACTCCATTTACTTACTAGTTTATCATAGGAAAATTTGGTAATATTAATCCAATCTTTGGCCGGTTTTCTTTTATTAATCCCACCTACGACATATTTTTTAATAATCCCACCTTTACTACCCAACGACTTTTATTGGACTTAAGTGATTGAATTGATGATGATGACTGAATATATCGAGAGAGAGTACTTCCACATAGGGACATATTACCGCCTACAATAGGTTTATGACGTGTTGGGCCCAATAAAAGTCATTGGGTGGTAAAGGTGGGATTATTAAAAAATATGTCGTAAGTGGGATTAATAAAAGAAAATCAGCCAAAGGTTGGATTAATATTACCAAATTTTCCTTTATCATAAGCCTCTTTTGTTTCAGGATTAAAAATGGTATAGTTCCCATTTTCGTCGAGACTATGCATCGAACACCACCAATCATTGGCACAGATTATGTCACTTTTGGGGTATTGTCCTTTGTGTTTCCATTTCTTCCTGTTTTCTTCATAAGTCTTTGGACCTACGCGATGATTATGTTTTTTCTTCTTTTCACTTTCTGAACACTTTTGGCGCTTTTCCTACAAAGTATACATGTCAACTTCAATGCAAAATATAAACAATAAATTTATTAAGTACGTACATAGCTTGTTTGAAAGTTTACCACTGCATTTGAAGTTGTTTTTTTGTGCAACAAAAGCCTCCCATTCCCCTTGTGTGATGTGCTTCCAAATGTGAAAAGGAAGCGTGTCTTCTCCATTTTCACCTTTCTCTGCCTTAGTTCTCTCTATCTCTCGAGTCTTAGATATCCAACCAGTCACCAACTTGGATTTAAAAAATTTAAATCTCATAAGTAGATCATAATAAAAAACGTCCTTCCTAGCTTGGGAAGGTTCAATATGAAATTGATTCTATACAAACAAATAAACAAGGAAATGTTAGTTAAAACATTTATAGTCCGGAGCATAAATAGAGCATATAGTCCCGAGCATAACTAGAGCATATAGTCCCAAGCGTAACTAGAGCATATAGTCCTGAGCGTAGATCAGCAGCAGATCAGCCAATCGGATCAGATTCTGATTTGATCAGCTGTTAAACAGATCAGTTTCTGATCTGTTCAGCAGCTGATCTGCTGCTGCTGATCAAAACTTATTTGCTCAGCAGCTTATCATGCCCTTGTTATGCTCGGGACAAATGCCGAACCGGTAGTCAATTCCCTAGTTATGCTCAGGACTATATGCATGCTCTAGTTATGACATCAAGTACACGATTAAATAAATTTCTAAAATTAAAAATTAGGCTTACTATTGTATCATCCCACAATGTTTGCTTCAAGCCCTCGGATACTTCCTCCCATTTCAACAAAATTGAAATCTTTCGAATACAAATGCCTACAAATGTTCCATACTCATGGCGCCACTTACCACAAGGTTATCCAAATGATTGTACTCCAAGTACATCTCTTCTTTCACCCCAAGTCCTTTTGTTGGCCCTCTTCCGTTTCTCTTCACACCCTTTTTAACACCCTTACTTGTGCTGATTTGATTTGACACAAAATGTCGATGGTTATCAATAGGGGGACCCTATCGGCCATAGCCTCAAACTGCTCAATCATGTCTAAATACTCATCATATTCACGATCTTGCGGCTCATCTTTATCCTCCTCCACCTCCGCATCATAATCCCCATCTTTTCTACGATCATCATCATTACCCATCTCCTCATCCATACTACAGACATCATTATCATCCAGGAGAGAGGTGTACCTGAAATTAAAGAAACAAAACAACATCACTAAACAAATACATAATTTGCATAATAAATATCACAATATAGAAACTACATAATTTCAAGTTCTTTATGCACAACTAAGGCTCTTTTGAATCGATGTAGGTCAAATATGGCCCAAAATGGCATTTTCGATCCCAAATATCAACAAATAAACCTAAGTCCAAATTCTAAGCCTTTTTTATGTTTCATATGCTTAGTTATAGGTTTTCAAGATTCATTTAAAATTCTTTATGCAAAACTAAAGCTCATTTGGGACGATATAGGTCATATATGGCCCAAAATGGCATTTTCGAACACAAATATCAACAAATTAAACTATGTCCAAATTCTAAACCTTTTTTATGTTTTATATTTTTAGTTAGAGGTTTCCAAGATTCATTCAAAGTTATTTATGCACATTTAAGGATCATTTGGGTCAATATAGTTCATATATGTCCTAAAATGGCATTTTCGATCCTAAATATCAACAAATGAACCTAAGGACACATTCTAAACCTATTTATGTTTCATATTCTTAGTTAGAGATTTCCAAGATTCATTTCAAGTTATTTATCCACATCTAGGATCAATTGGGTCGATATAAGTCATATATGCCCCAAAATGGCATTTTCGATACCAAATTACAACAAATAAACCTAAAGACACATTTTAAATATTTTTTTTTGTTTCATTCCCTTGGTTAGAGGTTTCCATGATTCATTTCAAGTTATTTATGCACATCTAAGGATCATTTGGGTGAATATAAGTCATATATGTCCCAAAATGGCATTTTCGATCCCAAATATCAACAAATTAACCTAAGGACACATTCTAAAACTTTTTTATGTTTCATATGATTAGTTATATGTTTCCAAGATTTATTTCAAGTTATTTATGCACAACTAAAGCTCATTTGGGATGATATAAGTCATATATGGCCCAAAATGGACTTTTCAATCCCAAATATCAACAAATGAACCTAAGAACGCATTCTAAACTTTTTTTATGTTTCATATGCTTAGTTAGAGGTTTCCAAGATTCTTTTCAAATTATTTAGGCACATCTAAGGATCATTTGGGTCGATACAAGTCATATATGCCCCAAAATGGCATTTTCAATCCCAAATATTAACAAATGAACCTAAAAACACATTCTAAAGCTTTTTATGTTTTATATGTTTAATTAGAGGTTTCCAAGAATCATTTCAAGTTATTTATGCACATCTAAGGATCAGTTGGGTCGATATAGGTCATATATGGTCCAAAATGGCATTTTCGATCCCAAATATCAACAAATGAACCTAAGGACACATTCTAAACCTTTTTTTATGTTTCATATTCTTATTTAGAGGTTTCCAAGATTCATTTCAAGTTATTTATGCACATCTAAGGATTATTTGGGTCAATATAGGTCATATGTGTCCCAAAATGGCATTTTCGATTCCAAATATCAACAAATGAACCTAGGGACACATTCCAAACCTTTTTTTTATTTTCCTTATGCTTAGTTAGAGGTTTCCAAGAATCATTTTAAGTTATTTATGAACAACTAAAGGTCATTTGGGACAATATAGGTCATATATGGCCCAAAAATGCATTTTCGATCCCAAATATTAACAACTGTACCTAAAAACACATTCTAAACCTTTTTTATGTTTGATATGCTTAGTTAGAGGTTTCCAAGATTCATTTGAAGTTATATATGCACATATAAGGCTCATTTGGGATGATATAGGTCATATATGCCCCAAAATGGCATTTTTGATCCCAAATATCAACAAATGAACCTAAGTATGCATTCTAAACCCTGTTTATGTTTCATATGCTTAGTTAGAGGTTTCCAAGATTCATTTAAAGTTATTTATGCACATCTAAGGATCATTTAGGTCGATATAGGTCACATGTGCCCCAAAATGGCATTTTCGATCCCAAATATAAACAAATGAACCTAAGGACACATTCTAAACCTTTTTTATGCTTCATATGTTTAGTTAAAGGTTTCCAAGATTCATTTCAAGTTATATATGCACATTTAAAGCTCATTTAGGCCGAAATATGCCATATATGGCCCAAAATGGCATTATCAACAAATGAACCTAAGGACACATTCTAAACCTTTTTTATGCTTCATATGTTTAGTTAAAGGTTTGCAAGATTCATTTCAAGTTATATATGCACATTTAAAGCTCATTTAGGCCGAAATAGGTCATAGATGCCTAAAATGGCATTTTCAATCCCAAATATCAACAAATGAACCTAAAAACATATTCTAAACCTTTTTTGTGTTTCATATGCTTTCTTAGAGGTTTCAGAGATTCATTTCAAGTTCTTTATGCATAGCTAAGGATTATTTGGGACAATATAGGTCGTATATGCCCCAAAATGGCATTTTCGATCTGAAATATCAACAAATGAACCTAAGTCCAAATTCTAAACATTTCATCCATAAGCGCACAGAGAAAATAGTCAAATTATATTAAAAGAAATGAACCTACAAACAGAACAAGACTATGAGGCCAAAGCCCAAATAGCCAGGGTAAAAATATGTACAATACAAAATACCAAAATACCAAATACGTGCATTATACAAGATACCAATAGCTAAAATGTCACTATTCTACAATATAGTAACTTTGGTTACAAATATCAATACAACACAATATACAAGTACATTGCACTAATATGGTTTCTTGTCCTATTCTTGTTGCTCACGGTCTTGCACCACCAATTGCTCCTTGTTGGTTGTTTTCTTTAGGTATGAAGTTGCCTCTTGTGTTTTCTAGCTTCATGTACTGTAGACCAAGTGAACATGTGGCCTGTTAGTACGGTCCAACACACAGTGACAAGACCTAAATTAAAAATCTAGACGTTGTGCCAATTTAACTTGTTTAGTTCATACCTCTAACCATTGCTAGATTTCGTCATCAACAAGTATTCCTTCCGTGTGATCTGAACACATGTAATTTGTGTCTTTATCCACATTGTCTGTCACTTCAATTTAAGGATTAGTTAAAGGAGGTGTATCATCAAAATCATCATATATACTCGTCCTCATCCTCAACATCACTAACACCAAGGATGTTTTTCTCTCCCGGTACAACAATTGACTACTTCTTATCGGCAGGGTCGGTTATGTAAAATAATTGCTTAGCTTGTGATACAAGTTGTAGACACCTAATTTGTGTCTCCTCTAATGGGATGATGACGAGACAATTATCCTTGCTAGGTGGTTGGTGCAACTCCGTGCGAAAGTTCCAATTGCTAAGGTATATTCCAAAATCTAAAATCCAAAGTCCAATCCCCGAGCCTATTCCCGGAACTCGGTACAAAATTCAATTTCCAAAAATCAAATTCAAAAGCAAACACAATCTCGCCCAATGGACCTCTCCATTGGTTTTACAAGGTCGTTTCCAGTCGAAATGACACTAAGCAATCCAAAATCGGGCGCCGACCCATAAAACTGAGCTTGTCGGGGCCCGACCCGTAAAACCGAGTACAAAATACGAAATACGAAATACGAAAAGGAGTGTTTTTTGCCACAAACCCAAGCGTTAACCTCCAAGCGATACTGCGTGAAAAAATCGTACAAGCTCGTACAAGGTACAAGACTACAAGACAAACCCAAAGGACGACGTCTTCGTCGTTTTTTGGACGAACCTGGGACACGTCACCTGCGCCAGGCGCTGGCGTGTCTTGGCGTTTAGCCGCCTAATCTCCTATATAAACCCTAATTTCTACACCAAATAGGGAGGCAGATTGATAATACAACATTGTAATCTCCATTTTTCCTCTCAAAATCAAATATAAAATTCAAGTTTCAAATCTACAATTTCCATTACAATTCCTCAAATATCTAAGCAATTGGGAGCACTAATCGGAAAACTGACCTAATCCTAAATAGGTAATTCCAAATCCCTAATCAAATCATTATGATGTTTTCTACTTTTCTACATTTCTAAATTCAAAATACAATTCCAATTATGTGGTCATTTGAGTTCATGCTCATGACTTACTAGGAAGCATATCCAAAAGTTCCATCTTTGGGGAGGTTTTCACTCTTGAAGCTCTTCCCAAATGATTTTCTAAGCACACTTTCAATATCAATATGCAAGATTCAAGCTTTATTTTTTAAAATGATTAGTAAAGTGATGACTTTAATACTTGAAAAGTTTCTCCTTTACAACAATCACCATACAATTTTACAAAATACAAATATTATCAAAGTTCAACGATATTTGGAAAAGTGCAAACCCTTTTTCAAACTAGAACACATAGACATTCAACTTTCTATATTCAAATATAAGTTCTATTTTCAATATTCAATGATGTTTAAGTGAGATCAATTCCTCCTTAAACTAGAATCAATCTCAAGTTATGGAGCATATTAAAGGTGAGGCCTTTTTCACATTAAAAGGTCTAATCTTTAAGAACCAAGTCTCCTAACTTCAATATTCAAGTTCAATATTAAAGTCCTACTTCAATAATCAAAGTCAAGGATGCTTTATGATGAGCAACTCGTCTAAAGTTGAGATTTTCTAGAGAATTGAATCCGTGTCGGGCACACTTATTATTAAGTAGTTGTTTGGCGTTTGGATCTCAAATACAATAATGGAATTTCAATATCGTCATTTCAAATAATTTCTTTTCGATATCGTCATTTCAATATCACACTTTTAATACCGCAGTTTCAATATCGCACTTTCAATACCGCACTTTCAATGTCGCATTTCAATAACGCACTTTCAATATCGCACCTTTATTTTTGCAATTTCTATTCCGCACTCTTTACTCACCTTTTTAAGGTGATGTGGTTTTGTACGTATTTTAATAATTCCTTCATTTCTTGTGATGATGATGTACATGTTTATTGCTTTCATCACCTCACATGCTAAATTCAGTAATATACAAAAGGTTACATCAAACTTAACAAAGATAATTTTGGACAAATTAAACCAGCCTTAGGTTGCCTTAATTAACTTCAAAGCAAGTTACCACGTTCAAGTAGAAAATACAATGTTCTGATTGCATGTTTCAACCGACTTACTGTCATGATTAGGATTCTATGAAAATGATTTGTGTCTTGTATTTGAATGTACTTAAAAAGCTTGACAAATAAGCGGTTCGTTCCCGTGCCCGAATCTCACCCATTCGGTTTCTAAGATTCAATGCCTTATCCAACAAGAGTCATACTAAGGTCCTCCCAAACCGGATCCTTAAAAAATGTTTGGTGGCGACTCCTTCGAAATTCAAAATCTCAAAACCCGTAGGGGTATACAAAAAAAACAAAAAAAAAACCCTACAATCTGGCGTCTCTGCTGGGGAGTTTTGATTTCAAATTCGAGTATATACAAGCAGCCCATGAGCAGCCTGCCACTGCTACGCTCAAGTCCTGGATGCGAGCAGCAGCGCTGGGTACAAAGCCCTGCGCCAGGCGCTGCTATCAGCCTTCAGTAGAGTGGTTGGCTGCCCATTCTGCCCATGTGTTCGAGTGGGAGTTCAGTTCAGATTTTGAATTTTGAAGAACGCTCCCAAACCTCGAGAACGAATGCCGAAAAACGAGCTTTTCAAGTACAATATTCAAATACAATTGTGATTGCTAAGCATTACATGCATATTTTCGAAAACCATACTTGTGCTAAACGAATTCTACCTTGCCCAATATGAATGTGTTCTACATTCCGGCTAGCCCATGGGGCTAAAAAATGGTGATTCTCCATACCGTTCCTGACCAAAGTGTATGACCATTTCCGCGCCTAATTAAACTTGACATTTGCTTGATGTTCCTGATGTCAAGTATGGAGGTCGTCCGCCAACCAACACCTCCCCTATGAGGAGGTGAAACAGTTGTTGACGGATCCGCCTCTTAGTCAAGCACCCTTTTGACCCCCAAAGCCGACCACTTGCATTATACAAAACTTAGACCGACCTTAGGTTGAGAAATTTGCATGTCGCATTCATATTCATGCTAGTGTGACAACGTGCCATTTGGGCATTGTGTGGGCGTCTTTGCACGCGTGAATGACTAACCTTGAGTTCTAGGTTTGCCAAAAGCATTAGCCTCCAACTAGGAAACCTAACCCCTAGGAGCATCATTCAAACCTCATGCATCTAAAAATCGCCAATTTAGGGTCTTCTAGGAGTGCCACTCCATTTGATTCAAAACCCCTAAACACGCCTCACACACAAATTCAAATTCCAATCCAAGGGCGTTATAATGCCAGATTTTCGAGTCAAAATCCTAAATCCAAAATTCAAAAACCCAATCAAACGGCGTTATAATGTCGGATTGTCAAAATTTTCAAATTTAAGTCTCAAAATCCAAACGGTGTAATGCCGGATTTTCAAATTCCAAGTTGCAAGGCCAAGTCCTATATCCAAAACCTCAAAATCAAATCTATGATGGCTCGACGTCGGATTTCAAATTCAAACTTTCAAGCCCCAAACCCTATGTTCAAAGTCTCAAGTCCATGATGGCGTAATGCCAGATTTTCAAGTTTCAAACCACTAATCAAAACCTTTCAAAATCAAGTTCCAAATCCAACTTCAAAATCCTCAAACCTACTGCGGCATAATGCCGGGTTTTCAAGTCTAAAATTTCCAAATTCTTCAAGTTCAAAGCCGCATCTTCTATATAAAACTCCCCTTGCCAAATTCCAAATTTAACTTTCAATTCAAGCTCAAGAGTCAAACTTCAATACTCAAACTACAAAAATTCTTGTCTACCATTATTTTCAAATACCAATCCCAAGTACAAGTGCAAATCTATTGGGTTGAAATCCCCCTAAAATATTTCCAACGGGTTGCGAATATCGGAGCAAGTTGCCAATCCTTCCCACTAGGTTGAATATCCCTAGAAATAATACAAAATAAAATCTCACTTTCAACTGGTTGAAAATAACTAGAAATAATACAAAATCCAATCTTTCCAATGGGTTTAAATGAAGGAAATATGTCCTTCACCCAAGGTGCATTAAGTCTAATACCAAGGTTCAGATTAATTGCGAACAATTAATTCAGTGAGATCAAGTGATCGGAACAGCTAGCTGGTGCAATGCTTCCGATCAGTGAGTTCTAATGGATATTGAACTCACAGCTTACTCTTGACTGAACCTACAAGGTCACACCAATGACACGTAACAGATCAACGGATTAAATGAATCGGAAATTCATTTAATAGCTTTTCGGGAATTAGTTTGGAAAACGTATTATACGATACGACCTTGCATCGGAATCGTATATCGTATCGCGAATATTCGTAAGCTAGGCGAAACGATTAAATCGTATCGTACGACGGTGATTCGTCGTATACGAAACGATAAATAATATATCGGAAATATATTAAACGCGGATACGAGGAGCGGCCCACAAGCCGAGTGCACGAAGCACTCAAGGCCCATGGGCGCGCGCGCTAGGCAAGCAAGCATGGCGACACAGCAGCGCTGGCCCATGGCCGAGCAGCTGGGTGCGCGCGCGGGCCAAGACCACGATACAGCAGCAGCAGCGCGGCCCACGGCCCAGCTCGCTGTGCGTGTCCGTGTGATGCTGCGCGGGCTTGCTAGCCGGCCTTGCCTTATGGCTTGGTCGGTTAGTAAGGTTATGTAAATAACCTTCTAACCAATTTTCCAACATAACACACAATTCATTACTCAAACCCTAGAGACGCAGAGAACCCTAATTCTCTCTATGCCTCCAAAGTGAGTTCTTCCCAAAAGCAAAGTATCTTGATTGATTGTCTAAGCTACGATAATCAACACGGATCTGAACATGTCTGTAATCCCCGTAAATTTATAAATTTTATCAATATATTTTAACGTATATTATTTATATTTAAATAGAATTTATGAATTTTAGTAATAAATATATAATTAAGGTATATTTATTTTATTTTAAGTACGTTCTAAATATTTAACGAATTTTGAACTTTATTATATTTATATATTTAATTTATATTTAATTTCATTTAAATATATTCTAAAGATTTTAACGGTGTGCAATCAAAACTAATTTTAGAATTTAATGTTGAAAAGAATTACGAAAACACGATTAAATTTAGAAAACAATCCTAATCGATTTTGGATTGAAAACCTAAAAAAACTAAATCCTAATGCTAGCCCAATTGGGTAAAGCCCAACTAATAAGACCCAAACTCCTCCCTTCTCTACTTCTATTCCACGTGAGAAAGCAAAACCCAAAACCCAAAACCCCTCCTTCACTTTCACGTGAACTTGCAGCTCTCTCCCTTTGCTTCAGCCACCACCACCACACAACTCTGCTTCAGCCACCACCGTCGACCAACCACGCCCCTGGCTGCACCGCTGCCGTCAACCAGTCGACGCCCTCCCTTACTCTCTTCCTCTTTCAATTCGCGTGGAGTTCCCTCCTTCTCTACATGCTTCTCTCACCACCACCGATAGCAATCCCAGCAACCACCAAGCTCTCGACTGCCGGCAACCAATCACCAGACCACCGGTCGTCCTCCGCCGGTAACTCTCTTCTCACCTTCGTCCTTCTTTCCCGCCTTTTGTTCTTTCTCCCCTCATTCGTTCTTTCTATTTATTTCTCTCCTCCTTAAATGTATTTATTTTCCGGCAGCTACCATCGACAACCACCAGTTGCCTGCTACCGCCGCCCTTGCCGCCGGCCAGCTCCTTCTATTTTCTTTACTTGGTTATTTCTTGAACCCTAAGTAATTACATTAAATATTCTAATTTTATGTTATTAATTTAAGTTATGTTTAATAGAATTGAATTTATGATTTTTATGATTTTAAGATTTATATATTATGTTTAAATAGCAAATTTAATTTCCAGATTATATTAATGCATTGAAATAATGATTTTTATTATTTAAAGCTTGAATTTTAAGTCTTTAATGGTTTGAAATCATGGTAGGATGATTAGGGATTATTAAATTTATTGTTTCAATGTTCTAAGCATGTTAATTTGGTCTTGGCAAAGTTTTTAAACGAGTTATATTGCTGGAAATTTAAAGTATGATGTTTGCAAAGAATTTTCAACGAATTTCAATCATTAGTTCAATAATTATGATGCTAGGAAATCAAATATCCGAGTTTTGATATTAGGGAATGTTCTAAATATGTTTAGGATGCATTTAGAATGCTTTGTTATGGTTGCCAATGATTAGGAATTGATTTGGGTACGTTTCTTGATTATTTTAGGCGGAGAATTCTTTGTGGGTGACTTTTGAATTCGTTAAAGTGGCCTATCAGTTTGTATACACAAGGTACGTACATACCGTGTGCTTGGATGTGTGTTGTATTGAGAATATGATGAATATATTTATGAACTTGTTTATGTTGGAATTTCATGTTCAATGTTGTTGAATTAATGTGTTGAGCATAGAACTTTATTTATAAGAATTGAATCATGTTAGCATGGAATATTGATGCAAGCATGTTGGTTTTGTGGAACTTTATATTATTTAATATTGATTTAGATCTTTATTGATCGTTGTTCCTCTTTAGATTTTCGCTACTTTATAAGGGCCGAGGACCTTGTTTGGTAGTTGAACCTTATACCTAATAAAGGTTTTTAAATATGGATAAAGGAAGGATTAAAATAGTTGGAATTGGCTCTTGGTTGAATGTTGTGATCACTGGTTTAATTCAAAGATAAAAGAAGTTGTGTTTACTTGTTGAATATAATATTTATGTTTGATGAGTCATAACCAAGTATTAAAAGTTAAGTCATGTAAAGTGAAAATGAGTAGCAATAGCTTTAGACTGTGCACGTCTAAAGTGACGGACAATCAGGAGTTGGGGTCACGGGTAGCCTATGGCTTTTTTTGGGGCCGGATTGATCACCGGTTCTATTTTTATTTAAAAAGTCCCTCGATATCGCAGGTCATTGGGGTTTACGGAGTCGCGCCCGTACCTCGTCTTCCTTAGTGAAGAAGAAGAAGTTTCTAGTAGACAACTCAGTCCATTGACTATTTCAATTAAAATAATGTTAATGATACAAAGGTCTAGTTCAGTCAAATATAGTCTTCAAGTCAATATATCTTGATTATCCTTGCTTATGTTTTATTTAGTACCATGTTAGGATTGTTCGTTTAATAGAATCATGTTAGGATTATTATTGATTTAGTATGTAGTACTCAGCTTTGCTGATTACGTGCTTTTGCTTGTGCATGTTGATCATGGCTATGCCTTATTGATCCTGTGATGACCCAATCTTTGGTGAGCAGTCTCTAAGAATCAATAAGCATTGTCCATCTGCAGGTTTGAAGATGTTGCATCATTGGGATCGGGAATAGAGAGCTTGTATTTAGTTTCGTTTTGCTAAGTAACTTGGTTTGTTAATTTAGACTTTAAACTTATCGTACTATTTATATTCCCTTATTTTCGTTGGTTGGTTTTTGGGATTAAACCTGTAATCGATTATTTATAAACCTAAAGTTAGTTTTATGTTTTCCGCTGCAAAATTCTGAATAAGCCGTTACGTTTTCACACGTGCGATAATGCCTTGATAATTCTCTACGTTTTATATAAAAGGGTTATTTTAGAAAAGAGAGAATTGTCGGGGTGTTACAGTGTCGGTGAAACAAGTAGAGGAACGACAAGTGGAGTTCTAAGTTCGTGTTCGTTTACAATTCGTGGAAAACACGCTTCAAACGTAAGTCTGCTTAATCTGTGCTTTATACATGCTTCCTCGCTTTGGGGATTGTTTCCGCACATGTTATTATGTTTAACTGTGTTCCCCTATAGTGGTATCATGAGCCTTATATATTCAAAGCATGAATTAGCATGATTTTATTGTTTTTGCATCTGTCGAAAATTTTGAATTTTTTGTTGAATTTTCGGAATTTTTACGAATTATTGGATAAATTGCGTAATAATCAGGTCCGAAATCAAAAATATTCGTTTTTTCTGATTGAAAAGGATTTTCTAAGATCAACGCATGAGAACGGAATTGCAAAAACAGGCCTCGAAGTGTCGTTTTTTGGGCGTGTTTGTTAATTTTTCATTAAAAATTAAAAGTATCGGACAATAATTCAATTAAAAGGTCGACCTAAACTACTCGGAATTGCTTGAAATTTTGACACAATGTTTTTGGGTATATTCTTGATCTATGATAAAATTTTAGATTTTTCCGATAAGTATAAACCCTAATTTTTCCTTTCCCCGTTTCGTAAAATTTGAAACCCTAATTGAATTTTAATTAATTTTGGTTTAATAATTCGGTTAATTGGGAAAGACTATATAATTTCATGGGTCAGTGGCTAATTTTATAAATTATTGGATTAAAATTTTGAATGGTTTCGTTAATTTTAATCGCACTTAAACCAAATTATTAAAAATCTGAAATTTAAATGTTAATGAACGATTTAAAGCTTAGGATTTTATTAATTAAAAGTTCAAACTTTAAATGTTGATTCGTTCGTTCTTAAAAGTTTGAATAATGTTAGCCTTTGATTTAATATTTTACGAAATTGGATTGTCGTTGGAATTTATTAAATCGTTAAAAATTGTTGTTTTTCGAAAATAAAAATCGTAACTTTTTGAAAAATAATATTAATGCAAGTTCGTGAAATTAAATTTATTTTTAATTGAGTTGGTCCGTATCCGAACCAAAGGCACGAACACAAGTGTGGTGGACGTATGGCTCGTCGAGCCATACGGGCTACTATGCGTTGGCCGAGTCGCAGCGACACGGGCAGCAGCAAGCGTGTTGCGTGCCTCGTGCGCGCTGGGCGAGGAAAAGGGGGAGGCGATTGCTTGCGGTGGCTGCGTCGTAGCAAGGCACAAGGCCATGCGACGTCCAGCGCACGAACGCACAACGACGCAGCGCAGGGGCAGCGATAGTTGCGGGCACGCGCGCGCGCGAAGGCCTTGGGGTGTGCGAGCTTGCTCGTGCGCCTCGTAGGCCACACGCAAGGGATTGGGCTGGGCGCAAGCCAAGCCCAACTACGTAATCGGACTTTTTTCGTTGAAAATTATTTATTTCGTTGTGCTTCGTATATTTGCATTAATTTGGGCTAACGGGATATTTAATTTAAAATTTTATTTGCTTGGGCCTGGCCGCGAGTTTTAATTTAATATTTCATAATTAATTATCCGGAATAATTACTTGTTTGAGTGGGAGCCACTAAATGAAATTAAAATGAAATAATTATTTTTAATTATTTTCGTAGGTCGCATTATTTTAATTAAATTCAATTTTAATTAGAATAAAGTCCAAGGATTAATAATTTGGAAATATATTAATCTTTTAGGACGCGTTTATGTGAGCGTGAATTTTAATTAATTCACGTAAATACTTGCATATTTATATGGGCCATTTGTTTTAGCACACGAATGGGTGAATGCATAGAATGTATATTTTATGTAATGCAGGTACTCCAAGTGACTAGTATGGCCAATTTAGGATAGTTAAATACGGTATGCGTACCGTTCTATCTTTGAATGTAAAGTTTTTAATATGGTCTGCGTACCATGGAAATTTTGATGTAATTTATTATTTTCAAGTATTTCTAAGTTTACAACTTTAAGTTAGCATTTGAACGAAGATTCAAGACGATGCCAAGCTAACAAGGAGGTGATGAAGATTGGATGCTTCAAGACAAGATGTTTTGGGCCATACTAGATCACCATTTCTTTATGCAATTTAATATATATATATTATGCGTGAATGTATGAATGTATGTATGCTTTGCATGAATAGGTTGTTTCATATGACTTGATTAGATTAAGTTCACTAAATAATCGAACCAACATAGAAAGAACTAGGTCCAAAGTAATATTGAGTTTAAAAATTGCCTTCCAAATCAAGCACTTACAAAAATCTAGGGATCTAAGATAGTAGGTTTACGCTAAAGCGAGGTGCTATTTTATTTGACTTAGGTGGTAAGGCGTCTTAAAGGAGCACGTTGATTGTGGTTTCAACTCAAACAACAATGGCATTAAGTTGTGGCAATGAGATAAATTATGGCATTAATTTATTAACCAAGAGTAATTTGGAGATTACTAGCAATAGGTTTTGCTTACCTAAAATCTTAAACTACTTAAGACATGCTAAAGCTGCTTAAGGATTTAGGACTTTTGGGGTCTTGGAATCGTTCATTCATTTTGGACCATGTTTTTGCTTTTGCATGAATGAAATGTTTTAATAGCTTTACTGATTGCATGTTTACTTTTATTTCAAAGTTATTGAATTCTATGAATGGTTATTTATTGCAAATGCTTTTCGATTGTATTAATCAAATGGCCGCAAACAATAACAATACTTTCAACCTGCGTTCAATTCTCGACAAAGAGAAGTTGAATGGCAACAATTTCCTCGAATGGCAAAGGAACTTGCAAATAATTCTTATGCATTAGGAAAAGGAATATGTCCCTGAGGAAGAGTTACCGGAAGAGGCTGGGCCGGAGGTAACTCAAGCTGCCCTTAATCGTTGGATTCAGGCCAACAGGGATGTCAAATGTGTGATGCTTGCATCCATGAGTCCTAAACTTCAGAAAACGTTCATTAACTCGGATGCTTACCAAATCATCTCGGAGTTGAAGAACATGTTTCAGGACCAAGCCTGAATCGAATGATTCGAGACTCAGAGGTTGATCCTTGAGACTAAGCTCAAGAAAGGAGAACCAGTGAGCCCACATGTTCTTAAAATGATTGTACTCTTTAAGAACATGAGAGCTCTAGATTCTGACGTCTCAAATTAAATGGCTATTGACATCATTCTCCATTCACTTCATAATGGCTATGATCAGTTAAAGTTGAATTACAACATGAACAGCATGTAGAAATCTCTTACGTACCGAGCTTCACGGTATGCTGAAAATCGCTGGAAAGACGCTCAAACAAGAGAATAAGCATGACATGCTTATGGTGCGTAAGGGCAAGAACTGGTGATCATTCAAATCAGGCAAGAATAAGGGAATGAAGGGTAAGGGCAAGGCTGCGCCCTCATCCAAGTCCAACGGCACCAGTTCTGGTAAACAGAAGAGGGTGACGCGTTCTCCTGCCGACTCTGAATGCTTCTACTACAAGAAGAAGGGGCATTGGAAGAGGGATTGCTTGAAGAAGAAGGAAGATGAGAAGAACGGGAACGTTGCTTCTACTTCAGGTATGTATGTTATACATTTTAATCTTGCTAATTCTACTTCTTGGGTATTAGATACTGGTTGTGGCTCACACTTATGTTCCAATTCGCAGGGACTAAGGAGAAGTAGAAAGCTTGATAAAGGCGAGATGGATCTACGCGTGGGAAATGGAGCACGGATTGCTGCATTAGCCGTAGGATCTTATTTTATTTCTTTGCCTAGTGGGTTTGTTTTGGAACTGGAAAACTGTTACTATGTTCCTAGTATCACCAGAAACATCATTTCCGTTTCAAGTTTGGATTCTAAAGGTTTTAGTTTTCAATTTAAAGACAATAGTTGTTCTTTTTCTTTGAATTGAATGTTTTATGGTTCAGCACAACAAGAAAACGGTCTTTATGTGCTAGATACGAGAAAACACATTTATAACATAAATACCAAAAAGGCTAAAACTGGTGATTCGGATCTCACATTTCTGTGGCATTGTCGATTAGGCCATATAAACATAAAGCGCATGGAATTACTTCAACGGAAAGGAATTCTAGAATCATTCGACTTAGAGAAGATTGATCAATGCGAATCTTGTTTACTTGAAAAAATGACAAAGCAACCTTTCTCAAAGGTGGGAGAAAGAGCAAGCGAACTACTAGGGCTAATACATACGGACTTATGTGGGCCTATGAGTACGAAATCTAGAGGTGAGTTCAGCTATTTCATAACGTTTACGGACGACTTCAGTAGATATGGCTATATTTACTTAATGAAGCACAAGTCTGAATCGTTTGAGAAATTCAGAGAATTTCAAAATGAAGTAGAGAATCAACATGGAAAGAAAATCAAAGCTCTAAGATTGGATCGAGGAGGTGAATATCTTAGCCACGAGTTTGATGACCATCTAAAAGAATGCGGTATTCTTTCTGAATTGACTGCTCCGGGGACACCTTAATGGAATGGAGTGTCAGAACGGAGAAACATGACGTTACTCGATATGGTCAGGTCAATGATGGGTCAGGCCGAACATCCTTTACAGTTCTGGGGACATGCGTTGCAAACTGCAGCACTCACACTGAATCGTGCTCCGTCAAAAGCTGTTGAAAAGACTCCATACAAATTATGGACTGGGAAACTTCCAAAGTTGTCTTTTCTAAAGATTTGGGGTTGCGAAGCATATGTCAAGCGATTAATTTCGGACAAGCGACAACCTAAATCTGACAAATGTTTCTTTGTTGGGTATCCAAAAGAAACTATGGGGTATTATTTCTACAACAAGTCAGACAATAAGGTTTTCGTTGCTCGTGACGGTGTCTTTTTGGAAAGAAATCATATTTCCAAATTGAAAAGTGGGAGAATAATAGACCTCGAAGAGATTCGAGACGAACAACGAACTCAGAACTCTTTAGAAGCAGTTCAGGTTGATGAACTTCCAAGGTCTTTAGAAAACCCAGTAGGAGTAGTTCCTTAAAACGTTGTTGCCCCTCGTAGGTCAAATAGAACTATTTTTCAGCCGGACAGATGGACAAGCGTCCTCTTGACTGAAAACTCAGACGTTCTCATATTGAATAGTGATGAACCTATGACTTACAAGCAAGCTATGACGAGCCCAAGCTCCACTAAATGGTTAGAGGCCATGCAATCTGAAATAGACTCCATGTCTGAAAATCAAGTCTGGGATTTGGTTGATTTGCCGGATGGGTTCACACCTATCGGATGCAAATGGGTCTTCAAGTTGAAGAAAGACAAAGATGGAATTGTATACATATACAAGGCTATATTGGTAGCAAAAGGTTACTAGCAAGTTCATGGCGTTGACTATGATGAAACCTTTTCTCCAGTCGCGATGCTTAAGTCTATTCGAATAATCCTTGCGATTGTCGCTTTTCATGACTATGAAATATGGCAAATGGATGTCAAAACTGCCTTCTTGAATGGTGTTCTTGAAAAGACTGTGTTTATGACACTGCCGGAGGGTTTTGTCGATCAAAAGAACCAAGGAAAGTTATGCAAGCTTAAGAAGTCCATCTACGGACTAAAGCAGGCATCAAGGAGTTGGAATAAACGATTTGATGAAGCAGTCAATAAGTTTGGCTTCATCAAGAATCAGGACGAATCTTGTGTATACAAGAAGGTCAGTAGGAGTAAAATTGCATTCCTAGTCTTGTATGTTGATGACATACTGCTTATTGGAAACGACATTCCTATGTTGGAGTCTGTAAAAACTTGGCTCGGGAAGTGTTTCTCAATGAATTACTTAGGAGAGGCACAGTACATATTGGGCATCAAGATCTATAGGGATAGATCTAAGAGGATGATTAGACTAAGCCAAAGCACTTACATTGACAAAGTGCTAGCTAGGTTCAATATGATGGAAGCCAAGAGAGGCCATCTACCCATGTCACATGGCACATATCTAAGCAAGAATCAGTGTCCCAAAACATCTGATGAGCGTAGAAAGATAAGTGGAATTCCATACGCTTCGGCTATTGGATCCATCATGTATGCTATGATTTGTACAAGGACGGATGTTTCGTTCGCACTTAGTGCAACGAGCAGGTACCAGTCAGAACCGGGTGAGGCGCATTGGACTGCTGCCAAGAACATCCTAAAGTACCTGAAAAGGACTAAGGATCAGTTTCTGGTTTATGGTGGTACAGATGAGTTGATTGTTAAGGGCTATACGGACGCAAGCTTTCAAACCGACAGAGATGGTTTCAGATCACAGTCTGGGTTTGTGTTCTGCCTCAACGGCGGAGCAGTAAGCTGGAAAAGTGCTAAGCAAAGCACTATTGCGGATTCTACAACTGAAGCCGAGTACATTGCTGCCTCAGAAGCAGCAAAGGAAGCTGTTTGGATTCAGAAGTTCATCGAAGAACTTGGTGTTGTCCCCTCCATTAAAGGACCAATGGCTTTGTATTGCAACAATAGCGGAGCCATTGCCCAGGCAAAGGAGCCCAGGAGCCACTAGAAGTCCAAGCACGTACTGCGGCGATTTCACATACTTCGAGAGATCGTTGAAAGAAAATAAATTGAGATTTGCAAGGTTGGAACTGACGACAACGTCGCGGATCCATTGACTAAACCGTTGCCACAAGTGAAACACAACGCACATGTAGCAACCATGGGAATCAAGCATGTTGGAGAATGGCTTTAATTTTCTAAGTATTGTTTTAGAACATCTGTTAGATCTATGTTTAAAACAATTTGTTTAACCATTTCATATTTATGAAATTTATTTATTTCATATTCATTTAATTGTGGTTTAGAATTAAATGATAAGTCCGTGTGATTCAAATCATTCAAATGGGATGTCAAGATGGATTCTTCGACAAAGAAACACCCATAAGTGAACTTGAATATTGAAGTCACAAAGGATCCCTAATCCAGGTCATTGAAAGGTGGACGACCAATGACTAATGAAGATTAGATTGCAAGTAGATTACTTAGTTCCGTTTCTTGAACTAGAGTGACTGGATGTCAGAATCTTTTGCATAGATACTTATTGGATCTTTTATCGGATTGACCATGAGAACACTTTAAGAGATTAAAGTCATGTCATAGGTAGTTCTCATTAATGGTGATTAGAAACGTTCCTCAGAACATGAGCGATTATGTCTGCTCGTTTGAGAATTAGTTCACTTTGATACTAGCTAAACGTCGCACCGTAAAAGGAGGCTATAAAAGCAGTTATTGGGCGTACTATGAATTAAAGTGAGTGTTCATAGATTGGAAGAATGGATTGTCCTCCTATCTTTGATAGGATATGGTGTTGTTGTGTAACAAGGCCTCTCGGAGAGTTAGATACTGTAAAATGCATGGCCGTGCTCAGAATGGTTATGCTTAACCTTCTGCAAAAGTTTGACAGTTGAACTCTGTAATCCGAGAAACACTTCTGGACCTAATAAGGATGGCTTGGATCTTACCTTATGTTCACTAAGTAACACTAAGTGACAAAGGAATGTGGATGCACACTTGTCTGAATGACAAGTGGGAGATTGAAGGAAATATGTCCTTCACCCAAGGTGCATTAAGTCTAATACCAATGTTCAGATTAATTGCGAACAATTAATTCAGTGAGATCAAGTGATCGGAACAGCTAGCTGGAGCAATGCTTCCGATCAGTGAGTTCAAATGGATATTGAACTCACAGCTTACTCTTGACTGAACCTACAAGGTCACACCAATGACACGTAACAGATCAACGGATTAAATGAATCGGAAATTTATTTAATAGCTTTTCGGGAATTAGTTTGGAAAACGTATTATACGATACGACCTTGCATCGGAATCGTATATCGTATTGCGAATATTCGTAAGCTAGGCGAAACGAATTAATCGTATCGTACGACGTTGATTCGTCGTATACGAAACGATAAATAATATATCGAAAATATATTAAACGCGGATACAAGGAGCGGCCCACGAGCCGAATGCACGACGCACTCAAGGCCCATGGGCGCGCGCGCTAGGCAAGCAAGCAAGGCGACACGGCAGCGCTGGCCCATGGCCGAGCAGCTGTGTGCGCGCGCGGGCCAAGAACACGACACAGCAGCAGCAGCGCGGCCCACGACCGAGCTCGCTGTGCGTGTCCGTGTGATGCTGCGCGGGCTTGCTAGCCGGCCTTGCCTTATGGCTTGGTCGGTAAGTAAGGTTATGTAAATAACCTTCTAACCAATTTTCCAACACAATACACAATTCATTACTCAAACCCTAGAGACATAGAGAACCCTAATTCTCTCTGTGCCTCCAAAGTGAGTTCTACCCAAAAGCAAAGTATCTTGATCGATTGTCTAAGCTACGATAATCAAGACGGATCTGAACGTGTCGGTGAACCAAGTAGAGGAACGACAAGTGGAGTTCTAAGTTCGTGTTCGTTGACAATTCGTGGAAAACACGCTTCAAACGTAAGTCTGCTTAATCTGTGCTTTATACATGCTTCATGGCTTTGGGGATTGTTTCCGCACATGTTATTATGTTTAACTGTATTCCGCTACATTAAATTCACTAGAAATAATACAAAATTCAAGGGGTTAAAATTCCAAGTCCTATTTTGGGTTGAAACTCCCTTGAAATATTCCAAGTCCCATTTTGGGTTGAAATTCCCCTAAAATATTCCAAGTCCTATTTTGGTTTGAAATCCCCTTGAAATAATACAAAGCCCAATTCCAAATCCAATGGGTTGAAATTCCTCAAAAAAATTCTGAGTTCTATAACCGGGTTGGAAGTCCCCTAAAATATTCCAAGTGCTATAACCGGGTTGAAATTCCTTTGCAATAGTACGAGAAGGTAGCCTCCACAAAAGAATGAAGCTCCTTTCAAAAATATTTCCAATGGGTTGCAAATCCCGATAGAAGTACAAATTCTTATACAAATAGGTTGAAATTCCTTTGAAATATTTCCAACGGGTCGCAAATCCCAATACAAATATCCAAAATCCCAAGTCTTCGGAGTGGCACTTCAAGTCAAGTCTAGGTTTCATTAATTGCATGCACATCATACCATGTGTCGGGAAGTTCAAGTTCTAAATCCAAGTCATGTGTCTAAATTGGTGCTTAGACTCATTCTTTAAAAATACAATTCAAGATAACCTCATTGGCAACGGTCGTAGCCGAGCTCTATGAACGTGTTGATGAAGTCGAAGCTTGCATTAGGGCTTTCGAAGACAATCAAGAAACTCTTTTTAATGTTGTGGGTCCTTTTGAGGTAGAGGAAATCTATCATACCCCTGTGAGCCATTGCATCAACCTAGAGATTACACTTGGCCCTGTGCAATCTAATGTGGCAAATGAAGATTCAGAGTCTGGGCTCGTTACTAGGTTACCTCAAGAAGACATATGTGGAATATGGGCTAGTGACGATGAAGATGTATACTATTGTCCTCCTATCCAGAACATCTATGATGATGAATGCCAAGAAATTTTGAACGCCGATTGGTACTTGGGCCCTAAAGCAGAAAACAGTGTCCAGGTCATGACTCGATCCGGCCGAATCCAAGAGCTAGCCAACAGGGCAATCCCGACAACTAATATTCCTCCTCTCACTGAAGAGAATCCCTTTATCAAACAATTGAAACGTACAAAAATAGAGGTTAATATCTGACAGCTCATGATTTCCTCTGTTGAGCATCGCACTGCTCCGATCAATGCTCTATTCAAGCTGAATGTCACCACGGAGGTTACTCCTGATGAATCGGTTGGGTTGCTAGCAAATCCGGAAGAGGGGATTACCTTTACAAATGAAGACCTCCCACCTGAGGGGGCGAGCCATCACAAGGCACTCTAACTGATTGTTGAATATAAAGACAAAATCATCCCCATGATCCTAGTCTACAATGGATCACCCATCAATGTGTGCCCACTCTGCACCGCTAAAAATTTGGGGTTCACTCCGAGTGACTTTTCTAGCTCCTCCCAAGGCGTCCGCACCAATAACAAAACTCTTCGAGAAGAAATGGGGACCATTGTAAGGTTATGAATAATACAAACAATATAATTCATGCGGAAAACCATAAAGCCAGGAATTCAAATTAATTACCACATAGTCAATTAACATAATTTAGGTTACAAACAATGTGATGCGTGCCTTCCCTAGCTGCTCCTGAAAAGAAGAAGAACAAGTATTTAGAGCTCCAAGTGTTTCCCCTCCGTAGAAAGTCCACAGCACGTTCATATCCGCCTTAGGTTAACCAACTAGGATTCTGACTATGGTTTTATGCACTCGGGTTAGGTTATAAACTATGTTCTCCCTTGAACACAATCTAAGTAAAGAATATGATATTGATTGTGATTGTGATATATGTATATAAATTATGAGGGCTAGCCTCATATTTATAGAGTAGGAAATAAGGAATTTGAGTCCCACTAGGAAAATAATTACCAATCCTATTAGGATTGTAATTCTTAACCAATTAGAGTTATAGGAATAATTAAACTCCTAATAATCCAACTCTAGTAGGACTAGGAAAACTAAACTTAACACCCAAGTTACTTGGCGACTAAGTAATCAAACAAGGCTAAGACGCATGCCCATACGCAGCCATGAGGCCCACGATTGTCGCGCGCCTAACCAGGCCCAAGCGTACCTTGCGTTTAGCCTTTGGCCCGTTGCTTGGAGCGGCTTGGTTGCTTGCTCGCCCACGGCCTTCCGTGGCCCACTGCATTGCCTGGCCCATCGCACACGGCTGGGCGTTGGTGCTGGGCTTCGCGCCCAGTGTCGTGCGCTCCGCCTTTTGCTTGTCAAGCAATTGGCCGGCTCGCTTGCCGGCTTGTCGCTCGTTGAGCTTCCGATTCGTTTTCCGATTCTGGGATCTATTTTCGTTTCGAACAAATATTTATGTTTTCGTTAATATTTCCGATTCCGGAAATAATTTCCTATTCCGACAATATTTCCGATTCCGGTAACATTTCCGTTTCCGGCAATATTTCCGATTCCGGTAATATTTCTATTTCCGATAATATTTTCCGATACGAACCATGTTTCCGTTTCCGGTAACATCTACGACTTGGATAATATTTATATTTCCGTCATAAACCATATTTCCGTTTCCGACAATATCTTCATTTCCGGAATATTCTTTACTTTGGCTTTTGACGATTTCAACTCCCACTAGAACTGAGATCCATCATTTCCGAATGATCATAAATAGAGTACTTAATGAATAATATATTCACTTAAATATTTGATCCGTTCACATACTATTTGTGTGACCCTACGGGTTCAGTCAAGAGTAAGTTGTGGATTAATATTATTAATTCCACTTGAACTGAAGCGACCTGTAGCTAGGCATTCAGTTCACTTGATCTCACTGAATTATTAACTTGTTAATTAATATTGAACCTCATTTATTAGACTAAGCATTAAATTCATTAAACGCACACTTGAACCAAGGGCATTATTTCCTTCAGTCTCTCACTTGTCCTTAGGGACAAGTGTGCATTTCCTAATTCCTTTGTCGCTTGATGCCTGCTCATGAACAAAAGGGAAGAGTAGTCATCCTTATTATGTCCAGAGGTATTTCTCGGTTTCAGAGTTCAACTGATCAAATAAACAGATAATCATAGCCTATGATTCATCTGAGCACGACCATGTATTTTCCGTTTCTAGCTTTCCGAGTGGCCTTCAGCATCTCATCCCGACTTATGGGAGGATAATCCCAATCTTGTGATCTTGAGGTTAGAATTCCTTTGATAGGTGATTACATGAGTGTTGCCGTTATAGTCTCCTTTTACGGTGCGATGCTTGACAACGTCAAAGTAACCAGTTCTCAAACAAGTAATCTCAAATCACTCAGGTATTGAGGATTAGTGTCTAATAATGTAATGAAATTTACTTATGAAAGATTTTCATCTCCTACAGTAAAGTTTCATAGGTGTTTCTGATACTAATCTTATTAAGTAAGTATCTATGCAAATGATTGCAACATTTCCATGTCCACATAGTTCAAGAAACAGAACTACTAGCCATCTTGCATTCTGGTCGTCTAGCGTTTTCTATGCGTCCACCTTTATAAAAAAAATTCCGACCAGAGACCATTTTTAACTTTTGACATTCAAGTTCACTTGACAGACATTTCTTAGTCACAGGACTGGTCCTGACAGTCGATCTTGAATATATTGTCAAATTGAAAGGACTCATCATTTAATACTAAACCAAGATTAAATGAAATATGAAAATACATTTCATATATGACTAATGTTCAACCCCAATGTTTTACAACCATGGGCCTCGAACCCATCTTTAAAAAAATTAGTGGAATTCAAAACTATGCTAGATTTCCAGTGCCACAATGTGAGTGTTGTTTCTCACTCTTCGCATAGTATTAGTTATCACGCTTTGCCAATCTTTAATATCCTTTTTCATCGAATGCCTTTCGAGATAGGATAATAAGATCATTTGAGTATGTTTATTTTGTGATCTAGTCTTTCTTTCTTCAAGAGTGGTTCTACGCATTTTGCAATGAAGAACCATCAAGCCAGCAGACATGTGATCCACTCAAGTTCAGTGAAGAACTCTTTAATGTAAACAACCTTGTTGCTTCTTAGGCAATAAGTACTTTTACTTCAAATGTATAGGTTGATAGTGATTCTTTGTTTGGATTTATTTATCCAAGCAGTTCACAGATATGTGGAAGACTTTCCATCTGTATCTCTGAAAATAGAAATTAATGTTTAATTTCCCACGCAACAACTCATGGTCTTCAATCCATGTGGTCATTTCAAAACACGATGCTCTATAGCTCGTCCTTGCCAATGGTTAACTCCAAAGGGATCTTGCTTGATACTTTGCCAGTGTTTATGCGTGTAGCATCAATATTTAGCATATCTTTATTTCGTCGAATTAAAAATTATTCCTATGTACCTTATCAAGTACCATAGATTTTCTTGATCTCAATCTAGTTGATCTTTACTGAGATAAATAGAGATTGGTATATGTTCTTTATGCCTAAAGACATAAGATACATTTTTGGCGATCCTCATATTATATAATACATGATAAATTCTCTTGCAGAATAATTATCAATTGAATTTTATCCATGTAACTTTAGCTCATTCAGTT
Organism: Spinacia oleracea; assembly: GCF_020520425.1. Classification (NCBI taxonomy): domain Eukaryota; kingdom Viridiplantae; phylum Streptophyta; class Magnoliopsida; order Caryophyllales; family Amaranthaceae; genus Spinacia; species Spinacia oleracea. The sequence goes on from NC_079490.1 coordinate 123,540,046, forward strand.
TCAGTAGATACTGAATCCAGCTAAATTCTTTATAATATAGGTGAAGAATCTCATTTAGATCCATTGATGTTTAACTTAGGAAATTCTTATACATAGTTCAAACATTCTTTACTTATTTATTCATATGGGTCGAATATCTCGAATGGAGTCCTTCGTGTTTGATTTAGTAAATGCCATTACTTAATCTAAAATAATATTCTAAGATCTTTGTAAATAGATCTTAGTACCCAGTATGTATTAAGTTTCGCATTGGTCCAACATTGATTAATAATTTAAAATCTAAGTCATTATCATTTGAATGTTATTTTGCAATAGAGAGATATGTGTGATACACATAGGACCAATTGAGTTTTACATACTCCCACTAAACTTCTTATATATCTATAAGAATCAACTACATTTTATGAAACTAAAATACTTATTAGCTTCACTAAAATACAGTTCCAATTCCCAATTGCTTGCTTAAATCCAAACCCGAATTTCATAAGCTACCATTCATTTTAAGCATTATTTGGATCCACAAATTCTATGACATACCATGTACATAGTTTCTTCCAACATTTGATTGAGGAATACGTTATTTCATCCAATTTCCATATGTACCAATATGCAATCATTGCTTGATTAATAGATTGGAGCATTACGATTTTGCATGAGGTTTCAACACAATCCATGCCATGAAATTGCATGATACCTTTAGCAACTAATTAATCTAGCTTTGTGCGAAGACACACATCAATGTTTGATAGTTTCAATCCTTAAAACCAATTTACAACCAATAGGTGTTAATATATTCTTGCAAATCAACAAAATTTTAATTTTGTCATCAAAACATTGATTCTGTTTTATGGCCTTTAACCTTCTAAAACACTTGAGTCTATATATGGCCTCTTTGGGAAGTCTAGACTAAGTAATGCTTGAAACTTTGGGAACCTAAACTTTAGCTTATCTTATGCCTAGGACTAGTCCTGCCACTTGGTGCCGATCAGGGAATCAACGGTTAGTGCGTCTCGAAGATACATCGCCAACATCAGGTTTAGTGACTCCAAGCTCCGTCCGTCGTCCCTCATTTCAAGGATCTTCGCTTCCCCAACCTCGATTCGCACCTTCAAACATGTCCATCGAATATTTGCGAGACTAGATGGTCCAAATGACCCAACTTATGGGCCAATTGAAAATGGAAAATGAAGCTTTAGCGGCTGCGCAAGCCAAAAATGACCTCGATAACGAGAAGAGGATTGAAAAAATGGTCCTACAGCAAACCATGGGGAGCAAATACTTCTCCCTCGATCCTGAACCTTTTCCTGGCAAACTACCAGAAAAGTTCAGTTCATCTCACTTACCAAAGTTCAAGGCCACGGACAACCCCCGTGATCATCTACTGAGCTTTGTGAATGCCATGAACTTGAAAGGCGTGGATAAGTCCATGTACTTACCTGCCTTTCCTTTGTCCTTGGAACCTGTGCCGCTCAAATGGTACTATCACCAGGACCCTAAGCTCTTCCCCACTTTGGAAGACTTTGTCAATGTCTTCATCAAGCAATACTTGTCGAACATGGATTTCCAAGTCACCATGCGCGAGCTGGAAGTTCTCTTCCAAAAGAAAAATAAGGGTTTCACGACCTACTTTGCTAGATGGAGGGAACCTACGGCCGTCTTGGTCAAACATAATTGCACTCCCTTTATGTCACGATAATCGGGTTTTGTCAGTTTTTCTCATTGTTGTTTAAAACTGAATGGCGACTCCTATATTACTAGTCAATTGGGTGTATACCCATAGGAAATCTAATTACACTTGATTGAATAAAAGAATCGTCACACCCACGAGGGACGAGGTCACGCATTAGCCTCGTGCTTTTTCGACCCCCCTCACAGTACGTTTCTTCACTATCTAATATAAGAATCTCATAGTTTCAGTGACCTGAACTCTATGCCTACATGGATATAGAACATTAAACAACAGAATATTAATAACCACTTTTGAAAGTCCTTTGAACATTTTGTTCTCCTCGAAGCATTTGTAAAAGTCTTCTTGAGATGTATATTCTTTAAAGCCACTTCTAAAGTCCTTTAAGAATATGTGTTCGGATTTTCTAAACAACTTCTAAAAGCCTCCGGAATATCCGTTTATGTTTGTTGTTCGCCTCGAAGAAAATTCGAGATCTATTTTCTCCCACTTGTCATTTTGGAAATGAATCTCCAAAAGTACACTATTTCGAGCAAACAAACATTATGTTCTCAAAAATTCGTGGTAGGAATATTACCCTTGTGTCTCATTTGAATATATCACAATGAAACATATATCTATACTTGGGCCTTAGTTTGTCGAATAATAAACACTAAGCTCCCACTGAGTTTAGGAACTCTTTAGATATATATTATTGAAAAGATATTCTGAAATTATATTTCAATAGCTTTGACAAATTGGTTTAGTTTGGTGTTAGTTGAGAATTTTGTTTTTAGAAATTCTAGGTAAAATATTTATGATTCATCATTGATCGAATCAAGTACTAATTGACTTCGATCATTCCAATTTAGATAAACCATATCTTATGGAGCTAGATTGTGAAATTACAACACACAATCATTGATGATCATTCTTGTTATAAGTAATCATCAACATGATCTAACCTAGATCTTTATGATTTCTTGCCAAGTGGACGTTTTTATACTTTTCTATGAATCTTTGAACTAGCCAAACAAATTCAAGCTTATATCACTTTGAGTAAATAAATCCATATTCACTCAAAACCATGTGAAATAATAAATTCATAAAATCTTTCTTTAGATTTGAACTCTATTGTCTAGGTGTTCTAACAACGGTCCATATCTTTGTTAATTTCAACAAGTAAGACTAGCTTGTCTTGAATTAATCAATCCACTAACCTTTAGCATTGTTGCTTAGACCATATCAACAGGGTAACATTCAAAAGCTCTATTGTCTAGGTGTTCTACCAATAGTCCATATCTTTTGTTACTTTCAACAAGTAAGACTAGCTTGTCTTGAATTAATCAACCTACTTTCAAAAGTCCATCAATATAGAGCTTTTGAATGTTACCTTGTTGATATGGTCTAAGCAACAATGCTAAAGGTTAGTGGAACAAAAATCAAGAGATTTATTTTAACCTATTAAAGTTCTTATTGTTAAAGAGTTGTTTGTTTTAATCAAGCATACATGACTCAACCCGTAAATTACCATTTCATTCAAACAAACAAACGAACATTGTTTTTGTTTACTTTGAATGTGAGTCTTTATGTGTTTGAAACAGAAATTTATGTATGCTGATTATGGAACAAAATAGCCATTAAGTTCCACCCTTGAAAGGACTTAAAACAAACCAGATGACCCTACAACTAATGTAGAAATGCCATGCTTCATTTCCCACTTTTAGGTCATTAGTGTATCCTAGCTTCCATCATTTGAGTTATTACCGAAGTGAGAACCTCAAGCGGTAGATGATACCAAGGAAGTTTGAATGCTAGATCACTTCTCTTTAAAGATAAACTTATAGGTAGAAACGGAATTGTAGGTTCCTTTCACTTGTTCCTTGTTTTCCTATTTCTTGTACCTTTTCTTATAGTCTTAATAATAATTCACTTCTCAAGTGTTGACTTTTGTACTTTTTTAGACATGTCCAACGTCACTCCAACAAAGATCTTACCATTTTATTTATGTTGAATATTTTGTTTCAACTAGATGATCTTACCAGAAGCTTCTAAAGTTCTCTAAGCATCAATCTATTCGAATGTCTAGGGACTAGACTCATTCGAGAATTAAATGGACAAATATATTAGGTTGCTAACCATCCTATATGATCTAAAAACTACATTTTATTTTGAATCTACAAGCACCAATTGGTTTGCCATTCGACTTTGTTAGTAAAAAAAAACAACCTTAAAAGTCGCTAAAATAAACGTACATTTTAAATTTCTCATTTTCTCTGATTTCCGTGAATCGCTCTTGGATCCACTACCAATCGAGTAAATTTACTGTTACCTTTCTAAAAGGATTTACTGCAGTACAAGATATTTAATTACAAACAATAATTAAAACATACATTGAAGAATGCAAAGTCTAAACATTTATCATGAGTAATAACTTGAAAATTAAAGCAATCATGCAATTTAAATAAGTCATTAGCATTTTATTCGACATATTTAGTTCCAGCAGGTGTGAATAAAATGAATCCAAGACCTCAAAATCATTGAAAAATTAAGCACGATTTGACTGAATTCTAAAATATTTTAGGTAAGAAAATTCGTTGCTAACTGTCTAGAAACTTATTAGGAAAACCTATCCCATTTTCCACGACATAAAAGGACTCGTTACTTATATCGTTGAGTTCAACCAAAATCAACTTGTACTCACAAATAATTGTGTACTACGATCATAAGTGACACCTCGCTATTGCCGAAAACTATCACTAATTGATAGCAAATGTACTCACGACATTGTGTACGTTACCCCTTTAGAATCAATAAGTAACACCTCGCTGTGGCGGAAAACTATTACTAGATGGATGTAAAGGTTATCCAAGTAAGTGTTATTTTGGAATGACACCTTTTAACTCAATTTTAAAGTTTGGAACTTAGGGCTCTTACTGTGTTGGTTAGATTTTAAGTCAACTAAAATCCTTAATCATGCAACATAATCAAGCCACAATCTCATGCATAATATCAAGAAATATTTAAAGCAATAAATATCTTAAAGCATGCATAAGATTTAAATGTGATCTAGTATGATCCGACTTCATCTTGAAGCTTCAACTTCAAACTCCGTCTTGGAAATGGATTGGAAACTCCATCTTGAATTTCACAATGGGAGGCGCCATTTTCTTCAAATAGGATATGCTATAATTAAACTAATTACAACTATTTGATGGTATGCAGACCATATTTAAATAAAAACTTTGGTGCACTAGACCAATTTTACATTCAAATTAATGGTACGCAGACCATATTTACTATCCTATTTGGGCCATACTAGTCACTTTCCACAACCTGCAAAACAGTACATTTACAATATACCACCCATCCTTATATTCATTTATCAATGAATGGACCATCTAGCAAGTTAGTAGAAAAATATGCATCACATAAATATTTGCAACAACTAATCAAAGGTTCCAACAATCTACAAATTATTCAACCTTATTAGTTCTAATCGAGTTGCTTTAACCTTAAAGGAATAAAGACCTAATCAAGATTTTAATGACTAAAAGTTCCCACTAAAACCAAGAATTTACATGCTTTACTAATTTTAAACATAAAATTTTATTTCCTAGTCCAACCGGAAACTTAAAAATTTAATTAAAATTTAGAGCTCATATAAAATATTTTTAAATCCCTTAATTATTTTCCAGTTGAGTAAAATTAATTAATTATAATTTTACCAAGGTTTAAATTTTATTAAAATAATTAGTATAAAATAAATTATAAAAATTAAATTAATCAAAATTAAATTCGGAGAAAAATTAAAATTACGAAATTAAATTAATTAAAATCATTGTTCAACCGAAAATTAAAAACGAAACAAGTCATTTGGCCAAGGCAAGGCTCATGGGCACAAGGCCCATGCCTCGGCAAGGCTGCATCGTCGTAAGAGCTGACGGCACACATGGCCGAGGCCATCGCAAAACCAAGCCCCTCTCGAGCGCTCGCTGGCTCGACACCATCGCTCGATGTCGCTGCTGCTTGCTTGGTATGTGCGCATGGCACGAGGGCATCCATCGATGCCTCGTCGCCATCGCTCGCTGGGCATTACACAGGGCTGGCAGACGCGCATGGCTCGAAGGTCGTCGCTCGCTGCCTCGACGCCAACGCTCGCTGGGCGTGTGCGGTTGTTGCCCTTTTCGCCTTGCTTGATCACCCGCACGACACACACCGCACAGGCCCTGTGCCCGCGAGCGCATGCTCGTGCCTTGCTCGCTGCCTAGTACCGCATGGGCAACGAGCTCCCTTGCTCGTCGTCGCATGCCCGTACTATGCAACACCCCTTAAGGGTAACACTTAGCTTCCATTGCTTCGTGCGTGCAAGATTGTGAACGATTCATAAAAATCAAAACTTTTATATTTAAATTTAACGACAAATTAATAAACCATATTAATTTCACTAAATTTAGGCGAAAAATCGAAAATTTATTAGTCAAATTAATTTGCGATAACATGATTTCTTAGGGATTAAAATCTAGGTCACAAAATTTTTAAAACTTTTAACTTTAACAAATTTTATGGAGGTTTTTAATCATAGGATACTAATTAAATTATCAATTAATTATGAAAATCAAAACAAATTCTAAATTATTTGAAATTCAACGAATTAATTATAATTACAAATTAGGTTTTATAATTAACAAAATTAGATCTTAAAATTGTGAAACATATACAGTAGGTCAATCATAAATTCAAGATTTACATACAAGATTCGCAAATATTTAATTTAACATCATAAAAATTACAAATTTTGCATTCGAAAAGCTAAAATCTCTGAAAAGTCATAGTTAGGCTTCGAATTTGGGAATTCTAGGTTTGGCATCAAATCTTTGATTTTGTCAAACTTTTAAAACTTCGTTTACTTGCGAAATTCACTATAAAAACATAAGATTTCGACCATTAATGACAAAACTGCCGAAAATCCTGCGAACATATAATCAAATAATCGCACGAATTTGCAATTAATTACAATCACGAAATTAATCACCCCTTAAAGTCATTGGAAATTTATAATATTTAATCCATGTTAACTATAATTGATTATGGAATTTATTAGAGGCTCGTGATACTACTGTAAGATTATTAATAATACAAACAATATAATTCATTCGGAAAAACCATAAAGCCAGGAATCCAAATTAATTCCCACATAATCAATTAGCATAATTTAGGTTACATACAATGTGATGTGTGCCTTCCCTAGCTGCTCCAGAACCAAACAAGAACAAGTCTTTAGAGCTCCAAGTGTCGCCCCTCCGTAGGAAGTCCACAACACATTCGGATCCGCCTTTGATTAACCAACTAGTATTCTTACTAAGGTTTTATGTACTCGGGTTAGGTTATAAAATATGTTCTCCCTTGAACACAATCTAAGTAAAGAATCTAATATTGATTGTGAAATCTGTATATAAATTATGAGGGCTAGTCTCATATTTATAAAGTAGGAAATAAGGAATTTGAGTCCCACTAGGAAAACAATCACCAATCCTATTAGGATTGTAATTTTTAACCAATTAGAGTTATAGGAATAATTAAACTCCTAATAATCCAATTCTAGTAGGACTAGGAAAACTAAACTTAACTCCCAAGTTACTTGACGACTAAGTAATCGGACAAGTCTAAGACGCACGCCCATACGCAGCCATGAGGCCCACGATTGGCGCGCGGCTGACCTGGCCCAAGCGTGCCTTGCATTCGGCCTTTGGCCCGTTGCTTGGTGCGGCTTGGTTGCTTGCTCGCCCATGGCCTATCGCGGCCCACTGCACTGCCTGGCCCATCACACACAGATGGGAGTTGGTGTTGGGCTTCGCGCCAAGTGCCGAGCGCTCGGCCTTTTTCTTGTCGAGCGATGGGCCGGCTCGCTTGCCGGCTTGTCGCTCGTCGAGCTTCCGATTCTTTTTCCGATTCCGGAATCTATTCCGTTTCGAACAAATATTTATGTTTCCGTTAATATTTCCGACTACGGAAATAATTTCCTATACCGACAATATTTCCGATTCCGGTAATATTTCCGTTTCCGGCAATATTTCCGATTCCGGCCATATTTCTATTTCCGATACGAACCATGTTTCCGTTTCCGGCAACATGTACGACTTGGATAATATTTATATTTCCGTCATGAACCATATTTCCGTTTCCTGCAATATCTTCATTTTCGGAATATTCTTTACTTTGCCTTTTCACGATTTCAGCTCCCACTGGAACTGAGATCCGTCATTTCCGAATTATCATAAATAGAGTACTTAATGAATAATATATTCACTTAAATACTTGATCCGTTCACGTACTATTTGTGTGACCCTAAGGGTTCAGTCAAGAGTAAGTTGTGGATTAATATTATTAATTCCACTTGAACTGAGCGACCTCTAGCTAGGCATTCAGTTCACTTGATCTCACTGAATTATTAACTTGTTAATTAATACTAAACCGCATTTATTAGACTTAGCATTAAATACATTAAATGCAAACTTGGACCAAGGGAATTATTTCTTTCAACCCTCACCCTCATATTACGAACAAGCCCAATTGAGCGCAAAGTGAGCTTCTAAGTGCTCAACATCAAAGCAAGTTTTAACCTCCTTTTAGGAAGACCATGGATCCATGATCTCAAAGTTGTGCCTTCTTCACTCCATCAGAAAGTTCGAATGGAGGTTAAGAGGAATATCATTACCCTGAATGCATCTCATCCAAGAACCAGGATAGCTGACAAAGCTCTGATATTGGTAGAGCATGATGACAATGACGAAGACCTTTGGGGGTTTAGTGCTGAGGCAGGAGCCATCGAATCCAAAATGAATCCATGGCACACCACATAATGGTCAAACGTGGACGCTTCTTGGGCACCACTCTGCCACCACCTGTCAAGTACTCTTTCAAGACTTCAGGACAAACTAATTGCTTTGGTCTGGGGTACAAGGAAAATAAGCACGACATCAAGCAACAAGAGGCCAAGCTGAGGGCCCCTCTAGCTGATAATGATCAATTCAAGTTATATCCCCATCAGCGTACACTCAACGGGAAATTCATGAAAGAAGGAGAAGATGATTTGTAATTCGACTTTCAGGAACCTTTCTATGACACTACAAAAGGGATCCTCTACCATGGGTTCGAGATCTTCCAACAAAGAACATCCTCAAAGATATCCCTCCAATACAAGACAAGGTTGTACCCGAATGCCTTGATTCATCAGCTTTTGGTCTCCTGTTCGGCCAAGAAATAGCACCAATCATCTTCGAAGATACTATGGTCCAAATGATCACTCAAATCGAAGATTTTGACCCATCTAAGCTTATTGTTCCCAATGAGAAGATGGTCAATGGTTGGAGGAAGTCCCTAAAGATTACTACTCTAAATGGCAAGATGTTCAAGATTGTTGTGGGTGAAGGATCTATGATGAGCAAGTCCGAGTCTGGGGATGAGTCTAGATCCGATTCTAGTGATGAGTCTAAGAGTCTAGGGCTAGAGTCTTGCATCAATCAAGTGCCCTTAGAGGCCGAACTTCAAGTCAAAGTTGTCGATGTAATGATTGCTAATTTCAATAATACTTCAATTTTCTCCTACTCTTCAAGTCCAAATTCAAAACACATTCCTAATCCAAACAACTTTGCTTCTCAAGAAAGTGACCTTGAAATCTTAAAAGCTATCAAAAATCATGAAAACAGAACGCCCATGATTGAGGAAACAAAAAAAGTGAAATTTTCTAACAGCAGTGATTCACAAGCAGAGCGGGATGATCTGATCAAGCTACTTTCAGAGTACATAGACGTCTTCGCATGGTCCTATCATGATATTCCAGGGGTTGATCCAAGCATCGGACAACATACAATTCCCCTCATTCCAGGTTCAATGGCCATCAAGCAGAAATTCCGTCGCATGAAATCGGATGTTTCCCTCAAAATTCAAGAAGACGTCTCCAAGCAGCTAGAGGCCGAGTTCATTCGAGAGTGGAAGTATCCATAATGGATTGCAAATGTCGTTCCAGTTCCAAAGAAGGACAGGAAAGTCCGCATGTGCGTCGATTACAGAGATCTTAACAGGGCTAGCCCTAAAGATGGTTTTCCACTGCCACACATCGACATTCTGGTCGACAACACATCAAATCATGCCTTACTCTCTTTTATGGACAGGTAAGCAGGATACAATCAGATTGCCATGGAAGAGGACGATATGGAGAAAACAACCTTCATCACTCAATGGGGTACATATTGCTACACAGTTATGTCGTTCGGACTAAAGAGCGCGGGGGCTACTTATCAAAGAACAGCCACATCCATTATGAGCGACATGATTCACAGAGAAATCAAAGTATATGTCGACGATATGGTCGTCAAATCCAAAGAGCGACACGAACATACAACATTACTTCGAAAGTTCTTCAATAGGCTCAGACAATACAACATGAGGCTCAATCCTCAAAAATGTGCATTCGGGGTAACGTCAGGCAAGTTTCTCGGGTATGTCATTAGTTCTCGGGGCATTGAGGCTGACTCTTCAAAAATCAAGGCCATCCTAGGCATGAAACCGCCAGCGAATGAAAAAGAAATTCGGGGGTTCCTTGGCAAATTAAAATACATCAGCAGGTTTATATCAAAACTGACCATGATTTGTGAGCCAGTGTTTCGAAAACTCCGCAAGAGTGAACCTAAAGTATGGGACGAAGGCTGTCAGCATGCATTTGACACCAACACGGGCTATTGTAGACACCTACTTTTGTCCCCATTCTCGAAAGGGAAGGTTCGATGATGAGAACATAAATCTCCATTTGACAACGCATCTCCTATAAAATAACGAATCTCAATCACCCTTTCATTTCAGCCAAAACTGCTATTTATAGAAACCTGCTAAAAATAGTAACTGCCGTAAGAAGTAGTTGTTAAAAGTGGCAAAGTCATAAAAGATAGAAATCTGTCAGAATTAGGTGTTGTACTCCAACATAAGTCCTAAAAGAGATAGAATTGGCTAGAGGAATTCTATTCCTGCTATAATTCGGAAATAAGAGCTACGTATTAATTAAATTCCTAACGAACCTAGAGTTCGTAACGGGCCCAGACGCATTCCGTCATAAGTTAATACGCACTAAGAAACTCGGATAAGTCTCAAAAGCTCCGTGTTTAAGAGTCTAAATCTGACAAAAAGGCTCGGCTCAGATCCTATTTTCAACGCCTGGGTCTGGGCGCCAAAATCATCGGCGCCCAGCCCTGGGCGCTGAAAAACCTAGGGTCGTGTCGTCTCCGAATTCTTTTTGGATTCGTATTCTAAAGATCTATCTTTCCACAAACTCTTTCCCTATAAATATAGCTTAAAAACCGACGTGAACAAGACACAATTCATAATATGAGTATTGACTCCAACCCTAAGCCTAAGCCTCACGCTGCGAAATTTATCCCGCGTTCTATCGCAATCGACCCAAAAGTCGAACAGAACGTATCCTGTCCCTTGTAGCTGATGAATTAAGCCTAAATACTGGAACACTGCTTAGAAACTCGAGATTCGTTAAATAAAAGGAGACATAGCAAAGCCAAGTGGTTAGTTTTCTGAGAACCGTGACGCACCTCTCAAGGGTGCGTCGTAATGTGTCCCTCATATGATTTAATCGCTTTCATCGCCCTTTTATAAAATTGTCAAACTATTAACTTGATTGATCTATCACGCCTAATAAGATAATACCTTGGACAATTGAATTATCATGCTAGGTACCTTAAATCAATCTAAATAAGATAATCACGATCGATTTAGTATTATGTGTTGCATATTGCTAAAATCAATTCAGAATAGTTTAATAGTTTAACGCATGTCCCTTCAATTATTTATGCTGAGCTAGTAAGGATAACCTGCCTCTAGAGTTATCGATGAGCACTCCTCTCGGTAGTTACAGTCCCACAAACTCTCAATCTCTGCCCTGCGGGTGTACGTTGAGCGATCCCCACACCAGGGATCACAAAGGAACCTATGGCCGTCGTGGTCGAACGTAATTGCACTCCCTTTATGTCACGATAACCGGGTTTTGTCAGTTTTTCTCATTGTCGTTAAAAACTGAATGGCGACTCCTATATTACTAGTCGATTGGGTGTAAACTCACAGGAAATCTAACTACACTTGATCTGACAACGTCACGCCCACGAGGGACGAGGTCATGCATTAGCCTCGTGCTTTTTCGACCCCCTCACAGTGGTGACTCCACTGGGGAACGTTAATGAAATACTCGTGCTCGTAGGTAATCAAATAGCCGAAGGGTGAAACGATCCTACTCCGCATTTATTTCTTTTCAAGTTGGGACGACCTGAAATTCAGCATATTAATGTGAACGGACAGAACCGCATAACGAATCTCGGCTCCCTTGGCATGTTTCATCTTGGGAGTCGGGACTAAGGATACCCATCGCCAACCGGGGGGTGCATACGCTTCGAATGTTGTCCACTCGGCACTTTTCGCTAGTAGTACACCCGTCCCAAACCCAATCGCTCGCCCACTAAGGTCCCTCTCATTGGTGCATGCCCCCTTGGCTTACATCGTGATTGGCCTCTTGGGACGAAATTTGTCTGTTGAATGCACTACCTCGACCGGGGCATGTGTTGGATCTACGATAGAAGCGGTACCAAGCCGGGCGCAAATATTACCCACAGAAGCCTATCATAAACTACGTGAAATATTATTTTTTGCTTCATGTTGTAATGCTATGTGATTATGTTGTAATTGTGTGTGACAAATAATACCAGAAAACCAACGACCCTAAAAATTGCCCAAACATTCATAAACACCGATTGGCCAAAGAGTTATACCTAAATACGTGTTCTGCAACCCCGGGCGATCGCCACAAAAATAAGCGACACCTAGGACGGCCTGTAACGGATCCCACAACGCTGCACAACGCGTAAAGGACGTTATTAGGCAAGCACGCAAAATTAAGTCGCATGTACAAAAAAATAGACGAACAGAATACGAGTACCAGTCAGGGACGCATTTTTAGCGCCCCTGGCTGGGCGCCAATTATTTCATCGCCCCTGCTGGGCGCTGAAGTTGCTGCTTGGCCTTTTGGCCAGGCACCGCAGCCTCGGTGCCCGCGCACAAAATATACGTAGCAATAAAAAATTCGTAACAAATTCGCTACGAGGGCGTATGGAAAAGGCACTCAATTCTAAAAAACGACTTATAAAATAAATAACTCCTTGCGTCGTCATTAGGCCTCTTGTGACGACAATGTTCGGCACCAAAACCAAGCATGCCAATTAATATAACTTTGAATGTCACGCGGGCAAGTGTTTCGAAAATCTAAAGAATGACCAAAAGAAAAGCCAAAATATACCAACAAGAGTGAGAATAGAAAACCGATAGGAAGAGTCAAAAGTCTACACTAAGTAATGCTTAACTTTTGGGCCTAAACTTTAGCTTGTCTTATGCATAGGGCTGGTTCTGCCACTTGGCGTCGATCTGAAAATCAAAGGTTAGTACGTCTCGAAGATACATCACCAACACAAGGTTTAGCAACTCCAAGCTCCATTCGTCACTCCCCCTTTCAAGGATCTCCATTCCCCAACCTCGATTCGCACCCTCAAACATGTCCATAGAAGAGCTGCGGGACCAAATGACCCTACTTATGAATCAACCGAAAATGGAAAACGAATCCTTAGCGGCTGCGCAAGCCAAACATGACCTCGATAACGAGAAGAAGATCGAAAACATGGTTCTGCAGCAATCTATGGGGAGCAAGTATTTCTCCCTCGATCCTGAACCTTTTCCCGGCAAACTACCGGAAAAGTTTAGTTTATCCGACTTACCGAAGTTCAAAGCCACGGAAAATCCCCGTGATCATCTCTTGAGCTTTGTGAATGCGATGAACTTGAAAGGTGTAAACAAGTCAATGTATCTGCCTGCCTTTCCTTTGTCCTTGGAACCTGTGCCACTCAAATGGTACTACCACCAGGACCCTAACCTCTTCCCCACTTGGGAGGACTTTGTCAATGTCTTCATCAAGCAATACTCGTCGAACATGGATTTTCAAAAGAAAAATAAAGGTTTCACGACTTACTTCGCTAGATGGAGGGACCAAGCGGCCCAACTAATTAATAGGCCTCCTGAAACTGAATTGGTCCAAAAATTCATTGACAACCTAGACCCAGCCTATAAACAACATCTTAGATACTTGGGCCTTGACACCTTCAAGAGGGTTTACGATGTAGGAATAAAGATCGAGGATGACCTCACAAAAACAGTACAAAGTAAGCCTGCATACAAAAGTAATACCTACAACAGGGGCCACACGCCTCAAGCCCAAGAGGTCCACGCCGTAGAAGAAACCCCAACCCGAAGGAGCCCCGGAAGGTGGACCCGAGGCCGAAAGTTTGCCCCACTCGGGTCGACTCTATTACAAGCCTTCCAAAGACTAACCAAACAAGGAAAACTAAGGCCCATAGGCCCCACACCCGACCCTCCATTCAAAAATAAATACTGGGCCGAGGGCGCCCGCTGCGAGTTCCATCAAGGATATGATAGAGGATGAAATAATACCCCTCCCTAACGTTGGCAAACCCAACAACAACAAGAGCCCACTCGGCTCTTGTCACATCTCTCTCGATCAACCGGAAAATATGAACTTTGACCCTACGGTGTATATTACGCCCCAAGGTGCACCACTCGCCATGGTCCCTATGGATCAAATCGTGAGAGAAGTGTGCGGTGTGTGGGATGATGATGCTGAAGATATCTACCTGTCCCAAGTATCGGGCCATGACCTCTTTACTGAAACTTGGCCCAGGCATGCTCCCATTGACACCACCCCTCAAGAGCCTGAAGTTGACAATCTCACTCGGTCCGGAAGGGTATACCAACAAGATATTCGCCCACCTCCCGTGGACGACATCCCAGTCAGACAGACTCCTGAAAACGCGCGGCACACCACTGTCGCAGAAGTCATTGAAAATCCTCTCTTGAAGCAACTAAAAAGAACCAAAGCCGAGATTACCATCTGGGATCTCATGTGCACTTCAAAGGATTATCGTGAAAAACTTATTCGCTCACTTGACCTCATCTCAGTCCCTACGGACATCACACCTGACTCGTTGGTTAGCCACGTCACGAGAGATGTTGAGGAAAAAGCAATAGTTTTTACTGACAAAGACTTACCTAAAGAAGGAGGCGCCCACTATAAGGCTCTCTATCTAGTGGTTGGATGCAAAGGACAAAACATCCCCATAGCACTCGTAGATAACGGTTCAGCGGTAAATGTTTGCCCATTACGAACCGCCCATTGCTTGGGGCTAGGAAATGATGACTTCCAAACCTCCACGCAAGCGGTGCGAGCCTATGATAACTCTCGAAGGCCTGTGTTGGGAAAAATCAACCTCACAATACAAACCGCGCATGTGGCGCGCACCACGGAGTTTCAGATAATTGACATCAAGCCCACTTTCAACCTCCTCTTTAGGCGCCCTTGGCTCCATGACTTAGGAGGTGTGGCTTCTACCTTGCACCAGATGGTTAAACTTAACCACAACGGGGTAATTCTGGAAATACGCGCCCCTCCTCTTAACGTTAGTTGTACTATGGTCGGAACAACCGATGCTGCTGAAGACCTTTATGGTTTTCAAATGGATGAAGTCATCCAAGTCATTGAGGACTACAATTTGGCATTTCTAGATCCGCGAGCGTCCCGGGTCATCCCTAAAATGTTGCTAGCTCAAGGCTATTTACCGGGAACTCCATTGGGCATAAGGAAGAAGAACATCATGTTCCATCCCTCACCCAACAAAACTACTCCCTTTGGTCTAGGCTATACACCAACGGAGGAAGATATTGTTGACCACTTGTCTAGGCTACGCCTTAAGCCAGCCAAGACAAAACAAACCACCATTCTTCCCCCTTACCAAAGAACCCTTAACGGTATGTTTGTCCGAGAAGGAGAAGAACACCCATGCTGCGACTTCCCGGAACCCTTTGTTCAGAATGGCCTGCTAAAACCCGGATTTGAGATTTTCCATGACTGTCATACTATGGATGAGGCACCCCACCTCACCAAGACTGAAACAGCTTAAATATTAGACAACCAAGCTCTATGGACATTGTTTAACGAATCGAGTCCTATGGAGGACGAGACAATAATAACCACCCTAGCCCTACAAGATGAAGGTTTCCATCCAACCCGGTTAATCACTCCTATATCAACACCAGAAGAGACCGAGAACGGATGGGTGAAGACATATAAGTGGGTCAATGCAAAGGGAATAGAGTTCAAGATGAGTACAGATGAAGGACCAAAGTTCTACGAGACTAAACCAAAGGCTTGAGCCATAGAGAGCACTTTAGCAAAACGCCTAGTAGTTCTTTAGATGATAGAAAAAATAAAACTCTAGAGATGGTCCTAAGACCCCTTAGAATATAGGTTAATTTATTTCAGTGTGTTTTCCTTACTTTCCAAATTAATAAAGGCGTAAGATTTCTCCTAAAAAAATTGCTCTAACACAACAAGCACTAATCATATTTGCAAAAACAAAATCAAAAAAAATATATAAGGAGGCGGCCCACTTTAGGCCCAATAGCAAGGCCCACTCGGTCCGGAATCGTGACGTCAAAACCAATTCTCTAAATCCATAAAATAAACCGTACCTCCAAGACATAAAGGTCAATCCGTGCAATCATAAAAGTCAACCCATGCAACCCAAAGAAACCAAAAAGAAATCAAATCCAAACGATGCAAATGTTGCTCAAAAAAAAACATAACCCCCATTATCCACATCATTAGCAACACGCACCTCAACCCACCCAAAAACCCTACACAAAGATCTTCACATCTTTCGCACCCTAACTCCGTTTTCAAAGCCGTTTTGAGTCACGAAGAGATAAAATTAAATCAGGACGAAAATGCATCTCACGCTAACAGTCCAAAAAGCTTCCGAAATAGTGTCAAAATTGATTTCTGACGAATAAAAAGTAAGAACAAAAAAGAAATAAAAGCAAGAAACATGTGAAAGAAAAGAAGCAACACGCCCAAAAATCACCCCAGAAATCATTTTCAGCGCCCAGAGCTGGGCGCCGAAATCATTAGCGCCCCAGTGTGGGCGTTGAAACTCTCTGCTTGCCGAAATTTACCCAGAAGTGCTCGTCATTTTATCCGCAGATACACGGAAAAATAACAAACACTTGGGGGGTACAGCACGTGTTCACGTATTCAGATATACATACCACAAAAAAAATATGATAAAACGATGCGCAAAATCCATGTACTCAAAAAAATCATAAAGCAAATTTCGACTTACGGCAAAGCAGCAGGTTAAAATAAACATCGCCTATTTTACTGTTTCAAATAATATGTTTCCATCTCAGAACATACTTATTAAATTCGGCATCCTAAAATTTATTCTAGCTAGAACTACGCGCGACCTGATTCTAAGTTAAAGTTATTTAACAAGGATACGTAGGCAATCCTGTTTACGGATTCGGTCCAATCAAATAAAAATATAACGTGCATAAGTGTTGGAAATGAGCAAATAAAAAAGAGAAACAAAAGGAAAACAAGAAAAATAAAATCACGCCTTTATTAATATTTAAAAATAAATAAGGAAAACAAAATTGCTAAGGAATGAAAAACAAACACAACTGAAATAAATAAAGGGCGCCTACACCCTAACAAGAACTACACTACTCGAGTTCTTCCGGATCATCAAACAAAGTTTTGTAGAGGGCAATGTTCGCAGGGTCCACCTCCACAGGCTTCTGCGCTGCCCCTATATCAATCTCCATAAGAACAGGCTCCTTGACACTAACTTCCAAGGATGCCAAGGACTCAGAAACATTTTCAGTTTGAACAACTATAGCCCACTCAGCGTCAAGGGCACAAACAATGGGAGGGGAAGGATTATCAACATCAATTGGATTAGCCACTGGTTCTACTAGGGGCTGAACTTTCCTAACCCATACATTATTCCGGCGACGATCTCCGCGAGAGCTTGCATTTCTTTTGGGAACAGCAGGCCCCTTCATGTTAGGTAACTTTTTAGGCCTAGAACTGGAACGAGGAGGAATTTCCTTTCGCTTTCGATCAGGACGAGATTTCACAGTCTTAATGCCATTTTCGCGAGGGTTAGCAGGATTACGGTTTTCATACTTAGCCCTACCTCGAGGTATCAAAAGTTCAGCCGGCTCTTCATTTCGAGCCTTAGTTCTCACAGCCTTATCATCGGAACTCATCCACAACTTATAATTCTCAGAAAGACTCACAAAGCCATTTGTAGTCACGGTCCAACGCAGGAGGCCACCATAATACTTAGCCCACGCTTGAACCCGTGCTCGTGAAAAGACTGCTACTTTAGGTGGTACCGTATCAGCAAATGGGATAGTCTGCCTTAAGCCGTATTGTCGCATAACTTGGTAAGGAAAGGTGTAAACATGCCGAGATAATTAAGCCCAACAAAGAAACATGAACTAACGTCTCGGAACCCCCCGTCATATTACTCAAACCCCACCACGGTACCACCCACTTAATAGAGCATATGCCATGAGTAAAATAGGAGGCCCATTCGGCCTCGTCCTGGCCTTGGTGCAAATACTTTCGATTGCCTAAGGATATAGGGCGATAATGTTTAGGATCGGGAAGAGCTTCTAGAAGCCTAAGTCGTTCCATGAGCCAAGTCTGCAAAAAAAATGGGTACGACCAGAAAAAAAAATAAGGCCTGGGATGCATTTTCAACGCCCAGGACCAGGCGCCAGAAATTCCGACGCCCAGCCCTGGGCGCTGAAAATCAGCTCCAGGCAGAGGCAAACGAAAAAAAAAATAATTATATGCGCGCAAAAAAACGATCAATTACCTGCAGCAATAGGGGGCTCCCCTTAAAATTTTCAGACTTGGCATCCTTCTTTAACTCATCCGCACCCAACAAGGTCTCGGCAACAATCAACAACATAATAGAATAGAAACTCTCCATCTGACTGATCAGGGGAATCAACCTTATGTCACCAAACTCACCATTGTTATTCGACAGTAAATAGTGGTTCAACAAGCAGAATACAAGTGCCCAGATATTCAATTTCTGTTCAGTCATATTTTTACTAGGCCTAAAGTGATGTTTTGCAAGCTTCGCCAAATTAACCTTATCAGCCACAATGATCTCAGCAAGCGTGTCATCATCTAGTCCTAGGAAAGCCCGTATAGTTGTTTTACCCTCTTCAACAGTGCTAGGGCTAGCAGGAGTAGCATTGGTAGGATAACCCAGGATTGCGGCAAATTCATCTGGCAAAGGGCATACCTCATTGCCCCGAAAAACAAAAACATGGTGATCTGAATCCCAAAAGTTTAGGGCGGCATACAGAAAGTTATAATCAATGTTAATTTGTTGTAAGCCTAAAAGTGCCTCTAAGTGGTATCCTTTCAACAAAACCTTTTCTGTGGAATTAAGGGCTCTAAGCCAGCGCCTAACAACTCGTTGGAGGGAGAAAGGAGGAATCGACATGGCAACAGTAGGAAAAAATAAAGCTAGATAATTGTAGAGAGAAGAAGTTGGCAGTGGTGAAAAAGAAAAACGTACTTAACCCCCTATATATACACGAAATCATCCTGATCTCATTCGGAAATGCGTTGAGAAATTTGGAAAAATAAATAAGGCTGCTAAGGTAGCATTTTCAGCGCCCGAGGCTGAGCGCCGAAATATCTAACGCCTGGCATAGGGATATGTTGGTAGACACGGGGCTCTGTTGTAATCAAGATCAAGCACAAAGCACTTTTAGATCCCAAATAGTGAAAGCAAATGTCGAAACTTAGACTCGTCTGAAAAAATATGTGTACATTTTTCAAAGCAATATATAAAAACAAACGTATAATAGTCAAGGTCATTCTCCGAAGAAAAAATCATTACGTCGTTGGTTTCTCAAAATTAAAAGCGTTTATTTGTCAAAAAGATCAATCCGGGCCAAAGTAAGCTCGATGTATTATCATTGAAAAATGAAGCAAACTTTGTCGCCCGGAAATGAAGTCGCACTCCACGATTTCATCAAAGTAGCATACCACTACAAAGGTCGCTCGCACTTACGAGCACGATCCCAAACACGATCAAGGACGTTATAAAATACGCACTTTTCCTGGAAAAGAGCAACCATCAAGTACGAATGCTTGGGGGCTTGAAAGAAAGAAAATATACGATACGAGTTGAAACAACACTTTCAGGAGGCATCCCGTGCTTGGACAAATTCAAAAGAAGGACTCGACCTCAAAGCAAAGGTCTCCGTTAACATTCGCATACGGTCCCACCAGTCATTTCGCAAGGACCCAAGTAATGGCACAACTAGGCCAGTTCTAAACGGTGACATACATCCTATGGGCCGCAAAGACTTGTTCAAAACCATGAAAGGCAGACGGCCACGAAACGATGGTCCGTTTAGACACGTTGCCAACCCACATTCAAGTTACAACTAAACCCGAGCATTTCTCGAGAGAACTCGCCCTTACAAGAATGAACAAAAAATTCTCAAACGAAATCCCAAGGATAAATGAAATAGGTTCTAGCCCACCTCGCTCAGGCAGGATCGTGCAGAACCATGCGAGTCCCAAATCAAAAAATAAATTCAGGTTCGCCCACCTTCAGCGGGCGGGGTCTGTGTCACTAAACGCGCAGGTCCTCAGTTTTCGAAAACAAAAAAACAATAATAAAATGAAATCTTAAAAAAATAGGCTCGCCATCTTCAGCCAGCGGGGTCTACGTCACAAACCGCGTAGGTCCTTATTTTCAAAACATAAAAACAGATTCATCCACTTCTATCGGACGGGGCGTCCACCCTCAGCAGGACAGGCTCGCCCACCTTCAGCGGGCGGGGTCTGCGTCTCTAACCGCGCAGGTCCTTAGTCGCTGCAGCGATAACTTTCCTGGTTTATCTTTTTCCAAAAATCAAAAGGTGGTTTATCTTTTTCCAAAAATCAAAGGATGGTTTATCTTTTTCCAAAACTCAAAAGATGGTTTCCCTTTTCCAAAAATCAAAGGATTGGTTTTCCGCTTTCCCAAAAAAAAGCGATGTACTGGATTTTCCTTCATTTTACGTCCTATAAAAACAAGGGGGTTTTCTCATTTAGCTAACCCTGAAAATGAGAATCTTTAAAAATATTTTTACCTCGTGATCGGGCATGGCCAGGCCTGGTTACACTTTATAGCTTTGATTTCGAAAACGTCTGTAGATACTTCCAATGACAAAGTGAGGGAGTTTCTATACATCTGTAGGTACTTCCAATGACAAAGTGAGGGAGTTTCTATACTTAACAAATTCCAATGACACGTGAGGAATGTGTTAACACTTCAAGTGATGACCCTTGAGTCAAATGTTATCACTCGGGGGCTCGTGAGACCCTCGCAAAACAGGTCACAAACACCATGGCTTGTATGACACACTCCGTCTAATACGTTGACCATCGTCTTACTCCAAGACTCAGTCAAAGTGGGGGCTAACTGTAGAAACCTACTTTTGTCCCCATTCCCGAAAGGGAAGGTTCGATGATGAAAACGTAAATCTCCATTTGGCAGCAGTGGACACCTACTTTTATCCCCATTCCCGAAAGGGAAGGTTCGATGATGAAAACGTAAATCTCCGCTTGATAACGCATCTCCTATAAAATAACGAATCTCAATTCCCCTTTTCATTTCATCCGAAACCTGCTATTTATGGAAACCTGCTATTTATGGAAACCTGCTAAAAATAGTAACTGCCGTAATGGGTAGTTGTTAAAAGTGGCAAGTCATAAAAGATAGAAACCTGTCAGAATTATGTGTTGCACTCCAACATAAATCCTAAATGAGATAGAAACTGCGAGAGAATCCTATTCCTAATATGATTCGAAAGTAAGAGTCACGTATTAATTAAAATCCTAACCAGCCTAGAGTTCGTAACGGGCCCAGACGCATCCCGTCACAAGGTTAATATGCACTAAAGGACTCAATTAAATCTCAAATACTTCGGATTCTAGGAATCCGAATCTGACTAAGAAAAACAACCCAGATCCTATTTTCAACGCCTGGCTCTGGGCGTCGAAATCTTCGGCGCCCAGGCCTGGGCGCTGAAAATACCTGGTACGTGTTTTTTCCTAATTCCTCGTGGATTAGAGTTCTGCAATTCTATCTTTCCACGAACTCTTTTCTATAAATAGGGCCTTAAGTTCGACGTGAAAACACAACAACAACAACACAATTATTATTCCGAGTATTGACTCTAAACCCCTAAGCCTAAGCCTCACGCTGCAAAACTGATCACGCGTTCTGTCGCAATCGATCCATAAATCGTACAGAACGTATCCCGTCCCATAATTTGAGATTCGTTAAATAAAAGGAGAAATTGCAAAGTCAAAGTGGTTAGTTTTCTGAGAACCGTGACGCACCTCTCAAGGGTGCGTCGTAATGTGTCCCTTTTCCATGGTTTAATTGCTTTCCTCGCCCTTTTATGAACTGTTAAACTAACTAAATCTGATTGTTCGATCACGCCTAATAAATATGATATTTT
This sequence comes from Spinacia oleracea, assembly GCF_020520425.1. NCBI lineage: Eukaryota > Viridiplantae > Streptophyta > Magnoliopsida > Caryophyllales > Amaranthaceae > Spinacia > Spinacia oleracea. The sequence goes on from NC_079490.1 coordinate 123,562,223, forward strand.
TGGGAAAATGGATTATCATGCTAGGTCCCTTAAAACAATCTAAATCAGATAATCGCGCTCGATCTAGTACTATATGTTGCATATTATTAAAATCAACTCAGATTAGTTTAATAGTTAACGCATGTCCCTTCAATTATTTATGCTGAGCTAGTAAAGATATCCTGCCTCTGGAGTTATCGAAGAGCGAGTACTCCTCTCGGTAGTTAAAGTCCCCCGAACCCTCAATCTCTACTCTGCGGGTGTACGTTGAGCGATCCCCACCACCAGGGATCACAAGGGAACCTACGGCCGTCGTGGTCCAACATAATTGCACTCCCTTTATGTCACGATAACCGGGTTTTGTCTGTTTTTCTCATTGTCGTTAAAATCTGAGTGGTGACTCCTATATTACTAGTCAATTGGGTGTAAACTCACAGGAAATCCAATTACACTTGATTTGACAAAAAGAAGCGTCACACCCACGAGGGACGAGGTCACGCATTAGCCTCGTGCTGTTTAGACCCCCTCACAGTGGTGACTCCACTGGGGATAGTGAAGGAAATACTCGTGCTTGTAGGTAATCAAAATAGCCGAAGGGTGAAACGATCCTACCCCGCGTTTCTTTCCCAATCAAGTTGGGACGACCTGAAAATCAGCATATTAATGTGAACGGACAGAACCGCATAACGAATCTTGGATCCCTTGGTGTTTCATCTTGGGAGTTGGGACTAAGGATACCCATCGCCAACCGGGGGGTGCATACGCTTCGAATGTTGTCCACTCGGCACTTTCGCTAGTAGTACACCCGTCCCAAACCCAATCGCTCGCCCATTAGGTCCCTCTCGCCTGCATGCCCCCTTGGCTTGCACTTGCGGGTTGGCCTCTTGAGCGAAATTCGTCTGCTGAAGACACTACCTCGACCGGGGCATGTGTTGGATCTACGATAGAAGCGGTACCAAGCCAGGCGCAAATAACTACCCATAGAAGCCTATCATAAACTACATGACATGTTATTATTGCCTCATGATGGAATATTAGTTATGTGTAGCGAAATATATGATTGTGTGTGACAAACTATCCTAGAAAAACCAACGACCTTAAAAATTGCCCAAACCTTCATAAACCAATTTGCCAAAGAGTTATACCGAAACACGTGTTCCGCAAACCCGAACGATCGCCACAAAAATAAGCTACTCTCGGGATGGCCTGTAACGAATCCCACAAACGCTGCACAACGCGTAAAGGACGTTATTAGGCAAGCACGCAAAATCGAAGTCACATAAACAAAAGTAGACGCAAACAGAAAACGAGAACCAGCCAGGGACGCATTTTCAACGCCCCTGGCTAGGCGCCAGAATTTCTCACGCCCTACGCTGGGCGCTGAAGTTGCTGCTTGGCCTTCTGGTCAGGCGCAGCAGCCTCGGTGCCCGCGCAAAAGGAAAATACGTAGCACAAAAAAACGTTCGTAAAAAGAATTGCTACGAGGGCGTAAGAAAAGCACTCGATTTCAAAAGAGACTTGTAAAAATTTAATAACTCTTTGCGTCGTTGTTAGGCCTCCTACGACGACAATGCTCGGCAATAAAAACCGAACATGCTAATAATTATGAATGTCACACGGGCAAAGATTTTCGAAAATATAAAGAGTTCAAAGTGCACACATAGCAGTCCAAATATACTAGTCCGACTTAAGGGTAGTCATAGAATGTCTAAAAAACCGACTCACGAAACAAACTAATGTGTCTCCTGCTCCACAACAATAATGCAGGGCCCCTGAATACCTACCCGTGATAGACATCAAGGAACGCGATGGAAGAAGCATATCCCGAACATCTATACCTAGAGGTCGCACAAACCCAAGAGATGCATGCTTTGGAACACGACCCTTTACGTTCTCAAAGGCCACTCGCCTCAAAGAATCGTGCTATGCCAAAAACGCTCCCCAACTCACATGCTTTCGGGCTATTGTTTGGGTTAGAAAAGAAAAGAGCGAAGAATGAAACAGAAATTATGGCATTAGCTCTTCAAGATGAATTGTTCGATCCTACTAAATTGATCACTCCATCACCCTCAAAATATGACCAAATCCAACGAGGGTGGCGCAAGACTATCAAATGGACTAATGCTCGTGGGATGAAGTTCAAGATATCCGCGGGAGAGGGTCCGATGTACGAAGAATTAGAGTCTGAATCCGAGTCTGACTCCGAGTCCGAACCTAGCAAAATTGTAACCCCTCCCAAAAATAGTTTAGACCCGGAAATATCTACTCCGGGAGATCTTTTTGATGCAATGCTTTTGAGTATATGCCGCTTAAAAATCCGAGTAATAATGCAGAATGTCTCGCCACTAATGAGAGCGAAAAAGTGCCAGGAGAGGAATATACCGAACTAATAAAAGCTGTAAATGAACAAGAGCTCAAAACTCCTATAATTGAGGACACAGAATCGGTAAATATTGGAACAGAAGAAAATCCTAAAATCATTAAAGTTGGCCTCACCTTAACTCCCACTAAAAAGGCCGATCTAATCTCCACTTTGCGGGAATTCGAGGGTGTCTTTGCTTGGTCCTACAAAGTCATGCCAGGAATAGATCGAGAAATCGCTGAGCATAAAATTCCGCTAGATCCCAAAATGACGCCAGTAAAACAAAAGCTACGGCGGCTCAAACCAGAGATAGCCTTGAAAATAAAAGAAGAAGTCACTAAACAATTAGACGCCGACTTCATAAAAGTCTCCAACTACCCAGAATGGGTGGCTAATATTGTCCCCGTAGCTAAAAAAGATGGACGAGTGCGAATGTGCGTAGACTTTCGAGACCTCAACAAAGCCAATCCCAAAGATGACTTCCCTCTACCTCACATTGACATACTAGTAGACAACACCGCAGAACACGCGCTTCTCTCCTTTATGGACGGGTACGCCGGATATAACCAAATACTTATGGCAGAAGAAGACATGGAAAAAACAACCTTCATTACCCCTTGGGGTACATATTGTTACACTGTAATGCCTTTTGGTTTGAAAAACGCGGGGGCCACCTATCAAAGAACAGCCACCACGTTACTCCATGACATGATACACAAAGAAATCGAGGTCTATGTGGATGACATGATCGTCAAGTCTAAAGACCGGCACGGTCACCTCCCGGCACTTAGAAAGTTCTTCACCCGAATCTTAAAATATAACATGAGACTAAATCCACAAAAATGTGTGTTCGGGGTAACCTCTGGAAAGTTGCTAGGATATGTTGTTAGTACGCGAGGAATCGAGATTGACCCATCCAAGATCAAAGCCATTACCGAAATGCCCCCACCGAAAACTGAAAAACAGATAAGGGGCTTCCTAGGAAAGCTGCAATACATTAGAAGGTTCATTTCCAAGCTTACTATGACTTGCGAACCAATATTCAAAAAATTAATAAAAGAAGAAAAGGCCGAATGGGATGAACATTGCCAAATTGCCTTCGATAAAATCGAAGAATATCTAAGAAGACCACCCGTCCTTTCCCCGCCTTTGCCCGGGATCCCTTTACGCCTATACCTAACCGTCACGGATACTGCAGAAGGAGCTATGCTCTCACAGTGTGTACATGGATCCGAGCGAGCCATTTACTACTTGAGCAAGAAGTTAATACAGTACGAGACGAGATACAAGGAACTTGAGAAAACCTGCCTCGCCATCGTCTGGGCATCCAAAAAACTCAGACATTACTTATTGGCCCACACTGTTCATATAGTGTCACAACTAGACCCCTTAAAATATAATATATGTTCGAAAAGCCCGCCCTAAATGGTCGCCTGTCCAGGTGGCTGGCTAGTCATGCTCTCAGAATTCGACCTAAAATTCATGCAAGAAAAAACAATCAAAGGAAGAGCGGTAGCCGAGTTCCTGGCCGAGCATGCCACGAATGAGGAAACCACGGAAGCTTACCTCCTCCCCGACGAGGAACTTCTGATGATACGAGACGACTATTGGACACTATACTTCGATGACGCGTCCAATCAGAAAGGATGCGGCGTCGGAGTTCTCCTAGTCAGTCCCGAAGGGGCCCATATACCAATTTCCGTCAAACTTGACTTCGAGGCCACAAACAACGCCGCCGAATATGAAGCCTGCATAGTTGGGCTAGAGGCCGCAGTTAGCCTCGGAGTCAAACATCTACAAGTCTTCGGGGATTCTTCCCTAATAATCAACCATATATCCAAAAGATGGAAGGTCCGAAGCATTAGTCTCTCAAAATATCGAGCTCACTTAGACCAAATAGTCGAGAAATTTGAAAAAATCGAGTATACGTACTTACCAAGAGACGACAACCAATTCGCGGATGCACTAGCGAAGCTAGCTTCAATGCTCAACATCCCGAATGAATGGGACGGAATGACCCTTCGGGTCGAGCGAAGGAAAGAGCCGGCTTATTGCTGTGCCATAGACTCGGAACCTGAAAACATCGAAGAAGAACCATGGTATACGGACATCCTTCGTTACAAAACAAGTGGGGAATTCCCCCCAAACACCTCCCCGCGAGCACAAAAGGCCCTACGCCTCCTCGCTTCACAATATAGCATAATTCTGGGGCAACTGTACAAATAGACGCCGAATAAAATCAAGTTACTTTGTGTCCACCAAAACCAAGCCCAAAGACTAATGGAAGAATACCATAACGGCGTGTGCGGACCCCATATGAACGGAAAAATGTTATCCCGAAAAATATCCCGCTCAAGGTACTATTGGACCACTATGGAAACCGATTGCCATCACTTTGTAAAAACTTGCCGAAAATGCCAAATATTTAGTAACCTTAACCACTTTCCTCCCTCAGAACTATACACCTTCACTTCTCCATGGCCCTTTTCCACCTGGGGTATAGATATAAATCGGCAAGGTAACACCAACAGGCGTAGGGGGACACGAGTACGTTTTAGTCGCAATTGATTATTTCACTAAATGGGTAGAGGCAGTCTCCTATGCAAAATTAACGGCCAAACATGTCGCTCTATTCCTAGAAGAGAACATATTCTGCCGATACGAGGTTCCACATGAAATCATAAGTGACCAAGGTTCCCACTTTAGGGCCGAAGTCCAAGACCTGCTCGAAAAATATCATGTCAAACACAATAAATCCTCTCCCTACAGGCCGCAAATGAACGACGCGGTAGAGGCGGCCAACAAAAATATTAAAGTCATAATCGAAAAAATGGCCGAAAATTATAAGGATTGGCCCAACAAATTACACTTCGCATTATGGGGCTATCGAACCTCAATCCGCACCTCCATTGGAGTAACACCCTACTCCTTGGTATACGGAATGGAAGCAGTTCAACCGATCGAGTTGGAAATTCCCTCCCTCCGGATCGTCCTAGAAAGCAAGTTGCCCGAGGCTGATTGGGTTCATGCTAGGTACGACGAGCTTGTCCTTTTAGACGAACGGAGGTTGAGAGCTCTACATCACGTGTAAGTGTATCAAAAGCGCATCGCAAGGCAATTCAACAAAAGAGTCAAACCTCGAAATATCAAAGAAGGCGATTTTGTGTTAAAAGAAGTCCGCGCACCTACTACGGATCCACGAGGAAAATTCCGGCCTAACTGGACAGGACCATATTTTGTAAAGACCATCCTACCTGGCGGAGCAGTCCAACTAGCCGATATAGATGGAGCAGAATTCGCTAACCTCACGAACTTAGACCAATTGACAAAGTACTATATTTAATAAAATTCAGTCCGGAGTTAAGGCATCAAATAAAACACATTAAGACTCATAAGCAAACATTCTGCGCATTACTCTAAGCAAACGGCATAAAACTCGATAAAGTAGAAAAAGCGAAGGACAAAACTTCAACGCCCATGACTGGGCGCTGTTATTTTTCATGCCCAGGCCTGGGCGCCGATATTTCCTTCGCCCTTGAACGGGCGTCATTCTCTCTTGCCACCTATCCTCCCGCTTCTGCAAGTGTTCGTACTCCTTTTCCGGATCATCAAAAGAACCACGAACACTTGGGGGGGAAGCAGATGTGTAATGAACACCCCTTTCAAAAAAAAATCAAAAAGTCAAAGCTAGAACTACACGCGACCTGATTCTGACAAGATACGTAGGCAATCCTTATCAAGGATTCGGTCCAATAAATATTAAAAAATAATAAAGTCATGCAACACATCAAGAAGAAAGGATATTACAAAGGGCACTATACCCCAACCCATGCACGGGCAAGGCCAAATAGAATGAAAACAAAGACACAAGAATTTTCAGGAACAAGCCCAACAAATGAGTATGGCACGAGTCGACAAAAAGCGAAAAATAATAAACATGCATATGTAATACCCCAAGTAGTCGGCTAGTCTAAAAATATGTGTGCACTCTTGTATGAACTCATTATTTTTATGGAATTTGTTCTCTTTTCAAAATTCGTCGTTGGTTTAGAAAGCTAATATTGCTATAATATGTTAAGGAAAAGCCCATGGAAGGCTCAAAACATTCTTGCACCCAAAATTCGCAAAAAATAAAATAAGTATACATGCGGAATACAAGAATGAATATATACAAAATAGGAGGCAAGCCTAAGACTCATCATCGGCTTCATGTCTCCAAGCCTCGCCGGTCCATCCACTCCACTCCCCGTGGTATGAGGACCCCCAGCCAGAATCACCCCAAAAATGAGGCTGTGGCTGCAACTCGGGGCTAGGCTCTTGAGCCACTGACACGGAACGTCGCCTGCGCTCCGGCTCGGACCTCTCCCCGGAAGAACTCGTCCCCACATCAGAACGGCGATGCCGCAGGGGCGAGCGTCGTGCTCTCTCTCTCTCCTCACGACCGCGTCCCCCATCCGAGGGACCTGTGTCGTCGGCCCCGGCTCGTCCAGCCCCCGTCTGCAAAAACAAAAAGGAGGGTGAGTAACGGAAAACCAAACAAAAGGTACAGATCGAAAGAAAAAGAGGGCACATTACCCGAGTGGAGTGGGGGCTCCTGCAAGAAAGTGCAGATCGGGCCAGAACCATTGCGGACTTCAACCGGTTGATCACTCCCACCATCGCGTTGGCTGTACGGGCCGGAACCTGAAACAGGAATGTTAGTAACAAAAGAAAAAAGAAAGATATAGGAAGAGTGCACAAATAAAAGGTGCATACCGCCTGAACTCCCTCAGGGAGCGGAGCATGGAAGACCCGGTCTTCCAGGAAAGTCTCCACAATCTCGGATCCACTGTGTCCGGTATACGAGATTCGAGCATCGGGAAGCACCCATCCCCCTAACAAAGGGTCAGGATACTCCTGCACATAACACAGTAAACATAAACACATGGGCACGAGCATGAAAACACTAAAATCAATACAAAAAGAGAGGGCAACTCACATCGCCAGGCTCCGGGAGACAAAGGGAATCCTGGATAAACTGATAATAGCTAGCTCCCGCTATCACCAGCTCCGTCGCCGACACGCCAGTCCTCGAGTGGACCCTCCACGACTCGCCTATCGAACGAGTAGACAGCATGGTCACAGGCGGAGGCTTAGGCACCGAAAAATCCCCGACCGTCTGCATACGTAACCGCTCTCCTAGGTACCAAACAGGGTCCCGACGGCCAACGAACAAGTCCCACATCTGGCTCAGGGCATAACTATCCCTGACCGAAGCATAAGTACCCCTAAAAGAGAGCCACGGGGTCCAAACCACCTGTTTTGTACAAACACGGTCAGATCTCGCACATAGAAAATAAAAAGAATGGCGAAATACGAGATAGAGGATAAGATTCTGCACATGCTCAGGGTTCCCGTCCCGAATGAGATCCCACACGGTATCGGGCGGTGGACGCACAGTCAGCTTCTTCTTCCAACCCCAACGACGACCGGCAGGGCACTCCAAAGGCCTCTGCCCCTTTCGGGGAGCCAGCCAAGGTAAGTGCTCAAAGGCCCACAGCTGCAAAAGAAAAAGACAATAAAACGTCAAAAAAAGAGGCCCGGTAAAAGCGAGAAAACAAAAGAAAGTCTAGGCATATACCTCGATAAAACGCGGCACTCCCGCCAATGTAATGACAAAGTGACGTCTACTCGGGTCCGAGTCGCGCACCGCCAAACTCATCTGGCCGACGAGCGTCGCATAGACCAAATCGCCCCAGCAATAGACACCCAGTGTAGACACGTCCTCCACCATGCCTATCCACCTCGGGTCAAAGGTGTCAGTCGGACCCGATAGAAAAGTTGAATTAATGAAATGGAGGTAGAACAGCCGAGCCTGTCTCGAAGACGACTCCTCTACCCCATGCTCCAAGGCCCACATCAGGTCAGCGAAAGGTATCCCACGGGGCTGGTACGAAGGCAATCTCATGCCCATCCACGAGCCTAGGAGCCTGGTACCCTCAGCAACGGTCGGCGGTGGGCCATCCGACCTCAGACGAACGGGGTTCCCTGTAAAGGTCAAGCCCGTCAAAGCCCTGTAGTCCTCGGGAGTAATCGTCATCTCACCCCAAGGAAAATAGAAAGTGTTGGTGGTATCCCACCACCACCTCATGAACGACCGTAGAAAGGACATGGAGATGTTAAGCCGCAGTATCTCCCAGAAGGTCTCGACCACCAGAAACAGTGAGCTCGCCCTCACCAAAGCCTGGGCGTCCGAGCTCAGGAAGCCAAAAATAGTCTCGCTCGTCGCTGCACCGTAGCCGCGAACCGTAGTCTCCCTCCTCGCGTGAAGGCGGGAAGTCACGTGGTGCTCTAGGTCGTAGTGCAGGTCCCGACCGTCGTAGAGCTCAGGACCCACCAATAGGGGTCCCGCGCCAGTAGACTGACGCGTCATGCCACACTCCTCGTGGCCACCAGAAGGAGGTGACGACTCGTCAGGCATGCTGATCAATAATACAATAAGGCATTATACCTTTAACAAAACTGGCACTCACACCAATCACTAAAGGAGTGCATTCCACTCATAAAATGGAGTCATACAATTTTTGTTCCCTAAGACATGATACTAAGTTCATATTGAGCAAAAATTCCCTAAGTAAAAAATTTTAATTAACTCCAACAAAATGAAAATTCTTCCATAATTTGTCATTCATGAATTGTGAGGAACGCAAGCAATATACCAAAAACACCTACATTATAAGAAAACACTAGAGTCGTAGGTATACTTGGGGGCTAGTATAAAAATGCCCAAATTCAACAAGAATCAACATACTTGCGAAAATTAACATGCACAAACTAATTAACATGTTATGTAGAACATTTCCAACTATCTAATTGAAGGAAAGGGGCACAAAATCAAAAACCCCAAAATCAATTTCATGCATAAAAAAACTTGACAAAAATACTGAAATTGACAAAAAAGCTCAAAATTACTGAAAATTACTTACATTGGGAAGATTAGGAAGTGATTTGGAGTAGAATTCGTGAAGAAAAGTGAAGAAAACGAGCAAGAATAAGTAGAATGAAATGAAGAGTAAGAACGAAAATGGCGAAAATGAGAAGAAAAAGAAGACGGTCGCGTCTTTTAAAGACCGTCCTCCCCTTCGCATTTTCAACGCCCAGCACTGGGCGTTAGAAATTCTCGCGCCCAGAGCTGGGCGCTGAAAGTGCTTCCCAGATAGCGAATATTCGCTGCCGGGCACGCACAATCCCCTATTTGTGTAAAATATCCGTTATCTTGATATTTCTTTCCCAAAAACGGTACTTTGCAATATCGTTAACACAAAAACTATATACACAGTGTGGCCCACTTATAGGACACACCTAATCAGGAAATATTGCGACCCACCAACAGGTTGTAATCACAAAAGCCCTTCTACATTGGCAAAATGAAAAGAAAGTAAGAAATTCAAAATGGGCTCGCCCACCTTCAACGGGCGGGGTATGCGTCACTAGCCGCGCAGGTCCTCAGTTTTCGAAAAACAAAGTCTTCAAATTCAAAATAGGCTCGCCATCTTTAGCCGGCGGGGTCTACGTCACAAACCGCGTAGGTCCTTATCTTCAAATTTCAAAAACAGATTCGTCCACTTCTATCGGACGGGGTGTCCACCCTTAGCGGACAGGCTCGCCATCTTTAGCCGGCGGGGTCTGCATCACTAACCGCGCAGGTCCTTAGTCGCTGCAGCGATAACCTTTATCGGTTTTCCCTTTTTTCAAAAATTAAAGGATCGGTTTTCCCTTTTTCCAAAAATTAAAAGATCGGTTTTCCCTTTTTCCAAAAATTAAAGGACTGGTTTTTCCATTTTTCCAAAAAAGAACGATGTGATTGGTTTTCCCTTTTCCCAAAAATTAAAGGATTGGTTTTCCGTTTTTCCAAAAAAGAACGATGTGCTGGATTTTCCTATCGTTTTACGTCCCATAAAAACAAGGGGGTTTTCTCGTTTAACTAGCCTTGAAAATGAGAATCTTTAAAAACATTTTTACCTCGTGGTTGGGCTTGGCCAGGCCCAATTACACTTTATAGCTTTGATTTCGAAAACATCTGTAGCTACTCCCAATGACAAAGTGAGGGAGTTTCTACACTTCTTTAGATCCTTCCAATGACAAAGTGAGGAAGTTTCTATACTATCCGTTGACAAATCCCAATGACACGTGAGGGATATGTCGACACTCCAAGTGATGACCCTTAAGTCAAATGTTATCACTCGGGGGCTCGTGAGACCCTCGCAAAAACAGGTCGCCATGGCTTGTGTGGCGCACTCCGTCTAGTACTTTGACCATCGTCTTATTCCAAGACTCAGTCAAAGTGGGAGCTAACTATAGACACCTACTTTTGTCCCCATTCCCGAAAGGGAAGGTTCGATGATGAAAACGTAAATCTCCACTTGACAACGCATCTCCTATAAAATAACGAATCTCAATTTCCCTTTTCATTTCACCCGAAACCTGCTATGTATAGAAACCTGCTATTTATGGAAACCTGCTAAAAATAGTAACTGCCGTAATGGGTAGTTGTTAAAAGTGGCAAGTCATAAAAGATAGAAACCTGTCAGAATTAGGTGTTGCACTCCAACATAAATCCTAAATGAGATAGAAATTGCGAGAGAATCCTATTCCTAATATGATTCGAAAGTAAGAGTCGCGTATTAATTAAAATCCTAACGTGCCTAGAGTTCGTAACGGGCCAAGACGCATCCCGTCAGAAGGTTAATCTCAAATACTCCGGATTCTAGGAATCCGAATCTGACTAAGAAAAACAGCCCATATCCTATTTTCAACATTTCGGCGCCCATTCCTGGGCGCTGAAAATACCAGGTATGTGTTTTTTCCTAATTCCTCATGGATTAGAGTTTTGCAATTCTATCTTTCCACGAACTCTTTTCTATAAATAGGGCCTTAAGTTCGACGTGAAAACACAACAACAACACAATTATTATTCTGAGTATTGACTCCAAACCCCTAAGCCTAAGCCTCACGCTGCAAAACTGATCACGCGTTCTGTCGCAATCGATCCATAAATCGAACAGAACGTATCCCGTCCCATAATTTGAAATTCGTTAAATAAAAGGAGAAATAGCAAAGTCAAAGTGGTTAGTTTTCTGAGAACCGTGACGCACCTCTCAAGGGTGCACGTAATGTGTCCCTTTTTCATGGTTTAATTGCTTTCCTCGCCCTTTTATGAACTGTTAAACTAACTAAATCTGATTGTTCGATCACGCCTAATAAATAAGATATTTTTGGGAAAATGAATTATCATGCTAGGTCCCTTAAAACAATCTAAATCAGATAATCGCGCTCGATCTAGTACTATATGTTGCATATTATTAAAATCAACTCAGATTAGTTTAATAGTTAACGCATGTCCCTTCAATTATTTATGCAGAGCTAGTAAGGATATCCTGCCTCTGGAGTTATCGAAGAGCGAGTACTCCTCTCGGTAGTTACAGTCCCCCGAACCCTCAATCTCTACCCTGCGGGTGTACGTTGAGCGATCCCCACCACCAGGGATCACAAGGGAACCTACGGCCGTCGTGGTCAAACATAATTGCACTCCCTTTATGTCACGATAACCGGGTTTTGTCAGTTTTTCTCATTGTCGTTAAAAACTGAATGGCGACTCCTATATTACTAGTCAATTGGGTGTAAACTCACAGGAAATCCAATTACACTTGATTTGACAAAAAGAAGCGTCACACCCACGAGAGACGAGGTCACGCATTAGTCTCGTGCTGTTTAGACCCCCTCACAGCAACGCATCTCCTATAAAATAACGAATCTCAATCACCCTTTCATTTCAGCCAAAACTGCTATTTATAGAAACCTGCTAAAAATAGTCACTGCAGTAAGAAGTAGTTGTTAAAAGTGGCAAAGTCATAAAAGATAGAAATCAGTCAGAATTAGGTGTTGCACTCCAACATAAGTCCTAAAAGAGATAGAATTGGCAAGAGGAATTCTATTCCTGCTATAATTCGGAAATAAGAGCTACGTATTAATTAAATTCCTAACGAACCTAGAGTTTCGTAACGGGCCCAGACGCATTCCGTCATAAGTTAATACGCACTAAGAAACTCGGATAAGTCTCAAAAGCTCTGTGTTTAAGAGTCCAAGTCTGACAAAAAGGCTCGGCTCAGATCCTATTTTCAACGCCTGGGTCTGGGCGCCGAAATCATCGGCGCCCAGCCCTGGGCTCTGAAAATACCTGGGGCCGTGTCGTCTCCGAATTCTTTTTGGATTCGTATTCTAAAGATCTATCTTTGCACAAACTCTTTCCCTATAAATATAGCCTAAAAACCGACGTAAACAAGACACAATTCATAATCTGAGTATTGACTCCAACCCTAAGCCTAAGCCTTACGCTGCGAAATTGATCCCGCGTTTTGTCGCAATCGACCCAAAAGTCGAACAGAACGTATCCTGTCCCTTGTAGATGATGAATTAAGGCTAAATACTGGAACACTGCTTAGAAACCCGAGATTCGTTAAATAAAAGGAGAAATAGCAAAGCCAAGTGGTTAGTTTTCTGAGAACCGTGACGCACCTCTCAAGGGTGCGTCGTAATGTGTCCCTCATATGATTTAATCGCTTTCATCGCCCTTTTTTAAAATTGTCAAACTATTAACTTGATTGATCTATCACGCCTAATAAGATAATACCTTGGACAATTGAATTATCATGCTAGGTACCTTAAATCCATCTAAATAAGATAATCACGATCGATTTAGTATTATGTGTTGCATATTGCTAAAATCAATTCAGAATAGTTTAATAGTTTAACGCATGTCCCTTCAATTATTTATGCTGAGCTAGTAAGGATAACCTGCCTCTGGAGTTATCGATGAGCACTCCTCTCGGTAGTTACAGTCCCCCGAACTCTCAATCTCTACCCTGCGGGTGTACGTTGAGCGATCCCCACACCAGGGATCACAATGGAACCTATGTCCGTCGTGGTCGAACATAATTGCACTCCCTTTATGTCACGATAACCGGGTTTTGTCAGTTTTTCTCATTGTCGTTAAAAACTGAATGGCGACTCCTATATTACTAGTCGATTGGGTGTAAACTCACAGGAAATCTAACTACACTTGATCTGACAACTTCACGCCCACGAGGGACGAGGTCATGAATTCGCCTCGTGCTTTTTTGACCCCCTCACAGCTATCTTTCAAATCCACCAGTTTAAAGCCAGCAATACCGGGTGTTCCACTCAGGCTTTACCTTACAACAACTGACTCAACAGTCGGGGCCATGCTTGCCTAAGAAATCGAAGATAAAGAAAATGTCGTGTACTATTTGAGCAAGAAGCTACTCGAGTACGAAACCAGATATACTCAACTCGAGACACTCGGCGTCGCCTTGGTTTGGGCCACAAAGAAACCCAGACACTACATGCTCTCCCAAACAGTGCACGTGATTTGCAAAGCATATCCTCTCAAGTTCCTATTCGAAAAACCGTCTCTCAACGGACGGTTGTCCAGATGGTTGGTTAAGCTAGCCGAATTTGATATGAAATACATTCCTCAAAAGTCTATCAAGTGTTCAGCGATATATGATTTCCTAGCCGATTGTCCTATCGACGCAGAAGAGGAGAGTTATGACCTACCTGACGAGCAAATTCTAATGACAAGCGATGACAGTTGGTCGCTGCACTTTGACGGTAACTCTAATCAAAGCGGATGCGGTGTCGGGGTAATCCTAATAGCTCCTGGCGGCACTCACACTCCAATCTCAGCAAAATTACAATTCAATGTCACAAACAATGCGGCCGAGTATGAAGCATGCATTATGGGCTTCGAAGCCGCCATAGCATTAGGTGTCCAGATACTTTGAGTATACGGGGACTCCTCCCTAATCATCAACCGAATTTCCGGAAAATTGAAAGTCAGAAGCGAAAGCTCACCCCTTTACCAATCTTACCTCGACAAGCTGTCTGAACAAGTGGAAGAGCTTCGTTACACACACCTACCCAAAGAGGAGAATCAGTTTGTCGATGCACTGGCAAAACTAGCATCAATGATCAACATTCCAAATGGCCTGGCTGAAATGCCACTTACAATTGAAACCCGTCAAGAAGCAGCATATGTCCATGCTATTGACAATGTCGAGCCTGAAGAAGATGAACCTTGGTTTTCAGACATTAAAAGGTATCTACAAACTTCCGAATATCCACCACATTTTTCAAGCAAGAGTCAAAGGCCAACTTCGTTTTAGAAGGCGGCGTCCTATACAAGAGGTCCCCTAACGGCCTCAATCTGTGATGTGTTGACAAACACGATGCACAAAAAGTCATGGACACCGTACAAGTCAGGGTCTGTGGTACACATATGAATGGGAAGATGCTAGCTCTCAAGGTTATTAAGGCTCGGTATTACTAGACCACCCTCGAACATAACTGCTACTTCTTGGTCAAGAGGTGTCCTATATGTCAAAAGTGTGCGAACCTAAAGCACATTCCTCCATCCTTGATATATTCACAATCATCACCATGGTCATTCTCAGCTTGGGGTATCGACGTCATCGGCAAAGTCACTCCAACAGGCACCGGGGGTCATGAATTCATACTTGTTGCCATCGATTACTTCACTAAGTGGGTCGAATCCAGATCTTTCAAAGTGTTGGGTTCCAAGCAAGTGGCCCAGTTCATACAAGAAAACATCATATGCCGATACGGCGTTTCTCACGAGTTCATCAGTGACCAGAGAACCCATTTCCAAGGCGAGTGTGAAGATCTATTCACCGAGTACAAAATTTAACATCACCGTTCTTCGCTTTATCGCCCACAGACCAATGGTGCAGTCGAAGCGGCCAACAAATATGTCAAAACCATCATCATGAAGATGAAAACCAACTACAAAGACTGGCCCCAAAAGCTTCACTTCGCATTGTCGGGGGTATCGAACTTCAATTCGCACTTCAACTGGCGCAACTCTATTTTCATTGGTCTATAGTATGGAAGCGGTACAACCTATTGAGCTGAAACTACCTTCCTTAAGGATAGTCCTCGAAAGAAAAATCCCAAAAGCTGCATGGGTACCATCAAGATACGATGAGCTAGTCATGCTCGATGAGCGAAGCCTTCAAGCCGCTCACCATGTACAAGTCTATCAGCGACGAGTGGCCAAACGCTTCAACAAAAGGGTTAGAACCCGAAACATCAAGGAAGGCGAGCTTGTCTTGAAAGCCCTTCACAAAAGCGTCATGGACCCAAGGGAAAAATTCAGACCCAACTGGGTCGGGCCATACATTGTCAAGAAGATCCTTTCCGGGGGAGCAGTCGAGTTAACAGATGTTGATGGGATCGAGTTTTGTTCTTTAGCGAATCTGGATCAACTCAAGAAATTCTATGTCTAAATTTAAAATTCAATTCCAAAATTCAAAAATTTTTGTAAGTTAGAACTACGTTCGGCCTGATTACTTAACGGGACACTTAGGCAACCTCATTCCGAGGCCCGACCACCTTAAAAAAAAAAAAAAATTCAAAGTTTCATCAATTAAGGGCTTTCTAAAAGTTAAATCAATTTCAAAGTTCAATTGTTGTCGTTCTTATTCCAAATGTGCAAATCAAATGCAAAGCATGTTCAAGCGGAATTTGACACAATTTTCAAATGACTTTTATTGTCTCTAAAGCCTCAATCAAAGCTAATTCAATTACAAGGTTGGAATTAAGTGAAGCAAAGTTATTCATAGCCTTTTCACTTCCATTAAAAAACACTTTCTAAACACATTCTAAAACACATCTCCTACAAATACAATTTCAAACACATCAAGCCTACAAAGATCAGCGGTTGGGAGACTATGCTCTTGAGTCCTAGCACCTCGAGTACTATCCTTTGGCCCTTCTTGAAATCATTCATCCATCTTCCCCTTGCCCAAGCAGCGAGAGAAGGAACTTGCTAATCTTCCAAGGCGGGAGGATGACGAACCTCCTCTGGACCCCAAACGGTCAAGCAACGGACGGACCACACTCTCGTCACCTTCTACATCTCTATTATATAAGCCAGCTCCTGAGGTCATTTTAGTAAATTAACTTTTCGTGTCCACCTTCTAAAATACAAAAATACCCTCATATTTCTGTTTCTTCCCTCCTTTTTCGTTGTTTATGCGTTAATTTGAGCCTCTCTCCTCACACTTTTCTCTCTCCTCACTTTTAGGGTTCTTCCTCGCCATTCCCGCAGAAATGGTCTTCAACCGCACCCTCGCTCTTTCTCGCTCTACTCCATCTCCTTATCTCTTTCTTCCGGTTTCTTCTACTTTCAAAAACTTCTCCCCTCTTCGTCTCTCCTCCGTCTCTCGCCGTCACCTCCATCGGAAACCGCGACAGAGGAGATCGTAGTCGCCGCCATTGTTCAAGTTCGTTGAAGAGACGACCTCCACATCGAAGCAACGATTTCAACGATGTACCGACGCAACGGAGTATCTGCAGTTCCAATTCACCCTCCTAGAAATTCAAAGTAATTATCTCTTTAATTTTCAGGGTTTTATTTCAGTTTTAGGGTTTTAATTCCAATTCCAATTTTTTATTTCAGTTTTGTTGCATGTTACAATTGATTGTAATTTGTTGATTTTTGCTCAGTTTCTTCATAAAGATTTCGGTTTGTTGATTATCTCCTTGATTTTTTATTGTAATTTGTTGATTTTAATTGATTTCAGTTTTGTTGCAGGACTTAAGAATGCGTAATTCAATACGGGTGAGATTTCAATAATTTTGTTTAAATTTTCATTTTTTTTTCAATTGATTCTGGAGATTTTTTTGATTTGATGTGTTTTTTCGATTTCATTTGACTTCCTTAACAGGCTCAGAGATTACAGGCGTATCAAAAGCTCCATGACAATTTGAGCAAAGCTCCGTGAGTGTTTTTTTTATCTCCAATATTTGTTGGTTTTTTAAAATATATTTTGCTTGATTTCTGTAATTTGAAATGGATATTTTCTATGTTTTACAGTGAGCAACCAGTTGTAGGTTTCAATCAAGTGGTAAATCATGCTCATCAGTTTAAGGAGAGTAGTTCTAGGTATTTCCTGACTCTCAATCTTGATTTTTGTATTTCTAGGTTCCATATTCTTTTTGAGCTTTGAATCTGTATTTTGCATCTGGACATGTAAATTAATCGAATTTTGGAGAAATTTGATTCTTGATTTTTCAAATTTTGTGTTTTTAATTAGCTGATTTCGAATTGCGTTGTCACTGGTTTGATTTCGGAGGTTGATTAGTGAGAATTAGGAGGTTGATTTGGCCAATATCCAGTGAAATTTATGGGTTAGGGTTTCAATCTTTCCGTTGCGGATGGCATATTAGCTTTAGGGCTCTAATTTCTTTTTCCGTAGTAATATCTGCTTGAATTTGAAGAAATGAGGCTAAATTACTTTACAATGTGCATTGACATTTTCATCACTATAAATATGTTTGCAACAATTATCATCTTCTGTGCATTGACATTTTCATGGTTGGAGGCTGGGATGATGGACGTCGTTTGTTGGATGTTTTATCTCATGAGAAGAGATAAGATCATGAATGAGGTGGAAAAAGATAAGGCCTTTTATCGATAACACGATGCGAGGATGTGACTAAGATAGTTGAGCCATGTTAATAGGAGACACTAGATATCCCTGATTAGGAGGAATGGTAAGAATCCTCTTAGGGTTTGCCAGATATGGAGGACACATGACTTAATAAAATCAGTGTCAGGTTAGAATTCAGGGATTTGGCTCTATTTCGGGCTTTATCTTTTTTATTTCCCTTTCAGCTTTGCTTATGCTTATGTTACTTTGTTACACTTACATTGTTACCTTTTTAATGAGTATCCTACCTGTATTCAATGTTGTTGTGGTTGGCGGTTTCTATTCAATTTTTGATTTTCAGTATTACCGGTAGTTTTCAGTTTTTGGTTTAATGAGTTTGAAAGTCATATTGAAGTGTCAGTTGACCATGTGAGGCTGTGATCAGATCATTGTCTACTCTCTGCTGCATTGTTGATTACATGTTTAGGCACTCAGCCTATTAAAAAACCAAATAGTGCATACACTAAGCAGTTTCTGATAGCAGGTTTCGATGTATGGCAGGCTGTCGTGGGGAGTTTTATTGCAGATGGTCGGAGAGAAGTAAAGATTGGGAATCATACAGAACCATGCGAACCTATTTGTGATGATTAATTGTAAAAATTATCACAAACAATAGGCACTAAAAACGTATTATGTAAGCGATGCGTGCAGAATTTTACAAATATTTGACTTAACAATAAATTTTGTGAAATAAGAAATATTATTCAGTTTGGCTCCCTGTCCTGATTCTGCCCCTGATGCAGATTGCAGAAATGCTACTGATTCTGTCTGGATGTATTTCTGTTTGAAATGAATGTTAATTTCGTGTTTGAGAGCCCCAGTAAGTTTCCCTTTTTTATCTCGAAAATTCAATTTTATTTTGTGCTCGGTTTTGTTTTGTGTTTGATCTCCAGTCCTGAATATCAGTTTTTTTATTTTTGCAGTATATTTAGCTAGAGCAGGCTGGGAGTTTATTTGTAATATCATGAGTATATCAGCACGAAGTATTGTAATAAAGCAAATGTTTGTCAAATACTTTGAAAACATTATGATTATATATTAAGATATGTGTAACAGATTAGGATTTTAGGGATTGTCAAATCCTAATTAGGACATATATTAAGTTTTGATATGGCAACATATTTGCGCTATTACATTTTAAGTTTTCTTGAGTTATATGAGCACGAAATATTGCGTTATACATTTTTGAGTGATACAACAAATGTTTATAAGTTTATTACAAATTTTTGTAGTAATTAGTTGCAATCACTCAATTTTACGATCAGTGATTCAAAAAATCGATCAAATGTTTATCAATCGATCAGGATATTTATAAAGTGATTCAACAACGTTTGAGTGATTCAACTTGATCAGTGATATTTATCAACGTTTGATAAATAGGCAAGATTGATCAAAGTTTGAGTGATTCAACTTGATCAGTGATATTGATCAATTCTGAGTAACGTTTGAGTGATTCAACTTGATCAGTGATATTTATCAACGTTTGAGTGATTCAACTTGATCAGGATAAACAATTGTGTTTTTTGAGTGATTCAACTTGATAATTACTCAACATATACAACAAATGTTTCTCAATCGATCAGTGATTCAAAAAATCTTGCCCATTTATTTGTAGTAATTAGTTGAAATCACTCAATTTTATGTGTTTTATATAATCCCGCACGCATCGCGTGCATATAAGACTAGTAATCAATTAATGCAGGGTGTCTAGCTCTAGAATCTTTGTCTCCCACAGGATCGGAGAAAGAAATGTCCCTTTGGCTTGGACTTTTCATCCATACAATGTATCCCGCAAATAGAGTAGCAGGCTCAGGTGGGAACTGAATATTCAAGAATGGTTTGGCAACCCAATATCTCCTCCACCGTGTAAGACGGTCAACACTTAGTACAATAGGCTTTGGATGTTCCACATCACAATCCGGAATCTCTTGCCTCAAGCCATAATGTCGAAAGGATAGGCACCCTCAAAATAGTAGGACCAGGGGCATGTCCCATAGCAGCAATTCCCCACCACGTGATTAGCCACCTGATACAAGATCCAATCTCCGAAAGCGCACAGCGCCACTCATCTAGTGCAAGCCAGCCATACTTCATGGGTCACACAATGAATTTCTTCCTATTATAGCTTGCCATGTTCTCTGGTGGTGCCACCAACATGAGTATCTCCATAAGCCAAACCTTAGGGAAAATGCAAAAAAGAAATTCAATATTCAATGTTCTAAATACAAATGCAAATTTCAATATACAAGAAACTCCAAATCCTTACATGGAGTAACACCGGGCTTCCCGATGGCATAGAAGAGGGGTCCGATTTCAGCATATCAAGGCCTAATAGTGTCTCGCCAATCACGAGCGGCATTGGGTCTCTACGGCTAGCAAACTACTCCACAATCTCTATTATGGAGGAATGACCATTGCCAAACCCATGCTTTGAAAATAGAAATCAGGCAGAGATACAAAAACTCAAAACCCTCAAGCGGTAGACCTTGGGGACGTCCGCTCTAGTAAAATAATTGATGAAGAGGGACAAATGCACCCCTCGACCATATACTACAGCACTAAAAAGTGGAGGCTTAAGGCCCAAGTACCTCTCCAGATTCGAAAAGAAGTGTTCTTCAAAACTAGGCAGACAGGGCTCTATCATAAGCGGCCAGCCCAGTATGGCACTAAACTCTTCAGGGATGGGACATACCTCGTTGTTACCAAAGCAGAAAACATGGTGCACCGGGTCCCAAGCCTCCAAAGCAGCGTGGAAAATATGCATATCAAGTTTCACGAACCGGACGGAGATGAGCACCCCAAGATGCATGCCATCTAGCTCTCTTTTCTCCAGTTTTCCTAGCGAGCCTACCCACGAGTTCAACGCGTTTTCAAAAGACACAGCCATTTTCTTTCTTTTTTAGAGAAAAGTAGAGTATGAAGCAGAGCAGAGAGGGATTGGTACAAAGAAATGATCCAAAGACCTCTCTATTTTATACAAAAACCAGCACTTATGGTGGTACTTGGAAGTACCACCTGCGCTGGGCGCAAAAGCCTGCGCCAGGCGCATTGCCTGTAGAAGGACTAGCTCAACATCCAACTTTATGGCATCGAGTACGCCCCTCTTCATGGCCTTGTACAATCAAATCGGCTCCAATAATCTGGGCCGAATATTCCAAGAGCCGCAAGCGCGCAATTTCAAGCAGTTCGAATCAGCACCAGGATCAATTTCGGGTCAATTTATTCAAAATTCAAGCATTCTATTCCTAGATCGGCGTCTTAAGACGAGTCAACATATGCATAAGCAAAAGTCGAATATACTTTGACTTGCGCTTTTTCAAACCAAAAAACTTCTATCAAAGTGGGGGCTTATAGTGGGTATATACACTAGAAAAATGGGCGGTAATTCCGAATCCCTAACCAAATCATTATGATGTTTTCTACTTTTCTACATTTCTAAATCCAAAATACAATTCCAATGATGTGATGATTTGAGTTCATGCTCATGACTAACTAGGAAGCATATCCAAAAGTGCCATCTTTGGGGAGGTTTTCACTCTTGAAACTCTTCCCAAATGATTTTCTAAGCCCATTTTCAATATCAATATGCAAGATTCAAGCTTTATTTTTGAAAATGATTAGTAAAGTGATGAGCTTTCATACTTGAAAAGTTTCTCCTTTACAACAATCACCACATGGAA
Source organism: Spinacia oleracea (assembly GCF_020520425.1). NCBI lineage: Eukaryota > Viridiplantae > Streptophyta > Magnoliopsida > Caryophyllales > Amaranthaceae > Spinacia > Spinacia oleracea. Next base: position 123,583,816 of record NC_079490.1, read on the forward strand.
TCTATATTGAAAAAATGGGCAACTTTTTTCATTTTGCATGCATGCATATAGCTACAAATTTCAAAATGCACACACAACGCATACAAAATTCAATTCAAAACCATACAAGTTCAAAACCATACAAGTCCAAACCATACCAGTTCAAAATACAAAATGCCAGATTCAAATACAAAACCATACAAATACAACTACAAATATCTGTACAAAAATCCACATACAAAAGCCCATCCGAGGCAAAGCTAGACTCGCTATCATGTAGGATCAGTCCGAGTCATCCTCGACCACAGTCCCGATCACAGGCTCCTTGTTCCTGTTCTGACTCATGTACCGCTCCAGCTCATAGTCAAACTTTGTCCTGGGGGTAGGTGGATCCTGCACAAAAATGCGGAGCGTACTAGAAAACCGCCGAGGTTCCTGCTCATGGGAAGGAAACTGATAAGACTGCTGAGTCGCAACAAGCCAACGCTGCATCTCCATGTCATGAAACTGGCGCATCCTCTCCAGCTTGTATCACTGAGCCCAAGTCGCCGTACCCCAGGACTGAGAACTGCTCGCTCCTAAGTGGACGTCAGGGGGAGTCATGAAAGGCATCTGACCGCCTGTACCTCCAAAAGAATATGAATTTCCTACCAGGCTGAGTAGAAGTAGAGGGAATATCTCCCCAACCAGCATCCGAGTGTCTCTGGGGAGTCTCAGCACCAAAGTCCGGGCCCCGACTTAAGCTATGCCCGGTCGGCTCCATCGATACATTGGCCCGAGGAGCCCAATTCTCCCTACGGTTCCGACGGTGCTGCTATACAAAGTTCAAAATTCAAGCATCAGATATACATATACAAGTTTCAAGATACAAACACCTCGGAGCTGTTCAACTCATAGCTCGATCTCTGCCTCAAGCTTCCGGGTCAGATTGATACAATGTTTCTTCAAGAAATCAATAGCGAGCATCCAACTATGGACCCTCGCTCGAGGCACCTTCAAACATACAAAATTCAAGATCAATTTATAGATACAAGATTACAACCAACTTCAAGAAAATACGAAGGCACTTACAGTTGTGTAATGCTTCGGAAGAGCATTGGCCGCAATCCGATCTGGAGGAGAGGCCATCAGAACAGTAAAATCTACATGTTCCCCATTCGAGTCAACATAACGGAGGACCCTATCAGCATAAGGGACATCCTCCGGGTCGACCTCCTCGACCTACAAACACGCATACAATGTTCAAGTTATACAAGATCCAATAATACAAGAGTACAAAATACAAGAATACAAGATTTAAATCCAAAACACACTGGTGGCACGAAGCGAACTGGTGGAGCAAGCCTCGACAAGAAGTCTCTATAGCTAGCATCCCTGTCTACAAAGATCTCCCATGGAATACAAATGGGATCACCATGTGCCTCTACGCCCTCCGCATAGGCTCGGGCAACATCGGCAGCTGTAGACACCTAATTTGTGTCTCCCCTTTGGGATGATGACGATACCATTATCCTTGCTAGGTAATTGGAGTAACTTCAGGAGGAAATCCCAATTGCTAAGAACATCTCCAAAATACAAGGTCCAAAATCCAATCCCCGAGACCGTTCCCCTCCCGGAACTCGATACAAAATAAAACTTTCCAAATCCAATTTCAAAATCCAAGTACAATATCAACTAGTAGACCATCCCATTGGTTTTACTAGGCCTTTTCCACTCAAAATCATATAAGGCAAGTCAAATTCGGGCGCCGACCCACAAAACCGAGCATGCTGGGCCCCGTCCCGTAAAACCGGAATTCAAAACCCGAGAAAGGCTTGTTTCTAGACGCTAAACCATGCCTTAACCTGAATACAAAACGCCAAACCTAGTACAATTCGTACAACAGGTACAACGCTACAAGATGAAACAAGGACAATTCCCCGTCTTTGCTTTGGCGGCATTCAAGCCACGTCAGCAGCGCGCACATATAACGTCGTAATTTCGACATTACTCGTCGTGACACGTATGCTGGCGTTGTGCACCATTCCCTCCTATAAATACCCCTCAGTTCCATCGAAAAAAAGAGAGCACAACACATATAACGTCGTAATTTCGACATTACTCCTCACAATACAAACTCAAAAACTCCTCAAAAACACATACAAAATTCCTAAATTCAAAAGCAATTGGGAGCTCGTGCCTAAACCTAACTAGGTAAATCCGAATCCCATTTCAATCAATCATGCTATTTTGATTACAAATGATTAGCAAGTTGGTGTTTTTTGCCATAAAAAACACCACTTGCAACAATCATACATGTTTTTCAAAAATACAAACTTTTTCAAAATACAAAATACAAACTTTCAAGACTCAAGGATGTTCAAAGTTGCTTGCATTCATCTCTTTGAACTAGAATCACCTTCAAGTATGGAGTAATCAAAGATGACACCTTTTTAGCATTTAAAGGTTTAGTCTTTTGAGATTCAAGACTCCATTTTTCAATATACAAGTTCAAGTTTTCAAATTTCAAGATCCCACCATGTTTAGGGTTGTTCATAACTATCTCTCTAAACTAGGATCATTTCAAGTTCAAGTTTCAATCATTTCAAGTTCAAACATTTCCATACTCGAGCTTTCAATTTCAAGTCTAATATGCAAATCTAGGACATTCGGGTTGAGCAACCTCTCCCAAGTTGAGATATTTGGCTTTGAATTCATGTCGGGCGCACTTATTTTTAAGGAGCCGCTTGGCGTTCGAATCTCATGTGCCCAAGTACAAGTTTCAATTATGCAATTTCAATATCACAATTTCAATATCGCACTTTCAATTATGCCATTTCAATATCATAATTTCAATACCGCACTTTCAATACCGCACTTTCAATTCCGCAATTTCAATTATGCACTTTCAATTCCGCAATTTCAATTCCTCACTTTCAATTCCGCACCTTTACTTGCCTAGTCCATTTCTAGGCAATGTGGACCTACTCCCTAGTCCATTTCTAGGGGGTTTTGTATTTACTAATTCCGCATTTTCTTTAGTATTGTGATTTTGCTTTATTTGCTTTATTGCTTTCCTCACCAACATGCTAAATACAACAAACTACAAAGGTTACATCACGCTTAACAAAGATAATTTCTTGGACAAACCGGCCTTAGGTTCCTTAAATTAATCTTTAAAGCAAAGTGACCACCATACAATTAGAAATTCGATTTGCTCTAAATTCAAACCCACATAGTCTAATCTAGGGTGTATTTTCAAAATAATGTTGTGCCAACGTACTTGAATATTTCTAAAGCTCGCCGAATAAGCATTTTCGTTCCCGAGTTCGGATCTCACCCATCCGTTTCAAGGATTCAAGGCCATATCCAAAAATAGAGTCATCTTGCGGTCTTCCCAAACGGGACCTAAAATAAAGTTTAGCGGCGACTCCTTCGAGGTGCAAAAATAATTCAACGGTTCTCTAAACGAACCGCCGCGTGCTAACCCCCCTTGTAGGAAACGGGGGAAAAAAGCGAAAACCCCCCTACAATTCTGGCGACTCCACTGGGGAAATTTCTAATTTCAATTTCGAAAATGGGAGCAGATTTCGAGCAACCGGCCACTGATCTGCCGAAATACTAGATGCCAGCATTGGCGCCAGGCTCAGCCCCTGCGCCCAACGCCACTGCCTGCATCCAGGACAATAGCTCACAGTGGCTTGTCGCCCACTTTTGCTCAACTTTTCGTGTTGGGAGTTAGTCTGTTTTTGCATCTGGAAGGACGCTCCCAAACCTCGTGAACGAGTGCCGAAAAACGAGCTTTACAAATACAAATTCGATTTCAATTTCAATTTCTAGGCATTTCATGCATTTTTCGAAAACCATATTGCCCAAAATGAATTTCTACCTTTGCCCAAACGGATGTGTTCTACATTTGGGCTAGCCCCGGGGGCAACGAAATGGTGACTCTCCATACGGTTCCCGACCAAAGTGTGTGACCATTTCCGCGCCTACCAAAACTTGGCATTTATTTGACATTCCCGATGTCAAGTATGGAGGCCGTCTGCCGACACACACTTCCTTAGACGGATGTGCAAGCATGTCGCCGGATCCGTCTCTTAGCCGAGTACCTTTTGACACCCAAAGCCGACCACTTGCATCATACAAAACTTAGACCGACCTTAGGTTGAGAACTTTGCATGTCGCATTCATATTCATGATTAGTGTGACAACGTGCTACTTGTGCATTGTGTGGGCGTCTTTGCACGCGTGAATGGCTAACCTCGAGTTCTAGCTTGCCAAAACCAATTAGCCTTCAACTAGGAAACCAAACCCCTAGGAGCATCATTCAAGCTCATGCATCTAAATCCGAGATTTTAGGGTCTTTAGGAGTGTCACTACGTTTGATTCAAAACCCTCAAACATGCCTCACGCACAAATTCAAAATCAATCAAACGGCGTCATAATGCCGGATTTTCAAGTCCAAATTCCAAGCTACAAATTCAAAATCAATCCAACGGCGTCATAATGCCGGATTTTCAAGTCCAAATTCCAAGCTACAAATTCAAAATCAATCCAACGACGTCATAATGCCGGAATTTCAAGTCCAAATTCCAAGGTACAAATTCAAAATCAATCCAACGACGTCATAATGCCGGATTTTCGAGTTCCACATTCTAAATTTCGAATTTCAGATTCAATCCAACGGCGTCATAATGCCGGTTCTTCAATTCCAAATTTCAAGCTTCCCATTCAAAAGCCAATTTCCTAGTCCAAAACCTCAATTGTCAAGTCCAAAACCAACGGCGTCATAATGCCGGATTTTCTAGTTCAAATTTTGAGTTTCAAGTTTCAAGTCAAATCCAAATCCAACGGCACCATAATGCCGGATTCTCTAGTCAAAATTTCAAGTTCAAAATTCAAAACCCAAAACCAACGGCGTCATAATGCGGGATTTTCTAGTTCAAGTTTCGAGTTTCAAAGTTTCAATTCAAAACCCAAATCCAATGGCTTCATAATGCCGGATTCTCTAGTCAAATTTCAAGATCAAATCCAACGGCGTCATGCCGGATTTCCTATTTCAAACGTTCAAGTCTTCAAACCTCAAACTCAAGTTGCTAACTCCAATCGCAAAGCCTTAAGTTCAAATATCCAAACTCATTGCCGGCGTAATGCCGACTTTTCAACTCAAACCTCAAGTTCCATGTTCAACCTTTCGATTTTCAAGTCCTATACTCAAAGTTTCAAGTTCCAAATTCACACCGTCATGGCGCCGACTTTCCCATTACATATTTCAAACCTCAAGTTCGAAGTTCAAAAATTCCAAACCTTCAAACCTCAAGTCCTATACCTCAAAATTCCAAGTCCACGGCAGCATAATGCCGGACTTTCAAGTTCCCAAATTCAATGTTTCAAATCCAACGGCGGCACAATGCCGAATTTTCCAAACACAAAGCCTCATATTCTATATACGAAAGTGCATCTCTTCCCATTTCAAAATTCAAACTTCAAGTCAAATTCAAACTTCAAGCTCATCTTCAAGCTACAAAAAATCCTTGCCTTCCCAATACAAAAGACAAAATACTTCCAACTGGTTGAAAATCCCCTAAAATAATACAAGTCCAATTGTTCAACGGGTTGAAAATCCCCTAAAATAATACAAGTTTCAAATCGGGTTGAAAATCCCTTGAAATAGACTCAACTTTCCCACGGGTTGTAAGTCCCCTGAAATAATACTAACCCCTTTCCAATCTTCCAATGGGTTGAAACTTCCCTAAAATATTGACGGGTTGAAATTCCCTTTAAATAATACAAAATTAATCCCCTTTCAATTGGGTTGAAATTCCCTTCAAATATTCCAAGTCCAATGGGTTGAAACTCCCCTAAAATATTGACGGGTTGAAATTCCCTTTAAATAATACAAAATCAATCCCCTTTCAATTGGGTTGAAATTCCCTTCAAATATTCCAATTCCAATGGGTTGAAACTCCCCTAAATTATTGACGGGTTGAAATTCCCTTTAAATAATACAAAATCAACCCTCTTTCAATTGGGTTGAAATCCCCTTCAAATAAGTCCAATTTCCAATAGGTCGAAATATTCCGTTTCGATTTCCCAAATTCTAGTACAAAGAGTCAACTTTCACAAAAGAATGAAGGCTCCTCTCAAACATTTCCAAATGGTTGCAAATCCCGAATACAAGTACAAAATCCAAATCCCGAATCTTCGGAGTGGCACTTAGAGTCAAGTCTAGGTCTCATTCATTGCATGCATATCATATCATGTGTCGGGAAGTTCACGTTCTAAATTTCAAAATCATGTCCAAACTAGGTGCTCAGACTCCTCTTCTCAAGATCCTATTCAAGATGACTTCACTAGCAGCAGCTGTAGCAGAGCTCTATGAACGTGTTAAGGAAGCTGAGGCTCGCATAAGGGCTGTGGAAGACAATCAAGAAACTCTTCCATGTTGTGGGCCCATTCGAGGTAGAGGAAATATTTCATAATCAAGGGTCTGTACCACAACTTGTGCAGCCAAGTGAAAACTCGGAATTTGGGTTACCTCAAGGGGACATTTGCGGGATCTGGGCCAGCGATGATGAAGACACATATCAGGACCTTCCGTTTAAAAACATCTCTGACGATGAATGCCGAGAAATTGTGAGCGCCGACTGGTACTTGGACCCTAAGGCAGAAAACAATGTTCAAGTCATGACTAGGTCTGGTCGAATTCAAGAGCCAGCCAACAGAACGGCATCAGCAACTAATGTTCCTCTACCCACCGAGGAGAACCCTCTAATCAAGCAATTGAAATGCACTAAGGCAGAGGTTAATATTTGACAACTCATGGCTTCCTCTGTGGAGCACCGCACTGCTCTTATCAATGCTCTGGTCAAACTGAATGTCACTCCAGAAGTCACTCCTGACGAATTGATGGGGTTGCTTACAAATCTGGAAGAAGGAATCACCTTTACTAATGAAGACCTCCCACCTAAGGGGGCGGGCCATCACAAAGCTCTCTATCTGACTGTTGAATATAAAGACAAGATCATCCCCATGACTCTGGTGGACAATGGATCAGCCATCAATGTGTGTCCCCTCTGCACTGCTGAAAATTTGGGTTTCACCCCTAGTGACTTTTCTAGTACCTCCCAAGCTGTTCGTGCCTATGACAACACTCGCCGGGAAGCAATGGGAACTCTCACCCTACTACTCCGCACAGGGCCGATCGAGCGGAAAGTAAGCTTTCAAGTGCTCAACATCAAAGCATGTTTCAATCTCCTACTGGGAAGACCTTGGATTCATGACCTCAAAGCAGTGCCATCTTCACTTCACCAGAAAGTCCGAATGGAGGTCCAAGGAAATGTCATTACCCTGCACGCATCTCATCCAAGGACCAAGATAGCCGACAAGGCTCTGATATTAATCAAACATGATGACAAGGACGAAGACCTCTGGGGATTCAGTGCTGAAGTTGGAGCCATCGAATCCTGAATGAATCCCATGGAAAAACGCATGATGATCAAGCGTGGACGTTTCCTGGGCACTACTCTGCCACCATCCACCGAATCTCCCTTCAAAGCCCAAGGACAGACCAACTGTTGCGGTCTGGGATACAAGCTAACTAAGTTCGATGACAAGCAGCAAAAGGCTAAGCTAAAGGCCCGTCGAGCTGAAAAAGATCAATTCAAAATACCTCCTCATCAACTCACACTCAATGGACAATTCGTGAAAGAAGGAGAGGATAACTTATACTTTGACTTCCTAGAACCATTCTATGACTCTTCAAAGGGGGTTCTCTATCCCGGATTCGAGATCTTTCAAGACTGTCACTTTCTAGAGGATGCTCCTCCAATACAAGACAAGGCCTCCCCTGAATGCCTTGATTCATCAGCTTTCTGTCTATTGTTTGGCCAGGAGGTAACCCCAACCATTTCCGAAGACACCATGGTTCAAATGATCACTCAAATCGAAGACTTCGACCCATCTAATTTGATTACTCCGAGTGAGAAGATGGTCAATGGCTGGAGAAAGTCTCTCAAGATAACAGCTCCAAATGGCAGAATGTTCAAGATTACTGTGGGCGAAGGATCTATGATGAGCGAGTCCGAGTCGGAGGATGAGTCTGGATCTGAGTCTAGCAATGAGTCTAAGTGTCTAGAACTAGAGTCTTGCATCAATCAAGTGCCTTTAAAGGCCGAGCTACAAGTCAAAACAGTCCATGTAATGATTGCTAATTTCAATAACACTTCAATTTCTACTTACTCTTCGAGTCCTAATTCAAAATCAAATCCTAATCCACACAACTTTGCTTCACAAGAAACTGGCCTTGAAATTCTAAAAGCTATCGAAAATCATGAAAACAGGACGCCCATAATTGAGGAAACAGAAAAAATCAACCTTTCTAACAACAGTGATTGAAAACTAGTTCAGATTGGTTTAACTCTTTCTCCAGCAGAGCGGGACGATCTTATCAAACTACTGTCAGAGTATGTAGACGTCTTCGCATGGTCCTATCATGATATGCCAGGGGTTGATCCAAGCATCGGCTAGCATACAATTCCCCTTATTCCAGGGTCAAAGCCCATCAAGCAGAAGCTCCATCGCATGAAATGGGATGTTTCCCTCAAAATTCAAGAAGAGGTCTCCAAGCAGCTAGAGGTCGGGTTTATTCGAGAAGCAAAATATCCAGAATGGATCGCAAATGTCGTCCCAGTTCCAAAGAAAGACGGAAAAGTACGAATGTGTGTGGACTACAGGGATCTTAACAGGGCCAGCCCTAAAGACGGTTTTCCATTGCCTCACATCGACATCTTGGTCGACAACGTCGACGGGTACGCGGGCTACAATCAGATTCCCATGGCAGAGGAGGACATGGAGAAAACAACCTTCATCACTCAGTGGGGTACATATTGCTATACAGTTATGCCGTTCGGACTAAGGAACGCAGGAGCAACTTATCAAAGAACAGCAACAGCTATTATGAGCGATATGATTCATAGGGAAATTGAGGTATATGTCGACGACATGATTGTCATATCCAAAGAACGGCACGAGCATACCTCAGTATTTCGAAAGTTTTTCAACAGGCTCAGGCAATACAATATGAGGCTCAATCCTAAAAAATGTGCATTCGAGGTAACGTCTGGCAAGTTACTCGGATATGTTATCAGCTCTCGGGGCATAGAGGCTGATCCCTCAAAAACCAAAGCAATTCTCGAGATGCAACCACCAACGAATGAAAAGGAAATTCGGGGTTTTCTCGGCACACTACAATATATCAGCAGGTTCATTTCAAGACTCACAATGATCTGTGAACCGGTATTTCGAAAGCTCCGAAAAAGCGAGCCCAAGGTGTGGGATGACGATTGTCAGCATGCATTCGAAACAATCAAAAGCTACCTTTCCAACCCACCAGTACTAAAACCAGCAATGCCAGGGATTCCTCTTAGGCTCTACCTCACAACAACAGATTCAGCAGTGGGGGCTATGCTTGCCCAGGAAATTGAAGACAAGGAGAACGCCGTATACTACATAAGCAAAAAACTGATCGAGTACGAGACCAAATACACTCAGCTCGAGAAACTCAACATCGCCTTGGTTTGGGCCACAAAGAAACTGCGGCACTACATGCTCTCCGAAACAATACATCTGATCAGCAAAGCCGATCCTCTCAAATATCTATTCGAGGAACCAACACTCAACAATGCGGCAGAATATGAAACATGCATCATGGGCCTGGAAGCCACCTTAGCCCTAGGCGTCCAGAAACTTCGAGTGTACGGGGATTCCTCCCTAATCATCAATCAAATTTCCGGCAAATGGAAAGTAAGGAGCGATAGCCTGGCTCCATACCAGTCTTACCTTGAGCAGTTGTCCGAACAAATAGAAGAGCTCCGCTATACATACCTCCCAAGAGAGGAGAATCAATTCGCCGATGGCATGGCTGAAACGCCACTTACAATTGAAACACGTCAAGAAGCAGCATATGTCCATGCTATTGACAACGTCGAGCAAGACGAAGACGAACCTCTATTTACAGACATCCAAAGGTATCTACAAAGTTCGGAGTATCCCCCACACTTTTCAAGCAAGAATCGAAGGGCTCTACGACTACAATCAGCCAATTTCGTCATAGAAGGCGGCATTCTATACAAAAGGTCCATTAACGGTCCTAACCTCCGATGTGTTGACAAGCACGAAGCTCAAAGAGTCATGGACAACATACATGCAGGAGTCTGTGGCACCCACATGAATGGGAAAATGCTAGCTCTCAAGATCGTCAGGGCACGATACTACTGGACTACCCTCGAACGGGATTGCTACTTCTTTGTCAAGAAATGTCCCACATGCAAAAAGTGTGCGAATCTGAAGCACATTCCTCCATCATTTCTATACTCTCAATCATCACCGTGGCCATTCTCAGCCTGGGGTATCGACGTCATTGGCAAAGTCACCCCAACAGGAACCGGGGGCCATGAGTTCATTCTGGTTGCTGTCGACTACTTCACCAAATGGGTCGAGGCCAGATCATTCAAAGTGTTGGGTTCTAAGCAAGTGGCCCAGTTCATACAAGAAAACATTATATGCAGATATGGCGTTCCTCACGAGTTCATCAGCGACTAGGGAACCCATTTTCAAGGAGAGTGTGAAGATCTATTCACCGAGTACAAGATTCAACATCATCGCTCTTCGCCTTACCGCCAACAAACCAATGGGGCAGTCAAAGCGGCCAACAAGAATGTCAAAACCATCATCATGAAAATGACTACCAACTACAAGGACTGGCCCCAAAAGCTGCACTTCGCATTGTGGGGATATCGAACTTCAATTCGCACTTCAACAGGTGCAACTCCGTTCTCATTGGTCTATGGAATGGAGGCAGTACAACCTATCGAGCTAGAGATACCTTCTCTAAGGAAAGTCCTAGAAAGAGAAATCCCAGAAGCTGCATGGGTACAAGCCAGATATGACGAACTAGTCATGCTCGATGAGCGACGGCTTCAAGCCGCTCACCATGGACAAGTCTATCAGCGCCGAGTGGCCAAACATTTCAACAAAAGGGTCAGAACCCGAAACATCAATGAAGGCGAGCTTGTCCTGAAAGCCCTTTGCAAAAGCATCATGGACCCAAGGGGAAAATTCAAACCCAATTGGGCAGGCCCATACATCGTCAAGAAGATCCTCTCCGGGGGAGCAGTCGAACTAACAGACATCGACGGAACAGAATTCAGATCTCTGACCAACCTCGATCAAATCAAAAAGTTCTATGTCTAAGTTCCATGTTCAAATTCAAGAATTCAAATTCAATTCGTGTAAGGTAGTCAGAACTACGTCCGGCCTGATTCCCTAACGGGACACGTAGGCAACCTCATTCTGAGGGCCGGCCACTTTAATAAAAAAAAAAAATTCAAAGTTTCCTCAATTAAAGGCATCCTAAAAATCAAATTAAATTTCAAAGTTCAATTGTTATTATTCCAAATGTGCCAATTCAAAGCAAAGCATGTTCAAGCGGAATTTAACACAACAACTCTTTATTTGGGCCCTAAGGCCGTCAAAGCTAATTCAAATACAAAGTCAGGATCAAGTGAAGCAAAGTTCAAAAGCCTTTTCACTTCCTAAACACATCTTCCAAACACATTACAAACACATTCCAAACAAAATTCATTCCAAACACATTTAGCTTACAAAGATCTAGGGTCGGGCGACTATGCTCTCGAGTCTTAGCACCTTGAGTACTATCCCCTGGCTCCTCCCGCAATCAATCATCAATCTTCCCCTTGCCCAAGCGGCGGGAGAAGGAACTTGCAAGCCTTCCAAGACGGGAGGACGGCGAACCTCCTTTCGATTCCGAACGGTCAAGCACCGGATGGGCCACACTCCCGTCACCTTCCTCATAGTCATTTGATGCAGGACGTCTAGCTCTAGAACCTCGGACTCTAGCTGGTCCTGAGAAAAAAATGTCCCTCTGGCTTAAGCCTCTCATCCATAAAATATACCCCGCAGACAGAGTAACTGACTCAGGTGGGAACTGAATACTCAAGAATGCTTTGGCAACCCAATACCGCCTCCAAACTTCAAGTCGACTCGCATTCAGCACAACATGTTTCGGGTTCTCTCCAGTACGGTCCGGGATCTCTTGTTTCAAGCCATATTGTCTCATCACTGGAACAGGCGAGTAGAAGACCAGCATTGTGAGGCTTGGCACCCTCAAAGCATTCGAACCAGGGGCATGTCTCATAGCAGCAATTCCCCACCAAGGAACTACCCACCTTATACAAGATTCAATCCCAGAGAGTGCGCATCCTCACTCGTCCAATGAAAGATGGCCATACACCATGGGCCGCACGGTGAATCCTTTTCTATTGTAGTACTCCATGTTCTCCGGTGGTTCCACCAACATGAGCCTCTCCATAAGCCAAACCTTGGGGAGTATACAAGAAGCACATTTCAAAATTCAACATTCAAAATTCAAATACAAGTACAAAATTCAACATACAAGAGAGCTCCAGATCCTTACTTGGAGTAACACCGGACTTCCTGATGGCAAAGAAGAGGGGTCTGACTTCAGCATATCAAGGCCTATCAATGTTTCGCCAATCACAAGCGGCATTGGGTCCCGACCATTAGCAAACTGCTCTACAATCTCTATTAGGGAGGCATCACCATTGCCAAACCCCTGCTTCGAAAAGAGGAAGCGAGGGAATATACAAAAACTCAAGGTTCTCAGGCGAAAAACTTTGGGAATATCAAGCCCAGCAAAGTAGGTGACAAAAAGGGACAAATCCACCCCTCTGCCATATACCACAACACTCAAAAGTGGGGGCTTCAGGCCCAAATACCTTTCAAAGCTCAAGAAAAAGTGTTCTTCAACACTAGGCATGCATGGCTCCAGCATCATGGGCCACCCCAATATGGCACTAAATTCCTCAGGGAGGGGACATACCTCATTATTTCCAAAACGGAAGACATTATGATTCGGGTCCCAAGCCTCCAGAGCAGCAAGAATGAAGTGCAAATCCAATTTTACAAACCGGAAAGAGACGAGCACCCCAAGATGCATGCCATTAAGCTCTCTTTTCTCCAATTTGCCTAGCGAACCAAGCCACGAGTTCAAGGCAGTCTCAAAGGACACATCCATATTTTCTCTTCGTGAGGAAGCAGTATGCAATGATAGCAGGGAAGGATTGATACAAGAAATGATCCGAAATGCTCCCTATTTATACAAGATTTGGCTTGCACGACAGCTCACAGGCGCCAGGCGCCAAGCCCGCGCTGAGCGCAGGGAGCCTGCATCAAAGGACGAGGCCACCGTCCTCTCTTATGACTCCAAGTACACACTCTTTAGTGTTTCGGACAGAAGAGTACAACCTCCATTATTCAAGATTCCAAAGCCGCAAGCCGCGCAATTTCAATCAGTCCGGATCAACGCTTCGAGCAGATGTCGGGTCAATTCTATTCTAAATTCAAGCATTCTAGTCCTAGATAGGCGTCCTAAGTCGAGTCTGCATGTGCATAAGCAAGAGTTGAATATACTTTGACTTGCGCTTTTCCTAACCAAAAAACCTCAGTCAAAGTGGGGTCTTATAATGGGTATATACACCCGAAAAAATGGGCAAATTTTTTTCAAAATTTTTCGCAAAATTGTCATGCATGCATATAGCTACAAAATTTCAAGGCACACACAACGCATACAATTCCAAACATTCAAACATACAAATCCCAATCTTCGAAAATTTTCAAGCCAATTCAAGTTCAAAGCCAATACAACCATACAAAAAAATTCAAGTTTTCAATCCATACAAATACAATACAACCCAGGCAAGCTGGAACTCGCTACCATGCAGGGTCAGTCTGAATCATCATCGACAGCGACCTCAATCACAGGCGCCTTGTCCCTGTTCCGCCTCCTAAGTCGCTCCAGCTCTTGATCCAACTCCGTCCCAGGGGTGCTAGGATCCTGCTCCGAGATACGAAGTGTGCCGGGAGAGGGATGGACTCCCTGCTGAGGAGAGGAATATTGATAAGGCGGCGGAATTGCCATGTACTGGTATGGCCCAAACATCTGAGCCTAGCGCATCCTATCCATCTCCGACCAGTAAGCCCATGAATCCGCACCCCAAGGTTGAGGACCACTCCCTCCGAAATAGCAACCGGGAGGAGGAACAAAGGCCTCGAGCTGCCAGCACCCCCAAATGAATGTCTGGTGGGATCAACATGTGCAAAAGGGGAAGCTCCCCGCTCAGCATCAGAATGCCTCTGATGAGCACTAGCACCGGACCCCTGTCCTAGCTCCAAACTCAGTCCTTCCTGCCTCAAGGACGTCTCCACCTGGGGCTCTCTGTCAAAGGAACCTCCACGGTCTCGACGGCGTTCCTATACAACATACAAGTTCAAAGATCAATATCCAAGTTCGAATTTCCATAATACAAGTTTCAAGATCAAGAAAGGCACCTCTCTGTTCTGGCCAGCAAGCTTCCGGGTCAGTTTGGCACACTGCCTCTTCCAAGAATCAAGCAAGAGCATCCAGCGACGCACTCTCACCCGAGGCGCCTGCATACAAAATTCAAGATCAATTTTCGAATACTAGGTTACAAACAGTTTCAAAAATGCAAACAGTACTTACAGGGGCGTAATGCTCTGGTACAGCATCATACGATTTCCGGTGCGGAGGAGAAGCCCAAGGAATGGTCTCCACCACCTCTTCCCGTCCAAGTTCTCATAGCGGAGGATCCTATCAGCATGAGGAATGTCCTCAGGATCAACCTCCTCCTCCTACATACAATCATACAATCAATACAAGAGTACAAGAGTACAATCATGCAATCGATACAAGAATACAATCAATACAAGAATACAAGATACAAGGTCCAAAGCTCACCGGCAGTACGAAGCGTACTGGTGGAGCCAACCTCCTCAAGAAGTCATCATAGCTACCCTTCTTGTGCACAAACTCCCTCCAAGAGCGGCAAACCGCATCGCCCCTAGCCTCCGCGTAGAGCCGGGCAAGATCTTCATCTAGAGCCAGCATGGACTCCGGTGGATCCTTGGGGACATGCCTATCCCCCGAATGATGTTGAAGGGACACCCGCTCCCCCAGATAACACATATGGCGGTACACCCCTGGAAGAAAAACCCGCCCCAGACAGGAAATGGGCACGAGCAGCTGAGGCAGGTACAACCGCGTTGTCAAAAGGACGCCATACCACCTGCAAAACCAACAACTCAGGCAATAGTACAAATACAAATACAAATACAAATACAAGAGAGCAAAACAGTACAAGAACATTACCCTATCAGCAGGTAGAAGTCTCCAAGCTCTGCGAGAAGCCGCCAGGGACGCACCCACGCGCACCGCTCCTATCCAAGAGGCAGCATACAAGTAAGCCGCATCTCTAGTACGCTCCGGCGCCAAAGTCGGAAAGTGCTCATAGATCCAAATCTTTCAAGGAACAAACAAAAAATAACTCAAGTTCAAGATACAAACATACAAATACAAAGTACAAAGTACAAGGAGTCCCAAATACCTCCAGCTGGCTCCACAGAGCAGCCATGCTCGGGTCACTCCCCAGTGCAGTCCGGGAGGCCCGCCCCATTTCATACAAGAGGTGGCTATATGCCAAACCACCCTAGTTATAACTCGAGACAGCTCTCAAGTCCCTCAGAGCGGACAAGAAGCTAATATGCACCCGACTGTTCATACTCGGGGCAATCACTCTGCTAACCAAGACAAGGAGGAAGAGCCTAACCCTCTGCTCCGCGGACACACCCTCACCACATATAGCATCCACAAGCACCGTCACAGAAGCGTGAGAGTCGTCCTCTGACAAATCAACAACAGGGCCGAGCAAGTCCCTAGCAATGGCCGAGCGCCACGTCAGCTCAAAATCAAAGGTCACATTCCTCTCACAAAAAGGAAGACCTGTAATCATAGCAAACTCAAGAAGGGTAACAGTGATCTCTCCCCATGCCATATGGAAAGTGTTGGTGGTATCCCACCACCGCTCTAACAAAGCCCACAAACGGTTTTTAATCCCCGTTCTCCTCAGAGAACCTCCCATGGTGCGCCAGAAATCGGCCAGGCCCATCTGCGACAAAATCTCCATAGCCTTCGCGTCAGCACGAAGAGCTTTAAAGGCCCTCTGAACCTCCGCCAAGGACCAGTAGGTGCGGAACGGCTTCCCCTCGGCCTACGGGTGAACAAGTTAGCCCAAGGCCCATACAAGTACGAAATACAAAATTCAAAACACAGTACAAGACTCACCATGCCAGCGCGAGGCCGCTGAGACAAGTTCCAATCCGGTCGAAACACCAGGTCGGGAGGGGTCCAACCAGCACCAGGGAAAGTAGGCGCATCTCGGGGAACCATACCCCCACCTGGCGCATTTATTGCAGCCGCTTCTTCATCCGAAGTGTCTTCCTCAGCAGCTTGAACCACAGATGATTCAGCGAGCTTTCTCCGAGTGTGACGAGGCATACTAAATCAAGCAGCATACAAAGTGTCAAAATTCTAAACTGGGGGCTATCCTATACTGGCCGACACAAGGTCAAACGATGCAAAACAAAATCCTCAGTGGAGCTCTAATTCAAGATACAAGTTCTACACCAACGCCTAGGCTATCCACGCCGAAGCAAGTATTCAAGTTCTACACCAACGCCTAGGCTACCCACGCCGAAGCAGGTATACAAGTCCAACATCAACGCCTAGGCTATCCATGCCGGAGCCAGCATTTCAAAACTCTACAAATAACCTCAAGGCATCCTAGCCTATTTCTCTACCTGAGACCCTGCCAAGTCACCAGTGAGACTACCATCTAGGTACAACATTCAAG
This sequence comes from Spinacia oleracea, assembly GCF_020520425.1. NCBI lineage: Eukaryota > Viridiplantae > Streptophyta > Magnoliopsida > Caryophyllales > Amaranthaceae > Spinacia > Spinacia oleracea. Next base: position 123,600,585 of record NC_079490.1, read on the forward strand.
AAGATTTCTAAAAAAATTCAAAACTACAAGTTCCAACAATTCAAGTTCAAGTGACTATCAAACAGTTTTCTACAAGATTCAAGGAGCTTAAGTATACGAGCATCAAGAGAGTGTACCTCAAAATGGCACGGCAAGGGGCACCTATATAGTGCTACCCCTCGCCAGGCACCGCCCCAGCGCACTGCGCTGCCCTGCTGCATGCGCGGACCTACAGCGCGCGCGGTCTCCCGTGCTGATTGCACGTCCTTTGCTACTACGGTCTTCCGCACCAAGCATCAAATGTCGCATCGAACAATCCTTCGAAAATACGGGTATACACCTGTATCTCCAAGTACAAACAGATGAATATTTCAAGAATTCAAAGTCCAAAAAATACAACGACTCAAGCGTACAACTCCCAACGGACCCAAGCTCCGGGAAAGTCAGTCGAAATTCAAAAATTTTAAGGGACAGTAAAAAGCTCTTATCCCCAGCAAAGCACATCCCAACGGATTAACTCCGGGTGTTCAAGTTCAAAAATTCAAGATTCAAAAATCCAAAGTTCAAAATTCAAGATTCAAAAATTCAAATTTTCGATGCCAAGCTCGGTCCTGGACTGAAGGCGGAAAAATACAAGTACAAATCGGAGTCATCACCAACCGCACCGAGGTAGACTCTATCCTTTTTCTAACGCCTGTTTTATGCAGGTACCGGCATACAAAGAGTGGTCTCGATTGCAGAACATCTTGAACATTCTCCGTCACTTTCGAAATACTTTGACTTGCGCTTTCCTAACCGAACGCTCAGTCAAAGTGGGGGCTTCTGTAGACACCTAATTTGTGTCTCCCCTTGAAGGAAATAGTGCCCTTGGTCCAAGTATGCATATAATATTAAGTCTAATAAATGCGGTTCAGTATTAATTAAACAAGTTAATAATTCAGTGAGATCAAGTGAGCTGAATGCCTAGCTAGAGGCCGCTTCAGTTCAAGTGGAATTAATGATATTAATCCACAGCTTACTCTTGACTGAACCCGTAGGGTCACACAAATAGTACGTAAACGGATCTAGTATTTAATGGCATTAAATACTCCATCTATGGATATTCGGAATCGACGGATATTGGTTTAGTGGGAGCTGAGATCGTCACAAGCAAGAAATGAATACTCCGGAAACGATGATATTACCGGAAACGGAAATATGGATCGTATCGGAAATAAAAATATTATCCAAGTCGTAAATGTTGCCGGAAACAGAAACATGGTACGTATCGAAAAATATTAATGGAAATGGAAATATTGCCGGAATCGGAAATATTGCCGGAAACGGAAATATTATCGGAATCGGAAAATAATTCCGGAAACGGAAATATTAAATATTTGTTCGAAACGGAAATTAATTCCGGAATCGGAAATATTAAATATTGTTCGTATCGGAAATAAATTCCAGAATCGGGAATTTAATCGGAAGCGTATCGTACGAATTAGCATCGGACGAGGCCTGCCAGACGAAGGCCCAGCACGAAGCCGGGCCATCGCCCAGCAAGCCAGCGCGCCACACCGCACCAGCCAAGGCTGCGCTAGGCCCACCGCAAGGCAGGCCCAGCGCGCGCCAAGGCTGCGGCAGCATGTGGGCCTCGTGGCAATGGGCTTCGAGTGCTCGCGGGCTGCGCGCGCGCGCATGGCGCCCCTCGTGGGCTGCTGTGCGTACGTGTGTGTGTTTGTGTTCATATACGAATCCTGAAGCTATCAGGATTCGATATATGATTAAATTTCTAATCCTAAAAGGATAAATTAATTAATTAAGAATTCTACTAGGATTCTAGTTTAATTAATTCGTATCCTAGTAGGATTCCAGTTCCTTTTCCATACCTCTATAAATAGGTGCCTAGGGTCATAATTTATATACACAATTGAAGTATTCAAAAGGTAAGATTTTCAAGCAAAAACTCAGCCAAACACTTGCAACCCAAATAGCCGAAAATCCTAGTAACCTTAAGGGCGATTCTAGTTGGTCAAGCTTAAGGCGGATCCGGACGTGCTGTGGACTATCTACGGAGGGACGACACTTGGAGTCCTAAAGACTTGTTCTTGTTCGGTTCGGGCGCAGCTAGGGAGGGCACGCTACAAAGTGTATGCACCTGAATTATGCTAAATGATTATGTGTAAATAATATGTTTCCTGGCATTATGGTTGTTCCGCATGATTTATGTTTATTCATATGTATCATAACCTAACAGTGGTATCACGAGCCTCTTATTATTTTCATAATCTAAATTGCATAAACATGGTTAAATTTTACAAATTTGCAAAGAATTAAAAGGGGTGATTAATTTTCGTAATTGTTAATTAATTGCAAATTGCGTTTATTTAATTATATGTACGCAGTTTTTCGGCAGTACGTTTCTTCGTTACTCATCTAAATCGAGTGATTTTTGTGTCAATTCCGCATGTGAAAGGCATTCTAAAATTTTCGAAGCCTAACTATGACTTTTCGGAGGTGAACCCAGAATTCCCAAATTCGAAGCCTAACTATGACTTTTCGGAGTTTTTAGTTTTTCGAACGCAAAAGTTTGTAAATTTAAGATGTTAAATTAAGTATTTGCGATTCTTGTTGATAAATCTTGAGTTTTTGATTGACCTACTGTATATGTTTGACAATTATGAATGCCTAGACTTGTTAATTATACAGCCTAATTTGTAATTATGATTAATTTGTTGAAATTCGAATAATTTAGAATTGATTTTATTTTCTTGATTAATTAATAATTTAATTAGGTATCCATGATTAAAATCCACCATAAAAATTGTTAATTTATGTTAAAATTTTAATTTTTATGACCTAGATTTGAATCCATGTTAATCGGAAATTAATTGATTAATAAATTTTCGATTTTTTGCCCTAAAATTATGAAATTAATATGATTTATTAATTTGTCATTAATTTTGGAAATAAAAGTTTTAAATTTTATGAAATTCGCTCATAAAACTTGCACGCACAAAGCAATGGACGCTACGTGTTACCCTTAAAGGGTGTTGTATAGTGCGGGCATGCGACGACGAGCAAGGGAGCTCGTCGCCCATGCGGTACGAATGCAGCGAGCAAGGCGAGTAGCACGCGAGCACAAGGCAGCAACCCTACCTTGCGTCGAGTGCTGCGATGATGCATGGGCGGGTGGGCGAAGGAGCAAGGCGAGCGAGCATGGCAGGCGCGCGCGCGTGGGCAGCGAGGGGTGCCTCGCATCACGAGCGCTGCCTCGCCCAGCCTCGCCAAGCAACTGCTGCGCTACGAAGCAGCGAGCGATGCTGCGCGCAAGCGTGGCTCGGCTTGCTGCGTTTGCGCGTGGCAGCTGCTCGTGCCTTGCTGTGCGATCACTCGTGAGGGGCGATGCTACCTCGTGGACTCGACGGGGCATGGGCGCAAGCCCATGGCCTCTTCTTGACCCGATTGATGCGCTTTGAATTTAATTTTTTTTTTCAGTTTGGAAACGATTTTAATTAATTTTAAAATTCGTAATTTAAATTGTTTTCCTGGATTTTAATTTTGAATATTATAATTATTATAAATTTTATTTATACTAATTATTTTACTAAAATTAAATCTTGAATTAATTTAAATTCGTTTAATTCAACTGAAATAAATTAAATTAATGGATTCGATTATAAATTTATATGAGCTTTAAATTTTAATTAAATTTGTATGTTTCCGGTTAGACTAGAAATACATTTTTATGTTTAAAATTAGTAAAGCATATGAATTTATTGGTTTAAGTGGGAGCATTTTTAGTCATAAACTCTTGATTAGGTCTACAAATCCTTTAAGGTTAAACAACTTGATTAGAATTAATAAGGACTGAATAATTGGTAGATTATTGGTGCCCTTAATTAATTGCTGCAAATATTTATGTGATGCATAAACGTGTTTTACTAACCAGCTATGTGGGCCATTCAAGATAATGAATGGGTGAATGGTATATATTGTATATGTACTGTTTTGCAGGTTATGGAGTGACTAGTATGGCCCAAATAGGATAGAAAATATGGTCTGCGTACCATTAATGTGAATGTAATTGGTCTAAAGTACCAAATTTGTTTTTCAATTCAAATATGGTCTGCGTACCATCAAATAGTTGTAATTAGTTTAATTATAGCTTATCCTATGTGAAGAAAATGGCGCCTCCCACGGTGAAATTCAAGACGAAGTTACCATTTTCGAGGCGTACTTTGAAGTTGAAGCTTCAAGCTGAAGTCGGGCCATACTAGATCACATTTATCTTATGCATGCTTTAAGTTATTTATTGCTTTAAATATTTCTTAATTATGCATGAGATTATGGCTTGATTATGTTGCATGATTAAGGATTTTAGTTCACTTAAAATCTAACCAACATAGTAAGAGCCTTAAGTTCCAAACTTAAAAATTGAGTTAAAAGGTGTCATGCCAAAATAAACACTTACTTGGATATCCTTTACATCAATCTAGTAATAGTTTTCGCTCAGCGAGGTGTTACTTATTGGTCCTAAAGGGGTAAGGTACACAAATAATTGTGAGTACATGTTAGTTTTGGTGAAACTCAACGATATAAGTAAGGAGTCCTTTTATGTCGTGGAAAAATCGATAGGTTTACCTAATAAGTTCTTAAACGTACCTATCAACCAAGAGTAGTTTCTAGACTATTAGCAAAAGGCTTTTGCTTACCTAAAAGATTTTAGAATTGAGTCTAAATACATAATGTGCTTAATTCTTCAATGGATTTTAGGATCTTGGAATCATTTTATTCACACCTGCCGGAACAATAAATTCGAATAAAATGATAATGACTTGTTTAAATTGCATGATTGCTTTAATTTTCAAGTTATTACTCATGATAAATGTTTAGACTTTGCATGCTTCAATGTATGTTTTAATTATTGTTTATAATTAAATATCTTGCACGGCAGTAAATCCTTTTAGAAAGGTAACCGTAATTTCCTCGATTGGTAGTGAATCCAAGAACGATTCACGGAAATGAGAGAAAATGAGCAATTTAAAATGTACGTTTCTTTTAGCGACTTTTATGGTCGTTTTCGAATATCAAAATCGAATGGAAAACCAATTGGTGCTTGTGAATCCAAAATACACTGTAGTTTTGAGATCATAAAGCATTGAGTTTAAAACGCTTAGCTTTACCAATGGTTAACAACCTAATATCTTGGTTCATTTAATTCTCGAATGAGTCTAGTCCCTAGACATTCGAATAGATCGATGCTTAGAGAACTTTAGAAAATTCTGGTAAGATCATCTAATTGAAACAGAATATTCAACATAAATGGTAAGAACCTTGTTGGAGTGACATCGGACATGTCTAACAAAGTATAAAAGTCAAAACTAAAGAATTCAATTCTTAAGACTATAAGAAAGGGTACAAGAAATAGGAAAACAAGGAACAAATGAAAGGAATTTACGATTCCGTTTCTACCTATAAGTTTATGTTTAAAGAGAAGTGACCTAGCAATCAAACTTCCTTGGTATCATATACCGCTTGAGGTTCTTACTTCGGTAATAACTCAAACAATGGAAGCTAGGCTACACTAATGGCCTACAAGTGGGAAATGAAGCATGGCAATGCTACATTAGTTGCAGGGTTATCTGGTTTGTTTTAAGTCCTTTCAAGGCTGGAACTTAATAGCTATTTTGTTCCATAATCAGCATACCTAAATTTCTGCTTCAAACACAGAAAGACTCATATTCAAGAAAAACAAAAACAATGTTTGTTTGTTTATTTGAATGAAATGGTCATTTACGGGTTGAGTCAATATGTTTGATTAAAACAAACAACTCTTTAACAATTAAAACTTTACTAGGTTCAAATCAACCCCTTGATTTGAGTTCCACTAATCTTTGGCATTGTCGCTTAGACCATATCAACAAGTTAACATTCATAAGCTCTATTTTAATGGACTTTTGAAAGTTGATTGATTTCTAGATCAATTCAAGACAAGATAGTCTTACTTGTTGAAAGTAACAAAAGATCTGAACTATATATTGTTAGAACGCCTAAACAATAGAATTCAAAGCTAAAGAAAGAGATTTTATGACTTTATTATTTCACCTAGATTTGAGTGAATGTTGGTTCATTTACTCGAAGTGATATAAGTTTGAATCTGTTTGGCTAGTTCAAAGATTTAGAAGTATAAAATCCACTTGTCAAGAAATAATTAAGATCTAGGAAAGTACTTGAGACCAAAATGATCATCAATGATTGTGTGTAGTAAAATTCACAATCTAGCTCCATAAGATATGGCATATCTAAATTGGAATGATCGAAGTCGATTAGTACTTGATTCGATCAATGATGGATCATAAAGGCTTTCCCTATAATTTCTAAAAACAAAATGCTCAACTACCACCAAACTAAACCAAAATTCGTCAAAGCTATTGAAAAGTAATTTCAGAATATCTTTTCATAATATATATCTAGAGAGTTGCTAAACTCAGTGGGAGCTTAGTGTTTGTCATTCGACAAACTAAGGCCCAAGTATAGATATATGTTTCATTGTGATTTATTCAAATGAGACCCAAGGTATTGTTTCTACCACAAATTTTTGAGAACATAATGTTTGTTTGCTCGAAATAATGTCCTTTTGGAGATTCGTTTCCAAAATGACAAGTGGGAGAAAATAGACCTCGAAAGTCTTCGAGGCGAACAACAAACATAAACGGACATTCAGGAGGCTTTTCGAAGTTCTTTAGAAAATCCGAACATGTATTCTTTAAGGATTTTAGAAGTGGCTTTAAAGAAGAGACATCTCTTAGAAGACTTTACAAGTGCTTCAAGGAGAACAGAATATTCAAAGGACTTTAAAGTGGCTATTGATATTCTATTGTTTGATGTTCTATACCCAAGTAGGCATAGATTTCAAGTCACTGAAACTATTAGATTCTTCTATTAGATAGTAAAGAATCATGGAGTTCAGGTCACTGAAGCTATGCGATTCTTCAATTAGATAGTGAAGAAACCTACAACTTGAAGTAAAACTATTATCATGTAGATTAATGAGTTTGTGACCTGTAAGAAAGCTATGACGAAACCTAGATTCCCTAAAATGGTTATAGGCCATATATAGACTTAATGTTTAATTGGTTAAAGGCCATAAAAACATACTCAATGTTTTGATGACAAAATTGAAATTTTGTTGATTTGCAAGAATAGTTTCACACCTATTGGTTGCAAGTTTGTTTTAAGGATAAAAACCTTCAAACATGAAATTGTGTTCACAGACAAAGCTAGATTAGTTGCTAAAGGTTACAAGCAAATTCACGGTGTGGATTGTGTTGAAACCTCATGCATAATCGTAATGCTCAAGTCTATAAATCAAGCAATGATTGCATATTGGTACATATGGCAATTGGATGACAAAACAATTCCTCAATCAAATGTTGGAATAAACTATGTACATGGTATGTCATAGGATTTGTGGATCCAAATAAATGCTTAAAAAGAAAAGCTAGCTTATGAAATCTAAGTACAAGATTTAAGCAAGCAATTGGGAATTGGAAATGTATTTTAGTGAAGCTAATAAGCATTTTAGTTTCATAAAATGTACATGATTCTTATAGATATATAAGAAGTTAAGTGGGAGTACGTAAAACTTAATTGGTCCTATGTGTATCACACACATATCTCTCTATTGTGAAATAACATTCAAATGCTAATGACTTAGATTTGAGATTATTCATCAATGATGGACCATGGCGAAACTTAGTACATACTGGGTATTAAGATCTATTTACAAAGATCTTATGATATTGTTTTAGATTAAGTAATGGCATTTACTAAATCAAACACGAAAGACTCCATTGGAGATATTCGATCCATATGAATAAATCTAAGTAATGAATGTTTGAACTATGTATAAGCATTTACTAAGTTAAACATCAAAGGATCTAAGTGAGATTCTTAACCTATATTATATATCAAAGAATTTAGCTGGATTCAGTATCTACTGAAATTGAATGAGCTAAAGTTACATGAATAGAATTCAATTGGGAATTATTCTGCAAAAGAATTTATCATGTATGATATAATATGAGGATCGCCAAAACGTATCGTATGACTTTAGGCATGACAAACATATACCAATCTCTATTGATCTAAGTGAAGATCAACTAGATTGAGATCAAGAATACTTATGGTACTTGAAAAGGTACATAGGAATAGTTCTTGATTCAAGGAAATAAAGATATGCTAAATATTGATGCTACACGCATAAACACTGGTAAAGGATCAAGCAAGATCCCTTTGGAGTTAACCATTGACAAGGACGAGCTAAGGAGCATCGTGTTTTGAAATGGAAACATGGATTGGAGACCATGAGTTGTTGCGTGGGAAATTAAATATTAATTTCTATGTTCTAAGATAAAGCTGGAAAGTCTTCCACATATCCGTGAACTACTTGGTTAAGTAAATCCAAACAAAGCATCACTAGCAACCTATACAGTTGAAGTAAAAGTAATTATTGCCTAACAAGCAATAAAACAGGGTTGTTTATGTCAAAGAGTTCTTCACTGAACTTGGGGAGAGCACGTGTCTGCTGACTTGATAGTTCTTCATTGCAAAATGCGTAGAACCACTACCGAAGTAAGAAAGACTAGATCACATAATAAACAAACTCAAAAGATCTTATCATCCTATCTCGTAGAACATTCGATGAAAAGGATATTAAGATTGGCAAAGCATGATAACTAAACCTATGCAACAAGTGAGAAACAACACTCACATTGTGGCACTGGAAATCAAAGCATAGTTTTGAATTCCACTGGTTGTTTTAAAATGGGTTCGAGGCCCATGGTTGTAAAACATTAGGGGTTGAACATTTATCATATATGAAATGTATTTTCATATTCCATTTAATATTGGTTTAGTATTAAATGATGAGTCCCTTCAATTTGACGAAATATTCAAGATAGACTGTCAGGACCAGTCCTGTGACTAAGAAATGTCTATCAAGTGAACTTGAATGTCAAAAGTTGAAAATGGTCCCTGGTCGGAGTTTTTTATAAAATTGGACGCATAGAAAACGTTAGACGACTGGAATGCAAGATGACTAGTAGTTCTGTTTCTTGAAATATGTGGACATGGCAATGTCATAATCATTTGCATAGATACTTACTTTGGGAAGACTAGTATCGGACAGACCTATGCAACTTTAACGTAAGAGATGAAAATCTGTCATAAGTAAATTTCATTAAAATTATTAGATACTAAATCCTCAATACCTGAGTGATTTGAGATTACTTGTTTGAGAACTGGTTACTTTGACGTTGACCAACCGTCGCACCGTAAAAGGAGGCTATAAAGGCAACGCTCAGTTAATCACCTATCAAACGAAGTCTAATCTCAAAATCGCAAGATTGGGATTGTCCTCCCATAAATCGGGATGAGATGCTTAAAAGTTGTACAAGGCCACTCGGAGAGCTAGAAACTGTAAAATGCATGGCCGTGCTCGGATGAATCATAGGCTATGATTATCTGTTTATTTGATCAGTTGAACTCTGAAACCGAGAAACACCTCTGGACATAATAAGGATGACAACTCTTACCTTATGTTCAAGAGCAAGCATCGAGCGACAAAGGAATTAGGTAAATGCACACTTGTCCCTAAGGACAAGTGGGAGACTGGAGGAAATAGTGCCCTTGGTCCAAGTATGCATATAATATTAAGTCTAATAAATGCGGTTCAGTATTAATTAAAAAAGTTAATAATTCAGTGAGATCAAGTGAGCTGAATGCCTAGCTAGAGGCCGCTTCAGTTCAAGTGGAATTAATGATATTAATCCACAGCTTACTCTTGACTGAACCCGTAGGGTCACACAAATAGTACGTAAAAGAATCAAGTATTTAATGGCATTAAATACTTCATCTATGGATATTCGGAATCGACGGATCTTTGTTTCAGTGGGAGCTGAGATCGTCACAAGCAAGAAATGAATACTCCGGAAACGATGATATTACCGGAAACGGAAATATGGATCGTATCGGAAATATAAATATTATCCAAGTCGTAAACGTTGCCGGAAACGGAAACATGGTACGTATCGGAAAATATTAATGGAAATGGAAATATTGCCGGACTCGGAAATATTGCCGGAAACGGAAATATTGTCAGAATCGGAAATATTATCGGAATCGGAAAATAATTCCGGAAACGAAAATATTAAATATTTGTTCGAAACGGAAATTAATTCCGGAATCGGAAATATTTAATATTGTTCGTATCGGAAATAAATTCCGGAATCGGGAATTTAATCGGAAGCGTATCGTACGAATTAGCATCGGACGAGGCCTGCCAGACGAAGGCCCAGCACGAAGCCGGGCCATCGCCCAGCAAGCCAGCGCGCCACAACGCACCAGCCAAGGCTGCGCCAGGCCCACCGCAAGGCAGGCCCAGCGCGCGCCAAGGCTGCGGCAGCGTGTGGGCCTCGTGGCAATGGGCTGCGAGTGCTGGCGGGCTGCGCGCGCGCATGGCGCCCCTCGTGGGCTGCTGTGCGTGCGTGTGTGTGTTTGTGTTCATATACGAATCCTGAAGCTATCAGGATTCGATATATGATTAAATTCCTAATCCTAAAAGGATAAATTAATTAATTAAGAATTCTACTAGGATTCTAGTTTAATTAATTCGTATCCTAGTAGGATTCCAGTTCCTTTTCCATACCTCTATAAATAGGTGCCTAGGGTCATAATTTATAGACACAATTGAAGTATTCAAAAGGTAAGATTTTCAAGCAAAAAATCAGCTAAACACTTGCAACCCAAATAGCCGAAAATCCTAGTAACCTTAAGGGCGATTCTAGTTGGTCAAGCTTAAGGCGGATCCGGACGTGCTCTGGACTATCTACGGAGGGACGACACTTGGAGTCCTAAAGACTTGTTCTTGTTTGGTTCGGGCGCAGCTAGGGAGGGCACGCTACAAAGTGTATGCACCTGAATTATGCTAAATGATTATGTGTAAATAATATGTTTCCTGGTATTATGGTTTTCCGCATGATTTATGTTTATTCATATGTATCATAACCTAACACCCCTTTGGGATGATGACGATACCATTATCCTTTCTAGGTAATTGGAGTAACTCCAGGCGGAAATCCCAATTGCTAAGAACATCTCCAAAATTCATGGTCCAAAATCCAATCCCCGAGACCATTCCCCTCCCGGAACTCGGTACAAAATACAACTTTCCAAATCCAATTTCAAAATCCAAGTACAATCTAAACTAGTAGACCATCCCATTGGTTTTACTAGGCCTTTTCCACTAAAAATCATATAAGGCAAGTCAAATTCGGGAGCCCACCCACAAAACCAAGCATGCCGGGCCCCGTCCCGTAAAACCGGAATTCAAAACCGGAGAAAGGCTTGTTTTTAGACGCTAAACCATGCCTTAACCTCCAAGCAAATACAAAACGCCAAACCTAGTACAATTCGTACAACAGGTACAACGCTACAAGACGAAACAAGGACGATTCCCCGTCCTTGCTTTGGCGTCATTCAAGCCACGTCAGCAGCGCGCAGCGCTGGCCTGGCGCCAGGCGCTGGCGTGTGCTGGCGCTTTGCACCATTCCCTCCTCACAATACAAACTCAAAAACTCCTCAAAAACACATACAAAATTCCTAAATTCGAAAGCAATTGGGAGCTCGTGCCTAAACCTAACTAGGTAAATCCGAATCCCATTTCAATCAATCATGCTAGTTTAATTTCAAATGATTAGCAAGTTGGTGTTTTTCGCCATAAAAAACACCACTTGCAACAATCATACATGTTTGAACTAGAATCACCTTTTCAAAATACAAAATACAAACTTTCAAGATTCAAGGATGTTCAAAGTTCCTTGCATTCATCTCTTTGAACTAGAATCACCTTCAAGTATGGAGTAATCAAAGATGACACCTTTTTAGCATTTAAAGGTTTAGTCTTTTGAGATTCAAGACTCCATTTTTCAATATACAAGTTCAAGTTTTCAAATTTCAAGATCCCACCATGTTTAGGGTTGTTCATAACTACCTCTCTAAACTAGGATCATTTCAAGTTCAAGTTTCAATCATTTCAAGTTCAAACATTTCAATACTCAAGTTTTCAATTTCAAGTCTAATATGCAAATCTAGGACATTTGGGTTGAGCAACCTCTCCTAAGTTGAGATTTTTGGCTTTGAATTCGTGTCGGGCGCACTTATTTTTAAGGAGCCTCTTGGCGTTCGAATCTCATGTGCCCAAGTACAAGTTTCAATTATGCAATTTCAATATCGCAATTTCAATATCGCACTTTCAATTATGCCATTTCAATATCGAAATTTCAATACCGCACTTTCAATACTGCACTTTCAATTCCGCACCTTTACTTGCCTAGTCCATTTCTAGGCAATGTGGACCTACTCCCCAGTCCATTTCTAGGGGGTCTTGTATTTACTAATTCCGCATTTTATTTAGTATTGTGATGTTGCTTTATTGCTTTCATCACCAACATGCTAAATACAACAAACTACAAAGGTTACATCACGCTTAACAAAGATAATTTCTTGGACAAACCGGCCTTAGGTTCCTTACATTAATCTTTAAAGCAAAGTGACCACCATACAATTAGAAATTCTATTTGCACTAAATTCAAACCCACATAGTCTAATCTAGGGTGTATTTTCGAAATAATGTTGTGCCAATGTACTTGAATATTTCTAAAGCTCGCCGAATAAGCATTTTCGTTCCCGAGCCCGGATCTCACCCATCCGTTTCAAGGATTCAAGGCCTTATCCAAAAATAGAGTCATCTTGTGGTCTTCCCAAACGGGACCTAAACTAAAGTTTGGTGGAGACTCCTTCGAGGTGCAAAAATAATGCAACGGTTCTCTAAACGAACCGCCGCGTGCCAACCCCCCTTGTAGGAAACGGGGGAAAAAAACAAAAACCCCCCTACAGCAGCCTTCAACAATATGGACTCCAGAGGATCCAAAGGAACAAGCCTACCTCCAGCGCTGTGTTGAGGAGTCACTCGCTCACCCACATGGGACGGTAAAGCCCCAAGAACATCACCCGTCGCCCAGAAAAGAAGAAAGCCCGCATAGCTAAAGCAGGCGTGGGTACACCAGAAATGGGACGCCAAGACACCTACAGGACAGGCAGGCCAGTCAATATACAAAATACAATTGAGACAAAATCCTACAAAATGCAAGCGCACCTCCCTGCAAGGCAAAACCCTCAAAGCTCTGCGGAATGTCACCAAAGTAACCTTCTTGCGCACCGCTCCTTCCCAAGAGGCAGCTAACGGGTAAGCCGCAATTCTACGGCGATCCGGCGCCAAGCCGGGGAAATGCTCATACGCCCAAATCTTCAAAACCAAACAAGACATCACTCAGTCTTATGCATACAAAAATAAAACATACAAAGTAAAAAATACAAAATACAAGGAGTCCCAAATACCTCCAGCACTCTCCACAGGGCAGCTATGCTCGCCGAGCTCTCCCGGGTAGTCCGCGAAGCATTCTTCATCTCGTACAAAATATAACAATACGCTAAGATACCCCAGCTGAGGCCCAAAATAGCCCGCAAGTCTCTCAAAGACCCCAGAAATCCCAACAGCACGCGGTTATTCCTACTAGGGGCAACTACTCGACCTACAAGGGCCAAAAGGAAGATTCGAACCCTCTGCTCCGCTGTCATACCAGCTAGGCGAAGTCCCACCATAATCACCTCCACTGAAGCAGAGGAGTCACGATCAGTGATCGGATCAACCACATGATCAACTAAGTCCCTAACGCCATCAAAACTCCATTTTAAGGCAACGTCAAAAGCAACCTCCCTCTCAGAAAACGGGAGGCCAGTAATCATAGAAAACTCGAACGGAGTGATGGTGATCTCCCCCCAGCTCATGTGGAATGTATCGGTGGTATCCCACCACAACACCAGCAAGGCCTGCGTCCGGACTTTGACGCCCACCAGTGCTCTAAAGCCACTCGTCGCCTCCCAGAAAGGACCAAAGCCAGTCTGATCCCAAATCACGCGAGTCTCCTCAACGTCAAAAATGGTCGGAAAGACAATCTGAAGCTCCTCCAAGGACCAGAACACTCGAATCTCTTCCCTACAAACCTATACAAATTCAAGTATCAAGTTCAAAAGTAGAATACGAAGCCTACCAAACCGACGCGTGGCCGCTGAGACAAGTGGTATCCCGGGTGGAATACAAGATCCGTGGGCCGCCAGCCCTGCCCATCTAAAACAGGTCTCCTCCTCGGAATCATCCCAGCAGGCACTTGCTCAGCAACTTCATTGTCCGAAGCATCTTCCATGGCCGCTCGGCTACTCGAGCATTCGGTAAGCTTCCTTCGAGTGTGACGAGGCATACTAAAGAATTTTAAATACAAAAATAGACGTCCAAGTCTGGGGGCTATCTTATACTAGCCTGTGCAAAATTCAATAATCCGAAAATCTCCAGTGGCCATACAGGTTTAGCAAGGGACTTCTATTTAGAGGGAGTATACAAGTTCTACAACAACACCTAGGCTATCCATGCCGAAGCAGGTATTCAAGTTCTACACCAATGTTTAGACTATCCATGCCAAAGCAGGTATTCAAGTTCTACACCAACGTTTAGGCTATCCAAGCATATTCTTTTGCAAGACCCACCAAGGTCACTAGTGAAATCATTACCTACAAATGCTAAGTACAAAATTCAAAATGAAAAGTTCAATTTCAAAATCCAACAAAGTTCCAACTGTTCAAGTTCAAGATGGCTACCAAACAATTTTCTTCATACAAGATACGAGAAGCCTACTACTAAACAAGTACAACATCAAAAAGTACAAGAACATTTCAAGTACAAAAAGCTACCCTACATGCAATCCAAAGGTAATTTCATAAAACAAAATTAGGAATACTTACATGGACAAAGGTAGAGGAAAGACAAGAGCAACAAAACCAATGGGAGAGAGCAATCGAACTTTGAGGCAAAAACAAGAAGCAAATGGAAGTGCTCATGCAAGAGCACGGTGGGGGCCTTATATACCCAAGCCCTGCGTTGGGAGCTGACCCTTGCGCCAGGCGCAAGCCCTGATCCATGCGCGGAGAATCTAGGCGCAGTCATCCGTGCTGATTATGCGTACTTTGCTGCTACGGTTTTCTGTACCAGGCATCAAATGTCAAATCGCACTACCTTCCGATAAATACTGGTATACATCTGTTCTACTGGAATTAACAGATAGATATCTCAAGCATACAAAGTCCGAAAAATATGCGGATTTAAGCATTCTACTCCAGCCAGACTCAAGCTCCGGGCAAAACCAAAAAAATTCTCAAAACCCAGGAGCCAATAAATAGCTCATTTCCCCAGTAAATATATTCCCCAACAGTTCAAGCCTCAGACGGCAAGTACTAAAACCCAGCGGATTAACTCCGGGTGTTGCAAATTCAAAATTCAAAGTACGAAATTCAAGATTCAAGATTCAAAATTCAAAGTCCGAAATTCAAGATTCAAAAATTTCGATGCCAAGCTCCGTTCGAAGCCAAGAGCGGGAAAGCAATACAAATACAAAGATCAGAGTCGTCAAGCTGCACGAAGGTAGACTCTATCCTTTTTCTAACTCTTGTCTTATGCAGTTACCGGCATACAAAGAGTGGTCTTGATTGCAGAGTATCTTGACCATCCACCGTACCTATTTGGAAACTTTGACTTTCGCTTTCCTAACCGAACGCTCAGTCAAAGTGGGGGCTTCTGTAGAAACCTAATTTGTGTCTCCCCTAATGGGATGATGACGAGATTATTATCCTTGTTAGGTGGTTGGTGCCTCTCCTTGCGAAAGTCCCAATTGCTAAGGTATATTCCAAAATACAAAATCCAAAGTCCAATCCTCGAGCCCGTTCCCAATTCGGAACTCGGTACAAAATTCAATTTCCAAAAATCAAATTCAAAATCCAAACACAATCTTTCAAAATGGACCTCTCTATTGGTTTTACATGGTCGTTTCCAGTCGAAATGACACTAAGCAATCCAAAATCGGGCGCCGACCCATAAAACTAAGCATGCCGGGCCCCGACCCGTAAAACCGAGTACAAAATACGAAATACGAAAAGGAGTGTTTTTTTCCGCAAACCCAAGCCTTAACCTCCAAGAAATACTACGTGACAAAATCGTACAAGCTCGTACAAGGTACATGACTACAAGACAAACCCAAAGGACGGCGTCATCGTACTTTTTTGGACGAACCTGGGACACGTCACCTGCGCTGGCGTGTCTTGGCGTTTAGCCGCCTAATCTCCTATATAAACCCTCATTTCTACACCAAATGGGGAGGAAGATTGATAATACAACGTCGTAATCTCCTATTTTCCTCTCAAAATCAAATACAAAATTCAAGTTTCAAATCTACAATTTCCATTACTAACCTAATCCTAAATAGGTAATTCCAATGATGTGGTCATTTGAGTTCATGCTCATGAATAACTAGGAAGAATATCCAAAAGTGCCATCTTTGGGGAGGTTTTCACTCTTAAAGCTCTTCCCAAATGATTTTCTAAGCACATTTTCAATATCAATATGCAAGATTCAAGCTTTATTTTCGAAAATGATTAGTAAAGTGATGAGCTTTCATACTTGAAAATTTTTTCCTTTACAACAATCACCATACAATTTTACAAAATACAAATCTTTTCAAAGTTCAAAGATGTTTGGAAAAGTGAAAACCCTTTTCCAAACTAGAACACATGGACATTCAACTTTCTATGTTCAAATATTCAATGATGTTTAAGTGAGATCAACTCAAGTTATGGAACATATTAAAGGTGAGGTCTTTTTCACATTAAAAGGTCTAATCTTTAATAACCAAGTCTCCTAATTTCAATATTCAAGTTCAATATTCAAGTTCTATATTCAAGCTCTATTTCAATAATCAAAGTCAAGGATGCTTTATGATGAGCAACTCGTCTAAAGTTGAGATTTTCTAGAGAATTGAATCTGTGTCGTGCACACTTATTATTAAGTAGTTGTTTGGCGTTCGGATCTCAAGTACAATAATACAATTTCAATATGGTCATTTCAATAATGTCATTTCGATATCGTCATTTCAATGTCGCACTTTAATACAGCAATTTCAATATCACACTTTCAATACCGCACTTTCAATTTCGCATTTCAATAACACACTTTCAATATCGCACCTTTATTTTTGCAATTTAAATTCCGCACTCTTTACTCACCTTTTTTAAGGAGATGTGGTTTTGTACGCATTTCAATAATTCCTTCATTTCTTGTGATGATGCTTTACATGTTTATTTCTTTCATCACCTCACATGCTAAATTCAATAATATACATTACATCACGCTTAACAAAGATAATTTTGTAAAAACCGGCCTTAGGTTCCCTTAAATAACTTTAAAGCAAAGTGACCACGTTCAAGTAGCAAATACAATGTTCTAATTGCATGTTTCAACCGGCTCAGTGTCATGATTAGGATTATATGAAAATGATCATTGTCTTGTATTCAAATGTACTTGAAAAGCTTACCAAATAAGCGGTTCTTCCCGTGCCCGAATCTCATCCATTCGGTTTCTAAGATTCAATGCCTTATCCAACAAGAGTCGTACTAAGGTCCTCCCAAACCGGACCCTTAAAAAATGTTTGGTGGCGTCTCCTTCGAAATTCAAAATCCCAAAACCTGTAGGGATATACAAAAAATACAAAAACAAACCCCCCTACACAAGTATAAATGGCTCTTCAGTCTCACGCAAACGACCCAGGTCTACAAGAATGAACCCACAAGGATCATCCCTTTTTACACACCTCCTATTATTATCAGCCCCCTTGTACCAAAACAGACCAACATTGAATTTGTACCGAATCTAAGCTCCCATATTTCTTGGACTCGCCCATAGTAAGACAACTCGGCATCACCCGGAGATCTATCCTTAGCACTATCATACTCTCTTGATGACACCACAAGGGAGACACCACTATTTTGCACTGACAAGGACTTCTATCTTGCGCTCGGTCCAAAATGTGTATCCATTGACATCATAACCCTGATATGAATGCACGGCTTCCCGAGGACCAAGAGTTAGATACTGAACAGTTTCACAAACAATATTACCAGCTACTTCTAGTTCACCCATCACCTTATCTTGTAACCATTTAATGAACTCTTTATTATGCAATTGCGTCAATTCTCTTTCCCCTTTGGAAAGGTATTCATTAGCCAATTCCTTCTTATGCATCACCAAATACGGGTGGACGGCTAGAATATGACTCAACACATAAGTGAGCTTGTAAGAGCCTATGCATAGGAGGTGAGATCAATTTTGACCCAATTGTACCCTTTCCCTCTAGTCTTCCCTCATACCGGGATGTAAGAAGTCCAATAGGTTCAGGTTTTGCTAAAAACTCGACCACAAAATTTTAAATTCTTCACCCACGTTGCCTTGAATCATACTACCTTCTGGTTGTGCAGAATTCCTCACTTTATCTTGTAAAACACCCATGTGTCTCTCAAAAGGATAACACCACCACAAGGACACTGGATCGCACAACTTAATTTCTCGAACAAGATGGAAAATTAAATGAACCATTATGTCAAAGAACGAAGGTGGAAAATACATCTCAAATTCGCATAATGTTTGGATTACTTTATTCTGAAGTTCCTCGAGTATTGACGGATCAAGAACTTTGCTACATATCGCATTGAAAAATGAACAAAGGCTAGTAATATTATGCCTCGCATGCTTTGCAAATATCCCACGAATCGCAATGGGTAAGAATGTTTGCATCATGACATGACAATCGTGAGATTTCATACTAGACAACTTCAACTCTTCATTTAAAGACACAAATATTTACATGTTCGATAAGCACCCGAGGGAGCCTTAATGTCGTACAAGCACTCACAAAAAAATCTTTGTTTGGACAATGTGTAACAAGCTGGAGCCAAGTAATCGGTTTTCTTCTTCCTTTTGTCGTTGCCCTTTTCTTTGCCCTTGCCTTTGCCTTTGCCTTTGTCTTTCCCTTTTTTCTTGGCACCCCATGTTTCCATTTCCTTTCTGTTATTATTTCCCAAAGACTGAGGCCACAGCTCTAGACGAAGCCCCTTATTTTTCAAGTATTCTCGCACTCCCTTGGTATCCTTTGTCTTTCCCGGAATATTCATAAGTGACCCAAGAATTGCTTCACAAACATTTTTCTTAATATGCATGACGTCAAGATAAGGCCTAACCGATAGATCTTTCCAATATGGAAATTTCCCGAACACGGACTCTTTTTTCCATAATCCAGTTGTGACCTTGTCTTTGACTGACTTGCCGAAGACCGTTTCAATACCCTTGAAATTCTCATACACCTCCTTACCAGTCAAAGCTCTACGAGACATCCATCTCAACATCCCAATCGAATGTTGTCTTCATCTTACGATAGGGATGATCACGTCTAATCGTGTTCATATTCTCACCATCGGCACAAGGACAATAAAACTGTGTAACCCCCGTACTAGCTTGATGGTGTAAAGCACTCATACAGATCTCCGAAACCCCATGCATAAAATACATTGTGTCACGTCTACCATACATCCAACTACGATCCATCTCTGGGAATTTCTAAACAAACCAAAACCCCATTTAATTGGCATAGAAAAACAAAAACTCTCAACTTTAGCATGTGCATACAGAAGTTATTTATCGAATGAATGCATGCTTCCAAAGGTCCTTATCACTCCAACCTAACCCATCCTTGAACGCCTAACCCCACTAGTGAATATATGTCAACTATTCAACTCTAAGGAAAATCCGGCAGCATTTCCCTACTGTTCACCAAGTACACGATGTAGGTAATTTATTACCTACATATGTACCCAGAGAACAAAATAGGCAAACGACGAGACAGTATATTCCTTAGAATAAAAAAGAAGACATGCATTCACTTCCTAAGTGAGATTAGACGTCCATGAACAGTCTCGAACCGGGGACTATTCAAGACTTACTCCTAACGAGTAAGTCTTGAACGGGTATCTAGGCGTATGATGATTATGCATTTACTTCTAGACAATAATTTAAACACTAAACATACATAAATGCTCGGAAGTAGAGTCTAAAGGGAGGAAAACTCACCTGAAAAACAATCGCCAATTGAATTTGCTAATGAAGAGGGTGGGGAAGTGTTTAGCTTGCACATAGGAGCAAGAAGCTATTAGATTAAATACAAAACAGTGACCAGCCGCATACAGATTTCATGATAATAAAAAGATAATCAACAAATTAAAATTAAGGAATTATTTTATTGTATCATTTATTAAATTTACTTTTTGGCGAAACCCTATTTTTATTTCTATTTATATTTATTTATTATTATTATTATTATTATTATTTTGTATTATTTTTGTTATTATATATTATTATTGTTATTATTATTTTTATTATTATTATTTTTATTATTATTATTATTATTATTATTATTATTATTATTATTATTATTATTATTATTATTATTATTATTATTATTATTATCATCAAATGCTAACAAAGTCAAACATTTTACAAATGATTAGTGGGCAACCGAGATACAATCTGGGCCCCCCCTTCTCTAGCTATAGCAGAACCTATCCTGGTGAAAATATGAGCAGCAGCACGAGCCCCAATGTCTTGTGTCCTAGAAAACTTCTGAATCCGCTTCAGCAACGCCACAACATCCTTATCCAACTCCCCCAAAGAAGAGAAAGAGAACGGAAGAAAGCCATAACCAATGGCCCTGCAACGTGCTTCGTACTTGGCTCGCTTCCGAATAGCCGCATCAGCCACAACCCGGCCTGGGGCAAAGCCAGACAACCCAGACTGTGTCATAGGAGAAGATCCCGTCAAGTCCACATACACATCGCAGCCCCGATCCCAAGAGTAGAGCAACATGTCTGCTAGTCGGAGAGCTCCATTGTTCCCCCCAGATAGAACAATATCAACCTCTTTCTGCGCCGAGATCCCAGACCGATAACAAACATCAACAAGGGTATCCCGAACCACATTATGCCGATGTTTAATACCCACGATGCCAGCACATGAGACCGCATGATCACCAAAGATGTCTCCCGCAAAGACCCTAGAGCAAGCAGAACATGGTACCGTAACAGAGAACAACCCCCAATCGGTAACACAACACACATGGATAAGCCTTAGCATTCATCGTCTGTCCCAAACCTGATATGGGGACCGCACGAAGCCAAGCAGAGGTGTGATCTCCCTGCTGCGATTGCCACAACGCCGACTGCCGAGACGATAAGGAGAAGGTGGATTCTGCAGTTGCAGTAACCTTTGTGAAATATATATCTGCCAATTTCTTCATAAGTTTTGGGGCAGCGACCTCACTAGGGTTACTCAGAATATCATACTCCACCGTTCCACTAAATAGACTCAACGCATCTTCAAATGCCAGACCAGGACCAACAATATCAACATGCCGTAGAAGCTGTGTCTGCAAACCTAAGGACTGCAGCCGAGAGGCAAGAAAAGCATAATGACGAACATCACCCGCGGAATAAACACCAAGTCTGCCAAAAGAAAAAGGTAAGGTGGCAAGTCGCCACTGCCAATCGCCAAAGCCAGGCCCCGAAGCAGTAACAATACGCTCCAAAGAAGATCGAAGAGCCTCATCAAAAGTGCGCTGCGCAGCTTCAAAAATACCAGGAGGACAAGTACGCAAAGAAAAGTAGAGTTTAGAAACTCCTGTACATGCCCTAAGCAACAAAAACTCACACTGAGAATCATCAAGCTGAGCAACCTTATCCATAAGCCCAATGGTCTTGATTACCCTCTACATCATAAGTTCACCACTAAAAACAGGATCGGAACTAGGGGGACCACCAAGCAACTTTACACCATGCAAAGGACGACCAATATCAGAGGGAAAGACTCCCACAAGCCTGCTATGAGGGTCCTTAGTAGGCCAGAAAACCTCGGTCTTCTCCATATTAAGATGTAACCCGAGAGAAGGCTCGTCCTCCATAATCAACTGCAGAAACTTCCCCACCACCAAGGTATCACCAATAATAGTACTGTCATCCAAATACCATGCCTGAAGACAAACATCAAACGCGTCCCTGATTTTACAAACCAGGGGTTGTAAAACCAAAGAAAAGAGCAGAGGACCAAGGGGATCACCCGGCTGCACACCCTGAGACGACCATAACGTATGCTCCCCATAATACAATCTGGCTGGAGTAGAGTAGAAGAATTCAACCCATCGCGAAATGCCCGGACAACGAAGACGAACTTCACCCAATATGGCCGCTCGATCAACTAAATTGAAGGCATTTCGGAAATCCACCAACAACATTGAAAGACCCACATCAGAACCCCGATCCTCAATCAACCTGTTCACAGCATGAAGAATTGCCTCACCCCCCGCAGATACCCCGACACCAAATTGAAGACCATCAAAATAACTTCCCAAAGACGTGTTTGGTTATGATACATATAAACGAATATAAATCATGCGGAAAAACCATAAACGCCAAGATTCCAAATTAATTGCCACATAACAATTAGCATAATTAGGATGCATACTCTTTGTAGCGTGCCCTCTCTTGCTGCGCCCGAACCGAACAAGAACAAGTCTTTAGGACTCCAAGTGTCGTCCCTCCATAGAAAGTCCACAACACGTCCGGATCCGCCTTAAAATTGACCAACTAGAATCGCCCTTAAGGTACTAAAATATTCGGCTATTATGGGCAAAGTGTATGGCTGAATTTTTGCTCAAATTCTTACCTTTGAATACTGCAAACACGTTATAAATTATGAGCCTTGATCTCATATTTATAGGCCATGGAATAAATAATCAAATCCCACTAGGATACGAATTAATTAAATTAGAATCCTAGTAGAACTCTTATTTAATTAATTTATCTTTTAGGATTAGGAATTTAATCATCAATAGAATCCTATACGCTTTAGGTTTCGTATGTGAACACAAACACACACGTACGCACAGCAGCCCACGAGGGGCGCCATGCGCGCGCGCACAGCCCGAGCGACGCAGCCCACTCGCAGCAAAGCCCACGAGCTGCTGCAGCCTTGGGCGCACGCTGGGCCTGCCTTGCGGTGGGCCTGGCGCAGCCTTGGGTTGGGCGTGTTTGTGGCGCGCGTTTGACTTGATGGACGTGGGCCTGGCTTCGTGCTGGGCCTTCGTCTAGCAAGCTCGTCTGATGCTAATTCTTACGACGCGCTTCCGATTAATTTCCCGATTCCGGAATTCATTTCCGATACGAACAATATTTAACATTTCCGATTCCGGAATTAATTTCCGTCTCGAACAAATATTTAATATTTCCGTTTCCGATAATATTTCCGATTCTGACAATATTTCCGTTTCCGGCAATATTTCCATTTCCGATAATATTTTCCGATACGTACCATGTTTCCGATTCCGGCAACATCTACGACTTGGATAATATTTATATTTCCAATACGATCCATATTTCCGTTTCCGGCAATATCATCGTTTCCGGAGTATTCATTTCTTTGCCTTTGACGTTCTCAACTCCCACTGAAACCAAGATCCACCGATTCCGAATATCCATTAGATAGAGTATTTAATGCCATTAAATACTTGATCCGTTTACGTACTATTTGTGTGATCCTACGGGTTCAGTCAAGAGTAAGCTGTGGATTAATATTATTAATCCCCTTGAAATGAAGCGGCCTCTAGCTAGGCATACAGTTCATTGATCTCACTTAATTATTAACTTGTATAATTAATACTGAACTGCATTTATTAAATTTATCATAAATGCATACTTGGACCAAGGGCATTATTTCCTTCAGTCCCCCACTTGTCCTTAGGGACAAGTGTGCATTTCCTAATTCCTTTGTCTCTCGATGCTTGCTCTTGAGCATAAGGTAAGAGTTGTCATCCTTATTATGTCCAGAGGTGTTTCTCGGTTTCAGAGTTCAACTGATCAAATAAACAGATAATCATAGCCTATGATTCATCTGAGCACGGCCATGCATTTTACATTTTCTAGCTCTCCGAGTGGCCTTGTACAACTTTCAGCATATCATCTCGATTTATGGGAGGACAGTCCCAATCTTGCGATCTTGAGATTAGACTTCGTTTGATAGGTGATTAACTGAGCGTTGCCTTTATGGCCTCCTTTTACGGTGCGACGGTTAACAACGTCAAAGTAAGCAGTTCTCAAACAAGTAATCTCAAATCACTCAGGTATTAAGGATTAGTGTTTAATAATTTTAATGAAATTTACTTATGACATATTTTCATCTCTTACAGTAAAGTTTCATAGGTCTGTCCGATACTAGTCTTCCCAAAGTAAATATCTATGCAAATGATTACGACATTGCCATGTCCACATAGTTCAAGAAACAGAACTACTAGTCATCTTGCATTCTAGTCGTCTAACGTTTTCTATGCGTCCATCTTTATAGAAAACTCCGACCAGGGACCATTTTAAACTTTTGACATTCAAGTTCACTTGATAGACATTTCTTAGTCACAGGACTGGTCCTGACAGTCTATCTTGAATATATTGTCAAATTGAAGGGACTCATCATTTAATAAACCATAAATTAAATGGAAAAATGAATTCTATTCATTAATGTGAATGATTAACCAATAATGTTTTACAAAGTATTAAACTTTAAAACATTAAATAAGGACATCAAATCCATTCTCCAACATGCTTGATTCCCATAGCTGCAGTGTGCGAGTTGTGCTTCGCCTGCGGCAGAGGTTTAGTCAATGGATCTAAGATGTTGTCATCAGTTCCAATCTTGCTTATCTTGACTTCTTTTCTTTCAACGAACTCTCGTAGAAGGTGAAATCTACGAAGTACATGCTTGACTCTCTGGTGGTGTATAGGCTCCTTTGCCTCTGCAATAGCTCCATTATTATCACAATATAGAGCTATTGGTCCTTTAATGGAGGGTACTACACCAAGTTCACCTATGAAATTCCTTAGCCATATAGCTTCCTTTGCTGCTTCATGTGCAGCAATGTACTCCACTTTAGTTGTAAAATCAGCAATGGTGCTTTGCTTAGCACTTTTCCAGCTTACTGCACCTCCATTTAGGCAGAAGACAAACCCAGACTGTAATCTGAAATCATCCTTGTCGGTTTGGAAACTTGTGCCCGTATAACCTTTAACAATTAATTCATCATCTCCACCATAGACAAGGAAATCATCTTTTTGCCTCTTCAGGTACTTCAGAATGTTCTTGGCAGCAGTCCAATGTGCCTCTCCTTGGTCTGATTGGTATCTGCTCGTAGCACTAAGTGCGTACGCAACATCCGGGCGTGTACATATCATAGCATACATTATTGAACCAATCAATGATGCATATGGAATCCCACTCATTCGTCTACGCTCATCAAGTGTTTTTGGGCACTGAGTCTTGCTTAGAGTCATTCCACGAGACATAGGTAGGTAGCCTCGCTTGGAGTATGCCATATTGAACATTTCAAGCACCTTATTGATATAAGTGCTTTGACTGAGTCCAATCATCTTTTTAGATCTGTCTCTGCAAAAATTGATGCCCAGTATGTACTGTGCTTCTCCTAGATCCTTCATCGAAAAACATTTCCCAAGCCAAATCTTGACAGAGTTCAACATAGGAATGTCATTTCCGATAAGTAATATGGCGTCGACATATAATACTAGAAAAGCAATTTTGCTCCCACTGACCTTCTTGTATACACAAGATTCGTCTGCGTTCTTGATGAAACCAAAGTCACTGACTGCTTCATCAAAACGTATATTCCATCTCCTTGATGCTTGCTTCAATCCGTATATTGATTTCTTAAGCTTGAATACCTTTTTAGCATTCTTTGGATCCTTAAAACCCTCAGGCTGTGTCATAAACACAGTTTCTGTTAAAACGCCGTTTAAGAAAGCGGTTTTGAAATCCATCTGCCATATTTCGTAATCGTAATATGCAACGATTGCTAACATTATCCGAATAGACGTTAGCATTGCAACTGGTGAAAAGGTTTCATCGTAATCCATACCGTGGACTTGCCTGTAACCTTTTGCAACCAATCTAGCTTTGAAAACTTCAAGTTTCCCATCCTTGTCCTTTTTCAGTTTGAAAACCCATTTGCTTCCTATGGCTTCGTAGCCATCTGGCAAATCGACCAAATCCCAACATGGAGTCTAAGATTGCATGGCTTTTTGCCATTGCTTGGAGCTAGGGCTCGTCATAGCTTGTTTGTAAGTCGCAGGTTCATCACTTTCAAGTAATAGAACGTCATAGCTCTCGTTCGTCAAAACACCTATGTACCTTTCCGTTTGAGATCTATATCTCTGCGATCTACGCGGGGTTACATTTCTAGATGGTCCTTGATTCTCACCAGATACTTCTAAAGATCTCTGAGTTTCATCCTGAATGTCATCTTGAGCATTCTCTAGAGTTTGTTGTTCGACTCGAATTTCTTCGAGGTCTACTTTTCTCCCAGTTATCATTTCGGAAATGTGATTTCTTTCCAAAAAGATACCATCTCGAGCAACAAACACCTTGTTCTCAGATGTATTGTAGAAGTAATACCCCTTTGTTTCCTTTGGAGAGCCCACAAGGATACATTTGTCAGATTTTGGATGAAGTTTGTCTGAAATTAATCGTTTGACGTACACTTCACATCCCCAAATCTTAAGAAAAGACACTTTTGGAGGCTTTCCAAACCATAACTCATATGGAGTCTTTTCAACAGCTTTAGACGGAGCTCTATTTATAGTGAGTGCAGCTGTATTTAGTGCATGTCCCCAATATTTTATTGGAAGTTCGGCCTGACCCATCATTGATCTAACCATGTCTAGCAAGGTTTTGTTCCTCCGTACCGACACACCGTTCCATTGTGGTGTTCCAGGAGGAGTCAATTCTGATAGAATTCCACATTCTTTCAGATGGTCATCAAATTCATAGCTCAGATATTCACCGCCTCTGTCACACCGCAGTGCCTTAATTGATTCTCTATTTCACTCTGAAATTCCTTGAATTTGTCAAAGGATTCAGACTTATGCTTCATTAGGTAGACATAACCATATCTACTGAAGTCATCAGTGAAAGTGATAAAGTAGCTGAAACCACCTCTAGCATTTGTACTCATTGGTCCACATACATCTGTATGGATTAAACCCAATAGTTCAGTTGCTCTTTCTCCAACTTTAGAGAAAGGTTGCTTTGTCATTTTGCCAAGTAAACATGATTCGCACTTACCATAATCCTCTAAGTCAAATGGTTCTAGAATTCCTTCTTTTTGAAGTCTTTCTATGCGTTTCAAGTTAATATGGCCTAATCGACAATTCAGCAGACAGGTGAGATCTGAATCATCCTTTTTTTTCTTTTTGGTATTTATGTTATAAACTTGTTTTTCGTGATCTAATAAATAAAGTCCATTGACTAATCTAGCAGATCCATAAAACATCTCTTTAAAATAAAACGAACAACTAGTGTCTTTTATTAAAAAGGAAAATCCCTTAGCATCTAAGCAAGAAATAGAAATGATGTTTTTAGTAATACTTGAAACATGGAAACAGTCTTCCAGTTCCAAAACTAGCCCAGAGGGCAACGAAAAATAATAAGTTCCTACAGCTAATGCAGCAATCCTTGCTCCATTTCCCACTCGTAGGTCGACTTCACCCTTGCTTAACCTTCTATTTCTTCTTAGTCCCTGTGAATTGGAACATAAGTGTGAGACACAACCTTTATCTAATACCCAAGAAGTTGAATTAGCAAGTATACAGTCTATAACGAAAATACCTGAAGATGGAACGACTGTTCCGTTCTTCTGATCTTCCTTCAGCTTTGGACATTCTCTTTTGTAATGGCCTATTCCATCACAATAAAGACAGCTTGATGTGGACTTGTCCTGCTTTGTCTTAGCATTGCCCTTGGACTTTCCACCTTTCTTGAAGGGTCTCCCTTTAGCCTTGAGTAAATCCTTGGCTTCACAGTCGAGTATTATCTCAGCCTTTCTAACAAGGTGAACAAACTCTGCAACTATTTCTTCTCTTGGTTAACTTAGGTATAGTTGCTTAAAGAGACTAAACCCACTGTGCAGTGAATTGAGCAAGACAGAGACTGCCATCCTTTCGCTTATTGGTGATCCTAGCAGACTTAGGCGATCAAAATGTGAAAGCATAAGCTCCACATGGAACCTCAGTGGGACGCCTACCCTCCGTTTAGTGCGAAGGAGCTGAACATGTGTTTCTTGGACCTCCATCCTATAACACCTGTTAGGAGAACCAACCTTTAGACCAGACATTGATTCAATCAACTCATGGTCATTTAGGTCCCTGTCCTCTGTGTTTCCACGACAGATATCCCTCAGATTCTTGATGAGAGTAAAAGGTTCGTATGCTACAAATCTTCTAGCCCATTCATCAAGGATATTGTTCAGGATGAGACTCATAACCTTTTTGAGATCCGCATCCCAGGAGGCAAATCTTTCAGGGGTCATGTCTCTGGCATAGTAGCTTGGTATGGGATTTAACAGTACATACTCAAGTCCATTGAGTCTGACTATTTCAAAAAGCTTTGCTTCCCATTCAAGAAAATTCGTTAGGTTTAGCTTGACCATAAGCTCAGAACCCTTGATGATGTTTTGATTGTTGTTTACCATAGTAAAACTACAAAAGAAAAAGAATAAACAAATAAATAACCATTCACAGTTTCTCTTAATAAATTTAAATTCTAGCATACATGCATAATTTATCATTTATTAAGCATTTTATTCAAGTTATGTGTTCCGGCTGGTGTGAATAAAATGATTCCAAGATCCTTAAATCATTGAAGAATTAAGCACATTATGTATTTAGACTCAATTCTAAAATATTTTAGGTAAGCAAAGCCTTTGCTAATAGTCTAGAAATTATTCTTGGTTGATAGGTACGTCTAAGAACTTATTAGGTAAACCTATCTCATTTGCCACGACATAAAAGGACTCCTTACTTATATCGTTGAGTTTCACCAAAACTAACATGTACTCACAATTATTTGTGTACCTTACCCCTTTAGAATCAATAAGTAACACCTCGCTATGGCGGAAAACTATTACTAAGATTGATGTAAAGGTTATCCAAGTAAGTGTTATTTTGGCATGTCACCTTTTAACTCAATTTTTAAGTTTGGAACTTAAAGCTCTTACTATGTTGGTTAGATTTTAAGTAAACTAAAATCCTTAATCATGCAACATAATCAAGCCATAATCTGATGCATAATAAGACATATTTAAAGCAATAAATAACTTAAAACATGCGTAAGATATAAATGTGATCTAGTATAGCCCGACTTGAAAATGGATTGGAAACTCCGTCTTGAATTTCACCATGGGAGGCCTCATTTTCTTCAAATAGGATCAGCTATAATTAAACTAATTACAACTATTTGATGGTACGCAGACCATATTTAAATTGAAAAACTTTGGTGCATTAGACCAATATTACATTCAAATTAATGGTACGCAGACCATATTTTCTATCCTATTTGGGCCATACTAGTCACTTTTCAATAACCTGCAAAACAGTACATATACAATATATACCATTCACCCATTCATTATCAGGAATGGCCCATATAGCTGGTTAATTGAACATGTTATGCATCACATAAATATTTGCAGCAATTAATCAAGGGCACCAATAATCTACCAATTATTCAGTCCTTATTAATTCTAATCAAGTTGTTTTAACCTAAAAGGAATGTAGACCTAATCAAGAGTTTATGACTAAAATGCTCCCACTTAAACCAATAAATTCACATGCTTTACTAATTTTAAACATCAAAAATGTATTTCCTAGTCTAACCGGAAACATACAATATTAATTAAAATTTAAAGCTCATATAAATTTATAATTGAATCCATTTAATTTATTTTCAGTTGAATTAAAATGAATTTAAATTAATTCAAGGTTTTAATTTTAGTAAAATAATTAGTATAAATAAAATTTATAATAATAAGATTATTCAAAATTAAATTTCGAGAAAACAATTTAAATTACGAATTTTAAAATTAATTAAAAAGCGTTTCCGAACTGAAAAATTCAAAATTAAAATCAAAACGCATCAATCGTAACAAGACGAGGCACTTGGGCTTGCGCCCAAGCCCCGTCGAGTGCACGAGGAAGCAGTGCCCCTCGACTGATCGCACGGCATCACACGAGCAGGCCACACGCAACGCAGCAAGCCCAGGCCACGCTGCGCGCAGCCTGCCTCACTCGACGCGTCTGGTTACTTCGCTGGGCGCGGGAGCGCGCGCTGTGGCGCAGCACGCTCCCTGCCCACACGCGACTGCTCGCCTGGCTTGCGCCAATGCCCATCGCCCTCGCCCACTCGCCCACGCTGCACACAACACTCGACACAAGGGCAACGTGCTGCCTTGTGCTCGTGTGCTATGGCCCTTGCTCGCTGCATTGTACCGCATGGGTGACGAGCTCCCTTGCTCGTCGTCGCATGCCCGCACTATACAACACCCCTTAAGGGTAACACGTAGCGTCCTTCGCTTTCTGCGTGCAAGTTTTATGAGCGAATCTCATAAAAATTAAAACTTTTATTTCAAAATTAATGACAAATTAATAAATCATATTAATTTCATAATTTTAGGGCGAAAAATCGAAAATTTATTAATGAATTAATTTCCGATTATCATGGATTCAAATCTAGGTCATAAAAATCTAAAATATATCATCAATTAACAATTTTTATGGTGGTTTTTAATCATGGATACCTAATTAAATCGTTAATTAATTATGAAAATCAAATCAATTCTAAATTATTCGAATTTCAACAAATTAATTACAATTACAAATTAGGTTGTATAATTAACAAGCTTAGGCATTCAAATTTGTTAAACATATACAGTAGGTCAATCAAAAATTCAAGATTTAACAACAAGAATCGCAAATATTCAATTTAACATCTTAAAATTACAAACTTTTGTGTTCGAGAAACTAAAACCTTCGAAAAGTCATAGTTAGGCTTCGAATTTGTGAATTCTGGGTTCGGCTGAACAATAAGTTTTTTGTCAAAATTTTATAATGCCTTTTACATGCGGAATTGACACAAAAATCACTCGACTTCGTTGAGTAACGAAGAAACTGCCGAAAAACTGCGTACATATTCATAAATAAACGCAATTTGCAATTAATTAACAATTACGAAAATTAATCACCCCTTTTAATTCTTTGCAAATTTGTAAAATTTAACCATGTTAAGCAATTATTATGGAATTAATTAGAGGCTCGTGATACCATTGTTTGGTTATGATACATATAAACGAATATAATGTTGGGGAATACAGTTAAACATAATAACATGTGCGGAACAATCCCCAAAGCCAGGAAACATGTATAAAGCACAGATTAAGCAAACTTACATTCGAAGCGTGTTTTCCACAATAATATGTCAACGAACACGAACAAAGAACTCCACTTGTCGTTCCTCTACTTGGTTCACCGACACGTTCAGATCCGTCTTGATTATCGTAGCTTAGACAATTGATCAAGATACTTTGCCTTTTGGGATAAACACACTGTGGAGGCACAGAGAGAATTAGGGTTCTCTGTTTTCTCCTAGGATTGTGTGTAATCTGAATTGTGATTGTACTAAGTTGGAAAATTAGGTTGTAAGGTTATTTACATAACCTTACTAACCGACCAAGCCAAGAGGCAAGGCCGGCTAGCAAGCCCGCAAGCCAAACACACGGACACGCACAGCCAGTGGGCCGTGGGCCGCGCTGATGCTGTGTCGTGGTCTCGGCCCGCACGCACGCGCACAGCTCCGCGCCACAAGGGCCTCGCTGCTGCTGCGTTGCTTTGCTTGCTCGCCTAGTCGTATGCGCGCCCATAGGCCTCGAGTGCTTCGTGCACTCAGCTCGTGCGCCGCTCCTCGTATTCGCGATTAAATATATTTCCGATATATTATTTATCGTTTCGTATACGACGAATCACCGTCGTACGATACGATTTATTCGTCTCGCCTAGCTTACGAATATTCGCGATACGATATACGATTCCGATGCAAGGTCGTATCGTGTAATACGTTTCCAACTTAAATCCCGAAAGGCTATTAAATGAATTTCCGAATCATTTAATCCAGTGACCTGTTACGTGTCATTGGTGTGACCTTGTAGGTTCAGTCAAGAGTAAGTTGTGAGTTCAATATCCACTAGAACTCACTGATCGGAAGCATTGCTCCAGCTAGCTGTTCCGATCACTTGATCTCACTGAATTAATTGTTCGCAATTAATCTGAACCTTGGTATTAGACTTAATGGACCTTGGGTGAAGGACATATTTCCTTCAATCTCCCACTTGTCATTCAGACAAGTGTGCATCCACATTCCTTTGTCAATTAGTGTTACTTACTGAACATAAGGTAAGATCCAAGCCATCCTTATTAGCTCCAGAAGTGTTTCTCGGATTACAGAGTTCAACTGTCAAACTTTTGCAGAAGGTTAAGCCTAACCATTTTGAGCACGGCCATGCATTTTATAGTATCTAACTCTCCAAGAGGCCTTGTTACACAACAACACCATATCCTATCAAAGATAGGAGGACAATCCATTCTTGCAATCTATGAACACACACTTTGATTCATAGTACGCCCAATAACTGCTTTTATAGCCTCCTTTTACGGTGCAACGTTTAGCTAGTATCAAAGCGAACTAATTCTCAAACGAGCAGACATAATCGCTCATGTTCTGAGGAACGGTTTCTAATCACCATTAATGAGAACTACCTATGACATGACTTTAATCTCTTAAAGCGTTCTCATGGTCAATCCGATACAAGATCCAATAAGTATCTATGCAAAAGATTTTGACATCCAGTCACTCTAGTTCAAGAAACAGAACTAAGTAATCTACTTGCAATCTAATCTTCATTAGTCATTGGTCGTCCACCTTTCAATGACCTGGATTAGGGATCCTTTGTGACTTCAATATTCAAGTACACTTATGGGTGTTTCTTTGTCAAAGAATCCATCTTGACATCCCATTTGAAAGATTTGAATCACATGGACTTATCATTTAATTCTAAACCACAATTAAATGAATATGAAATAAATAAATTTCATAAATATGAAATGGTTAAACCAATTGTTTTAAACATAGTGTTAGGGGGGAAAATACCCTCTTGGTCACATGGGCATACGTAGCAAGCATTGCATACGTGGCTGCCAACAAGACGCAAGGTGGCATTATTCGAACGGTATTCCCAACTACTGGGCTCAAAATGAACGTTACAAACCCTTGATGAAGCCGACCTTCATTACGAATTTATGATCTAATTATGAGCAATTAAGCATAAACGTTGCACTCTTATTGTAAATGCCTATAAAATGGCTTAGTCTTGTCTATTTTACATACATGATTTCCAAGCAATAAACCTACGATTATCTTATGCTATTACAACTTGCTCTCACCATTCTCAATTATCTAGATCGATCGATTGTTAGCACCTTCATCAAGGCAAATTCGTCTCTAAGTCGAATTTTCCCAAAACAATTTGGCGCCCACCATGGGGCTGCCAATCAAAAGCAGCTCGATAATACCATTCCAATTACCATGGCCGGAAATTCTAGCTCGTCCGACGACATTACTCGTTGCTTCGAAGCCATGGAACAGCGCATTAGCATCCTCCAGAAAGAGAATGAAGCATTGCACTCTCAAGTCAGGTCCACCACCTCCATCGCCACCGGATCCAGGTTCTACTACCGGCGAGACACCTCCGGGTTAAACCGCCGCTTGGATCTTGACGCCGCTCCAGACCATCCCCTCCATATACCTTTTGGCGAACCTGGGGGCCCTGTCCTCGAACAGATCCGCGAGTTCGACCCGTTACCAAATCCGCCCCGCTCTAACCCGAGTTGGCTTCCGTCACCTCCAATTCGACCATCCTCTGCACGAACATCGGCAACAGTTGTCGCCACGACGGCTGCCCGGGTCACCCCACCTCATGTCGGTATGACGACATCCACCATGGTGACGGCTCCCGCCTCCGTTCCGGTGTCTCGTCCGTTGCCCCCCCCCCCCCAATGGTGACCATGTCGATGCCTCTGCCCGTTACGCTTACGGCGCAAGGATCAACGCCAGCAACTCAAATTCCATGGGACCAACTCTTCTCTCAGCAAGTCGTCCAACCTGTTGTCAACCTGGTCGCTTCGGCGCCCGGAGCATCCCCCCAGTTGATGACGGTTCCTTTAACCAGCCAAGCACCGCAAGCAGCGTTTCCCAATGCCCTAATGCGCCATGACTCTTCTCGAAACTACTCTCCATACACTCCTCTTAACAGGTCAGTCGTTCCGATTAGTCACGGTTTCGTAACTCCTTTTCCTTATGTTGCAGGTACCCACGCTACTCAAGGAACGCCCCTTACATGCAACAAGTGGTGCCGCAGTTCACTCCTCACCAACCTAAGGGCGTATACCCGCAGAGTACCTATTATCAACATCTCCAAGTCAGCCTTCCCGAAACATTTAGCCCCCTCGTCCCAGTGCTCAACAGCATCTGCGAGAACACCAATCACCAACTCCAACAAATCATGACTATGATAAAGAAAATCCCTGGTGTACCAACAGCAATCAAAGAAGCTAGCCTAGACAGTTATGCCGATTCCCCATACGCTGATCCCATTGATGCAATAGACATCCCTAAAAGATTCAGCCCACCCAACATGCCCATGTACGACGGGACAACCGACCCAAGAGAACATATCTTGACCTACAAACAACGGATGATGAACATTCCAGTCCCCAAACACATGAGAGAAGCCAACCTTTGCAAGGGGTTCGGTTCGACATTGGTTGGGCCCGCCTTGAAGTGGTTGACTAGCCTACCAAATGGGTGCATTACCTCCTTTGCTCACCTTGACAACATGTTCAACCAACAGTTCGCTAGCAGCAGGTGTTTAGAGAAGCAGACAAGCGACTTATACCGAGTAATCCAACGTCCTGACGAACCCCTGAAGGATTATATAGCCCGGTTCATCAGGGAGAAGGTGACTATTCCTGAATGTGATGTCCTGACGACTATCGAAGCGTTCAGGCAGGGAGTGTATGGCGAAACCGACCTCTGGAGGGATTTAATCAAATACCCCTGCAAGACGTTCGAAGATGCTCAAGCCAAAGCAATGGCCCAAGTTAGGTTGGAAGAGACTCTCCATTCTCGGAAAGGGGGTAATGACTAGTCGAAGACGGAAAGACGGTTGCCCTATCCCAGAAGGAGCAACGATCGCCCTGCTCCTTATTCCCGACCTCAACATGTAGCAGTGGTGGAGGAAGACGACGACTTTGACTGGAAGAACAGCCCGGATCTGCCTCCAAAAATTAACGAATATTCTTTCTGTGTTGACACTGTAGGTCTGATGAACCACCTCTCGAAGATGGGGAAAGCAGTGCAATGGCCACCGAAGTCCAGAAAACCCGAGTCAAAGAAGGATCCCTCTAAATGGTGTGATTTCCATGCCGACATCGGTCACACAACCAACGACTGCGTTGCGTTGAGAAGATAAGTAGCCTACCTGCTGAAAAATGGTTACCTCAAGGACGTCATGTCAGATAAAGCTCGTGGCGTTGTCAACAAAGACAACTCTAACTCTCCATCTCGACCTCCTCCACCTCCCCCTCATACTAAAACTGTGAATTTTATTGCTGGAGGTTCTGACATTTGTGGTTTAACTTATTCTGCAGCGAAGAGACACGCCCGAGAAAATGCGATAGACAGACCAGTCTGAGCCGTAGCCACCAAATACCAAACCCCTATATCTTTTGATGAATCTGATGCAGGGGACATCTCGGACAAACATCACGACGGCTTGGTAATATCTATTCCTGTTGGAAACTGCATGATCAAACGAGTCCTTGTCGACAACGGTAGCTCAACTAACGTGATGATGCTCGACGCCCTCAAAGAGATGGGACTCAACCCGGACACCGATGTCGTCAAAAAATCCACCGTGCTAATAGGGTTCAGTGGCGAAGCAAAAACCACCTTCGGAGAAGTTACCCTACCTGTTTACGCACAAGGAATCAACCAACATGTAAAGCTTTTTGTTATTGATTGCCCTTCATCTTACAACATTATTTTGGGCAGGCCCTGGATCCACGACATGAAGGCCATCCCTTCGACATATCACCAAACCATCAAGTTCGCGACTCGATGGGGGGTTCAAGAAATCAAAGGAGATCAGCAAGAGTCCAAAGAATGCTACAAGGCGGCCCTAAAGCCATCGGCCACAAATAAATCCTCATTATAGCAATTACAGTCCAATTCCGAACCAGCAAGCTACGAAGAGCCTAAATCTGAACAACTCGACGAGATCATCTTGGATCCTGCGAAACCAGAATAGGTCGTCTTTATTGGATGTGATGTACCCGACACCATCAGGTCGGAACTTGTTACATTCCTCAAAGCCAACGCGGATTGCTTCGCATGGTCACACGAAGATATGCCAGGCATCAGCCCAGACGTCATCACTCACAAACTCAGTGTCGACCCCCGACATAAGCCCGTCAAACAAAAGCGGCGGAAATTCGCTCCAGAACGCAACCAAATTATCAACGATGAAGTTCAACAACTACTAGATACATGAAAGATCAGGGAAGTAAAATACCCAAACTGGTTGGCCAATGTCGTCGTAGTTAGAAAAAAGAATGGGAAATGGCGAGTGTGCATAGATTTCACCGACATCAACAAAGCATGCCCTAAAGATTCTTTTCCCTTACCCCACATCGACGCCATGGTTGATGCTACCGCGGGACATGAGATGCTCACATTCATGGATGCGTTCAGTGGATACAACCAGATTTTGATGCACCCAGAAGATCAAGAGAAAATTGCCTTCATCACGGAGCGGGGAACTTATTGTTACAAGGTCATGCCGTTCGGTTTAAGGAACGCAGGCGCCACCTATTAGCGCCCAGTCAACAAAATATTCAGAAAACAGCTGGGCGACACAATGAAATTATACATCGACGACATGCTTGTAAAATCCAAGAAAGCCTCTGATCACATCACGCATCTCCAACAAGCCTTCGACGTGTTGCGAGAGTACCGCATTAAGCTCAACCCCACCAAATGCTCGTTCGGAGTCTCTTCTGGAAAATTCTTAGGTTACATGGTTACTCAAAGAGGCATCGAAGCTAGTCCTGATCAGATCTGCGCAATCATCAACCTACAATCACCTCGAAACCAGAAGGACGTACAAAAATTAGCAGGCAGAGTGGCTGCCCTCAACCGCTTCATCTCCAGGTCGTCCGACAAATGCAAATTGTTCTACGATATCCTCAGGAAGAATGAGAAGTTCAGCTGGACTGACCGACACGAAGCCACATTGAAGCAACTCAAGCAATACCTGTCAAACCCCCCGTTACTGTCCAAACCAAAAAACAATGAAGTGCTACAAGTATACCTCGCAGTTACAGAGTCGACCATCAGTGCAGTGTTAGTACGAGAAGAAGACGGAAAGAAGCTACCTGTTTATTACGTCAGTAAGTCCTTACTTAGCGCCGAAACAAGGTACTCTCATCTCGAAAAACTTGTCCTTGCTTTAGTCGTCGCTTCTGTTAAATTGCGCCCTTATTTCGAATGTCACCCTATCACTGTTAGAACTAACTATCCCATGAAGTCAATCATGAGGAAACCCGAGTTTTCTGGCAGGATGTCCAAATGGGCAATACAATTAGGTTGTTACGACATCAGATACGAACCTCGCACAACCATCAAGTCGCAAGCCCTAGCTGATTTTGTAGCTAACTTCAGCCCGAGCCTCCAACACGAAGTCGATCACGAAGTCAACACACTGACCGAGAATGGATCCTCATCAACATGGACCCTACATACTGTGAGGGGGTCGAAAAAGCACGAGGCTAATGCGTGACCTCGTCCCTCGTGGGTGTGACGTTTCTTTTTGTCAAATCAAGTGTAATTGGATTTCCTGTGAGTTTCCACCCAATTGACTAGTAATATAGGAGTCGGCATTCAGTTTTTAACGACAATGAGAAAAACTGACAAAACCCGGTTATCGTGACATAAAGGGAGTGCAATTATGTTTGACCACAACGGCCATAGGTTCCCTTGTGATCCCTGGTGTGGGGATCTCTCAACGTACACCCGCAAGGTAGAGATTGAGGGTTCGGGGGACTGTAACTACCGAGAAGAGTACTCGCTCGTCGATAACTCCAGAGGCAGGATATCCTTACTAGCTCGGCATAAATAATTGAAGGGACATGCGTTAACTATTAAACTAATCTGAGTTGATTTTAATAATATGCAACACATAATGCTAGATCGATCGCGATTATCTGATTTAGATTGTTTTAAGGGACCTAGCATGATAATCCAATTTCCCAAAATATTATCTTTATTAGGCGTGATAGAACAATCAGATTTAATTAGTTTAACAGTTTATAAAAGGCGAGGAAAGCAATTAAATCATGGAAAAGGGACACATTACGACGCACCCTTGAGAGGTGCGTCACGGTTCTCAGAAAACTAACCACTTTGACTTTGCTATTTCTCCTTTTATTTAACGAATCTCAAGTTACGGGACAGGATACGTTGTGTTCGATTTTTGGATTGATTGCGACAGAACGCGTGATCAATTTCGCGGCGTGAGGCTTAGGCTTAGGGGTTGGAGTCAATACTCATAATATGAATTGTGTGTTGTGTTCCTTTCACGTCGAACTTGGGGCTATATTATAGAAATGAGTTCGTGGAAAGATAGAATTGTAGAACCCTAATCCACGAAGAATTAGGAGAAAACACGTACCCAAGTAATTTCAGTGCCCAGGGCTGGGCGCCGAAGATTTTGGCGCCAGAGCCAGGCGTTGAAAATAGGGTGTGGACCGTTTCTTTGTTAGATTCGGACTCTTAGAATCCGGAGTGTATGAGACTTAATCGAGTCTTTCAGTGCGTATTAATTTTATGATGGAATGCATCTGGGCCCGTTACGAACTCTAGGCTCGTTAGGATTTTAATTAATACGTAACTCTTATTTTCGAATCGTATTAGGAACAGGATTCTCTCGCAATTTCTATCTCATTTAGGATTTATGTTGGAGTGCAAAACCTAATTCTGACAGGTTTCTATCTTTTATGACTTGCCACTTTTAACAACTACCCATTACGACAGTTACTATTTTTAGCAGGTTTCCATAAATGGCAGGTTTCTATAAATAGCGGGTTTCGGGTGAAATGAAAAGGGGAATTGAGATTCGTCATTTTATAGGAGATGCGTTGTCAAGTGGAGATTTATGTTCTCATCATCGAACCTTCCCTTTCGGGAATGGGGACAAAAGTAGGTGTCTACAGTTAGCCCCCACTTTGACTGAGTCTCGGGATAAGACGATGGTCAAAGTACTAGACGGAGTGCGTCACACAAGCCGTAGTGTATGTGACTTGTTTTGCGAGGGTCTCACGATCCCCCGAGTGATAACATTTGACTTAAGGGTCATCACTTGAAGTGTCTACATATCCCTCACGTGTCATTGGGATTTGTCAACGGGTATTATAGAAACTCCCTCACTTTGTCATTGGAAGTATCTAAAGAGGCGTAGAAACTCCCTCACTTTGTCATTGGGAGTAGCTACAGATGTTTTCGAAATCAAAGCTATAAAGCGTAATTGGGCCTGGCCAAGCCCAATCACGAGGTAAAAATATTTTTAAAGATTCTCATTTTCAGGGTTAGCTAAACGAGAAAACCCCCTTGTTTTTATGGGACGTAAAACAAAGGAAAATCCAGCACATCGTTCTTTTTTGGAAAAACGGAAAACCAATCCTTTAATTTTTGGAAAAGGGGAAAACCGATCCTTTAATTTTTGAAAAAAGGAAAAACCGATCACATCGTTCTTTTTTGGAAAAACGGAAAACCAATCCTTTAATTTTTGGAAAAAGGGAAAACCGATCCTTTAATTTTTGGAAAAAGGGAAAACCGATCCTTTAATTTTTGGAAGAAGGGAAAACCGATCCTTTAATTTTTGGAAAAAGGGAAAACCGATCCTTTAATTTTTGGAAAAAGGGAAAACCAGAAAAAGTTATCGCTGCAGCGACTAAGGACCTGCGCGGTTAGTGGCACAGACCCCGCCGGCTAAAGATGGCGAGCCTGTTTTGAATTTGAAGATTTTATTTTTCGAAAACTGAGGACATGCGCGGTTAGTGACGCAGACCCCGCCCGCTAAAGGTGGGCGAGCCTGTTTTTGTTTTTTTGAAGAATTTATTTTCTTTCGAGGGATGCTCGGATTTAGTTGCAACCTGAATGTGGATTGACAACGTGCTTAGACGGACCATTGTCTCGTGGTCATCATCTTTCATGGTTTTGAGCTAGTCTTTACGGCTCAATTTTGCCACTACCTGGGTCCTTGATTAGGGGACTATGTATAAGTATCAACGGCGACCTTTGTCTTGAGGTCGTAATCTGGTTTTATCTTTCGAGATTATCCAAACATGGGACTTCGTACAACGTAGTCTGGGAATATTGTTTTAACTTTGCATAATATATATTTTCCTTCGAGCCCCCAAGCACTCGTGCTTGACGGTCAGTTCTTGTCAAAGAGGTTCTTTGGAGATACGCATTTTGTAATGTCCTTAATTGTGTTTGGGATCGTGCTCGTAAGTGCGAGCGATCTTTGAAGTGGTGTGCTACTCTTAACAAAGCCGTGAGGTGCGACTTTCAGTAAAGAAATCGACAATTTTCGAGTCGAATGGATACGACAGGGCCCTATAGAAGTCAGAGCTGTTTTTGGGCCCGGGCTCATTTTCGGCGCCCATGCCTGGGCGTTGGAAATGTTGTTTGGGCTGGTCTTTTGATGACATAGTTGGCCTCTTGTTCCTTCGTTTATTTCATTTGGAAATTCTACGTATTCTCTTCTCTTTTGTTTTTCTTTATTTTTAGAACGTGATGATTTTCTCGAGAAGCCGTAGCCGATTGGTGGACTACGGTGTTTGTCGCTTTTGGGCGATTATTTAAAGGAACTGTTGCTCTTAAGACGTACAGTTACTGCAATAGTTGGGCGAGTCTATATGGCCCGAGGAACATACCTTGAGACGTAAGACTTTGATCGCTCTTGTTGTTATATATATTTTTTTTCTTTTTGAACGCGTTCGTGAATGTTCGATACTTAGAATGATGTATGTGCGAACGAGCGTTCATAGAATGGCCGTTGCGTGCGGTCCATTAATCAGTTTGCTTGAATCATTTAATTTTTTTATTTTTATTTTTGAGCAATGACTGATTTTGAATAGTTTTCTTAGAAGCTTGATAGGGTTCAGGTCCGTTCATGAAGTGGGCTCAAACATCGTGCCCTTTTGATCGTTCAAACATTTGTTTTGAGACTTTTTTTTTTTATTATGGTCGTTTCGTAGCTTGGAGCCCCCAAATATGCATGATGGGATGCTTCCTTTTGGCGTACGATTTTTGTAGGTTCTTTCGAGAAAGATGCCTTGGGGTTCCGCTCGTGTAGGTGCGAGCTATCCCTTCCATGGTAGGTAATATTTTGCTACCTTTAAATGTAGAAGTCGTGAGGCTTGTATTTTGAATCTGGGCGATAAGTAGCCTTTGCCTCTTTTACACATGCTCTTTGGTCGTGCCTGCATTAGTGCAATATGCCTTACTCCTTTTTTTTCTAGACTTGTACCGTGGGATGTTTGAACTTATGGTGCGATGTAGGCTTGTGTGGCCTAACAACATGTATTAGAACATTTCTCTAGGTGTTGGGATATCATTATTATTTTTTGCATTGGAGTACTTCATCACGCCTTGTCAGGTGCTCGAACAAGTGTAGCACCTACGACTTATTACCTCGTTCGATGTGAGGATTCATAGATGTTTCTTTCTTATTTTTATATCTGGGCAAAACTTGGCTAGCAGAAAGATTCAGCTCCCAGGCTGGGGCGTTAAAGATATCGGCGCCCAGCTCTGGGCGTTGAAAATAATTTCTGGGAAGAATTTGACAGTTTTTTTCTATCCTTGATTTTTTCTTTCGCCTTTTCTTTGGAACGATGTAGACTGTGTAACGGGCGCTTGTAGGGCGAGCGTTATGTGCAGTAGTTGGATCGGAGTTTTGGTGACCCGCGATTTTCAGTTACCCTTGTTAGTGGGGTGACTTTATATATTCTAAGTAGTGTTTAGAATTGGGGAGGGGTTGTAGCCACTCTAAGGTTCGTTTTACACGATTGACCTTAGGATTATGCCCCTATGACGTGTGTATAGCATTAGCGTCGAGAATTTGCGATAAAATCTTCATTTCGAGCACTTTTAGAGTGTTTTTCTCAAGCCTCCAATTGTAGCTACGGGATTGGATTGGTGCTATAATGCTTTGCATACGTTTTTATGCATTCATGGTGACATGGATCATGAATAGTTTGAACCAGACTCGTTTAGTGCAAGATACGTTCAAGTAGTGATTTGCTACTTCTCTTGTAAATGTCGTATTGTGCGACATTGCCATGGTCAAGGTAGTCACATGTTGAAGTGTGCCTTGACCAAAATCTAGGTGCCTTTCTTTACCCGTAATCATATTTAGAAATCTCTTTGACTCACTTGCAACATCGAGATAAATGCATACTTAGCTTAAACCAAGGACACTTTATTATATTCGAAGAAGTTTTTGAAAATTATTTGAAATCCGAGTCCTACTGTGTACAATCCGAGGTGTCCTAAGTAAGTTGACTTATAGAAGGGTTCGTACAGGATATGAGTGAATCAAAATACTGTTACGATTTTTGGAATGCTGTCAAAGGATTTGCTGGAAGCCAGGGTGCAGGCGTCAAGATATACTTGTGCCCGTTTGGCATATGCTTTAGGCTTTTAGGGTCATCTTTTCCAGAATTGGTGGAATATAAACCGTTTTCAAATTGACTTATATTTACTTGGTGTATGTCTGCACAAAAGGTCAAGGTATACTAAGTTCTTTCCCTAGCTCTTTCATTTCAATTTTTAGCCCCCAGTTGCTATTATGTCTTCCCATTAATGATGCTTTTAGATTTCGATTTTAGATGCCCGTGTCATATGTCTGAGTAGGGTGAGCCTTGGTTAAGTGCCAAGTCCTATTGAAAATGTTTGATTTTTTTCAAAGGAGATTTGCAAGCATTTGAATTACCATGAACGGGTGCCCTGAGTTTGCAGGAACGATGGGGCGATGCCGTAGAACAATCCTCTTTATTGCAAGCTTACTGCCTTTACTACTTATTGGCGATTATGACTGTGTCTAGTGGTGAAACAAGGTCTTTAAGCGAACGACTATGTCTAGTGGTGAAAGAAGGTCTTTAAGCGAACGACTATGTCTAGTGGTGAAAGAAGGTCTTTAAGTGAGTTAGTTCGCTTTAGGGAGGGTCAAGTCGAGTACTTTAGAGGTCATGGACGCTTGCGGTAGCCCCCATTCAATTGAGGCAAAGAGATCTTTTGAGTCTTTGCTAAGTGTCTAGGAGTGTGAGTGCTCCTTCTGGCAAGGGTACGTGCCCTTATTATTTTTCGATGTGTGCTCGTTTTGGCATCTTGATGACTTGGATTCT
Source organism: Spinacia oleracea (assembly GCF_020520425.1). Classification (NCBI taxonomy): domain Eukaryota; kingdom Viridiplantae; phylum Streptophyta; class Magnoliopsida; order Caryophyllales; family Amaranthaceae; genus Spinacia; species Spinacia oleracea. Next base: position 123,644,052 of record NC_079490.1, read on the forward strand.
TCCTTTGACTCAAATTTTTCTTTCGACTTGGGTTGCAAGTAATTAAATTTCAATAAGGGACTCTATTTCTTATTCTTGTTATTCTATAGGCTCTAACATTTTTACAAATTGGTTGGACCGAATCATGGATTGCCTACGTATCCGCCTTAAATAGATTTAATTTGGAATCAGGTCTTGCGTAGTTCTTAGCCAGAAAATGGTTTCTTAAAATGCCGATTTTAAACAAGTACGTTCTGAGGTGGAAACATATTATTTGAAACGGTAGAATAAGTGAATATTATTATTATTTTAATCCGCTGCTTTGCCGTAAGCCAAAAATTCGTTTTATTTTTTAAGTACATGTATTTGCACAAATATTTTTTTTTAATGTGTTATTTGGTACGTATATCTGAATACGTGTTGTACCCCTCCAAGTGTTCGTTATTTTTCCGTGTATGTGCGGATAAAATGACGAGCACTTCTGGACTAAATTTGGCGAACAGAGAGATTCAGCGCCCAGGCTGGGGCGTTAAAGATTTCGGCGCCCAGATGTGGGCGCTGAAAATGATTTCTGGGCGGATCTTTTTTGGTGCGCTAAATGCTTCTTTTTCTTTTTAGACTAACTTTAGAGGCGCTTTGCAAAGTTTCTTTTTTACATTTTTTTTATTTTTCTTATTTTTACATTGAGCGTAGAATGTACTTTTCATTTGTCTCTTTTTTATTTGTGACTCAAGACGGCTTGAAAGTTGGGTTGAATAAGATAGGATAAGTTGTATAGGTATTGGTCAAGCATAAGGATTACATCTTCTAGGACTCACAATTTGCAGCCTCAAGCTAGTGTCATGAGTTTACATCAACCAAGGCCAATGAGTAACGTGGGGACGGCTCAAGGGTATATCAACAGGATGTATCCAAACAAGTTATATGGTCATTATGCTAATGGTGGTGTAAGAGCAGGTTTTGGATATAATGGGTATGACGCACGTGTCAATGGCCGTACGTGGTTTGCAGTTGACAACAAGTTCAAGAACAAGAGTCGAGGTAATGGTTTCTTGGGTTATGGCAATGAGAACATGGATGGGTTAAATGAGCTGAACAGGGGCCCTAGAGCGAAGGCGTCTAAGAACATAAGGATTTGAAAGGGTAGACATCGTAGAGCCTTATGTAGTTTTTGTGGCATGATTTGGATTGGTTGACTCAATTCTTTTCCTTCGTTTACTTGGGTAAATTTCGCACTTTGGGAGGTACGGGCTAAGTATTTCATGGCTCGCTCTCTTTGCTCTCCCTTTTCTCTTTCTATTTTCTCTTTTGCTTGGGATTTCTCCCCAACATAAATCCTTCAAATTTTTTTTATTTGGGCTAAAAGGTAGATGGTTGTGGTCTTTGAGTCACGAGGTGAGACTGAGTGAGCCTAGTTTGGTAGGCCTATAGTGGACCTTTAACTTTAGTAGGCCTAGGGTGGACCTTTAGCTTTAGTAGGCCTAGGGTGGACCTTTAAAAATTGTCTTACTTTGCAAGCGTATTTAGTCGTTTCTTAAAATGTGCAAATAGCGTAGATTCGAAATCTTGTTTTTACCTTATTGAAATTTAACGAAAGAATTGCATAGGAAATAATTTTTTTTGCTTCTTTTCAGATTCCAGTTTCTGGGATTTAATTGGAAGTTGTGATTTAGACTCGAACTTTCATTAATCTTTCTGATTATAACCCGTGTATGAATACAAGGAGGTGGCCTAGACTCAAAATAATGACGTGGCATAAGCCTATAATACTTGACCAAGCAACTCTCAGACTTAGGGTAATTGGACCATAACTTTCGTTGGTTGACACTTTAGATTTTAACCCTTGGGTGTTCATTTGTCATGCGCCATTTTGCTTAATGTTGGCAAGGTAGTTAGTTGGGGAGATCGAATTTTTATTTTTGCAAGACTAGAATCATTAGTGCCGCTTCCCTCTTAGTGTGTATTGCTTTACCCCAATGGTAGCCTTATGGTATGCCGATTTGGGTATTTTCATGGTTGGTCATGTTGCGTTCACGGAATATCTTTTAGTCCGTACTTAGTAGTATTTCAAGGAGCGAGTGACTCGAGAGGACTATGATAGTCGTGACCCAATGTGATCATAATCCTTGAGGTCATTAATTTTTTCTTGCCAATGGTATTGACACCTTAGGTTCACTTTGGGGGTTGTGCGACTATAGGGGAATGATTTTCAGAATGTGACTGTTTCCATTTTGCAAATACTATAATATATTCTTTTTATTGGTGAGAGAGAGTATTGAGGCCGTAGATTCTTAGCAAGGGATGACAATTACATATGGGTGCTTATTGATTTAAATGTTAGGAAGGGAGACTCAATATGGTTTAACCTTTTAACTTGCAGAACGACACCAAGCATTAGGACCGATTCTATGGATAAGACAACTAAGACTTAGGATTTAGATTGTACTTTGGCATAGCCTAGTCTAGACTCAGATTTTTTTTTTATTCGAACATTATTTTCCTTGAAAACTTCATTTGAACATTAGTTTTTGAATACTTTGCCCATGTGACATTCAAGGTCATTTAATTAACATGCTCGGTTTTGATGCCGAATATTGTCGTCGTAGGAGGCCTAACAACGACACAAAGAGTTATTTATTATTATTTTTTTAGTCGCTTTTAGAATCGAGTGCCTTTTCATACGCCCTCGCAGCAATCGTTTTTTTTTGAAAAGTTTTTTTTTTGCTACGTATTGGGCACCGAGGCTGCTGAACCTGACCAAAAGGCCAGGCAGCAACTTCAGCGCCCAGCGGTGGGCGTGAGAAATAATGTCCCCCAGCCAGGGGCGTTGAAAATGCGTCCCTGGCTGGTCCCCGTCTTCTGTTTGCGTGTATCTTTTCGTTTATGCGACTTGATTTTGCGTGCTTGCCTAATAACGTCCTTTACGCGTTGTGCAGCGTTTGTGGGATTCGTTACGGGCCATCCCGAGCGTCGCTTATTTTTGTGGCGATCGTTCGGGTTTGCGGAACACGTATTTTGGTATAACTCTTTGGCCAACTAGTTTATGAATGTTTGGGCAATTTTTAAGGTCGTTGGTTTTCTAGCATTATTTGTAACACACAATCACATATTTCGCTACACATAACTAACATTACATCATGAGGCAAAATAATAATATGTCATGTAGTTTATGATAGGCTTCTATGGGTAGTATTTGCGCCGGCTTGGTACCGCTTCTATCGCAGATCCAACACATGCCCCGGTCGAGGTAGTGCCTTCAACAGACGAATTTGGCCCAAGAGGCCAATCATGATGTAAGCCAAGGGGGCATGCACCAATGAGAGGGACCTAGTGGGCGAGCGATTGGGTTTGGGACGGGTGTACTACTAGCGAAAGTGCCGAGTGGACAACATTCGAAGCGTATGCACCCCCCCGGTTGGCGATGGGTATCCTTAGTCCCAACTCCTGAGATGAAACATCCAAGGGAGCCAAGATTCGTTATACGGTTCTGTCCATTCACATTAATATGCTGATTTTCAGGTCGTCCCAACTTGATGGGGAAATAAACGCGGGATAGGATCGTTTCACCCTTCGGTTATTTTGATTACCTACGAGCACGAGTATTTCCTTCACTATCCCCAGTGTAGTCGCCACTGTGAGGGGGTCGAAAAAGCACGAGGCTAATGCGTGACCTCGTCCCTCGTGGGTGTGACGTTTCTTTTTGTCAAATCAAGTGTAATTGGATTTCCTGTGAGTTTACACCCAATTGACTAGTAATATAGGAGTCGCCATTCAGTTTTTAACGACAATGAGAAAAACTGACAAAACCTGGTTATCGTGACATAAAGGGAGTGCAATTATGTTTGACCACGACGACCATCACTACTACATAAACGAGAAAATGCAACACCTTAAAACCGTTGTAACAAGACGAAAAACCGTTGCTATAGACCTAATGCAACGGTTTGTCAACCGTTGCTGTTGAGGCCGTTGCATTAGGTTTAACGCAACGGTTCTTTGACCTATTGCAACGGTTTCATGCTATCAGATATTAACCGTTGCATTAGAATCTAATACAACGGTCTATCAAACCTAATGCAACGGTTTATGCTATCTCTGACCAACCGTTGCAACAGATCTAATGCAATGCTCTTTTACGCTAATGCAATGCCCTGTGCCATCTTAAGTAGCCGTTGCATCAGGTCAAAATATCCAAAGCAACATACCTTTTTTTATTTGAACTATTATATTTTTATTCATTCTTCGAGGTAATTATATAATGTTCATAAAAAATAAAATAATTATAACAGTAACAAAATTTTTACAAAAAAAGTTCGTACATTAGAAAAGTCTATAGTTTTACATTATTGTCCGATCTTGTGGATAAATTAAGCTTCACCAAATTAATTGACGTTCTACCCTATATTCCTAAGCTATTCACCTACATTTAAATATAGAAAAATAAAGTAAAAAATACAACCTATAAAAGATTACTAAGTAATTTAAAAACCAAGTTGTCAGCCTGATCCTCCACCAAGAATTGCGTTCCAATAACAAGATCATTCTACCTCCCTACACCATTTAGTTGATCAGGTACCTATATAAACAAATAATTGAAGTTGGAAAATAATTTCATCATGTACCGTCTTTAGGTTAGAATGTAAACAACTAGGCAATCAACGACACAAAAACTAAACAACGAATGACAAGTAAAAAACCAACAACAATGACGTAACAATAATTAAGTCGACAAGTTGAACATGCAATCAAACACCCACACTGCACGTTGCCTAGCAATTAAACACCCACATACCAGCATACCAGCAGCAACGACTGCAATCAACCATTGCGGACCAACCAGACCAACAGACCATACAATTAAACAACCACATACCAGCAGCAACGATTGCAATCAACCATTGCAGACCAACCAGACCAACACACTATCAGCAACATTGCAAATAACTCTGCAATCAACAATTGCAGACTAACCATACAACAGACAACCACCTACAACAAACCAGCCTACGGAACAATACAGGTTGGTTTCTTGCTACTCTTTTGATTAGTAGCATATTTATTTTTGTTTGATATTTAGTTGTTGCATAGCTCAAGTAATCCATGTTTTAGTAACAATGCAGTGAAGGTTTAGGATGATTTTTTTATTGGGACAAAGAAAATGTATCTATACACTACTGCACTACTGCATAATTTTGAGTGGGATTTAGAAAGTCATATGACTCCTAAGACGATTGATTGGGTGGATAGGATAGGGTTGACATCCAATTCATGTTATGACAGCAAGTACACTCATAAATCTGCAAGGAATCAAGCTAGACTACCCCCTCTCATACACACCTACAGCTGGAGAAAAGGCAAGGCAAGGGCAAGTCAGTAACTTAGCTTAATTGCTATAACAGAATATGTCCTTATCTTAAAGTTAGTTATGCTTTTGGACTATATAAGGCAATGTAATAAGCAGAGAATAGAAAGCTGGTAAATTGTTAAGAGTTGTATTGGGAGAGAATTCTCACCTCTCGAATGTGAGAAGTTTTGTAATTAGTTTAATGACTATATTGAGCTAATACAAATCATCCTGCTGCTTAAATTCTTACAGACATATTCTTCTACATCTCTATTATTCAGAAAACACAAAAATACAGTTGATCCTTCTTTTTTTGGTTGATTCTGTGCAAAATCATAATACCCACATGAAAATGAAAGTGCCATAAAGCCCCCAAGAAATTCAAGCTAATCGTAAATAACCTTTATTGTAAATAACAAAGTAAATATGAACTAACTTAGTGATTGGTGAATACAGTACCTACCGCTATAGTGCTATAAACTCAGTTAAGGTTCCTAGATACTGAAATATGTACCACAAAAGAACTTGCAACCTTTAAGCAGCCAATGTTACCAAATGGAAAAGCTGCAGTACCACTATCAGCAAGTGTCCAAGAGACAATGGTCTAACGAGGATGATTCCACTATTCTAGTACAGGAATCAACACAAGTGTCAATAGCTAATTATTACACACAACGAGAGCACAAAGTATAACCAAGGCTTTACTACATCCCCTTAGTCTAAAGTTCTAAACCACAGCTTATCCGATGGAAAACATAATAAGTTGGTGTTGAGGCACCTGAAATAACTACCAAAAAATTGATTGTAAACAATTGCAATCTCACATAATTCTGAAAATGATTAGAAGGGTGTTCACGTCGTTTTTTAAGAACTGATGCACATGATGCTACAGGTCCATTTTTGCTAATCAGAAGGCTTCACAGGACCACACATGCAAAGTTCAAAACTTTTCAATGACACCATTGCATCTGAATTCCAAGCCTAATTTTTCTACCGATAGTAATTGTTTAAGTTCACTAATCATTAGCCAATGCCCTCAAAGAAACTGAACCACAGATGTTAAAATCTCATCATGAATGGTTAGGCTATGAAGGGACCAAAACTAGAATCTAACCAGAGAGTCAAGATCAGTGAAAGATATGGGAAAAAGTTCTCCAACATACCAAAAGAAAATTGTCTCCGAAACTTTTTAATCGATTAAAAAGGTCAATATGCGTAGTTTACCTGATTTTCTAGTTGTGTCCTAGCAGAAGATTGTTCCCCACTTCGCTCTTCTTTAACTTGTGACCTATAACTAGTTGACTCCCTTGGAATAGATCCAGTAGAGGATCCAGGAACCACGAGATTCATTCCAGGATTAGCTTCTTGAAATTGTTTAATTAACAGTGCTTGGATGCTTTGTAGGAACTCTTCAGGAATTGTGTATCCTGAAACTTTGCCTCTTTTCTTTAAATCAATCTTGGTCACAGCTTTTCCAAAAAGATGTACACGTCCATTATGCTCGGATTTTTTTATCACTTTGTAGTAGGGATCTGCATTTTTTTGTCCTTCTTCATGTTCTTGAGACACTAACGCCTCCATTTGTACCTGGCCATGAAGCATTATAAGTTTACACATACCATAGCTATTCACGGAAGTAAGGATATAATAAGATAAACTCACAGTATGCAGACAATGACCCTGGACATGACAACGGCTCACATATAATGGCATGAAACTTTATGATTTGAAACCTAATTAAATCACGTACATCCCACATTGAAATAAAAAACATACTGAATTTTACATTTTGTATGTGCAAAAATATTACAGGTACAAAAAAATAGTTGTATTTTGTTTTGACAAAATCTTCCCCAACACCCAAATTTAACGAAATACTCCTAGGATAACAAAATTGTGGAAAATAAATTCAAATAGGATCATCCTTGAGTTTATGAATGTAATAAATAGTAAATTAAGCATTCTTTTTATTAAATGAAAAAGAAATTAGCAGAAGGAGGTATCTACTAAAACTAGCTGATGGAAGCTTTTTGGTCAAAAGCCAAAGATCTATTGTTCTGCTGGGTAGGCTTGTACTTTAGAAGCGAAGATTGAAAAAGCTTTTTAAACTAAGATCAGTATTCTCATTAATTAGTTGAGTGAGTTGAGTCTAAACTTGTCTTACGATACATAGAATCAAGGACAACTAGGGGAGCCATTAGGCCATAGAAAATAAGAACATTTTTGGAAAAAGAAACCGAGTTTAACAAATGAATTTATTTATCTCTGATGCTTGTGAATACGTTATAAGTATTATTCTTCACATATGATTGAAATAAATTATTACTGAAAATCTTTGGAATTTTATTATTTATACTCGCGTGATTGTATTAAGCTTTGCTTCTCTGAACATTCCCGGATTACTGTAGTAGGCTTAGTGCCATATGTATTTCATATTTAGTGCATTCATATTTCCGCACACACACTCACATAACCCCCCAAAACCTTGGGTGCATACTGTATACAGACCTGTCCGGTCAGTTTTTAATTCATAAATTCGGATTTGTTGCAGGCCAGTTTTCAATTCAACAATAAAACTTGTAAGGATTCCACTTTAACAACATAAACCAAGTTATAATACAATCATGTAAGCAGAATAGGTGTGTGAACATGACTGGTTGTTGATATTTTGCAAATTAACAAAAAAAAGAAGATAATTTAAAAATCAGTTAACTCACGGACCTTGCGTGCACTATTTTTTGTAACCACCTCAGTAAAACGTGGCAACTGTAAAGAAGTTGACCTTCCATTATTTTCAGCAGTCACACAAACCTGCAAAAAAGGTAACATCGACCGATATTGTTAACAATAATAGCACGTAGAAAAATAAAGAGAGTAAATACAGAAAATTTAACATATTGCAGGCTCCTAAATATGACATAAAATTTTGCATTTATATGATACTGACCTTGGAGTTTCGATTTTACATTCCCATAACCGATTTCATCCTCACTACCCTCATTCTCCGGCATGTACTCATCATCGCCATCTTTATCTGAAAGCCCTTGGTTATCATCCCATGTGACAATAAGAACCAAGAAAGAAAGCTCAATGTAACTTTGAAAAAAATGGTTGAATTTGATTGTGCAAGAAGAGAATCAAACAATAAAGTTTCTGAACTTACACGAACCTATGGAGTCGGCTTGCTAGATCTTACATATCTTCATAACTTAAACATTAAGGTAAACCACAACTACATTTACACAAAAAGTTTGAATGAGTAAATCCAACACTGGAGCTTACATAGATCAACAACAATGATTCTATTTAATCCAGGAAAGAAAAAAACATGCATGTCAAAAGATTAGGAACAATTAATCAAATTCCTACTTCATTTATGCCCCAAATCAGTATACAGACACTCAAGTCAAAATTGTAATTTATAATTGGGTTAAGCAGTAGCTCAACCGACTACGCTAAAATCTGTCCACAACACTTGCAAGGATAAGTAAAGCTTTTATTGTAGCCAATCAGCATGTTCAAAAACAAATTCTTACTTCTGTTTTTTTTGTTGAAGATTAAAAAAAAGCATTCTTCATCAGTAAACAACACACACAAACATACCAGAAATAAGAACAATATAGAGAGGGAAAGCATGGCTTTAACCTGCCTACTATTCCTCCATTCTTTGTACCTCATTTTTACCAGGAAATACAGGTTTAATATAGAAAGGCACTTTAACATAGAAGAAAGTAGCAAAACGACCAATCTTTTTGATGGCCCAAAAGTGGACTCTAACTATGCAACTAAGATATGGCATGATAAAATAAGACAACATGAAAGGCATTTCGATAACTATTCTAGCACTGCCTTATTGTTATACCGTGTCATACTTCGAGGCTCGTTTAAACATATTTCTTTTCAATAATCTACATACCCTATCTTCACTAAGAAAATTTGACTCCTGTCAGGAAAGCTTCAGTACTAGTACCACTTTTAGGCGCATTTTCCAGGTCTATGCCACCAAATTCAAGTCTCTATTGCAGGTTCAGGAAAGATGCACCGAACAAACAATTGAATGCATTTCACCACCATGTCAACTATGATTACTATAAAGCTTCCAGCTGAATATGATGTTATCATCAAGTGGTCGTTTTGAGCATGGACAATCATGAAAATGAACTGTCTTTGTAGTTTAAGATTAATGAGGACATACATAGCTGAAACTGGATCGCAAGTAAAGGATATACAAATTCCACAATAGGCAAACCCAAACAGTGAAAATAAGCAAGAAGCTTTACCTCGTAGAAGGAAAAAATCAAATAACTTCATCAAAAGCAGCTCACAAGTCGATAGTGTAGTGGTGCATCTGCGGAAATTTCAAACTACATATTGAAAACATGATATTTCTTCTAGGCATTTCATCAAACAAGTGGTGGACACTATCAAAGTTACAGCTTAAAACCTATAAATTTAACCAAAAGAGTACACTCTATTCAATTTCAATTATTTAGGTTCACACTAACTGAAAGCACATCATACAAGTACAATTACTGAAAATTGATGACATTTTTTAGGGTTTAAAAGAAGAACAAAATTAAAGAGTTGAAGGTTCATAGACTACCTGAGAGAAAGAAAAGTCCTCGTGAGAGGAATACTTGACACTTTAACATAGAAGTTGCATCAACGAACGTAGAGAAAGAAGCGACGACTGACAAATTCAAGAATTTTTTATTTGTGTTTTTTTCTTTTTCTCAGAAAATTTACAGCAATTGAGAAAACGAAGAAGATGATATGGGGAAGCAGAGAATTCAAGAAGAGGGAGATCGAGGGTTTTTTTAAGGTTCGAAATATTTGGGTGTTTTGGTCTGAGGAAGAAGAATAATCGATAAGGGTTTTAGAATTTTGTGAAATTTAGGAGAGAGGGAATTATCCCGCTTTAAGGAAGATGGCCGCGCGACTCGAATTAGAAAATTCAATCAAATGCAACGGTTGTAGTATAACCGTTGCTATAGTAAGTAGGAGGGTTGCATTAGGATGTCTAATGCAACGGTTCAACTTAACCGTTACAATAACCATTACAATAGCTTTTGGCGTTGCAAATGACCGTTGCCATACCTTTAACCGTTGCATTAAACCGTTGCGTATGCTCGTTTATGTAGTAGTGTATATAGGTTCCCTTGTGATCCCTGGTGTGGGGATCTCTCAACATACACCCGCAAGGTAGAGATTGAGGGTTCGAGGGACTGTAACTACCGAGAGGAGTACTCGCTCGTCGATAACTCCAGAGGCAGGATATCCTTACTAGCTCAGCATAAATAATTGAAGGGACATGCGTTAACTATTAAACTAATCTGAGTTGATTTTAATAATATGCAACACATAATACTAGATCGATCGCGATTATCTGATTTAGATTGTTTTAAGGGACCTAGCATGATAATCCAATTTCCCAAAATATTATCTTTATTAGGCGTGATAGAACTGTAGACACCTACTTTTGTCCCCATTCCCGAAAGGGAAGGTTCGATGATGAAAACATAAATCTCCACTTGACAACGCATCTCCTATAAAATAACGAATCTCAATCACCCTTCTCGTTTCACCCGAAACCTGCTATTTATAGAAACATGCTATTTATGGAAACATGCTAAAAATAGTAACTGCCGTAAAGGGTAGCTTCTAAAAGTGGCAAGTCATAAAAGATAGAAACCTGTCAGAATTAGGTGTTGCACTCCAACATAAATCCTAAATGAGATAGAAAACTGCGAGAATCCTATTCCTAATATGATTCGGAAATAAGAGTTACGTATTAATTAAAATCCTAGCGAGCCTAGAGTTCGTAACGGGCCCAGACGCATTCCGTCATGAAATTGATATGCACTAAAAGACTCGATTAAGTCTCAAACACTATGGATTTCAGGAATCCAAATCAGACTAAGAAAACAGCCCAGACCCTATTTTCAACGCCTGGCTCTGGGCGCCGAAATCTTCGGCGCCCAGGCCTGGGTGCTGGAATTACCTGGGTACGTGTCTTTTCCTAATTCTTTGTGGATTAGAGCTCTGCAATTCTATCTTTCCACAAACTCTTTTCTATAAATATAGCCCAAGTTCGACGTGAAATCACAAAACACAATTCATTTTCTGAGTATTGACTCCAACCCCTAGCCTAAGCCTCACGCTGCGAAATTGTTCACGCGTTCTGTCGCAATTGATCCATAAATCGAACAGAACGTATCCTGTCCCATAATTTGAGATTCGCTAAATAAAAAGGAGAAATAGCAAAGTCAAAGTGGTTAGTTTTCTGAGAACCGTGACGCACCTCTCAAGGGTGCGTCGTAATGTGTCCCTTTTCTATGATTTAATTGCTTTCCTCGCCCTTTTTATGAATTGTGAAACTAACTAAATCTGATTGTTCTATCACGCCTAACAAATATAATATTTTTGGGAAATTGGATTATCATGCTAGGTCCCTTAATGCTATTTAAATCAGATAATCGCGATCGATTTAGTATTATATGTTGCATATTGCTAAAATCAACTCAGATTAGTTTAATAGTTAACGCATGTCCCTTCAATTATTTATGCTGAGCTAGTAAGGATATCCTACCTCTGGAGTTATCGAAGAGCGAGTACTCTTCTCGGTAGTTACAGTCCCCCGAACCCTCAATCTCTACCTTGCGGGTGTATGTTGAGAGATCCCCACACCAGGGATCACAAGGGAACCTACGGCCGTCGTGGTCAAACATAATTGCACTCCCTTTATGTCACGATAACCGGGTTTTGTCAGTTTTTCTCATTGTCGTTAAAAACTGAATGACGACTCCTATATTACTAGTGAATTGGGTGTAAACTCACAGGAAATCCAATTACACTTGATTTGACAAAAAGAAACGTCACACCCATGAGGGACAAGGTCACGCATTAGCCTCGTGCTATTTCGACCCCCTCACAGTGGCGACTCCACTGGGGATAGTGAAGGAAATACTCGTGCTCGTAGGTAATCAAAATAGCCGAAGGGTGAAACGATCCTACCCCGCGTTTATTTCCCCATCAAGTTGGGACGACCTGAAAATCAGCATATTAATGTGAACGGGCAGAACCGCATAACGAATCTTGGCTCCCTCAGGGAGTTAGGACTAAGGATACCCATCGCCAACCGGGGGGTGCATGCGCTTCGAATGTTGTCCACTCAGCACTTTCGCTAGTAGTATACTCGTCCCAAACCCAATCGCTCGCCCACTAGGTCCCCCTCGCCTGCATGACCCCTTGGCTTGCACTTGCGGGTTGGCCTCTTGGGCGAAATTTGTCTGTTGAAGACACTACCTCGACCGGGGCATGTGTTGGATCTACGATAGAAGCGGTACCAAGCCAGGCGCAAATATTTACCCATAGAAGCCTATCATAAACTACATGACGTGTTATTATTGCCTCATGATGTAATGTTAGTTATGTGTAGCGAAATATGTGATTGTGTGTGACAAACTATCCTAGAAAACCAACGACCTTAAAAATTTCCCAAACATTCATAGACTAATTTGCCAAAGAGTTATACCGAAATACGTGTTCCGCAAACCCGAATGATCGCCACAAAAATAAGCGACACTCGGGATGGCCCGTAACGAATCCCACAAACGCTGCACAACGCGTAAAGGACGTTATTAGGCAAGCACGCAAATCGAAGTCGCATAAAAAAAGTAGACGCAAACAGAAATCGAGAACCAGCCAGGGACGTATTTTCAACGCCCATGGCTGGGCGCCAGAATTTCTCACGCCCGACGCTGGGCGCTGAAGTTGCTGCTTGGCCTTCTGGTCAGGCACAACATCCTCGGTGCCCGCGCAAAAGAAAAAACAGGTAGCACCAAAAAAACGTTCATAAAAAAAAAGAATTGCTACGAAGGCTAAGAAAAAGCACTCGATTCTAGAGGCGACTCAAAAAAAAACAAATAATAAATAACTCTTTGTGTCGTTGATAGGCCTCCTACGACGACAATGTTCGGCACCAAAACCAAACACGCTAATAACTATGAATGTCACACGGGCAAGTGTTTCGAAAATTCAAAGAATGACCAAAAAAAAAAACCAAAAAGTGTATCAATAAAAGGAAGAGCAAAAAAAACCAATAGAGAGAGTCGAAGTCTAGACTAAGTAATGCTTGAAACTTTGGGAACCTAAACTTTAGCTTATCTTATGCCTAGGACTGGTCCTGCCACTTGGTGCCGATCAGGGAATCAACGGTTAGTGCGTCTCGAAGATACATCGCCAACATCAGGTTTAGTGACTCCAAGCTCCGTCCGTCATCCCTCATTTCAAGGATATCCGCTTCCCCAACCTCGATTCGCACCTTCAAACATGTCCATCGAAGATTTGCGAGACCAGATGGTCCAAATGACCCAACTTATGGGCCAATTGAAAATGGAAAATGAAGCTTTAGCGGCTGCACAAGCCAAAAATGACCTCGATAACGAGAAGAGGATTGAAAAAATGGTCCTACAGCAAACCATGGGGAGCAAATACTTCTCCCTCGATCCTGAACCTTTTCTTGGCAAACTACCAGAAAAGTTCGGTTCATCAGACTTACCAAAGTTCAAGGCCACGGACAATCCCTGTGATCATCTAATGACCTTTGTGAATGCCATGAACTTGAAAGGCGTGGACAAGTCCATGTATCTACCTGCCTTTCCTTTGTCCTTGGAACCTGTGCCGCTCAAATGGTACTATCACCAGGACCCTAAGCTCTTCCCCACTTGGGAAGACTTTGTCAATGTCTTCATCAAGCAATACTCGTCGAACATGGATTTCCAAGTCACCATGCGCGAGCTGGAAGTTCTCTTCCAAAAGAAAAATGAGGGTTTCACAACCTACTTTGCTAGATGGAGGGACCAGGCGGCCAAGCTAATCAATAGGCCTCCCGAAACAGAATTGGTCCAAAAATTCATTGACAACCTGGACCCGGCTTACAGACAACACCTTAGGTACCTGGGACTTGACACTTTCAAAAGAGTTTATGATGTGGGAATAAAGATCGAGGACGACCTCGCCAAAACCATACAAAGCAAACCCACATATAAAAACAACACCTATAATCGGGGTAACACATCCCAAGCCCAAGAACTCCATGCTGTAGAAGAGACTCCCGCCCGAAGAAGCCCTGGAAGATGGGTCCGAGACCGAAAGTTTGCCCCACTCGGGTCGACTTTGGTACAAGCCTTTGAAAGATTAACCAATCAAGGAAAGTTGAGACCTATAGGCCCCACCCGTGACCCTCATGTCAAAAGCAAATATTGGGTCGAAGGTACTTACTGCAAATTCCATCAAGGAAATGGGTATGACACTGAAAACTGCTGGAACCTAAAGAATATCATCCAGGACATGATAGAGGATGAAGTGATACCTCTCCCTAACGTTGGCAAACCCAATAACAACAAGAGCCCACTCGGCTCTTGTCACATCTCTCTCGACCAACCAGAAAATGAGAACTTCGACCCTACGGTGTACATTACACCTCAAGGTGCACCACTCGATGTGGTCCCTATGGATCGAATCGAGAGATAAGTGTGCGGTGTGTGGGATGATGATGCTGAAGATATCTACCTATCTCAAGTGTCGGGCCAGGACCTCTTTACTGAAACTTGGCCCGGGAATGCTCTCATCGATACCACCACTCAAGAACCCGAAGTCGACAACCTCACCAGATCAGGAAGAATATACCAGCCTGACATTCGCCCACCTCCTATGGACGATATCCCAGTCAGACAAGCTCCTGAGAATGGACGGCACACCACCGTCGCAGAAGTCATTGAAAATCCTCTTTTGAAACAATTGAAAAGAACCAAGGCCGAAATTACCATCTCGGATCTCATGTGTACCTCAAAAGAACATCGCGAAAAGCTTATTCGCTCACTTGACCTCATCTTAGTGCCTACAGATATCACACCCGACTCATTGGTTAACCACGTCACGAGAGACGCTGGAGAAAAGGCCATAGTTTTCACTGACAATGATTTACCCAGAGAGGGGGGTGCCGGTGAGGGGGTCGAAAAAGCACGAGGCTAATGCGTGACCTCGTCCCTCGTGGGTGTGACGATTCTTTTATTCAATCAAGTGTAATTGGATTTCCTGTGAGTATACACCCAATTGACTAGTAATATAGGAGTCGCCATTCAGTTTTTAACGACAATGAGAAAAACTGACAAAACCCGGTTATCGTGACACAAAGGGAGTGCAATTATGTTTGACCACGACGGCCGTAGGTTCCCTTGTGATCCCTGGTGTGGGGATCTCTCAATATACACCCGCAAGGTAGAGATTGAGGGTTCGGGGGACTGTAACTACCGAGACGAGTACTCGCTCTTCGATAACTCTAGAGGCAAGATATCCTTACTAGCTCAGCATAAATAATTGAAGGGACATGCGTTAACTATTAAACTAATCTGAGTTGATTTTAGCAATATGCAACATATAATACTAATTCGGTCGTGAGTATCTGATTTAAATAGCATTAAGGGACCTAGCATGATAATCCGATTTCCCAAAAATATTATATTTGTTAGGCGTGATAGAACAATCAGATTTAGTTAGTTTAACAGTTCATAAAAAGGGCGAGGAAAGCAGTTAAATCATCGAAAAGGGACACATTACGACGCACCCTTGAGAGGTGCGTCACGGTTCTCAGAAAACTAACCACTTTGACTTTGCTATTTCTCCTTTTGATTTAACGAATCACAGTTATGGGACAGGATACGTTCTGTTCGATTTATGGATCGATTGCGACAGAACGCGTGACCAATTTCGCAGCGCGAGGCTTAGGCTAAGGGTTGGAGTCAATACTCAGAATATGAATTGTGTGTGTGTGTGTTCTTTTCAGGTCGAATTTAGGGGTCTGTTTATAGGGAAGAGTTCGTGGAAAGATAGAATTGCAGAGTTCTAATCCACAAAGAATTAGGAAAAAACACGTACCCAGGTATTTTCAGCGCCCAAGCCTGGGCGCCGAAGATTTCGGCGCCCAGGGCCAGGCGTTGAAAATAGGGTCTGGGCTGTTTTCTTTAGTCAGATTCGGATTCCTAAAATCCGTAGAGTTTGAGACTTAATCGAGTCTTTTAGCGCGTATCAATTTTATGAAGGAATGCGTATGGGACCGTTACGAACTCTAGGCTCGTTAGGATTTTAATTAATACGTAACTCTTATTTCCGAATCATATTAGGAATAGGATTCTCGCAGTTTTCTATCTCATTTAGGATTTATGTTAGAATGCAACACCTAATTCTAACAGGTTTCTATCCTTTATGATTTGCCACTTTTAGAAGCTACCTTTTACGGCAGTTACTATTTTTAGCAGGTTTCCATAAATAGCAGGTTTTGGGTGAAATGAAAAGGGGAATTGAGATTCGTTTATTTTATAGGAGATGCGTTGTCAAGTGGAGATTTATGCTTTCATCATCGAACCTTTCCCATTCGGGAATGGGGACAAAAGTAGGTGTCTACAGTTAGCCCCCACTTTGACTGAGTCTTGGAGTAAGACGATGGTCAAAGTATTAGACGGAGTGCGTCACACAAGCCATGGTGTATGTGACCTGTTTTGCAAGGGTCTCACGAGCCCCCGAGTGATAACATTTGACTTAAGGGTCATCACTTGAAGTGTCGACATATCCCTCACGTGTCATTGGGATTTGTCAACTGATGGTGTAGAAACTTCCTCACTTTGTCATTGGAAGGATCTAAAGGTGCGTTAAAACTCCCTCACTTTGTCATTTGGAGTACCTACAGATGTTTTCGAAATCAAAGATATAAAGTGTAATTGGGCCTGGCCAAGCCCAATCACGAGGTAAAAGTGTTTTTAAAGATTCTCATTTTCAGGGCTAGCTAAACGAGAAAACCTCCTTGTTTTTATGGGACGTAAAACGAAGGAAAATCCAGCACATCGATTTTTTTTTTGGAAAAAACGGGAAACCAATCCTTTAATTTTTGGAAAAGGGAAAACCAGAAAAAGTTATCGCTGCAGCGACTAAGGACCTGCACGGTTAGTGATGCAGACCCCGCCGGCTAAAGATGGCGAGCCTGTCCGCTAAGGGTGGAACCCCGTCCGATAGAAGTGGACGAATCTGTTTTTGAAATTTAAAAATAAGGACCTACGCGGTTTGTGACGCAGACCCCGCCGGCTAAAGATGGCGAACCTGTCCGCTAAGGGTGGACACCCCGTCCGATAGAAGTGGACGAATCTGTTTTGAAGTTTGTTTGCTTTTTTTTTAAAATAAGGACCTACGTGCTTTGTGGCGTAGACCCCGCCGGCTAAAGATGGCGAGCCTATTTTAAATTTGAAGACTTTATTTTTTCGAAAACTGAGGACCTGTGCGGCTAGTGACGCAGACCCCGCCCGCTGAGGGTGGGCGAGCCCTGTCCGCTGAGGGTGGACGTCCCTGAATTCGTTTTTTTTTCGATTAGGGAACTCGCGCGGTTTGTGACGCGGTCTTGCCGACTGAAGATGGGCAAGTTCCTATTTCTTTGGTTCTTTGTGATTTCTTTCGAGAATTTCTTTTTATTCATTCTTGCAAGAGCGAATTCTTTCGAGGGATGCTCGAATTTAGTTGTAACCTGAACGTGGGCTGACAACGTGTTCAGACGGACCTTTGTCTTGCGACCGTCTGCTTTCGTGATTTTGAGCTAGTCTTTACGGCTCGACTTGGTCTTCAATCAGAGGACCGTGCACAAGTGTCAATGACGACCTTTCGATGAGGTCGAACCTGTTGTTTTTTTTTTAGATATCCAAACATGATATGGTGTATGGCGCAGTCCGGGAATATGATTTTGATCGTGCGCTCCTTCTTGGAGTCTATTTTTCGCGACCCCCCAAGCACTGGGGCTCGTCGGTCGTTTGTCGCATCTTGTAATCATGTTTGGGGTCATGCTCGTATGTGCGAGCGACCTTTTATAGTAGTGTGCTACTTTAGCGAAGCCGTGGAGTGCGACTTTAGTTTTCAGGCGACATCCAGTTTTAGCTTGGCCCGGATTAATCCTTTGACTGACAAACATTTTTTATTTGGAAAACCAACGACTTAACGATACACATTTTTGGTGTTTCGAAGAATGACCATGATATTTAACTTGTTTTTTGAAAAGTGTATGTAAGCATTTTCTGAGACGAGTCTAGGTTTCGACCAAGTTTTTAATGTTTATTTTTTTTTTGCTTATTTGGGAGCTAAAGGTGCTTTGGGCTTGATCCTACTTGCAATAGGGCCTCGTGTTTAGCAACACGGTCTTAAGTCCTTTCCTGTTCCGTGTTTTGTGAAATCTGGGCCTTGGGCTGCATTTTCAGCGCTCAAGGCCAGCCGTTAAACATTTCGGCGCCCAGCCGTGGGCGCTGAAAGTCTTTTCCTGGTGATATTTGACTTTCGGATTTCCTAACACGTTTCCGAATGGGATCAGGATGTCATTGGGTGCATTCAGCTATATATAGGGGCTAGATACGTCCCTATTTTCCACCACTCTCAAATTCTTTCTCTCCCTTTTGCTGTGCTTTAATTATTCATTGCTTTTGCCATGTCGATCCCTACTTTCTCACTCTAACGGACTGTTAGGCGTTGGCTACGGGCCCTTACTCCCACAGAAAAAGCTTTGTCAAAAGAATACCACTTAGAGGCACTTTTAGGCTTACAACAAATTAATATTGATTATAACTTTCTGCATGCTGCCCTAAGCTTTTAGGACTCCGATCATCATGTTTTTGCCCTTCGGGGCAACGAAATATGTCCTTTGCCCGATGAATTTGCTGCGATCCTTGGTTATCCTACTAATGCTACTCCTGTTACCCCTGGCACTATTGAAGAGGGTAAAACAACCATAAGGGCTTTCCTAGGACTAGATGATAACATGTTTGCTGAAATTGTTGTAGATGATATGGTTAACTTGGCAAAACTTGTAAAACATCACTTTAGGCCTAGTAAGAATATGACCGAACAGAAATTGAATATTCGAGCCCTTGTATTTTGCTTGTTGAATCATTATTTGCTATCGAATAACAATGGTGAGTTCGGTGACATAAGGTTGATCCCCTTGATTAGCCAGATGGAAAGTTGCTATTCTGTCATGACGTTGGTTGTTGCCGAGACTTTGCTGAGTGCGGATGAGCTGAAGAAGGATGCCAAATCCGAACATTTTAAGGGAAGCCCCCTATTACTGCAGGTGATCGATTTTTCCTTGCGCACGTATACGTCCCTTTTGCATATATATATTTTTTGCCTGGGGCTGAGTTTCAGCGCCCAGGGCTGGGCGCTGGAGTTTTCGACGCCTGGTCCTGGGCGTTGAAACTGCGCCCCAGGGACCATTTTTTCATTCTTTTGATTCGATCGTACCTGTTTTTGCAGATTTGGCTTGCGGAACGGCTTAGACTTTTGGAAGCTCCTGCCGATCCTAAACATTATCGCCCTATTGCCTTGGGTAACCGAAAATACTTGCACCAAGGCCAGGACGAGGCCGAATGGACCTCCTTTTTTACTTATGGCATTTGTTCTATTAAGTGGGTGGTACCATGGTGGGGTTTGACTACTATGACAGGTGGTTCTGATGTATCGGTTTATGTTTCTTTGTTGGGGCTATCTCGTCCCATTTATATTTTCCCTTACCGAGTCATGCGTCAATATGGTTTAAGGCAGACTATCCCCTTTTCTGATACGGTACCACCTAAGGTAGCGGCCTTTTCACAAACACGGGTCCTAGCGTGGGCCAAGTATTATGATGGTCTCCCGCGTTGGGCCGTAGCTACAAATGGCTTTGTGGGTCTTTCTGAAAACTACAAGTTGTGGATGAGCTCCGATGATAAAGATGTGAGGACCGAGGCTCGTAATGGGGAGCCGGCTGAGCTTTTGATACCTCGTATTCGTGTTAAGTATGAGGGTCCTGATTCTGCCAGACCTCGTACCTATAGTATTAAGACTGTGAAAGCTCGTCCTGATCGAAAGCGAAAGGAAGTTCCTCCCCGTTCCAGTTTCAGGCTTAAAAAGATGACTAATATGAAGGGGCCGCTGTTGTTAAAAGAAATGCAAGCTCTCACGGAGATCGTCGCCGGAACAATGTATGGGTTAGGAAGGCTCAGCCGCCTGTAGAAACAGTGGCTAGTCTAGTTGATGATAATAATCCTTCTCCCACCATTGCCTGTGCCCTCGAGGCTGAGCGGGCTATAACTGAGAATGTTTCTGAAGCCTTGGCATCTTTGGAAGTTAGTGTCCAGGAGCCGGTTCTTATGGAGATTGACATTGGGGCAGCGCAGAGGACTGTGGGGGTGGATCCTGCGAATATTGCCCTCTACAAGACTTTATTTGATGATCCAGAAGAACTAGAGTAGTGTAGTTCTTGCTAGGGTTTAGGTGCCCTCCATTTATTTCAGTTGTGTTTGTTTTTATTTTTAGCACTTTGTTTTCCTTCTTATTATTTTTTAATAAAGGCGTATTTTTATTTTATTTTTCATTTATTTTTGTTTCTCCTCTTTTTTATGTATTTTATATGTCTAACACTTTTTGCACAAAGAATATTTATTTTTTTTATTGGACCGAATCCTTGGTAAGGACTGCCTACGTATCTTGTCAGAATCAGGTCGCGCGTAGTTCTAGCTTTAGAATAAGTTCTAGTATGCCGGATTTCGGTAGATATGCCCTGAGGTGGAAACATATTACTTAATCGGTCAAATGAGTGAAGTATTATCATTATTTTCAAGTGCCGTTTTTTTTATTTTTTTTTTTTTGCCATAAGCCGCGTAAAATATGAAACTCGAAATTCGACTAATTTGTATGGCTATATTTTTGGTTGGTAAGCCTATTTGGATACGTACTGTACCCCCCAAGTGTTCGTTATTTTTCCGTTGTGTGCGGATAAAATGACGAGCACTTCTGAAAAGAATTTTTTTTTTTGTCAGGCAGAGAGTTTCAACGCCCATGCTGGGGCGTCAGAAATTTCGCCGCCCAGCCCTGGGCGCTGAAAATGACTTGGGCGGTCAATTTTTGACGCTTTGCCTCACATGTTGCATTTCTTTTTTTGTGCCTTGATATTTTGCTCGTATTTAAAGGCCAATTTTGAGGCTACTTTGGAGGCTTTTTTGACTGTTAGTGTGAAATGCGTTTTTGTCCGAATCAATTTTTTCTATTCGTGACTCGAAACAGTTTTGAAAATGGGGTTAGGGTGCGGAAGTTATGAAGATCTTTGTGTAGGTTTTTGAGGTGTTGTTAGTGAAGGGTATGATGGAATCTATGTTTTATGAATCTGTTTTTTTGGTAACATTTGCATTGTTTTGGATTTTGATTTCCTTTCATTCTGGGTTGCATGGATTGACTCTTATGATGACACTGGTTTGGCTTTTTAGGTTTTGGGGATATGCATGGGATAGTGTGGTTTATTTTGTGGGTTTCGGGAATTGGTTCCCATGGCACTATTTCAAAACCGAGTGGGCTTTGTTTGTTGGGCCTGGAGGGGGCCGCCTCTTTATTTTTGTATTTTGCAAGTACATTTGGTGTTTATTTAGGGTTAGAATAAAATTTTAGGAGAAATATTACGCCTTTATTGATTCGGAAAGTAAGGAAAACACACTGAACTAAAACTGACCCATATTCTAAGGGGCCTTAGGACCATCTAAAGTCTCTAATTTTTTTTTTGTATCAATCTAAAGAACTACTAGGCGCTTTTTACTAATGGTGCTCTATGTGGCTCAAGCCTGGGGTTTAGTCTCATAAAACTTCGGTCCTTCACCGGTACTCATCTTGAATTCCATTCCTTTTGCATTGACCCACTGATATGTCTTCACCCATCCGTTCTCGACCTCTTCTAGTGTTGATGCAGGAGAGATTAACTGGGTTGGATCGAAACCTTCATCTTGTAAATCTAGGGTAGTCATCACAGTCTCGTTCTCCATAGGCCTCGATTCGTTAAACAATGTCCATAGAGCCTGGTTGTCCAATATTTCGGCTGTTTTAGTGTTGGTGAGGTGGGGTGCCTCATCCAAGGTGTGGCAGTCATGGAAAATTTCAAATCCGGGTTTTAGCAAGCCATCCTGAACGAAGGGTTCAGGGAATTCAAAGCATGGGTGTTCTTCTCCTTCCCGAACGAACATCCCGTTAAGGGTCCTTTGATATGGGGGAAGGAGGGTGGTTTGTTTGGCTTTGTTAAGGCGTAGCCTAGACAGGTGGTCGGCAATATCTTCCTCCGTTGGTTCATAACCTAAGCCAAAGGGAGTAGATTTGTCGGGAAAAGGATGGAATGTGTATTCCTTCTTCCTTATGCCCAATGGGGTTCCTGGGAAATAACCTTGAGCTAACAACATTCTAGGGATGACTCGGGATGCATGCGGGTCTTGGAATGCTGGGTCATAATCTTCGATGAACTGGATTGTTTCTTCCATTTGAAACCCATAAAGGTCGTCTGCAGTTTCGGCCGTCCCAACCATAGTGCAACTGACGTCGAGAGGAGGGGCGCGGATTTCTAGTATTACCCCGTTATGGTTAAGTTTAACCATTTGGTGCAAGGTAGAAGCCACACCTCCTAAGTCATGGAGCCAAGGTCGCCCTAAGAGGAGGTTGAAAGTGGGCTTGATGTCGATTATTTGAAACTCCGTGGTGCGTGCCATAGGCCCGGTTGGTATGGTAAGGTTGATTTTTCCCAATACAGGCCTTCGGGAGTTATCATAAGCTCGTACCCCTTGCGTGGAGGTTTGGAAGTCATCGTTTCCTAGCCCTAAGCAATGGGCGGTTCACAATGGGCAGACATTAACCGCCGAACCATTATCTACGAGCGCTAGGGGGATATTTTGTCCTTTGCATCCAACCACTAGGTAAAGGGCTTTATTGTGAGCACCCCCCTCTTTGGGTAAGTCTTTATCAGTGAAAACTATGGCCTTTTCTCCGGCATCTCTCGTGACATGGCTAACCAATGAGTCAGGTGTGATATCTGTAGGTACTGAGATGAGGTCAAGTGAGCGAATAAGCTTTTCGCGATGTTCCTTTGAAGTACACATAAGATCCCAGATGGTAATGTCGGCCTTGGTTCTTTTTAGTTGTTTCAGGACAGGATTTTCAATGACTTCTGCGACGGTGGCGTGCCGTCCATTCTCAGGAGTTTGCCTAACCGGGATGTCGTCCATAGGAGGTGGGTGAAAATCCGGTTGGTATATTCTTCCGGATCGGGTGAGGTTGTCGACCTCGGGCTCCTGAGGGGTGGTGTCAATGAGAGCATACCCGGGCCAAGTTTCAGTGAAGAGGTCCTGGCCCGACACTTGAGATAGGTAAATATCTTCAGCATCATCATTCCACACACCGCACACTTCCCTCTCGATTCGATCCATAGGGACCACAGCGAGTGGTTCACCTTGAGGTGTAATATACACCATGGGGTCGAAATTCTCTGGTTGATCGAGAGAGATGTGACAAGAGCCGAGTGGGCTCTTGTTGTTGTTGGGTTTGCCAACGTTAGGGAGAGGTATCACTTCATCCTCTATCATGTCCTGGATCGTATGTTTTAGATTCCAGCAGTTTTCAGTGTCATGCCCATTTCCTTGATGGAATTTGCAGTAAGTACCTTCGACCCAATATTTGCTTTTGACAGAAGGGTCACGGGTGGGGCCTATAGGTCTCAACTTTCCTTGATTGGTTAGTCTTTCAAACGCTTGTACCAAAGTCGACCCGAGTGGGGCAAACTTTCGGTCTCGGACCCATCTTCCAAGGCTTCTTCGGGCGGGAGTCTCTTCTACAGCATGGACTTCTTGGGCTTGGGATGTGTTACCCCGATTATAGGTGTTGTTCTTATATGTGGGTTTGCTTTGTATGGTTTTGGCGAGGTCGTCCTCGATCTTTATTCCCACATCATAAACTCTTTTGAAAGTGTCAAGTCCCAGGTACCTAAGGTGTTGTCTGTAAGCCGGGTCAAGGTTGTCAATGAATTTTTGGACCAACTCTGTTTCGGGAGGCCTATTGATTAGCTGGGCCGCCTAATCCCTCCATCTAGCAAAGTAGGTCGTGAAACCCTCATTTTTCTTTTGGAAGAGAACTTCCAGCTCGCGCATGGTGACTTGGAAATCCATGTTCGACGAGTATTGCTTGATGAAGACATTGACAAAGTCTTCCCAAGTGGGGAAGAGCTTAGGGTCCTGGTGATAGTACCATTTGAGCGGCACAGGTTCCAAGGACAAAGGAAAGGCAGGTAAGTACATGGACTTGTCCACGCCTTTCAAGTTCATGGCATTCACAAAGCTCAGTAGATGGTCACGGGAGTTGTCCGTGGCCTTGAACTTTGGTAAGTCAGATGAACTGAACTTTTCTGGTAGTTTGCCAGGAAAAGGTTCAGGATCGAGGGAGAAGTATTTGCTCCCCATGGTTTGCTGTAGGACCATTTTTTCAATCCTCTTCTCGTTATGGAGGTCATTTTTGGCTTGCGCAGCCGCTAAAGCTTCATTTTCCATTTTTAGTTGGCCCATGAGTCGGGTCATTTGAGCCATCTGCTCTTGCAAATCTTCGATGGACATGTTTGAAGGTGCGAATCGAGGTTGGGGAAGCGGAGATCCTTGAAATGAGGGATGACGGACGGAGCTTGGAGTCACTAAACCTGGTGTTGGCGATGTATCTTCGAGACGCACTAACCGTTGATTCCCTGATCCGCACCAAGTGGCAGGACCAGTCCTAGGCATAAGATAAGCTAAAGTTTAGGTTCCCAAAGTTTCAAGCATTACTTAGTCTAGACTTCGACTCTCTAAATTGGTTTTTCACTCTTTCTTTTGTCGGTACACTTAGTGGTTTTTTTTTTTTTTTTGGTCATTCTTTGGATTTTCGAAACACTTGCCCGTGTGACATTCATAGTTATTAGCACGTTCGGTTTTGGTGCCGAGTATTGTCGTCGTAGGAGGCCTAACAACGACACAAAGAGTTATTAATTTTTTCACGAGTCGCTTTTGAAATCGAGTGCTTTTCTTACGCCCTCGTAGCAATTCTTTTTACGAACATTTTTTTGTTCTACGTATTTTCCTTTCGCGCGGGTACCGAGGCTGCTGCGCTCGACCAGAAGGCCAAGCAGCAACTTCAGCGCCCAGCGAGGGGCGTGAGAAATTCTGGAGTCCAGCCAGGGGCGTTGAAAATGCGTCCCTGGCTGGTTCTCGTGTTCTGTCTTCTGTTTATGCGACTTCGATTTGCGTGCTTGCTTAATAACGTCCTTTACGCGTAACAGCGTTTGTGGGATTCGTTACAGGCCATCCCGAGCGTCGCTTATTTTTGTGGCGATCATTCGGGTTTGCGGAACACGTGTTTCGGTATAACTCTTTGGCAAATTAGTCTATGAATGTTTGGGCAATTTTTAAGGTCGTTGGTTTTCTAGGATAGTTTGTCGTACACAATCACATATTTCGCTACACATAACTACATTACAAACATGGATTTGAAAATTAAATATGCCACGTAGTTTATGATAGGCTTCTATGGGTAGTTTATTTGCGCCTGGCTTGGTACCTCTTCTATCGTAGATCCAACACATGCCCCGGTCGAGGTAGTGTCTTCAACAGACGAATTTCGCTCAAGAGGCCAACCCGCAAGTGCAAACCAAGGGGGCATGCAGGCGAGAGGGACCTAATGAGCGAGCGATTGGGTTCGGGATAGGTGTACTACCTACACAAGTACCGAGTGGGAAACATGCGCGGCGTATGCACCCCTCTATTGGCGGGAAAAGGTATCCTTAGTCCCAACTCCCGAGGGAGCCGAGATTCGTTATGCGGTTCTGCCCGTTCACATTAATATGCTGATTTTCAGGTCGTCCCAACTTCATGGGGAAATAAACGCGGGGTAGGATCGTTTCACCCTTCGGCTATTTTGATTACCTACAAGCACGAGTATTTCCTTCACTATCCCCAGTGGAGTCGCCACTGTGAGGGGGTCGAAAAAGCACGAGGCTAATGCGTGACCTCGTCCCTCGTGGGTGTGACGATTCTTTTATTCAATCAAGTGTAATTGGATTTCCTGTGAGCATACACCCAATTGACTAGTAATATAGGAGTCACCATTCAGTTTTTAACGACAATGAGAAAAACTGACAAAACCCGGTTATCGTGACATAAAGGGAGTGCAATTATGTTTGACCACGACGGCCGTAGGTTCCCTTGTGATCCCTGGTGTGGGGATCTCTCAATATACACCCGCAAGGTATAGATTGAGGGTTCGGGGGACTGTAACTACCGAGAGGAGTACTCGCTCTTCGATAACTCCAGAGGCAGGATATCCTTACTAGCTCAGCATAAATAATTGAAGGGACATGCGTTAACTATTAAACTAATCTGAGTTGATTTTAGCAATATGCAACATATAATACTAATTCGATCGTGATTATCTGATTTAAATAGCATTAAAGGACCTAGCATGATAATCCGATTTCCCAAAAATATTATATTTGTTAGGCGTGATAGAACAATCAGATTTAGTTAGTTTAACAGTTCATAAAAAGGGCGAGGAAAGCAGTTAAATCATCGAAAAGGGACACATTACGACGCACCCTTGAGAGGTGCGTCACGGTTCTCAGAAAACTAACCACTTTGACTTTGCTATTTCTCCTTTTTATTTAACGAATATCAGTTATGGGACAGGATACGTTCTGTTCAATTTATGAATCGATTGCGACAGAACACAATTTCGCAGCGTGAGGCTTAGGCTAAGGGTTGGAGTCAATACTCAGAATATGAATTGTGTGTGTGTGTGTTCTTTTCACGTCGAATTTAGGGGTCTATTTATAGGGAAGAGTTCGTGGAAAGATAGAATTGCAGAGTTCTAATCCACAAAGAATTAGGAAAAAACACGTACCCAGGTATTTTCAGCGCCCAGGCCTGGGCGCCGAAGATTTGGGCTCCCAGAGCCAGGCGTTGAAAATAGGGTCTGGGCTGTTTTCTTTAGTCAGATTCGGATTCCTGAAATCCGTAGAGTTTGAGACTTAATCGAGTCTTTTAGCGCGTATCAATTTTATGACGGAATGCGTCTGGGCCCGTTACGAACTCTAGGCTCGTTAGGATTTTAATTAATACGTAACTCTTATTTCCGAATCATATTAGGAATAGGATTCTCGCAGTTTTCTATCTCATTTAGGATTTATGTTGGAATGCAACACCTAATTCTGACAGGTTTCTATCCTTTATGATTTGCCACTTTTAGAAGCTACCTTTTACAGCAGTTACTATTTTTCGCATGTTTCCATAAATAGCAGGTTTCGGGTGAAATGAAAAGGGGAATTGAGATTCGTTTATTTTATAGGAGATGCGTTGTCAAGTGGAGATTTATGCTTTCATCATCGAACCTTTCCCTTTCGGGAATGGGGACAAAAGTAGGTGTCTACAATGCCCATAACAAAGCCCTCTATCTAGTAGTTGGATGCAAAGGGCAAAACATCCCCCTAGCACTCGTAGATAACGGTTCGGCGGTAAAGGGGAATTGAGATTCGTTTATTTTATAGGAGATGCGTTGTCAAGTGGAGATTTATGCTTTCATCATCGAACCTTTCCCTTTCGGGAATGGGGACAAAAGTAGGTGTCTACAATGCCCATAACAAAGCCCTCTATCTAGTAGTTGGATGCAAAGGGCAAAACATCCCCCTAGCACTCGTAGATAACGGTTCGGCGGTTAACGTTTGCCCGTTGCGAACCGCCCATTGCTTGTGACTAGGAAGCGATGACTTCCAAACCTCCACACAAGCGGTACGAGCCTATGATAACTCTCGAAGGCCTGTGTTGGGAAAAATCAACCTTACCATACAAACCGGGCCTGTGGCACGCACCACGGAGTTTCAAATAATCGACATCAAGCCCACTTTCAACCTCCAATTGGTGCGACCTTGGCTCCATGACTTAGGAGGTGTGGCTTCTACCCTGCACCAAATGGTTAAACTTAACCATAACGGGGTAATACTAGAAATCCGCGCCCCTCCTCTCGACATCAGTTGTACTATGGTTGGAACGGCCGAAACTGTAGACGACCTTTATGGGTTTCAAATGGAAGAAGCAATCCAGTTCATTGAAGACTATGATCCAGCATTCCTAGACCCGCTTGCATCCCGGGTCATCCCTAGAATGCTGCTAGCTCAAGGTTATTTCCAAGGAACCCCATTGGGCATAAGGAAGAAGGAATGCACATTTCATCCTTTACCTAACAAATCTACTCCCTTTGGCTTAGGCTATGAACCAACGGAGGAAGATATTGCTGACCGCCTGTCTGGGCTACGCCTTAACAAAGCCAAACAAACCACCCTCCTTCCCCCGTATCAAAGAACCCTTAAACGGGATGTTCGTTCGGGAAGGAGAAGAACACCCATGCTGCGATTTCCCTGAGCCCTTCGTTCAGGATGGCTTGCTAAAACCCGGATTTGAAATTTTCCATGACTGCCACACCTTGGATGAGGCACCCCACCTCACCAAGACTAAAACAGCTGAAATATTGGACAACCAGACTCTATGGACATTGTTTAACGAATCGAGGCCTATGGAGGACGAGACTGTGATGACTACCCTAGCTTTACAAGATGAAGGTTTTGATCCAACCCGGTTAATCTCTCCTGCATCAACACTAGAAGAGATCGAGAACGGATGGGTGAAGACATATCAGTGGGTCAATGCAAAAGGAATAGAATTCAAGATAAGTACCGGTGAAGGGTCGAAGTTTTATGAGACTAAACCCCAGGCTTGAGCCATATAGAGCACCATTAGTAAAAAGTGCCTAGTAGTTCTTTAGATTGGTAGAAAAAAATAATAGAGACTTTAGATGGTCCTAAGGCCCCTTAGAATATAGGTCAGTTTTATTTCAGTATGTTTTCCTTACTTCCCAAATCAATAAAGGCGTAATATTTCTCCTAAAATTTTATTCTAACACTAAATAAGCACCAAATGTACTTGCAAAATACAAAAATACAGAGGCGGCCCACTCTAGGCCCAACAAACAAAGCCCACTCGGTTTTGAAATAGTGCCATGGGAGCCAATTCCCGAAACTACAAAATAAACCGCACCATCCCATTCATATCCCCAAAACATAAAAGTCAACCAGTGTAACCATAAAAATCAACCCATACAACCCAAAGAAGTCAAAGGAAATCAAAATCCAAAACGAAAGCAAATGTTGCTTAAAAGGGGAATTAATAAAATATAACCCTGTTGTTCCTATGTTTTGGTTGATGACACACACATATTGCAAACTTCCTGATTATGGTTGCTAAATGACTTTGAACAGGCATATGCCCAAGTTTCTATTAGGATAGGAACTTGAATAAACTGGTGAAGTTCCTGAGGTACACTTGGAACAGTCAATGGAGTTTCAGAGCTGGAAGTTGTATCTGTTCCAGTTTGAAGTCACAAGAGGAGCAACACAGTTACATATCAAGAGTTCCGAATATCCACAAGAACTATTACAGACTCATAGCCAAGAGTTCCTGTGTTAGCTAGAGAGGAACTCATCAATGTTCCTTGGCTGGAACGTCTGAAGCTTCTGAGTTGCAAGTTCCAGACAAAGGGAAGACATGAAGTCTAGGTAGTCCACTGTACTTAGAATTCTATGTAAATATTAATTATGCTAATGGTATATAGAGTACTCAAGGAACTTATGATTTAATTAGGCCATTTATTTTATTGGAAGCGATTTTTATGGAAAACATTTCTTAAATAAAAACAAGTTTTGCGTATTTAATATAAAATAGATTTACGTTTTATTTTATTTAAACAAAACTTATTTTCCTAAAAATTCTCCTAAGTTTTTGTAGATAAATAAAATCTGTTTTAAAGAAATGTTTTAGGGTTTGATTGAGTCAAATAACCAACTGCTTCATGGCTGAACGTGGGAAGTGGTCTTCCCCTTGTTCCTCAAGTCAAGGGACGTGGAGACCAAAGTGCTGGCAGTTAGCAGTTGAGGTTTTGAAGGGAACTAACCCTAAGGATAAACACTATAAAAGGGAAATCGTTTTTGGTTTAAAGCACACAAACATTCTGAGAGTTTTTGCTTTCCTAAAAACGTTTTGTCTAAGATTTTCTAAAACAGTTTGTGTCCTAGTTAATTCAAAGTTCCTAAGTTTCTTATATCCTCACAAAAGCATTATTAATATCTAGAGTTATCCATACACGAATTATATTTTGTATTAGTAAGGATAGAGTTATCCTGTTTAGACTTAGAGTTTAAGTCTGAGAGAGAGAAGTTAAGGAGTTGTAATCGAAGTAGATTACTGTGAGGAACACGAGTTTGAGAGGAACTTGTGTTGGAGAGATTATTGTAATCGAGGCATTACCATAATAAAAGAATTCTCTTCTTGATTAGTATCAAGAAGTTTTCACAATTGTTGCTATTGTCTTCTCTATTCTCAGTTTCTTGATTGTTTCTTAAGTTCCGCAAGAAACTTTATCAAAGTTCTAATTACAATTCACCCCCCCCCCCTCTTGTGCGTGTTCCTACTGGAATAACAGTTGGTATCAGAGCCAGTACTCACCAAAACACAGGAAACCCTGTTTGAGTCAAGTTCCTGAAAGTATGAACTCACAAGAGAAACTGGAAGAAGGTTACTCGACACAAAGGCCACCTATGTTCAATGGCAAGTTCTACTCATACTGGAAGAATAGAATGGAGATATTCATCAAAGCTGAAAATTACCAAGTCTGGCGTGTAATTGAAGTTGGAGACTTCGAGGTAACAAAGACCAATGCTGAAAACGAGGTAGTTCCTAAACCAATGTCTGAATTTTCTAAAGAAGACTTTGATAAATATGAGATGAATGCCATGGCTGTCAAAATCTTGCATTGCGGGCTTGGACCTCATGAACACAACAGAGTCATGGGGTGCAAGAACGCAAAACAGATTTGGGAACTACTTCAAGTAACCCACGAAGGAACTAATGAAGTTAAGCGTTCCAAAATTGACCTTTTGATGTCTAAATATGAAAGATTTGAGATGCTTCCAAAAGAAACTATTCAAGAAATGTTCACTAGATTTACTAACATAACCAATGAATTAGTTTCTCTTGGT
Organism: Spinacia oleracea; assembly: GCF_020520425.1. Taxonomy (NCBI): domain Eukaryota; kingdom Viridiplantae; phylum Streptophyta; class Magnoliopsida; order Caryophyllales; family Amaranthaceae; genus Spinacia; species Spinacia oleracea. The sequence goes on from NC_079490.1 coordinate 123,675,344, forward strand.
AGAATCATTCCCACAGATGAACAGGTAAGAAAAATACTAAGAAGCATGCCACAAGATGATCGCTGGAGAACAAAGGTCACTGCACTGTTTGAGACCAAGGACTTCACCAAGTTCAACATTGAACAACTTGCTGGTTCCTTGATGACACACGAACTGCATCTTGGAGCTGCTGTTCCCGAGAGCTCAAGAAATCGAGGACTTGCTCTAAAGGCTGAGGAACTCGATGAATCTGAACCAGATGAAGAAGAGGCTGCCATGCTGGTCAGAAGAATGAGAAAGCTCTATAGGAACTTCAAACCAGGAAACCAGAAAGGAAGGAACTTTGCCAAGAAAATCACTAGTTCCAAAACTGAGCAAGGTTGCTTCAAATGTGGAGAAACTGATCACCAAATTCGTGAATGCCCTCTGTGGGAGAACGACAAGACCAGAGGAAAAGGGAAGGAACAGGTCAAAGATCGCTTTAACAAGTCTACCTTCAACAGACCAAACTTCAAGAAGGCCATGATAGCTGCATGGGGCGAAGCAACAGACTCAGAAGACGATGAGGAACAACCAAATGAAGAAACTGCAAATCTCTGCCTTATGGCTAGAACAGAAGGAACTGATCAAGTTCCATCAGAAGAAGTAAGTTCCTCCACTCTTCAGTGTCTCTCAAAGTCAAAACTAATTGAACTGTTGCTAGAAACTCTAGATGATTACAAAAAGCTAAGTATATTAAAAGCACAAAGTGATAGAGCCTTGGAACTCAGTAAAGACCACATAAATTATCTGAACAATATTAGATCTGATGTCCAAGGCAGGTTCTTTGAATTACTAGATAGAAATACCTCTATTAATGAGTCATTCGAAAAAATTAGAAATGAAAACATCCTTCTACAAGTTCAACTCAGTCAATATAAGATGTTTAATTTAAGTTTAGATCCTACAAAATCCTTGGAAATCAACATGGGAATTTTTAACATCGACTTAGAAAATTTAAACAAAGATCTGATCACCACCAAGGAACAAAAAGAGAAACTGGAAAGGGAACTATCCATGGCCAGGGCACAGAGACAACCACCTAAAGTTCCTCCCAAATGGATTGAGAATGCTCAATCTAAGAGAACAGAAGGATTGGGCTTTAACCATAAAAATAGTCATAAGAAGAAGTATGTGGATCTTCCTAGTGTAAAAGTATGCTTCTCATGTGGAAGTGGAAGTCACATAAGTACTGAGTGTTCCAAGATGAAGGAACATGATCAAAGAAACATAAATTATGTAAAACAAAAATGGGTTAAGAAGTCTGAAGTTATAGTTGAAAAGGAACTCGAGGAAACCCGAGTTCCTGTAACTAACCTTTGATCTCTTTACAGATTCTAGTGAAGGGGAACAGCTCGTGGTATCTCGACAGCGGGTGTTCCAAACACATGACAGGAGACAAATCTAAATTCCTCTCACTAGAAGCCTACAATGGAGGAACTGTGACCTTTGGAGACAACATGAAAGGAGAAATTATTGGAATTGGAAAAGTTGGAAGGTCAAGTTCCTACGCCATTGAAAATGTATTTTTAGTCGAGGGTTTGATGCACAGTCTACTAAGCATCTCTCAATTCTGTGACAAAGGAAACTCTGTAAGTTTTACTTCTGAAAACTGTCAAATCATAAACAATAACACTGGGAAGGTTATTTTGGAAGGAACTCGTAAAGGGAACACATATTCTGTGGATCTCAATACAGTTCCCAGGAACAATCTAACCTGCCTCAGTGCCTTTGAAGAAAATTCCCTACTATGGCACAGGAGGTTTGGACATGCTAGTTTCTCGCTGCTTGACAAACTAAGATCAAAGGAACTGGTTCGAGGACTCCCCTCAATCAAGTTCCTAACTGATAAAGTGTGTGATGCATGTGCAAAAGGCAAGCATGTCCGAAGTTCCTTTAAATCTAAGAAATTGGTAAGCACCACAAAACCATTGGAACTCATCCATATGGACTTATGTGGACCAATGAGAATTCAAAGCAGAAGTGGAAAAAAAAAATATGTATTAGTTATTGTTGATGATTACTCTCGCTTTACTTGGGTCATATTTCTAACAAGCAAGGATGAAACGTTTGATGAGTTTGTTACATTTTCAAAGAAAATCCAGAAAACCACAGGTCACCAACTGATCCATATAAGATCAGATCATGGAACAGAATTTGAAAACTACAAATTCGATGAATACTGCAAGGAACAAGGTATGGCACTTGGAACCCAAACCAAAGCACCAGAAGGTGATAGGGCTAAAATGGGTGTTCCGGAACAAGAAAGATGAACATGCAACAATCATAAGGAACAAAGCAAGGTTAGTGGTCAAAGGTTATAATCAACAGGAAGGCATTGACTTTGAAGAAACATTTGCACCTGTTGCTAGATTAGAAGCCATTAGAATCTTAATTGCTTTTGCTGCTTTCATGGGTTTTAAACTTTATCAAATGGATGTTAAATGTGCTTTCTTAAACGGTTTCTTAGAGGAAGATGTTTATGTGGAACAGCCCCCTGGATTTGAAAATCCCGAATTTCCAAATCACATTTACAAATTAGATAAGGCTCTCTATGGACTAAAACAAGCCCCTAGATCTTGGTACGAGAGATTATCAAAGTTCCTCCTTCAAAATGATTTTAAAAGAGGTAGAATAGACAAAACCTTATTCTTAAAATCTAGAGGAACTGACTTGTTAGTAGTTCAAATTTACGTTGATGATATATTATTTGGAGCAACTAATGAAAATTTGTGCAAGGATTTTGCAAGCTTGATGAGCAGTGAATTTGAAATGAGTATGATGGGGGAACTCAACTTCTTCCTTGGTTTACAAATCAAGCAAACCGAGGAGGGAATCATGATACACCAACAAAAGTATGTGAAGGAACTCCTAAAGAAATATGAGCTAGAGTCAGCCAAAGTAAATCACACTCCCATGGGAACTGCTACCAGATTAGACACTGATCCAAATGGGAAAAGTGTGAATCAAACAAAATACAGAGGTATGATTGGATCTCTATTATATTTAACAGCCAGTAGACCTGACATTTCTTTTAGTGTAGGACTATGTGCAAGATTTCAATCAAATCCAAAGGAGTCCCATCTAACTGCGGTGAAAAGAATACTAAGATATCTTAAAGGAACTGATGACCTATGCCTTTACTATCCAAGAAGTGGATCCTTCGAGCTAAGAGGATATGCAGATGCTGATTATGCAGGTGACTTAGTGAATAGAAAAAGCACATCAGGTATGGTACAGTTCCTAGGTCCATGCATGGTTTCTTGGGGTTCCAAGAAACAGAATACTGTTGCTCTATCCACAACTGAAGCTGAGTATGTAGCTGCTGCAGCTTGTTGCTCACAAATTCTATGGATAAAACAACAGTTAAGAGATTTTGGTATTATCTATGATTGTGTTCCTATCTATTGTGATAACACTAGTGCTATTTGTATTTCAAAAGATCCGGTTCATCATTCCCGAGTCAAACACATCCACATCAGACACCATTTCCTTAAAGATAATGTTGAGAAAGGTTTGATCAAATTGGACTTTTGCCAAACTGATCACCAAATTGCTGATATTTTAACTAAGCCTTTGAACAGAGAGAAACATGAGAAAATGAGAATGGAACTCGGAATGATCAAGCTAAGGTAATTGCCAAATTGGAGTTCCTCTAAGGCAAAAGCAAAAATCATGGTACATATAGACTATTACAAACACAAAATCTTGTGTGCAAACATAGTTGAAGCTTACCATCGTGGCAAATTCACTCACACTTCAAATGAGCAAGGTAAGCAGTTCCTTTCAAACTAGTTAAGTCAGAAATATGAAATTAAGCAAGTCAAAGTCAAACACAATTTTTTTCTTTTCCTTTTATTTTTATCAATTTTTTTAATTAAAAACCGAATACCCATATTCAAAGAATGTTTGGAACGGTTCCATTGGCAATAAATAAGAGAAACTCTTCACTTTCCACAATCAATCCATGCAACCCCCTTTCTCTCTCTCACACGCCTTCTCCACTGACATCACCTCTCCTTCCACCTATAAAAAAAAAAAAAAACAAAAAAACCTCAACCATGGTTCTCACAAGCAACAACACTGATCTCACATCCCTCAAACGAAAGAGAAACCCTTCATCTCCTGTTCCCATGGATACCTCACCCATTCAATCGCCAATTCCTCTTCGATCCCACAATCCAATGCTCGCAATCACTCAGGGGGAACAAACCAACACTGACATCGAAATGAAATCCCCAATCTCAAACCCTAGATCCTCCACAAGAAAATCCAAAAAACGACGAGTGGAAGCTTCTGGTGAAGACATCGAGGAAACAGAGGAGATTGCTCAAACTCAGGGGGAAGTAAAAGGGTCCAAGAAACTCACTGCAAAGGAAAACAATCTGGTCGAGGGGTTCGCAATCAACTCAACATGGTGTGAAGCCACGAAATTTAAAGAGTTGATGGAAATCCTTGAACAACAAAAGTGGGTAAGTCTCTTGAGTACCTATGCCAAATCCCCCTTAATTCCTGAAGCTATGAAAGAATTCTGCAAGAACTTTGCATGTGTTGATAATGTTTGCTCAAGTAAAGTGAATGGAACTCGCATCGAATTTGATGCCTCTTATCTGGAACAGCTGTTTGGTACACCCAATAGGGGTTTTGATATGTGGCTCAAAGGTCAAATCACAGTGACCATAGATAATGTAGATGAGAAAGATATAGTTGGTTCCATTGGAGGAGATTCTAAAGTATCCACCTCCACCTCACACAACTGCTTTTCACCTCTTCAAAAATTACTGTTTAATATTGTGTGGAGAGGTGTAGTTCCTCGAACTCAGAAAAGGAACATAGCAAGTCTGTTTGATGCATGTCTCATGTATTGTCTTGAAAGGAAAATTCCCATAAACTTTCCTGCAATCATGATCAAACACTTATCCACCTGTATCCCCAAATTCAAAATTCCATACTCCTCCCTTCTCACAGAAATCTTCAAAAGCTTCTCAGTTGACCTTAGCCCATACTTTGTGATTCCCTTAAAATCCACCCAAATCCTTCAACTTGAAATGCTCCATCTGTTAAATCTTAAAGTGGTTCAGGGTAAAGTCATTAGGGCTGGAAAGGAAGAGAAACAAGATGAGGAAGATCAGGAAGGAATTGCAGTTAAAGAAGAAGTGGAGGAGGAGGAGGAACTCGAACAAATAGAGGTCCCTTTACCTCGAGGGAACAGGAAGAGTGTAGGAAAAAGAAAGAGCATGAGGGTAGCAATGAAGGAGAACAAGAAAAGAGGGCCTGTCTTCATGGAAATAAATGAGGAAGGAGATGTCAAGGAGATGCCCATAGAGGAGGATGCTGTTCCCCTGAATCAAGAGGAACTGCCTGAAACTGTTAGGCCAAGAAAAAGGACACCCAGATCCTCCAAAAAGTCCAAAGCTCGTTGTGTTCCATCTGAACAGGAACATGTTCAAGATCATGGGGGTGCCTGGAACACAAAGGATGATCAGATATTGGAGCTAAAGGCAACAGTTGCTCGTCTGGTGGAACTACAGGAGGGAACAGATCACAGGATTAGCTCAATGCAGGCCCACATAGGTGCATTGGTTACAAGTGTCAAGACTCTCCAAAACGATCTTCACCACTACTCAGAACAAGCCAATGCAACTCGTGCCACAATCCTCACCAAGATCAACAATCTGGAATCTTTTGAGGAGACTGTGATAGAAGAAACTGCTGGTTCTGGTTCCCCATCCCAAGCCTAAATCACCCTATCCCATGTTTCTTTTATCTTTTGCCATGGAACAATTTTTTTTGCTTTCGGTTTGTATAATTTTTAAACTTGGGTATTTGTTCCATCTTATTTTGACTTGCTTGGTTACACATATCTATGCTTTCTAGTCTTGATCATTACTGCTTGCTTTCAATTTATTGTATGAGTTAGTTTAATACTTTGAGGCTAGCTTAACTTGCCAAACGTTGATCGTGGGGCACTGTGTTTGGAATGGCTATATTTCGTGCTATGCTTTTTGTTGATGTCAACAGGGGGAAGTCATGGGTGCAAACTTCCAAGGCACACTCAATCCAGTTCCTGAATCAATCTCTCTGAATCTCTCTGTAAGCCAAGGGTGCTCCTCTTTCTTCTCTCTAATCTTTCTCTTCTGTTTTTCAATTTTTATGTTCTGTTTCACAATAGTCTGTATAAGTTCTTGTTTGTTTGTACTTACTCTCTTTGTAAAAAGTTTGCAAGTGTTGTCATCACCAAAAAGGGGGAATATTGTTGTTCCTATGTTTTGGTTGATGACACACACATATTGCAAACTTCCTGATTATGGTTGCTAAATGACTTTGAACAGGCATATGCCCAAGTTTCTATTAGGATAGGAACTTGAATAAACTGGTGAAGTTCCTGAGGTACACTTGGAACAGTCAATGGAGTTTCAGAGCTGGAAGTTGTATCTGTTCCAGTTTGAAGTCACAAGAGGAGCAACACAGTTACATATCAAGAGTTCCGAATATCCACAAGAACTATTACAGACTCATAGCCAAGAGTTCCTGTGTTAGCTAGAGAGGAACTCATCAATGTTCCTTGGCTGGAACGTCTGAAGCTTCTGAGTTGCAAGTTCCAGACAAAGGGAAGACATGAAGTCTAGGTAGTCCACTGTACTTAGAATTCTATGTAAATATTAATTATGCTAATGGTATATAGAGTACTCAAGGAACTTATGATTTAATTAGGCCATTTATTTTATTGGAAGCGATTTTTATGGAAAACATTTCTTAAATAAAAACAAGTTTTGCGTATTTAATATAAAATAGATTTACGTTTTATTTTATTTAAACAAAACTTATTTTCCTAAAAATTCTCCTAAGTTTTTGTAGATAAATAAAATCTGTTTTAAAGAAATGTTTTAGGGTTTGATTGAGTCAAATAACCAACTGCTTCATGGCTGAACGTGGGAAGTGGTCTTCCCCTTGTTCCTCAAGTCAAGGGACGTGGAGACCAAAGTGCTGGCAGTTAGCAGTTGAGGTTTTGAAGGGAACTAACCCTAAGGATAAACACTATAAAAGGGAAATCGTTTTTGGTTTAAAGCACACAAACATTCTGAGAGTTTTTGCTTTCCTAAAAACGTTTTGTCTAAGATTTTCTAAAACAGTTTGTGTCCTAGTTAATTCAAAGTTCCTAAGTTTCTTATATCCTCACAAAAGCATTATTAATATCTAGAGTTATCCATACACGAATTATATTTTGTATTAGTAAGGATAGAGTTATCCTGTTTAGACTTAGAGTTTAAGTCTGAGAGAGAGAAGTTAAGGAGTTGTAATCGAAGTAGATTACTGTGAGGAACACGAGTTTGAGAGGAACTTGTGTTGGAGAGATTATTGTAATCGAGGCATTACCATAATAAAAGAATTCTCTTCTTGATTAGTATCAAGAAGTTTTCACAATTGTTGCTATTGTCTTCTCTATTCTCAGTTTCTTGATTGTTTCTTAAGTTCCGCAAGAAACTTTATCAAAGTTCTAATTACAATTCACCCCCCCCCCTCTTGTGCGTGTTCCTACTGGAATAACAAACCCCCACCAATCCTTCAAAAACGACACGCACCTCAACCCACCTCAAAAGCCTACACAAAGATCTTCATAACTTCCGCACCCTAACTCCATTTTCAAAATTGTTTCGAGTCACGAATAGAAAAAATTAATCCGGACAAAAATGCATTTCACGCTAACAGTCAAAAAAGCCTCCAAAATAGCCTCAAAATTGACTTTAAATACGAGAAAAAATCAAGGCACAAAAAAGAAATAAATGCAAGAACATGTGAAGCAAAGCGTCAAAAACGACCGCCAGAAATCATTTTCAGCGCCCAGGGCTAGGCGCCGAAATTTCTGACGCCCCAGCTTGGGCGTTGAAACTCTCTGCCTGCCAAAAATTTTCTTTTCAGAAGTGCTCGCCATTTTATCCGCACACAACGGAAAAATAACGAACACTTGGGGGGTACAGTACGTATCCAAATAGGCTTACCAAAAATATAGCCATACAAATTAGTCGAATTTCATTTTTACGCGACTTATGGCAAAAAATGGCAGATGAAAATAATGATAATACTTCACTCATTTGACCGATTAAGTAATATGCTTCCACCTCAGGGCATATCTACCGAAATCCGGCATACTAGAACTTATTCTAAACCTAGAACTACGTGCGATATGATTCTGACAAGATACGTAGGCAATCCTTACCAAGGATTCGGTCCAATAAAAAAAACACATATTCTTTGTGCAAAGTGTTAGACACATAAAAACATAAAAAAGGAGGAGAAACAAAAAAATAAAAATGAAAAAATAAAAATACGCCTTTATTGAAAAATAAAGGGCACCTACACCCTAGCAAGAACTACACTACTCTAGTTCTTCCGGATCATCAAATAAAGTCTTGTAGAGGGCAATGTTCGCAAGATCCACCCCCACAGTCTTCTGCGCTGCCCCAATATCAATCTCCATAAGAACCGGCTCCTGGACACTAACTTCCAAAGATGCCAAGGCTTCAGAAACATTCTCAGTTATAGCCCGCTCAGCCTCAAGGGCACAGACAATGGTGGGAGAAGGATTAATATCATCAACTAGACTAGCCACTGTTTCTACAGGCGCCTGAGCCTTCCTAACCCATACGTTGTTCCGGGGACGATCTTCGCGAGAGCTTGCATTTCTTTTAACAACAGCAGGCCCCTTCATGTTAGGCATCTTTTTAGGCCTGAAACTGGAACGGGGAGGAACTTCCTTTCGCTTTCGATCAGGACGAGCTTTCACAGTCTTAATACTATAGGTACGAGGTTTGGCAGAATCAGGACCCTCATACTTAACACGAATACGAGGTATCAAAAGCTCAGCCGGCTCCCCATTTCGAGCCTCGGTCCTCACATCTTTATCATCGGAGCTCATCCACAACTTGTAGTTTTCAGAAAGACCCACAAAGCCATTTGTAGCTACGGCCCAACGCGGGAGACCATCATAATACTTAGCCCACGCTAGAACCCGTGCTTGTGAAAAGGCCGCTACCTTATGTGGTACCGTATCAGAAAAAGGGATAGTCTGCCTTAAACCATATTGACGCATGACTCGGTAAGGGAAAAATATAAATGGGACGAGATAGCCCCAACAAAGAAACATAAACCGATACATCAGAACCCCATGTCATAGTAGTCAAACCCCACCATGGTACCACCCACTTAATAGAACAAATGCCATAAGTAAAAAAGGAGGTCCATTCGGCCTCGTCTTGGCCTTGGTGCAAGTATTTTCGGTTAGCCAAGGCTATAGGGCGATAATGTTTAGGATCGGCAGGAGCTTCCAAAAGTCTAAGCCGTTCCACGAGCCAAATCTGCAAAAAACAGGCAAGATCAAAAAAATAATAAAAGAAAACGGTTCCTGGTGCGCAGTTTCAACGCCCAGGACCAGGCGCCGAAAATTCCAGCGCCTAGCCCTGGGCGCTGAAACTCATTGTGTACGCAAAAAAAAAACATGTATACGTGCGCAAGGAAAAATCGATTAACTGCAGTAATAGGGGGCTTCCCTTAAAATGTTCAGATTTGGCATCCTTCTTCAGCTCATCCGCACTCAGCAAAGTCTCGGCAACAACCAACGGCATAATAGAATAGCAACTTTCCATCTGGCTAATCAAGGGGATCAACCTTATGTCACCGAACGCGCCATTGTTATTCGACAGCAAATAGTGATTCAACAAGCAAAATACAAGGGCTCGAATATTCAATTTCTGTTCTAGGCCTAAAGTGATGTTTTACATATTTTGCCAAGTTAACCTCGTCACCTACAACAATTTCAGCAAACATGTTATCATCTAGTCCTAGGAAAGCCCCTATGGTTGTTTTACCCTCTTCAATAGTTCCAGGGGTAGCAGGAGAAGCATTAGTAGGATAACCAAGGATCGCAGCAAATTCATCTGGCAAAGGACATATTTCGTCGCCCCGAAAGGCAAAAACATGATGATCGAAGTCCCAAAAGCTTAGGGCAGCATGCAGAAAGTTATAATCAATATTAATTTGTTGTAAGCCTAAAAGTGCCTCTAAGTAGTATTCTTTTAACAAAGCCTTTTCTGTGGGAGTAAGGGCCCGTAGCCAACGCCTAACAGTCCGTTGGAGTGAGAAAGTAGGGATCGACATGGCAAAAGCAATGAGTAATTAAAACACAGCAAAAAAAGAGATAAGGAAATTGAAAGTGGTGGAAAATAGGGACGTATCTAGCCCCTATATATAGCTGCACGCACCCAGTGACATCCTGATCCCATTCGGAAACGTGTTAGGAAATCCGAAGTCAAATATCACCAGGAAAAGACTTCCAGCGCCCATGGCTGGGCGCCGAAATGTTTAACGCCTAGCCTTGGGCCCCGGAAATGCAACCCAAGGCCCAGATTTCACAAAACGCGGAACAGGAAAGGACTTAAAACCGTGTTGCTAAACACGAGGCCCTATTGCAAGTAGGATCAAGCCCAAAAGCACCTTTAGCTCCCAAATAAGCAAAAATAAACATTAAAACTTGGTCGAAACTTAGACTTGTCTCAGAAAATGCTTATGTACACTTTTCAAATCAAAATAAATATCATGGTCATTCTTCGAAACACCAAAAAATGTGGGTCGTTAAGTCGTTGGTTTCCCAAATAAAAAATGTTTGTCTGTCAAAGGATTAATCTGGGCCAAGCTAAAACCGGATGTCGCCTAAAAACTGAAGTCGCACTCCACGGCTTCGCTAAAATAGCACACTACTATAAAAGGTCGCTCGCGCATACGAGCATGACCCCAATACATGATTACAAGATGCGAAAAACGACCGACGAGCCCCAGTGCTTGGGGGCTCGCGAAAAAATATACTCCAACAAGGAGCGCACAATCAAAATTACATTCCAGGACTACGCCATACACCATCTCATGTTTGGATATCTCAAAAAAAAAAACAGGTTCGACCTCAGAGAAAGATCGTCATTGACACTTGTGCATGGTCCTCTGATAAAAAGACCAAGTAGTGGCAAAAATCGTGCCGCAAAGACTAGCTCAAAACCACGAAAGCAGACGGTCGCAAGACAAAGGTCCGTCTAAACCCGTTGTCAACCCACGTTCAGGTTACAACTAAATCCGAGCATCCCTCGAAAGAATTCGCTCTTGCAAAAATGAATAAAAGAAATTCTCAAAAAAGAAATCACGATGAAAAAAGTAGGAAACTTGCCCATCTTAGTGGGCAGGATCGCGTCACGAACCACGCGAGTCCCAAATTGAAAAACGAATTCAGGGGCGTCCACCCTCAGCGGACAGGGCTCGCCCACCCGCAGCGGGCGGGGTCTGCGCCACTAGCCGCGCAGGTCCTCAGTTTTCGAAAAATAGAATCTTCAAAAACAAAATGAAATAGGCTCGCCATCTTCAGCCGGCGGGGTCTACGGCGCGAACCACGTAGGTCCTTATTTTCAAAAAATATTAAACACAAACAAATTTCGAAACAGATTCGTCCACTTCTATCGGACAGGCTCGCCATCTTTAGCCGGCGTGGTCTACGTCACTAACCGCGCAGGTCCTTAGTCGCTGCAGCGATAACTCTTTTTGGTTTTCCGTTTTTCCCAAAAAACGATGTGAGTAGCTTTTTGGTTTTCCGTTTTTCCCAAAAACGATGTGAGTAGCTTTTGGTTTTCCGTTTTTCCAAAAAAGAACGATGTGAGTAGCTTTCCTTTTTCCACAAAAAATTCAAAGATTGGTTTTCTGTTTTTTCCAAAAAAAGAACGATGTGCTGGATTTTCCTTCGTTTTACGTCCCATAAAAACAAGGGGGTTTTCTCGTTTAGCTCACCCTAAAAATGAGAATCTTTAAAAACATTTTTACCTCGTGATTGGGCTTGGCCAGGCCCAATTACACTTTACAGCTTTGATTTCGAAAACATCTGTAGCTACTCCCAATGACCAAGTGAGGGAGTTTCTACGCACCTTTAGATCCTTCCAATGACAAAGTGAGGAAGTTTCTATACTACCAGTTGACAAATCCCAATGACACGTGAGGGATATGTCGACACTTCACAGTGATGACCCTTAAGTCAAATGTTATCACTCGGGGGCTCTTGAGACCCTCGCAAAAAACAGGTCACCCTGGCTTGTGTGACGCACTCCGTCTAAAACTTTGACCATCGTCTTACTCCAAGACTCAGTCAAAGTGGGGGCTAACTGTAGACACCTACTTTTGTCCCCATTCCCGAAAGGGAAGGTTCGATGATGAAAACATAAATCTCCACTTGACAACGCATCTCCTATAAAATAACGAATCTCAATCACCCTTCTCGTTTCACCCGAAACCCGCTATTTATAGAAACCTGCTATTTATGGAAACCTGCTAAAAATAGTAACTGCCGTAAAGGGTAGCTTCTAAAAGTGGCAAGTCATAAAAGATAGAAACCTGTCAGAATTAGGTGTTGCACTCCAACATAAATCCTAAATGAGATAGAAAACTGCGAGAATCCTATTCCTAATATGATTCGGAAATAAGAGTTACGTATTAATTAAAATCCTAGCGAGCCTAGAGTTCGTAACGGGCCCAGACGCATTCCGTCATGAAATTGATACGCACTAAAAGACTCGATTAAGACTCAAACACTACGGATTTCAGGAATCCGAATCTTACTAAGAAAACAGCCCAGACCCTATTTTCAACGCCTGGCTCTGGGCGCCGAAATCTTCGGCGCCCAGGCCTGGGTGCTGGAATTACCTGGGTACGTGTTTTTTCCTTATTCTCTGTGGATTAGAGCTCTACAATTCTATCTTTCCACAAACTCTTTTCTATAAATATAGCCCAAGTTCGACGTGAAATCACAACACACAATTCATATTCTGAGTATTGACTCCAACCCCTAGCCTAAGCCTCACGCTGCGAAATTGTTCACGCGTTCTGTCGCAATCGATCCATAAATCGAACAGAACGTATCTTGTCCCATAATTTGAGATTCGTTAAATAAAAAGGAGAAATAGCAAAGTCAAAGTGGTTAGTTTTCCGAGAACCGTGACGCACCTCTCAAGGGTGCGTCGCAATGTGTAACTTTTCTATGATTTAATTGATTTCCTCGCCCTTTTTATGAACTGTTAAACTAACTAAATCTGATTGTTCTACCACGCCTAACAAATATAATATTTTTGGGAAATTAGATTATCATGCTAGGTCCCTTAATGCTATTTAAATTAGATAATCGCGATCGATCTAGTATTATATGTTGCATATTGCTAAAATCAACTCAGATTAGTTTAATAGTTAACGCATGTCCCTTCAATTATTTATGCTGAGCTAGTAAGGATATCCTGCCTCTGGAGTTATCGAAGAGCGAGTACTCCTCTCGGTAGTTACAGTCCCCCGAACCCTCAATCTCTACCTTCCGGGTGTATGTTGAGAGATCCTCACACCAGGGATCACAAGGGAACCTACGGCCGTCGTGGTCAAACATAATTGCACTCCCTTTATGTCACGATAACCGGGTTTTGTCAGTTTTTCTCATTGTCGTTAAAAACTGAATGGCGACTCCTATATTACTAGTCAATTGGGTGTAAACTCACAGGAAATCCAATTTGACAAAAAGAAACGTCACACCCACGACGGACAAGGTCACGCATTAGCCTCGTGCTTTTTCGACCCCCTCACAAGAACAATCAGATTTAATTAGTTTAACAGTATATAAAAGGCGAGGAAAGCAATTAAATCATGGAAAAGGGACACATTACGACGCACCCTAGAGAGGTGCGTCACGGTTCTCAGAAAACTAACCACTTTGACTTTGCTATTTCTCCTTTTATTTAACGAATCTCAAGTTACGGGACAGGATACATTCTGTTCAATTTTTGGATCGATTGCGACAGAACGCGTGATCAATTTCGCAGCGTGAGGCTTAGGCTTAGGGGTTGGAGTCAATACTCATAATATGAATTGTGTGTTGTGTTCCTTTCACGACGAACTTGGGGCTATATTTATTGGAAAGAATTCGTGGAAAGATAGAATTGTAAAACCCTAATCCACGAAGAATTAGGAGAGAACACGTACCCAGGTAATTTCAGCGTCCAGGGCTGGGCGCCGAAGATTTCGGCGCCCAGAGCCAAGCGTTGAAAATAGGGTCTGGGCCGTTTCTTTGTCAGATTCGGACTCTTAGAATCCGGAGTGTATAATACTTAATCGAGTCTTTTAGTGCGTATTAATTTTATGATGGAATGCATCTGGGCCCGTTACGAACTCTAAGCTCGTTAGGATTTTAATTAATACGTAACTCTTATTTTCGAATCGTATTAGGAACAGGATTCTCTCGCAATTTCTATCTCATTTAGGATTTATGTTGGAGTGCAACACCTAATTCTGACAGGTTTCTATCTTTTATGACTTGCCACTTTTAACAACTACCCATTACGGCAGTTACTATTTTTCGAAGGTTTCCATAAATGGCAGGTTTCTATAAATAGCAGGTTTCGGGTGAAATGAAAAGGGGAATTGAGATTCTTCATTTTATAGGAGATGCGTTGTCAATTGGATATTTATGTTCCCATCATCGAACCTTCCCTTTCGGGAATGGGGACAAAAGTAGGTGTCTACACATACTGACGGCTCCTCCAACATACGGGGGACAGGCCTCGGCATCGTGCTACAATCGCCACAAGGGGACACCATAGTACAATCTGTCTGTTGCGAGTTCAAAGCTACCAACAACGAAGCAGAGTACGAAGCTTTGATCCTGGGGTTGTCATTAGCACTCGACATGAATATCCGCCGACTTGAGGTACGTTGCGATTCTTTATTGATTATCAGCCAGATTAACGGTTCATATGCAGCGAAGGACTCAAAGATGCAGGCCTACTTGGAAATAGCAAAAAGGCTCGTGAACAAGTTCGACTCATGCACCTTACAACAAATACCAAGAGACCAAAACACCCAGGCTGACGCCTTAGCCAATCTTGACTCAAACATCAAACCTAAACTCACCTCCATCCCCGTAGTCCACTTAATGTATCCAGCCATCACCAAAGATAACCTACCCATCACCGAACAGTCTCAACCTACTCAAATTCCCTCATGGCGCGACCCTTACATACACTAGCTTAAACACAACACCACCCCACCTGGAGTCACCCACGAAAAAGCCTTCCGCATGAAAGCCTCCAGATTTATCCTAATCCATGAAGTATTGTTCAGAAAGTCGGTTGCTGGGCTGTAACTGAGATGCCTCGATCATGACGAGATTGAGTCGACATTGCGCAACATACATGATGGAGAATGTGGAAACCACGCCGGAGGAAAAAGCTTAGCCCACAAAACCCTTACCATGAGATATTTCTGGCCCACCATGAAGAAAGACGCAATCACCTTTGCTAAGAAG
The DNA here is from genome assembly GCF_020520425.1 of Spinacia oleracea. NCBI lineage: Eukaryota > Viridiplantae > Streptophyta > Magnoliopsida > Caryophyllales > Amaranthaceae > Spinacia > Spinacia oleracea. The sequence continues at coordinate 123,690,729 of NC_079490.1, forward strand.
TGCGACTCCTGCCAGCGGTTCGCTTCTATCTCTCACCAACCTTGTGAAGTACTCCACCCTATCTTGTCCCCTTGGCCCTTCACGAAATGGGGGATGGACATAGTAGGCCCCTTACCACAAGCATCAGGACAACGCGTCTTCATGTTGGCAATGACTGATTACTTCTCCAAATGGATCGAAGCAGAAGCTTTCAAGCGAGTTCGAGATATTGAAGTCATCTCGTTCATCAAACGAAATATCCTTAGTCGGTTCGGTATCCCTTCCGAGATCGTCTGCGACAATGGTTCTCAGTTAATCAGCAACAAAACCAAAAAATTCTGCAGTAGGTATAACATCACCTTGCACACCTCAACACCAAGATATCCTCAAGCGAATGGCCAAGCCGAGTTAAGTAACAAAATCATCATCAACAACCTCAAGAAGCGCCTCGACGACGCCAAAGGAAGATGGGCAAACGAGTTACCTATGATCCTTTGGGCCGACAGGACGACGCCCAAGACGGCGACCAATCACACTCCTTTCTCCTTAGTCTTCGGTTGCGAGGCAGTCATCCCTCCCGAAGTCGAGCTTCCCACAGCAAGAAGCAGTTTCATGGCTCCAGGAATGAACGACTCAGTCTTGGCTTATGACATTGATACTGTCGACGAACTTAGGGAAGCAGCACTGTTCAGGATGGCCTCCTACCAACAAGCTGTCGCAAACAGCTACAACAAGAATGTAAGGGTTCGGATATTTCAGCAAGGAGATTGGGTTCTGCGCAAAGTCTTCCCAAACAAAAAGGATCCTCGACACGGCAAACTAGCCCCGACATGGGAAGGTCCTTACCAGATCGTGAGACGAACAGGTCATGGTGCGTACGAGTTGGTTGATAGAGACGGCACATCCATTCCAAGAAGTTGGAATGCAACGCACCTAAAACTGTATCATTTCTGAACACTCAAGCCCTTTTTCTTGCTTTTTAGTCTTTCCTAACACACAGGCGTACTAGCATTTGCCGTCATTGTGACAACGCCCCGAAGCAGAGTGGGCACAATATATCACAAAACCGAGAACATCTCAGATAGTATACACTCACAAGTTACAAAAGTTAAGTCCCTCTCCTCTATCCTTTTTTACTTCTTTTTCTCCCCACATATTATTATCCTTACTAACTTAGGCATCGGAGGGCCGTTGGCTCCAACAACGGCCAATCCTCACGCCATCGTTCTGTTTTGCAGACAAAAGACGTGACAACGACACGAAGTGTACACTTAGAAGGAATAACAACTTCGTCCAGTATCTCTCCTTAACCTTTCTTTTCTTCTTTTTTCTTGTAATTCCCTCTCATTTTCATGTCGCTCTATACTGACTTAAGAATCGGAGGGCCGTTGGCTCCACCAACGGCTAATCCTCACGCTCTGCTATGTTGACAGTATGATGCCCATATGATTATGGATTCGACAAGAGGAGAAAAGACGAAGAAAAGTGTACAACACAACATACAGGAAAACAACATTCGAAACTGAGTGCAAATGATCAAAGAAACAAAGTAGCAGGAAACATTGTTAATTTTATTCAAACATGATTTTATATATTACATATTACAAATCTTACAAAATACAAAACACAATTTAGGCCATTACAAAGATGCCTGGTACACTACAATGTACATTACATACATAATGGAATATAGATCTACATTTTCTACAGCATACATTTCTTGCAGGTTCCCCTTTGACAGGCTGGAGGCGTCACCAAAGTAGAACTCGAGGTATGTGCCCAACCTGCAAAACAAAACACCAAACCAAAGCACATTTTTTCTAGACACAAAGCAAGCAACACAGATTTCGCAAACAACAAATATTTACATGACTTGCCCCCTTGGACAAGCCCTAAAACATCCAAAAGACTGCCACCTTCAAGGCGAAACACAGCCACAAATATCTTTTCAACCTTCCCAAAGGCCGAACACACAAAATATTGTTTAAAGCAAGCCATTGTTTAACAAACACAACATTAAAATTTTAAATTTTTTGAGGGGAGGGGGGGACAGAATTACTCCTGATGGTCTGTTGGGCCTGCATTCTCCCCTTAATTGCCATCGCCTGGTGCCGCCATCGTCTCGACATTGGGGCTGGTTGCAGTTGCACCCTCCTCAACGTCTTCTTCATCGCTAACGGCACCAGGGGGATATAGTCCTCGGGGAATGCCGTGTTAAACTGAGCAATGTCTTCGTCAGGAGTCCAGTTCACATGTTTGCCCTCCTTGAACTCCTCCATCATCTCGGCCTTCATTTTCCAAGTGTAGTAACCAGCACACTCGTAAATCCTCGCCTTGACTTTGGAGAGAGACGTCTTCAGCTCGTCGACCTCAGCAACCAGCGTCTCCTTCTCGGCGTTCAACTGTGCGACCTCAGCAGCCCCTTTCTCTTGACTCACCTGCAGCGCCTCAGCTCTTGCGGTCTCCTCCTTGGCCACACCGCCAAGACGGCTAGCTTCCTGATTTGCCTTCTTCATGTCATTTTTCAGTTTTACTATTTGATCTTCTAACATGATGACATGATGACGTGTGGCTAGAGCAGATTGCAGGGCCTATGTGAAAGAAAATTATTTGAAGTCACTAAAATGACGAGATGAGGATGGAGGAGGCGAAGAAAATAAAAAGAAAGAACAAACACATACCCTCCATGCATCTGAGACGCTCTCGACAGTTGCAGCTACTGGGGACAAAGATTCCTGGCGCTCCCGGCTTGACGGCATCCAGAGGCGGTCGACTTCAGGCCAAAGCTGAACCCGTGGCGCATCTGCCGACCCATAGTCTTCAGGGAACTCCACTGCAAGCTTCCTCTTCCGAGATGGAGGCGGCAGCTTTTTCTCAGCATGTAGAAGCGAGCTGGTCTCCCCCGTCACCGTGGCGTCAGTTGAAGCCTTTCACGGCTTTGGTGGTGACAACACAGTGATGGGTTTGGCTCGAGACACAATTCCCAGTGACTCCAACCTCTTCCTCAGCAATACATCCTCAGATGGGGCCTTGCCAGAGCGTGTCGATGGGCCAGTACCTGTTGGCAGCATTTATTCGACGACTCAGTCTCGTCACAGCAGTTGTAATTTGTATTTCGTATTGAAAAGGGCGACGAACACAAAAACTGTAAACTAACCCTAATCCATGTTTACTTGTTAATGTCGACATGTTCGCAGGTTCATAAACTTCTTCTTCTTGAGAAGGCTATTCGCGTTCGAACTTGAGGCCGATGAAAGCTCTGTCCTTTAGAGGGACCCCCAACAGCACAGCAGTCTTTTCTATAGCTTCGGCATCGACATCAACTGTGTCGAAAGATGCACCTACAAAAACACAAAAGTGAGACAAAGTCAAATCAACAAGCCCAAAAAACACCAAAAAACAAACAAAATACCTCTAGCCATCCACTCCCCCGTCAAGAAGTCGGAGTCGGGCCCTAAACTAGCCAACTCGACAAAAAAGAACCGACCCATCCACCCGCGGTCGTTCGACTTGTCCGCACCAAGAAGAGCCTCCCTGTCGTCCTTGACATGCAGCAAGTACCTACCAGCCCCATAATTTTGGACCTTGTAGGTGTACACAAGGTCCTCAACCCGGAACTCCATGTCCAGTTTGCCGGCCAGATGGTCGACCAAGTGCATTACCCTCCAGACATGCGGCATCAGTTGCGCCGGCGGCACCGCCAGTGACCTTAGAACTCCTTGCACCAGTGGCGAGAAGGGATAAGTATACCCAATTCTGAAGGGATACTCGTAGAAGCACACCCAGCCGTCCGATACCCAATCGGCCCGTTCGTCGGGCTGCGGCAAACGAATTACCGCCGACGGAGGGAAACCACACTCCTCCCTGAGCGCCTCCACATCCTGCTTCCCCCAAGTGGCTGAAGGAAATAGTGCCCTTGGTCAAAGTATGCATATAATATTAAGTCTAATAAATGCGGTTCAGTATTAATTAACAAGTTAATAATTCAGTGAGATCAAGTGAGCTGAATACCTAGCTAGAGGCCGCTTCAGTTCAAGTGGAATTAATGATATTAATCCACAGCCTACTCTTGACTGAACCCGTAGGGTCACATAAATAGTACGTAAACGGATCAAGTATTTAATGGCATTAAATACTCCATCTATGGATATTCGGAATCGACGGATCTTGGTTTCAGTGGGAGCTGAGATCGTCACAAGCAAGAAATGAATACTCCGGAAACGATGATATTACCGGAAACGGAAATATGGATCGTATCGGAAATATAAATATTATCCAAGTCGTAGATGTTGCCGGAAACGGAAACATGGTACGTATCGGAAAATATTAATGGAAATGGAAATATTGCCGGAATCGGAAATATTACCGAAAACGGAAATATTGTCAGAATCGGAAATATTATCGGAATCGGAAAATAATTCCGGAAACGGAAATATTAAATATTTGTTCGAAACAGAAATTAATTCAGGAATCGGAAATATTAAATATTGTTCGTATCGTAAATGAATTCCGGAATCGGGAATTTAATCGGAAGCGTATCGTACGAATTAGCATCGGACGAGGCTCGCTAGACGAAGGCCCAGCACGAAGCCAGGCCATCGCCCAGCAAGCCACACGCATCACCAACACACGCCAAGCCTCGACCAGGCCCGGCCAAGGCCTTGGGCGTGCGCGCGGACACAGGCAGCGGGCATGGGCTCAGCGTGGGCCGCAAGGCCTGCGCGGGTGTACAGTGCTCGTGCGATGCTCGTGTGCGAATCCTAAAGCTATCGGGATTCGATAAAAGATTAAATCCTAAACCTATTAGATAAAGTTTATTTAATAGAGTCCTAGCAAGATTCTAATTAAACTAATTAGTATCCTAATAGGATTATGATTCCTTTTCCATACCTCTATAAATAGGAGCCTAGGGTCATAATTTATAGATACAATTGAAGTATTCTAAAGGTAAGATTTTGAAGAAAAATCAGCCACTCTCTTGCCCCTAATCAGCCGAAATCTATACTACCTTAAGGGCGATTCTAGTTGGTCAAGCTTAAGGCGGATCCGGACGTGCTGTGGACTATCTACGGAGGGACGACACTTGGAGTCCTAAAGACTTGTTCTTGTTCGGTTCGGGCGCAGCTAGGGAGGGCACGCAACAAAGTGTATGCATCTAAACTATGCTAAATGATTCTGTGTAAATAATATGCTTTCCTGGCTTTATGGTTTTTCCGCATGATTTATGTTTTGTCATATGTATCATAACCTATCAGTGGTATCACGAGCCTCTTATTATTTTCATAATCTAAATTGCATAAACATGGTTAAATATTACAAATTACGTTTGTTTAATTATATGTACAAAGTTTTTCAGCAGTTTTGTAATTGTTAATTAATTGCAAATTGCGTTTATTTAATTATATGTACGCAGTTTTTCGGCAGTTTCTTCGTTACTCATCCAAATCGAGTGATTTTTGTGTCAATTCCGCATGTAAAAGGCATTCTAAGATTATACTTTTTTTCGGCCGAACCCAGAATTCCCAAATTCGAAGTATAACTATAAATTTTCGGAGGTTTTAGTTTTTCGAACGCAAAAGTTTGTAAATTTAAGATGTTAAATTAAATATTTGCGATTCTTGTTGATAAATCTTGAATTTTTGATTAACCTACTGTATATCTTTAACAAGTTTGAATGCCTAGCCTTGTTAATTATAAAATCTAATTTGTAATTATGATTAATTTGTTGAAATTCGAATAATTTAGAATTGATTTGTTTTTCATAATTAATTAATAATTTAATTAGATGCCTATGATTAAAAACCACCATAAAAATTGTTAATTTATGTTAAATTTTAAATTTTTATGACCTAGATTTAAATCCATGTTAATCGGAAATTAATTGATTAATAAATTTTCGATTTTTCGCCCTAAAATTATGAAATTAATATGTTTTATTAATTTGTCATTAATTTTGAATTAAAAATTTTAAATTTTTATGCAATTCGCTCATAAAACTTGCACGCACAAAGCAATGGACGCTACGTGTTACCCTTAAGGGGTGTTGTATCGTGCGGGCATGCGACGATGAGCAAGGGAGCTCGTCGCCCATGCGGTACGAATGCAGCGAGCAAGGCGAGTGGCGCGCGAGCACAAGGCAGCAGCCCTTCCTTGTGTCGAGTGCTGTGCGCATGTGGGCGATGGGCGATAAGCGATGGCATGGCACAAGCAGAGGCGTGAGCGCGCGAGGGCAAGAGCTGGTCTCCCAACGACCGCTGCTCCGCGCACCAACACGCGTGGCCTCGAGCGCTTGCTTGCGCGAGCGAGCGAGCACCATCGTAGCTGCTGCGATGCTATGGGCAGGCAGGCTGCGCGCAAGCGTGGCTTGGCTTGCTGCATTTGCGTGTGGCTGCTGCGATGATGTGCCATGGGCCAGCGATGGTCGTGCAATCGACGGGGCTTGGGCGCAAGCCCAAGTGCTCGTCATGTTATGATTGTCGAGTTTTAAATTTTAATTTGAAATTTTCAGTTCATGTAATTTTAATTAATTTTAAAATAAATAATTTAAATTGTTTTCTTGGATTTTAATTTTGAATATTATAATTATTATAAATTTTAAATTTATTCTAATTATTTTACTAAAATTAAAAACCTTGATTTAATTTAAATCCAACTGAAAAATAAATTAAATAAGTGGATTCAATTATAAAATTTATATGAGCTTTAAATTTTAATTAAATTTGTATGTTTCCGGTCAGACTAGAAATACATTTTTATGTTTAAAATTAGTAAAGCATATGAATTTATTGGTTTAAGTGGGAGCAATTTTAGTCATAAACTCTTGATTAGGTCTACAAATCCTTTAAGGTTAAACAACTTGATTAGAATTAATAAGGACTGGATAATTGGTAGATTATTGGTGCCCTTGATTAATTGCTGCAAATATTTATGTGATGCATAACGTGTTTTACTAACCAGCTATGTGGGCCATTCATGATAATGAATGGGTGAATGGTATATATTGTATATGTACTGTTTTGCAGGTTATCAAGTGACTAGTATGGCCCAAATAGGATAGAAAATATGGTCTGCGTACCATTAATTTTAATGTAATTGGTCTAAAGTACCAAATTTGTTTTTCAATTCAAATATGGTCTGCGTACCATCAAATAGTTGTAATTAGTTTAATTATAGCTTATCCTATTTGAAGAAAATGGCGCCTCCCACGGTGAAATTCAAGACGGAGTTTCTAATCCATTTTCAAGACGGACTTTGAAGTTGAACCTTCAAGATGAAGTCGGGCCATACTAGATCACATTTATCTTATGCATGCTTTAAGTTATTTATTGGTTTTAAATATGTCTTAAATATGCATGAGATTGTGGCTTGATTATGTTGCATGATTAAGGATTTTAGTTCACTTAAAATCTAACCAACATAGTAAGAGCCTTAAGTTCCAAACTTAAAAATTGAGTTAAAAGGTGCCATGCCAAAATAACACTTACTTGGATGTCCTTTACATCGATCTTAGTAATAGTTTTCCGCCATAGCGAGGTGTTACTTATCGATACTAAAGGGGTAAGGTACACAAATAATTGTGAGTACAAGTTAGTTTTGGTGAAACTCAACGATATAAGTAAGGAGTCCTTTTATGTCGTGGCAAAATCGATAGGTTTACTTAATAAGTTCTTAGACGTACCTATCAACCAAGAGTAGTTTCTAGACTATTAGCAAAAGGCTTTTGCTTACCTAAAATGTTTTAGAATTGAGTCAAAATACATAATGTGCTTAATTCTTCAATGGTTTTAGGGTCTTGGAATCATTTTATTCACACCTGTCGGAACATTAAACTCGAATAAAATGCTAATAACTTGTTTAAATTGCATGAATGCTTTAATTTTCAAGTTATTACTCATGATAAATGTTTAGACTTTGCATGCTTCAATGTATGTTTTAATTATTGTTTATAATTAAACATCTTGCACTGCAGTAAACCCTTTTAGAAAGGTAACAGTAAATTTCCTCGATTGGTAGTGAATCCAAGAACGATTCACGGAAATGAGAGAAAATGACCAACTTAAAATGTACATTTCTTATAGCGACTTTTATGGTTGTTTTCGAGTATCAAAATCGAATGGCAAACCAATTGGTGCTTGTGAATTCAAAATACACTGTAGTTTTGAGATCATAAAGCATTGAGCTTAAACGCTCAGCTTTACCAATGGTTAACAACCTAATATCTTTGTCCATTTAATTCTCGAATAAGTCTAGTCCCTAGACATTCGAATAGATCAATACTTAGAGAACTTTAGAAGCTTCTGGTAAGATCATCTAGTTGAAACAAAATATTCAACATAAATTAAATGGTAAGAACCTTGTTGGAGTGACATTGGACATGTCTAACAAAGTATAAAAGTCAACACTAAAGAATTCAATTCTTAAGACTATAAGAAAGGGTACAAGAAATAGGAAAACAAGGAACAAATGAAAGGAATTTACGATTCCGTTTCTACCTATAAGTTAATGTTTAAAGAGAAGTGACCTAGAAATCAAACTTCCTTGGTATCATATATCGCTTGAGGTTCTTACTTCGGTAATAACTCAAACTATGGAAGCTAAGCTACACTAATGGCCTACAAGTGGGAAATGAAGCATGGCAATGCTACATTAGTTGCAGGGTCATCTAGTTTGTTTTAAGTCCTTTCAAAGGCTGGAACTTAATGGCTATTTTGTTCCACAATCAGCATACCTAAATTTCTGTTTTCAAACACAGAAAGACTCACATTCAAGAAAAACAAAAACAATGTTTGTTTGTTTGTTTGAATGAAATGGTCATTTACGGGTTGAGTCAATATGCTTGTTTAAAACAAACAACTCTTTAACAATAAAAACTTTACTAGGTTCAAATCAACCCCTTGATTTGAGTTCCACTAATCTTTGGCATTGTTTCTTAGACCATATCAACAAGTTAACATTCATAAGCTCTATTTCGATAGACTTTTGAAAGTTGGTTGATTTCTAGATCAATTCAAGACAAGCTAGTCTTACTTGTTGAAAGTAACAAAAGATATGAACTATTGTTAGAACGCCTAGACAATAGAGTTCAAAGCTAAAGAAAGATTTTATGACTTTATTATTTCACACAGATTTGAGTGAATATAGGTTTATTTACTCAAAGTGATATAAGTTTGAATCTGTTTGGCTAGTTCAAAGATTCAGAAGTATAAAATCCACTTGGCAAGAAATCATAAAGATCTAAGTTAGATCATGTCGATGATTACTTTAAGACCAAATATGATCATCAATGATTGTATGTTGTAATTTCACGATCTAGCTCCATAAGATATGGCATATCTAAGTTGGAATGATCGAAGTCAATTAGTACTTGATTCGATCAATGATGAATCATAAAGAACTTTCCTATAATTTCTAAAAACAAAATGCTCGACTACCACCAAACTAAACCAAATTCGTCAAAGCTATTGAAAAGGAATTTCAGAATATCTTTTCATAATATATATCTAGAGAGTTGCTAAACTCAGTGGGAGCTTAGTGTTTGTCATTCGACAAACTAAGGCCCAAGAATAGATATATGTTTCATTGTGATTTATTCAAATGAGACACAAGGGTATTGTTTCTACCACGAATATTTGAGAACATAATGTTTGTTTGCTCGAAATGATGTCCTTTTGGAGATTCGTTTCCAAAATGACAAGTGGAAGAAAATAGACCTCGAAAGTCTTCGAGGCAAACAACAAACATAAATCGGACATTCCGGAGGCTTTTCAAAGTGCTTCAGAAAATCCGAACTTATTCTTTAAGGACTTTAGAAGTGGCTTTAAAGAATAGACATCTCTTAGAGGACTTACAAGTGCTTCAAGGAGAACAGAATATTCAAAGGACTCTCAAAGTGCCTGTTGATATTCTATTGTTTGATGTTCTATACCCAAGTAGGCATAGAGTTCAAATCACTGAAACTATGAGATTCTTCTATTAGATAGTGAAGAAACATAGAGTTCAGGTCAATGAAACTATGAGATTCATTCTATTAGATAGTAAAGAAACCTACAACTTGCAATCGAACTATTATCACGTAGATTAATTAGTTTGTGACTTGTAAGAAAGCTATGACGAAACCCAAATTCCCTAAAATGGTTAGAGGCCATATATAGACTTAATGTTTAATTGGTTAAAGGCCATAAAAACATACTCAATGTTTTGATGACAAAATTGAAAATTTTGTTGATTTGCAAGAATGGTTTACACCAATTGGTTGCAAGTTGGTTTTAAGGATAAAAACCATCAAACACAAAGCTAGATTAGTTGCTAAAGGTTACAAGCAAATTCACGGCGTGGATTGTGTTGAAACCTCATGCATAATCGTAATGCTCAAGTCTACAATTCAAGCAATGATTGCATATTGGTAAATATGGCAATTGGATGACAAAACGTACTCCTCAATCAAATGTTGGAATAAACTATGTACATGGTATGTCATAGGATTTATGGATCCAAATAAATGCTTGAAAAGGAAAGCTAGCTTATGAAATCTAAGTACAGATTTAAGCAAGCAGTTGGGAATTGGAACTATATTTTAGTGTAACTAATAAGTATTTTAGTTTCATAAAATGTACATGATTCTTATGGATATATAAGAAGTTTAGTGGGAGTACATAAAAACTTAATTGGTCCTATGTGTATCACACACATATCTCTCTATTGTGAAATAAAATTCAAATGCTAATAACTTAGATTTGAAATTATTCATCAATGACGGACCAAGGCGAAACTTAGTGCATACTGGGTATTAAGATCCATTCACAAAGATCTTATGATATTGTTTTAGATTAAGTAATGGCATTTACAAAATAAAACACGAAAGACTCCATTGGAGATATTCGACCCATGTGAATAAATCTAAGTAATGAATGTTTGAGCTATGTATAAGCATTTACTAAGTTAAACATCAAAGGATCCAAGTGAGATTCTTAAACCTATATTATATGTCAAAGAATTTAGCTGGATTCAGTATCTGCTGAAATTGAATGAGCTAAAGTTACATAAATAGAATTCAATTGAGAATAATTCTGCAAAATAATTTATCATGTATGATATAATATGAGGATCGCCAAAAATGTATCATATGGCTTTAGGCATAACGAACATATACCAATCTCTATTGATCTAAGTGAAGATCAACTAGATTGAGATCAAGAAAAACTTATGGTACTTGAAAATGTACATAGGAATAGTTCTTGATTCAAGGAAACAAAGATATGCTAAATATTGATGCTACACGCATAAACACTGGCAAAGGATCAAGCAAGATTCCTTTGGAGTTAACCATTGACAAGGACAAGCTAAAGAGCATCGTGTTTTGAAATGGCAACATGGATTGGAGACCAGGAGTTGTTGCATGGGAAATTAAAAATAATAATTTCTATGTTCCAAGATATAGTTGGAAAGTCTTCCGCATATCTGTGAACTGCTTGGATAAGTAAATCCAAACAAAGCATCACTAGCAACCTAAACAGTTGAAGTAAAAGTACTTATTGCCTAAGAAGCAATAAAACAGGGTTGTTTTAAAGAGTTCTTCACTGAACTTGTGTAGATCACCTGTCTGCTGACTTGATGGTTCTTCCTTACAAAATGCGTAGAACCACTATCGAAGTAAGAAAGACTAGATCACATAATAAACAAACTCAAACGATCTTATCATCCTATCTCGAAGAACATTCGATGAAAAGGATATTAAGATTGGCAAAGCATGATAACTAAACCTATGCAACAAGTGAGAAACAACACTCACATTGAGGCACTAGAAATCAAAGCATAGTTTTGAATTCCACTAGTTGTTTTAAAGATGGGTTCGAGGCCCATGGTTGTAAAACATTAGGGGTTGAACATTTATCATATAGGAAATGTATTTTCATATTCCATTTAATCTTGGTTTGGTATTAAATGATGAGTCCCTTCAATTTGACGAAATATTCAAGATAGACTGTCAGGACCAGTCCTATGACTAAGAAATGTCTATCAAGTGAACTTGAATGTCAAAAGTATAAAATGGTCCCTGGTTGGAGTGTTCTATAAAGATGGACGCATAGAAAACGTTAGACGACTAGAATGCAAGATGACTAGTAGTTTTGTTTCTTGAACTATGTGGACATGGCAATGTCGCAATCATTTGCATAGATACTTACTTTGGGAAGACTAGTATCGTACAGACCTATGAAACTTTACTGTAAGAGATGAAAATCTGTCATAAGCAAATTTCATTAAAATTATTAAACACTAAATCCTCAATACCTGAGTGATTTGAGATTTCTTGTTTGAGAACTGGTTACTTTGACGTTGACCAACCGTCGCACCGTAAAAGGAGGCTATAAAGGCAACGCTCAGGTAATCATCTATCAAACAAAGTCTAATCTCAAGATCACAAGATTGGGATTGTCCTCCCATAAATCGGGATGAGATGCTTAAAAGTTGTACAAGGCCACTCGGAGAGCTAGAAACTGTAAAATGCATGGCCGTGCTCGGATGAATCATAGGCTATGATTATCTGTTTATTTGATCAGTTGAACTCTGAAACCAAGAAACACCTCTGGACATAATAAGGATGACAACTCTTACCTTATGTTCAAGAGCAAGCATCGAGCGACAAAGGAATTAGGAAATGCACACTTGTCCCTAAGGACAAGTGGGAGACTGGAGGAAATAGTGCCCTTGGTCCAAGTATGCATATAATATTAAGTCTAATAAATGCGATTCAGTATTAATTAACAAGTTAATAATTCAGTGAGATCAAGTGAGCTGAATGCCTAGCTAGAGGCCGCTTCAGTTCAAGTGGAATTAATATTATTAATCCACAGCTTACTCTTGAATGAACCCCGTAGGGTCACACAAATAGTACGTAAACGGATCAAGTATTTAATGGCATTAAATACTCCATCTATGGATATTCGGAATCGACGGATCTTGGTTTCAGTGGGAGCTGAGATGGTCACAAGCAAGAAATGAATACTCCGGAAACGATGATATTACCGGAAACGGAAATATGGATCGTATCGGAAATATAAATATTATCCAAGTCGTAGATGTTGCCGGAAACGAAAACATGGTACGTATCGGAAAATATTAATGGAAATGGAAATATTGCCGGAATCGGAAATATTGCCGGAAACGGAAATATTGTCAGAATCGGAAATATTATCGGAATCGGAAAATAATTCCGGAAACGGAAATATTAAATATTTGTTCGAAACGGAAATTACTTCCGGAATCGGAAATATTAAATATTGTTCGTATCGGAAATGAATTCCGGAATCGGGAATTTAATCGGAAGCGTATCGTACAAATTAGCATCGGATGAGGCTCGCTAGACGAAGGCCCAGCACGAAGCCAGGCCATCGCCCAGCAAGCCACACGCATCACCTACACACGCCAAGCCTCGACCAGGCCCAGCCAAGGCCTTGGGCGCGCGCGCGGACACAGGCAGCGGGCATGGGCCGAGGCGCTGTGCGCTCAGCGTGGGCCGCATGGCCTGCGCGGGTGTACGGTGCTCGTGCGATGCTCGTGTGCGAATCCTAAAGCTATCGGGATTCGATAAAAGATTAAATCCTAAACCTATTAGATAAACTTTATTTAATAGAGTCCTAGCAGGATTTTAATTAAACTAATTAGTATCCTAATAGGATTATGATTCCTTTTTCATACCTCTATAAATAGGAGCCTAGGGTCATAATTTATAGATACAATTGAAGTATTCTAAAGGTAAGATTTTGAAGAAAAATCAGCCACTCTCTTGCCCCTAATCAGCCGAAATCTATACTACCTTAAGGGCGATTCTAGTTGGTCAAGCTTAAGGCGGATCCGGACGTGTTGTGGACTATCTACGGAGGGATGACACTTGGAGTCCTAAAGACTTGTTCTTGTTTGGTTCGGGCGCAGCTAGGGAGGGCACGCAACAAAGTGTATGCATCTAAACTATGCTAAATGATTATGTGTAAATAATATGCTTTCCTGGCTTTATGGTTTTTCCGCATGATTTATGTTTTGTCATATGTATCATAACCTACCAGTGGCCGGCCGAGCATTCTTTCTGTCCAGAATGTGGGTAGGGCTAAAAATTGGCCCCTCAACCAGATCGCACTCCACCACCACTCTCTTGTTTTTCGCGCTGGTGGATGTCGTTCCCATTCGTTGCGACTTAGAGAAAATCAAAGAAAGAAAGAAGGAAAGAAGAAGATGGAAGCCGAGCAGTTACCTGAAAAAAGGAGAGAGAAAGAGCGCTGATCGTTTTTTCTGGGAAAGAGAAGAGAGAGATTGCGGAAGTGATTGCGGATGGTTGGAAGCGCAGTCCTATTTATTGGCGCAGATGGACGGTTGGCTTCTCCAAGGCAAAAGTCATCATGACTCTAACGCCGTTAGTATTGGGGAGGTTAAGAGGCGGTTTCCATTTTCCTTCCGTGAAACCCATTTTTCCTTTTTGAACTTCCCGGAATAAATTCAAAATGGGTTTGGGGACAATTGTTAGGGGGGAAAATACCCTCTTGGTGACATGGGCATACGTAGCAAGCATTGCATACGTGGCTGCCAACAAGACGCAAGGTGGCATTATTCGAACGGTATTCCCAACTGCTGGGCTCAAAACGAACGTTACAAACCCTTGATGAAGCCGGGCTTCATTACAAATTTATTATCTAATTATGAGCAATTAAGCATAAACGTTACATTCTTATTGTAAATGCCTATAAAATGCCTTAGTCTTGTCTATTTTACATACATGATTTCCAAGCAATAAACCTACGATTATCTTATGCTATTACAACTTGCTCTCACCATTCTCAATTATCTAGCTCGATCGATTGTTAGCACCTTCATCAAGGCAAGTTCGTCTCTAAGTCGAATTTGCCCAAAACACATAGATCTAACAGATGTTCTAAAACAATACTTAGAAAATCAAAGCCATTCTCCAACATGCTTGATTCCCATGGTTGCTACATGTGCGTTGTGTTTCACTTGTGGCAACGGTTTAGCCAATGGATCAGCGACGTTGTCGTCAGTTCCAACCTTGCAAATCTCGATTACCTTTATTTCAACGATCTCTCGAAGTATATGAAATCGCCGCAGTACGTGCTTGGACTTCTGGTGGCTCCTAGGCTCCTTTGCCTGGGCAATGGCTCCGCTATTGTCGCAATACAAAGCTACTGGTCCTTTAATGGAGGGGACAACACCAAGTTCTTCGATGAAGTTCCGAATCCAAACAGCTTCCTTTGATGCTTCTGAGGCAGCAATGTACTCGGCTTCAGTTGTAGAATCCGCAATAGTGCTTTGCTTAGCATCTTTCCAGCTTACTGCTCCGCCGTTGAGGCAGAACACAAACCCAGACTGTGATCTGAAATCATCTCTGTCGGTTTGAAAGCTTGCGTCCGTATAACCCTTAACAATCAACTCATCTGTACCACCATAAACTAGAAACTGATCCTTAGTCCTTTTCAGGTACTTTAGGATGTTCTTGGCAGCAGTCCAATGCGCCTCACCTGGTTCTGACTGGTACCTGCTCGTTGCACTGAGTGCAAACGAAACATCCGGCCTTGTACAAATCATAGCATACATGATGGATCCAATAGCCAAAGCGTATGGAATTCCACTCATCTTTCTACGCTCATCAGATGTTTTGGGACACTGATTCTTGCTTAGATATATGCCATGTGACATGGGTAGATGGCCTCTCTTGGCTTCCATCATATTGAACCTAGCTAGCACTTTGTCAATGTAAGTGCTTTGGCTTAGTCCAATCATCCTCTTAGATCTATCCCTATAGATCTTGATGCCCAATATGTACTGTGCCTCTCATAAGTCCTTCATTGAGAAACACTTCCCGAGCCAAGTCTTTACAGACTCCAACATAGGAATGTCGTTTTCAATAAGCAGTATGTCGTCAACATACAAGACTAGGAATGCAATTTTACTACCACTGACCTTCTTGTATACACAAGATTCGTCCTGATTCTTGATGAAGCCAAACTTATTGACTGCTTCATCAAATCGTTTATTCCAACTCCTTGATGCCTGCTTTAGTCCGTAGATGGACTTCTTAAGCTTGCATACCTTTCCTTGGTTCTTTTGATCGACAAAACCCTCCGGCTGTGTCATGAACACAGTCTCTTCAAGAACACCATTCAAGAAGGCAGTTTTGACATCCATTTGCCATATTTCATAGTCATGAAAAGCGGCAATCGCAAGGATTATCCGAATAGACTTAAGCATCGCGACTGGAGAAAAGGTTCCATCGTAGTCAACGCCATGAACTTGCCTTTAACCTTTTGCTACCAATCTAGCCTTGTATATGTATACAATTCCATCTTTGTCTTTCTTCAACTTGAAGACCCATTTGCATCCGATAGGTGTGAACCCATCCGGCAAATCAACCAAATCCCATACTTGATTTTCAGACATGAAGTCTATTTCAGATTGCATGGCCTCTAACCATTTAGTGGAGCTTGGGCTCGTCATAGCTTGCTTGTAAGTAATAGGTTCATCACTATCCAATATGAGAACGTCTAAGTTTTCAGTCAAGAGGACGCCTTTCCATCTGTCCGGCTGAATAATAGTTCTATTTGACCTACGAGGGGCAACAACGTTTTGAGGAACTACTCCCACTGGCTCTTCTAAAGACCTTGGAGGTTCATCAACCTCAACTGCTTCTAAAGAGTTCTAAGTTCGTTGTTCATCTCGAATCTCTTCGAGGTCTATTATTCTCCCACTTCTCAATTTGGAAATATGATTTCTTTCCAAAAAGACACCGTCACGAGCAACGAAAACCTTGTTGTCTGACTTGTTGTAGAAATAATACCCCATAGTTTCTTTTGGATACCCAACAAAGAAACATTTGTCAGATTTAGGTTGTAGCTTGTCCGAAATTAATCGCTTGACATATGCTTCGCAACCCCAAATCTTCAGAAAAGACAACTTTGGAAATTTCCCAGTCCATAATTCGTATGGAGTCTTTTCAACAGCTTTTGACGGAGCACGATTCAGTGTGAGTGCTGCAGTTTGCAACGCATGTCCCCAGAACTGTAAAGGAAGTTCGGCCTGACCCATCATTGACCTGACCATATCGAGTAAGGTCCTGTTTCTCCGTTCCGACACTCCATTCCATTGAGGTGTCCCCGGAGCAGTCAATTCAGAAAGAATACCGCATTCTTTTTTATGGTGATCAAACTCGTGGCTAAGATATTCACCTCCTCGATCCGATCTTAGAGCTTTGATTTTCTTGCCATGTTGATTCTCTACTTTATTTTGAAATTCTCGGAATTTCTCAAACGATTCAGACTTGTGCTTCATTAAGTAAATATAGCCATATCTACTGAAGTCGTCCGTAAACGTTATGAAATAGCTGAACTCACCTCTAGCTTTCGTACTCATAGGCCCACATACGTCTGTATGTATTAGCCCTAGTAGTTCGCTTGCTCTTTCTCCCAACTTTGGGAAAGGTTGCTTTGTCATTTTGCCAAGTAAACAAGATTCGCATTGATCAATCTTCTCTAAGTCGAATGATTCTAGAATTCCTTTCCGTTGAAGTAATTCCATGCGCTTTAAGTTTATATGGCCTAATCGACAATGCCACTGAAATGTGAGATCCGAATCACCAGTTTTAGCCTTTTTGGTATTTATGTTATAAATGTGTTTGCTTGTATCTAGCACATAAAGACCGTTTTCTTGTTGTGCTGAACCATAAAATATTCCATTCAAAGAAAAAGAACAACTATTGTCTTTAAATTGAAAACTAAAACCTTTAGAATCCAAACTTGAAACGGAAATAATGTTTCTGGTGATACTAGGAACGTAGTAACAGTTTTCTAGTTCCAAAACAAACCCACTAGGCAAAGAAATAAAATAAGATCCTACGGCTAATGCAGCAATCCGTGCTCCATTTCCCACGCGTAGATCCATCTCGCATTTATCAAGCCTTCTACTTCTCCTTATTCCCTGTGAATTGGAACATAACTGTGAGCCACAACCAGTATCTAATACCCAAGAAGTAGAATTAGCAAGATTACAATGTATAACATACATAACATACATACCTGAAGGAGAAGCAACGTTTCCGTCCTTCTTCTCTTCCTTTAGTTTGGGGCAATCTCGCTTGTAATGACCAATTTCACTACAATTGAAGCATTGGGATGTGGAAGGAGAAGCATTCCTCTTCATCTTGCTCTTGGAAAGCGCCAGATGCCCTCCGAGAGTGGACGAAGATGCAGCCTTGCTTTTCTTCCCCTTGCCTACTTTCTTGAATTTAGTGCACCTCACATTCAAAGGGTCTTGATTGAACTTAAGGATTTTCTCGAATTTCACGAGCAATTCCACAAGTTCACAGAATGTGCTCTCTTTCTGATGAAAGAGATAGTGCATCTTAAAACCCTCATAATCCTTATGAAGAGAATTCAGCACTAGTGCAATAGCTATTAACTCTTTGATGGAACCACCAAGTCTCTCAATTGTGAAAAATAATCCAGACATCATATCCACATGAGACCGAATCGATGTGTTCTTGTCCATCTTGACAGAGTAGATGCGCTTTTGTGCCTCCAGAAGTTCGATTTCTAGGCACGACTTGCGTGGGGTTATGAGCTTGAGATTGCTCATCGAATTAGCCAATTCGTCAACCCCATTGCCACCAGTTTGGCACAAGGGTCGAAAACCCGAACACTTATCCTCGAGGCTTACTTAGGAGAGCTTGAAGTTCAAAAGTAATGAACCTCCCTCTCCAACTCTCAGGGATAGACTTAAGGATGAATTCCGTGACAAGGTACTTGTGAAGTGCCCAACTTCTGTACCTTTCAGGAGTCATGCCTCGCGCATCATAGATAGGGAAAGGTTGTTCAATGACATAGTGTATGCCATTAACTTTCAAAACTTCGACAAGTTTCTCTTTCCATTCAAGAAAATTAGTCAAGTCTAACTCGACATCCAGAATTTCAACTGATATGATTGTTGTTATGTTTGCGACCATTTTGATTACTACAATCGAAAAGAATTTGCAATAAATAACCATTCATACAATTCAATAACTTTGAAATAAAAGCAAAAACATGCAATCATTAAAGTTATTAAAACATTTCATTCATGCAAAAAGCAAAAACATGGTCCAAAATGAATGAAACGATTCCAAGACCCCAAAAGTCCTAAATCCTTAAGCAGCTTTAGCATGTCTTAAGTAGTTTAAGATTTTAGGTAAGCAAAACCTATTGCTAGTAATCTCCAAATTACTCTTGGTTAATAAATTAATGCCATAATTTATCCCATTGCCACAACTTAATGCCATTGTTGTTTGAGTTGTAACCACAATCAACGTGCTCCTTTAGGACGCCTTACCACCTAAGTCAACTAAAATAGCACCTCGCTTTAGCGTAAAGCTACTATCTTAGATCCCTAGATTTTTGTAAGTGTTGATTTGGAAGGCAATTTTAAACTCAATATTACTTGGACGTAGCTGTTTCTATGTTGGTTCGATTATTTAGTGAACTTAAAACTAATCGATTCATAGGAAACAACCTGTTCATGCAAAGTATACATACATTCATACATTCACGTATAATATATATATATATAAGTGCATAAATAAATGGTGATCTAGTATGGCCCAAAACTTCTGGTCTTGAAGCATCCAATCTTCATCACCTCCTTGTTAGCTTGGCATCGTCTTGAATCTTCGTTCAAATGCTAAATTAAAGTTCTAAACTTAGAAATACTTGAAAATAATAAATTACATCAAAATTTCCATGGTACGCATATCATATTTAAAACTTTACATTCAAAGATAGAACGGTACGCAGACCGTATTTAACTATCCTAAATTGGCCATACTAGTCACTTGGAGTACCTGCATTACATAAAATATATATTCTATGCATTCACCCATTCGTGTGCTAAAACTAATGGCCCATATTAATATGCAAGTATTTACGTGAATTAATTAAAATTCACGTTCACATAAACGCGTCCTAAAAGATTAATCAATTTCCAAATTATTAATCCTTAGACTTTATTCTAATTAAAATTGAATTTAATTAAAATAATGCGACCTACGAAAATAATTAAAATAATTATTTCATTTTAATTTCATTTAGTGGCTCCCACTCAAACCAATAATTATTCCGGATAATTAATTATGAAATATTAAATTAAAACTCGCGGCCCGGCCCAAGCAAATAAAATATTAAATTAAATATCCCGTTAGCCCAGATTAATGCAAATAAGTCAAGCCCAACAAAAAAAAATTGTCATGTGCTTACTTGGGCTAGGCTTGCGCCCAGCCCATTAGCATTGCTTGGCCTACGAGGCACACGAGCATAGCCCGCAGCCATCGCAGCCGTCGTATGGCCTACTAGGCATGCGAGCATAGCCCGCACCCATCGCATGCCAGTGCACGCGTACCCGCAGCATCGCTGCTGCCCTACGTGCCTTGCTCGACTCGTCGTAGCGCATCGCTGCACCATCGCAAGGGCTTGCGCCCTGCAATGCGCGCAAAACACGCCCTTGACCTCTCGCCCAGCGCGCGCGGCACACAGCGTGCATGCTGCTGCCCGCGTCGTTGCGACTCGATTGCGCACGGTAGCTCGCATGGCTCGTCGAGCCACACGCCCACCACACACATGTGTTCGTGCCTTTGGTTCGTGATACGGACCAACTTAATTAAAATTTAATTTAATTTCACGAACTTGCATTAATTTTATTTTTCAAAAAGTTACGATTTTTATTTTCGAAAAACAACGATTTTTAACGATTCAATAAACTTTAACGACAATCCAATTTCGTAAAATTATTAAATCAAGGGCTAACAATATTCAAATTTTTAAGAACGAACGAATCAACATTAAAAATTTGAACTTTTAAATAATAAAATCCAAAACTTTAAATCGTTCATTAACATTTAAATTTCAGATTTTAATAATTAGGTTTAAGTGCGATTAAAATTAACGAAACCATTTAAAATTTTAATCCAATAATTTTTAAAATTAGCCAATGACCCATGAAATTATATACCCTTTCCCAATTAACCGAATTATTAAACCAAAATTAATTAAAATTCAATTAGGGTTCCAAATTTTACGAATTGGGGAAAGGCAAAATATGGGTTTATACTTATCGGAAAATTCCGAAAGTTTTACCATAGATCAAGAATATACCCAGAAACATTTTTTCAAACTTTCAAGAAATTCCGAGTAGTTTAGGTCGACCTTTTAATTGAATTACTCTCCGACACTTTTAATTTTTAATGAAAAATTAACAAAAACCCCCCAAAAAACGATACTTCAAGGCCTGTTTTCGCAATTCCATTCTCATGAGTTGAACTTAGAAAATCGTTTTCAATCAAATTAGGGTTTTAAAACTCGAAAAAACGAACATTTTTTATTTCGGACCTGATTATTACGCAATTCATCCAATAATTCGTAAAAATTCCGAAAAATCAACAAAAAATCCAAATTTTCGACAGATGCAAAAACAATAATAATCATGCTAATTCATGCTTTGAATACATAAGGCTCATGATACCACTGTTGGGGAATACAGTTAAACATAATAACATGTGCGGAACAATCCCCAAAACCAGGAAACATGTATAAAGCACAGATTAAGCAAACTTACATTCGAAGCGTGTTTTCCACAATAATATGTCAACGAACACGAACAAAAAACTCCACTTGTCGTTCCTGTACTTGGTTCACCGACACGTTCAGATCCGTCTTGATTATCGTAGCTTAGACAATTGATCAAGATACTTTGCCTTTTGGGATGAACACACTGTGGAGGCACAGAGAGAATTAGGGTTCTCTGTTTTCTCCTAGAGTTGTGTGTAATCTGAATTGTGATTGTACTAAGTTGGAAAATTAGGTTGTAAGGTTATTTACATAACCTTACTAACCGACCAAGCCAAGAGGCAAGGCCGGCTAGCAAGCCCGCAAGCCAACCACACGGACACGCACAGCCAGTGGGCCGTGGGCTGCGCTGCTGCTGTGTCGTGGTCTCGGCCCGCACGCAAGCGCACAGCTCCGCGCCACATGGGCCTCGCTGCTGCTGCGTTGCTTTGCTTGATCGCCTAGTCGTATGCGCGCCTATGGGCCTCGAGTGCTTCGTGCACTCGGCTCGTGGGCCGCTCCTCGTATTCGCGATTAAATATATTTCCGATATATTATTTATCGTTTCGTATACGACGAATCACCGTCGTACGATATGATTTATTCGTCTCGCCTAGCTTACGAATATTCCCGATACGATATACAATTCCAATGCAAGGTCGTATCGTATAATACGTTTCCAACTTAAATCCCGAAAGGCTATTAAATGAATTTCCGATTCATTTAATCCAGTGATCTGTTACGTGTCATTGGTAACCTTGTAGGTTCAGTCAAGAGTAAGTTGTGAGTTCAATATCCACTAAAACTCACTGATCGGAAGCATTGCTCCAGCTAGCTGGTCCGATCACTTGATCTCACTGAATTAATTGTTCGCCATTAATCTGAACCTTGGTATTAGACTTAATGCACCTTGGGTGAAGGACATATTTCCTTCATATAAATCATGCGGAAAAACCATAAACGCCAGGATTCCAAATTAATTGCCACATAACAATTAGCATAATTAGGATGCATACTCTTTGTAGCATGCCCTCCCTTGCTGCGCCCGAACCGAAAAGAACAAATCTTTAGGACTCCAAGTGTCGTCCCTCCGTAGAAAGTCCACAGCACGTCCGGATCCGCCTTAAGATTGACCAACTAGAATCTCCCTTAAGGTACTAAAATATTCGGCTATTATGGGCAAAGTGTATGGCTGAAATTTTGCTCAAATTCTTACCTTTGAATACTGCAAACTCGTTATAAAATATGAGCCTTAATCTCATATTTATAGGCCATGGAATAAGTAATCGAATCCTACTAGGTTACGAATTAAAGAAATTAGAATCCTAGTAGAACTCTTATTTAATTACTTTATCTTTTAGGATTAGGAATTTAATTATCAATCGAATCCTATACGCTTTAGGTTTCGTATGTGAACACAAACACACACGCACGCACAGCAGCCCACGAGGGGCGCCATGCGCGCGTGCACAGCCCGAGCGACGCAGCCCACTCGCCACGAAGCCCACGAGCTGCCGCAGCCTTGGGTGCGCTGGGCCTGCCTTACGGTGGGCCTGGCGCAGCCTTGGGCTGGGCGTGTTTGTGGCGCGCGTTTGCCTTGATGGACGTGGGCCTGGCTTCGTGCTGGGCCTTCGTCTAGCAAGCTCGTCCGATGCTAATTCGTACGACGCGCTTCCGATTAATTTCCCGATTCCGGCATTCATTTCCGATACGAACAATATTTAACATTATCGATTCCGGAATTAATTTCCGTCTCGAACAAATATTTAATATTTGCGTTTCCGGAATTATTTTCCGATTCCGATAATATTTCCGATTCTGACAATATTTCCGTTTCCGGCAATATTTCCTATTCCGGCAATATTTCCATTTTCGATAATATTTTCCGATACGTACCATGCTTCCGTTTCCGGCAACATCTACGACTTGGATAATATTTATATTTCCGATATGATCCATATTTCCGTTTCCGGCAATATCATCGTTTCCGGAGTATTCATAATTTGCCTTTGACGATCTCAGCTCCCACTGGAACCAAGATCCGTCTATTCCGAATATCCATAGATGAAGTATTTAATACCATTAAATACTTGATCCGTTTACGTACTATTTGTGTGACCCTACGGGATCAGTGAAGAGTAAGTTGTGGATTAATATCATTAATTCCACTTGAACTGAAGCGGCCTCTAGCTAGGCATACAGTTCACTTGATCTCACTGAATTAGTTACTTGTATAATTAACACTGAACCGCATTTATTAGACTTAACATTAAATGCATACTTGGACCAAGGGCATTATTTCCTTCAGTCTCCCACTTGTCCCTAAGGACAAGTGTGCATTTCCTAATTCCTTTGTCACTCGATGCTTGCTCTTGAACATAAGGAAAGAGTTGTCATCCTTATTATGTCCAGAGGTGTTTCTCGGTTTCAAAGTTCAACTGATCAAATAAACAGATAATTATAGCCTATGATTCATCTGAGCACGGCCATGCATTTTACAGTTTTTAGCTCTCCGAGTGGCCTTGTCCAACTTTCAGCATCTCATCCCGATTTATGGAAGGACAATCCCAATCTTGCGATCTTGAGATTAGAATTCGTTTGATAGGTGATTACCCGAGCGTTGCCTTTATAGCCTCCTTTTACGGTGCGACGGTTGACAAAGTCAAAGTAAGCAGTTCTCAAATAAGTAATCTCAAATCACTCAGGTATTGAGAATTAGTGTCTAATAATTTTAATGAAATTTACTTATGACAGATTTTCATCTCTTACAGTAAAGTTTCATAGGTCTGTCTGATAGTAGTCTTCCCAAAGTAAGTATCTATGCAAATGATTGCGACATTGCCATGTCCACATAGTTCAAGAAACAGAACTACTAATCATCTTGCATTCTAGTCGTCTAACGTTTTCTATGCGTCCATCTTTATAGAAAACTCCGACCAGGGACCATTTTCAACTTTTGACATTCAAGTTCACTTGATAGACATTTCTTAGTCACATGACTGGTCCTGACAGTCTATCTTGAATATATCGTCAAACTGACGGGACTCGTCATTTAATAAACCACAAATTAAATGGTAAAAATGAATTCTTAATGTGAATGGTTAACCAATAATGTTTTACAAAGTATTAAACTCTAAAACTTTAAAACATTAAATAAAGACATCATAGCCATTCTCCAACATGCTTGATTCCCATAGCTACAGTGTGCGAGTTGTGCTTCGTCTGCGGCAGAGGTTTAGTTAATGGATCTGAGATGTTGTCATCAGTTCCAATCATGTTTATCTCGACTTCTTTTCTTTCTACGAACTCTCGTAGAAGGTGAAATCTACGAAGTACATGCTTGACTCTCTGGTGCTGTCTAGGCTCCTTTGCTTGTGCAATAGCTCCATTATTATCACAATACAGAGTTATTGATCCTTTAATGGAGGGGACTACACCGAGTTCACCTATGAACTTCCTTAGCCATATAGCTTCCTTTGCTGCTTCATGTGCAGCAATGTACTCCGCTTCAGTTATAGAATCCGCAATGGTGCTTTGCTTAGCACTTTTCCAGCTTACTGCACCTCTGTTGAGGCAGAAGACAAACCCAGACTGTGATCTGAAATCATCTTTGTCGTTTTGGAAACTTGCGTCCGTATAGAGTTTAACCATTAATTCATCATCTCCACCATAGACCAGGAAATCATCTTTGTGCCTTTTCAGGTACTTCAGAATGTTCTTGGCAGCAGTCCAATGTGCCTCTCCTGGGTCTGACTGGTATCTGCTCGTAGCACTGAGTGCATACGCAACATCCGGGCGTGTACATATCATAGCATACATTATTGAACCAATCAATGATGCGTATGGAATCCCATTCAATCAGCTACGCTCATCAAGTGTTTTTGGGCACTGAGTCTTGCTTAGAGTCATTCCATGAGACATGGGTAGGTAGCCTCGCTTGGAGTCTGCCATCTTGAACCTTTCAAGCACCTTATTGATATAAGTGCTTTGAGTAAGTCCAATCATCCTTTTAGATCTATCTCTGTAAATCTTGATGCCCAGTATGTATTGTGCTTCTCCTAGATCGTTCATCGAAAAACATTTCCCAAGCCAAATCTTGACAGAGTTCAACATAGGAATGTCATTTCCGATAAGTAATATGTCGTCGACATATAATACTAGAAAAGCAATTTTGCTCCCACTGACCTTCTTGTATACACAAGATTCGTCTGCGTTCTTGATGAAACCAAAGTCACTGACTGCTTCATCAAAACGTATATTCCAGCTCCTTGATGCTTGCTTCAATCCGTAGATTGATTTCTTAAGCTTGCATACCTTTTTAGCATTCTTTGGATCCTCAAAACCCTCAGGCTGTGTCATAAACACAGTTTCTGTTAAAAAGCCGTTTAAGAAAGCGGTTTTTACATCCATCTGGCATATTTCGTAATCGTAATATGCAGCGATTGCTAACATTATCCGAATAGACTTTAGCATTGCAACTGGTGAAAAGGTTTCATCGTAATCCACACCGTGGACTTGCCTGTAACCTTTTGCAACCAATCTAGCTTTGAAAACTTCAAATTTCCCATCCTTGCCCTTTTTCAGTTTGAAAACCCATTTGCTTCCTATGGCTTGGTAGCCATCTGGCAAATCGACCAAATCCCAAAGTTGGTTTTCAAACATGGAGTCTAATTCAGATTGCATGGCTTCTTGCCATTGCTTGGAGCTAGGGCTCGTCATAGTTTGTTTGTAAGTCGCAGGTTCATCACTTTCAAGTAATAGAACTTCATAGCTCTCGTTCGTCAAAATACTTAAGTACCTTTCCGGTTGAGATCTATATCTCTGCTATTTACGCGGGGTTACATTTCTAGATGGTCCTTGATTCTCACCAGATACTTCTAAAGATCTCTGAGTTTCATCCTGAATGTCATCTTGAGCATTCTCTAGAGTTTATTGTTCGACTCGAATTTCTTCGAGGTCTACTTTTCTCCCACTTGTCATTTTGGAAATGTGATCTCTTTCCAAAAAGATACCATCTCGAGCAACAAACACCTTGTTCTTAGATGTATTGTAGAAGTAATACCCCTTTGTTTCCTTTGGGTAGCCCACTAGGATACATTTGTCGGATTTTGGATGAAGTTTGTCTGAAACTAATCGTTTGACGTATACTTCACATCCCCAAATCTTAAGACAATACACTTTTGGAGGCTTTCCAAAACGATAACTCATATGGAGTCTTTTCAACAACTTTAGACGGAGCTCTATTTATAGTGAGTGCAGCTGTATTTAGTGCATGTCCCCAAAATTCTATTGGAAGTTCGGCCTGACCCATCATTGATCTAACCATGTCTAGCAAGGTTCTATTCCTCCGTTCCAATACACCGTTCCATTGAGGTGTTCCAGGAGGAGTCAATTCTGATAGAATTCCACATTCTTTCAGATGGTCATCAAATTCATAGCTCAGATATTCACCGCCTCTATCAGACCGCAGTGTCTTAATCTTCTTGCCTAATTGATTCTCTACTTCACTCTGAAATTCCTTGAATTTGTCAAATGATTCAGACTTATGCTTCATTAGGTAGACATAACCATATCTACTGAAGTCATCAGTGAAAGTGATAAAGTAGCTGAAACCACCTCTAGCATTTGTACTCATTGGTCCACATACATCTTTATGGATTAAACCCAATAGTTATGTTGCTCTTTCTCCAACTTTAGAGAAAGGTTGCTTTGTCATTTTGCCAAGTAAACATGATTCGCACTTACCATAATCCTCTAAGTCAAATGGTTCTAGAATTCCTTCCTTTTGAAATCTTTCTATGCGTTTCAATTTAATATGGCCTAATCGACAATGCAACGGATACGTGAGATCTGAATCATTCTTTTTGGCCTTTTTGGTATTTATGTTATATATTTGTTTGCCGTGATCTAATAAATAAAGTCCATTGACTAATCTAGCAGATCCATAAAACATCTCTTTAAAATAAAACGAACAACTATTGTCTTTTATTAAAAAAGGAAAATCCCTTAGTATCTAAGCAAGAAACAGAAATGATGTTTTTAGTAAGACTCAGTTCCAAACCTAGCCCAGAGGGCAACGACAAATAATAAGTTCCTACAGCTAATGCATCATTTCGTGCTAAATTTCCCACTCGTAGGTCGACTTCACCCTTTCTTAACCTTCTACTTCTTCTTAGTCCCTGCGAATTGGAACATAAGTGTGAGCCACAACCTGTATCTAATACCCAAGAAGTTGAATTAGCAAGTATACAGTCTATAATGAAAATACCTGAAGATGGAACGACTGTTCCGTTCTTCTGATCTTCCTTAAGCTTCAAGCAATCTCTCTTCCAATGCCCCTTCTTCTTGCAGTAGAAGCATTCAGATTCAGAAGTGGGTTGGCTCACCTTCTTCTTTTCAGACTTGGTGCCGCCAGGTTGCTTAGTCGGGCTAGCCTTGTTGCCACCATTCTTAGCATTCCTCTTCTTGCCAGATTTCTTGAACTTTCCCCCACGCACCATAAGCACATCCTGCTTATCACTTTTGAGCGTCTTTTCAGCGGTCTTCAGCATACCGTGAAGCTCAGTGAGCGTTTTGTCCAGACTATTCATACTATAGTTCAGCTTGAGCTGATCATACCCGTTATGAAGAGAATGGAGGATGGTGTCTACAGCCATTTCTTGAGAGAATTGATGATCCAGCCGACTCATATTCTCAATGAGGCCAATCACTTTGAGAACATGTGGACTTACGGGCTCGCCTTTCTTAAGCTTGGTCTCAAGAATTTGCCTATGAGTCTCGAATCTTTCGACTCGAGCCAGATCTTGGAACATGTTCTTTAAATCACTGATGATCGTGAAAGCATATGAGTTGATGAACGTTTTCGGTCGATCTAGACTCATAGTTGCAAGCATTAGACATTTCACATCCTTGTTGGCATCAATCCAACGATTGAGGGCTGCCTGAGTGACCCCGTCGCCCGCGGCTTCGGGCATCGCCTCTTCCAGGACATACTCCTTTTCTTCTTGCATAAGAACTATTTGCAAGTTCCTTTGCCAGTCAAGGAAGTTTTTCCCGTTCAACTTCTCCTTTTCGAGAATTGATCGGATGTTGAATGAATTGTTGTTTGCCATAGTAAAACTACAATTGAAAAAGAATAAACAAATAAATAACCATTCACAGTTTCTCTTAATAAACTTTAAATTCTAGCAAACATGCATAATTTATCATTTATTAAGCATTTTATTCAAGTTATGTGTTCCGGCAAGTGTGAATAAAATGATTCCAAGATCCTTAAATCATTGAAGAATTAAGCACGTTATGTATTTAGACTCAATTCTAAAATATTTTAGGTAAGCAAAGCCTTTGCTAATAGTCTAGAAACTATTCTTGGTTGATAGGTACGTCTAAGAACTTATTAGGTAAACCTATCTCATTTGCCACGACATAAAAGGACTCCTTACTTATATCGTTGAGTTTCACCAAAACTAACATGTACTCACAATTATTTGTGTACCTTACCCCTTTAGGATCAATAAGTAACACCTCGCTATGGCGGAAAACTATTACTAAGATTGATGTAAAGGTTTATCCAAGTAAGTGTTATTTTGGCATGGCACCTTTTAACTCAATTTTAAAGTTTGTAACTTAAGGCTCTTACTATGTTGGTTAGATTTTAAGTGAACAAAAATCCTTAATCATGCAACATAATCAAGCCACAATCTCATGCATAATTAAGACATATTTAAAGCAATAAATAACTTAAAACATGCATAAGATATAAATGTGATCTAGTATGGCCCGACTTCATCTTGAAGCTTCAACTTCAAACTCCGTCTTTGAAAATGGATTGGAAACTCCGTCTTGAATTTCTCCATGGGAGGCGCCATTTTCTTCAAATAGGATATGCTATAATTAAAACTAATTACAACTATTTGATGGTACGCATACCATATTTAATATAAAAACTTTGGTTCATTAGACCAATTTTACATTCAAATTAATGGTACGCATACCATATTTTCTATCCTATTTGGGTCATACTAGTCACTTTTTAATAACCTGCAAAACAGTATATATAAAATATATACCATTCACCCAGTCATTATCATGAATGGCCCATATAGTTGGTTCGTAAAACATATTATGCATCACATAAATATTTGCAGCAATTAATCAAGGGTTCCAATAATCTACCAATTATTCAATCCTTATTAATTCTAATCAAATTGTTTTAACCTTAAAGGAATGTAGACCTAATCAAGAGTTTATGACTAAAACGCTCCCACTTAAACCAATAAATTTACATGCTTTACTAATTTTTAAACATAAAATTGTATTTCTTAGTCTAACCGGAAACATACAAATTTAATTAAAATTTAAAGCACATATAAATTATTAATTGAATCCTTTAATTTATTTTCAGTTGAATTAAATAAATAAATTTAAATTTATTCAAGGTTTTAATTTTAGTAAAATAATTAGTATAAATTAGAATTTATAATAATTAGATTATTCAAAATTAAATTCCGAGAAAACAATTTAAATTACGAATTTTAAAGTTAATTAAAATCGTTTCCGAACTGAAAATTCAAAATTAAATTCAAAGCGCATCAATCGTAACAAAACGAGGCACTGGGGCTTGCGCCCAAGCCCCATCGAGTCACGAGGCAGCAGCGCCCCAACGACTGATCGCACAGCAATGCACGAGCAGGCCACACGCATCGCAGCCAGCCCAGCCACGCTGTGCGCAGCCCGCCTGCTCAACACGTACTGGTCTGCTCGCTGCATTCGTACCGCATGGGCGACGAGCTTCTTTGCTCGTCGTCGCATGTCCGCACTATACAACACCCCTTAAGGGTAACACGTAGCTTCCTTTGCTTTCTGCGTGCAAAATTCATGAGCGAATTATATAAAAATGAAAACTTTTTAATTCAAATTTATTGAAAAATTAATAAATTATATTAATTTCATAAATTTAGGGCGAAAAAGCGAAAATTTATTAATCAATTAATTTCCGATTATCATGGATTCAAATCTAGGTCATAAAAATTTAAAATTTATCAAAAATTAACAATTTTATGGTGGTTTTTAATCATGGATACCTAATTAAATCGTCAATTAATTATAAAAATCAAATTAAATTCTAAATTACTTGAATTTCAACAAATTAATTACAATTACAAATTAGGTTGTATAATTAACAAGCTTAGGCATTTAAATTTGTTAAACATATACTATAGGTCAATCAAAAATTCAAGATTTAACAACAAGAAGCGCAAATATTTTATTTAACATCATAAAAATTACAAATTTTGCGTTCAAAAAACTAAAACCTCCGAAAAGTCATAGTTAGGCTTCGAATTTGGGAATTCTGGGTTCGGCCGAAAAAAGTACTTTGGTCAAAATTTTAGAATGCCTTTTACATACAGAATTGACACAAAAATCACTCGATATCGTTGAGTAACGAAGAAACTGCCGAAAAACTGCGAACATATAATTAAATAAACGCAAATTTGCAATTAATTACAATTACGAAATTAATCACCCCTTTTAATTCCTTGCAAATTTATAAAATTTAAACATGTTAAGCAATTATTATGGAATTAATTAGAGGCTCGTGATACCACTATTAGGTTATGATACATATAAATGAATATAAATCATGCGGAAAAACCATAAAAGCCAGGATTCCAAATTAATTGCCACATAACAATTTGCATAATTTAGGATGCATACTCTTTGTAGCGTGCCCTCCCTAGCTGCGCCCGAACCAAACAAAAACAAGTCTAGGACTCCAAGTGTCGTCCCTCCGTAGATAGTCCACAGCACGCTCGGATCCGCCTTAGGTTTAATTAACTAGAATTGCGCCAAAGGTACTATGAAATTTTCGGTTTTTATGACAAAAAAATCTGAGTTTTAAGCCTAAAACTTGAATGAATACTTGAATTACTCGTTATAAATTGTGAACCATGATCACCTATTTATTGGGTATGAGTATGGTATTGGAATTCTACTAGGACTTTAAGAATCCTAATTCCTTTAGAATTAGTGTTCCATTAAAACTAGTAAATCAGAAAATTAAACTAATCCTAATCACTTAAGGATTCGAAGTATGCACAAACTCCAACACGCACACGAGCATGGCCCACATGCGAGCAGGCCATGCCCGCCCGCACGCAAAGCCCGCAGCAGGCCTCGCAGCCCATACGAGCTCGCTGCCATGTGCTCGCAGCCTTGGCGCGCTGGGCCTGGCCTTGCGCTGGGCCTGGCGTTGCCTTGGGCTGCTGTGACGCGCGCTAGGCTTGCAGGACGTGGGCCTGGCTTCGCGCTGGGCCTTCGTCTAGCAAGCTCGTCCGATGCTTATTCGTACCACGCGCTTCCGATTTATTTTCCGATTCCGGAATTCATTTCCGATACGAACAATATTTAACATTTCCGATTCCGGAATTAATTTCCGTTTCGAGCAAATATTTAATATTTTCGTTTCCGGAATTATTTTCCGATTCCGATAATATTTCCGATTCTGACAATATTTCTGTTTCCGGGCAATATTTCCGATTCCGGCAATATTTCCATTTCCGATAATATTTTCCGATACGTACCATGTTTCCGTTTCCGGCAACATCTACGACTTGGATAATATTTATATTTCCGATACGATACATATTTCCGTTTCCGGCAATATCATCGTTTCCGGAGTATTCATAATTTGCCTTTGACGATCTCAGCTCCCACTGGAACCAAGATCCGTCGATTCCGAATATCCATAGATGGAGTATTTCATACCATTAAATACTTGATCCGTTTACGTACTATTTGTGTGACCCTACGGGTTCAGTCAAGAGTAAGTTGTGGATTAATATCATTAATTCCACTTGAACTGAAGCGGCCTCTAGCTAGGCATACAGTTCACTTGATCTCACTGAATTATTAACTTGTATAATTAACATTGAACCGCATTTATTAGACTTAACATTAAATGCATACTTGGACCAAGGGCATTATTTCCTTCACCTCCCACAAGATGTGCCACGAGTAAAACTCCTAATCCGGTCCAAAGCTACAGCAGAATTAGCCATGAGAACAAATGCTAATAAAGTCAAATATTTATTATTATTTATTATTATTGTTGTTATTATTATTCTTATTATTATTATTATTATTATTATATTTATTGTTGTGGGATCTTTTACGGTGATGACGTGTCACGCGTTCCTCAGAGGTATCAAGTATGACCTGGCACGAACTTCTGGCAACCTGCAAAACAAGAATATTCCCGTAGAAATATTCCCTCCGATGCTTAAGTAAGTAAATGCTAGAGAGAGAAGTAATTTGTAGAGAGAGGGCAGAGCAAAGATAGTTCTAGGTTGGTGGGAATGAATTGATTGTCCCGTTTACCTTGGGATCTGCACTATTTATAGTGCTAGGGTTTCTTGGGAGCTGGTCCTGCATTGATTGGATGGTTTCTTAAGATCAGGGCACGTGTCCTGCGTAAATACTGGGGGTTTGATTTGAGCCTGGTGGGCTATTTAAGTGTTTGGGCTTTTTAAATTCAACGGAAATGGGTCCCTTCTGAGTAGGAGGGTCTCAAGACCTTTTGGAGGGCCTTTTAGGCCTTCTTAATGTGCCTTCATGGTTCAGCCTAGGTGGCGTTTATTTTAGGCCACATCATTTGCCCCTCAAGCAGGATGCCCCTTGCCCATGTGGGGTAGGCTGCTTGTCCTGGGAACGTGCCACGTGTGAGGGCTTTTTAGAGCATAGTTTTTCCTTTAAAACCTTCAGAACTTCTCTCATTTTCCCTTTGTTACCTCAGAGCAATTTTCCTAGAGAGAGAAAGCGAATTCGATTTGCCAAAGATCTGCTTGTGCTTGCGTTTGAGTGTTCTTGGTTTCTTGTTCAGTGTTCTTGAGGCTTTAGAAGATTTGCCCGGACTTCTCATCAGTTTGATCATTTTTTGGTAAGTTCTCTATCAAAACTCTTGTTTTCTGCATGCTTATGGGTCTCCTTCTTTTATCGTTTATAGTGTCCTGGGGAGGCGTCCTGTGGGTTACGACGCCCTTTTCTTTCTTTTTTGCTAAAGTCAGACGTCCTGTTCCTTATGCAGGATGGCATGGCTCGAATCAGGCAAACAGCCAATGTGGGTGCATGGGCTGCACCGCGAGAGGGGGACGACAGGGTTCCTTTTTCAAACCCGTCTCAAGGAGATAGGAGTGGAGTCCGTTCTTCTCGTAATACAGGAGACGGCACCGTAAGAACGGCACATTCTTCTAGGAGGAGGAAAAACGTGGCTTGCCGTCCTCGCGTTCCGCGCGAGGATTTTGAAGATGACTCCTCTACTTCTTCAGACAAGGAGTTTGCAAAAAACCTTCCTCCTATGGTCCGGGGGAAAGAGGATGTCGATTTGTTTCCTTCTGACATCTTTCCCAGCATGAAATGGCTGAGGTATCTGAGGGAGCAGGGACGTGACTTTGAGCGTTTTCTGCTTCTGCCCCCAGGGTTTAGTCTTAGGAGCCCTAGACCCCATAATTCTGTGGACCAACTCTCTCAAGGAGAGGTTGCCGTCTATACTGCTGCTTTTAGATTGGGTCTTAGGTTTCCTTTGCATCCCTTTGTGATGGACGTCCTGGAGGGGTATGATATTGGCCTTGCTCAGCTGACACCTAACTCTTGGGAAAAAAAATTTGGATTTATTGCCAAGTGTGCTTTGAGCGGCATCACTCCTTCCTTTCCTGCTTTCCTTCGTCTTGTAGTTATTTCCCCTTCCTCTCGCTCTCCCCAGGGATGGTTCACCCTTTACAGCCGTCGGGGATATAAGACGGTGGTGGGTAAGACCCCTAGCTGGGTTTGGTGGAGGAAGAAGTGGTTTGTTGTTCGAATGGAAGACTTTTCTCTTTCAAGGCGTCTTTCTAGATGGAACCGTCGGCCCCGTTATTTATCTAGGGATGAAGCCTTCCCCCGCCTTTCGTCAAGGGATTGGGGACTCATAAAGCCCTTGTTTCAGGCCAAGTTATATCGGCTGTCTTCAAAGAGCCATGCATGGGTGCCTAATGCTTGGCTTCCCCATGTAGGCCAGTTCACCAACATAGTCTTTCTTTCGGCCGTCGGTCTTTATCCCTATTTAAGTAGAGGTAGTTTTCCATAGACTTTTATTCAACACCGTTGTTCTTTTTCTTCTACTAACTCCCTTGGTTCTGTAGATTCTGCCATGGATCGTTTATCCTCCGAGGACAAGGGCGTGGTGGACGTACCCGCTTGGCTGTCCGAGGTGTACACTGAGGAAATTCTTAAGGCCGTGGAGGCCAAGAAGAAAGACTCCTCCAAGAAGTCCTACGAGGGTGCCTCTGGTGACATCGCCAAGGTATGTTTTTTGCTTTTAATATGCCTCTGTATTCCTTTCAGATTTTGACTTGGTCGTTTACTTGTTACATTTTTCAGGAGCCCACTTCGTCAGCTACGAAGAAGCGTCCTGCGTCTTTGACGGTGGCTCCAAAGCCAAAGCGGCCCTTCTTTAAGAAGATGGGTGCTGCTGATGCTGCAACAAAGCCGTCGCTGTCGAAACCATCTGCTCCTCTGGCTGGGGGAGAGGTTCCCCTTAACCAGGCGTCTATTCCTCTGCCTGAGCACAAGGAAGTCTCTCCCCAGGTGGGCACCGAAGGAGATTCCGCTGCCAGGGCGGCTGCTGACGAGGTAGCGGCCGACCAGGCTGATGCTGCTGGGGCCACCACCTCATCCAAGGAGGACAAGGGTAAGGGCAAGGAGGCTGACGTTCCTTCTGCTGATGGCGCCTCCATGCCTCCTCCGGCTCCGTCGATTGGTTAGTGTTTCTATACTTTTAATCTGTCATGACAACTTGGTTTTTTCATGGTGTTTGATATCCCGGCGTTGATTTAGTTGATATGTTCAAACGGATGCGGCGTGCTGAGGTGGCGAACATCCCCCCTTCTAACGGTTTTAGCTCAGAGGCGAAAGATAAGATCCTTTTTCGGACGTTTATGCGGCCATTCCTGAGGAGTATGTGAGGTCGTTTCCCGGGATTGACTTGGGGTTCTTTGGGTCCATCCAGTCCCTCGTACTTGATGTGAGACACTTATTCATGGTCTTCTTTTTCTCTTTAATTTTTATTATTATTATTTTTTACTTTATTTTGTTTTCGGCAGCTCTTCATCCGCTGTGCCGAGAGTAGGAACTACCGCTTCGATATGCATAATGAGATGCTCAAGCATAAGGACCAGATTGAGAATCATGAGAAGTATGCTGAGAGGTGACAGGCTAAAGTCGTATCACCTAATCAAAAATAACCTAAGGTCCACTAGCTAGGTAGCAAGGGAAGTCAGTATCGAATCCACAGGGAAACAGGCGTTCTTTCTACTATCAATTAATTAATCTAGACTATTGTGAACAAAGTTGGTTGATGGTTTGTATACTAAGACTACGAACGAATATTAAACAAGAATGAATCAATATATTAAGGAATCTAGGGTATAGGTTTGCCAACAAATAATAATCCAGGACATTGAACAATCACGATAATCAACAAAGTAATTAGTTAGACTAGCATGCTCTCTCAAGTCGATACTAATCATAGACTTAGAATTAACGGGCTCTCGCTACGTATTAACTCTAATTCTACCTATTGACACAAGCCTAAACATCAAATTGCATCTCTCGAATCTTAATTTGATATTGCATAACTACCACAACTAAACCTGCGCAAATCTAATCGCATAGTAAATGAAACCAATCAATAGGAATCAATTACAATGCCAACAATCATAATCATTCAATCATCCCTTCATATTATTCATGGATCCCCAACCCTAGAAATTAAACTAGTCAAGCATGTTGACAATAAACAAAGCAATAATCATAATTGAAAGCATTATTAAAGCAAGACAATGAATTGAAATAAGAAATAATACCTATTGAAGAACAAAGGAAAGTGAAAGCTTGAATTTTTATTGAGAATTAAACTAAGTGTTTTTGCATAAACTAGAGAGAAAATTAGGCTAAGGGGAATAATACTAAGCTTCAATACTAGAAAACAAAGTGTTCTCTAAAAACAATTAAGGCTTGCTTATATAGTTTTCCCAAAATAAAGCCTAAAAAACGGAAAGAAAACTCGCGCATAAGTGCTGGGGGTTGGCGTCGCCCGATCGGGCGTCGCTTCGCCCGATCGGGCGATCCACTCGATAGTCGGCCCGATCGGGCCAAAATCCGCCCGATCGGGCGGTTTGTGAACTCTCCACATAGCCTCCAGATTGACCGCTCGATCCGGATCGGGCGAGCTGCGCCCGATCGGGCGCGCGTTGATGAATCCAGATTGTTTATAATTCCGCCCGATGGTCGCATTTCGCCCTCAGCTTCCAGGGTGATTTGCAATCTTCAATGTAGCTCGCCCATATCACTGAGTCTAACTCCCGGGGCTCAACCATAAGCATCCAAGGCTCCCGAAAGTCGACGATGGAGGTCCCGAACTTCTCTGACTCATATAGTGACCTAGATCAACAATGAAACGGGTCTAAAACGACCAATTTCTCATAATCAAACCTAAAACTCAAGGCACACTCAATAACACACATTAGTACTAGAAACGGCTCCTAAGAGCACGTTTGACACATAAAAGTACTAAGGGACGGGGGTAAAAATACTATATAAAACATGCATATCAAACCTCCCCAAGCTAGATCCTTGCTTGTCCCTAAGCAAGGAAATCATCGATGAACACAAAACCAACTTCACCCCCGACATAATTCAAAATGAAAAACATAATTCGAGGCAAAATCCAACAAGTATGCATCAATGTTAACCAATCAAATTCATTCAATCGCCAATCCACCTTAACAATCGTCACGCAAAGCGAACCACAAGTGTACAATGGAATTCAAGACTAGTGCTCACACACTCGTCACTCATTTATGTGGCGGATAAAAAATGTACCCGTTCGCTCCCCTCCCAACATATATGTGTACAATGCCCTCCCAAACTCACAACACTCGTGTGTCTAGAAAAACATGCACTCAACCTAGTAGTCGACTCGGAATGTGTCATGTCATAACTTGCATTGATAAACAACTACTTTCACATTAATACAACTCTATGCACAAAGGTCGGAAGGTCTTTCAAGCTTGTAATGATAGGCTTAGGTAAGGGTGCGGTAAATTTGGGTAAAATGTGAGCTTAAAGCCTTGGCTTTGGGGAGCATAAATCCTAGCAAATCCATGATCAACCACAAATGATGACCACAAACTCCCACTCAACACATGAATAAAAACAACAAACAACCACACTATACTTTCTTGCCTTGATTTCACAATTATAACCAATCACTCATGAAGATAAGAAATTATAATACTGGAGTGACAAAAGCTTCAATTATCTTGAGAATAACGATTTTTTTCTTCTCTTTTTTTTTTCTTGCTCAATCTCATTTTTTTTTTTTTCTTTTGGAACCTTCACAAAAAAAAAATTATTCTCCTCATCTCATTCATTTTTCATCTCATTTTTTCAACAACAATCATGATAAGAAGAACTTCTCTTTTCAATACTCAATATGCTCAAAATGTACCACACTACAACTCCCTCACCTCACTACTATTAGCTCCCCCAAGCTAGGCTTGGGACTAGTAACCAATAGGGAATTTACGGGCTTGTAATGTGGTTAGTCACCGAATAAATGGCACAAGCACAACATGGGTAGAAAAAGAGGGAACATACGTATCTAATTTCATTTGAAGGCTACCTAAATAGAAAAAATGCCTTCGTCCTCCACAATGTGCATGTACATGAGTCATAAAACATTACTAATAGTTGCAAACCAATACTCAAAATCAATGGCACACCAGGAAGCTATCACACATCCTAACCAAGTCAACTAGTCAAGCACCAAGTCCACAAGTAGTTAGTCGGAGTTGACTCATGTTTAGGCATCAAAGCAATCGAACATCAAATCATGGCTAACACAGCTACATTGCCCATCATCAAATACCAAGAACCAAAACAATTTTCAATCAAAGGGGCACAGGGAAGCATGATTTTGCATTCATCGGAACGTATTTTTGTATTTTTTTTTTTTTTCAAAGCAATAAACTAATCTAGAAAGCATTAAACACACCAAAGAAACACACCAAAATAAAGAAATGCGAAAAGAAAAGAAAAACATACCTACAATGTACAAGTAATGTGAAACCCTCCCCAAACCAAATCAGACAATGTCCTCATTGGCTCAAGGGTATCGAACCAACTCAATCTCATCTCCATCATTGACGGCCATTGCCGCCATCATCATCATCATCACCATCATCTCGGCCACCATGCCCACTAGGACCCGCTCCCCACCCTCCGTACTGGGTGGGTGTGAAGGTGCCCATAGAACCCGGATCTCCATATCCCTCTGCGGGATAGGTATACCAGGTAGGGTGCTCGTAATCTGGGGCAATATAGCCCTGCCTGGCATACTGATCATAAAATGGGAACATGGTCCTCTGGTGATCAGCTGCGAACTCCCGGAACCCGAGCTCAAGTCTGCTCAACCTCTCATCAATGGACCCCTGCTCCTCATGTCTTACCGGGCCACCCTGGGGTCTCCCCGTGTCTCGACGCCCCCTCCTAAAGTAGGTGCGAGGCTCTGGCTGGTACTGATGGGGCTCTAGCTTAGGGTCAGGCTGAGGCCGGGGGTGAGGCTGAGGCTCTTGCTCAAATCCAACAAATAATTAATGAGCCTGACCGGGTCTGAAACTAGTGCGGCCCTGAGGGTCAGGCAAGTTGAAAATCCTATTTCCCTCGAACATCCAGTACATGGCTCCCGGCCTAAATAACCCATGCTCCCCCTGTAGCCTACGGAGCCCAGCAAAATAAGCCAAATCAAGCAAGTTGCTACCCAGAACTGGAGTCTGGTTAGCCTCAGTAAAGTTGGCCGTGGCCATGGCTATGTGGGTGATCAACCCACCAATGGTAAGTTTGGTAGTATGTGTGGAAGTGGCTATGGAGTAAAATTGAGAGGCCATATGATGTGCAAGGTTAATTTTGTAGCTCTCCTCTCCTTCTGAAACGTAGCCACCTAGGATCTCTAGCTCCGTACTCCTAATATTCTGGGTCTCATCCCTACCGAAGATTGTAAATCCTAGGAACCTGTAAAAGACAATGGGTACCGGGTGTTGTATCTTGGAAGCATGCAAATGTTGCATACTCCCGGGATTAGCATTGCCCGTAAGCTTTCCCCACATGGTGCAGTTATTATGGGTCTCCTTAGGTTTCCTACTATATGTGGTAGACAATCCAAAAATCCTACCAAAATCATCTAAACTCATGGTGTAGGTTCGGTTCATCACACGAAATTGAACCGATGACACGGTTCGATAACCATCCCTACGCACATTAAAACTACTCAAAAATTCTAGAGTCAACCGTCTAAATGTGAGACGGAGCATACTATACATGTTACTCATACCAACACCAACAAAAACACGTTTGACATCACGCTCAATTCCCATTTCATGCAAGGATTTTTGACATATAAAGCGAGTAGGGATTACCTCCCTCAATTTGAGGTGCATGAATCGTGCTCGTTGCTCCTCCGTAATAAAGATGACATCCGGAAAATCCGTGTCGGGCTCGAATTACGGCGGCGGAGGTGGTGGTGTCGGTTCCCGAGCTCGGCTCGTGGAAGCTTCATGTTGATTTCTTGGTACCCTTGTGCATTTCCTTTGTGGTCGGTTTGCCATTGATGAAAAATCTGAATTTTTTTGAGTTTTTGAGCTTTTTGGGTGAATTTGGGGATTTTGTGGGGATGAGAGAAAACTCAAATCGGTTAGGTGTAGGTTGTAGAGGATGATGAGAGGATGATTTTGATGAAAAAATTGTTGAATTTGGTGGAGATTTGAGGGAGATATGGTGGTTGGAAGTTTTTGGAAGTTGGGGTTTAATGGAGGAGGTGAGAGAAAGTTAGGTTGAAGATGAAGAGGAAGTGAAGAAAGAAAGGGGAAACCGTGGTTTAATCGCTGAAATCGCGTCTCGCCCGATCGGGCGACTTTCCGCCCGATCGGGCAGGATGCGATCCTTTTCTTTTCCTACGTGCGCGCCCGATCGGGCGCACCTCGCCCGATCCGGATCGGGCGTTTTGCGAATGCTCATTTTCATGACTTTTCCCTGCCCAAAATCATCCTTGACTTTTCCTCGAAATTTTCATCAACCGCCCGATCGGGCAAAATAATTTCGCCCGATCGGGCGTTCCACTCACCTTCTGCGCTCGATCGGGCAAACA
Organism: Spinacia oleracea; assembly: GCF_020520425.1. Lineage (NCBI taxonomy): Eukaryota > Viridiplantae > Streptophyta > Magnoliopsida > Caryophyllales > Amaranthaceae > Spinacia > Spinacia oleracea. The sequence goes on from NC_079490.1 coordinate 123,731,571, forward strand.
ATCGCCCGAATCGGGCGTTCCACTCGCCAGACCGGCCGATCGGGCAAAATAATTTCGCCCGATCGAGCATTCCACTCGCCAGACCGCCCGATCGGGCATGCTGCGCCCGATCGGGCAGAAATAAACTGCATGAAACTCATCCGTGCGCGCCCGATCGGGTGCACCTCGCCCGATTCGGATTGGGCGGTTTGCAGCGTGCTTGGCCTTGTGCGTAATTTCACTTTCTCGAACTTGGAGTTTTAGGCCTGCACATTATTAAACACCCAAATAGCGTAATGCCCTCTTCTCGCCTCACTAACACCAAAAACAATACTTAAACACACTTAGGTATGGGAAATACTAACTAAACACACAAAAATAGAATAAAAAAAAAATCAAACTTATACTACTAAAGCGATAAAATACGGGTTGCCTCCCGCAAAGCGCTGGTTTATTTCTAGGTCCCGCTCTACCTTGTTACCTTGAATATGCAGTCTATGAGGCGGAGGGATTGAGGGGATGGACCTCAACCACTCCTACAGTAGCCCCATCATGGTACAACTTCAGACGTTGCCCGTTGACCGTGAATCGTTCACCATTCTCATTCTCTACTTCAACAGACCCAAACTTGCTTACCATAGTCACGGTGAACGGCCCAGACCACCTAGACTTAAGTTTTCCAGGAAATAACTTAAGCCTAGAGTTAAAAAGTAGAACCTTGTCGCCCACCGCGAACTCTCTATGCAAAATGTGATTGCCGTGCCACTTCTTGGTCTTTTCCTTGTAAATCCGGGCACTATCATAGGCTTGTAGTCGGAATTCATCGAGCTCACCCAATTGAAGTAACCGCTTCTCACCGTCTAGCTTTGCATCCATGTTGAGCTGTTTGATTGCCCAATAAGCCTTGTACTCCATTTCTACTGGTAAGTGACACGCCTTGCCATACACCAATCGATACGGGGAGGTGCCAATAGGTGTCTTAAAGGCGGTTCTGTATGCCCATAGAGTATCATCTAGCTTATCGCTCCAATCTTTCCTAGACTTCGCCACCACTTTCTCAAGGATAGATTTGATCTCTCGGTTGGAGACCTCGACTTGACCACTCGTCTGAGGATGGTAGGCTAGCCCAGTGCGGTGATAAACCCCATACTTGCGCAGGAGCGCATCCAGATGCCTCTCATGGAAGTGTGACCCTCCATCACTGATCAAAGCGCGCGGAACCCCAAATTTAGGAAAAATGATCTTCTTGAACAGGGAGATGACTGTCTTAGCATCGTTAGTAGGTGAGGCAACGGCTTCCACCCACTTTGACACATAATCTACAGCAACAAGGATATACAAGTTACCCTTGGACGATGGGAATGGTCCCATGTAATCAATTCCCCACACATCAAAAATCTCAACCTCAAGGATCCCGTTCTGTGGCATCTCATACCTCCTCAAAATAGTCTCGGCCCTCTGGTACGCATCACAAGCCATAATAAAAGCTTGTGCATCCTTGAACATAGTAGGCCAGTAAAAATCACATTGTGACAACTTAGCGTTTGTTTTAGACGGTCCATGGTGACCACCATAAGGTGAAGAATGACACCTACTGATAACACCTTGAACTTCCCATTGTGGAATACAACGCTTGTACAACCCTTCAGCAGTCTCACGAAACAAATAAGGGTCGTCCCAAAAGTAAAACCGGACATCATGTAGGAATTTCTTCTTCTGTTGATATGAAAGATCGGCCGGAAGAATTCTCCCCACAATGTAGTTAGCAAAATCTGCAAACCATGGTGACTGACTGGCAAGTGCAAGTAAATGATCATCCGGAAATGAATCATCAATCGGTGTAGATCCCTTACCATCGTCATACCTCAATCTAGACAAGTGATCTGCAACCACATTCTCAGCCCCTTTCTTGTCGCGGATCTCTAGATCGAACTCCTGTAGCAGTAGTATCCATCGAATAAGCCTAGGCTTGGCTTCCTTCTTAGAGAGCAGATACTTGAGGGCCGCATGGTCAGTATAGACTATCACCTTGGATCCAATCAGATAGGTGCGGAATTTATCCAAGGCATAGACTATAGCTAGAAGCTCCTTCTCAGTAGTAGCATAATTAACTTGAGCTTCAGCTAAGGTCTTACTTGCATAATAGATGGCATGTAAAACCTTCTCCTTTCTCTGACCCAGAACTGCCCCAACTGCATAATCACTTGCATCACACATTATCTCAAACGGAAGATCCCATTCGGGAGAACGAATGATGGGAGCCGAAATTAGTGCCTGTTTAATCCTGTCAAAGGCTTCAAGACAAGCATCGGTAAACATAAACGGGGCATCCTTGAGGAGGAGCTGGGTAAGTGGTTTAACAATTTTAGAAAAATCCTTGATAAAGCGACGATAAAACCCCGCATGACCAAGAAAACTTCTAACACCCTTCACATTAACTGGAGGGGGTAATTGTTCAATCACTTGGACCTTAGCTCGATCCACCTGAATGCCCTTATCAGATATCAAATGTCCCAAAACCACCCCTTCAGTAACCATGAAATGACACTTTTCCCAGTTCAAGACTAAATTGCACTCTTCACATCTCTTCAAAACTTTAGTCAGATTTAGCAAGCAAGAATCAAAAGAAGTACCATAGACGCTAAAATCATCCATAAACACTTCCATGATAGACTCAATAAAATCAGAAAAGATACTCATCATGCAACGTCGGAAAGTAGCAGGTGCATTACACAGACCAAAAGGCATCCTACGATATGCAAAGGTACCATAGGGACAGGTGAAGGTGGTCTTTTCCTGGTCGTCTGGATGTATGGAATTTGAAAGAAACCAGAATAACCATCCAGATAACAGAAAAACTTGTGACAGGCTAGCCTTTCTAACATTTGATCAATGAAGGGAAGGGGAAAATGGTCCTTTTTAGTAGCAAGATTAAGACGCCTATAATCAATGCACATGCGCCAACCTGTGACTACCCTAGTTGGTATCAACTCATTTTTTTCATTTCTCACCACAGTTATCCCCCCTTTCTTAGGCACTACCTGAACAGGACTCACCCACTTAGAATCAGACACAGCATACACAATACCCGCATCAAGCAATTTCATAACTTCATCTTTTACAACATCTTGCATGACAGGGTTCAAACGACGCTGGGGTTGGATGCATGGTTTATGATTTTCATCTAGATGTATCCTATGCATACAAAAGTCAGGGCTAATACCCTTTAAATCATCAATACTGTACCCAATGGCCTTTTTGTGCCTTTTCAACACAATAAGAAGTTGGGATAACTGGTCTGCATCAAGTGCAGTACTGACGATCACAGGGCAAAGTTGTTCATTATCTAAAAACGCATACTTAAGGTTAGCAGGAAGAGGCTTAAGTTCGGGTTTCTTTACCTCTTTAACAGAACAAGCCTGCCGAACTAACCTCTTCAATTTGGTGCTCTCCGGCTCAGATTCTCCACCATTAAGAGCCAACTCCAGAGCATCCACTTCAGCACTCCAAGAACTGCTATCACCTGCAGAAGACTCACAACAAAGCACTGCCTCCAAAGGGTCTCTTTCGAGAACTTGGGAGACGTTATCACGAGTAATAAAGTCAACTACATCTATGCGATAGCATTGTTCCTCCTCTAGCATGGGACATTTTAAGGCACTGTTTAGGTTAAAAGTCACCTTATCATCCCCAACAGACAATGTCAATTTCCCACTTTTAACATCAATTACCGCCCTCGCCGTGTGAAAGAAGGGTCTACCTAAGATTATGGGAATTTGAGAATCCTCCTGCATGTCTAATACTACAAAGTCTACAGGTATATAGAATTTACCTACTCTAACAGGGACGTCCTCTAAAACACCTAAGGGGTATTTGACAGAACGGTCGGCCATTTGTAGAGTGATATTGGTAACTTTAAGCTCACCCATATTCAGTTTAGTACAGACAGACAAAGGCATGACAGACACACTAGCACCTAGATCACATAAAGCTTTATCAATAAACATGGTGCCAATGTTACATGGGATGGAAAAACTCCCGGGGTCCTTAAGTTTAGGTGGAGACTTGTTTTTCAAATAAGCACTACATTCCTCAGTGAAAGCTACAGTCTCTACCTCACAAAAAGCACGTTTCCTGGTCAAAATATCTTTCATGAATTTAGCATAAGCAGGAACCTGTAAAATTAATTTAGTAAAAGGAACCGTTACCTGCAAATTTTTGACCACTTCCAAGAATCTGCCAAACTGCTTGTCTAGTTTATTCTTGAGTTGTCGGTTTGGGAAGGGGAGTGCAATAGGTGGTACTTGAATATCCGCCCCCTTCTTAACCTCAGTTGTAGCCTCATTCTCATCGCCTACCTTTTCAGCTTCCTTTTCACCCATAACTATCTTCGGGATTTCCTCACTGACCAGATCACTAGCAGACACCTCGGAATCAACCTCAACCGGCATAGAAGGACCATCATAATCCCTACCACTCCTCAATGTAATTGCATTAGCAGTCTCCCTATTTTCGGGATGTGAAGGAAGTTGGCATGGTGGCCTCCCTGCAATAGTAGTAGCCATCTGTGCCAACTGTGTATCAATGATCTTGTTGTGAGCAGTAAGAGCATCGATTTTTGCATCCTTTTCACTTAGGGATTTTTGCATTTGTAGCATCATGTTTCTCATCTCTACTAGCATAGGGTCAGGCTGTGTGGTTTGAGGCGGTGGTGGTGGAGGTGATGTGTGTTGTCTAGGGAACCCAGGTGGTCCACTAGACTGTTGGTTGTAGTTGTTCCGTGGTTGGTAGGGTTGGTATGGTTGTTGTGGTGGATGTTGGACTTGGTGAGGGTTCTGGATATTGTTGCTCCTGTGGGATAGTAGAGGGTTATTTTTGTAGCCCTCATTGTAAGAGTTGGAGAATGGGTTATTTTGTTTATAGGATTGAAATGCGTGACATTGTTCAACAGAGCTCCTACATTCCGGTGCATAATAACCAGACATTCCACAACTTTTACAAACAGTAGCAGGTTGGGCACTCATAGCAGCTACACTAGCAGGTTGGGCAGATTGAGTATTGGCTGCTTGCATATTATCAAACTTATAGTGTAAAGCAGTCAATTGGGCAGTTAATTGTTCAATAGAATTTAAATCATGCTTACCACCCCTGTTAGATAGACCTCTAGGATTTCCATACTAGGCATTGTGAATGGCTATCTCCTCAATCACCTCCATAGCTCTAGGCACCTCAAGTTGCATGAACCTCCCACTGGAAGCTGAATCCAACAAGCATCTAGACTCATTACCCAGACCATTATAAAACTGCTGAATCAAGAACCAATCTTCCAAACCATGGTGCGGGCATTCTCTTTGCAAATCCTTGAATCTCTTCCAGACATCGAACAAACTCTCATCCGCTTGTTGTGAGATACCTAATATCTGACCCCTCAGACGAGCCGTTTTCTCAGGTGGAAAATATTTAACATAAAAAGCAAGAGCCAAGGATTCCCAATTATTGATTTTCAAAGCCGCCCGATTCAACCCATTAATCCACAGTTTAGCTTTCCCACTCAAAGAGAACAGGAAAAGTATCTCCATAGTCTGCTCCGGAGTCAATCCCTTTTTCTTAATGGTGGAGCAATATTGGATAAAGGACTTAATGTGAAGATTCGGATCTTCACCTGGTTCCCCACCGTACTGGCGTCTCTCGATCATGTTAATTAATGCAGGCTCAATCTTGGAGGTCTCAGCTGCAATAGAAGGCATGATCGCCTTTGGTAGCACGGACAGACTTGGCTTAGAATAGTCTGTAAGCCGTGGGGTAGGTGGCGGTATCAGATTTTCGTCACCCATCTCTATCTCTGAAACTGAATCTGTATCTGAAGGAAAAAGATCGCCAATATTATGATCAGAATCAGAGTAATTCCCACACTGTGCAATGAAAGTTCTTCGTCTACGAAAGGTTCTTTCGGGCTCAGGATCGAATGGAGTAAGATTACTAGTACCTACGGTCCTGGGCATAGACAAAGACTACAAAACAATGTGAGATCCGGTCTCAAGGAACGTGAGTTCCTTGAGTAGTAACAAACAATAATCTAGGATAAGCAATCAACAACAGAAAATAAAACCGTTTCCCCGGCAACGGCGCCAAATTTTGACAGGCTAAAGTCGTATCACCTAATCAAAAATAACCTAAGGTCCACTAGCTAGGTAGCAAGGGAAGTCAGGATCGAATCCACAGCGAAACAGGCGTTCTTTCTACTATCAATTAATTAATCTAGACTATTGTGAACAAAGTTGGTTGATGGTCTGTATACTAAGACTACGAACGAATATAAACAAGAATGAATCAATATATTAAGGAATCTAGGGTATAGGTTTGCCAACAAATAATAATCCAGGACATTGAACAATCACGATAATCAACAAAGTAATTAGTTAGACTAGCATGCTCTCTCAAGTCGATACTAATCATAGACTTAGAATTAACGGGCTCTCGCTACGTATTAACTCTAATTCTACCTATTGACACAAGCCTAAACATCAAATTGCATCTCTCGAATCTTAATTTGATATTGCATAACTACCACAACTAAACCTGCGCAAATCTAATCGCATAGTAAATGAAACCAATCAATAGGAATCAATTACAATGCCAACAATCATAATCATTCAATCATCCCTTCATATTATTCATGGATCCCCAACCCTAGAAATTAAACTACTCAAGCATGTTGACAATAAACAAAGCAATAATCATAATTGAAAGCATTATTAAAGCAAGACAATGAATTGAAATAAGAAATAATACCTATTGAAGAACAAAGGAAAGTGAAAGCTTGAATTTTTATTGAGAATTAAACTAAGTGTTTTTGCATAAACTAGAGAGAAAATTAGGCTAAGGGGAATAATACTAAGCTTCAATACTAGAAAATAAAGTGTTCTCTAAAAACAATTAAGGCTTGCTTATATAGTTTGCCCAAAATAAAGCCTAAAAAACGGAAACAAAACTCGCGCATAAGTGCTGGGGGTTGGCGTCGCCCGATCGGGCGTCGCTTCGCCCGATCGGGCGATCCACTCGATAGTCGGCCCGATCGGGCTAAAATCCGCCCGATCGGGCGGTTTGTGAACTCTCCACATAGCCTCCAGATTGACCGCCCGATCCGGATCGGGCGAGCTGCGCCCGATCGGGCGCGCGTTGATGAATCCAGATTGTTTATAATTCCGCCCGATGGTCGCATTTCGCCCTCAGCTTCCAGGGCGATTTGCAATCTTCAATCTAACTCGCCCATATCACTGAGTCTAACTCCCGGGGCTCAACCATAAGCATCCAAGGCTCCCGAAAGTCGACGATGGAGGTCCCGAACTTCTCGGACTCATATAGTGGCCTAGATCAACAATGAAACGGGTCTAAAACGACCAATTTCTCATAATAAAACCTGAAACTCAAGGCACACTCAATAACACATATTAGTACTAGAAACGGCTCCTAAGAGCACGGTTGACACATAAAAGTACTAAGGGACGGGGGTAAAAATACTATATAAAACATGCATATCAAGAGGACGGCCAGATTGATCAACGTGGACGCGGATACAAAGATTAAGTCCGAAACGGACGCTTTGAAGAAGGCTGAGGAGGATGCCAAGAATTACGAAAAGAAATTGCTGGAGCATGAGGAGAGGCTGGCCGTGCTGAGAAAGGAGTATTCCTCCATCTCGGAGCGGGTGACCAATTTCTCGTCCAAGGTGAACGTCTTGGAGGGTCGGCTTAAGGCTATGCAGGGTGAGATTGAAGCCGTGCGCAGAGAGGCAGCGAGTTCTTTCAAATTAGGCGAAGAGTCCATTTTGGAGAATGCTCAAAGGGCGTGGGATCAGTCTATGGATGGGAAGGACTTTTCTTGGTTTAAACGTCGCATCTCCTACCAGATGGCCGTCTCGACGGCTAGACACCTAGGCTTAGATCCCCCTGAGTTCGTTAGCGACGGGGAGGAGGAGGACATGGAGGAGGAAGAAGTGAACTCCCCTGAAGGCCAAGACGTCCAGGACGGGAGTTCAACCGCCCCTCATCCTTGAGCAGCCTTTTGTGTAATTGGTTTGAATGACGCTGTGGGCGTTTGTAATAACTTTGATGCCTTTTGGCATTTATTTGTGTTGGTTTATTTGCGCCATGAGCGCATGTATAAACTTTTTGTGCCTTCGTGCACTTGTTTTATTTTGATTCCATTTCAGTTTGTTACTGATTTCTTAGGAATTCTTTATGGGTCCATTTGATGGACGGGAACCTCAGTGTTTTAGGTGATCAGCCTAATTTGTGGCGCTAATCTAGGCCACTTCTCAGGTCGTCAATCTATTAGTCTTTTTAGACGCCTTCCAAGGAGGAGGCGTCATGTTGAATGTCTGCTCTTATTGAGTCTTTTTTCGGACGCCTTCCAAGGAGGAGGCGTCATGTTGGATATCTGCTCTTGTTGAGTCTTTTGTGTTTTATGTTAGCACAGGGTATTTTTAGGGTCTTCGTTTATTTAGTAAATATTGACGCCATCATTTGGATTTTGTTTTCTTGTGGGTTTCTCCACCCCTTAGTGTTTTTAAAGGGTTTAACTGAGACTTGTATTTGTCAGATCAGAAAACATTTATTTACTAAGTTGCAAGCTAAATTCACCGCGTCTTAGGCGGGCATTTACAGGCCGTTTTGAGGGCTCTAGTACAATAGTTAGGTCGTTTTGTAGGCTCTTGGTACAATAGTTAACCTAATGACATTCTATTTTCAGCCACTTTCCTCAATCTTGACCGTTTCTGTTTTGGCTGGTTTACTCTCCTTGACGGCTAGCAGTTCGTCTTCATGCTTTCTTTTGCCTCTGGCTTCGGCAGAATCTTGCTTCCATGCTGACGGGTTGAGGGTCGTAAGGTAACAGTTCCTAGCCTGTTGTTGGTCTCCATGTATGGTGCCTATCGCCCCATCATTGCACACAAACTTCAAAAGCATCAGATGGGTGACGACTACAGCTTTAATCTTGTTCAAGGTGGGTCGTCCCAAGATGACATTATATGTTGTTAAGTCCCTAACAATCAGGAAGTCCACCTCCATCTTCCGTCCATTTTTCCTATCCCCAATTCGAACCGGCAGAGTGATGACGCCCACAGGGTGTATAATGCTCCCTCTGAAACCAATGATGGGATAGTGAATACTTTCCATGGTTTTGGGCTCATGTGCTAGGCGATTGAGGCATTCCAAGCTCATTATGTCGGACGAGCTTCCCGTGTCTATTAGAATGCGTTTTACTCTCATGTTGGATATCTTGAATTCGACCACAAGAGGATCATCATGCGGAGTGGCTATTCGTCCACCACCCGACTCACATATCTCTATCCGTGGGAATGGATCCAGAGGTGACTTTGCTGACAGCATTACTTGCCCCAGGCGGCGAGCATAATCTTTCTGTCCCCTCATGGTGGGTCCTCCAGCGGCTGGTCCTCCAGATATGACGGCTACAAACCCCCCTTTGTTGTGTTGTCCCTCCGTAGGTGAGGCAGGTGACTTTTTCTTTTTGTATTGGTTTTTTCCAAAGCCGTGAGCATTCTTCTGTAAGTAGTTTTTGAGGTGTCCTTTGGAGGCTAGGCCGTCTAGAGCCCTTTTCAAGCTTCTACAGTTCTTAGTTTCATGTCCTATGTCTTCATGGAACTGACAATATAACTTGGGATCTCGACTCTCAGCAGGAGATTTCATGGGGAAAGGCCGTTCAAGGTCAAACCTGGTTCCGACGTCTTTCAGCATTGTGAGGAGGTCTGTGTTATACTCAAAATATTCCCGTTCCTGTGGACATTCTCTCTTGTGCCCAGGAGAGTTGGTATCATGCTCTTTTGAGAGGGCCCATGTGCCATTTACTCGTGGGGCTTTTCGGTCCATTTTATCTTTCATTCTTGAGGAGTCTATTGTTTCTCCAATCCTTCCCTCATTTGACGCGCTGCATATTTCTGTTGCATGGATAAATGCTTCGGCCTCGTCCAAGACTTCGGCCATAGTCCTCACGCTTTTCTTGACCAGGTCAAACTTAAAGGATCCCTTCTTCAATCTTCTGATAAAATTATCAAAAGAGACGCCATCGGGCAAGTCTGGGATCTGTCCGGCCTCTAAGTTGAAACGCTTCACATAGCTTCTTAGTTATTCATCTTTCCCTTGTTGAATCCGTCCCAAATGCATGCTTGTTTTCCTTTCTTCCTTGTGTTCCATGAACCTTGTGGAGAACAGAGTTTGTAGTTCGTTGAAAGAGGCGATTGACCCTGGGGGCAGTCGTTCAAACCACTTAGACGCCACTCCTTTGAGAGTGGCCGGGAAATATTTGCACCAGGTGCCTTCGTTGGTTCCTTGAACATACATGTGATGGCGGTATGCGACTAAGTGCATATCAGGATCGATGGTCCCGTCATAGGCTTCAATGGTAGGAGTTTTTACCTTGGGTTCTTTCGGGGCGTTCATGATCTCCTCGGAGAAGGGGGTACTCATGTGCCTTAGCGTCAGATTATTAAACCCTTGCTGGATGTGGTAAGTTGGTTCACGGCGGTTGGATAGCAGGCGGAGGCGCATGCTTACGCTGTTGGGCGTCATCTGAGTCTGTCCTCGAGTAGAGGGGTAAAATGGAGGATCTTCCATCACAGGGGTGGACCCAGTGTCCGATAGTTCAGATTCAGCTTCATAATGTTCTTGACGCCTTGAGGTGGGTCGGAAGACGGCTGGTGGGCTTCCCTAGACGGTGGTCGTATGACCTGGTCCCTTCGAGGTAAGGAAGTAGGGGGGTCGCGGCCGATACCCGAGCGCTCAGGCACAGGGCTGACTCCCCGTCTAGCTTGTGGACGAGAGCCTTCTCCAGCCCTCCATACATTGGATCTAAGTGGCATTCTGCTTATCCGATTGACGCCTAGGCTGAGGGGTCTCTGTGGAGTCGTCCTCTCGGTGCTGTAGATTAGCAAATTTTTCCGAATTTCATCTTGCAATGTGGTGCTCATCTGTTGTCGAAAGGTTTGATTCATTTGCTGTTTGAATCCTGCTAAGATCTCGCGTAATGAACCCACCGAGACCGGCAAGTCTAAATTCTCATCTAGCAAGGCATCTCGGACGCTGGGGCTTAGATGGCCGCCTGGCGGAGACGCTTCTACCATTGGCTCTTCTTCTACGACCACCTCAGCTACTTGCACTCGACGTGGTGTGCTTCCTGCATTTGCGATTCGATTGGCTTCTTCCATGTGTCGTTGGCTCCTTTCGAGAGGCCGCCTCTCTTCTCCCTCACCACCATACTCTCTGTCAGAGTGTAGTTCGGCCATGATACTATACCTCCCCACAGACGGCGCCAAATGTTGTGGGATCTTTTACGGTGATGACGTGTCACGCGTTCCTCGGAGGTATCAAGTATGACCTGGCACGAACTTCTGGCAACCTGCAAAACAAGAATATTCCCGTAGGAATATTCCCTCCGGTGCTTAAGTAAGTAAATGCTAGAGAGAGAAGTAATTTGTAGAGAGAGGGCAGAGCAAAGATAGTTCTAGGTTGGTGGGAATGAATTGATTATCCCGTTTACCTGGGGATCTGCACTATTTATAGTGCTAGGGTTTCTTGGGAGCTGGTCCTGCATTGATTGGATGGTTTCTTAAGATCAGGGCACGTGTCCTGCGTAAATAGTGGGGGCTTGATTTGAGCTTGGTGGGCTATTTAAGTGTTTGGGCTTCTTGAAATCAACGGAAATGGGTCCCTTCTGAGTAGGAGGGTCTCAAGACCTTCTGGAGGGCCTTTTAGGCTTTCTTAATGGGCCTTCATGGTTCAACCTAGGTGGCATTTATTTTAGGCCACATCATTTATTATTATTATTATTATTATTATTATTATTATTATTATTATTATTATAAATCAAATGCTAACAAAGTCAAATATTTTACAAATAGTTAGTGGGAAGCCGAGATACAATCTGGGCCCCCACCCCTCTAGCTATAGCAAAACCTATACTGATGAAAATATGAGGAGCAGCACGAGCTTCAATGTCCTGTGTCCTAGAATACTTCTGAATCCGCTTCAGCAACGCAACCGCATCCTTATCCAGCTGCCCCAAAGAAGAGAAAGAGAACGGAAGAAAGCCATAACCAATGGCCCTGCAACGTGCTTCGTACTTGACCCGCTTCCGAACAGTCGCATCTGTCACAACCCGGCCCGGAGCAAAGCCAGACAACCCAGATTGTATCAAAGGAGACGATCCCGTCAAGTCAACACACACATCACAGCCCCGATCCCAACAGTAGAGCAACACGTCTGCTGGTCGGAGAGCTACATCGTTCACTCCAGATAGACCAGTATCAACCTCTTTCTGCGCCGAGATCCCAAACCGATAACAAACATCAACAAGTGTATCCCGAACCACATTATGTCGATGTTTAATACCCACGGTGCCAGCACATGACACCGCATGATCACGAAAGATGTCTCCCGCAAAGACCCTGGAACAAGCAGAACATGGCGCCGTAACAGAGAACAAAGGAACCCCCAACCGGTAACACAACACACATCGGTAAGCTTTAGCATTCATCGTATGTCCCAAACCTGATATGGGGACCGCACGAAGCAAAGCAGAGGTGTGATCTCCCTGCTGTGATTTCCACAACGCCGACTGTCGAGAAGATAAAGAGAAGGTGGATTCTACAGATGCAGTAACCTTTGTGAAATATATTTCTGCCAATTTCTTCATGAGTTTAGGGGCAGCGACCTCACTAGGGTTACTCAGAATGTTATACTCCACCGTTCTACTAAATAGACTCAACGCATCCTCAAATACTCGACCAGGACCAACAATACCAGAATGCCGTAGAAGCTTTGTCTGCAAACCAAAAGACTGCAATCGAGAAGCAAGAAAAGCATAATGACGAACATCACCTGCGGAATAAACACCAAGTCCGCCAAAAGAAAAGGTAAGGTGGCAAGACGCCACTACCAATCACCAAAGCCAGGCCCCGAAGCAGTTACAATACGCTCAAAGGAAGATCAAAGAGCCTCATCAAAAGTGAGTTGAGCCGCCTCAAAAATACCAGGAGGACAAGTACGCAAAGCAAAGTAGAGTTTAGAAACTTCGGTACATGCCCTAAGTAACAACAGCTCACACTGAGGATCATCAAGCTGAGCAACCTTATCCATAAGCCCAATGGTCTTGGTCACCCTCTGCATCACAAGCTCACCACTAAAAGCTGGATTGGAACTAGCGGGACCACCTAGCAACTTAACACCATGCAAAGGACGAGCAATATCAGGGGGAAAGACTCCCACAAGCCTGCTTCGAGGGTCCTCAGTAGGCCAGAAAACCTCGGTCTTCTCCCCGTTAAAATGTAACCCGAGACAAGGCCCGTCCTCCATAATCAACTGCAGAATCTTCCCAACCACCAAGGTGTCACCAAGAATAGTGCCATCATCCAAATACCATGCCTGAAAACATACATCAAAAGCGTCCCTGATTGTACAAACCAGGGGTTGTAAAACCAAAGCAAAGAGCAGAGGACCAAGGGGATCACCCTGCTGCACCCCTTGAGACGACCATAACGTGTGCTCTCCATAATGCAATCTGGCTGGTGTAGAGTAGCAGAATTCAACCCACCGCGAAATGCCCGGAAAACGAAGGTGAACTTCTCGTAACATGGCCGCACGATCAACTAAATTAAAGGCATTCTGAAAATCCACCAATAACATCAAAAGACCCACATCAGAACCCCGGTCCTCAATCAACCGGTTCATAGCATGAAGAATTGCTTCACCACCCGCAGAAACCCCGACACCAAATTGAAGACTATCAAAATAACTTCCCAAAGACGGACCAACGATAATAGCACCAACCTTCGAAACCAAACGTCGCCAAACAGTACCCACAGCAATAGGACAAATACCACCACCGGGCTTGACAAGAGGGGTGAGGGGAGCACTAGCAACATACTCACCCAAACCCATAGGGCATTTCCCAGCTAAAAAGAGATTAACCACCCCAGAAATCGAGTCAACTAACTCATTTGAAACAGCCACCGCAGCACCACACAAACAATCCATAAGGTGCTGAGCTCGCAAACCGTCCCTCCCACAAGATGTGCCACGTGGAAAACTCCTAATCCGGTCCAAAACAACAGCAGAAGTAGCCATGAGATGGTGATCAACATGAATATCAGGCAAGGACGGAGCTGGAGAAGAAGGGTGTTTGGACTATAAATCCGCAAGAGTGGCCTCATTATAAGGTGCAACACCAGAAGAGGAAAGAACACGAACTGCAGCAGTGTAAGGACCATCATAAATCTTCCTACGACACTGCTTGATATTACGCTCTGCCAAATCAAGATCCTCATCAACATCCATCAAAGCAGGGGATCCAGCTGCCAAAGCTTCCCGCAAAAGCAACATACTACCACCCGACTCACTCCAAGTACGAATAGCATTACCAATACTCTCTTCCTGCCGTTGTCGCCTGACGGAAGAAGAACACTCGCGATTACTCCTCGGACTAAAGTTCCTAAGCATACACAGAAGCAACACGAGGAGACTAACCCAACAAGAGATGTCCTCAGGCTTGCAAATCACCTTATCAAGCGCGCCTTTCAATACCCGGGAAAAACCCAAACGACATTTTGGAGGGATGGATTTCACGGTGCAAAGACGTGTAGAAAGCAATCTGTCAAGAAGAGTGATGGTAAAACCACAATCAAAATGTTGCATCGTAGTATCCACATGACTAGGTACATCGGAATTGAGTTGCGGTTTAGAAAGACCATAGAGCACAAACCGAACAACACCATCCCCATTATCAGGCGGGGCCACAAAATTAGAACCAGCACCATGACGACATTTAGAACGAATAGCATGCGTATTAAAACAATCCCCGCAAAGCCAAATCCCCATACAACGGAAGGTCAACTCAGCCTCAGTGAAAATAGCTAAGTCAGTAATAAGAGAGTGTCGTGTTACTGCTTTTGCGGCATCATCACTACAATGACGATCACGAAGATGAGTGATCAAAGAGCTCCTAGTAAGCCCATTTCCCCCGCCATCTTGACACCCATTAAGACCCACAAATGGGTAATGAAAACGCACCACATCAGTAGGCATTAGAAATAACAACACCTATAAACGAGAGACTCCCAAAAAAAACAATATTCAATCACAACCGAACAACTCCAAACGCAGCAACACCAAACAACAAAATCCAATATCAAAGTAACTTGCTGTAACAACACCAAAAAAACACCAAACATCACATAAAGCAACTTACTTTTAGCTTTGAGATACCCCACGATGATATGGCAGCAACAGAAGCTAAGTTATTTGGTACATGCAACGTCACCGCAAAGAAACCACCTCAACCACAACCAATTCACCGGAAATAACAACAACGTAAACAACACACCGGAAACCACCTCAAGCAACACCGGAAACAACAACAACACACCGCAAACAACCTCAACCAATTCGCAACCAACACACCGCAACCAATTTGCAAACAACACACCGCAACGAATTCGCAATTTCACACCCAACAATAAACTTCTCTCGCCAGAAATGGACAACCCCTGCTACCGCATGAGGACCTAAACCTTCGCACGAACCCCCTGTGATACGCCTGAGGAACGTACTTGAAACAGACTGGAATTGCCGAAAAAGAGACCTAAAACAAACCCCTTGGATACGCCGAGAAACTGCACCCAAAACTTGTCGTTAACCACCAAAAACTGCACCAATAACCTTCGTGGGACCGCCGATAAACTGCCGCTGAACCGCCGAGAAACTATCGTTGAACCACCCCCTGTATTTCGCACATATATCGCACAAAAAAACGCACAACAACCGCCTGATGATCGCACAAAAACAGCCCAAAACTACGCCAATACCACCACGCCGGAATACCTGTTGCCGTCGCCTGAAGATACCCGCCTGAACCCCCTGGATTTCTCACATACACCGCACCTGAAATGGACCCAGAACAGCACCAAAAACGCCTGAAAATCGTACCAAAACTGCACCAATGCCGCCTGAAAATCGTACCCAAACTTCCCTAAATAACCGCCGGGAATTGCCTGAACCTTGCACCGCAGATGGTGGTCCTTCGCCGAGCCCACAGCCACCGGAAAACCGCTGAAAAAGGGACGTGGAACACCCTAAACGCCCATACGAATAAACCTAATCGCCCTTTGAGAAAAAACGTTGCACGATTATTATTATTATTATTATTATTATTATTATTATTATTATTATTATTATTATTATTATTATTATTGTTATTATTATTATTAATAATATTATTATTGTTATTATTTTAGTTTTTAGTTTTCATTATTTATTTCTAATTGTATTTCTATTTCTATTTATTTATTTTAGTTATTTTTATTTTTATTATTATTATTATTATTACGGGAAAACACCAAAACGTTACAAGCTTAACAAGCTACAAAGATCAAGGGAACTACAAGAAGTTGGAGGGGAGTCGAGATACAATCTGGGCCCCCACTCCTCTAGCTATGGCGAACCCGATCCTGCTGAAAATGTGGGCAGCTGCCCGTGCCCCAATGCCCTGAGCCCTGGAGTACGTCTGGACCCGCTTCAGCAAAGAAACAGCCCCTTTCTCTAATTCCCCAAAAGAAGAGAAGGAAAAAGGTAAGAAACCGTAACCCAAAGCCCTACAACGTGCCGCATACTTATCCTGCTTCCGCTGCGCTGCAACCGCCACAACCCGACCCGGAACGAAGCCTGACAACCCAAATTGCGTCATAGGGGAAGACCCAGTCAAGTCAACACACACATCTAGTCCGCCATCCCATGAGTAAAGCAATATATCTGCAGGACGAAGAGCTCCATCACTCTCACTAGTCAGCCCAACATCAACCTCCTTGCGAGCAGAAATCCCCGACCGATAGCAAATATCCAAAAGGGTATCACGAACAACATTATGACGATGTTTGATACCCACAATCCCAGCACAAGACACGGCATGATCCCCATAAATGTCCCCGTCGGAAACCCGAGAGCAAGCAGAACACGGCGTCGAATCAGAGAACAACGGAATACCCAACCGATAGCAAAGAACCGAACGATAAGTCTTACCGTTCATAGTCTGGCCTAACCCCGAGATGGGGACTGCCGGCAACCAAGCTGAGGAGTGATCCCCCTGCTGTGATTTCCATAGGGCAACAAGACGCGAAGATAAGGAGTAGGCGGATTCCGCATCAGCAGTAACCTTCGTGAAATATATGTCTGCCAATTTCTTCATGGGTGTGGGGGCAGCGATCTCACTAGGGCTACGCATAAGGTCGGTCTCCACGGTTCTATTGAAAAGACCAAGAGCATCATCAAAGGCCGGTCCCGGACCATCAACACCTGAAAGCCGAAGAAGCGAATCCTGCAAACCAGAAGACTGCAAACGGGATGCAAGAAAAGCATAATGCCGAACATCACCAGCTGAATAAACACCCCAATCCTCCAAAAGAATAAGGCAAGGTGGCAAGGCGCCATTGCCAGTCACCGAACCCAGGTCCCGAAGCAGTCACGATGCGCTCTAAAGAAGCCCGCAGAGCCACATCAAAAGATAATTGGGCCGCTTCGAACAGATGAGGCGGACAAGTGCGCATAGCAAAGTAGAGTTTAGAAACTCCAGTACACGCACGAAGAAGCAACAACTCACACTGGGGATCATTAAGCTTGGCTACAGCATCCATCAACACAACAGTCTTCGACACACGCTGCGAAGCCAACTCCTTACAAAAAGAGGAATCCGTACTGGCTGGGCCACCAAGCAACTTAACACCAAGCGCAGGACGAGCAATATCCGTAGGAAAGACACCCTCTAGACGACTGCGAGGGTCCTCCGAAGACCAGAAAACCTCCGTCTTCTCAACATTAACATGGAGACCTAAACGAGGACCCTCCTCCAAAATCAACTCCAAGACCTGTCCAACCACCAAAGTGTCACCAACGATAGTGCCATCGTCCAAGTACCAAGCCTGAAGAGATAGATCAAATGAGTCTCTAATTCGACACACCAATGGATGTAGAACCAGAGAAAAAAGCAAAGGGCTGAGAGGATCTCCTTGCTGCACACCCTGACAAGACCACAAGGTATGCTCCCCATAATACAGCCGCGCTGGAGAAGAGTAGCAGAATTCAACCCAACGCGAAAAAGCAGGACAATGGAGCCGAACCTCACGCAACAAAGCCGATCGATGAACTAAATTGAAAGCATTCTGAAAATCCACCAATAACATAGATAGGCCAACATCGGCCCCACGAGCCTCAACCAACCGATTGACAGCATGGAGAATGGCCTCACCACCTTCTGGAACCCCAACTCCAAACTGAAGACCTCCAAAGTAGTTTCCTAAACGCGGACCAATCAAAGCAGCCCCGACCTTAGAAACAAGGCGCCTCCAAATAGTGCCCACAACAATAGGCCGAATACCCCCACCAGGCTTAACCAGTGGCGTAAGAGGAGCACTAGCAATGTATCCTCCAAGCTCAGCAGGACACTTTCCAGCAAGAAAGAGATTAACTACCTGAGTGATAGCATCCACCAACTCATCAGAAACAGCTACAGCAGCACCACCCAAGCAATCCAAAAGGTGTTGAGCACGCAAGCTATCTCTACCGCACGAAGTACCACGCGGAAATCCCATAATCTGCTCCAAAACAACAGCAGAGGAAGCAGTAAGGTGATGATCAACAGGGATATCGGGTAAGGTAGGGACCGGAACAGAAGGGTGCTTTTCTTGCAAATCTGCAAGAGTAGCATCATCGTAAGGGGCAAGACCTGAGGAAGAAACAACCCTAACGGCAGCAGTGTAGTGACCGTCATAAATCTTTCTCTTGCATTGCTTAATATTACGCTCCGCCAAATCATGGTCTTCGTCAACATCCAATAGACGGGGAGACACGCTAGCCAATGTGTCTATGACAAGTTGCTCAGAACCACCTGGAACACCCCAAGAACGAATAGCAGAGGTGATACACTCTTCCTGTTGTCGCCGCCTAACACCAGAGGAACACTCACGATTACTTCGTGGAGAAAAAGTCTTGAGGACACAAAGAGGTAACACGAGCAACTGAACCCAACAAGCGATGTCATCTGGTCTGCAAATCACCTTATCAAGCGCCCCTTTGAGAACTCGCGAAAAACCCAAACGACATTTGGGAGGGATGGATTTCACAGAACGCAACCGCTTAGACCATAAAGTGTTTAGAAGAGCAACATCAAAAGAAAAATGATGTTCTCGAGGCGCATCAGAAGTAGAAAGCTCGGAAGCAGGAGCTTGTGGTTATGGAATACCGTAGAGAGTAAAACGAATAGTACCATCCCCAGAATCAGGTGGATCCACAAAAACCGTACTAGAACCACTGCCATGCCGACACCTAATACGATGAGTATGCGTCTTGAAACAATCTCCACATAGCCAAATTCCCATACGACGAAAGGTCACCTCAGCCGTAGTAAAAACCTGCAAATTGGTAGTAAGGGAATGACGGGTTACATCCCGCACACCAGTGCAACAATGACGATCCCGTAAGTGAGTGATCAGGGAACTCCTCACCAGACCACGCCCACCTCCATCCTGGCACCCGCTAAGACCCACAAAAGGGCAATGAAACTTCTCCACGGAAGCCGCCATACTACACAAAACCTCTGCCACTTCAAAACCACAATAAGACAACACCAACAACGCTGCACCAAACTGCACACCACAACAAACAATCACGCTGCAAACTGCACCACTTTCGCCAGAATAACCACGCTGCAAACTGCACCAAAATAGTGATTCGATCCCCACAACACCACGAAGCTACAACACTACAATGCTGATTCGAACCCACCAGAATAATCCAAATACCAAGCACGAATACAACATACACAAACGCCGCACGAAAAACCAAACAGAACAACCAAACAGAACGCCTGAACTGAACTCACGAATGAACTGAACTCACGAACAACCAAACAGAATGCCTCAACTGAACTCTCGAAAAACCAAAAAGAATACCTGAACAATGCACCAAAGTGAACTTACGAACTGCCGGAGCCCAGAATAGAAACTGAAACGTAACTCGCGCAAAGAAACTGACGCCCTGAATCTGACGCCCTGAATACCAGACACCGTCGACCAGAAACTCACCAAAAGCATTCGCAACCCCGCCAGAACACACCCTAAACGCCGCCTGCAAACACCAAACTCCGCCGGAACAACTAACACCAAACCAACGAGCCTAGAAACACGCCCTCCACGCGAACCTGACGAACCTGGAAACTGCCCTCCCCGCGAACCTGACGAACCTGGAAACTGCACCACCGTCGCCGCCTAACACTGAACCGTCGTCGCCTAACCCCGGACCGCCGACGCTGACGCCGGAGCCCACCGGAATTAAGATGAAGTAACGCTAACCGCACATCGTGCCCTAATCGCCAAACTTGAGAGAGTTTATTGTTATTGAATTATTATTATTATTATTATTATTATTATTATTATTATTATTATTATTATTATTATTATTATTATTATTATTATTAAAGAAGCGATTACACAAAGTTGGATGGGAGCCTAGCCACTAATTGGGCTCTGATACCCTTATTCAAAGCAAAACACAAACGATGAAAAAGAAAAGAACGAATGTTAGCAGCAGCCATGTTACTCTAAGCAACCCGTGAGACCCTAGACATGAACTCGAGGGCATCACTCCCTAGTTCTCCAAAGGTGGAGAAAGCAAAAGCGATAAAACCATATCCGTTGCCTATGCACTTCGCTTCATACTTCTTCTTCTTCTTCCTGGCAACAGCATTAGCGACAGCAACCCCAAGAGCAAAAGCATCAACTCCTGGCCCGGTAAATGGAGAGATACCTGTGACATCTAAGCATACATTCTTCCCTTTGTCCCAAGAGTAGACGAGAAGGTCTGCAGGACGGAGATCTCTCCCTTCCTCAGACAGAAATCCCAAAGGCACCTCCTTCTGCACAACAACTCCAGCCTGTGAACAGATATCCCCTAACACATCTCGAACCAAGTTATGGCGGAATTTCAGGCCAACATCATTACCACAATGCACAGCGTGATCCCCGAAACGATCTATGATTTTCGAAGAGCAGCAAGGACAAGTAAAGTCAGGGGGAACGTAGGAATCGCAAGGCGATAACACAGAACACACCTGAATTGTCTTGGGTGCATCGTCTTCCCTAACCCCTCAATAGGGAGGGCTCTCAAGAAGTCTAAGGAGTGCGCCGCTCGGTTGCTAATGAGTATAGCCTTTTCTCTGGAACTCGGGTTATGCTGTCCCATCATCTTCTTCTCTACCATATCAAAGTACACTGTAGCCAACTTTTTCATAAACGGGAGGGCTGGTACCACACGGCAGAAATCGAGAGGTGGATATTATTATTGTTATTATTGTTATTATTATTATTATTATTATTGTTATTATTGTTATTATTATTATTCTTATTACTATTATTATTGTTGTTATTATTATTATTATTATTATTATTATTATTATTATTATTATTATTATCATGCATACACCACCCACGTACGCTCTTCATCGCTTCCTCGTCCCACCTCAAGCCACCACCTCCCGCCACCACCTCCCACCACCACCTCCCACATCTGCTTCCTACCTCATCCCACCATCGAACCACCTCCACAAGCCAAGAACCGAAGCCAAGGAAAAAATCAAAGCCAAGAACAAAGGAAAAAACATTAACATGAGAAAATGGAGAGGATTTCGTGGTGAGTTGAGAGAATTTCGTGGTGAGTGTAGAGAATTGTGTGCCTCGTCGATGAAGAAGGAGTAGCGAAGGGCGTGCGAGATGGTGGAGGGTGTGCTCGCTGGTGGAGAAGGAGCATGTGGGCGTGCTCGCCGGTGGAGAAGGAGGAGGGAGATGAAAACTCGCAGGTGGAGAAGGGGTACGTAGGGAGGGCGTGCTCGCCGGTGGAGAAGGAGGAGGGAGATGAGAGCTCGCCGGTACGAGAAGGAGCAGGGAGATGACAATGGTGTGCGCAAGGAACACGGGAGCTGAAAAAGGATAGTTTGTGTTTAATTAGGTTAAAGGTTGCGCTTGTGAAACTGGAGGGAAAATTTTATTTTATTTTATTTTATTTTTCCCTCAAAGGTGCCACTTATCAAACAAGCGCCTGCTATAAGGAGCCACTTATAAGGATTTTTCTACTAGTGCAAGGACAAAGAATATAGTGGCTCACCTCCTTACTGTGTATACTATGGATATGGATATGAGTCAGAAAACCCAGTACATCATTCTGCCAATAGTTTTTTTTTAAAAAAAACATAGGCTTAATTTCACACAAATAAAATGTTTACAAATTACAAGTAAAAGCTGGAGTAATTAAAGAACTTACATAGCTTAAATAACAAACTACAAGAAACCTACTTAAAACTAAAAGGTAGCAAGCTCTTCTCCGTTGGACCCTCGATTATTAACTTTGACTGTGTTTATCAGACATGGGATCCTCTAACCTTTTTATTTATACAAAGCCAGACTACACATAGCGTGCCAAAGCCATTTTTAGTGATTTCCTTGAAGACGATTGAATTGTTGGGGAGGTAACAATTGGAGGCGACCTTAAGAACCTGTAAACTTGAAAACCAAGGAAAGACGCAGAAGAATAGTAACAACACGAGCCGGTTGCAAAGAGCTTATGAATTGCACAAGCTACATGAATCACAAAAAGTAACTCGGAAAGCATGCTATGAACCTCATAAAATGGGGAGCAGCGTTGAAATAAATAAAAAATTGAAAGCGGCAAACAAAGTCTTCGCTAACCTAAATTGAGAATTAAGATTGGTTAATCTCAACAACCAACAGACAACCATGACCCATAAATACCAACTCCCCCACCCCACCCCCCCCCCCCCCCCCACAAACATATACCTTCTCCCCTCAACATACATCCCAACCCACACGACTTTCCTCCATCAATCTTCCAAAATAGGCTATCCCACATAGGGCACCTTAATACAAACAACCGAAATGTGTTTAACAACAAAAAACAACCACCTCATATAGGAACACATCCAAGGGAAACAAAGAGAACCAAAACACTAGCTATTACCCACCAAAACCAACAAAAAATTAATATACTAACAATACACAATAACGAATCACCAAATCTGAAGAACAAGAAAAACATGGAGAAAACCACGATCATCCCTAAACCAATTAGGGTCAGCAACTAGAACGTCCAGAAAATGGCTAAAAGTAATACGAAAGCAGGATCCCTAACCTAAATCCATACCTTTAGCGTCAATATTGGGTTAATCCGACAAGACGGCGGCGCCAAGGTTAGATCCGGTAAAAGTATCTAATCCAAAATCAGATCAAACAAGCCTCTAAACTAGAAATTCCTAACCCAAACAAGAAACTCTAACCCTAAAGTTTACCTTTATCGGCGAGATTATCATCGGCATCGTTTGGGATAGCTTTGGTGATAAGACGTCGAGGTTGTGAACTTTGATCCGATCAATAACTCCCTAATCGAACACGGAAACACCCACTCGAACACGATATAGAACACTAATTATATAAAAGAAATCCAGTGAGAAGATCTACGAACTAAGAGGATGGAGAAGTGACGACGGTTGCTTGGTTCCTCTTCTACTTCTCTGCCTGAAACACCACCAGGTCAAAGAAGTTTCAATCACTAGGGACGGTGAGGCGCAAATTAGCAGGCTCATCGGCGACCTGAGTGAGTAAAGGTTCTCCGGCCACCAACGAGCCTGCTAATGGAGGTAGCAGCGGCTAGGGTTTGTGTTTTGGGAGAGAAGGTTTTTATAGAGAGAATGGTTTTTCACTTTTGAAATCACCGTCCGATAGATTCATTCTGCCAATAGGTAAGCTTGGTTATGAGGTTGATCTTGATGTTGGAAACCCTTATGGCAATGGTTCCTCTTCGCACATTGCATGATTAGTTGTGGTATATGTTGGAATTTAAGTTGGAAAAAGACCGTCCGGTGCCACCGGGCGCGAGTGCAAATGGAAATTATGGATTTTGTGTTGCACTCTCGCCCGACCGGGCGGGTTCGCCCAATCGGAGGAATTTGAGAAGCTTTTGGGATGTGCACTCACGCCCGACTAAGCGGGCTCGCCCGGTCCGACCGAGAAAAGGCCAAACGCTTGTGTTTGTCCGGTTTTTGAGTTCCTCTTTAGATTCCTTCTCTTAAACAACCTTGTTAATGTGATTTAAGGATGATTATAATTCTGATTATTATGATTGAATGTATTCCATTATTTCTATTTACTTTGGAGGTTATAATCCCTTCATTATCATGGGTTTAATTGGATGATTAAGATCATTGGATTCCTTTAAGTCCTTTGATTTCTTTGGTTGTTATATATCCTTCACTAATCCTATAAATACTCCTCACTTTTCTGATTTGTGGCTACAGAATATTGATATCGTCCTCTCCTTCTCCTTTTCTCTTGTTTTGGATGGAAGACTTTTTGTTCATGATTAAGTCATGATTATTCATATCTCTTCAAAATTTTCCCTTCTTATTCTTTTTGGGCATAAGTTTATGTGGCTCCATCTCATCACCCAAAAGTGCTTTTGTGTGTTGAGAGTTGTGTAAACCTTAGGGAACAAATCGGTAAATACAATTGTACATCCCGGTTGCACCGAATATCATTTTCAAGGCAGTGGTTTGGTTACCACGGCACAAGTTCCGTAAGATTCTCTTGTTCTACATGTAGCCTTTAAAACACTTGAAATATTCATTGGGTCGGATCACAGGTACCCAGTTTCTTTATTAAAAAGAATCTCATACTTCTGTAAATAATCATGTAACATAATTTAAGATTTTTAGCCCTGTAAATAATAATGTAGCATAATTTAGGCCCTGTAAATAACTAAATAATTATATAGCATAGAATAGTTAGAATTGGGCCATTGTTTCCCAAAGTAAAGCTACTGCCACTCTGCCAAGAAATCCAGAATACTTAAAAACTAAAATTCAAAGCATACTTAAACTTCAAAGCTAGGCAGAAGGGAGAGGGGATAATTAATAAGTTTATAAACATCCCAAAAAATCCATAATAAGTTTACAGACATCTTATAAAGTTTAAAGAACATCTGAATATAAGTTTACAAAAGGACATGATGTCGTTGAATTAACAAAACTCATTCAAGTATTTCGTTCATTGTGAAATCTGTGATATTGGAAGGTTCTTCAATCGTTTCGTCAATTAGAATAGTTGGTTGCTCCGAAACCAATTCCTGCATACCTAGAAATCAAAATAAGAATAAATTATAAGCATTATACACATAAAATCATATAACCAAATCTGAAAAATATAGGAAATAAACAACAAGGTTGAAAGAGTAACCTTCTTCCATTTTCTCCAACTCTAGCAAACTCTCCTCAATAGTAATACAAGTATGAGAGGTACGCATCCAATCTTGCCCGCAAATAAGAGCTTATTCCTCGGATCAAGAATCAAGGCAATGAACATCAAAACTTTAATCTTGCCAACATTTGACCAATACTTATCAAATTTTAGCTTTATTTTTTCGGCCATTCTCCTAATCTTTTCATTTGGGTCACTAAGATAATCAGATATTGTAAATCCAATTTCATAAATACCTTCCACAAACATATTACCCGTCACATAACGGGAACCAGACAACTTCAATGTATCCTCATGAAAAATCGCAAGAAAAGGCAAGAAGCCTTCAATAATGTCGAAATCCAAATCAGCTTGAGCCCCTACCCCCAAAGGTTTCCTCAAAATCTCTCTTACATAAGGAGTGGACTTAGTTTTCATATTTTTAAATGTTTTCTTAAACACCAAAGCACTCCTAAGTATTAAGTAGGTGGAGTTCCACCTTGTGTCAACATCTAAGCACACAAGAGCTTTAGAGGTTATATTCTCCTCTTCAGCAAAAGCCTTAAACTTTTGAATCCTAGAAGGAGAAGACCTCACATATGTCATAGCAGCTCTAAATTTTTGTATAGAAACAACGACATCAGCCAAATCGTCTTTAACTACTAAGTTAAGAATGTGTGCAACACATCTCATATGCAAAAATTCAAAATTCAACACTCACCCATCCCTAAGATTAAAAATCTTTTCTAAGTACTTAATAGCCAAATCATTCGAACTAGAATTATCGACGGTTACTGTCAAAACCCTCTTCAAACTCCATTCCTACAAACATTTTTCAACAGATTTACCTATAAGCTCACCAGAATGACCAGCAACAGGACAGAAATGAATGATTCTTTTATGAAATTTCCAATCATCATGTATCTGTTGTAAGACAAACCCTAGAAGACAAATTCTTGAAATAATTCTTTAATTTCTACTTTTGTGCAATAAAAATCCCATAACAATCTCTTGTAATTGTAGAACGTGAAGGAGGAATAAAATCAGGAATTAAAATTTTACAAGACATAGGAAACCCCTCACTTTCCATAAAAGCAAATGTCAACTCATCGATAATTATCATCCTATCAAGTGCTTTCCTAATCTCCTCCTGATTAAATCTCCATAACTTATACTTACAGTTTCAAGAGTTCCATCAGTATTAACCATTGTCCTACACTCAAAATCTAAGATTGTTTGCTTTTTGTCTAAGTTAAATGGAGCTTTCTTACACCTATCAGTGTGGCGTGACATGGCATTAGTTCAATTTCTAGCTGAACAAGTAATTTTGCTACCACAATAAATACATTTAGCATGATCTACATCAGTAGCAATCACATCAAAATTATCCCAAGCATCAGAAGTTTTTTTCCTTTTACCTCTCTCGTTCACATCCCGTGATTTCTTTCCCCTCTTCTCTTCTCTAATGTGCGGGAAGCTACTCCAGTATTTCAGGTTCATCAGGTTCATCAGACTCTTCCTCAACATGTGTACTACTATTAGAATCCACCTCCAAGTGGTTAGAACCATCAACACCAATGTTGTTGACACAAGCTGCCATTTTCTGGTAAAAAGTAAATCAAAGTTATCAAACTAATTAATGTCATATGAATTTTTTTTTAAAATATCCTATAATTAATAATTTATGACACCAACTATTGCAAACACAATTTTGTGGCGAATTTACAAGTCGGGTGGAGCAAGAGATCAACTCGCATTATTATACCCCTTCTTGCGATACAATTACACGTGAACTCCACCACAACAAAAATCTAAACCAAAGCTAGGAACAGGGTATGGTAGTATATATTACAGGCAAAACAGCTTCATACTCTTTAATAGTTACCAAAAAAAAATATGAGGTCAGAATATAAATCTAATGAGTGTCAACTGTCACACTAAACTAGAAGCGTAACAACAATTTCCTCCAAAACTCTTACCAAGCAACAACAAAAACAATCTCTAAGTACTACTTCACGTCTAAAAAAAATTCATAATTAAACTGTTCTAAATTTCAAATATCATATCGGAATTAACCTGTTTGGGCTCCCAATTGATTCTCAATTGGGCCACTAAGTCCAAAGCCCAATGGCTCTAAACAACAACATCAAACCTACCAATGGCTATTCAGCCATCCATTAAGGCCCAAGGCCCAATAACAATAAATGACCTATGGGCTATAAATAGGCCGCCAAGGCTCACACCTCAAGGTACGTCCAATTTACCGCCTTAAGACTACTCTTCTAGAGAACTTCTCTCTAGAATCCGAGCATCATTCTTACTTAGGCATCGGAGGGGCTTTCCTCGGAAACACCCCCGAGGCTAGTGACTTTGCTCTTGTGCAGGTGAATTCGGATTCCACTCATTCAAACAAGCAAGATCTTCAACACATACAAAAGGGCCTTCATTCGAAGCCCATTGTTTCCATCTTTACAACACCGGAACAATTTGGCGCCGTCTGTGGGGAAGAACACTTCAAAGCCTTTGAAAGACATCAATCACCTCTTTCCGCGAAAATGGTGAACGATGTTGTTAACAACAATGACGACGATATGATGGTGCGGTCAGATTCAGAATCTGACCAAGAGGGGCACCCTCAATCGATGGCGAGGTCACAGCCAAGCAGAGCTACGACCGCCACAAATGCAGGACCTCCGATTCCAACTAGGGAAGAGCTCACTGCGGCCATGACCATCATGCAAAACTTCCTCTTCAATGAGAAGCAGCAAGGACTGGCAAATGACCGCAGAGAAGAGAGGAGGACCAGGCGAAGGCTGAACGAGCCACCCAGTGTGGAAGTGTCCAGACCCGAACGAGAACTCCTTCCCTTGACAGGTACACACTTGACGTCGAGGTGGATGGAAAGCACGTGGGACACCCAAAAAAGGGCACAACAGCAACCAGATTGGTTTGCGAGACCATCGCCTACTCCAACAGCTCTCCAAAGCGAATCAACTACTCGTAATCCTCGGATCCGAAGCTCGGTACTCAGCAGGTTGAGGCCCTCGGTCCACTCAAGGTTAAGACCTTCGATCCATACGAGACTCGGGGTAGGTGAGTCGAGCAGATCTGGCGAGCGACCCGAGGTCAGTAGCCGAGAAAGAAGAAGAGACGGGAGGCATGATCGAACCCCTAGCCCCCATCGTACGCCCGAACGTTCTAATCACAGAGCCTCGGCAAACGAAGGCATCAGGGCTAGACTCGGGAAAAGAATCATGACTCCTACGTCATCCCCTTTCTCGGACGAGCTGATCATGGAAGAAATACCGAAGGTAAGACTGCCAGCTCACCTAACCTACAGCGGAATCACAGATCCGAGGGATCATGTCATCTCCTACGAGCAGCAGATGTTCTTGAGTCCCTACTCCGAAGCATGCTGGTGTAAATATTTCCCAACCACGCTAACCGGAGTGGCGGGAGAGTGGTTTAGATCGCTGCCGAAGGGATCGATCAAGAGTTGGAAAAAGCTGAAAAAGAGATTCTGCACACAGTTCGTGAGCAACAATCGCCCCGAGCGAACCACAGCAGAACTGACCTCAATCCAACAAGAAAGAGACGAAAGTCTGAGAGAATTCATGGCCAGATTCATGAAGGAATCAACAAACATACCAAACTTGCAGCCAGACGTGGCCATCTTCGCCTTGAAGCACGCGCTCCAGGAAGGGAAGTTCCGTGACGAACTCTCAATGAAGAACCCCTCCAGAATAGCTGACGTGCTCCAAATGGCTGATGCGTTCATCAGAACCGAAGAGTTCAACAAGGCCGCTGCAAGACTGAAAGGATCGTCGGATCCGAGAGACACAAAGAATACTCAGAGCAAGCCCGAGGGCGGCTCAAGGAAGGGGAAAGAGAAAGTAGGAGCTAGAGAGATGAGCCCGAAGAAAGACGGGAGAAGGGGTGAACTTCAACCCAAGTACACCAACTACACTCCACTAGCTCTGCCCCGAAAGGAGATATTCAGCCTCAATAGAAATGACGAAAAGTGGAAACTACCTGGGAAGCTCAAGTCCAACCCAGCTCGGAGAAACAAGAACAAATGGTGCGAGTTCCATGATGACTTCGGTCACCATACCGAAGAATGCAACTCGCTGAAAGACAACATTGAGGACCTCGTTCGCCGAGGCTACCTGAAACAATACTTGTTAGACCGAAGGGAGGAAAAAGAAAAGGCCGCAAGCGGCAAACAACACGAGCAACCCCAGAAAAGGGTCTACGAAGCAACAGGGCACAAGAAAAATGACATCCTAGTGGTGTTCGGGGGACAGAAGTCTGGCCAGGCCAGCAAAAAACATCTAAGAGCCCTCTCCCATCGGGTCAACTTCAGCGCGGTTGGAGACAACCAACCACACCCCCCGAACATGACCTTCACTGCTGATGATTGCTTCGGAGTCCAGTACAAACATGACGATCCTCTGGTCATTTCCATGGACCTCAACAACCACAACGTACATCGAGTGTTAGTCGACGGAGGAAGTGTCGTCAACATCATCTTCAGAAACTGCTTCGAGCAGCTGATCCTCGAAGAACCAGAGGAAGCACTGACGAAAGTCAGTTATCCTCTGATCGGATTCAACGGATCCGCAGCTATCCCTCGAGGAAAGATCACCCTGCCAGTCACAGTGGGCGAAGGCCAGGCAGCAAAAACCCTACGGGACGAATTTTTGGTGATGGACTGCGACTCCGTATACAACGTAATCATGGGGAGAACCATGATTCACAAGATGCAAGCAGTCCCCTCCACATACCACCAGCTGATGATATACGTCTCGGATGCAGGATTCGCCGAACGAATCAGAGGTGATCAAGAAGTGGCGAGAAGAACCTGCCACACTGCTGTCCGAAAACCCAAATTGGAGGACGGCCCCGAGGAAGGAAAGGGAGCTAAGGGAGAGGAAAGCGAGGCAAAAAGGAGAAGAGCAAGCACGAGAAGCTTGTCTCCCGCAGAAGTTGATGCCCGCCCCGAAACCCTATCTCCCGAACCAGATCAAGAAATGGAGGATATCTTCCTCGAAGATAATTCAGACAGGAGCGTCCGAATAGGCAAGGGCCTAAGCTCGGGGCTCCGAATCGATTTGATCCGACTACTCAGGGATCACAAAGACATCTTTGCATGGTCAGCAGCAGATATGCCAGGGATAAATCCGAAGCTGATTTGTCACAAGCTGGATGTCAACGCTGAAGCTCGGCCAATCAAGCAAAAAAAGAGAAATTACTCCTCGGAGAAAAACAAAGCCATCGCCGAGGAAGTTAAAAAGTTGCAAGAGGCCGGATTCATCGAACCATGCATGTATCCGAAGTGGCTGGCCAACGTGGTGATGGTCAAGAAAGCGAACGGCTCATGGCGAATGTGCGTAGATTTCACAGATCTGAACCGAGCCTGCCCCAAAGACTGCTATCCCCTGCCAAGGATAGATCAACTGGTCGACTCCACCAGCGGCCATGCACTGCTCAGCTTCATGGATGCCTTTTCAGGCTACCACCAAGTATTCATGCACCCCGATGACAGGGCAAAGACAGCGTTCATCACAAGCGCAGGAGTGTTCAACTACAAAATGATGCCTTTCGGCTTGAAAAATGCCGGAGCCACCTACCAGAGGTTAGTTGACCACGTCTTCGCCGACCAGAAAGGGAGGAATGTGGAGGTCTACGTGGATGACTCCATCGTAAAAAGCATCAAGGAGGAAGACCATGTCAAAGACTTGGCAGAGACCTTCGGAAATCTGAGGAAATACAGCATGAAGCTGAACCCAAAAAAATGCGTCTTCGGGGTGAAGTCAGGGAAGTTCCTCGGATTCATGGTGAGCGAAAGAGGAATTGATGCGAACCCAGACAAAGTCCAAGCGGCATTGGATTTACCCGAGCCGAAGACCAAGAGAGATGTGCAGAGGCTAACCGGCAGGTTAGCCGCACTAACAAGGTTCATATCAAAAGCCTCGGACAAGGGAGCCCCCTTCTTCAAGGCACTGAAACCAAAGAACCTCCCCGGAGGAGAAGCAGAACCAGTCAAGAAAAAGGGGGTCCCGAGGAAAGTGGATCCCGAACTGATATGGGAACAGGAGCAAAAAGAAGCTTTTCAGCAACTCAGAGCCCACCTAGCTCAACTGCCGACACTGGCCAGACCAAAGGAGGGGGAAACCCTGTACCTATATGTCGCAGTTAGCCCTGGAACCGTCAGCGCAGTGCTTCTTCGGGAAGAAGAAAAGAAGCAACAGCCAATCTACTTCACCAGCCGAACACTCACAGGAGCCGAAACCCGGTACCCACTCATCGAGAAAGTCGCATATGCAGTAGTGGTAGCTGCACGAAAACTGAGGCCATACTTCGACTCCCACCAGATCACAGTGCTAACTGACCAACCGCTCGAAAAAGTACTCGACAAAATAGAGAGGTCAGGAAGATTGGCTGCCTGGGCCTTCGAACTATCAGAGTTCGGCATCAAATATCAGCCGAGGACAGCAATCAAAGCACAAGCATTGGCAGACTTCTTGGCCGAGTGCTCATACCAGGAAATGTTGGATGATACGAAAAGCACTTGGGAGGTCTTCACTGACGGATCTTCCACAGTAAACGGCTCAGGGGCAGGAGTTGTACTAATCCCCCCGACGGGGAAAAGCATAGAGTATGCATTGAAGTTCGGCTTCAAAGCAACCAACAACGAGGCTGAATACGAGGCCGCAATCGCAGGGATAGAGCTTTGTTTATCCCTGGAGGCCGAACATGTTCGCCTCAAAACTGATTCCCAGCTTGTAGCCAACCAGATCCGAGGGGAGTATGAGGCCAAATGGCCCAGCATGACAGCCTATTTAGCAAAAATTAAATCCTTAACGTCAAAGTTAAGATCCTTTGAAGTCATCCTCATTCCCCGAGGACAGAACACGCAAGCAGACGCACTGTCAAAACTCGCAAGCTCAACACTCGTCGACCTAAACAGGTCGGTCCACGTGGAAGTTCACCAAAAGAGAAGCATCGACTTGCTACCCACCACAGTATGCAGCTTACGTACCGAACCTAGCTGGATGGACGCAGTAGTTGCATACAAAGAAAGGGGAGAACTTCCCGAAGATAAGCTGCAAGCGAGAAAACTGAAAAGATTCAACAGATGGTTCATCATCAGCGCCGAAGGAGAGCTCATGAGGAAATCATTCTCTGCTCCGTTGCTAAAATGTGTGGGTCCAACAGACGCTGACTACATCCTAAGGGAAATCCACCTCGGGATATGCGGAAACCACATTGGAGGTAGGACATTAGCACATAAAGCCCTTCGGGCTGGGTACTGGTGGCCCACTATGGTTTCCGAGGCAAAGCAGATGGCAAGGAAATGCGAGAAATGCCAAAAGTTCGCACCAGCCATCCATCAACCAGCTCAAACCCTACAATCAACACTGTATCCCTTACCATTCGCACAGTGGGGGTTAGACATCATTGGTCCCTTCCCCTCAGCGACGAACCAGAAGAAGTGGTTGATTGTAGGAGTCGACTATTTTAGCAAATGGATCGAAGCCGAAGCTGTCTCCTCCATCACCGAACCTCAGGTCCGCAAGTTCATATGGCAGAACATCATCACAAGGTTCGGCATACCAAGACTGATGGTCTTCGACCACGGGAAACAGTTCGACAACACCCCGTTGCAAAAGTGGTGCAAACAGTTCGGCATACACCTAGCGTACTCGGCAGTCTGTCACCCACAAAGCAACGGGCAAGCCGAAGCTGCTAACAAACTCATCCTCAACGCACTCAAGAAAAGAGTCGAGGATGACAAAAACAAATGGTTAGAAGAGCTACCCGGAACGCTATGGTCCCTTCGGACCACTGAAAAAGAAGCTACCGGACAAACACCGTTCCACCTTGTATACGGATCCGAAGCTGTAATTCCTGTGGAAATCGGAACAGAAAGCCTGAGGATCCAGGCATACAACAGATATGATGGGCTCCAAGGAGAAAGCAACAATCAACTTCTATCCGAAGCTCTCGATCTACTGGACGAAGCTCGGAACGATGCAAGGACACTCAACGCAGCCTATTTGCAGAGGGTCAACAAGCATTACAACCGAAGAGTCAACGCCAGACCCCTAAAAGTCGGTGATCTAGTACTCAGAAACGCCGCCTCGGTTCAGAAAGGACGGATCCATGGCAAACTCTCAGCCACTTGGGAAGGACCATACATCATCCATTCCGAAAAAAGGCCAGGCACGTATATGCTGAAACAGTTAGATGGAACAATCCTGAAGAACCATTGGAATACCGATGTTCTCAAGAAATATTTTGTATGATCCCTGTCTGTAAACCAAGTAAGTTGTTTAATGAGAAGAGGAAAGCCATTGGCACCATGTGTTTCATTAAACTTATCTCTATAATTATTGTCCCTTTATATATATATGCAGCCTCGGATCTGATCAATCCGAGACTAAAAACAGGTTGACTTTGCCCATTCCTTGATAAAATGCAAGAAATGACCAAATCATACACT
Source organism: Spinacia oleracea (assembly GCF_020520425.1). Taxonomy (NCBI): domain Eukaryota; kingdom Viridiplantae; phylum Streptophyta; class Magnoliopsida; order Caryophyllales; family Amaranthaceae; genus Spinacia; species Spinacia oleracea. The sequence continues at coordinate 123,765,410 of NC_079490.1, forward strand.
TCAGGGAATCGTCCAGAATCCTCGGATTCGCGGTACCCTAATAAAATTTGTTCGCAACAAACAGTCGCTCGAATCAAGTTATAAAACTCCGGCTCAGATCCACGGATCGCCGAAGGCATAACTAAAGAGGCAGACTAGCGATCTCTTGCCCAGGTTTCCGAACCACAAGAGATCGGAAGAACAATCCAAACCTCTGAGCAGATCGACGGATTTGAAGAGTCTGGAAACTAAAGAGTCTCTTAGCAGATCTACGGATTTGAAGAACTCGCAAAACTAAAGAGTCTCTTAGCAGATCTACGGATTTGAAGAACTCGCAAAACTAAAGAGTCTCTTAGCAGATCTACGGATTTGAAGAACTCGCAAAACTAAAGTCTCTTAGCAGATCTACGGATTTGAAGAACTCGCAAAACTAAAGAGCCTCTTAACAGATCTACGGATTTGAAGAACTCGCAAAGTCAAAGAGTCTCTTAGCAGATCTACGGATTTGAAGAACTCGCAAAAGTTAAAAAGTCTCTTAACAGATCTACGGATGTAAAGAGCTCGCAAGATCAAAAGGTTTTTAGCAAGTCTACAGAAAGAGGAGTTCGAGAAATCTACGGATCTAAAGACCTAAAATTGCGAAAGTACAAATTGAAAAGAAGCAGCCAAGTAACAAACATTCATTTTTTATTCAATATTTGGGGGGAGTACAAATACACTGAAAACCTCAAAAATTGAAAACAAAATGAAACAGTTAAAATCGGCAGCCATCAACAGACAATACCGGCCTACCGAAGTACTAAAAGAAAGCAAAAAGAAATGAGTACAACGCAGCGCCGAGGCAAAAGGGGGAAAAGCAAGCACATATTCGGAAGTCCTCAACTGGAACCGACCGACTCTGAAGAAGACGACTGCCCGAATCCCTAACTCTTGGGAGTCTCAGGAGCGGCCCCTAGGGGAGCATCCTTCGAAGAACCCCCAGCAGTGGTATCACCTTCGGAAGTTGCCTTCTGGGCCCGAGCCTCTGCAAGAGCAGCTTGGCGTTCAGCTTCAGCTTCATCTCGATCAGCTTGGCATTCCACCAAGTGGTCCTCGGCCTGCATCCATAGAGGAACTTTCTCGTTCCAAGGGAAGTGAGGCATGTGCTTCGCAAACATGCGCCGAGCACCCAGGATGCCGTTCCAGTACTGCTCTCTACACTGATCAGCAGTGTAGAGGTTGACTCGCTCCTGCTCCAGCTTCCGAATATAGTCATCCTTTTCCCGAAGCTTCAGTCGAAGGACAGGCACCTTATCAGCTTGCTGCTGGATCAGCTCCCGATGCTGGACAAAATGGTGGAGCCTTAACTCCGCCTCTTTATGCTCCTTGTCGGCCGCTTCAAATTTAGACTTCATCTCCTGGAAGAGTCTATCTTTTTCCTCAAGTTCGCTAGCGAACTTAGCGGCCATATCCTTCTTTTCCTCAGCAAAGGAAGCGATCTTCTCAGCATCCTCTTCAACTCGGAAGATGAGCTGGCCAACCTCGGTCCCGATCTTCTCAGCAGACTCTCTAGCCTCGCGACTATAGTGAAGGTACAGCTGCTTGAGTTCCGTAAGCTCGGAGAGGAGTTGCCCAGCCTTCTGGTCCAAAATGGGAATATCACGAGCATAAGCCTCACGATATTTCCTCAGTTGTTTCTCCTCAACCGAGCTACACTCGGAAGCGAACGAAGACCAGAAAACAGCCTGGGAACGAGAGAAAGATGAGCAAAATAGGAAAAACATAAAACGAAAACACAACTCAAAGAGAAAAATCTAGCAAATTACCTCGTTCAGATAGTACTGGGCCATCATAGCCGGATTCCTCTCTTCGGCACCAGGAACCCTCCACTGCGGGTTAGCACGAAGCAGATTCTCCCGAGCAGCCTCGGGGCCCACCAAGGATCCCACGTGAGCCAAGGGGTCCTCTCCCAAAATCGGAGCCCTGGCATATCGAGCCATCGCCTCCCTTACTTCTTCGGGGATCCGTTTTAGCGGAACATCCGAACAGGGATCAGCATGGATCAGCCTATCCAGGGCCGAGGTAGAAGTAGAACCCAAAGTTGAGTGGCGCCTCTTCCTCGTCAAACCTTGCTCGGGCTGCTCCTCCTCTCCAGCAGAGGGAACCTCCTTCTGAACCTCGGGGACCGCAGCTTCGGGGCCCGAGAGATCTATCATCTCCTTGTCTGGACTCTTCTCCCTCTCGAAGGGAAGATCAGCAGACTCCTTCTTCTCCCCAGCTACCTCAGGGACATCCGAACCAGGAACAAAATCGGCTTCAATCGCCTCCATCACCTCGGTGATATCCTGGATTTCGATCCCCAAAGCAGCAGATGATTTAAGGGGAGAAGGGATGATATCTTCCTCGATCAGCGGCTGATCCACGGGCGGCGGTTCAGCAACCACCACACTCTTTAACTTCTGCCCTGGCAAGGGCATGAAGTGAAGAAGATTCTTAGGAGGAGGCATGACTTCCGAAACCGCTTCCTACATAGCAAGCGTTCAAAGATTAGTTTCCGAAAAAGGGAGAAACGAACTACAAAAAATCCAAGTCAGAACAAATACCTTCTCCGAGGGCTGAGAAGCCTTCGCTTTCTTCGGATGCGTGGACGGCCTCAAAAGAGTGCTACCCTTCCTTTTGCGTTGATCCTAAAAAGGGGAGACCAAGGGTCAACGAATATAAAAGAAGAAAAAGGAAGAAATAGAGAAAAAAGCGGGAAATACCCGGTTCCTAGATAAAGTGATATCTATCCGAGCCGGAGATGAAACCGAAGGAACGGCACGCGGCACAGCGTCAGTCCCAGGACCCTAAAAAGATGGTCCAGGACCAAGACGTTAGCCGACGGCCAACCGAAAAGAAAAAGATAAACAGAAAATCGAGCTTATAAATGAACACTCACCGGGTCCGAAGTTGTCTTCAACTCAGGAAGCACAACCTTCACAGGAACAGCTTCAACAGAAGAGGCGGAATCCCACGGATCAGCTCGAACTTCGGATATCCGAGCAACCCCCGAAGGAGACAACACGTAATCCTTCAGACGAGGATTACGAGGGTTATCTTTTCCGAACTTGTACTCGGGAGCCGGGTCGTGAATAGTCTTCAAATCCAAAGAAATGCCCAACTTCTTAGGATCAATGCAGCTAAAGCCGTACTCTGCAAAAACAAAGCACAAAACATGTCAGCAAAACGAAACAGGAAAGAGGACAAACTCACTGAAAAAACGGTCTCAGCCGAAAGACACCTACCCCTGTCAAAAATCCTGCTGAGACCGGCAACAGCAAGAATGTCCTCCCTCAAAATGTAATTGAGATTCGGGAGCCAGCTAGACGGCAGTCGATGGTTATCCTCTTGAGCCAAGAACCACTGGAGGAGGTCCACATAGTGGCGATGGTTCCGATCTGGAGCTGCCACACCCCTCATATCAGGATCAGGAGCCACGAACCACTTCGGAGGACGATAAAAGTTGGGATGCTTCGGATCCGTCGGCACACGGACGAGCAACCACTCCGTCTTCCAATTGTGGTCAGAGCTAAGGTAGGGGTACGCCGTGATGTAGTTCGGATCCCCCCTCTTTCGGGACTTCTTGTTGACAATGGTCCACCAACCATACCCATCACCCTTGGAAGCATGGTTGAGAACCAGATCGTGAAGATCCCGAAAAATAGCGACAGAGCAAGGGAAATTGACGAAGTCACACACCCATCTAAATCCGATTATGTGCCTCATAGATTTGGGTGTGAGCTGGGCCAAACTAATGTTGTACGACACCAAAAGCTCGGATACGAACGGATCCAAAGGAAAGCGGAGACCATTCTCCAAATGGTGAGTGTACACGGAAATGAACCCCCTCGGTGGATGAGTCACCCGAGGACGCTCTTGTTCAGGAAGCTCGCACCAGTACCCCAAGGCATGCTGAATTCCGTATAGCTCCTCGGCCTTCCGATGATAATTCCCTAACTTCGCTTCCACCAACCAGTCACCGCTGACCGATTTCTCCAACGGACCGTCGATCTGCGTGGTCTCGTGCAAAATTGAGGCATACTTACCCTTCGGATCAGCTTCCGTCCAATGAACTGGAAACTCGGAGTAACGACGACGAGCACCCGAAAAGCCAGCTCTCTCACCAGAGGTTGCGCGTTCATCTTCGGAAGCATCCCAACCAATCGAACTCTTCACCAACGGCCTCTCCGAAGGTCGACCCCTCGAAGATTTCGGTAACCTCCCCGAAGGCACGTTCTCTCTCTCACTAGAGGAACCAACAACGAACTTGCTTTTGCCCCTATTCTTTGCCATGGTCGCGAAATCTCGATCTAGGGTTTAGAGTGAGGGGTAGAAGGAAGAGCGAAGAAAAAAGGAGAACTCAGAAGCAAATTACCTTTTTCCGAAGCGGAATTCGCCGATAAAGCGAACAACACAAGTTCCCGAAGTCTAAAGTTGGCCGAATTTCGTAGATCTGAAGAAGCAAATTGCACTGCGATCGCCGGAATTTAGAGAGAGAATGGGTTTGAAATAAGGAGTAAAAAGTTCAAAAGGAGCAAAGCACCCAGTATTTATAGAAAAGAGAAAGGGCGCATCAACTTCCTCAAACCCACGATCTCCATGACACATTACAATTCCCAACACTTGTCATCAATGCAAATCATCCCTTTTCAAAAAAGAGAGGGAACTTTCGGACTTCTGACAGCTGGAAACCCACCCATTTAATTCTAAATGGACCGGGTCTGGGGGGCATGTTGTTTGGGCTCCCAATTGATTCTCAATTGGGCCACTAAGTCCAAAGCCCAATGGCTCTAAACAACAACATCAAACCTACCAATGGCTATTCAGCCATCCATTAAGGCCCAAGGCCCAATAACAATAAATGACCTATGGGCATTTATTATGCAAACACTATAAATAGGCCGCCAAGGCTCACACCTCAAGGTACGTCCAATTTACCGCCTTAAGACTACTCTTCTAGAGAACTTCTCTCTAGAATCCGAGCATCATTCTTACTTAGGCATCGGAGGGGCTTTCCTCGGAAACACCCCCGAGGCTAGTGACTTTGCTCTTGTGCAGGTGAATTCGGATTCCACTCATTCAAACAAGCAAGATCTTCAACACATACAAAAGGGCCTTCATTCGAAGCCCATTGTTTCCATCTTTACAACACCGGAACATAACCTATAAATAATTAAATTCGCATAAATCAAAAAAAAAATTCTAATCCTAATTCATAAATTGTAGATAATATCAAAATAATACCTTGAAGTGAAGTGAAGGTTTGCGGTGGTGATGCGAAGCCGGTGAAGTGAAGCCGGTGGAGTGAAGCAAGATCTTGGGCCTTGCGGAAGTAGGGCGAACATGCGAAGCACTGAGCGAGAGAGCCAGAGGGGCGAACCGGCAGTGGTGATGTGGTGTGCCTGGCGAGAGAGGGGGTAAGTCGTGAGCGACGGACCGGGTGAGATGGTGGGAGAGTTTGTGTGGGCGACTGGGTGGAGCCGCGGAGGAGAGTGAATGAAACCCTAATTACGATTTTGTGTAAAGACTAAGGCCCTGTTTGGTGATTAACGGTTAGCGGTTGGCCGTAGCGGATTGAATTAGCAGTTTTGACTAGCTTATTGAATTAGCAGTTTTGACTAGCTGATTGGATTAGCAGTTTGTATAAAAGTGTTTGGTAAATAGTTGTTAGCTGTTAGCCGTTAGCTGTTTGAATATGTAAAATGACAAATAAAGACATTGTCATATTGAATTGTTTAACTTAAAAGTACAAATTGTTAGTATGATAGATATACATGTAAAATATATTTTTGTGGAATAAAATGTACTACATATATCATGAAAGTAATTAAACAATATTTTGCAAAAATAATAGTAACATGTTTGTGCAAATAAATAAATAAATAAAAATTTCAAGAAAAAAATCCAAAATAAATAGAAAAGGGCAGTAAATAATAAGAAAAAAAATTACAATGAAGGATTCTTACCTTGGATCTACTATGGAGGTGAAAGGTTTCATTTTGAACCGTAGGTAAGAGAATGAAAGAGAATGAAATAATGAAAGCAGTACAATGAATTAATGTAAAACACTAGCTAGGTTGTTGAGGACAATATGGTAAATACACGTTAAAATCCCAATCCTCTAATGAAAAAAAGCTGCTCTCAGCTACTTTTTGGATTTAGAGGTTTGATAAGAATCATCTATTCCAAACCTCTAACAACCAAACACTCCAATTAGAGGTTTTGAAAGGTCAAACCTCTAAATTGCTTCAATCCTCTAATTTTCTACCAAACCTCTAACAACCAAACACCACCTAAAGACTTTGAATGACTGAATCGCTGATGTTGGGCTTTTCTTTATTGGACTTTTGGGTTGTATTAAAACGCGAAATTTTCTTCTTTTTTTTGTTTAGCGGGTATTCGGGTACCCGTTTAGGCAAAATAGCGGCCCATGCCCCGACCCGGTACTCGGGATTTTTACTAGGTGGGGTACCTGACCCATTTATCTTTTTTTAAAACAGCAAATTACCCACTTTATTGTATCGGGTCAGCAGGTCAGGTAATGCGGTTCGGGTATTTTTGAACACCCCTAGTTATAATCCCTTCATTATTATGGGTTTAATTGGATGATTATGATCATTGGATTCCTTTGAGTCCTTTGATTTCTTTGGTTGTTTTATATCCTCCACTAATCTTATAAATACTCATTTTCGTGATTTGTGGGTATACAACATTGATATCTTCCTCTCCTTCTCCTTTTCTCTGAGCGATTTCCTTCAATATTGTTTAAAGAACGTCAAATTCCCAAAATGCGCCACTTTTTAACTTAATTCCCACCATACCGTCCACGTCAGCATTAAAACCGGTCTTTTTTTTTTTAACGAAGCGACACTAAACCGCTATCTCAGGTAGCGGTTGACTTAAGTAAACCGCTATCTGAGATAGCGGTTTATAATCACGTACTATTTATAAATGGTAAAAAAAAAAAAAACCGCATTAGCTAGGGGTCGAACCCACGACCTTCTACTTAGGAAACAAATGCTCTATCCACTGAGCTACAAACACTAATGTTTGATAAGGTAAAATTGGAAATGTTTATAATTAATATTAATAAATGGTTAAAAAGAAATAAACACATTAAGGTAGGATTCGAACCCACGACCTCCTGCATAGAAATAACCCACTCTATCCACTGAGCTACAGGCACAATTGATGTCACAAAAGGTTACTTCTAAATTATATTTCTATTTAAACTGTAATTCATGTTAAAAATAATTTACAAGTAAGTAAACCGCCATCTGAGATAGCGGTTATGTTTTAATGCAAACCGCTATCTGAGATAGCAGTTTATAACATTGAACCGCCATCTGAGATGGCGGTTTGCTTTAAAACGAAACCGCTATCTCATATGGCGGTTCAATGCTGAACCGGAAAAAAAAAATTACTTCTTTTTCTCCCTTGCTTACGTGGACGGTATGGTCGGAAATAACTTAAAAAGTAACGTATTTAGGGAATTATTGGATCTTTAAGCAATATTGAAGGAAATCGCTCCTTTTCTCTTGTTTTGGATGGAAGACTTTTTGTTCATAAGTCATGGTTTATATCTCTTCATGGTTTTCCCTTCTTATTCTTTTTGGGGATAAGTTTATGTGGTTACATCTCATCACCCAGAAGTGCATTTGTGTGTTGAGAGTTGTGTTGACCTTAGGGAACAAATCGGTGAATACAATTGTGCACCCCGATTGCACCGAATCTCATTTTCAAGATAGTAGTTTGGTTACCACGACATAACAAGTTCCGTAAGATTATCTTATTCTCTTGTTCTATATTTAGGCTTGAAAACACTTAAAAGACAACAGTGTATAGCTCTTTTGGAAACACTTATGCATAATGCTGATGGAAATATTTAGTGTCTTGGTTAACATTTCTCTAGTTATTACTGATACTAAGGGGTTACTTTTGCTAGAATTGAAAAAGTTGATTGTTGGAGCAATATGGCTAGTGTAAGTGTTGGTGCGTTACTGTTTAGGTCACCGTAGAGTAGACTTGAAATTGGGATTGAGATCCCGGTATTTGTATACATTAATATCTAATTAATATATCGTCTCTTTGTGTTTAAAAAAATGTATTAAGTTTCTATTTATGGAAGGGTACGGCGTAACACTTATTAAAAAATAGAGAGAGTAGTTTGCATTATTTGATTTGATTTGATTTGATTGTATAAGCTAGTTTCATATACTAAAAGTTTGTGGAAAAGTATTTGATAAATAATTGTTATGGGTCTATGGTCGTCTCTGTTCTGTCGCTCCGGCTCAATCTCCCTTTATGGTTTGGTGTGTCGTCTTCTTCTCGTGATACATGCGGTTCCATGTATCAAAACAAGATCATCTAGTGTCGTCTTCTTCTCGTGATACATGCGGTTCCATGTATCAAAACAAGATGAAAGGTTGTTTCTTGACACATTAGATTTTCTTCTCGTGTATCGATCAAGGCCAAACCAAATATAGCGCCAATATCAGAGGACTCCGTTAGGATCAAGTTTCATGTCCTTTGTTGGTAACAAAAAAGCTATAAATGTCACTTAGAATGGCCACAGTACTTGATAACACAGCTAATGGAATCATTACCCATGAAATTAATCTATCTTTCCTTGTTGCAATGCCATGGTTATCTCTGCAAGAGTACACAACTTCATCAAAAGGGATTACTAAGATTACCTTCAACATGAACAGATTACACATTACTAAACCATCTTCAACATGAATTAGATCAAAGTGAAACACAACACAGGCACCTTTTAAGATTACTCCATTAACAGATTACACATTTTCTTTTCTCTCCAAAGATAAATTTACTCATTACTAAGTCAAAGTTGTCATTTGCACGTAGAAATCGACCAAAGTGATTAGTAGCAACTTTCAGAGGCCTCAGGTATAGAGACTTATTCATATGCTATGTTACTCAAGCACGGGTACAACTGTACAAGTACATATTCAAGCGTCAAATACACAAAGATTAAAAATTTCAGACACGAGGACCTTGTCCGAGAACACAGGTGTAAGGATTAAGCACTAGGAATTTATGTAACATAATCCTGATACTTGGAGACTATTCCATTTCAATGCACATGACAGATACAAATACGGAGTACATGATTTAAATTGACTTGTTTGTAAGTTCTGGTTCAAATCCTCATCTTAAGAAAATATCAAATTTCTTTTCCCTTTGTAATTTTTTAAATTTTCATCTCAATAAATGTGGAGACCAAGATCATTTAAGAATGAAAATTAAAAAAAGAGGAATTAAGTACTTGGGACTAGACCTGGTTATCGGGCGGGGTGGGTCAGGGTCGGTGCGGGTCAAAAGAGGGTCGGGTATTGAAAGGGTCATTTTTAGCGGGTCGATAATGGGTGGGTCAAAAGCGGGTCGCAGGTCAATAGCGGGTCATTAGTGGGCGGGTCAATAAACGAGCAATGAAAAATGAAAAACAAAAGAGCCATGTGCAAGTACAAGTAAATACGAATCTATACACGTAAATTTTTGTATCATTGCTATTTTAATTTTCAAAATAATTGTAGTATAAGTTTGACCCTATAATGACCCTATCCAATAAAGGCCCTGTCCAATAAGAGCCCTGCCCAATAAAAGCCCTATTAACTTGACCCTAACCCTATATCCATTGGACTACCATGTCCAATAACCAGGTCTACTTGGGACAAATATAAGAGTTCGCAGGTGAAGATTCTAGTGGCAATGTTCTTGAAAGAATCATCCCCTTTGAAAATAACACTTGTACAGTTCTACCTATTATAAGCTTACGAAAGGAGTATAACTCACCTTAGGGCAATTGCAGCCGGAAAGATGTATCCAACAGATATAGTAGCAGTAGCACCTGTGAACTGGAATGCATCCCAGATGCTGGGCACAGAGTTGGCCCCCAGAAATATGAAGCCCATAAGGCATGCAGTCAGTGAGTAGAATCTCTTATTATCATATCCTATGGGTATGGCATGTGGAAAGAGTAGTCCGTCCACATTGAGGCGAAGGGAGTAGAATACAATAGGGAACACAAGCATCAAGTGGACACCGTAACTGACTCTTATCACATCATCTAGCAGTGAACTATATGGAACCCCAAGGTCTCCATCAAAATTTGCAAGCACATCATCCAGTGTTTGTTCCCCAAACAAAAGAAACCCAAAAAAGCTTGTGGCAACATAAACCGAGGAGCACAATATGAGTGACGTCCTAACAATTGACTTCATCTGGGAGGGGTCTGTAAGTTCGTTCTCAATGGGATGCACTGAAAAATTAGTAACAAATAAATGAATTCGGGATCATACTTCAGAAATAGAAGCACTAAGGACTCTTCCATTAAATCTATACAAATGACAATGACTGTAAATTACAACTGAGTATTCCAAAACAGACTACTGAGCAAAGATTTGTTCCATGATGTTAGATTTTGCTAGGGTTACGAGGATGTAGCAGAAAATCAAAAATTTATCGGAAATAAAATGCAAGAAAAGTAATTAAATGGACATGGTATTTAACGTGAGAAAATCCCTCAAATAGAGGCAAAAAAATCCAGACGACAAGCACCCAAAAAGTACCTAAAATAATAGGGTGAATAAGGAAATTACAACTCCCACAAAAAAAAGGAACTCACAAAATGAGTATATAAAGTGAAATAACGTTTTAGACTTAAACTTAAACAAAACATGGAAACCAAATTAAATCATTCTGTCAATTAGTCGACCAACAACAGTTGTATATTTTATTTAAGAGAGGGAACAAGAACGCTAGTAGGCCGAGAGGCCCGAGACAAATCCCAAAGTAACCACCTACTAAGTAAGGATCGAGCGTCACCCTAAAATGAAGGTCCGGGAGCAAGATGACAGAATGTCCCTAGTGTGCACACCCCTCACTAATACGAAACCTACTAGAAGCCTATCGAGTTTCCAGATGAGTGCCCAATAGAACAACATCTAGTAGAGCAACCTGTTCTTCACCCTTTCGGGTTTTTATATCCCCTCTTAGTTGTTTCACTTTATGTTTTTAATAGATTTAACAAGACACGTAGTCAAACAAAATTATAATTTCACAAAAGACCTAAAACTAGTATACGTCATTAAACATAAGAGTACATGAATAACTTGTTAACATTCTCATCCGTTCCAAAACAATCAGCCTTGTCCACCATTATGATTCTTGTTTTTCCACATAATACCAACATATCACAAGAAGATTCAACTAAAGTAAACATAAAGATTTGAAAATATAATGATTACTCAAAAGTAAATATAGTAGTATGACTAACATTAACAAAATAGAACTTAATTCAATTTTGTAACACGAATCAGCACCCTTATAACTATACTAACCTAGTATACCAATTAGTACAAAGTCATATAAAATAACTTCCTAATGGGGTTCTAGAAACGATAGATATCGATAATTACCTCGCGAAGCGTAAAACCTGAAGCAAGTAATACCCACAACTAGAAACGTCCTTAATCGTTGTCGCCTACGAACCTCCGTCTATGGGATAGCAGGCTGTTGGAGAAGTGTGAATGATGAAAGTGAGGGGGAAGGGATGAGTATATATATACTCCTTCAATGGCGGATGAAGGGTTAAGGAATAATGATTTAGCAATTGAAGGGTTGTAACAATTGAAATCGAAGAGTTTATCAATCATGGCAATGACCGGCAACATTGATGTTGATGATAAATAGTGACGATAAGCAATTGATGATGAATAATTGGTGGTGAATGAAGAGTTGTAACGTGTAAGTCTTGTAACTAATGCAATTAAAAAGGGGTTTGATTTAGTTTAATTATTTTCTTAAAAGAAATGATATCGGTTAACTTCAGGAGAGAAATATTCAATCTCCACTCCTTAATATTACATTAAATAATTTTTAATTAAAATAGAAAAATATAATGTTTTTGTTTTAAAAAAAAAAAGGAAGTTGAAATTAGATATAAAAATTATTTACATATCCCTAGTTTCATTAAAATATTAAATCAAAATATAAAAACACGGGATATTACACTCTCCTACATTACTATCGTATCCATTTAATTGTTTTTCTTGCATTTAATTTTCGTTCATTTCTCAATTTAATGTTTGGGCCACGCTGTAATACACTAACAAAATCCACAAGGGAAAGCGATCCAGTGAAATGGGTCATCAATGTTACATATTGAAAAATCTATAAACTATGAGAGTCAGTGAACTAAGAATTAAATATTTTTGCTTCAGTTGATTCAACAAAAAAAATCTGCAGTTCATTAAACAGAAGAAAAATGAATGTGCATGTGGTTATATTGATAAAACAGTAGAATAATAAGCCATAGGATACTAAGGTTTCTTTTTATAAACTATTTTTCAACATGAACTGCCTACACCATTCTACCAAAGTATGGCTAGGTTAGCAACCTCTCCACTTTTCCCTAGTGCTCTAGGGTACTAATGCACATTTACAAAATTCACAGTGGTTTCTAATTCAATTGCAGAGTCAACTATTGCCACAAAAGGAAAGAGAGTTGTCACGTGTCCATAACATACATTATTTCTTCCAATGTGGTACCTCTAATACTTTAAAAAGCCTTTCTGCTTATGTTGCGGAAACTTGAGAAAATGGAAGACTGTTTGGCTTTGGGAGGGAATATGAAGCCTAACCCCTGTCAAAACATACAAGTTGCTTACTAAATATTCTACAATTGGATACAGAAAAGCAAAAGACAACGGCAACCTCACTTACAAGTAATTTACCACAAACTCTATTACTTGATTGCGTAAAATGAGTTAAAACATGTCTTGTCACCGTAGAAAATAGAAATGTTATTATGGGATAAAATGAGAGGCTCTGTGTTCAACTAAATGTTATGACAAAGTTAGAGGTAATCTCCAAAGTTTATTTAAAGACATAGTGCAGATTTTAATACAATTGGGTAACTTAAGTAGATAGAACTGGAGATTGATAACTTACCATTGTGGTGGCAAATATACGCGGTAACTAGAATTGGAATAGTTGTAAAGAGCTTCCAGAATGCTGCTTGGTCCACTAGTTCAGGAAACAGGGGAGGCATTTTTATGGTTCCCTCCAACATCTTTACAATCGTTACTCCTGCAGTAATTGCGACAAATACAACAGCCAAACCCACCGACAAGGCTGATGTATACCTCAGTGAATCTGAAAAATTAGAAAGGAAAAAAGGAAATTTAGATATATTCAACCAATTGCATAATGCAAATGTTACTTCGTACAACATATAATTTAGTTTAATAATTCTGCATTGTCATTGTCATTGTCATTGAAGTCACAACGGCCATATAAATGAGCTTAATACCCAAGGCCATGGGAGAAAAGCAATGATGACAGCCAAAAACAATATGCTTCCTAAAATTCCAGGATTATTCAATTCCCCATATATCTGTGTAATCCAACTATTTTTGTTTAATCAAAAGTAATTGGCAAATTTGCCAGAAAGGACCTTTTATAGCCCAAATTTTGCGAGAAATGACCTTATATAATTTTTTTTGTAAAATCACACCTTAATGTAAATTTTTTTTGCGAAAGACACCAAAGGAAAGTTTTCGGCATTGACTGAGATTTTCCGGCAATTGACTTGCACGTGAACAGCACGTGTGGCTTCATTTTACATCTTAACTTGTGAAAACGAGCATGTTTAGTGGAAACGAAACAACTTCCCTTAAACACGACACAATATATCAAAATCGAGCACTACCACAATAAACATCAATTTAACAATGCGTTTTGTTGAAAATGTAGCAAACTGAAGCCACACGTGTTGTTCACGTACAAGTCAATGGTCGAAAAAACTCAGCCAATACCGGAAATTTCCCTTAGGTTGTCTCTCGAAAAAAAAAGTTTACATTATGGTGTGATTTCACAAAAAAAATTATTTAAGGTCCTTTCTCGCAAAATTTGGACTATAAAAGGTTCTTTTTGTCAAATTTCCCAAGTTTTTGTGCATTCTCTCTATCAAAGCAATTTCTTATTGATCCACCATTATGAGTCTGATACTTCTTTTCAGAGGTTACCAAGTACCATGTCAATTAGGGTGGGACAAATTATTTTTGAAGTGTACAAAAATGAAGGGCTATGCAGGATTTTGGATAGAAATCCAAAAAAAAAAAAGCGAAGGCATAGAAAATGATGTTACTAGCTAAAAGAAGAGAGCAGTAAAAGAGTAGAATAAGAAGTATATAATATTATTAAAGTAATTTAGTTAGGATAATGACACAACTTATCACTCCCAACATCCATCCGTAAACCTTAGACAATTGCTTGTATCCAATCCTATAATGGCACCAGTAGTCTAGTACCATAATGTTGATTTTCTTATCACTTAACAGCAAAAATGTAATTTATTTGTCTTAATAGACGGCGGCATTCATAAATCCCATTTAGTTCATCTACAGAACGACAACCGTGCAATGACATGGTTATACATGGGTTCAATGCCGAAGACCCAGGGATAAGGGGTACTAGGATATCGTCGGGACTATGTCTGACATCGATGAAAGTATGTCTCACCAATTCGGCGGATGGTGCGCCAGGGTTGAATAGGGTTGAATAAGTTCAGATAAGTTCAGATAAGATAAGTTCAAGAAAAATAAGGGTTGACCAAGTATAATTTAAAACTAAAATAAGTTTTGATAAATTCAAATAAGTTCAGTTAAGGTCAGATAAGTTCAGATAAGTTCAGTTCAGATAAGTTTAGAAAAAATAAGTGAAAATCAGGTGAATAGAACGCACCCTAACCCACGTATAGGAGATCGTGGATAGGTGGTTACTTATACCATTATGCTACTGCCTGAAAAATAGAAAACAAATTCCATTAGAAATTTGTCCAAGCCAATGGTGCTTGATTCGTGCAGCGGTGATTGATTGTAGTATTGTACTTTATTGTACTGAATATAGGAAGACCTAAAGTAAAGGGTTGATTATTCTACTCATATCAAGAAGTATTAGGCAGTGTTTAAATTGTTCTTACTTCGTGCAATTGCTTTTGTGCGGTGCTAAGAGCCTAAGAAAATAGCAAAACATGAACTACTAAACGTAAAATCTCCTCCGGATCATGATGGGACTTAATGATTCTTATAAAAATAAGAGATGCAATATTTTGATGATGAGCCTTGTACCAATAATAAGCCTAGCTTATATTTGTTTGCTTTGAGTACAGAATTGTTTGCTATGATGAACAAGAAGCACAAAAATCCAAACTTCAAGCCTAAGACATAAAAACAAAATCAATTGAAAGAACGCTACTGCTTGCTGTAAGATTGTTGGTATTCAATTGAAATTTGCATCCTGAATTGAAGTTTTCTAGAAACAAGAGAATGGTTGCTAAATCCAGCATCTTGAGAACAAAGGTTTACTTGTGAAATTCTTGTTCCAATACTCAGAGAAGTAATAGCCCCGAGGAATATCAACAATTGAAATTTTTCCTAAGATAACATCATCTAACATCTTCCACAAGGGACCACAACCCAAAACAATAAACAGAAGCACTATGAGAAGGTGAGTGTCTTTGCTTTCTTCCGCACAAGTGAATCATAGATAGGAGTCTCTGATCATATTTCAAGGTTGCACCACACTTTACATAAGAGTAATTCAAGTGCCAAAATTCCAATTACTTTTATTAATGCCAGCAAATAACCAAAGAGTTGCAAGTAAACGGTGTTTCCACACCTTTTCAGTGCCCAATTCAGGTCCCTTCAAGGTGCACTCTTGTGGCTCTTGGTAGGGAAGCTTTTGGATAAGACTATGCTGATTATGCGCATCATAAGTTTGCACTTTGCAGTCTACATGTCAATCTTTATTGTCCACTATTTCTAGTTTAATAAATGGTTTGTACTTCTACATCAGAAATCCTTCCAATTCAGGGTGGGTTATCTTCCTTTTAACAGATTGAATCTATTTTATATACAAAGGATTAATAATCTTCATCAAGTTTGGTTGCCATCAATGCCCTAAAGTTAGATTTCACCAGCATTATTTAATTCCAGCTTGAAAAAAGTTGCCAGTATCTTCAAATTTGATTGATGTATGGAGCCCCTGCCCTAATGCTACACATATCTTCTCACCACAGAAGATGATTTTTCTAGAGCCACTTATATCTTAGTTACCATATACTTGATTAACAATTTAACAGATAACCAAGTTGCCCTCTACCCTGATCCAGGAAAATCTCTTAATGATTTCTTTCACAGAACGTCCATCTTGTCAACATTGGAAACCTTTTGGTTGCTTGTCTTTTCCAGCATACTTGAAAAGAAAGGAAAAACTTGACCCCATGGTTTTAGGATTGGAGTTTTTTGGGCTATCCTTGTAAAAGAGTTGAAGCCTTAAGCAATTCAGAATCTTGAAACTCAATAGAGTTTGTGTTATCTCCTACTCCAGCTGAGCATGCAGTTAGAGATATCTTTGGAACCAATTAGAAGGTTATTACAAGATTACTTGGCTTTAATATGGAATATAGTATCAGTTGTTTATACTTCATATTTAGTCTCAGCTCTACAACACATTTCGCATTTCACACACAAACAAGAAATCTATCTCTTTTCTCTCACAAAAAATTATCTGCATCATGTGTTCAAGCTTCTACAACGGACTATGCAATCTGCAATATTTTCAAACTCCAATATCGAGAAACATTCTAGTACTTCTTTGTCATGAAAAGTCTGTTTGCAAGATACATCAACATCAAAATTACCCCAAGTCCCTAATACTCTAAGACTGAGGGTGATATGAAAGAATCAGACACCATCTGGTATACAATGATCATCTACCACATCACAATAAATGAAAAAACTACGCAGTTTAATAGCCCTACAAAGCAAGTTAACTACAAACAAAAGCCATCATAAAATGTTTCATTTTACTGTCATCTCTCATATCATTTCCCTATCATCCATATTTCTCTAGAGAAACCAAAATTGATTTGGTAATAAAATGTCACGCAAGTACGTATTTTCTACAATCAAAAGAAATATCTTAGCTACTCAACCATCCACCGGTGTCTAGAAAATAATTACACAAAACCTCCCTAATATACCAGGCATACTCTTGCTGTAACCACATCAGGGCACTCAAATCACAAGCATGCCCTCAAAGTAACAGACAAATACTCTACCTAAAGTGTACATAGTAGTCAGTACCACAAGATATCAACAAAATCAACATCAACCCAGAATTGGTGATCTCTAAGCACTTCTAATGAATCGCTTACTCTATTTTAATATTATTACTACGGCTTTCCTGCACCACCCTTCAAACAAAGAGATTCTTAATTACTCCTGACAATTTAGAAATGAGATAAAGTAGCACCCTAAAGCCTGTTAAAAGTTAAATGTCTGTCAAGATAACACTAACATCTTACACCCAACGATGACGAAGAGCATGTAGTGGGTCAAATCATTAGGCGCGGCACAGACAATTTAGTTACCTTACACCTAAAATAAAAGAAACTAACTTTAGCTACAATCTAAATGCCATTGTTAACATAAACATACTATACATTGTACATACCAATTTGGCAATTATACTTCTCATTTGTCAAATATATTTATCAATTAATAGCTAAATAATTGAACAATTAACCAAATAAACAATGAAGATAAGGGATCACTCACCAACACGCTTAAAAGAAATGAGAGGCGCAATAACAAAACAAGTAGTAAGAAGAAGTAAAATTGAGCGTGAGGTCCACCACCATTGCTGTCCAAACCATTCCTCCATTAACCCTCTATGTCGTAATCCCATCGTCCACGTTCCTGCCAGCACATCACCTGTTCCCCGGAGATTAAAAAAAAAAATTAAAAAAATCCACTGACGAAAATGATTTAATAACACAGATCACGGCGTGATTTTGTTAGCAGTTAGAGCTGTGCGTATCAAATATTCAAAATCACTATTGATCACAAAATCATAAACCCTCAAGAATTAAGAAAGAAATAAATTTGTGTGGCAGCGAGGGGGTACCGAATTACCGATAATGATCAAATAGACGACAAGCATGCCGAGGTTGTTGACGATAATGCAGACCTGCGATATTGTACGGCCGAAAACGCCGAAAGAATCGCCGGCGACGGATGCGTAAGAGGTAGACTTGGAAGCCTTACTGAATCGAAGAATCATATCGATGGAGAATTCTGTCAATAGAGCGGCGAGGATAATTAGGGTTACGCCGGGGATAAGGCCGAGCTGCTTAAAAGTGGCGGGAAGAGCCATAATTCCTGCGCCGACGATGGTCGTGGAGAGATTGAACACAGCACCTGAAAATGAGGCGCCGTCGAAGCCCTCGAAGTGTTCGGTACCGTGGTGATGGGGATGGTAGTGTTTGTCGTATTGGTAGTGATTTTCAGGGAGAAGTGGGGTTTTGGGGCCCCGCCGGAAACTTCTGTCGCCGGCAGTGGCGGACATTAGCGACATATTAGGAGAGACTCGAGGGAGAGGATTTGGAGGATGAGGGATTTGGGGCTAGGACTCTAGGACTCTAGGAGAGTGTTTGAGCGGGAATTGATTTTGGGTGACTACAATAACTTTGTTTGACCCGTGCAAGACACGGGCTAGTCGTAGGATTGTGGAAATTTTTATTTGAGTGTTTTTTTTTAAAAAAAATATCTATATATGGGGGTTGATGAGTCTTTGTTTGGGTTGCATGTTTGCATCTACATTTGTAACATGTTTCTTTACTTGCTACAACCATGAGAATTTTCAATTCTTTTTGTTAATTGTGAAATGCAACTGTCCACTTTGTTTATGCAGCTTAGTCCTCATCATCAACATTTGATGAGCTCATGGTTACACAACAATATCATGAGTAGCATTAAACACTATGATTATCTTTTCTTTTACCAATATAACTTATTTAATTCCCTGTAATTCTTCATCTGAATTTACTTTCCCACATTTTGCTCCTTTTCTGAAACTACAATATTTATTATTGAAAATAGCACCATTTATTTGATACTCCTTTTTTTTAAGAACAATACCCAAAAGGGAAAAACAGAAAACAAAACTCAGAAATCTGCACCTCTTAACATAATTTTAAAATATACTCCCTCCGTATTTATTTAAGAGATACACTTGAACGGACACGGGTATTAAGAAGAAGAATTAAATGAAATAAAGCAATAAAACAAGTGGGGTTGGGTAGATATATTAATAAGTAAAACAAGTGGGACCCGTGTCATTTTAGTGGGTTGGGGGTGGGAGTGGGGTGTAGATAGATTATTTAATTAGATGGTGGGGTTTATAAGTTACTAAAAATGGCAAGTGTATCTCTTAAATAAATACGGCCGGAAAAGGCAAGTGTATCCCTTAAATAAATACAGAAGGCAAGTGTATCCCTTAAATAAATACAGAGGGAGTATATAGTTGGGCAAAGTAGATATTTCTCTAATTATGTAAACCCCCTAAATTCTGTTGATGTTGTATGATAATTCTATTCTCATCACAAACTTCAAAGTAGCTTCTCTTAAGATCATTGAAGCTCATCTCTTCCGTGGCTAGTTTAATCTCAGATAACGACTTCTTTTCCTTTTTTGCATCCATACTTCATAGTTCACATCATCAATGTCAAAATTATGTGTTTGTTGTATAATTTGAAGGGTTGTGCAATGTCTTTGTGTAGTTTACTATAAACTTTGATTGGTAACACTTCCTTGTTAATTGTAAGCTTCACAATGACCTTGTACTTGTTTCTTTGGCTTTGTAGTATTGTCTATACCGGGGTCTAGGAAGACCATACCAATCAACAATTTGTCCAAGCAATGTTGTGAAACTAAAACTGAAAAGTTTCCTCCATTCTTCATTTTCTTTAAAAGAAATGGGGAAAAAAGTGAATTTTGCATGCTTTTTTTGGAAATTAATAATTGTATTAAAAGCAAAAGGCCCAAGAGGAAAAGAACTCAAGGGGAAGTAGTTACAGCACTAGCCATTACAACTCCAGAAACACAAGCAGCAACAGCTAGCTAAGAGCTTCTAGTACAAAAGCTTCACTTTAAGCTCATCAGAACATCTACAAGAAACCTTAAAAATGATTTCTTTTACAATACTAGAGATAGCTTTACTAGAGCCACTAAAGACCACTGAATTTCTAAGCAGCCACACAACATAAAGAGTTTCAGATAAACACATAGTGTACAACTTAGCACAAGCACTAGATTTCCTGCTATGATGAATAACAAGGTGGAGCTCTTGGTTAAAACCATAACTGCATATGTTGATACCCAAAACAAACAGAACTTTTTCCCATATTTCAGCAGAGACAGAACAATAGAAAAATAGATGCTCAACAGATTCTTTACCAGATTTGCATAAAACACAAATATCAGAGACTTGGATCCCCAAAGACAAAAGCCTATCATTAGTAGCTAATCTGTTAAGAGTGGCCAACCAGGTCACAAAAATACCCTCTGAACTTGCTTTGTTGTTACAGATCAGCCTTTTCTATGGGACTTTAACAAAATCCCCCTGAAGTTGTTTGTACACTTTACTAATAGAGAAAGAGCTGCCTTTGACAGTATTGTGCCATCCACCAACTTGATGAACTATATCTCTGCAACTCAAAATTTTCTTCAGTGCCCAGGAACAAGATTTAGGAATAGGACAACTCAAATGTGCTTTCCCTTTCATATAGTAACTATCAACCCATTTCACCCACAATTTGTCTTTCTTATGAGACAAAGCCCAAAGCAGCTTGCTGATAGCCACCTTATTCCATATAGCAAATATTTTTTATGTTCCAGCCACATGCAGACTTGGGTAAATACATCTTGTCCCAAGAAACTAAAGCTCTCTTGGAACTAACTGTATCACCTGTCCACAAAAAGATTCTACAGAAGGATTCTACTTCCTTAATGATCCTTTTTGGCAAAATGAAGACCTGACACCAAAAAGTCTGCATTCCAAACAAAACTGATTTGATAAGCAGAAGCCTACCAGCATAAGAGAGAAATTTAGCTGTCCACACTTTAGCTCTAGCAAGGATTTTGTCCACCAATGGTTTACACTGGTGATAGTTCAGCTTTCTAGGAGAAAGAGGGACTCCTAAATATTTGAAGGGTAAACTTGAAGGAAATAATGCCCTTGGTCCAAGTATGCATTCTATGTTAAGTCTAATAAATGCGGTTCAGTATTAATTAACAAGTTAATAATTCAGTGAGATCAAGTGAGTTGAATGCCTAGCTAGAGGCCGCTTCAGTTCAAGTGGAATTAATGATATTAATCCCCAGCTTACTCTTGACTGAACCCGTAGGGTCACACAAATAGTACGTAAACGGATCAAGTATTTAATGGCATTAAATACTCTATCTATGGATATTCGGAATCGACGGATCTTGGTTTCAGTGGGAGCTGAGATCGTCACAAGCAAGAAATGAATACTCCGGAAACGATGATATTGCCGGAAACGGAAATATGGATCGTATCGGAAATATAAATATTATCCAAGTCGTAGATGTTGCCGGAAACGGAAACATGGTACGTATCGGAAAATATTAACGGAAATGGAAATATTGCCGGAATCGGAAATATTGCCGGAAACGGAAATATTGTCAGAATCGGAAATATTATCGGAATCGGAAAATAATTCCGGAAACGGAAATATTGAATATTTTTTCGAAACGGAAATTGATTCCGGAATCGGAAATATTAAATATTGTTCGTATCGGAAATGAATTCCGGAACCGGGAATTTAATCGGAAGCGTATCGTACGAATAAGCATCGGACGAGGCCTGCCGGACGAGGGCCCAGCACGAAGCCAGGCCATCGCCCAGCAAGCCAAGCGCGCCACACGAACAGCCAAGGCCACGCCAGGCCCAGCGCAAGGCCAGGCCCAGCAGGCCATGGCAGCGCGCGCAGCGCGCGCAGCGATGGGCTGCGAGCTGTGCTGCTGCTCGCGTGGGCTTGCGGCTCGCGTGGGCCGAGCGGCCGTGTGGGCTGTGCGCGGGCATGGCCTGCACGCTCGTGGGTCATGCTCGTGTAGAGTTTGTGTTCACATACGAAACCTAAATTGTGTAGGATTTGTTTGATGATTAAATTCCTAATCCTAAAAGGATAAAATTAATTAATTAGAGTCCTACTAGGATTCTAGTTTAACTAATTAGTATCCTAATAAGATTCCAGTTCCTTTTCCATACCTCTATAAATAAGGGCCTAGGGTCATTATTTGCAGAAACGATTGAAGTATTCAAAGGGTAAGTTTTTGAAATAAAATTAACCATACACTTGCAAACACTAGCCGAAATTCCTAGTAACCTTAAGGGCGATTCTAGTTGGTCTAACTTGAGGCGGATCCGGACGTACTGTGGACTATCTACGGAGGGACGACATTTGGAGTCCTAAAGACTTGTTCTTGTTCGGTTCGGGCGCAGCTAGGGAAGGCACGCTACAACATGTATGCATCAATTCTATGCTAAATGATTATGTGAATATAATATGCTTTCCTGGCTTTATGGTTTTTCCGCATGATTTATGAATTGTCATATGTATCATAACCTAACAGTGGTATCACGAGCCTCTTATTATTTTCATAATCTAAATTGCATAAACATGGTTAAATATTACAAATTCGCAAGAATTAAAAGGGGTGATTAATTTTCGTAATTGTTAATTAATTGCAAATTGCGTTTATTTAATTATACGTACGCAGTTTTTCGGCAGTTTCTTCGTTACTCATCCAAATCGAGTGATTTTTGTGTCAAATCCGCATGTAAAAGACATTCTAAAATTTTGACAAAAATAATATTTTCAAATTCGAAGGCATTCTAAAAGGCCGAACCCAGAATTCTCAAATTCGAAGCCTAACTATGACTTTTCGGAGGTTTTAGTTTTTCGAATGCAAAATTTCGTAAATTTAAGATGTTAAATTAAATATTTGCGATTCTTGTTGATAAATCTTGAATTTTTGATTGACCTACTGTATATGTTTAACAAGTTTGAATGCCTAGCCTTGTTAATTATGCAATCTAATTTGTAATTATGATTAATTTGTTGAAAATTGGAATAATTTAGAATTAATTTGATTTTCATAATTAGTTATAATTTAATTAGATACCTATGATTAAAAACCACCATAAAAATTGTAAATTTATGTTAAATTTTAAAATTTTATGACCTAGACTTGAATCCATGTTAATCGGAAATCAATTAAATAATAAATTTTCAATATTTCGCCCTAAAATTATGAAATTAATATTATTTATTAATTTGTCATTAATTTTGAATATAAATTTTAAATTTTTATGCGATTCGCTCATATAACTTGCACGCACAAAGCAATGGACGCTACGTGTTACCCTTAAGGGGTGTTGTATAGTGCGGGCGTGCGACGACGAGCAAGGGAGCTCGTCGCCCATGCGGTACGAATGCAGCGAGCAAGGGCATGGTGCACGAGCACAAGGCAGCAGCTCTGCCTTGTGTCGTAGGCTGTGAGCAATGGGATGGGCAGGGGCGAGAGCAAGACACGAGCAGTCGCGTGTGGGTAGCAAGCGTGCTGCGCCACAGTGCGCACTGCCTCGCGCGCAGCGAGCGCAAGCTCGCGTGCCACGAGCGCTACGCACAGCGTCGATGGCTCGCGCGCAGCGAGCGTCAGCTTGCATACTGCTGCCTCGTGCGATGAGCGCAAGCTCGCGTGCGGGAAAGGCAGGCGCGCAGCGAGCGATGGCTCGCATGGATCGAGCGATGGCTCGCGTGCAGCGAGCGCTAGCGCGCGCAGCGAGCACCAGCTCGCGTGTTCGATTGATGCCTTGCGATGGTGAGCAGCAGCAATACGACGCAGCGCATGGGCTGCGGGCACATGGCCAGCAATGGCTGTATGCGTGTAGCCCATGGGCGTGCGTTGCGTGGGATTGTTGCGTTGCGATTAGATCGTTTTGAAATTTTAATTTGAGATTTTCAGTTTACGTAATTTTAATTAATTTTAAAATTAATAATATAAATTATTTTCTTGGATTTTAATTTTGAATATTGTACTTATAATAAATTTTATTTATTCTAATTATTTTACTAAAATTAAAATCATGAATTAATTTAAATACGACTGAAATTAAATTAAATTTATGGATTCAATTATAAATTTATATGAGCTTTAAATTTTAATTAAATTTGTATGTTTCCGGTTAGACTAGAAATACATTTTTATGTTTAAAATTAGTAAAGCATATGAATTTATTGGTTTAAGTGGGAGCCCTTTTAGTCATAAACTCTTGATTAGGTCTACAAATCCTTAAGGTTAAAACAACTTGATTAGAATTAATAAGGACTGAATAATTGGTAGATTATTGGTGCCCTTGATTAATTGCTGCAAATATTTACGTGATGCATAATGTGTTTTACTAACCAGCTATGTGGGCCATTCATGTTAATGAATGGGTGAATGGTATATATTGTATATGTACTGTTTTGCAGGTTATGAAGTGACTAGTATGGCCCAAATAGGATAGAAAATATGGTCTGCGTACCATTAATTTGAATGTAATTGGTCTAAAGTACCAAAGTTGTTTTTCAATTCAAATATGGTCTGCGTACCATCAAATAGTTGTAATTAGTTTTAATTATAGCTTATCCTATTTGAAGAAAATGGTGCCTCCCACGGAGATTTTCAAGACGGACTTTGAAGTTAAAACTTCAAGATGAAGTCGGGCCATACTAGATCACATTTATCTTATGCATGCTTTAAGTTATTTATTGCTTTAAATATGTCTTAAATATGCATGAGATCAAAGCTTGATTATGTTGCATGATTAAGGATTTTAGTTCACTTAAAATCTAACCAACATAGTAAGAGCCTTAAGTTCCAAACTTAAAAATTGAGTTAAAATGTGCCATGCCAAAATATACACTTGCTTGGATATCCTTTACATCAATCTAGTAATAGTTTTCGCTCAGCGAGGTGTTACTTATTGGTCCTAAAGGGGCAAGGTACACAAATAATTGTGAGTACATGTTAGTTTTGGTGAAACTCAACGATATAAGTAAGGAGTCCTTTTATGTCGTGGCAAAATCGATAGGTTTACCTAATAAGTTCTTAGACGTACCTATCAACCAAGAATAGTTTCTAGACTATTAGCAAAAGGCTTTTGCTTACCTAAGATGTTTTAGGATTAAGTCGACAAACTGTGCTTAATTCTTCAATGATTTTAGGATCTTGGAATCATTTTATTCACACCTGCCGGAACAATAAATTCGAATAAAATGCTAATAACTTGTTGAAATTGCATGATTGCTTTAATTTTCAAGTTATTACTCATGATAAATGTTTAGACTTTGCATGCTTCAATGTATGTTTTAATTATTGTTTATAATTAAATATCTTGCACTGCAGTAAATCCTTTTAGAAAGGTAACAGTAAATTTCCTCGATTGGTAGTGAATCCAAGAACGATTCACGGAAATGAGAGAAAATGAGCAATTTAAAATGTACGTTTCTTTTAGCGACTTTTATGGTTGTTTTCGAATATCAAAATCGAATGGCAAACCAATTGGTGCTTGTGAATTCAAAATACAATGTAGTTTTGAGATCATAAAGCATTGAGTTTAAACGCTCAGCTTTACCAATGGTTAACAACCTAAAATATTTTTTCCATTTAATTCTCGAATGAGTCTAGTCCCTAGACATTCGAGTAGATCGATGCTTAGAGAACTTTAGAAGCTTCTAGTAAGATCATCTAGTTGAAACAAAATATTCAACATAAATTAAAATGGTAAAGAACCTTGTTGGTGACATTGGACATGTCTAACAAAGTATAAAAGTCAACACTAAAGAATTCAAT
Source organism: Spinacia oleracea (assembly GCF_020520425.1). Classification (NCBI taxonomy): domain Eukaryota; kingdom Viridiplantae; phylum Streptophyta; class Magnoliopsida; order Caryophyllales; family Amaranthaceae; genus Spinacia; species Spinacia oleracea. The sequence continues at coordinate 123,791,200 of NC_079490.1, forward strand.
TCTTAAGACTATAAGAAAGGGTACAAGAAATAGGAAAACAAAGGAACAGATGACAGGAATTTACAATTCCGTTTCTACCTATAAGTTTATGTTTAAAGAGAAGTGACCTAGGAATCAAACTTCCTTGGTATCATATACCGCTTGAGGTTCTTACTTCGGTAATAACTCAAATAATGGAAGCTAGGCTACACTAATGGCCTACAAGTGGGAAATGAAGCATGGCAATGCTACATTAGCTGTAGGGTCATCTAGGTTGTTTTAAGTCCTTTCAAGGCTGGAACTAAATGGCTATTTTGTTCCATAATCAGCATACCTAGATTTCTGTTTCAAAAACAGAAAGACTCACATTCAAGAAAAACAAAAACAATGTTTGTTTGTTTATTTGAATGAAATGGTCATTTACGGGATGAGTCAATGTGCTTGATTAAAACAAACAACTCTTTAACAATAAAAACTTTACTAGGTCCAAATCAAACCCTTGATTTGAGTTCCACTAATCTTTGGCATTGTTGCTTAGACCATGTCAACAAGTTAACATTCACAAGCTCTATTTTAATGGACTTTTGAAAGTTGGTTGATTTCTAGATCAACTTAAGACAAGCTAGTCTTACTTGTTGAAAGTAACAAAGAATATGAACTATTGTTAGAACGCCTAGACGATAGAGTTCAAAGCTAAAGAAAGGTTTTATGACTTTATTATTTCACATGGATTTGAGTGAATATAGGTTTATTTACTCAAATGTGATATAAGTTGAATCTGTTTGGCTAGTTCAAAGATTCAGAAGTATAAAATCCACTTGGCAAGAAATCATAAAGATCTAGGTTAGATTATGTTGATGATTACTTGAGACCAAATATGATCATCAATGATTGTGTGTTGTAATTTCACAATCTAGGTCCATAAGATATGGCATATCTTAGTTGGAATAATCGAAGTCAATTAGTACTTGATTCGATCAATGATGGATCATAAAGACTTTTCCTATAATTTCTAAAACAAAATGCTCAACTACCACCAAACTAAACCAAATTCGTCAAAGCTATTGAAAAGTAATTTCAAAATATCTTTTCATAATATATCTAAAGAGTTCCTAAACTCAGTGGGAGCTTAGTGTTTGTTATTCAACAAACTAAGGCCCCAAGTATAGATATATGTTTCATTGTGATTTATTCAAATGAGACACAAGGGTATTGTTTCTACCACGAATTTTTGAGAACATAATGTTTGTTTGCTCGAAATGATGTCCTTTTGGAGATTCGTTTCCAAAATGACAAGTGGGAGAAAATAAACCTCGAAAGTCTTCGAGGCGAACAACAAACATAGACGGACATTCCGGAGGATTTTCGAAGTTCTTTAGAAAATCCGAACACGTATTCTTTAAGGACTTTAGAAGTGGCTTTAAAGCATAGACATCTCTTAGAAGACTTTACAAGTGCTTCAAGGAGAACAGAATATTCAAAGGACTCTCAAAGTGCCTGTTGATATTCTATTGTTTGATACCCAAGTAGGCATAGAGTTCAGATCAATGAAACTATGAGATTCTTCTATTAATAGTGAAGAAACCTAAAACTTGCAGTCAAACTATTAATGAGTTTGTGACCTGTAAGAAAGCTATGACAAAACTCAGATTCCCTAAAATGGTTAGAGGCCATATATAGACTCAAATGTTTTAGATGGTTAAAGGCCATAAAACATAACCAATGTTTTGATGACAAAATTGAAATTTTGTTGATTTGCAAGAATAGTTTCACACCTATTGGTTGCAAGTTTGTTTTAAGGATAAAAACCATCAAACATGGAATTGTGTTCACACACAAAGCTAGATTAGTTGCTAAAGGTTAGAAGAAAATTCATGGCATGGATTGTGTTGAACCTCATGCATAATCGTAATGCTCAAGTCTATAACTCAAGCAATGATTGTATATTGGTACATATGACAATTGGATGACAAAACGTATTCCTCAATCAAATGTTGGAAGAAAACTATGTACATGGCATGTCATAGGATTTGTGGATCCAAATAAATGCTTGAAAAGGAATGCTAACTTATGAAATCTAAGTACAGATTTAAGCAAGCAATTGGGAATTGGAACTGTATTTTAGTGAAGCTAATAAGCATTTTAGTTTCATAAAATATACATGATTCTTATAGATATATAAGAAGTTTAGTGGGAGTACGTAAAACTTATTTGGTCCTATGTGTATCACACATATCTCTCTATTGTGAAATAACATTCAAATGCTAATGACCTAGGTTTGAAATTATTCATCAATGATGGACCAAGGCGAAACTTAGTACATACTGGGTATTAAGATCTATTTACAAAGATCTTATGATATTTTTTAGTAATGGCATTTACTAAATCAAACACGAAAGACTCCATTGGAGATATTCGATCCATATGAATAAATCTAAGTAATGAATGTTTGAACTATGTATAAGCATTTACTAAGTTAAACATCAAAGAATCTAATGAGATTCTTCACCTATATTATATGTCAAAGAATTTAGTTGGATTCAGTATCTACTGTAACTGAATGAGCTAAAGTTACATGAATAGAATTCAATTGGGAATTATTCTGCAAAAGAATTTATCATGTATATAATATAATATGAGAAAAACGTATCGTATGACTTTAGGCATGACGAACATATACCAATCTCTATTGATCTAAGTGAAGATCAACTAGATTGAGATCAAGAACACTTATGGTACTTGAAAAGGTACATAGGAATAGTTCTTGATTCAAGGAAATAAAGATATGCTAAATATTGATGCTACACGCATAAACACTGGCAAAGGATCAAGCAAGACCCTTTGGAGTTAACCATTGACAAGGACGAGCTAAAGAGCATCGTGTTTTGAAATGGCAACATGGATTGAAGACCATGAGTTGTTGCGTGGGAAATTAAAATAATAATTTCTATGTTCTAAGATATAGTTGGAGAGTCTTCCACATATCTGTGAACTGCTTGGATAAGTAGATCCAAACAAAGCATCACTAGCAACCTATACAGTTGAAGTAAAAGTAATTATTGCCTAAGAAGCAATAAAATAGAGTTGTTTATATGAGTTCTTCATTGAACTTGGGAAGATCACATGTCTGTTGACTTAATGGTTCTTCATTGCAAAATGCGTAGAACCACTAATGTAGCAAGAAAGACTAGATCACAAAATAAACATACTCAAAAGTTCTTATCATCATATCTCGAAGAACATTCGATGAAAAGGATGTTAAGATTTGCAAAGCGTGATAACTAAACCTATGCAACAAGTGAGAAGCAACACTCACGTTGTAGCACTGGAAATCAAGCATAGCTTTGAATTCCATGAACTGTTTTAAAGATGGGTTTGAGCCCCATGGTTGTAAAACAATGGGGTTGAACATTTATCATATATGAAATGTATTTTCATATTCCATTTAATCTTGGTTTAGTATTAAATGATGAGTCCCTTCAATTTGACAATATATTCAAGATAGACTGTCAGGACCAGTCCTATGACTAAGAAATGTCTATCAAGTGAACTTGAATGTCAAAAGTTGAAAATGGTCCCTAGTCGGAGTTTTCTATAAAATTGGACGCATAGAAAACGTTAGACGACTAGAATGCAAGATGACTAGTAGTTCTATTTCTTGAACTATGTGGACATGACAATGTCATAATCATTTGCATAGATACTTGCTTTGGGAAGACTAGTATCGGACAAGACCTATGAAACTTTATTGTAAGAGATGAAAATCTGTCATAAGTAAATTTCATTAAAATGATTAGACACTAAATCCTCAATACCTGAGTGATTTGAGATTACTTGTTTGAGAACTGGTTGCTTTGACGTTGACCAACCGTCGCACCGTAAAAGGAGGCTATAAAGGCAACGCTCAGGTAATCACCTATCAAACGAAGTCTAATCTCAAGATCGCAAGATTGGGATTGTCCTCCCACAAATCGGGATGAGATGCTTAAAAGTTGTACAAGGCCACTCGGAGAGCTAGAAACTGTGAAATGCATGGCCGTGCTCGGATGAATCATAGGCTATGATTATCTGTTTATTTGATCAGTTGAACTCTGAAACCGAGGAACACCTCTGGACATAATAAGGATGACAACTCTTACCTTATGTTCAAGAGCAAGCATCGAGTGACAAAGGAATTAGGAAATGCACACTTGTCCCTAAGGACAAGTGGGAGACTGAAGGAAATAATGCCCTTGGTCCAAGTATGCATTCTATGTTAAGTCTAATAAATGCGGTTCAGTATTAAATAACAAGTTAATAATTCAGTGAGATCAAGTGAGTTGAATGCCTAGCTAGAGGCCGCTTCAGTTCAAGTGGAATTAATGATATTAATCCACAGCTTACTCTTGACTGAACCCGTAGGGTCACACAAATAGTACGTAAACGGATCAAGTATTTAATGGCATTAAATACTCTATCTATGGATATTCGGAATCGACGGATCTTGGTTTCAGTGGGAGCTGAGATCGTCACAAGCAAGAAATGAATACTCCGGAAACGATGATATTGCCGGAAACGGAAATATGGATCGTATCGGAAATATAAATATTATCCAAGTCGTAGATGTTGCCGGAAACGGAAACATGGTACGTATCGGAAAATATTATCGGAAATGGAAATATTGCCGGAATCGGAAATATTGCCGGAAACGGAAATATTGTCAGAATCGGAAATATTATCGGAATCGGAAAATAATTCCGGAAACGGAAATATTAAATATTTGTTCGAAACGGAAATTGATTCCGGAATCGGAATATTAAATATTGTTCGTATCGGAAATGAATTCCGGAACCGGGAATTTAATCGGAAGCGTATCGTACGAATAAGCATCGGACGAGGCCTGCCGGACGAGGGCCCAGCACGAAGCCAGGCCATCGCCCAGCAAGCCAAGCGCGCCACACAAACAGCCAAGGCCACGCCAGGCCCAGCGCAAGGCCAGGCCCAGCAGGCCATGGCAGCGCGCGCAGCGCGCGCAGCGATGGGCTGCGAGCTGTGCTGCTGCTCGCGTGGGCTTGCGGCTCGCGTGGGCCGAGCGACCGTGTGGGCTGTGCGCGGGCATGGCCTGCACGCTCGTGGGTCATGCTCGTGTAGAGTTTGTGTTCACATATGAAACCTAAATTGTGTAGGATTTGTTTGATGATTAAATTCCTAATCCTAAAAGGATAAAATTAATTAATTAGAGTCCTACTAGGATTCTAGTTTAACTAATTAGTATCCTAATAAGATTCCAGTTCCTTTTCCATACCTCTATAAATAAGGGCCTAGGGTCATTATTTGCAGAAACGATTGAAGTATTCAAAGGGTAAGTTTTTGAAATAAAATTAACCATACACTTGCAAACACTAGCCGAAATTCCTAGTAACCTTAAGGGCGATTCTAGTTGGTCTAACTTGAGGCGGATCCGGACGTACTGTGGACTATCTACGGAGGGACGACATTTGGAGTCCTAAAGACTTGTTCTTGTTCGGTTCGGGCGCAGCTAGGGAAGGCACGCTACAACATGTATGCATCAATTCTATGCTAAATGATTATGTGAATATAATATGCTTTCCTGGCTTTATGGTTTTTCCGCATGATTTATGAATTGTCATATGTATCATAACCTAACAAAACTCCCCTCTATGATCCCCACCAGAGGCTAGAATTTGACAAGAAACATCTGCAGAGGTGCCTCCAAAGTAAATATTTCTCTTGCTCAGATTAGCTTCTAAACCAGAAGCAGAAGAAAACTTCTGAAAAGCATTCATAATCAACTGAACTGAAACCAAATCTGCTTTGGCAAACAACAATAAATCATCTGCAAACATCAGATGAGTGATGTTATTCCTTTCACATCTAGGATGATAGTTAAAATCTGGGTTGAGCTGCAACTGGTTCATACATCTTGAGAGGTATTCCATCCCAATAGCAAAAAGAAAAGGATAGATGGGATCACCCTTTCTCATACCCTTTTTGGCTTGAAAAGGAATAGTAGGGAACCCATTGATCAAAATTGAATATGAAACTGTAGTTAAACATGCCATAACCCACTTAATGTAAAGACCAGAGAATCCCAACTCTTGCATAACAGTTTCAATAAACTTTCATTCAATAAAGTCATAAGCCTTCTTAAGGTCAATCTTCAGAACACATCTTGGGGAAATGTGAGCTCTACCATAACCCTTAATAAGTTTAGTAGCAAGAAGAATATTATCAGCAATACATCTCCCAGGAATGAACCCAAATTGGCAATCACTAACTACCTCTGCAATCACACCTTGCATTCTAGCAGTAAGAATCTTAGAGATCAGTTTGTAAACTATAGAACAGCAGGCAATTGGCCTGAAATCCCTCACTTGTGAAGCATTGTTTACTTTAGGCACCAAAGTTACTGAAGAACAATTGATTCCTTTATACATCTTCCCAGTGTGAAAGAATAGAAGACAACTTTGTATACATCTTCTTTATTAATATGCCATGTTTTCTTAAAAAAACACAGCATTATACCCATCAAGCCCAAGGGCTTTACTGTCATCAAGAGAATGCAAAGCTACATCAACTTCAAGAGTAGTGACAGGAGCAATAAGAGTGTTGATTGCTGAAGAAGAGAGCCTAGCATCACTTTTGAGAATGGGAATATCAAGACTGGGTAAAGAAGTAGCAGCTGACCCCAGAAAAGATTTGTAAAAATTATGAGTTTCTTCAGCAATATCTTTAGCATCAGTAATCTTCCCCCTTGAGAATCATATAACACAGAAATCTTGTTAGTGCTTCTTCTTTGTTTAACTGAGGCAAAGAAGATACTATTATTAGAATATCCATTAGTAAGAAATTCTTGATTTCTGCCTCATAGCAGATTCCTCAACTGCCAACCATTTCCTAAGCTTCTCTATATGTTGTTTTCTCTGCACACAGAAGATTAACATCAGAAGGGTCATTCTGTAAGTGAGATTGGACAATATCCAACTCCTACTGAGCACAAGAGATCTTATCATAAATCTTAGCAAATTCTTCCTTATGCAATTTTTTAAGTTCTCCTTTGAGTCTCTGCAATTTAAACCAAACTCCACTCAATGGAGTTTATTTCACAGGTTTGCACCAGTCAGTAGTTACAACTTGGTCAAACTGAGAATGAGTAGCCAAGAAGTTAAAAAACTTAAAAGGTCTACCTCCTTGTTGTTGATCACTCTTGATGTTAATGAGAAGGGGTGAATGGTCTGAAATGGAAGGTTGCAGATAATCCATAAACACTTGATCATATTTAATCATCCACTCTCCATTCCCCAAATTCTACTTGAAATTCTCCTATCTCCAATACTCTTATTACTCCAAGAATAGAAATTCCCTATAACTCTAAGTTCAGCTACCCCAGTAAGAAAAAGAAACTGTTCAAAATCTTGAGTATCATAACTTGTAATACCAGCACCATTGAGTCTATCTTGTTGAGATAAAACATCATTAAAATCTCCTAACAAAAGCAAAGGAGTGCTACCAATAGAAGCAGCTAACCCAGTAAGCTCTCTCCACAGAGGTTTCCTAGTTTCCACTGTGTTGAGACCATAAACAACTGTAAACACACGGATAGAATTCCCACTGGAATCCGCCAATTCCCCATGAATAAATTGCTCATGAATGATAAGGACTGTGACTGTAACTTTCAGAGAGTTCCAACCCAACCATATTCTACCTCTTGGATTACAAAGAGAATTACAAGACCAAGACCAACAGCTACCAAATTTATTTTGAATCTTAACTGCATTTCTACTTTCGACTCTAGTTTCAAGCACAGCAATAACATATACTTTATTATCAGACAAAAATATCTTAAGACTTCTAGTCTTAGTGGGGTCATTTAAACCCCTAATGTTCCATGAGCACACTATCATTAATAGTGTAGTGAAGAGATACCTGGGGGCTCCCCAACACTTTCCTCATCACTTTCCTCTCCTTCATCATCCGAGTGATGTACATCCTGTTGATTCAGAACCCTAAAGGAATTCTAGATAGGAGTTTCTGAAACATGAAGTCTACCTTCTACCTGTCTGGTTTCCTAGCAGTCATCCAACCAGCATCATTTCCAGATTGCACCACATTGATTGTGTAAATTGGAGTCACAGTTCCATCAACAACAGCACTATTACCCTTTTGTTTATCTTCTGGAACAGTTTTCTTAACCACCCACTTCTTCACAACTTTCTGAACTGCTGGCCTAGTTGTTGCTTGTTTAACTTTTGCACAGTCATGGCCTACTATACAACATTTCTTGCAAAAAGACGGTTTCCAATCATAAGACACAGGTTGAACAAACTCCTTCCCAGTGGCATCAACAACAACTATGTGAGAAGGCAGTGGTTTTGTAACATCAACTTCAATGAGCACCCTGGCAAATGAAATTCTGAGTTGTTGTGTAGTGCATTCATCAGCAAAGAGTGGCACTCTTAGAACACTACTTAACCTGCTGAGAGAGACACTCCCCCAACAATTCAGTGGAAGGTTAGGAAATTTGACCCACATGGGAATCACCTTGAGAACTTCTTCATGGAAGTTGAAGTGGGGAGACCATGGTTTAAAATTTTGCATGTTTATAGATAACATACAGGCTACAAATGATGCTTTCGTAGCTTACATTAGCAATCAAAATAATAAAAGATTAAAGTTTTCTTTACAATTAATTTCCGTAACAATAATGGTTGGTATTAAGTGAATGGTTTATTGCATTAATGCTTTAGCATACAATTCTCAAATTATTAAAATGTCAAATCATGAAAAATGCATACGAGTGGAGACATTATATTTTATGACAATCTAAGGGATAATATACACCTGCGTTATTCATGGTCACCCATACCTTATTTATGCAAAAAATCTTTAGCCTCCAACATTCATAATTGTTCTATTGGTATCATGGTCAGACCCAAGAAGAAATTGATTTCCTATACTCAAACAAAATCCATATCATCAATTTATGGTCAGATAATGGCTACAACTATTTGAACTTCGCCCAAGTAACTACTATTTATGAGGTCAGTTACTATAACACAGAATGGCCCCTATTTTGACGGGGCATGGTAGGTCAACTTTGATACCCTCCCAGAATTGACTAATTTAATGAACACTTAATTTCAATATTATTAGGCTGAGCTTCATCAAGATTTCAACTTCAACAAATTTCAATATCCAAATATCCTATTTCATATAAACCAGTAAACCACCGAGTAAAGGGAGCACAGTTTGCTAAATGCTTTGAAGCATCATTGTCACTAGATCGTATATTCTATAGTTATAACCTATGTAGAAGTGATGATCCTACAATGTCAATACTAAGAGGGCCCTTCATCTTATTGCTCAAATACAAGATGTAGAATTCATAATTCTATTCAAACATGCAGCCCAAGTCTTGTAAGGGAATACAGTTAAATACGTATTAACGCAGCGGAATAATCCCCAAAGTCAGGAAGCATGTATAAAGTACAGATTAAGAAAACTTACATTCGAAGCGTGTTTTCCCTATTTCAACGAATCATGAACACGAACAAAGAACTCCAATTGTCGTTCCTCTACTTGGTTCACCGACACGTTCAGATCCGTCTTGAGATTCGTATCTTAGACGTCACTCAGGATTTTTAGCTTTTAGGGAAGAACAGTATGAACGGAGGCAAAGAGAGAATTAGGGTTTCTCTTTGATTAGGTTTTACTGAACTCACATAGAAGTAAAATTGTGTTGTGTTGGAAAAACATAATGGTAGGTGGTGTGTTATAACCCTGAGGTTATAACATGACTGGCCAAGGCACGAAGCCTCAACCGACCAAGGCACGAAACCTCAACCGGCCAACACACGCACCAAGCCCACGAGCAGCGCGCACAAGGCAACGCAGCCATGGGCCTTTGGCCTCGCTGCTTTGCTTGCTGCCATCGCTGCTGTCTGCGCGCGCCCAGCCGGCCTTGCGGGCTTGCTCTCGTTGCTGGCGAGCTGCTGGCTCGTTGGGCCTTGCGTGCTTGGCTCGATGGGCCGGCAGCCTCGTCTCGCTCGTATCCGCGACCAACGCCTTACGACTATTGTTTATCGTATAGTACTCGGCGAATCACCGTCGTACGATACGATTATTCGTTTCACCTAGCTTACGAATATTCGCGATATGATATACGATTCCGATCCAACGTCATATCGTATATTTATGTTTTTCCGAACTAATTCCCGAAAAGCTTATTAAATGAATTTCCGATTCATTTAATTCGATGATCTGTTACATGCCATTGGTGTGACCTTATAGGTTCAGTCAAGAGTAAGTTGTGAGCCTAATATAGATTAGAACTCACTGATCGAAAGCATTGCTCCAGCTAGCTGTTCCGATCACTTGATCTCACTGAATTAATTGCTCGTAATTAATCTAAACCTTGGTATTAGACTAATGCACCTTAGGTGAAGGACACATTTCCTTCAGTCTTCCACTTGTCATTCAGATAAGTGTGCATTCGCATTCCTTTGGTGCTTAGTTTTACTTGCTGAACATAAGGCAAGATCCAAGCCATCCTTATTAGTTCCAGAAGTGTTTCTCGGATTACTGAGTTCAACTTTTAAACTTTTACAGAAGGTTAAGCCTTAACCATTCTGAGCACGGCCATGCATTTTCACAGTATCTAACTCTCCGAGAGGCCTTGTTACACAACAACACCATATCTTATCAAAGATAGGAGGACAATTCATTCTTGCAATCTATGAACACTCACTTTGATTCATAACACGCCTAATAACTGCTTTTATAGCCTCCTTTTACGGTGCGATGTTTTGCGAGCATTAGAGCGAACTAATCTTCAAACGAGCAATCATAATTACTCATGTTATGAGGAATGGTTCTAATCACCATTAATGAGAACTGCTTATGACATGACTTTAATCTCTTAAAGTGTTCTCATGGTCAATCCGATACAAGATCCAATAAGTATCAATGCAAAAGATTTTGACATCCAATCAATCTAGTTCAAGAAACCGAACTACAAATCTACTTGCAATCTAATATTCATTAGTCATTGGTCGTCCACCTTTCAATGACCTGGATTAGGGATCCTTTTTGACTTCAATATTCAAGTTCACTCATGGGTGTTTCTTTGTCGAAGAATCCATCTTGACATCCCATTTGAATGTTTTGAATCGATTGGACTTTTCATTTAATACTAAACCAAATTAAATGAATATGAAATAAAGAATTTCATAATTATAAAATGGTTAAACCAATTGTTTTAAACACATATCTAACAGATGTTCTAAAACAAAACTTAGGAAATCAAAGCCATTCTCCAACATGCTTGATTCCCATGGTTGCTACATACATGTGCGTTGTGCTTCACTTGTAGCAACGGTTTAGTCAATGGATCTGCGACGTTGTCGTCAGTTCCAACCTTGCAAATCTCGATTTCTTTCCTTTCAACGATTTCTCGAAGTATGTGAAATCGCCGCAGTACGTGCTTGGACTTCTGGTGGCTCCTAGGCTCCTTTTCCTAGGCAATGGCTCCGCTATTGTCGCAATACAAAGCCATTGGTCCTTTAATGGAGGGGACAACCCCAAGTTCTTCGATGAACTTCCGAATCCAAACAGCTTCCTTTGCTGCTTCTGAGACAACAATGTACTCGGCTTCAGTTGTAGAATCCGCAATAGTGCTTTGCTTAGTGTAGGGGGTTTTTTTGTTGCAAAAACTTGTTTCCCGTTCTACAAGAGGGGCGGTTCTTTAGAAATCCATAGAATTTTTGTACCTCGAAGGAGTCGCCACCAAACATTGTTTAAAGTCTCGTTTGGAAAGACCGCAAGTGACTCTATTTTGGATAAGGCCTTGAATCCTTGAAACGGATGGGTGAGATCCGGGCACGGGAACAAAAATGCTTATTCCGCGAGCTTTAGAAATATTCAAGTACGTTGGCACAACATTTTTTCGAAAATATACCCTAGATTAGACTATGTGGGTTTGAATTTAGAGCAAATAGAATCTCTAATTGTATGGTGGTCACTTTGCTTTAAAGATTGATTTAAGGAACCTAAGGCCGGTTTATCCAAAAAATTATCTTTGTTAAGCGTGATGTAACCTTTTGTATTTTGTTGTATTTAGCATGTGTGGTGATGAAAGAGATAAAACAAATAAAGCAACATCACAATACTAAATAAAGTGCGGAATTAGTAAATACAAGACCCCCTAGAAAAGGACTAGGGAGTAGGTCCACATTGCCTAGAAATGGACTAGGCAAGTAAAGATGCGGAATTGAAAGTGCGGAATTGAAATTGCGGTATTGAAATTGCGGTATTGAAATTGCGGTATTGAAATTGCGGTATTGAAAGTGCGATATTGAAATTGCGGTATTGAAAGGTGCGATATTGAAATTGCGGTATTGAAAGGTGCGATATTGAAATTGCAATATTGAAAGGTGCATAATTGAAGTTTGTACTTGGGCACATGAGATTCGAACGCCAAGCGGCTCCTTAAAAATAAGTGCGCCCGACACGAATTCAAAGCCAAAAATCTCAACTTGGGAGAGGTTGCTCAACCCAAATATCATAGATTTTGCATGTTAAACTTGAACTTGAAAGCTTGAATATTGAAGTTTTGAACTTGAAATAATTGAAATTTGAACTTGAAATGATCCTAGTTTAGGGAAATAACCATGAACAACCCTAAACATGGCGAGATCTTGAAAATTGAAAACTTGAACTTGTATATTGAAAAATGGAGTTTTGAATCTCAAAAGACTAAACCTTTAAATGTTAAAAGGTATCATATTTGATTACCCCATGTTAGAAGGTGATTCTAGTCCAAGAGGTGATTGTAAACAACTTGGACATCCTTGAATCTTGAAAATTTGTATTTTATATTTTGAAAAAGTTTGTATTTTTGGAAAACATGTATGATTGTTGTAAGTGGTGTTTTTCAATGATTAAAAGCACCAACTTGCTAATCATTTAAAAATCAAAGCAACATAGTTGATTAGAATGGGATTCGGATTTACCTAGTTAGGTTTAGGCAAGAGCTCCCAATTGCTTTTCAATTTAGGAATTTTGTATGTGTTTTTGAGGAGTTTTTGAGTTGTATTTTGAGGCGTAATGTCAAAATTACAACGTTCTATTGTTGTTCTCCTCCCCATTATGCTGAAAATGAGGGGTATTTATAGGGGGAATGGGTGCAAGGCGCCAGCATACGCCAGCGCAGGGCGCTGGTGACGTGGCTTGAATGCCGCCAAAGCAAGGACGGGGAATCCGTCCTTGTTTCGTCTTGTAGTGTTGTACCTGTTGTACGAATAGTACTAGGTTTGGCGTTTTTCTTGGAGGTTAAGGCATCATTTAGCGTCTAAAAACAAGCCTTTCTCAGGTTTTGAATTCCGGTTTTACGGGACGGGGCCCGGCATGCTCAGTTTTGTGGGTCGGCGCCCGAATTTGACTTGCCTTATATGATTTTGAGTGGAAAAGGCCTAGTAAAACCAATGGGATGGTCTACTAGATGAGATTGTACTTGGATTTTGAAATTGGATTTTGAAAGTTGTATTTTGTACCGAGTTCCGGGAGGGGAATGGTCTCGGGGGTTGGATTTTGGATCTTGAATTTTGGAAGCATTCTTAGCAATTGGGATTTCCGCCTGGAGTTATTCCAATCACCTAATAAGGATAATGGTATCGTCATCATCCCAAAGGGGAGACACAAATTAGGTGTCTACAGAAGCCCCCACTTTGACTGAGCGTTCGGTTAGGAAAGCGCAAGTCAAAGTATTTCGAAAGGGACGGAGAATGATAAAGATGTTCTGCAATCGATACCACTCTTTGTACGCCGGTACCTGCATAAAACAGGCATTAGAAAAAAGGATAGAGTCTACCTCGGTGCGGTTGGTGATGACTCTGGTTTGTACTTGTATTTTTCCGCCTTCAGTTCAAGACGGAGCTTGGCATCGAAAATTTTGAATCTTGAATTTTTTGAATCTTGAATTTTTGAATTTGAACACCCGGAGTTGATCCGTTGGGGATGTGCTTTGCTGGGGATAAGAGCTTTTTGCTGGCCCTTAAAATTTGGAATTTCGACTGACTTTCCCGGAGCTTGGGTCCGTTGGGAGTTGAACGCCTGAGTCGTTGTATTTTTTGGACTTTGTATTCTTGAAATATGCATCTGTTTGTATTTGGAGATACAAGTGTATACCCGTATTTTCGATGGAAGGCCTGATGCGATGTTTGATGCTTGGTGCGGAAGATCGTAGCAGCAAAGGACGTGCAATCAGCACGGGAGACCACGCGCTGAAGATTCGCGCATGCAGGGGGCAGCGCTATATAAGTGCCCCTTGCCGTGCCATTTTGAGGAGCAACATCTTGCTTTCTTGCTCTCTTTCTCTCTCAAAGGTCGAATTGTCTTCCCTTGGTCTTGTTCTTGCCTTATCCATGTAAGTATTTCATGTTTTTGCTTATGAAATAACTCTAGAATTGCATGTAGTTTTGATTTTCTCGTACTTTGAAATGATGCTTGTATGCTTAAGCTTCTTGAATCTTGTAGAAGACTGTTTGATAGCCACTTGAACTTGAACTGTTGGAACTTGTAATTTTGAATTTTTGAAAGTTTTCTTGAATGTATATTTTTTGTATCGGCTTCGGCATGGATAGCCTAGGCGTTGTTGTGGAATTTGTATACCTGCTTTGGCATGGATAGCCTAGGCGTTGGTGTTTGAACTTGTATACCTGCTTTGGCATGGGTAGCCTAGGCGTTGGTGTTGAACTTGTATACCTGCTTTGGCGTGGGTAGCCTAGGCGTTGGTGTTGAACTTGTATCTTGAACTAGAGGTCCACTGGGGATTCGTCTTGAATTTTTTTTGATTTTGCTTAGGCTAGTATAGGATAGCCCCCAGTTTAGAATTTTGATACCTTGTACTCCACTTGATTTAGTATGCCTCGTCACACTCGGAGGAAGCTCGCCGAATCGTCGATAGTTCGAGCTGCTGAGGAGGACGCTTCAGATGATGAAGCGGCTGCAATAAACATGCCCAACGGGGGTATGGTTCCCCGGGATGCGCCTACTTTTAGTGGTACGGGTTGGAGCCCTTCCGACCTGGTGTTTTGGCCGGAGTGGCACTTGTCTCAGCGGCCTCGTGCTGGCATGGTGAGTCTTGTATTGTGCTTTGAATTTGTATCTTGTATAGGTTTGGAGTTAACTCGTTAACATGTAGGCCGATGGAAAGCCATTTCGTACTTTCTGGTCCTTGGTGGAGGTTTAGAGGGCTTTTAAAGCTCTTCGTGCTGATGAGGAGGCCATGGAGATTTGGTCGCAGACGGGCCTGGCCGACTTCTACCGTACCATGGGAGGCTCTTCGAGGAGAACGGGGATCAAGCCCCGACTGTGGGCTTTGTTGGAGCGATGGTGGGATACCACCAACACTTTCCACATGGCATGGAGGGAGATCACCATTACCCCCTTTGAGTTTGCTATGATCATGGGTCTTCCTTTTTCTGAGGGGAACGTGACCTTTGATCCGGAGCTGACGTGGCGCTCTGCCGCTGCTAGGGACTTGCTTGGCCCTGTTGTTGACTTGTCAGATGATGATGCCCATGCTTCTGTGACGGTGATCGTGGAGGCTATCTGCAGTGTGGGTGTATCCGCGGAGCAGAGGGTTAGGCTCTTCCTCCTAGCCTTGGTGAGCAGAGTGATGGTCCCGAGTAGGAACAGTCGGGTGCACATCCGGTTCCTGTCCGTTCTGGGGGACTTGAGAGCTGTTTCCAGCTATAACTGGGGTGGCTTGGCATATTGCCACCTTTTGTATGAGATGAAGCGGGCTTCCCGGACTGCGGTGGGGAGTGACCCTAGCATGGCTGCTCTGTGGAGTGTGCTGGAGGTATTTAAGAATCCTTGTACCTTGTACTTTGTGCTTGCATTTGAACTTGACTGATGTTTTGCTTGCTTCTTGAAAGATTTGGATATATGAGCACTTTTCGACTTTGCGCCAGCTCGTACTAGGGATGCGGCTTACCCGTATGCTGCCTCTTGGATAGGAGCAGTGCGCAGGAGGATGCCTCTGGCGCCTCCCGCAGAGCTTGGCGGGTTTTACCCGTTGATGAGGTAAACTTTTGTACTGTTTTATCCTTTTGTATTTGTACTTGTGTTGTTGCCTGAGTTGTCTGTTTCGCAGATGGTATGGCGTCCTTTTGCCAACGCGCTTATACCTGCCTCGGCTGCACGTGCCCATTTCCTGTCTGGGCGTCGGGTTTTGCTTCCAGGGGTGTACCGCCATATGTGGTACCTAGGGAAGAGAGTGTCCCCTCAGCACAATTCGGGGGAGAGACTTATCCCCAAGGACCCACCAGGGTCCATGCTGGCGTTATATGAAGAGTTGGCCCGGCTCTATGTGGAGGCTAGAGGCAATACTGTTTGCCGCTCTTGGAGGGATTTTGTACATAGGAAGGGGAGCTATGACGACTTCCTGAGGAGGCTGGCTCCCAGTACGCTTCGTACTGCCGGTGAGCTTTGAACCTTGTATTCTTGTATTCTTGTATTGATTGGATGATTGTATTATTGTATGATTGTATATAGGAGGAGGAGGTTGATCCTGAGGATATTCCCCATGCTGATAGGATCCTCCGCTATGAGAACTCGGACGGGGAAGAGGTGGTGGAGACCATCCCTTTTGCTTCTCCTCCGCACCGGAAATCATATGATGTTGTACCTGAGCATTATGCCGCTGTAAGTACTGTTGCATTTTTTGAAACTGTTTGTAATCTTGTATTGGGAAATTGATCTTGGATTTTGTATGCAGGCGCCTCGGGCGAGAGTGCGTCGCTGGATGCTCTTGCTTGATTCTTGGAAGAGGCATTGTGCCAAGCTAACCCGGAAGCTTTCTGGCCGGGACAGAGAGGTGCCTTTCTTGATCTTTGAAATTTGTATTCTGGAAATTTGAACTTGGATGTTAATTCTTGAAATTGTATTTTGTATAGGAGCGCCGTCGAGAACGTAGAGGATCCTTTGACAGAGAACCCCAGGCGGAGACGTCCTTGAGGCAGGAGGGGCCGAGCTTGGATCTGGGACAGGGGTCCGGTGCTGGTGCTCATCAGAGGCATTCTGATGCTGAGCGGGGAGCTTCCCCTTTTGTACATGTTGATCCCACCGGGCATTCGTTTGGAGGTGCAGGCGGTTCACGACCCTTTGTTTCTTCCCCTGGTTACTATTTCGGAGGAAGTGGTCCTCAGCCCTGGGGTGCAGATTCCTGGGCTTACTATGCAGAGATGGAGAGGATGCGCCAGGCTCAGATGTTTGGGTCGTACCAGTATATGCCGATGCCGCCGCCATATCATTATTCCTCTCCTTAGCAGGGAGTTCATCCTACCACTGGCACACTTCGTATCTCGGAGTAGGATCCTAGTACCCCTGGGACGGAGCTGGATCAGGAGCTGGAGCGCCTCCGGAGGCGGAACAGGGACAAGGCACCTGTGGTTGATATCACTGCTGGTGACGACTCGGACTGACCCTGCATGGTAGCGAGTTACAGCTTGCCTGGGTTGATTTTGTATAAGTTGTATTGTATTGTATTTGAAACTTGGATTTTTGTATGGTTTGTATGGCTTTGAACTTTGAATTGGTTTGCAAAATTTGAAGATTGGTTTTTTGTATGCTTGAATGTTTGGAATTGTATGCGTTGTGTGTGTTTTGAAATTTGTGGCTAGATGCATGCATGAAAATTTTTGCAAAAATTTGTCCATTTTTTCGGGTAGACATACCCACTATAAGCCCCCACTTTGACTGAGGTTTTTTGGTTAGGAAAAGCGCAAGTCAAAGTATATTCAACTTTTGCTAATGCATATGCAGACTCGACTTAGGACGCCGATTTTGGACTAGAATGCTTGAAATTTTGAACAGATTGACCCGAAATCGGCCCGAGGCGCTGACTCGGACTGCTTGAAATTGCGCGGCTTGCGGCTTTGGAATCTTGAATGATGGAGGTGGTACGTACTCTGATGTCCGAAACACTAAAGAGTGTGTACTCGGAGTCATAAGAGAGAACAGTGGCCTCGTCCTTAGATGCAGGCCCCTGCGCCTGGCGCATGGCACTCGTGGGATGTCGTGCAAGCTGACTCTTGTATAAATAGGGAGCTTGTTGGATCATTTCTTGCATCAATCCTTCCCTGCTATCATTGCATACTGCTTCCTCTCAAAAAGAAAAGAAAATATGGCTGTGTCCTTTGAGAGTGCCTTGAACTCGTGGCTTGGTTCGCTAGGCAAATTGGAGAAAAGGGAACTTGCTGGCATACATCTTGGGGTGCTCGTCTCTTTTCGGTTTGTAAAATTGGATTTGCACTTCATTCTTGCTACTCTGGAGGCTTGGGACCCGAATCATTATGTCTTCCGTTTTGGAAATAATGAGGTATGTCCCCTCCGTGAGGAATTTAGTGCTATATTGGGGTGGCCCATCATGCTAGAGCCATGCATGCCAAGTGTTGAAGAACACTTTTTCTTGAGTTTTGAAAGGTATTTGGGGCTTGAAGCCCCCACTTTTGAGTGTTGTTGTATATGGCAGAGGGGTGGATTTGTCCCTCTTTGTCACCTACTTTGCTGGGCTTGATGTTCCCAAAGTATTCTGCCTGAGAGCCTTGAGTTTTTGTATATTCGCTCGCTTTCTCTTTTCGAAACAGGGGTTTGGCAATGGTGATGCCTCCCTAATAGAAATTGTAGAGCAGTTTGCTAATGGTCGGGACCCAATGCCGCTTGTGATTGGCGAAACATTGATGGGCCTTGATATGCTGAAGTCGGACCCCTCTTCCTTGCCACCGGGAAGTCCGGTGTTACTCCAAGTAAGGATCTAAAGCTCTCTTGTATGTTGAATTTGTACTTGTATTTGAAATTTGAATGTTGAATTTTGAAATGCGCTTCTTGTATACTCCGCAAGGTTTGGCTTATGGAGAGGCTCATGTTGGTGGCACCACCGGAGAACATGGCGAGCTATAATAGAAAGGGATTCACGGTGCGGCCCATGCTGCATGGCCGGCTTTCATTGGATGAGTGGCGGTGTGCACTCTCTGGGGTTGAATCTTGTATACGGTGGGTAGTTCCTTGGTGGGGAATTGCTGCTATGAGACATGCCCCTGGTTCTACTGCTTTGAGGGTGCCAAGCCTCACAATGCTGGTCTTCTACTCGCCTGCTCGAGTGATGAGACAATATGGCTTGAAACAGGAGATCCCGGACTGTACTGAAGAGAACCCGAAACCTGTTGTGCTGAATGCGAATCGACTTGAAATTTGGAGGCGGTATTGGGTTGCCAAACCATTCCGGAGTATCCAGTTCCCACCCGAGTCAGTAACTCTGTCTGCGGGGTATATTGTATGGATGAGAGGCCTAAGCAGAGGGACATTTCTTTCTCCGAACCAGCTAGAGTCCGAGGTTCTAGAGCTAGACGTCCTGCATCAACTGACTATGAGGAAGGTGACGGGAGTGTGACCCATCTGGTGCTTGACCGTTCGGAATCCAAAGGAGGTTTGTCGTCCTCCCGTCTTGGTAGGCTTGCAAGTTCCTTCTCCCGCCGCTTGGGCAAAGGGAAGATTGATGATTGATTGCGGGAGGAGTCAGGGGATAGTACTCAAGGTGCCAAGACTCGAGAGCATAGTCGCCCGACCCTAGATCTTTGTAGGCTAAATGTGTTTGGAATGAATTGTGTTTGGAATGTGTTTGGAAGATGTGTTTAGGAAGTGAAAAGGCTTTTGAACTTTGCTTCACTTGATCCTGACTTTGTATTTGAATTAGCTTTGAAGGCCTTAGGGCCAAATAAAGAGTTATTGTGTTAAATTCCCCTTGAACATGCTTTGCTTTGAATTGGCACATTTGGAACAAAAACAACAACAATTTGAATTTTGAATTTTGATTTGATTTGATTTTTAGGATGCCCTTAATTGAGGAAATTTTGAATTTTTTTGTATTAAAGTGGCCGGGCCTCGAAATGATGTTGCCTACGTGTCCCGTTAGGGAATTAGGCCGGACGTAGTTCTGACTACCTTACAGGACTTGAATTTGGATTCTTGAATTTGAACATGGAACTTAGACATAGAACTTCTTGAGTTGATCGAGGTTGGTCAGAGATCTGAATTCTGTTCCGTCGATGTCTGTTAGTTCGACTGCTCCCCCGGAGAGGATTTTCTTGACAATGTACGGGCCTGCCCAGTTGGGTTTGAATTTTCCCCTTGGGTCCATGGTGCTTTTGCGAAGGGCTTTCAGGACAAGCTCGCCTTCCTTGATGTTTCAGGTTCTGACCCTTTTGTTGAAATGTCTGGCGACTCGGCGCTGATAGACTTGTACATGGTGAGCGACTTGCAGCCGTCGCTCATCGAGCATGACTAGTTCGTCATATCTGGCTTGTAACCATGCAGCTTCTGGGATTTTTCTTTCGAGGACTATCCTTAGAGAAGGTATCTCTAGCTCGATAGGTTGTACTGCTTCCATTCCATAGACCAATGAGAACGGAGTTGCACCAGTTGAAGTGCGAATTGAAGTTCGATATCCCCACAATGCAAAATACAGCTTTTGGGGCCAGTCCTTGTAATTGGTAGTCATTTTCATGATGATGGTCTTGACATTCTTGTTGGCTGCTTCGACTGCCCCATTGGTTTGTGGGCGATAAGGTGAAGAGCAATGATGTTGAATCTTGTACTCGGTGAATAGCTCTTCACACTCTCCTTGAAAATGGGTTCCTTGGTCACTGATGAACTCGTGAGGAACACCGTATCTGCATATGATGTTTTCTTGTATGAACTGGGCCACTTGCTTGGAACCCAATACTTTGAATGACCTGGCCTCGACCCATTTTGGTGAAATAGTCGATGGCGACCAGTATGAACTCATGACCCTCGGTGCCTGTTGGAGTGACTTTGCCGATGACGTCGATACCCCAGGCTAAGAATGGCCACGGTGATGATTGAGAGTATAGTAGTGATGGAGGAATGTGCTTCAGATTCGCACACTTCTGACATGTAGGACATTTCTTGACAAAGAAGTAGCAGTCCCGTTCGAGGGTAGTCCAATAGTATCGTACCCTGACGATCTTGAGGGCTAGCATTTTCCCATTCATGTGGGTGCCACAGACTCCAGCATGTATGTCGTCCATGACTCTTTGAGCTTCGTGCTTGTCAATACATCGGAGGTTAGGACCGCCAAGGGACCTTTTGTATAGAATGCCGCCTTCCATGACAAAGTTGGCTGATAGTAGTCGTAGAGCCCTTTGATTTTTTCTTGAAAAGTGCGGGGGATACTCTGAATTTTGTAGATACCTTTGAATGTCTGTAAACGAAGGCTCATTTTCGTCTTGCTCGACGTTGTCAATAGCATGGACATATGCAGCTTCTTGATGTGTTTCAATTGTAAGTGGCATTTCAGCCATGGCGCTTGGAATGTTGATCATTGAAGCCAGTTTTGCTAGTGCATCGGCGAATTGATTCTCCTCTCTCGGGAGGTATATATAGCGAAGCTGTTCTATTTGTTCAGACAGCTGTTCAAGATAGGACTGGTATGCAGCTAAGCTCTCGCTTCTTACTTTCCATTTGCCGGAAATTTGATTGATGATTAGGGAGGAATCCCCGTACACTCGAAGTTTCTTGACGCCCAGTGCTAAGGCGGTTTCCAGGCCCATTATGCATGCTTCATATTCTGCCGCATTATTTGTGACGTTGAATTGTAGTTTTGCTGATATCAGAATGTGTGTGCCATCTGGAGCTACTAGGATTACTCCAACACCACATCCGTTCTGGTTGGAAGCACCGTCAAAATGCATTGACCAACTGTCATCACTGGTCATTAAGATTTTCTCGTCGGGTAAGTCGTAATCTTCCTCTTCTGCCTCGACAGGACAGTTGGTTAGGAAATCTGAGACTGCTGAACCCTTGATAGACTGCTGTGGAATGTATTTGAGGTTGAATTCTGCTAGCATGACCAACCATCTGGACAACCGGCCATTGAGTGCTGGTTTTTCGAATAGATACTTGAGAGGATCCGTTTTGCTGATCACATGTATTGTATGGGAGAGCATGTAGTGCTGTAGTTTCTTTGTGGCCCAAACCAATGCGATGCTGAGTTTCTCCAGCTGAGTGTATTTGGTCTCGTACTCGATCAACTTTTGCTTATGTAGTATACGGCGTTCTCCTTGCCTTTAATTTCCTGGGCAAGCATAGCCCCCACTGCTGAATCAGTTGTTGTGAGGTAGAGCCTGAGGGGAATCCCTGGCATGGATGGCTTTAGTACTGGTGGGTTGGAAAGGTAGCTCTTGATTGTTTCGAATGAATGCTGACAGTCGTCATCCCAAACCTTGGGCTCGCTTTTTCGGAGCTTTCGAAATACTGGTTCACAGATCATTGTGAGTCTTGAAATGAACCTGCTGATATATTGTAGTCTGCCGAGAAAACCCCGAATTTCCTTTTCATTCGTTGGTGGTTGCATCTCGAGAATTGCTTTGATTTTTTGAAGGGTCAGCCTCTATGCCTCGAGAGCTGATAACATATCCGAGTAACTTGCCTGACATTACCCCGAATGCGCACTTTTGAGGATTGAGCCTCATGTTGTATTGTCTGAGCCTGTTGAAAAACTTTCGAAGTACCGAGGTATGCTCGTGCCGTTCTTTGTATTTGACAATCATGTCGTCGACATATACCTCAATCTCCCTGTGAATCATGTCGCTCATGATGGCTTTGGCTGTTCTTTGATAAGTTGCTCCTGCGTTCTTTAGTCCGAACGGCATAACTGTATAGCAATATGTACCCCACTGAGTGATGAAGGTTGTCTTCTCCATGTCGTCCTCTGCCATGGGAATCTGATTGTAGCCTGCATACCCGTCCATAAAAGAGAGTAAGGCGTGATTTGCGGTGTTGTCGACCAAGATGTCGATGTGAGGCAATGGAAAACCGTCTTTAGGGCTTGCCATGTTAAGATCCCTGTAGTCCACACACATTCGTACTTTGCCATCTTTCTTTGGAACTGGGACGACATTTGCGATCCATTCTGGATTTTCTTCTCGAATAAACCCGGCATCTAGCTGCTTGGAGACCTCTTCTTGAATTTTGAGGGAAACATCCGGTTTCATGCGACGGAGTTTCTGCTTGATGGGTTTTGGAACCTGGAATAAGGGGAATTGTATGCTTGAGAAAGAGTTAAACCAATCTGAACTAGTTTTGAGTCACCGTTGTTAGAAAGGTTGATTTTTTCTGTTCCCTCAATTATGGGCGTCCTGTTTTCATGATTTTCGATATCTTTTAGAAATTCAAAGTCAGTTTCTTGTAAAGAAAAGTTGTTTGGATTAGGATTGTGTTTTGAATTAGGGCTCGAAGAGTAAGTAGAAATTGAAGTGTTATTGAAATCAGCAATCATTACATCGACTGTTTTGACTTGAAGCTCGGCCTTTAGAGGCTCTTGATTGATGCAAGACTCTAGTTCTAGACACTTAGACTCATTGCTAGACTCGAAAATTAAAAGACAGACTCTGGACCTGGACAAAGACACTAATCGTAAAGATAGTTCTCAGGGTATTCCCAGACATCTGCGTCATAATTGTCATAATCATCGAAGACGGGGCTGCATGCACAGACTTTCAGGACTTGGTCCCAGACTTGATTCCATGAAGTATAAGGAAATGCGGCGAAGCTGCCCTTGCATGAAGTGTTGAGCCCTAAGAGGAACATTCTCACCATTTTTCCCTCTGGCAGCTCGGGCTGAATTGTACGAGCGGAGATTGCCCATCTCGCTGCCCTTGCATGAAGTGTTGAGCCCTAAGAGGAACATTCTCACCATTTTTCCCTCTGGCAGCTCGGGCTGAATTGTACGAGCGGAGATTGCCCATCTGTGGTAGTATTCTTGAACGCACTCATCCTTTTCCTGGCGTACAACCGGCTTTTGCTTGATGAGAGCATCTCAGAAGCTTGAACCTTTGAGGGTGAGGCAGGCAGGGCCATCTAGTATTTCCTCGAACCAAGGCTCTCCGAATAGTAGGTCGAAGTTAGTAGGCACATCGATTACCAGGAACTCAGCATTGTCGTAATAGGTGTCAAAGGAGAAAACCAGCTCAAGGACTCCCACGACTTTGTATGTGACACCCTGGAGTTTGACAGTTTGTTGGGCACTCAGCATGAGATCGTACTCGGAGAACCCTAAAGCCTTCAAGGTGGCGAGTGGGCAAATGTTCTCTTGGATGTCAGTGGTTACCCTAGGTTCGGGGATCACCCAGTTTTGAGCACTCGGAAGTAGATGGCAACAGCTTGGAACCATCAGCTCGTAACCTGACTTGTATATCGTGGAGATCAGATTGCATGGAAACTCCTCTTCTTCATCTTCGCAGTCATAGGAGATGGCTTGTACAGAGGGGGTTTGCTTAGCCCCGGGTGGTAAGGGTAAAGTCTTGTTGTCGACCATGTTCTGGATCAAGTGCTTGAGCTTGTAGCAGTCCTCGATGTCATGACCCTTCCCTTGATGGTATTTGCAATGAGCTTCCGGATCCCAACTCTTAGATCTTTTGTCAACTGGAGGATCGGGTGTTGGACCGATTGGTGCTATGACTTGTTTTTCGACCAGCCGATCGAATGCCTCACTGTAAGACATCCCGAGGTTTGTGAAGACTCTTTGTGGTCTGCCTTAATAGTTGCGCTGATTAGCATTGCTTTTGAAGTTGTTTGACTTTGGACCTTGAGGATCCTCTAGGGCGTTAACCTCATGAACTTTGTGTGTTGTCTCAGGTCTCTTTCCCTTCCACTTGTCAGTTTGTGGAGCTGGGGCTGCAGGTGCTTGTTAGATTATGATACATATGAACAACATAAATCATGCGGAAAAACCTTAATGCCAGGATACATATTAATTGCACATAATCATATAATTAGTCTAGGATGCATACACTTTGTAGCGTGCCCTCCCTACCTGCGCCCCGAACCGAACAAGAATAAGTCTTTAGGACTCCAAGTGTCGTCCCTCCGTAGATAGTCCACAGCACGTCCGGATCCGCCTTAAGATTGACCAACTAGAATCGCCCTTAAGGTACTACTATTTTTGGCTAAATAAGCAAGTAATATGGCTGATTTTTCTGCTTAAAAATCCTAGCTTTTATTGTTTGAATACTTATTAAACTCGCGTATAAATTTGTGACCCTAGGCACATATTTATAGAATCATGGAAAAGGATTTAGAATCCTATTAGAATACTAAATTAATTAATTAGAATCCCTTTAGAACTCTATTTAATTAATTTATATCTTCTAGGATTAGGATTTAATCATAGCACGAATTCCGAGAGCTTTAGGATTCGTATAGCACGCACACGAGCACGAGCACCGCACAGCCCGCGCGCATGCCTCGCAGCCCACACGAACTGCACGGCGCCCAGCCCACTGCTTCGCAGCCCACTTGCTCCGCGCGCGCGCCAAAGCCTTTGATGCGTATGGCTTGCTGGGCGAGGGCCTGGCTTCGTGCTGGGCCTTCGTCTAGCAACTCTCGTCCGATGCTAATTCGTACGATACGCTTCCGATTAAATTCCCGATTCCGGAATTCATTTCCGATACGAACAATATTTAACATTTCCGATTCCGGAATTAATTTCTGTTTCGAACAAATATTTAATATTTCCGTTTCCGGAATTATTTTCCGATTCCGATAATATTTCCGATTCTGACAATATTTCCGTTTCCGGCAATATTTCCGATTCCGGCAATATTTCCATTTCCGATAATATTTTCCGATACGTACCATGTTTCCGTTTCCGGCAACATCTACGACTTGGATAATATTTATATTTCCGATACGATCCATATTCCCGCTTCCGGCAATATCATCGTTTCCGGAGTATTCATTTACTTGTCTTTGACGATCTCAGCTCCCACTGAAACCAAGATCCGTCGATTCCGAATATCCATAGATGGAGTATTTAATGCCATTAAATACTTGATCCGTTTACGTACTATTTGTGTGACCCTACGGGTTCAGTCAAGAGTAAGCTGTGGATTAATATCAATAATTCCACTTGAACTGAAGCGACCTCTAGCTAGGCATTCAGCTCACTTGATCTCACTGAATTATTAACTTGTTAATTAATACTGAACCGCATTTATTAGACTCAACATTAAATGCATACTTGGACCAAGGGCATTATTTCCTTCAGTCCCCCACTTGTCCTTAGGGACAAGTGTGCATTTCCTAATTCCTTTGTCGCGCGATGCTTGCTCTTGAACATAAGGTAAGAGTTGTCATCCTTATTATGTCCAGAGGTGTTTCTCGGTTTCAGAGTTCAACTGATCAAATCATAATCATAGCCTATGATTCATCTGAGCACGGCCATGCATTTTACAGTTTCTAGCTCTCCGAGTGGCCTTGTACAACTTTCAGCATCTCATCCCGATTTATGGGAGGACAATCCCAATCTTGTGATCTTGAGATTAGACTTCGTTTGATAGGTGATTACCTGAGCGTTGCCTTTATAGCCTCCTTTTACAGTAAGCAACTCTCAAACAAGTAATCTCAAATCACTCAGGTATTGAGGATTAGTGTCTAATAATTTGAATGAAATTTACTTATGACAGATTTTCATGTCTTACAGTAAAGTTTCATAGGTCTGTCCGATACTAGTCTTCCCAAAGTAAGTATCTATGCAAATGATTACGACATTGCCATGTCCACATAGTTCAAGAAACAGAACTACTAGTCATCTTGCATTCTAGTCGTCTAACATTTTCTATGCGTCCATCTTCATAGAAAACTCCGACCAGGGACTATTTTCAATCTTTTGACATTCAAGTTCACTTGATAGACATTTCTTAGTCACAGGACTGGTCCTGACAGTCTATCTTGAATATTTCGTCAAATTGAAGGGACTCATCATTTAATAAACCACAAATTAAATGGAAAATGAATTCTATTCATTTATTGTGAATGATTAACCAATAATGTTTTACAAAGTATTAAACTCTAAAACTTTAAAACATTAAACAAGGACATCAAAGCCATTCTCCAATATGCTTGATTCCCATAGCTGCAGTGTGCGAGTTTTACTTCGCCTGCGGCAGAGGTTTAGTCAATGGATCTGAGATGTTATCATCAGTTCCAATCTTGCTTATCTCGACTTCTTTTCTTTCAACGAACTCTCGTAGAAGGTGAAATCTAGGAAGTACATGCTTGACTCTTTGGTGGTGTCTAGGCTCCTTTGCTTGTGCAATAGCTCCGTTATTATCACAATATAGGGCTATTGGTCCTTTAATGGAGGGGACTACACCAAGTTCACCTATGAACTTCCTTAGCCATATAGCTTCCTTTGCTTCTTCATGTGCATCAATGTACTCCGCTTCAGTTGTAGAATCCGCAATGGTGCTTTGCTTAACACTTTTCCAGCTTACTGCACCTCCGTTGAGGCAGAAGACAAACCCAGACTGTGATCTGAAATCATCTTTGTTGGTTTGGAAACTTGCGTCCGTATAGTGTTTAACAACCAATTCATCATCTCCACCATAGACCAGGAAATCATCTTTGTGCTTTTTCAGGTACTTCAGAATGTTCTTGGCAGCAGTCCAATGTGCCTCTCCTGGGTCTGACTGGTATCTGCTCGTAGCACTGAGTGCATACGCAACATCCGGGCGTGTACATATCATAGCATACATTATTGAACCAATCAATGATGCGTATGGAATCCCATTCATTCCTCTACGCCCATCAAGTGTTTTTGGGCACTGAGTCTTGCTTAGAGTCATTCCATGAGACATGGGTAGGTAGCCTAGCTTGGAGTCTGCCATCTTGAACCTTTCAAGCACCTTATTGATATAAGTGCTTTGACTAAGTCCAATCATCCTTTTAGATCTATCTCTGTAAATCTTGATGCCCAGTATGTACTGTGCTTCTCCTAGACCCTTCATCGAAAAACATTTCCCAAGCCAAATCTTGACAGAGTTCAACATAGGAATGTCATTTCCGATAAGTAATATGTCGTCGACATATAATACTAGAAAAGCAATTTTGCTCCCACTGACCTTCTTGTATACACAAGATTCGTCTGCGTTCTTGATGAAACCAAAGTCACTGACTGCTTCTTCAAAACGTATATTCCAGCTCCTTGATGCCTGCTTCAATCCGTAGATTGATTTCTTAAGCTTGCATACCTTTTTAGCATTATTTGGATCCTGAAAACCCTCAGGCTGTGTCATAAACACAGTTTCTGTTAAAACGCCGTTTAAGAAAGCGGTTTTGACATCCATCTGCCATATTTCGTAATCGTAATATGAAGCGATTGCTAACATTATCCGAATAGACTTTAGCATTGCAACTGGTGAAAAGGTTTCATCGTAATCCACACCGTGGACTTGCCTGTAACCTTTTGCAACCAATCTAGCTTTAAAAACTTCAAGTTTCCCATCCTTGTCCTTTTTCAGTTTGAAAACCCATTTGCTTCCTATGGCTTGGTAGCCATCTGGCAAATCGACCAAATTCCAAACTTGGTTTTCAGACATGGAGTGTAATTCAGATTGCATGGCTTCTTGCCATTGCTTGGAGCTAGGGCTCGTCATAGCTTGTTTGTAAGTCGCAGGTTCATCACTTTCAAGTAATAAAACGTCATAGCTCTCGTTCGTCAAAATACGTACCTAAGCGGTTGAGATCTATATCTTTGCGATCTACGCGGGGTTTTATCTCTAGATGGTCCTTGATTCTCACCAGATACTTCTAAAGATCTCTGAGTTTCATCCTGAATGTCATCTTGAGCATTCTCTAGAGTTTGTTGTTCGACTCGAATTTCTTCGAGGTCTACTTTTCTCCCACTTGTAATTTTGGAATTGTGTTCCTTTTCCAAAAAGATACCATCTCGAGCAACAAACTCCTTGTTCTCAGATGTATTGTAGAAGTAATACCCCTTTGTTTCCTTTGGGTAGCCCACAAGGATACATTTGTCAGATTTTGAATGAAGTTTGTCTGAAATTAATCGTTTGACGTATACTTCACATCCCCAAATCTTAAGAAAAGACACTTTTGGAGGCTTTCCAAACCATAACTCATATGGAGTCTTTTCAACAGCTTTAGACGGAGCTCTATTTATAGTGAGTGCTGCTGTATTTAGTGCATGTCCCCAAAATTCTATTGGAAGCTCGGCCTGACCTATCATTGATCTAACCATGTCTAGCAAGGTTCTGTTCCTCCGTTCCGACACACCGTTCCATTGTGGTGTTCCAGGAGGAGTAAATTCTGATAGAATACCACATTCTTTCAGATGGTCATCAAATTCATAGCTCAGATATTCACCGCCTCTATCAGACCGTAGTGCCTTAATCTTCTTGCCTAATTGATTCTCTACTTCACTCTGAAATTCCTTGAATTTGTCAAAGGATTCAGACTTATGCTTCATTAGGTAGACATAACCATATCTACTGAAGTCATCAGTGAATGTGATAAAGTAGCTAAAACCACGTCTAGCATTTGTACTCATTGGTCCACATACATCTGTATGGATTAAACCCAATAGTTCAGTTGCTCTTTTTCCAACTTTAGAGAAAGGTTGCTTTGTCATTTTGCCAAGTAAACATGATTCGTACTTACCATAATCCTCTAAGTCAAATGGTTCTAGAATTCCTTCCTTTTGAAGTCTTTCCATGCGTTTCAAGTTAATATGGCCTAATCGACAATGCCACAGATAGGTGAGATCTGAATCATCCTTTTTGGCCTTTTTGGTATTTATGTTATAAACTTGTTTTTCGTGATTTAGTAAATAAAGTCCATTGACTAATCTAGCAGATCCATAAAACATCTCTTTAAAATAAAACAAACAACTATTGTCTTTTATTAAAAAGGAAAACCCCTTAGCATCTAAGCAAGAAACAGAAATGATGTTTTTAGAAAGACTTGGAACATGGAAACAGTCTTCCAGTTCCAAAACTAGCCCAGAGGGCAACGACAAATAATAAGTTCTTACAGCTAATGCAGCAATCCTTGCTCCATTTCCCACTCGTAGGTCGACTTCACCCTTGCTTAACCTTCTATTTCTTCTTAGTCCCTGTGAATTGGAACATAAGTGTGAGCCACGACCTGTATCTTATACCCAAGAAGTTGAATTAGCAAGTATACAGTTTATAACGAAAATACTTGAAGATGGAACGACTATTCCGTTCTTCTGATCTTCCTTTAGCTCTGAACATTCTCTTTTGTAATGGCCTATTCCATCACAATAAAGACAGCTTGATGTGGACTTGTCCTGCTTTGATTTAGCATTGCCCTTGGACTTTCCACCTTTCTTGAAGGGTCTCCCTTTAGCCTTGAGTAAATCTTTGGCTTCACAGTCGAGTATTATCTCAGCCTTTCTGACAAGGTGAACAAATTCTGCAACTGTTTCTTCTCTTGGTTCACTTAGGTATAGTTGCTTGAAGCGACCAAACCCACTGTGCAGTGAATTGAGCAAGATAGAGACTGCCATCCTTTCGCTTATTGGTGTTCCTAGCAGACTTAGGCGATCAAAATATGAAAGCATAAGCTCCACATGGAACCTTAGTGGGACGCCTACCCTTTGTTTAGTGCCAAGGAGCTGAACATGTGTTTCTTGGACCTCCATCCTATAACACCTGTTAGGAGAACTAACCTTTAGACCAGACTTTGATTCAATCAACTCATGGACGTTTAGGTCCCTGTCCTCCGTGCTTCCACGACAGATATCCCTCAGATTCTTGATGAGCGTAAAAGGTTCGTAAGCTACAAACCTTCTAGCCCATTCATCAGGGATATTGTCCAGCATGAGACTCATAACCTTTTTGAGATCCACATCCCAGGCGGAAATCTTTCAGGGGTCATATCTCTGGCATAGTAGCTTGGCATGGGATGTAACAGTATATACTCGAGTCCATTGAGTCTTACTATTTCAACAAGCTTAGCTTCCCATTCAAGAAAATTCGTTAGGTTCATCTTGACCATAAGCTCAGAACCCACGATGATGTTTTGATTGTTGTTTGCCATAGTAAAACTACAATAGAAAAAGAATAAACAAATAAATAATCATTCACAGTTTCTCTTAATAAACTCAAATTCTAGCATACATGCATAATTTAATGTTCATTAAGCATTTTATTCAAGTTATGTGTTCCGGCAGGTGTGAATAAAATGATTCCAAGACCCTAAAAACCATTGAAGAATTAAGCACATTATGTATTTTGACTCAATTCTAAAATCTTTTAGGTAAGCAAAAGCCTTTTGCTAATAGTCTAGAAACTACTCTTCGTTGATAGGTACGTCTAAGAACTTATTAGGTAAACCTATCGAATTTTCCACGACATAAAAGGACTCCTTACTTATATCGTTGATTTTCACCAAAACTAACATGCACTCACAATTATTTGTGTACCTTACCCCTTAAGGATCAATAAGTAACACCTCGCTATGGCGGAAAACTATTACTAAGATTGATGTAAAGGTTTTCCAAGTAAGTGTTATTTTGGCATGGCACTTTTTAACTCAATTTTTAAGTTTGGAACTTAAGGCTCTTACTATGTTGGTTAGATTTTAAGTGAACTAAAATCCTTACTCATGCAACATAATCAAGCCACAATCTCATGCATATTTAAGACATATTTAAAAACAATAAATAACTTAAAGCATGCATAAGATAAATGTGATCTAGTATGGCCCGACTTCATCTTGAAGCTTCAACTTCAAAGTCCGTCTTGAAAATGGATTGGAAACTCCGTCTTAAATTTCACCGTGGGAGGCGCCATTTTCTTCAAATAGGATAAGCTATAATTAAACTAATTACAACTATTTGATGGTACGCAAACCATATTTGAATTGAAAAACAAACTTTGGTGCATCAGACCAATTACATTCAAATTAATGGTACGCAGACCATATTTTCTATCATATTTTGGCCATACTAGTCACTTTCATTAACCTGCAAAACAATACATATACAATATATATCATTCACCCATTCATTATCATGAATGGCCCACATAGCTGGTTAGTAAAACACATTGTAATGCATCACATAATTATTTGCAGCAATTAATCAAGGGCACCAATAATCTACCAATTATTCAGTCCTTATTAATTCTAATCAGGTTGTTTTAACCTTAAAGGATTTGTAGACCTAATCAAGAGTTTATGACTAAAATGCTCCCA
This sequence comes from Spinacia oleracea, assembly GCF_020520425.1. NCBI lineage: Eukaryota > Viridiplantae > Streptophyta > Magnoliopsida > Caryophyllales > Amaranthaceae > Spinacia > Spinacia oleracea. Next base: position 123,823,279 of record NC_079490.1, read on the forward strand.
CTCAAACCAATAACTTTATATGCTTTACTAATGTAAACATAAAAATGTATTTCTAGTCTAACCGGAAACATACAAGTTTAATTAAAATTTAAAGCTCATATAAAATTATAATCGAATCCATTTATTTAATTTATTTTCAGTTGAATTAAACGAATTTAAATTAATTCAAGGTTTAATTTTAGTAAAATAATTAGTATAAATTAAAATTTATAATAATTATAATATTCAAAATTAAAATCCGAGAAAACAATTTAAATTATTAATTTTAAAATTAATTAAAATTATTTCCGAACTGAAAATCAAAAATTAAAACGAAACGTATCAATTGTCGCAAGACGAGGCACTTGGGCTTGCGCCCAAGCCCCATCGAGCTACGAGGCCCCATGCCCCGTGCCATTGATCGTTGCACACGGCTTGCACAGCCACACGCACACTGCCCCTCTGCCACGCACACACGCAGCCTTGCTGGCTACGCTGCGCGCAGCTTCGTGCTGTGTCGTGGCTGCCTACCGCTTGGCAGGCCTGGTGCGTCGTGGCGCAGCTCATCGCTGCCCACACACATCTTGCTCGTCGCATATGTTGCCCATTGCCCTTGGCCCTCGCCCATCGCCCAGCATGCACGCCTAGGCTTCGATCCTTGCGTGCCGCCTAGCTTGTTGTTCGCTGCATTCGTACCGCACGGGCGACGAGCTCCCTTGCTCGTCGTCGCGTGCCCGCACTATACAACACCCCTTAAGGGTAACATGTAGCTTCTATTGCTTTGTGCGTGCAACATTTATGAGCGTATTTCATAAAAATTTTAAATTTTAAATTCTAAATTAATAACAAATTAATAAATCATATTAATTTCAGAATTTTAGGGCGAAAAATGGAAAATTTATTAATCAATTAATTTCCGATTAACATGGATTCAAATCTAGGTCATAAAAATTTAAAATTTATCATAAATTAACAATTTTTATGGTGGTTTTTAATCATGGATACCTAATTAAATCATTAATTAATTATGAAAATCAAATAAATTCTAAATTATTCGAATTTAAACAAATTAATCATAATTACAAATTAGGTTGTATAATTAACAAGTCTAGGCATTCAAAATTGTTAAACATATACAGTAGGTCAATCAAAATATCAAGATTTATCAACAAGAATCGCAAATATTCAATTTAACATCTTAAATTTACAAACTTTTGCGTTCGAAAAATTAAAACCTCCGAAAAGTCATAGTTAGGCTTCGAATTTGGGAATTCTGGCTTCGGCCGAAAAAGAGTAACGAAGAAACTGCCGAAAAACTACGTACATATAATTAAATAAACGCAATTTGCAATTAATTAACAATTACGAAAATTAATCACCCCTTTTTAATTCTTTGCAAATTTGTGAAATTTAACCATGTTAAGCAATTTATAGATTATGCAAATAATAATAGGCTCGTGATACCACTGTTAGGTTATGATACATATGAACAACATAAATCATGCGGAAAAACCTTAATGCCAGGATACATATTAGTTGCACATAATCATATAATTAGTCTAGGATGCATACAATTTGTAGCGTGCCCTCCCTAGCTGCGGCCGAACCGAACAAGAACAAGTCTTTAGGACTCCAAGTGTCGTCCCTCCATAGATAGTCCACAGCATGTCCGGATCCGCCTTAACATTGACCAACTAGAATCTCCCTTAAGGTACTATTATTTTCGGCTAAATAGGCAAGTAATATGGCTGATTTTTCTGCTTAAAAATCCTAGCTTTTATTGTTTGAATACTTATTAAACTCGCGTATAAATTTGTGACCCTAGGCACATATTTATAGAATCATGGAAAAGGATTTAGAATCCTATTAGAATACTAAATTAATTAATTAGAATCCCTTTAGAACTCTATTTAATTAATTTCTATCTTCTAGGATTAGGATTTAATCATAGCACGAATTCCGATAGCTTTAGGATTCGTATAGCACGCACACGAGCACCGCACAGCCCGCGCGGCCCACACGAACTGCACGGCGCCCAGCCCAGTGCTTCACAGCCCACTTGCTCCGCGCGCGCGCCACGCCTTGCTGGGCCTGGCGAGGCTTTGGCGTGTGGTTTGATGCGTATGGCTTACTTGACGAGGGCCTGGCTTCGTGCCGGGCCTTCGTCTAGGAAGTCTCGTCCGACGCTAATTCGTACGATACGCTTCCGATTAAATTCCCGATTCCGGAATTCATTTCCGATACGAACAATATTTAACATTTCCGATTCCGGAATTAATTTCCGTTTCGAACAAATATTTAATATTTCCGTTTCCGGAATTATTTTCCGATTCCGATAATATTTCCGATTCTGACAATATTTCCATTTCCGGCAATATTTCCGATTCCGGCAATATTTCCATTTCCGATAATATTTTCCGATACGTACCATGTTTCCGTTTCCGGCAACATCTACGACTTGGATAATATTTATATTTCCGATACGATCCATATTTCCGTTTCCGGCAATATCATCGTTTCCGGAGTATTCATTTACTTGCCTTTGACGATCTCAGCTCCCACTGAAACCAAGATCCGTCGATTCCGAATATCCATAGATGGAGTATTTAATGCCATTAAATACTTGATCCGTTTACATACTATTTGTGTGACCCTACGGGTGCAGTCAAGAGTAAGTTGTGGATTAATATCATTAATTCCACTTGAACTGAAGCGGCCTCTAGCTAGGCATTCAGCTCACTTGATCTCACTGAATTATTAACTTGTTAATTAATACTGAATCGCATTTATTAGACTTAACATTAAATGCATACTTGGACCAAGGGCATTATTTCCTTCAGTGCTTTCATCAGGTCATCCTCTATGTCGACCCCGATGTCGTAGGTTCTCTTGAAGCTTTCCAGGCCTAGGTACTTCATGTGAGCATTGTACTTTGGAAGAAGACCGGCAATGAAAATATTGACTAATTATCTCTCGGAGGGCCGGGTCACCATTTGGGATGCCATTTCTCTCCACCGGTTGAGGTAAGTAGTGAAGCCTTCCTGAGGCCCTTGCCTGAGAACTTCCAGTTCCCTTAGAGTGGTTTGAAGTTGAATGTTGGGTTGATATTGCTCCATGAATGCTCGAGCAACTGCCTCCCATGTATTTGTTTGATGTTCCTTGAGTGAATAGTACCACTTTTGGCAGGCAGGTTCCAGAGACATAGGGAATACCACTGGGTATAGCTCGAGTTCGACCCCCTTGGTGGCCATTGTAGCTCTGAAATTCTTGAGATGGTACTTGGGATTGTCAGTTGATTTGAACTTTGGAATGACATTGGCGGAGAATTTTTCTGGCAGATTCGCCCTCCCCTTAAGGTTGTCCTCCATTGAGGTGTCAAAGTAGTTCTCTTGATTGGTAACCTTACTGAAAAGACTCCCGATCTTCTTGGTTAAGTCATCAGTGGGCGCGCCCTGTTCTACGACACCCAATCGGTTGCTTATGCTCTCCACATTGGCACTAAGGCTGGCGAAAGCTGTTAGGAGTTGAGAGAGTTGATCATAGGCAGACATTTGGATTGTTTCTTGAATGGGACTGGGAGTTTGATTTGTAGGAGATGAACTGGCTGCTCGTTCGATGCCGGCTATGAGGGAAGCTAGGGCTGATGGATTTCTTTTCAACCTCTCTCCTCTTCGACGAACCCACATGATCTTTGGACTCCTAGTTAGAACATACCAGACGATTTTAGAACTTGGACTTCCCGACACATGATATTATATGCATGCAATGAATGAGACCTAGACTTGACCCTAAGTGCCACTCTAAAGATTCGGGATTTTGGATTTTGTACTTGTATTCGGGATTTGCAACCCGTTTGAAATGTCTGAGAGGAGCGTTCATTTATTTGTGAAAGTTGACTCTTTGTACTAGAACTTGGAATGTCGAAAAAGAATATTTCGACCTATTGGAAATCGGACATTTGAAGGGAATTTCAACCCGCTTAAGAATTTGGAAATTGGACTTGTACTAGGAAATTGAATTTTGTATTATTTCAAGGGAATTTCAACCCGTCAATATTTTAGGGGAATTTCAACCCATTGGACTTGGAGTATTTGAAGGGAATTTCAACCCAATTGAAAAGGGAATTGACTTTGTATTATTTCAAGGGAATTTCAACCCGTCAATATTTTTGGGGAGTTTCAACCCATTGGATCTGGAATATTTGAAGGGAATTTCAACCCGCTCGAGAATTGGAATTTGTATTATTTTAGGGGAGTTTCAACCCGTTGGAAGATTGGACTTGTATTATTTTAGGGGAGTTTCAACCCGTGGATAGAATTTGAACTTGTATTATTTCAGGGGATTTTCAACCCGTTGAATGGAATCTCGAACTTGTATTATTTCTGGGGAGTTTCAACCCGTGGGAAATGTTTTGAATTTTGTATTGGGGAGCAATGGAAAGCAAGATTTCTTTGTAGCTTGAAGATGAATTTGGAATTTGAATTTGGCTTGAAGTTTGAACTTTGAAATGGAAAGGACGCACTATTGTATGTGGAACATGAGGCTTTGTATTTGGAAAATCCGGCATTATGCCGCCGTGGATTTGAAACATTGAATTTAGGAACTTGAAAGTCCGGCATTATGCCGCCATGGACTTGGAACCTTGAAGTATAGGACTTCGAGGTTTGAAATATAGAATAGAAAAGTTGGCATTACGACGACATGAATTTGGAATTTGACCCTTGAAGCTTGAAATTTGGAAGGTCGAGTTGAAAAGTTGGCATTATGCCGGTATGGGCTCGGATATTTGAACTTGAGACTTTGAGATTGGAATGGGCAACTTGAGTTTGAGGTTTGAAGACTTGAATGTTTGAAATAGGAAATCCGGCATGACGCCGTTGGATTTGAACTTGAAACTTGAAACTCGAAATTTGAACTAGAAAATCTTGCATTATGGCGCCGTTGGATTTGAGGTTTGACTTAAAACTTGAAACTCGAAATTTGAATTTAGAAAGTCCGGCATTATGGCGCCGTTGGATTTGGATTTGAAAATTGAGGTTCTAGAAAATTCGGATTTGAAAAAACTCGAAATTTGGACTAGAAAATCCGGCATTATGACGCCGTTGGATTTGAATTTTGAAAATTGAGGTTTGGATTTGAAAATTTGGATTGAATTCAAAACTCGAAATTTGGACTAGAAAATCCGGCATTATGACGCCGTTGGATTTGAACTTTGACTTGGAAACTTGAGGTATGGACTTGAAAATCCGGCATTATGACGCCGTTGGATTGAATTTTGAACTTGGAATTTGGACTTGAAAAATCCGGCATTATGACGCCGTTGGATTTAATTTTGAATTTGGAACTTGGAATTTGGACTTGAAAATCCGGCATTATGACGCCGTTGGATTGAATTTTGAATTTGGAACTTGGAATTTGGACTTGAAAATCCGGCGTTATGACGCCGTTGGATTTGAATTTTGAATTTGGAACTTGGAATTTGGACTTGAAAATCCGGCATTATAACGCCGTTGGATTCAATTTTGAACTTGGAACTTGGAATTTGGACTTGAAAAATCCGGCATTATGACGCCGTTGGATTGAATTTTAAATTTGGCATTTGTGCGTGAGGCGTGTTTAAGGGTTTTGAATCAAATGGAGTGACACTCCTAAAGACCCTAAAATCGGCGATTTAGATGCATGAGGTTTGAATGATGCTCCTAGGGGTTTGGCTTCCTAGTTGGAGGCTAATTGGTTTTGGCAAGCTAGAACTCGAGGTTAGCCATTCACGCATGCAAAGACGCCCACACAATGCACAAGTAGCACGTTGTCACACTAGTCATGAATATGAATGAGACACGCAAAGTTCTCAACCTAAGGTCGGTCTAAGTTTTGTATGATGCAAGTGGTCGTCTTTGGGTGTCAAAAGGTACTCGGCTAAGAGATGGATACGGCGACAAGATTTCACATCCTCCTAAGGGAAGTGTGTGTCGGCAGACGGCCTCCATACTTGACATCGGGAATGTCAAGTAAATGCCAAGTTTCGGTAGGCGCGGAAATGGTCACACACTTTGGTCGGGAACCGTATGGAGAGTCACCATTTCGTTGCCCCCGGGGCTAGCCCAAATGTAGAACACATCCGTTTGGGGAAAGGTAGAAATTCATTTTGCACAATATGGTTTTCGAAAAATGCATGAAATGCCTAGAAATTGAAATTGAAATCGTACTTGAATTTGTATTTGTAAAGCTCGTTTTTCGGCACTTGTTCACGAGGTTTGGGAGCGTCCTTCCAGATTCAAAAATAGACTAACTCCCAACACGAAAAGTTAAGCAAAAGTGGGCAATAAGCCACTGTGAGCCACTGTCCTGGATGCAGGCAGGGGCGTTGGGCGCAGGGGCTGCGCCTGGCACCAGTGCTGGCATCCAGTACTTAAGTAGATCAGTGGCTTGTTGCTCGAAATCTGCCCGCATTTTCGAATTGAAATTAGTAAATTCCCCAGTGGAGTCGCCAGAATTGTAGGGGATTTTTTTGTTGCAAAAACTTGTTTCCCGTTCTACAAGAGGGGCGGTTCTTTAGAAAACCATAGAATTTTTGTATCTCGAAGGAGTCGCCACCAAACATTGTTTAAAGTCTTGTTTGGAAAGACCGCAAGTGACTCTATTTTTGATAAGGCCTTGAATCCTTGAAACGGATGGGTGAGATCCGGGCACGGGAACAAAAATGCTTATTCCGCGAGCTTTAGAAATATTCAAGTACGTTGGCACAACATTTTTTCGAAAATATACCCTAGATTAGACTATGTGGGTTTGAATTTAGAGCAAATAGAATCTCTATTTGTATGGTGGTCTCTTTGCATTAAAGATTGATTTAAGGAACCTAAGGCCGGTTTGTCCAAAAAATTATCTTTGTTAAGCATGATGTAAACTTTGTTTGTTGTATTTAGCATGTGCGGCGATGAAAGCGATAAAGAAAAAAAAGAAACATCACAATACTAAATAAAGTGCGGAATTAGTAAATACAAGACCCCCTAGAAAAGGACTAGGGAGTAGGTCCACATTGCCTAGAAATGGACTAGGCAAGTAAAGATGCGGAATTGAAAGTGCGGAATTGAAATCGCGGTATTGAAATTGCGGTATTTAAAGTGCGATATTGAAATTGCGGTTTTGAAAGGTGCGATATTGAAATTGCGGTATTGAAAGGTGCGATATTGAAATTGCAATATTGAAAGGTGCATAATTGAAATTTGTACTTGGGCACATGAGATTCGAACGCCAAGCGGCTCCTTAAAAATAACTGCGCCCGACACGAATTCAAAGCCAAAAATCTCAACTTGGGAGAGGTTGCTCAACCCAAATATCATAGATTTTGCATGTTAAACTTGAACTTGAAAGCTTGAATATTGAAGTTTTGAACTTGAAATAATTGAATTTTGAACTTGAAATGACCCTAGTTTAGGGAAATAACCATGAACAACCCTAAACATGGTGAGATCTTGAAAATTGAAAACATGAACTTGTATATTGAAAAATGGAGTTTTGAATCTCAAAAGACTAAACCTTTAAATGTTAAAAGGTATCATCTTTGATTACCCTGAAGGAAATAATGCCCTTAGTCCAAGTATGCATTCTATGTTAAGTCTAATAAATGCGGTTCAGTATTAATTAACAAGTTAATAATTCAGTGAGATCAAGTGAGCTGAATGCCTAGCTAGAGGCCGCTTCAGTTCAAGTGGAATTAATGATATTAATCCACAGCTTACTCTTGACTGAACCCGTAGGGTCACACAAATAGTACGTAAACGGATCAAGTATTTAATGGCATTAAATACTCCATCTATGAATATTCGGAATCGACAGATCTTGGTTTCAGTGGGAGCTGAGATCGTCACAGGCAAGAAATGAATACTCCGGAAACGATGATATTGCCGGAAACGGAAATAAGGATCGTATCGGAAATATAAATATTATCCAAGTCGTAGATGTTGCCGGAAACGGAAACATGGTACGTATCGGAAAATATTATCGGAAATGGAAATATTGCCAGAATCGGAAATATTGCCGGAAACGGAAATATTGTCAGAATCGGAAATATTACCGGAATCGGAAAATAATTCCGGAAACGGAAATATTAAATATTTGTTCGAAACGGAAATTAATTCCGGAATCGGAAATATTAAATATTGTTCGTATCGGAAATGAATTCCGGAATCGGAAAATTTAATCGGAAGCGCATCGTACGAATAAGCATCGGACGAGGCCTGCCGGACGAGGCCCAGCACGAAGCCAGGCCATCGCCCAGCAAGCCAAGCGCGCCGCACAAACAGCCACGCCAGGCCCAACGCAAGGCCAGGCCCAGCAGGCTGCGCAGCGCGCACAGCGCGCACAGCACGCGCAGCGCGCAGCGCGCGCGGGCGCTGCGTGGGCTGCTGCTCGCGCGCACGCATGGGGGCCCATCGTGGCTGCCGTGCGTGTGTGTGCAAGTGTTTGTGTTCGTGCACGTTTCCTAAAACATGCAGAGTTCGGTTAATGATTAAATTCCTAATTCTATTTGATAAATTAATTAAATTAGAGTTCTTGTAGGATTCTAGGTTTAATTAATTTGTATCTGAATAGGATTCCGATTCCCTTTCCATACCCCTATAAATATGAGGCTTGGGCTCACAATTTATAACGAGTTTCAAAAGTATTCAAAGTGAGTTTTTGAGAGAAAAATTCAAACACACATCTTGCTCAAAAGTGCCGAAATTTCTAGTACCTTTAGGGCGATTCTAGTTGGTCAATCTTAAGGCGGATCCGGACGTGCTGTGGACTATCTACGGAGGGACGACACTTGGAGTCCTAAAGACTTGTTCTTGTTCGGTTCGGGCACAGCTAGGGAGGGCACGCAACAAAGAGTATGCATCTAAATTATGCTATATGATTATGTGTAAATAATATGTTGTCCTGGGTTAATGGTTGTTTCCGCATGATCTATGTAATGTCATATGTATCATAACCTAACAGTGGTATCACGAGCCCCTTATTATTTTCATAATCTAAATTGCATGAACATGGTTAAATATTACAAATTTGCAAGAATTAAAAGGGGTGATTAATTTTCGTAATTGTTAATTAATTGCAAATTGCGTTTATTTAATTATACGTACGCAGTTTTTCGGCAGTTTCTTCGTTACTCATCCGAATTGAGTGATTTTTGTGTCAATTCCGCATGTAAAAGGCATTCTAAAATTTTGACAAAAATAGTGTTTTTCTGCCGAACCCAGAATTCTCAAATTCGAAGCCTAACTATGACTTTTCGAAGGTTTTAGTTTTTCGAATGCAAAATTTCGTAAATTTAAGATGTTAAATTAAATATTTGCGATTCTTGTTGATAAATCTTGAATTTTTGATTGACCTACTGCATATGTTTAACAAGTTTGAATGCCTAGTCTTGTTAATTATGCAATCTAATTTGTAATTATGATTAATTTGTTGAAAATTAGAATAATTTAGAATTAATTTGATTTTCATAATTAATTGTAATTTAATTAGAAACCTATGATTAAAAACCACCATAAAAATTGTAAATTTATGATAAATTTTAAATTTTTATGACCTAGACTTGAATCCATAACAATCGGAAATCAATTGGATAATAAATTTTCGATTTTTTCGCCCTAAAATTATGAAATTAATATTATTTATTAATTTGTCATTAATTTTAAATATAAATTTTAAATTTTTATGCGATTCGTTCATAAAACTTGCACGCACGAAGCAATGGACGCTTCGTGTTACCCTTAAGGGGTGTTGTATAATGCGGGCATGCGACGACGAGCAAGGGAGCTCGTCGCCCGTGCGGCACGAATGCAATGAGCAAGGGCGTAGTGCACGAGCACAAGGCAGCAGCCCTGCCTTGTGTCGTGGGCCACGAGCAATGGACGAATGGGCATGGGCGAAGGGCGAGCCAAGGCAGTCGCGTGTGGGCAGCAAGCGAGCTGCGCCACGACGCGCACTACCTCGCGCAAGAGCGCGCAGCCTCGCGCGCAGCGAGCGCAAGCTCGCGTGCCACGAGCGCTGCGCCCAGCGTTGATCGCGCGGAATTGCTCGCGCACAACGAGCGATGCCTCGCGCGCACAGCGAGCAATGGCTCGCGCGCACAGCGAGCGCTGGCGAGCGCGCACTGCGAGCGATGGCTCGCGTGCGACGAGCGCTGGCGCGCGCGCAGCAAGCACCACAGCGTGCGATGGCTTGCGATGGAGATGCAGCAGCTATGCGACGAGCGCATGGGCTGCGCGCACATGGCCAGCAATGGCTGTGTGCGTGCGGCCCATGGGCGTGCACGGCGTAGGGTGTTTGCGTTACGATTAGATCGTTTTGAATGTTTAATTTGAAAATTTCAGTTCACGTAATTTTAATTAATTTTAAAATTAATAATTTAAATTATTTTCTTGGATTTTAATTTTGAATATTGTAATTATAATAAATGTTATTTATTCTAATTATTTTACTAAAATTAAAATCATGAATTAATTTAAATACGACTGAAATTAAATTAAACTTTTTGGATTCAATTATAAATTTATATGAGCTTTAAATTTTAATTAAATTTGTATGTTTCCGGTTAGACTAGAAATACATTTTTATGTTTAAAATTAGTAAAGCATATGAATTTATTGGTTTAAGTGGGAGCGCTTTTTAGTCATAAACTCTTGATTAGGTCTACAAATCCTTAAGGTTAAAACAACTTGATTAGAATTAATAAGGACTGAATAATTGGTAGATTATTGGTGCCCTTGATTAATTGCTGCAAATGTTTACGTGATGCATAATGTGTTTTACTAACCAGCTATGTGGGCCATTCATGATAATGAATGGGTGAATGGTATATATATTGTATATGTACTGTTTTGCAGGTTATGAAGTGACTAGTATGGCCCAAATAGGATAGAAAATATGGTCTGCGTACCATTAATTTGAATGTAATTGGTCTAAAGTACCAAAGTTATTTTTCAATTCAAATATGGTCTGCGTACCATCAAATAGTTGTAATTAGTTATAACTTATCCTATTTGAAGAAAATGGTGCCTCCCACGGAGATTTTCAAGACGGACTTTGAAGTCAAAGCTTCAAGATGAAGTCGGGCCATACTAGATCACATTTATCTTATGCATGTTTTAAGTTATTTATTGTTTTAAATATGTCTTAAAATGCATGAGATCAAAAGCTTGATTATGTTGCATGATTAAGGATTTTAGTTCACTTAAAATCTAACCAACATAGTAAGAGCCTTAAGTTCCAAACTTAAAAATTGAGTTAAAAGGTGCCATGCCAAAATATACACTTGCTTGGATATCCTTTACATCAATCTAGTAATAGTTTTCGCTCAGCGAGGTGTTACTTATTGGTCCTAAAGGGGCAAGGTACACAAATAATTGTGAGTACATGTTAGTTTTGGTGAAACTCAACGATATAAGTAAGGAGTCCTTTTATGTCGTGGCAAATTCGATAGGTTTACCTAATAAGCTCTTAGACGTACCTATCAACCAAGAATAGTTTCTAGACTATTAGCAAAAGGCTTTTGCTTACCTAAGATGTTCTAGGATTAAGTCGACAAACTGTGCTTAGTTCTTCAATGATTTTAGGATCTTGGAATCATTTTATTCACACCTGCCGGAACACATAACTTGAATAAAATGCTTAATAAACATTGAATTATGCATGTATGCTAGAATTTAAGTTTATTAAGAGAAACTGTGAATGGTTATTTATTTGTTTATTCTTTTCAATTGTAGTTTTTAATATGGCAAACAACAATTCATTCAACATTCGATCAATTCTCGAAAAGGAGAAGTTGAACGGGAAAAACTTCCTTGACTGGCAAAGGAACTTGCAAATAGTTCTTATGCAGGAAGAAAAGGAGTATGTCCTAGATGAGGCGATGCCCGAAGCTGCAGGCGACGGGGTCACTCAGGCAGCCCTCAATCGTTGGATTGATGCCAACAAGGATGTGAAATGTCTAATGCTCGCCACCATGAGTGCGGATCTGCAGAAAACGTTCATCAACTCAGATGCTTTCACAATCATCAGTGAGTTGAAGAACATGTTCCAAGATCTGGCTCGAGTCGAAAGATTCGAGACTCATAGGCAAATTCTTGAGACCAAGCTTAAGAAAGGCGAGCCCGTAAGTCCACATGTTCTCAAAATGATTGGACTCATTGAGAATATGAGTCGGCTGGATCAGCAATTTTCTCAGGAAATGGCTATAGACACCATCCTACATTCTCTTCATAGCGGGTATGATCAGTTCAAACTGAACTACAGTATGAATAGTCTGGACAAAACGCTCACTGAGCTTCACGGTATGCTGAAGACCGCTGAAAAGACGCTCAAAAGTGATAAGCAGGATGTGCTTATGGTGCGTGGGGGCAAGTTCAAGAAATCTGGAAAGAAGAGGAATGCTAAGAAAGGTGGCAACAAGGCCAGCCCAACTAAGAAAACTGGCGCCAAATCTGCAAAGAGGAAGGTCAGTCAACCCACTTCTGAATCCGAATGCTTCTACTGCAAGAAGAAGGGGCATTGGAAGAGAGATTGCTTGAAGCTAAAGGAAGATCAGAAGAACGGAACAGTCGTTCCATCTTCAGGTATTTTCGTTATAGACTGTATACTTGCTAATTCAACTTCTTGGGTATTAGATGCAGGTTGTGGATCACACTTATGTTCCAATCCACAGGGACTAAGAAGAAGTAGAAAGTTAAGCAAGGGTGAAGTCGACCTACGAGTGGGAAATGGAGCACGGATTGCTGCATTAGCCGTAGGAACTTACTATTTGTCGTTGCCCTCCGGGCTAGTTTTGGAACTGGAAGAATGTTTCCATGTTCCAAGTCTTACTAAAAACATCATTTCAGTTTCTTGCTTAGATGCTAAGGGATTTTCCTTTTTAATAAAAGACAATAGTTGTTCATTTTATTTTAAAGAGATGTTTTATGGATCTGCTAGATTAGTCAATGGACTTTATTTATTAGATCACGACAAACAAGTATATAACATAAATACTAAAAAGGCCAAAAAGGATGATTCAGATCTCACCTATCTGTGGCATTGTCGATTAGGCCATATAAACTTGAAACGCTTAGAAAGACTTCAAAGGGAAGGAATTCTAGAACCATTTGACTTAGAGGATTATGGTAAATGCGAATCATGTTTACTTGGCAAAATGACAAAGCAACCTTTCTCTAAAGTTGGAGAAAGAGCAAATGAACTATTGGGTTTAATCCATACAGATGTATGTGGACCAATGAGTACAAATGCTAGAGGTGGTTTCAGCTACTTTATCACTTTCACTGATGACTTCAGTAGGTATGGTTATGTCTACCTAATGAAGCATAAGTCTGAATCCTTTGACAAATTCAAGGAATTTCAGAGTGAAGTAGAGAATCAATTAGGCAAGAAGATTAAGGCACTGCGGTCTGATAGAGGCGGTGAATATCTGAGCTATGAATTTGATGACCATCTGAAAGAATGTGGAATTCTATCAGAATTGACTCCTCCTGGAACACCACAATGGAACGGTGTGTCAGAACGGAGGAACAGAACCTTGCTAGACATGGTCAGGTCAATGATGGGTCAGGCCGAACTTCCATTAGAATTTTGGGGACATGCACTAAATACAGCTGCACTCACTATAAATAGAGCTCCGTCTAAAGCTGTCGAAAAGACTCCATACGAATTATGGTTTGGAAAGCCTCCAAATGTGTCTTTTCTTAAGATTTGGGGATGTGAAGTATACGTCAAACGATTAATTTCAGACAAACTTCATCCAAAATCTGACAAATGTATCCTTGTGGGCTATCCAAAGGAAACAAAGGGGTATTACTTCTACAATACATCTGAGAACAAAGTGTTTGTTGCTCGAGATGGTGTCTTTTTGGAGAAGGATCACATTTCCAAAATGACAAGTGGGAGAAAAGTAGACCTCGAAGAAATTCGAGTCGAACAACAAACTCTAGAGAATGCTCAAGATGACATTCAGGATGAAACTCAGAGATCTTTAGAAGAATCTGGTGAGAATCATGGTCAATCTAGAAATGTTACCCCGCGTAGATCGCAAAGATATAGATCTCAACCGGAAAGGTACTTAGGTATCTTGACGAACGAGAGCTATGACGTTCTATTACTTGAAAGTGATGAACCTGCGACTTACAAACAAGCTATGACGAGCCCTAGCTCCAAGCAATGGAAAGAAGCCATGCAATCTGAATTAGACTCCATGTCTGAAAACCAAGTATGGGATTTGGTCGATTTGCCAGATGGCTATCAAGCCATTGGAAGCAAATGGGTTTTCAAACTGAAAAAAGACAAGGATGGGAAACTTGAAGTTTTCAAAGCTAGATTGGTTGCAAAAGGTTACAGGCAAGTCCACGGTGTGGATTACGATGAAACCTTTTCACCAGTTGCAATGCTAAAGTCTATTCGAATAATGTTAGCAATCGCTGCATATTACGATTACGAAATATGGCAGATGGATGTCAAAACTGCTTTCTTAAACGGCATTTTAACAGAAACTGTGTTTATGACACAGCCTGAAGGTTTTGAGGATCCAAAGAATGCTAAAAAGGTATGCAAGCTAAAGAAGTCAATCTACGGATTGAAGCAGGCATCCAGGAGCTGGAATATACGTTTTGATGAAGCAGTCAGTGACTTTGGTTTCATCAAGAACGCAGACGAATCTTGTGTATACAAGAAGGTCAGTGGGAGCAAAATTCCTTTCCTAGTATTATATGTCGACGACATATTACTTATCGGAAATGACATTCCTATGTTGAACTCTGTCAAGATTTGGCTTGGGAAATGTTTTTCGATGAAGGATCTAGGAGAAGCACAGTACATATTGGGCATCAAGATTTACAGAGATAGATCTAAAAAGATGATTGGACTTAGTCAAAGCACTTATATCAATAAGGTGCTTGATAGGTTCAAGATGGCGGACTCCAAGCGAGGCTACCTACCCATGTCTCATGGAATGACTCTAAGAAAAACTCAGTGCCCAAAAACACTTGATGAGCGTAGACGAATGAATGGGATTCCATATGCATCATTGATTGGTTCAATAATGTATGCTATGATATGTACACGCCCGGATGTTGCGTACGCACTCAGTGCTACGAGCAGATACCAGTCAGACCCAGGAGAGGCGCATTGGACTGCTGCCAAGAATATTCTGAAGTACCTGAAAAGGCACAAAGATGACTTCCTGGTCTATGGTGGAGATGATGAATTAATTGTTAAAGGCTATACGGACGCAAGTTTCCAAACCGACAAAGATGATTTTAGATCACAGTCTGGGTTTGTCTTCTGCCTCAACGGAGGAGCAGTAAGCTGGAAAAGTGCTAAGCAAAGCACCATTGCGGATTCTACAACTGAAGCGGAGTACATTGCTGCACATGAAGCAGCAAAGGAAGCTATATGGCTAAGGAAGTTCATAGGAGAACTTGGTGTAGTCCCCTCCATTAAAGGACCAATAGCCCTGTATTGTGATAATAACGGAGCTATTGCACAGGCAAAAGAGCCTAGACACCACCAGAGAGTCAAGCATGTACTTCGTAGATTTCACCTTCTACGAGAGTTCGTTGAAAGAAAAGAAGTCGAGATAAGCAAAATTGGAACTGATGACAACATATCAGATCCATTAACTAAACCTCTGCCGCAGGCGAAGCACAACTCGCACACTGCAGCTATGGGAATCAAGCATATTGGAGAATGGCTTTGATGTCTCTGTTTAATGTTTTAAAGTTTTAGAGTTTAAATCTTTGTAAAACATTATTGGTTAATCATTCACAATAAATGAAATGAATTCATTTTTCCATTTAATTTGTGGTTTATTAAATGATGAGTCCCTTCAATTTGACGATATATTCAAGATAGACTGTCAGGACCAGTCCTGTGACTAAGAAATGTCTATCAAGTGAACTTGAATGTCAAAGGTTGAAAATGGTCCCTAATCGGAGTTTTCTATAAAATTGGACGCATAGAAAACGTTAGACGATTAGAATGCAAGATGACTAGTAGTTCTGTTTCTTGAACTATGTGGACATGGCAATGTCATAATCATTTGCATAGATACTTACTTTGGGAAGACTAGTATCAGACAAGACCTATGAAACTTTACTGTAAGAGATGAAAATCTGTCATGAGTAAATTTCATTAAATTATTAGACACTAAATCCTCAATACCTGAGTGATTTGAGATTACTTGTTTGAGAACTGGTTGCTTTGACGTTGACCAACCGTCGCACCGTAAAAGGAGGCTATAAAGGCAACGCTCAGGTAATCACCTATCAAACGAAGTCTAATCTCAAGATCGCAAGATTGGGATTGTCCTCCCATAAATCGGGATGAGATGCTTAAAAGTTGTACAAGGCCACTCGGAGAGCTAGAAACTGTGAAATGCATGGCCGTGCTCGGATGAATCATAGGCTATGATTATCTGTTTATTTGATCAGTTGAACTCTGAAACCGAGGAACACCTCTGGACATAATAAGGATGACAACTCTTACCTTATGTTCAAGAGCAAGCATCGAGCGACAAAGGAATTAGGAAATGCACACTTGTCCCTAAGGACAAGTGGGAACCTGAAGGAAATAATGCCCTTAGTCCAAGTATGCATTCTATGTTAAGTCTAATAAATGCGGTTCAGTATTAATTAACAAGTTAATAATTCAGTGAGATCAAGTGAGCTGAATGCCTAGCTAGAGGCCGCTTCAGTTCAAGTGGAATTAATGATATTAATCCACAGCTTACTCTTGACTGAACCCGTAGGGTCACACAAATAGTACGTAAACGGATCAAGTATTTAATGGCATTAAATACTCCATCTATGAATATTCGGAATCGACGGATCTTGGTTTCAGTGGGAGCTGAGATCGTCACAGGCAAGAAATGAATACTCCGGAAACGATGATATTGCCGGAAACGGAAATATGGATCGTATCGGAAATATAAATATTATCCAAGTCGTAGATGTTGCCGGAAACGGAAACATGGTACGTATCGGAAAATATTATCGGAAATGGAAATATTGCCAGAATCGGAAATATTGCCGGAAACGGAAATATTGTCAGAATCGGAAATATTACCGGAATCGGAAAATAATTCCGGAAACGGAAATATTAAATATTTGTTCGAAACGGAAATTAATTCCGGAATCGGAAATATTAAATATTGTTCGTATCGGAAATGAATTCCGGAATCGGAAAATTTAATCGGAAGCGCATCGTACGAATAAGCATCGGACGAGACCTGCCGGACGAGGCCCAGCACGAAGCCAGGCCATCGCCCAGCAAGCCAAGCGCGCCGCACAAACAGCCACGCCAGGCCCAGCGCAAGGCCAGGCCCAGCAGGCTGCGCAGCGCGCACAGCGCGCACAGCACGCGCAGCGCGCAGCGCGCGCGGGCGCTGCGTGGGCTGCTGCTCGCGCGCACGCATGGGGGCCCATCGTGGCTGCCGTGCGTGTGTGTGCAAGTGTTTGTGTTCGTGCACGTTTCCTAAAACATGCAGAGTTCGGTTAATGATTAAATTCCTAATTCTATTTGATAAATTAATTAAATTAGAGTTCTTGTAGGATTCTAGGTTTAATTAATTTGTATCTGAATAGGATTCCGATTCCCTTTCCATACCCCTATAAATATGAGGCTTGGGCTCACAATTTATAACGAGTTTCAAAAGTATTCAAAGTGAGTTTTTGAGAGAAAAATTCAAACACACATCTTGCTCAAAAGTGCCGAAATTTCTAGTACCTTAAGGGCGATTCTAGTTGGTCAATCTTAAGGCGGATCCGGACGTGCTGTGGACTATCTACGGAGGGACGACACTTGGAGTCCTAAAGACTTGTTCTTGTTCGGTTCGGGCACAGCTAGGGAGGGCACGCAACAAAGAGTATGCATCTAAATTATGCTATATGATTATGTGTAAATAATATGTTGTCCTGGGTTAATGGTTGTTTCCGCATGATCTATGTAATGTCATATGTATCATAACCTAACATACCCCATGTTCGAAGGTGATTCTAGTCCAAGAGGTGATTGTAAACAACTTGGACATCCTTGAATCTTGAAAATTTGTATTTTGTATTTTGAAAAAGTTTGTATTTTTGGAAAACATGTATGATTGTTGCAAGTGGTGTTTTTCAATGATTAAAAGCACCAACTTGCTAATCATTTAGAAATCAAAGCAACATAGTTGATTAGAATGGGATTCGGATTTACCTTGTTAGGTTTAGGCAAGAGCTCCCAATTGCTTTTGAATTTAGGAATTTTGTATGTGTTTTTGAGGAGTTTTTGAGTTGTATTTTGAGGCGTAATGTCAAAATTACGACATTGTATTGTTGTTCTCCTCCCCATTATGCTGAAAATGAGGGGTATTTATAGGGGGAATGGGTGCAAGGCGCCAGCACACGCCAGCGCAGGGCGCTGGTGACGTGGCTTGAATGCCGCCAAAGCAAGGACGGGGAATCCGTCCTTGTTTAGTCTTGTAGTGTTGTACCTGTTGTACGAATAGTACTAGGTTTGGCGTTTTGTATTTTCTTGGAGGTTAAGGCATCATTTAGCGTCTAAAAACAAGCCTTTCTCGGGTTTTGAATTCCGGTTTTACGGGACGGGGCCCGGCATGCTCGGTTTTGTGGGTCGGCGCCCGAATTTGACTTGCCTTATATGATTTTGAGTGGAAAAGGCCTAGTAAAACCAATGGGATGTTCTACTATATGAGATTGTACTTGGATTTTGAAATTGGATTTGGAAAGTTGTATTTTGTACTGAGAACCGAAAGGGGAACGGTCTCGGGGGTTGGATTTTGGATCTTGAATTTTGTAAGCATTCTTAGCAATTGGGATTTCCGCCTGGAGTTATTCCAATCACCTAATAAGGATAATGGTATCGTCATCATCCCAAAGTGGAGACACAAATTAGGTGTCTACACTTAGCACTTTTCCAGCTTACTGCTCCGCCATTGAGGCAGAACACAAAACCGAACTGTGATCTGAAATCATCTCTGTCGGTTTGAAAGCATGCGTCCGTATAGCCTCTAACAATCAACTCATCTGTACCACCATAGACCAGAAACTAATCCTTAGTCCTTTTCAGGTACTTTAGGATATTCTTGGCAGCAGACCAATGCGCCTCACCTGGGTCTGACTGGTACCTGCTCGTTGCACTGAGTGCGAACGAAACATCCGTCTTTGTACAAATCATAGCATACATGATGGATCCAATAGCCAAAGCGTATGGAGTATCACTCATCTTTCTACTCTCATCAGATATCTTGGGACACTGAGTCTTGCTTACATATGTGCCATGTGACATGGGTAGATGGCCTCTCTTGGTTCCCATCATATTGAACCTAGCTAGCACTTTGTCAATGTAAGTGCTCTGGGTTAGTCCAATCATCCTCTTAGATCTATCCCTATAGATATTGATGCCCAATATGTACTGTGCCTCTCCTAAGTCTTTCATTGAGAAACACTTTCCAAGCCAAGTCTTTACAGACTCCAGCATAGGAATGTCGTTTTCAATAAGCAGTATGTCGTCTACACACAAGACTAGGAATACAATTTTACTCCCACTGACTTTCTTGTATACACAAGATTCTTCCTGATTCTTGATGAAGCCAAACTTATTGACTGCTTCATCAAATCGTTTATTCCAGCTCCTTGATGCATGCTTTAATCCATAGATGGATTTCTTAAGCTTGCATACCTTTCCTTGATTCTTTTGATCGACAAAACCCTCCGGCTGTGTGATAAACACAATCTCTTCAAGAACACCATTCAAGAAGTTAGTTTTGACATCTATTTGCCATATTTCATAGTCATGAAACGCGACAATCACAAGGATTATCCGAATAGACTTAAGCATAGCGACTGGAGAAAAGGTTTCATCGATATCGTAGTCAACGTCGTGAACTTCCCTGTAACCTTTTGCTACCAATCTAGCCTTGTATATTTATACAATTCCATCCTTGTCTTTCTTCAATTTGAAGACCCATATGCATCCGATAGGTGTAAACCCATCCGGCAAATCTACCAAATCCCAGACTTAATTTTCAGACATGGAGTCTATCTCAGTTTTCATGCCCTCTAACCATTTAGTGGAGCTTGGGCTCGTCATAGCTTGCTTGTAGGTCATAGGTTCATCACTATCTAATATGAGAACATCTAAGTTTTCATTCAAGAGGACGCCTGTCCATCTGTCCGGCTGAACCTTAGTTGTGACCTACAAGGGGAAACAACGTCTTGAAGAACTATTCCCACTGGCTCTTCTAAAGGCCTTGGAGGTTCTTCACCTTGAACTGCTTCTAAAGAGTTCTTGGTTCGTTGCTCGTCTCGAATCTCTTCGAGGTCTATTATTCTCCCACTTGTCATTTTGGAAATGTGATTTCTTTCCAAAAAGACACCGTCACGAGCAAAGAATACTTTGTTCTCTGACTTGTTGTAGAAGTAATACCCCTTTGTTTCTTTTGGATACCCAATGAAGAAACATTTGTCATATTTTGGTCCGAGCTTGTCCGAAATTAATCGCTTGACATATGGTTCGCAACCCCAAATCTTTAGAAAAGACAACTTTGGAAGTTTCCAAGTCCATAATTCCTATGGAGTCTTTTCAACAGCTTTTGACGGAGCACGATTTAGTGTGAGTATCGTTGTTTGCAACGCATGTCCCCAAAATTGTAAAGGAAGTTCGGCTTGACCCATCATTGACCTGACCATATCGAGTAAGGTCCTGTTTCTCCGTTACGACACTCCACTCCATTGAGGTGTCCCCGGGGCAGTCAATTCAGAAAGAATACCGCATTCTTTTAGATGGTCATCAAACTCGTGGCTAGGATATTCACCTCCTCGATCTGATCTTAGATCTTTGATTTTCTTGCCATGTTGATTCTCTACTTCATTTTGAAATTCTCGGAATTTCTCAAACGATTCAGACTTGTGTTTCATTAAGTAAATATAGCCATATCTACTGAAATCGTCCGTAAACGTTATGACATAGCTGAAATCACCTCTAGATTTTGTACTCATAGGCCCACATATGTCCGTATGTATTAGCCCTAGTAGTTTTCTTGCTCTTTCTACCACCTTTGAGAAAGGTCCCTTTGTCATTTTGCCAAGTAAACAAGATTCGCATTGATCTATCTTCTCTAAGTCGAATGATTCTAGAATACCCTTCCTTCGAAGTCTTTCCATGCATTTTGTGTTTATATGGCCTAATCGACGATGCCACAGATATGTGAGATCGGAATCACCAGTTTTAGCCTTTTTGGTATTTATGTTATAAATGTGTTAGCTTGTATCTAGCACATATAGACCATTTTCTTGTTGTGCTGAACCATAAAACATTCCATTCAAAGAAAAAGAACAATTATTGTCTTTAAATTGAAAACTAAAACCTTTAGAATCCAAACTTGAAACGGAAATAATGTTTCTGGTGATACTAGGAACATAGTAATAGTTTTCTAGTTCCAAAACAAAACCACTAGGCAAAAATATAAAACAAGATCCTACGGCTAATGCAGCAATCCGTGCTCCATTTCCCACGCGTAGATCCATCTCTCCTTTATCAAGCTTTCTACTTCTCCTTAGTCCCCGCGAATTGGAACATAAGTGTGAGCCACAACCAGTATCTAATACCCAAGAAGTAGAATTTGCAAGATTACAATGTATAACATACATACCTGAAGGAGAAGCAACGTTTCCGTCCTTATTTCCTTCCTTTAGTTTGGGGCAATCTCTATTGTCATGACCAATTTCATTACAATTGAAGCATTGTGATGTAGATGGAGATGCACCCTTGGTTTGGATCTTCCCCGTAACCCTTTTCTTGATTTTCTTACTCTTTACTTTTAGTGACGCTTGCTTATCATTTACAAAGTCCAATTCATATTGATTAAGAAAATAGATTAGCTCACCAACAGTGTTTTCCCTTTTCTTGGAGAAATAGAGTAGTTTGAATTTCTTAAAACCAGGGTGAAGAGAATTCAAAAGTATTCCCGAAGCTGCAGAATCTAGGAATGGCTTACCAAGAAGCTCAAGGCGGTTGAGAAGCCCAACCATTTTCTGTGTATGAGCCTTAATTGGTGTTCCATCTGTCATTTTAAGATCAATGACCCTTTCCCTTGCCTTTTGTCTTTCGAAGTCAAAACAACAATCCAGTAGAGCATTAAGCTTTAGATCCCCAAAGGAATGTACCAATTCAAAGACATTTTGGTCGACATGTTGACCACCATGTTTGAATCTACCACGAAATATATCCCTAAGATGCCTTAGGAGTGCCCATGGCTCATATGCAATGAATCTTGCACTCCAATCCTTGGGGATTGAGCCAAGAATAAGATCCATCACTATCGACATGTGGTTGGCCCACGCACAGTGCTTTTCTAGAGTCATATCCTTTGAGTAATATCTGGGGATGGGATTGTGAACAACATATTCAATGTTGCTCCACCTGAGGACTTGCCGAAGCTTCCTCTCCCAATCAAGAAAGTTTGACAGGTTCAATTTTACATCCAGAATTTCTGGTACTTTGAGTGTTGGTTTAGACATTCTACATTTGAAAAGAATTCACAACAAGTAACCATTCATAATCTTTAATAACTTTGAAATAAATGCGAACATGCAATCATTAAAGGTATTAAACATTTCATTTATGCAAAACCAAAACATGGTCCAAAAATGAATGAAACGATTCCAAGACCCTAAAAGTCCTAAATCCTTAAGCAGCTTTGGCATGTCTTAAGTCTTTTAAGATTCTAGGTAAGCAAAACCTATTGCTAGTAATCTCCAAATTACTCTTGGTACCATAATTTATCCCTTTGCCACAACATATGCCATTGTTGTTTGAGTTAAAACCACAATCAACGTGTTCCTTTGGGATACCTTACCATCTAAGTCAACTAAAATACCACCTCGCTTTGGCGGAAACCTACTACCTTAGATCCCTAGATTTTTGTAACTGCTTGATTTGGAAGGCAATTTTAAACTCAATATTACTTTGGACCTAGTTGTTTTTATGTTGGTTCGATTATTTAGTGAACTAAATCTAATTGAGCATACAAACAACATTCATGCATAATATACATTCATTCACAATATATAACAGTGCTTAAATTAATTTTGGTGAACTAGTATGGCCCAAAACTTTTGTCTTGAAGCATCCAATCTTCTTCACCTTGTTAGCTTGGCATCGTCTTTAACTTCTTTCAATAATCTTACTTAAAGTTCTAAACTTCCTAGAAATACTTGAAATAATTTAAAAATTACATCAAAATTTCAATGGTACGCAGACCATATTTAAAACATTACATTCAAAGATAAAACGGTACGCATACCGTATTTAACTATCCTAGATTGGCCATACTAGTCACTTTGGGTACCTACAATACATAAAATATACATTTTATGCATTCATCCATTCGTGTCCTAAAGCGAATGGCCCAAACAAATATGCAAGTATTTACATGATTTACTTAAAAATCACGTTCACATATAACGCGTCCTAAAAGATTAATCAATTCCGAGTTATTAATCATTAGAATTATTCTAATCAAAATTTAATTTAATTAAAATAATGGTGCCCTACGAAAATAATTAAAATAATTATTTCATTTTAATTTCATTAAATGGCTCCCACTCAAACCAATATTTTAATTTGGATAATTTAATTTTAATTATTTAATTAAACTCACGGCCCGACCCAAGTTAAATAAAATAAATAAATAAATATCCACCGTTAGCCATTTCATGCAAAAATAAAATTTAAAGCCTAAACGAACAAAATAGCCAATTTTGTGAAACATGGGCTATGCTTGCGCCCAGCCCAACATCGCCAAGTGCATTGTGGTCATACGAGGCCTCGAGGAGCAATGCCCCTGCCTCGCAAAGCCCACTGCACAACACCGCAAGCCAAGGCTTGCTGCTGCTGCTTCTTTGCTCGTCGCTGCTTGCAAGCCAAGGCCACCGCTGTGCCTTGCTTGCTCGCTGCTTCGTTGCTGAGCCAAGGCACAGCTACTGCCTTGCTCGGTGCTTCGGCTAGCGCGCGCTGGCACGCCCAGCTCGCTTGCTAGCTGCCTCGCGTTGCTGCGCCAAGCTACGGGGGGTAGCGCGCATGGGCTACGCCTAGCCACACGCACTGCACACCCATCGTTCCGCGCCTTTGGCGTGCCATACGATCCAATTAATTAAAAAAAATTAATTTTTAATTTCACGAAACTTTATTTGCATGACGTTATTTTTCTTGAATTTAACAAATTTAATCGTTTTATTTTCGAAAAATAACAAAGTGGGTGATTTAATTAATGTTCCAACAATCCAATTTTACAAAATTTATTAAATCTCGGCTAACAACATTCAAATTTAACGAACGAACTAATCAAATTTTTTTAACATATTTGATAATCCAATCCCAAATTTCAAATCGTTCTAAACATTTAAATTTCAGATTTTTATCAATTTGGTTTAAGTGTTGGTTAAAATTAACGAATCTAATCAAAATTTTAATCCAATAATTTTTCAAAACTGCCAATTTATGTGAATCCCTTTCCCAATTAAACAAATTTCCAGATCTAAATTATTTTTAAAATCAATTTACGATCTAAAATTCGCCAATTTAGGGAAAAATAAAATTAGGGTTTATACTTAACATTTATGGCCGAAATGTTTTACCATAATTTTAAAATATACCCAAGAACAGTAGGGAAAAATTTCAATTAATTCCGGGTAGTTTAGGTCGTGAAATTAATTGAAAAACTTTCCAAAATTATTAATTTAATTCATTAATTAACAAAAATGCCCAAAAACTCGAACTTCGAGGCCTGTTTTTGCGCTCCTGTTCTCATGAGTTGATCTTAGAAAGTCGTTTTCAATCAGATATGGTTGTGGTCTTTGAGTCACGAGGCGAGACTGAGTGAGCCTCGTTTGGTAGGCCTATAGTGGACCTTTAATTTTAGTAGGCCTAGGATGGACCTTTAATTTTAGCAGGCCTAGGGTGGACATTTAAATTGTCTTACTTTGCAAGCGTATTTAGTCGTTTCTTAAAATGTGCAAATAGCGTAGATTTAAAATGTTGTTTTTACCTTATTGAAATTTAATGAAAGAATTACATCGAAAATAATTTTTTGCTTCTTTTCAGATTCCAGTTTCCGGGATTAAATTGGAAGTTGTGATTTAGACTCGAACTTTCATTAATTTTTCTAATTATAACCCGTGTAGGAATACAAGTAGGTGGCCTAGACTCGAAATAATGACGTGGCGTAAGCCTATAATAATTGACCAAGCAACTCTCAGACTTAGGCTAATTGGACCATAACTTTCGTTGGTTGACACTTTAGATTTTAACCCTTGGGTGTTCATGTGTCATGCACCATTTTGCTTAATGTTGGCAAGGTAGTTAGTTGGGGAGATCGAATTTTTATTTTTGCAAGACTAGAATCATTAGTGCGGCTTCTCTCTTAGTGTGTATTGCTTTACCCCAATGGTAGCCTTATGGCATGCCGATTTGGGTATTTTCATGGTTTGTCATGTTGCATTCATGGAAAATCTTTTAGTCCGTACTTAGGAGCACTTCAAGGAGCGAGTGGCTCGAGAGGACTATGATAGTCGTGACCCAATGTGATCATAAGCCTTGAGGCCATTAATTTTTGCTAATGGTATTGACACCTTAGGTTCACTTTGGGGGTTGTGCGACTATGGGGGAATGATTTTCAGAATGTGACTGTTCCCATTTTGCAAATATATTATTTTTATTGGTGAGAGAGAGTATTGAGGCCGTGGATTCTTAGCAAGGGATGACAATTACATATGGGTGCTGATTGATTTAAATGTTAGGAAGGGAGACTCAATATGTTTTAACCTTTTTATTTGCAGAACGACACCAAGCATTAGGACCGATTCTATGGATAAGACAACTAAGACTTAGGATTTAGATTGTACTTTGGCATAGCCTAGTCTAGACTCGGATTTATTTTTTATTCGAACATTATTTTTCCTTGAAGACTCTATTTGGACATTATTTTTTTGAATATTTTACCCATGTGACATTCATAGTTATTAGCATGTTCGGTTTTGATGCTGAGCATTGTCGTCGTAGGAGACCTAACAACGACACAAAGAATTATTTTTTTCTTATAATAAGTCGCTTTTGGAATCGAGTGCTTTTTCATACGCCCTCGTAGCAAATTTTTTTCACGAAAAGTTTTTTTGCTACGCATTTTCTTCATGCGTGGGAACCGAGGCTGCTGTGCCTGACCAAAAGGCCAGGCAGCAACTTCAGCGTCCAGCGTAGGGCGTGAGAAATTTTGGCGCCCAGCCAGGGGCGTTGAAGATGCGTCCCTGGCTGGTTCTCGTTTTCTGTTTGCGTCTGCTTTTTGTTTTTGCGACTTTGATTTTGCGTGCTTGCCTTATAACGTCCTTTACGCGTTGTGCAGCGTTGTGGGATTCGTTATGGGCCCTCCCGAGCGTCGCTTATTTTTGTGGCGATCGTTCGGGTTTGCGGAACACGTATTTTGGTATAACTCTTTGGCCAATTGGTTTACGAATATTTGGGCAATTTTTTAAGGTCGTTGGTTTTTCTAGGATAGTTTGTCACACACAATCATATATTTCGCTACACATAACTAACATTCCACCATGAGGCAATAATAATATGTCATGTAGTTTATGATAGGCTTCTATGGGTAGTTATTTGCGCCTGGCTTGGTACCGCTTCTATCGCAGATCCACCACATGCCCCAGTCGGGGTAGTTCTTTCAACAGACGAATTTCGTCCCAGAAGGCCAACCCGCAAGTGTAAGCCAAGGGGGCATGCAGGCGAGAGGGACCTAGTGGACGAGCGATTGGGTTTGGGATGGGTGTACTACTAGCGAAAGTGGCGAGTGGACAACATTCGAAGCGTATGCACCCCCCGGTTGGCGATGGGTATCCTTAGTCCCAACTCCCGAGATGAAACACCAAGGGAGCCAAGATTCGTTATGCGGTTCTGTCCGTTCACATTAATATGCTGATTTTCAGGTCGTCCCAACTTGATGGGGAAATAAACGCGGGGTAGGATCGTTTCACCCTTCGGCTATTTTGATTACCTACAAGCACGAGTATTTCCTTCACAGTCCCCAGTGGAGTCGCCACTGTGAGGGGGTCGAAAAAGCACGAGGCTAATGCGTGACCTCGTCCCTCGTGGGTGTGACGCTTCTTTTTGTCAAATCAAGTGTAATTGGATTTCCTGTGAGTTTACACCCAATTGACTAGTAATATAGGAGTCGCCATTCAGTTTTTAACGACAATGAGAAAAACTGACAAAACCCGGTTATCGTGACATAAAGGGAGTGCAATTATGTTTGACCACGACGGCCGTAGGTTCCCTTGTGATCCCTGGTGGTGGGGATCGCTCAACGTACACCCGCAGGGTAGAGATTGAGGGTTCGGGGGACTGTAACTACCGAGATGAGTACTCGCTCTTCGATAACTCCAGAGGCAGGATATCCTTACTAGCTCAGCATAAACAATTGAAGGGACATGCGTTAACTATTAAACTAATCTGAGTCGATTTTAACAACATGCAACATATAATACTAGATCGAGCGCGATTATATGATTTAGATTGTTTTAAGGGACCTAGCATGATAATCCAATTTCCCAAAAATATCATATTTATTAGGCGTGATCGAACAATCAGATTTAGTTATTTTAACAGTTCATAAAAGGGCGAGGAAAGCAATTAAATCATAGAAAAGGGACACATTACGACGCACCCTTGAGAGGTACGTCACGGTTCTCAGAAAACTAACCACTTTGACTTTGCTATTTCTCCTTTTATTTAACGAATCTCAAGTTATGGGACATGATACGTTCTGTTCGATTTATGGATCGATTGCGACAGAACGCGTGATCAATTTCGCAGCGTGAGGCTTAGGGGTTGGAGTCAATACTCAGAATAATAATTGTGTGTTGTGTGTCCTTTTCACGTCGAACTTAAGGCTCTATTTATAGAAAAGAGTTCGTGGAAAGATAGAATTGTAGAACTCTAATCAACGAGGAATTAGGAAAAAACACGTACCAGGTATTTTCAGCGCCCAGGCCTGGGCGCCGAAGATTTCGGCGCCCAGAGCCAGGCGTTGAAAATAGGATCTGGGCTGTTTTTCTTAGTCAGATTCAGATTCCTAGAATCCGGAGTATTTGAGATTTAATTAAGTCTTTTAGTGCGTATTAACCTTGTGACGGGATGCGTCTGGGCCCGTTACGAACTCTAGGCTCGTTAGGATTTTAATTAATACGTGACTCTTATTTTCGAATCATATTAGGAATAGGATTCTCTCATAATCTCTATCTCATTTAGGATTTATGTTGGAGTGCAACACCTAATTCTGACAGGTTTCTATCTTTTATGACTTGCCACTTTTAACAACTACCCATTACGGCAGTTACTATTTTTAGCAGGTTTCCATAAATAGCAGGTTTCTATAAATAGCAGGTTTCGGGTGAAATGAAACGGGGTGATCGAGATTCGTTATTTTATAGGAGATGCGTTGTCAAGTGGAGATTTATGCTTTCATCATCGAACCTTCCCTTTCAGGAATGGGGACAAAAGTAGGTGTCTACACCATCGTTACTCATTTAATGCCTAATTATGTACATTTAAGTGTAAATGTTATACTCTTATTATGTAATGCCTATAAAATGGCTCAGCTAGGTTAGTTTGAACATACGAAATACTAAGTAATAATAATACTCTCATTCTATGCTATTACAACTTGCTCTCGTTACTCTAAATTATCTTGCTCAATCGATTGTTAGCACCATCATCAAGGCAAGTTCGTATATAAGTAGAATTTGCCCAAAACAAGGGCCTTGAGTTTTTGTATCTTTGCTCGCTAGCTTCCTCTTTTCGAAACAGGGGTTTGGCAACGGAGATGCCTCCCTAATAGAGATTTTAGAGCATTTTGCTAGTGGTCGTGACCCAATGCCGCTCGTGATTTGCGAGACATTGATTGGCCTTGATATGTTGAAGTTGGACCCCTCTTCTTTGCCATCGGGAAGTCCGGTATTACTCCAAGTAAGGATCTGGAGCTTTCTTGTACATTAAATTTGTACTTGTATTTCGACTGTTGAATTTTGAATGTTTTTCTTGTATACTCCCCAAGGTCTGGCTTATGGAGAGGCTCATGCTGGTGGCACCACCGGTAAACATGGAAAGCTATAATAGGAAAGGGTTCATTGTGCGGCCCATGATCTATGGCCGGCTTTCATTGGATGAGTGGCGATGCGCACTCTCTGGGATTGAATCTTGTATAAGGTGGGTAGTTCCTTGGTGGGGAATTACTGCTATGAGATATGCACCCGGCTCTACCGCTTTGAGGGTACCGAGCCTCACAATGTTGGTCTTATACTCGTCTGCCCGAGTGATGAGACTGTATGGTTTGAAACAAGAAGTCCCGAACTGTGCTGAAGAGAACCCGAAACCTGTTGCGTTGAATGCAAATCGACTTGAAGTTTGGAGGCGGTATTGGGTCGCCAAACCATTCTTGAGTATTCAGTTCCCACCTGAGCCAGTTACTCTATCTGCGGGGTATATTGTATGGATTAAGGGCCCATGCTAGAGGGATATTTCTCTCTCCGGACCAGCTAGAGTCCGAGGTTCTAGGGCTAGACGCCCTGCATCACTGATTACGAGGAAGGTGACGGGAGTGTGGCCCGTCCGGTGCTTGACCGATCTGAGTCCAAAGGAGGTTCGTCATCCTCCCGTCTTGGAAGACTAGCAAGTTCCTTCTCCCGCCGCTTGGGCTAGGGGAAGTTTGATGATTGATTGCAGGAAGAGCCAAGGGATAGTACTCAAGGTGCTAAGACTCGAGAGCATAGTCTCCCGACCCTAGATCTTTGTAGGCTAAATGTGTTTGAAGTTGTATCGGAAGGAATTGTGTTTTAAGAATGTGTTTGGAAAATGTGTTTAGAAAATGTCACTACTACAAAAGTAGAAATAAGTAACGCTAAATAGAGTACGGTTAAGTGAGTTAAGCATTTCACAGGATAATAGAGAACATATTTCACTGATAACAGTTCTGTGGGATAAAGAATAGGGAACGGTTAACTTACTTAACAGTTTCATATATTTTACTATAATATAAAAAATTATATTAATATGTACGTGTACGTATACAAATTAATAACATATAGAACTGTGTTTTAAATAAAGTAAGAAAGGCGTACTATATTCTCATTTAATAAAAATAAAAAACAAAATCATCTCCCAATTAAGCATTGGCGGCAGATTGTAAAACTCAAAAAGAACAAAATTCCCGCAAAACCTATTCCAAAGCCTTCCTGAAACAACCTCTCACAGAACCTAAATTCATCCCTCCCGCAAAATCCAAACCATAACCGCCCACCACCACAGTCTTCGCCGCTGCTGTATCGCCGTCGCCGCCGCTGTACCGCCTCCGCCGCCGATGTACCTCTGTTTCAATCTCTGGTGAAGTCGAGGTTCCATACTCTGATTTTTGAGGTTGGTATTCTTATTTTTGTTCTACATCTTTATCCTTCAATTAATAACGTTCTTAATTTTCAAATTGTAATGTTTTATATGGAATGCGTATTGTAAATCTTTATTGAAGAGATTTTTGTGGAAGTTATTAATTGTTGAAGTTTTGCTGCAAACTCTTTATTGAACCCTAGTTGTTGAAGTTTCTGCGTGGAAGAGATTTTTGTTGAAGTTTTTGGTTGAGAGGTTATAATGATTAATCGAATTATATTTTACCACCCGAAAACGGGAAATTAAAGAAACCGTTTTACCAATTAATCATGTGAGTTGTTTTGACTAGAAATCTGCTATTTCTACTGCTTGTTGATATGCTATTCTGCTACTGCTTTGCTCTGCTATGCTGAATCTTCTAACTGATGCTTCTGCTTTGATTTTTCTTTGCTATATGCTGCTTTGATATGCTATGCTATGCTTCACTATTCTGCTTAATTTGCTTTTGTTTTGCTTCAACAAGTTTTCTTAGTAGGGGACATACAAACTGAATTTTCTGTTAATAAGAGAAAAAAGTTGGTTTTATGTGGCAAAATTGAAAAGACAAACAAACAGGTTATCTTCTTTTTATCCCATAATAATTGTCATTTCATATACTTAAACTAGAAGTTCACTAGTTTTCCTAGTTTAACTTTTACTTGCTGATGTAAGAACGTAGCTTGCTTATCATCTATGCTACGCTTTACTATCTGCTACTTCTTATTTGCAAATGTTATCCTCTATCATTGACATACAAAAACGATACTAATAAGTTCATAATAAATTCAATTAGCATTTCCTGACCTTAATTTGAAAAAATAATTCACATTCAATAAATCTAGTAGAATTTCCGCATTTTCGGTTTTGTTTTTTTGGTTTTTTTGCACAACCCTAGGTAGAATGGGGTTGGTGATTTTTTTAATGGTTCGGTTATCTAGATAATATGATTGTAAAAATCTAGTAGTGAAATGTATTAATGTAAAACAATATAGAAATATATGATTGTAAGGAAATGTCTAGAATTATCGTAAGAAAAATTTAGTAAGAAAAATCTAGATAAATGACAAGTCTAGAAAAATCTAGAAACTAGGATACAACCATTATAAATATGTTGTATGTGCATAAATTGAGAGGTGAGAGACAAGGGTTCTATCAAAGAGATAAGTGAGAGACATGGTATCTCGCAAATATTGTTGTACAATTCTTATTAACGTAATTAATGATAAAAAGGTAATTTTGTTATATTATTAAGGTCCATCAAAACTTTCGCGTGCGTCCTCAAATTTCTATCAATTTTCTGTGCCACAACATTCCGCCTTTGTATTGCATTTTTTTAAAATATTGACTTTACAATTTTAATTATGTGTGTTTTATTTTTTAACTTAATAGTGTGTATAAATGGATCGAAGTTGGATAACAACAACAAAATTGGGTTACCTAAAATACAAAGCTGGAGTTATGGAATTCCTTACATTTGCTTTGGAAAATAACACTGAAGGTCATGATAAGTTGCCTTGTCCTTGTTATGTCTGTCATAATCTTATGCATCACAAACCTAATGTAATACTGAGCCACTTGAGTAAATGGGAATTTGATACAACATATACTTGTTGGTATCGTCATGGTGAAAAAAGGGAAGAAACTTCTGGTCATCAAAGCCATAATACTAATGAGGGTGATAGAATGGAGGACGCGAGGTATCAATTTCAGGGAGGAGTTGATGAGGATCCCGAAGTGATAGAACAACTACTGACCGATTCTGAGAAGCCTTTATACAAAGATGGTGAGCACACACAATTATCAGCTATAGTTAAGCTTTATAATGTGAAGGTGGGTTATGGTGTGACAGATCAATGTTTTACGGCGTTTCTCAAGGCGTTCAAAGCCATAATTCCCGCAGGGAATATTTTGCCGGGTGCTTCATATAAGGCAAAAAAAATGTTGCACACAACGGACTTACGTTATGAAAAAATTAATGATTGCCCTAATGATTGCATATTGTATCGAGGTGACTATGAATCTTTAAAGAATTGTCCTGAGTGCAATGTCTCGAGGTACAAGAAACAGAAGGAAGGAATTCCGGCTAAGGTGTTGTGGTACTTTCCAATAATATCAAGGTTCAAAAGAATCTCTATTATATAAGCCAGCTCATGAGGTCGTTTTTGTAAATTAACTTTTCGTGTCCCCCATCAAAAATACCAATATACCCTCCTTTAGTCGTTTATCGTGCTGACTGCTACCCTAACCCTTTCCCTCCCCCTCCCCCTCCCGTTTCTCTCTCCTCCCTCCAGTTTTCTCCTTCCTTTCTCTTCATCTTCTTCGATCTTCTTCCTCTAATCCTCTTCCACTAAATTTGAGCCGCTGAATTCCTAACAAATTCTAATTGTCTCAAACGAGATTCTATCAATTCTTCTACAAAGCTACAACCCGATTGTTCCACTTTGGAATCAAAATTAATCTCAACAATTGGTTCAACAGGCTTTGGGGCTTTTATTTGATCATCCAGAGGAAATTTTAAGGATTTGGTGAGTGAGTGATTGTCAATTCGTTTTTTAATGTTTAATTTCGCAGATTTTGTTATTTGAATTTCTTTCAAATTCAAGATTTTGTTATTTGGGGAAATCCCCAATTCGATTCGTTAATTTTTGGGAACCCTTTAATTTTGTAATCTCCAATCTCTGTTTTTTAATCTCAAATCTCTTTTTTTTTAATCTCTATCTTGCGTTATTGAATGTGTTTGATTGAAACCCTTTAATTTTGTTTGATTGAATTTTTTGATTGAAACCCTTAAATCTGTTTGATTGAAATTGTGTAGTTTGTTGGTTTGGATTATTATTCTGAAAGCATAGATTTTTGAAAGAATTTCGATGAGAAGCAACTTTTGGAGAAGGATTTGAGACTAATTTCGGTCTTCTGACGTCGAAGAATTCATCAAAGGTAATTTCTCTCTCCAGATACCCCAATTTCGAAACCCTAATTTTATGTTCCGGTAAATTGATTATGGTGTTTATTTTCAATTCGATGTTTCTCGTGATGAAGTAAGAACATGAAATTTGAATAATTAAAACAATTAGTTTCTTAGTTTTCTTAATTTTGTTAAATTGATTATATATATGAGTGCTTGAAACCCGCATTAGGATAAGGCGAATCATCATATTCACATAATCATCATGAGAAAACCAGATTCAAAAAGACAAATACATGTGATTAATCCTATCACTAAAGCCAAATACAAGATTAATGAAGTATATTTAAATGGGTAGATGGACCCTGTGGTTGAGTATTTAGATAGCGTAGCAAGTGGCATGCATTCTATTATTAGCGGTTTAATTAGCACCTTCTAATAATAGTACTTTATCGTCGTTCTTTAGCGCACTAAACATTCAAAACTAACCCACTTCCGGAAAATTAAGATCAACTTGGTGTTAGTGGTCGAAACTAATTTTGTATTATTCCATTATTTGTCAGAAGCTTAGCTGCCTACATTTCTGATCTACTACTATTTTATTCGTGTTAAGTGTTAAACTATGGACTGCCCTTTTCATATTTGGATATATCGGTATGTATAAATAAAAAAAAATATAGTTAAACATGATAATGGGTAAATATTTATTTTGATATTACTAAATTTGACTAAAATTAACTTATATAAACTTAATTGAACTTATCTATGCTGAAAAAACTTATTTGTCTGTGTAAGATGTCTGAAATAACCTATTTTTGTTGATAGTCCTGACACAAGTCAAAATATGTTTAGATAAATTGAAATTGGATTTGGAGTCGAGTAATTTACTAATTTGATTGATCAGGTACTTTGGAAGAGGAATTCTGGTGTTTGTTAACATGATGAGATGATTAAATTACGTTGTAATTAACCTAAGATCACTAATTTTGGTTTGCAGGTAAATTTTAGTTGAAAGGTGCATTGTGAAAATTTAGATAGTTTTTGGTGTGAGAAATGGCGAAAAGTAAACACATGTAATCTTGGTGGTGGGATAGCCACATTAGCCCGAAAAATTCGAAATGGCTCCAGGAAAATCTAACAGGTATAATATGATTTTTTGACTTTGTTATGATGTTGGTTGTTTAGCTTTTCGGTTTGCAAGATAACACCATAAATTTTTTATTTTTTTTTGATAAGTCAGAGTAGATTACAAACAAAGTCCTAAGCCAGAGAGACTAAGGAACAAACAACATGACAACAGTCATAGGGAAGAAAAGAGAAGAAACAAAGCCTAAACAGTGCATTTGCTCTTCCACCAAATCAGGTCATTTGTGCTAGATTGCTTAGCACATGTATGAGCTAATCTGTCAATCACACTCCTCTGAATGCATCTGATAGTAGCTGAAGGAGTAGGAACCTTCTGATTCCAGAGAGCATCATTTCTTGCTCTCCATAGATTATACACAGTAGCATTGACAGCAGTGTGTATTGCTGTCTTTTGGAATTTGCTGCACTGGCTCTTCCATTTAACCCACCTCAGCAGGCCCATATAATGTACTTTGCTAGTAGGAATATCTAGCCATTCCTCAACCCCCTGTAGACATCTTCTACTGTATTCACAGTCAAAGAAAAGGTGTGGGTGAGTTTCATCTTTTGCCTCACAAAGCAAGCATGTAGTAGTGTTACAGACCCCAATCTTATGTAGCCTTTCTCTTGTTTGCAGTCTCCCTTGGACCATCAGCCAGCAAATCACTCTAGTCTTGGGAATAGAGGCTCTATTCCACACTGCAGATCCCCAAGGGACCTTCTCATGCTGTTGAACCAACTTCTGGTATACCTTCTGGATAGAGTATTTAGGCATTTGAGCCAACTCAGCCTCACTAAACAAACCCTTTAGTTTCTCCTTCACACTACAAATCTTTCTCCAGTACCAACCACTATCAGCTTTTGGCTGATAATCCCACCAACCTGCAGTCTTAATGTAGATTGCATTGACCCATCTAACCCACATTGTGTCCTGTTTTCTAGCTATAACCCAAACATATTTCCCTAAAGCTGCAATATTCCATGCCTGAACTTGCCTTATTCCTAATCCCCCTTCCTTTTTAGGTCTGCAAACTCTATCCTAGGCAACATAACCTGGTTTAGAACAGAAGTAAGTGCCTTGCCATAAAAAGGCTCTACAGATAGCTTCAACATTTTTAAGCACATGTTTAGGAAGGATAAACACTTGAGCCCAGTAAGAGTGGATGCTTAAGAGGACTGAATTGATAAGAGTTATCCTTCCTGCAAAAGACAAGTTCCTAGAACTCCAAGTCTTGATTCTTGCCATCATTTTATCAACTAATCCTTCACAATCAGCATTAGTGATTCTTTTAAAGTAAATAGGAACCCCTAAATACCTAAAGGGAAAAGAACCCAAGGCAAACCCAGAAAAGTCCATTACCTGCTGAACTACCTCTGGTTTCATACCAGCACGTACAATACACAGCTGACTTTTGAATGTTAGCCTTCAGACCAGAAGTGTCAGAAAAAAGTTTGAAACCTTGGAGAAGCAGCTGAATAGAGTGAAACTCACCTTTGCAGCATAAGATGAGATCATCTGCAAAGCAGAGGTGAGTCAACTTTGTAGACCTACACCTTGGATGAAATTTAAAGTAGCTATCCTCACCTACCTTGTATAGAGTTCTAAACAGATATTCCATACATACTACAAACAATAAAGGAGACAAGGGATCCCCTTGTCTTAACCCCCTGCTGGAAGCAAAATATCCTTGAGCTGAACCATTTAGCATGATTGAGAATTTGGGAGTTGTAACACAAACCATGATCCAATTAACAAACTGAGCTTGAAACCCCAAGGAAAGCAGCATCTCTTCCAAGAAATCCCACTCAATTGTGTCATAAGCTTTCTGCTTATCTAATTTGATCAAGCAACCAGGTGATGCATTCTTCCTTCCATATTGTCTGACAATTTCTTGACACATCATTATGTTATGCATGATAAATCTACCATGCACAAAGGCCCCTTGATTCTCAACTATCAACATAGGTAGTACACATTTCATTCTCTCACAGAGGATTTTTGTGATGCATTTATAAATTACATTGCAACAGGATATGGGCCTGAATCCAGTAACATTTTTTGGACATTTTGTCTTGGGAATCAGAGTGATTGTAGTGGAATTAATCTCTTTTAGGAGTTTTCCAGTGTGGAAAAAGTCCAGAACAGCCTTTGTTACATCCTCCCCAACTATGTTCCAGTTTTCTCTGAAAAAATAGCTCCCAAACCCATCTGGGCCAGGGGCTTTGTCACCATTAATAGAGAACATAGCA
Organism: Spinacia oleracea; assembly: GCF_020520425.1. NCBI lineage: Eukaryota > Viridiplantae > Streptophyta > Magnoliopsida > Caryophyllales > Amaranthaceae > Spinacia > Spinacia oleracea. The sequence goes on from NC_079490.1 coordinate 123,860,036, forward strand.
TACTTGACTTCCTCACTAGTGACAGGGGCTAATAATTGGTCTTTCTGCAGCTGTTCAAGTGTTGGACCAGCATGCACAATATCAATCATAACATGACTTCTACTAGAAGCTTTAGTGCCCAAGAGATTCTGGTAATACTCCAGAAAAGCAGCAGACACAGATGTTGGATCACACACCCACTTACCATGCATATCATGGATAGCATGCACTGTGTTATGAATAATCCGAGCTCTAATTCTTTTATGAAAGAGAGAGCTATTCTCATCTCCATCCTTTGCCCAGGCTTCTTTTTGCTTTTTGTTTCAGGAAAGAAATATAAGCAGCATGCATCAATTTATACCTCTTAGCAGCTTCAACTTTTCTATCAGCAAGCTCACTATCACCAGGTGCTAGGTGAAGATTCTTCTGACACAAATCCAAATCTTGCTTAGCTTTTTTGTCAGCAGCATGGATATCATTGAAACCTGTTCTATTCAGCTCTTTAAAAACCCCTTTCATTCTTTTTAGCTTCTGAACCACCTGATACATCAGAGTACCAACCACACCCTTTGACCAATTCACCTTGACCAAATCAGTATAGCCTTCAGCATACTTCCACATGGCAAAGTACCTAAAAGGCTTCTTTGCAATGTTATCACAGGGGTACACAGCAAGCACAATAGGACAATGATCATATTCTCCTTCAAACAAAAATCCAGCTTCAGCATTAGGATAATTCTGAAACCACAAGTCATTAGCCAGAACCCTATCAATTTTAGAAAACACCTTAGCCTCCCCTGCTTGTTTATTACTCCAAGTGTAGAAGTGTCCAGCAGCTTTAACATCTTCTAGACCACATATATCTACACAATTCCTAAAGGCAACCATTGATTGATGCCTCACAGGAGCTCCCACCCTTTCATCTATATTTAGAACACAATTAAAATCACCCAGAATTATCCAAGGCTTGTGCACACCAATACCCAAGCCACACAAATCCCTCCATAGATCTTCTTTTTCCTTGCTCTGATTAAAAGCATAGACAAAAGTACAGCAAAAATCCACACTCCCACTTTTTGGACAAACCAAACAATGAATCAATTGACTGGTAACTTTCAGAACACTAAGAGTGAAAGCATTTGGATTCCATGCTAACACAATTCTCCCTCCCTTACAGCTGCTACTGTTGGTAGTGAAACACCAACCATTGAACATATTAACATATAAGGCCCCCATTTTTGTATGAGGCACCTTCGTCTCAAGGAGACCAACTAACCCAGCTCCATGAGAGTGAATAAAAGCCTTCACCTCATTTTGCTTCCTCTGGGTGTTGACCCCCCTCACATTCCAACTAACAATCCTATCCATTGTGACCAGGAGAGTCCCCCCTCCCAGAAACAATGTTCTGCAACATCTCCTCACCTCCTACATCATCACCCCCAAGTTGATCCTCACCCCCATCATCCTCCACTGTGGAATCATCCACTGTGGCATCATCAGTGTCTAGCACCTGGAAATGGTTCACAATTGGAATAATTGGAGGTCTTTGCTCTCTCCTCCTACTAGATTGCAACACAGTTTGGAACCCACCATTCTCAGGCACCAAAACAGTTCTAGTAATTGGTGCAACAACAGGTGCAGCCTGTTGTCTAGGAACCCACATCTTTCTACTACCACCCTTCCTGCATTTTCTGGCATCATGCCCCATAGTCTTACAGACAGTTCCACTCATACTCCACATCAATCTCCACCATCACCCCCTTCTCATTTACAAACTTGAGCACCTCAGGAAATTCTTGATCTACAAGCACCTCCACCTGCACCCTAGCAAACTGCAATTTATCTCTCTTTGCAATTGCATTATCTACCCTTTTCAGTACCCCAAGCTTCCCTAATATCTTGCTCAAACTTCTCTCCCCCCAATACACGAATCCTAACCTGTGCAGTTTCACCCAAGTTGGGATAGATCTCAAATCCTCCTTTGTGAAATCCATGTCCTGAGTCCAAGGCTTCAGTACAACTGGTTTACTATCAAAAAAGGGTCGAGTCAGTTTTAGCACAGCATCTCTCTTCTCCATTGTAGAAAATCTCACCAACTATACCCCCTTTGCCCCCAATACCACCTTGTCCACCCCCATATTCCTCCAAATTCTTCGAATGAACCCTTCCATGACATGAATAGGGGGATTAGCACCCACCACATAGCACATTACAGCAGAGTTCCAATAATCAATTTCCTCCTGAATGTCCTCTAAATCAATAGTCACACAATCCCCTGTTTCCAGATTATGCACAGGTATGGATTGATTCAAAATGTTCTCAGTATTATGTGGAGTTGCTTCAGTATTAACAGTATTATGTGCAGCTATGTCAAAATCAGTGTTCAAGTTACTCCTTATATCCCCAAATTTAATCGGAGAAACAGGGTTACCTTCAATGTCATCCACCCACGCAATCGGCCTCGAGTTCGAGTGAATGTGTGATAGCCACTCAGAGAAATCCCTTCGTGCTGATGAATGGTGTTGCAGAGCCAAAAGCGACGCCGCCGGAGATAAAATATCCCCCAAACCGCCATCTCCAACATTCTGGGTATTAACAATTAGTGTCGCCAACACCTCCCTTTCCTGTTCAAGGTCCTCCAAGATTCTCGCAGATGATCCAGTAGCTTGTGTGTCACTTCCATACTTATCGAGGTTCGAATTTGTCGCCTTCATCCGAGATCTATCTTTCCTTTCCATGGCGTCACTGCTAAGCAGGAGAGAAAAACTAGAGAGAGAAACGCGCGCCCTCTTTCAGGTATAATAGTGATGGACTGATTGTTTTTACATAAATGGATGGGGTTGTGTTGGATTTTCCTGCACCCGTTTTTTGCCACAGAAGTACTAATTGTTTTTTGCCATAATATATTCATTAACATAATATTACTTTTGAATTGGAGTTGGAAGTGTTAGACTAAGAAAAAAATTTCAGTTTATTTTGATGACTAAGGATTGATAGTTGGGATAATTATTGTAGCCTTTTTTAGGTTGTTCTTCATGGTGTTGTGGAGGTGGGATATGGTTGATGAGTGTGTGTATGAAGGACGGCATCGTGTGATATACCTCCTGGATCCTAGGTATTACTTGCCTGAATTCTGCCTCTAATTTTGTTGCTACTTTTTGTTTTGGTTGATATCTTTTGATCAGTTTAGTTAAAATATATTTGTTTAGCTAAGAACGATCAGCCGAGGGCTTTTTATATTTAGAGGTTGCATATATAATTTGTTCCCTAATCTAGGAAATGCGCTTCTCAAGTTAGGTTATTGAACACATATTTAATGTTTATTGGAGTTTGATACCTTAGCTTAGTTGTCATATAGAAATTAGCCTTGACTATTCTACAAAGCTTCTGATACCGAGAAATCACTGTCTATTGGGGCTATACTACAAAGCTTGAAATTTGATACCTTAGCTTAGTTGTAATATAGAAATTCTTGGAAGTTTTATACCTTAAAGAACAAGTTTGTGTCAAAAGGATGAAGCATCTTTCTGCTATATCCTGTCATCAGCCCTTGCCCCTCAGTGGCTAATAATTGGTCCTCAATTGATTAGAAGTGCTTTCTACTTCCCTTGAGAAAAAACCCCAAAAATAAACCTGTTGGAATGTAAAGAACGTGAAACTTGCTTAAACACGCCAATGGACATGGTAAGGTAATTTAAGGTTCTATTTGACTTGTTGATAACAGTTATTCTTTGGTTGTGAATTGGTTTCCTACCTACGGGAAAGGATTTTGTTCAAAAATGATACATGAATGACCCATCTCTTACACTTTCGCTGTTTGGTAATTGCTCTAGCTTATTTTGTAATATGAACTAGACTTTTGTGCATAAACGGTCATGCTACCTTGCCCAAACTTAATTACTGTTAGGATAATTGAATAATTTATTTTAGGGCTTAAAAGGAGCTGCCTGAGGAGCATTAACATCTATCCAAGCTGATATTTTTGTCCACATTAAAGGGTTTCTTTTTTATATTGTCATAAATGGTTGATTCTCTTATTGTAGGTGATTGTTCACATACTAAAGATGTTACCTCCTGATCAAGAAAACAATATTTTGTCGCATCAAGTTCATTGTCTGGCCATGATCTTTGACCTCTACTTAAACGAGGCTTCTCAACCCTCACAAGGGAGAAAGTGTAAACTTTCTGATATGGCTCGGTCAGTGGTGGTCTCAAGGCCAGATCTTTTAGGGGAAGGGATCGGTGAAACATGATACCTTGGAAGGATATGGAATTAACTTCGGGCTATCGTTTTTTATAGATACGTGAACGCTGGCGTTATGTTTTTTTTTTCCAAAGGCTATCTTTCAGTAGCAATACTAATGTTTTTACTTAACTGTAGTAGCGTGTAATTATTATAGTATAGGTGAATCATGTTCCTGTACGTTGATCTCATCTGCGTGATTGTTACCTATCAATGTTTGATTTGTGATACTTTCTTCCTCCTATACGTGGAGTTTAGATGCATATATAACTTATGTTTATACTAGCTTTTGGTTGTTGTTGTAGCTGCTGCTATCTCTACAGGCTGCTGCTATGGCTCATGTTACTTATGCAAGTTGCTTCTATTGCTCTTGCAGTGTGGTTTGCAGGCACCTTCTTCATATTTCTGGTGTGTAGGCTCGTTCTATGTGCTTGCTGTTTGCTTTGAGTTTCTGCTGCTGTTACTTCGGTTTAGGCTGGTTTGGTTGTGCAGCTGGATGCTAATCGATCTGCTTCTTTATTTTTTGTTTTGATTATTTTCTAACTTTTGGTAATAAAGTTAGCTATTTTACCAAAAAAAATAGGGATGTATATTATTTCTTTAGATGAACTTTGTGAACAAATTTTGTGTTTTTGGCGATTAGTTGCAATGAAATAATTTAGAGTTATGATATTATCTCGAATCAAGATGGGGTGAACATAATCACCAAGTTCACGCATCGCGTGCATAGAAGACTAGTGTATTCAGATGCAGGAGATGCAGAGAAGTTAACATGGCATAAATTTGGTCGGAAAAAAGATGATGGGTTACTAAGACACCCAGCTGACTCTCCGCAATGGAAATTTATTGATGGAAAATTCAGTGATATTGGTAAAGAAGAATGAAACCTACGCCTTGGATTGTCTACTGATGGTATGAATCCATATGGTTCTCTTAGTAGAAGCCATAGTACTTGGCCGGTCATGTTGGTGACGTACAATTTATCTTCTTCCATGTGTATGAAAAGAAAGTATATTATCTTGTCAATGCTTATTTCTGGGCCAAAACAACCGGGAAATGACATCGATGTGTACTTGGCACCTCTTATTGACGATTTAAAGTTGTTGTGGGAGAAAGGTGTCGAAGTATTCGATGCTAGTCGGAATGAAATGTTCAATTTAAGAGCCATGTTGTTCTGCACTATCCAAGATTATCCAGTGTATGGTAATCTTTCTTGTTATACCGTGAAAATGGAATGTGCCTGTCCTATATATGAAGATGGTTTGAAGGGAAAGTGGTTATCAGCATCGAGAAAGCATGTCTACTTTGATCATCGTCCATTTCTTCCTCGTGATCATCAATACCGCAAATTGGAAAAGGCGTTTAATGGGGAACAAAATTTTGAAAGTTGCCCAAAAGTCTTTACTAGCCAAGAAGTGTTTGAAAAGGTAAAAGACATTAAAATTACATTTGTCAAGTTGAACAAAAATAAAGATGCCCTTCCTAAACAGGGATACGAAAAGTGTTCCGATTTTTGGCGTCTTCCTTATTGGAGATTTTTATTTGTGCGACATTCTCTAGATATGATGCATATCGAAAAAAATGTGTTTGATAGTCTGATTGGCACATTATTGAATATTGATAAGAAGACAAAAGATGGTCCTAAGGATCGAGATGACTTGAAGGAATGGAATATTAGAAATGAGTTACATGTTGTTGAGGAGACCGAAAAACGAAAGTACTTACCCCCTGCTGCCTATACATTGTCCAAAAAGGAGAAAGTCGAGCTTTGTTCTTCCTTAGCTGGAGTTAAAGTGCCTGAGGGTTATTCTTCAAACATTTCTTCGCTTGTTTCAATGGAGAATTTGAAACTCGTGGGGCTGAAGTCTCATGATTGCCATGTTCTGATGGAAGATTTCTTACCTATTGCGATTCGTTCAATTTTCCCTAAAAATGTACGGTATACCATTATTAGGTTATGTTGTTTCTTCAAGGCAATATACAGTAAAGTCATTAATCCTAAAGAATTGGATTCTTTAGAGATTGAAATTGCCGTCATTTTGTGCCAGTTGGAGATGTATTTTCCCCCGTCTTTTTTTGATATCATGATGCATTTGCCTATTCACTTAATAAGAGAGATAAGATTTTGTGGTCCTGTGCACATGAGAGCTCAATGGGCCTTTGAAAGGCAAATGAAAACCTATAAGGGATGTGTTAAGAATGCTTATCGACCTGAGGCTTGTATCGCTAAGAAAATGTTTTATGAGTTATCTATGGAATATTGTCTTGAACATATAGATCATGTGAAGACAGTAGGGCTTCCTACTTCTCGACACAGTGGTCGATTTGATGGTATGGGAACTATAGGCCGTAGAGATCATGACATGTCTCTTGACAAGTGGCACATGGCCCACACATATATCCTTTTTAATGAAAATGAAGTTGCACCGTATGTCAACCGACACATGTATTTCTTGAAGGCGCGAAACCGAAAGGCTAATCCGAAAGCATTAGCTACAGAACATAGTAAATCATTTCGTTTTTGGTTCAAAGATCAAGTAATGAAAGAACAACCTGTTTCTGAGAGACTTAGGAGTTTGTGCTATGGTCCTGATTTCCGTGCCTCATTTTTCTCTGCATATGTTGTTAATGGTTGTACATTCTATACGCGGGACCAAGATGATAAAAGTACTATGCAAAACAGTGGGGTATCTCTCGAAGCTGAAGCAATGTATTTTTCAAGTTCTAAAGACAATCGTCCTGTCTATAGTAAAATGCAATACTATGGGGTAATAGATGAGATTTGTGAGTTGCATTATATGGGCTTTTCAATAGCTGTGTTTGGTTGTAAATGGGCTGACAATAACAATAACATTATATGTGATGGCTTAGGGCAAATTTCAATGAATCTTAATAAACTTGGCAGTGAGGGCGATCCTTATATTTTAGCTAGTCAAGCAAAACAGGTGTTTTATATGACTGACCCACTTGATAAAACAAGGTCGGTCGTTATAGCAACGAAACCTCGATATGCCATTGATGACCATGATGATAATATTGTGTCCGAGGAAAGGTCTTCCACTAGTGAGGTAGCTAATGTGAATGATAGTACTGATGATTCATCGATATATGTCCGTAGTGACCATGAAGAAGGAATTTGGTTTGAAGATGAAACTTGTAATGCAAATCGAAAAAAAAGCGTCGTCGTACAGGTTGTTGTGAATCAATTAATAAACTTACTAACTTACTAATTTGATGCCTAATTTTAATATCAAATGCTTATATTTATCTTAATATAGTGCTTTAGTTATGTTATCTAATGAACTGTGTATGTTTGTAGGTTGATGGCAAGAAAGAAAAAGCGAGCAAGTTTCCCTCGAGATGAAGAGGCTTCGATTGAATGTGAGAATCGCAGGGGTCGTACGGTGCTTAAAATAGTTGGAAATGCAATTCGTAAGGGCATTAAACTCCCCTTAGAATGGAATCGCAACAAAGTGCCGGTTGGGGATAACAAAGATTACTTCGCCTCTTACATTGGTGTTGTTGTTCGTGAACGAGTGAATATCAATTATACTCCGTGGGATGAAGTTCATAAAGAAGTCATCAATGAAGTTTATGACTATATTACAGTAAGAAAGATATCACTTCTAGTTTTTTTTTCTCCCATTTGAATTTCGCTTTTTTTTTCTTCCTGCTTTTTCAATTGCGATGCAGTTTTTTTTTTAGTTTAATTGCTTAATTGTTTAATCAGTAAACTGCATATGTAAATGTGCAAATCGTCTTGAGATTCTGACGTTACTACAAAGGTTTTGATCTAGATAGGAGGTTCAAAAGCTGTAAATTCAGATTCGTTTGCCTTTTTTGTGGGTTATTTGGTGAATCTGTGAACACCTGTTCTTTGAATTTCCTGTTGTTGGCTCAGTAGCTGAACCATTCTGACTAACACCCATTGTTGGCTCAGTAGCTGAACCATTCAAGGGTTTAATAACCACAAATCAATAGAACAAACTAAAATTGTGTGACCCAGACAAACTGACTCTATCAGATCCAAAACTGAACAAAATGATTCATCACCCAACATATGACCTATTCTGCTGGATTTCAAGAGTAGAAATGTCTGTAACTTTCTGACTAGAAATCTTCTTTGGGAGAGACTTATTCAATGTGAGGCTAACATTTTGGTATCCAATTTGAACACAAAAATCCTATTAATCAAATGTATGCATTAGTAAATGTCTGTAAAGTCAGAGTGTGTGCTCTGGAATTTCCAGAATAATCTTCCATGAGTGTTTGTCTTCTGGTTTACATTTTTAAACTACAGTTCTTTAAATGAAGCCAAAACAAAAAATAAACTACTATTTTTAAAGTGTCCAGAAATGGCAGGATAGTTTTCCCTAAACGATAAAAATTTGCAAGTCCTGCAATGATGCTTTTATTGTTATATCATATCATATGCTGGAACTTGGTGAAGAGGCCTTAATAAAGTGTTCCTAACATCAGGTCTAAAACAAACCTTAATGGGGGTGTTTCAGGCTTAATTCTTCAACTTATCTGTTACAATGGTGCAGAATATTGGAATGATTATACCCTAATTACTAGTTGCACAGCGAGATAGTAAATTTACCAGTTTCATTGCCAAAAAGAAATTTACTAGTTTTTGTTAATAGAAAGTGTTCCTACAGTCCTGCTGAAAGGCCCAGCAGCCAGCGATAAAGAACTTTTTTTTTTTTGACAGATGTGAAAGAGGAGGTTAACTCCCATTGCTCCTATTACAGATATCTAGGCAATGCAAATCTTTCGTACTAAGATAGATTTTGTTCAGGATATTTCTTCCATCAGCACTTGGTTCAACCTTCCCAATGAGAATGTTAGTTATTTTCGTGCTCAAAGGTCTAATTATCAGGTGCCTCGAATTCCTTGTTTTGGCTTCAGAAATCCCCTGAGAACAACCTTTAACCCTGCTTGTTCCTTGCTGCTACAGAACACTTTGAGGCTTCCTATATCCTGTTCTCTTGAGTTGACTTGCCATCTAATCTTTCCTTCTTCTTTTCCTTTGAGCTCACCATGTGTGTCAATCACTTTCCTTTCAAATTCATTACGATCTCTGATAAGATGGCGGACGTTTTGATTCTGGGCTTGGAGTTTTCTCTCAAATCCTGGTGGTTCCTCCAGATTCTTGTGACTTTCAAAACCCGGTTGTTCCATAGGTTCTTCACTCCGTTTCCTGTTCTTTCCGTACATCATCTTTTCTGTACTTATCACTTCTAGTGTGTAATCATTTTCTAGCCTCTCCATTATGCTCCTTGCGTTACACTTCTTGTTGTTGAATGTTATATCATTTATCATGCACCAAATTGCCCACATAGTTGCAGTGAAGTATCTTTTTGATAAAGAACTTTCAGATGAACCCTTTAGTAACACAAAAACTTAGTACTCAACCTATGGTAGTAAATCTAGTGACACTCTTCCTTTGTAACTTCTAATATTTTAAGCCTCTTCCTTTGTCACTTCTATTTTATTTAAGCCTCTTCCTTTGTAACTTCTATATTTTTCCCCTTTTTAAAGAAGGAGGGTGGAATGGTGGGTCGAGATGGGTTTAGAAATTAACATAATGAACCAAGTAACTAACCACTGTTTGGAAATTCTGAATTGACAAATTGCTCCCTGTAATCTTTAAAGACAGTAGACTGAGAATAATATTTTGAGTATCATATCCGAGTCTTAGCATCTTTCATTTCTATTTCCAACGTAATTCTACAAATCTCCATTTTAAGCAGACAACAAATAAAAAGGATATGATCTCCAGAAAAGCTACAGTCATTTCATGTACTACTCAATTATCACTCTACGGAAACAATATTACTCATGTGGATAACTGTTATAGTGTTAGCAGTAGGAAAATGTTCTCTCAGATAATAATCCCACACAAGCATGCATATGGAGTACAGCCTACTGAGAAGATCTCAAAATTTTATTGTTCTCAGATATGAGGATGAAGTAGGAGACTTGAGACTAATCCAATTCCACGCAGATAATAACTCTCTCGAAAGGCCATCTAATCCACGCAGATATAGGTCAAACTGGAAAGAATGATCAGATATACCAGTAGGGAAGTACAATTATCAACATATTCACATCCTACCATAAATGGATGCATCTCTTCAGTGTACATAAAATTCGATTTTATGAACAAACTTCCTTATCTGCTTATGACTCACTAGGTGATACTTACGAAATAGTTTACCATTTTCTTAATGCCCATCCACTCCCACTAATAAATAATAATCAATTAGTGAAAGCATCCATTTTGCAGAAATGCTTTCCGCTACCTTAATTAGTTACTATCTTGCTGTGCAGCTAGTAAACTGGTAAAGCATCAGACATTATGATTTAGTCTATGAGCATTGTGATTGGTGTTGGAGTTAAAGTGAAAGAAGAAGTTTACCTTTTCTCTGTATTCGCAAGCATGATTCTCAACAATAAGTATATTCAGGATAACTTTCTCTTGAATTTGAAGAAGGGATTCATAGTGCCCGAAGAACGTAGAAGTTACGTATTAGGGCGAGCTTCAATTTGGTGGAGATGTTTCAAGGCTAGATTAAGGAAAGTCTTCATGTACGACTCCAAGGGAGAGAATGAAAATGTGATAATAAGGACTCCACCTTCGTTGTATGGATGGATAACGCAAACTGATTGGGACAACTTCATTGCAACATATACTGATCCTAAGTTCAAGGTACTTTCAATAATCCATGTCAATGCATAGTTACTGAACATTCAAATGAATTTTGTGCACTAACTGTTATGTACATCATATGTATAGGAACTAAGTGACTTGAATTCAGAAAGGGCAAAAATGAATACTTCAAGATATCGTGGAGGTCGAAAAGGGTACTTGTATTATGAAGCAGAGATTGTAAGTTCAGAACGATCACATATAGTCTAACACTGAAAACTTAATTATACATATGATTCTTATGATTATGATTATTATTTTGTATTCTTAGGCTGACGAGCTTCAGAAACAAGGAATCCAAGTCGCTGATGTGCCTCGACATCTGGTTTGGGTAAGAGCCTACTCTAGAGAAGAAAATGGTGTGATAACCTTTGAAAATCCCGTCGATTTGGAAATAGCTAAAGCAATTGTGAGAATATATTTATATATAAATCAAATTAAACATTTTGCTGTCACTATTATGCTAACTTGATCTGGTTGCTCATTTTTAATGTCAGGAAGTATTAGAGGCTCAACAAATCCAAGGAGAAATTAATGCCATTGGCCGAAATGATATCCTAGCAAGAGCACTTAAGACTCCTGAACATGGAGGTTGTGTTAGAGGTGTCGGATCAGGTGTTACCAATAAGCAATACTTTGGTTACAACAAACCCACACCATCTAGTAAATTGCGTTCCGAACTCAATGGTGTCAAATCAAAATTAATTTTTATGAAAAACACTCAGGATTTGTTGTTAAATTACTTAATGTCTATTGGTCAGCTCAACCAAGACCAATTGAAACAATTTGGTGATGGTGGTGGTATCCAAGGGTTAGGGTTCGGGGGTGCCAAGTCTGCCCACTTTCATGGTACGAATGGCCAAGCACTTCAAGGTGCCTGTTTCCAACTATCCTTAAAACAGAATACAGTGCAACAACAAGAAGATGGTGCTTGGCCTGAGCATGAGAATGTGCCTGACAGCAATCAAGTTAGTCGTCGTTTAGAGGGTGTCTAAGAGGGTGGTTTTGGTGGCAGTCAAGGCCGGATTGGGTGGTATGTTAGGGGAGTACAAGTGACCAAAGACTGCAAGGTGCCAACTTTCAGCTTGCCTCAAAACAGAATAAAGTTCAAGTTCCAGAAGTCTAAACTGTGGTGTACCATGTTGCTTGGCCCGATCTAGAGAAAGAATACGTGCCTGAAACTGAGTTTGTACTTTCTACCGAGCAAGTCAATGATCAACCATTTCCCCAGGTAACATTATTTTGTTAGTTAAATTGATCTAGTTATCATGCCAGGTTAATCTACAAGCTTTAAAACCCGTTAATCTATAAAGTTGCTGTTGCTCACAATTATCCATACCCGCAAAATAAACAGGTAGAAACTGAAATCCTAAAGAAATAAATGATTTGAACAGATCAACTGGTCAGAACTGAACTGATAAGAGAACTGACCTGATCAAAATTGATCAGAACATAACTGATCAGAACTGATCAGAACTGATTAGAACTGATCAGAACTGATGCAAATCAACTAACATATCAAGTGATTAACAGAAATCCTAAAGACATAACTGATCTGAACAGAACAGGTCAGAACTGATCTGATCAGAGAGTAGATGTGACTCCGTAGCAGAGTAAACCTCTAAATGCAAATACAAATAACATGTTTTACTTATATGTTCTTTATGATTAGGGTGTTAGCAGTTTATATTCCTTGGCGGTTGAGAATGACAAAGGTGTCCATATAGTTGCCGTCGGAGAAGTGTATGTTGGTAGGGAAGGAGAAGTGGTCAAGAATCATTTCAAACCCATGCCTAGCGGTCATTATCGAGTTTGTATTAAAGAAGATATCAACTCAAGTGCGAAATTGCCACGTCCTGACGGGGAAATAAAATTTGTTTTCAAAGCTCTGGTAGATTTTTAATATGGCCTGCTCATTTGGTTTTTCCGTTAAAGAAGGTACGTTATTGAAATTTTATTCGTTACATATCACAGTACTTATTTATTTCATTCAGCCTGTAGTTTTTACATACCTTTTATTTATCTTTTTTTTTCGTGTTAATGTATAACAAGGCTGCTGATAAACAAATAACAAAGGAATTCTCCGCGCCATCTCCAAGCTCGCCATCATCACAGTCATCATGCACTCGAAAGTATACGATCACTCCAACTGATAGGTTAAAGTTGACTTCTAATTTGGTTAAAGTTTTCAAGGATGTAGCTATTGGAATGAAAAAGAGCGGAAAACGAAAACCTTCACGATCCTAGCTAAAGTGTTCCTAAATGAGCAATGTGTTAGCCTTGATTATGAAGACATCCTTGATTGGTGATTTCAAGGAGAGATAAGATCATCTCACATGTTGATTTTAATGATGTAAGTGTGTTGTACGCTTTCTGATTCGAAGTAAATGTATATATTGGTTTCTAAAAAATGATTTAATTGTTTTTTGACATGCAAGGCATCTGAGTGAGATGGTTCTCAAAGATGGCATCTCTAGGCTATATGGATTTTGTGACTGCACCTATCTATCCCCGCTAAGACGTGTGGAAAAAGAAGATGATCGATGTGACTATTTATATAGGGTATTTGCGTGCAATGATGGAAAAAATAAATATCAACTATTCTTCTTGCCCTATATAGAAGAGTAAGTGATTTCTTCAGCTAATATTTTAATCAGTACTCTACAACAGAAACAATAGTATCTATAATCACAGTACCTGACCATACATCCCCGGACAAAGTGATATTTGTTTTTGTTTTTGTGTGTGTAGTCGGGATTGGATGTTGGTTGTTATTTGTCCATGGATTGCATTGGTTCAGTGGTTAGATCCACTTGGAGCACAAAATGAACCTCCCGAATTTGCTCAAACAATAATCAACAGGTATGTACTAAATTACTTATTTTGTCATATATTTTTCCTATTGTAGTATATTGAAATTACATAACTAAACTATTAACAATTACTTAGGGAAATCATCAAATTTAGCGCGGAATACCGAAAGGATATCCCAAAAATAAAGAAGAACCCTTTCATTACGTGGCAAAAAATTGAGGTATAATTACAATTTCGTAACAATACTAGTTTGTTAATACGTTGTATTCTTAGGTGCTTAATTATGATGTAAACTTTCTTGTGTAATAGTGCCCTCGGCAACCTCCATGCTCCAAGGAAAGTGGATATTATGTTGGTCGCTACATGATTAAAACAATAGCTTTGAGGCAAATGTTCATTCCTGAAAAGGTATTGCTTGCTTCTGATGCATTGAAACTCATGCTTAATTTTTATTCTAGAATCAATTGCATCGAAACTCTCTTCCTATTTCTACTACATTTGCAGTATTTGAAGTATTTATGGGGTCTTTGGATTGTTTGCTGGATTTTGTTTTATTCTAGAATAAAGCACTGTTGTTTGGATGTGGACAATGTGCTTGGCTTTTAATGTCTGACATCTTTTCTGAAATAGCAAATTTAGGGGCCATTCTTTTCAGCTTATGTGAAATCAAATTAGTTCCATTAAAATTAGTTGATCATGTGATAAAAGCATTAGTGAATTAGCAATAGTCAATATTAAGGTGGGAATTTTCCGAAATTGAGGAACTGAAGATCTCTAGATGGTTCATTTGGTAATTAGTAATTCGGATTTCATAAGTTAATCGTCTGGTGTAGTTGCATTTGTCCACAAGGTAGTTTGGCTACTGTCACTAGTGGTCTTTGCTGCTGTCATTTGATTAGTTGTTTTCATTACTTTCCTACAAGTTTGTTCCTAAAATACAATTGAAGCGTTTTAAAAAAACCAAATATGGCAAAGTTGTAACTATATTTTTCCATGGAGAACATAAACTTAATCATAGAAACATGATGAGGTTTGTATGACTAGCAATATGTCTTCCAGTTCTGAAATGTAATTTGCAACCAAATTTCCTAGTCTATATTACGATCAGTAAGAGTGAAGTAAGAAAGCTATGATTTCTTGTTGACATCATAAATATCATGATAGACTTGTAGCACACCATTCCTTCAGCAAAAGCCGTGGGCAAAGTGGAACTTGAATCGTAAGCACAGCATGACTATGACAGGTAAGCTCACTGTGATACAGAATAGTAGAACACTGGTATATTGTGATATTAGAAACTCTATTCCATGATTTAGTATTCAGGGTTCTTGTACTAGTGATTCTCCTGTAAATCTCCTTCAGTCCATCCTCTTCTCCCAAGTTCCATCAAAGTGAAAAAAGCCAACAGCTACTTAAGTAGCAATAGACTCAAGAGCTTGCACATAGTTCATATGCCATTGATGGATAAGATACGATCAAAGAGGGCTATTATAGCTCTCTTATATCACATTTGGACTTGACACTATCAAACTTGATGCTGACCAAGATTGTTCATACGGGGGAATGTTTCACGCACTCAAAGCTCAGCTCATGTTTTGCTTACCTCCTGCCTTGGTTAGCAGTGAACTAAAAGTACCCAGTTTTGTAACAAAAAAAAAAAAAACATAGGGCCAGATTTTCATTTTGGATTATGAAATCAAAAGGTGTTATTTTCCAATGTTTATAATTTTGTTCGACCACATTAAGACAGATTTGTGGGACTGGGAGGTGTAATCACAATTTCTGGTGTTGCTTGCATTAAGAGTTTAAGGAAATATATATATTTTTCATATGGGGTCTCTAGCAGCGAACTTCTCCCCTGCGGTGATGTCTACTTTATATTGTAGATACACATAAAAACCCCAGGGTAAGCTTCTGTTGCATACAGTAAATATCTAGTTTAAATTTTGTGGTTTCTTGAATAATTTAGATGTCAATGGCCGGCATGGGTTAAACTAAGTGGGAAGGTGTAGATGGAAATTACTAGCATATTCTTTAAAGATAAGAAGTCATAAAGGGATACCTAAATATCCTTTTACAACCATTTTTTTGGCTCAAGGACCACACTTTTTTGCTCCAGGTTGGTTTTTGTGCATTCGATAGACCACAGTTTTTGCTCCATGTCAGTTTGTGAACTGGTAGAAGAAGAGTACTTCTATTAGAGTTTTTTGTGATCACAAACTCAGGAAACTCCAATTACCCCGCTTCAATTGAAAACAACCTCTCTGCAGTTGCAGGGGTAAGGTTGTGTACGTCCGACCACCCCTTACCCCGCTTTTTGCGGGAGCCTCTTTGAGGCAATGGGGTAATGATAATGATAATGATAATGATGAGACTTTCTTAATCAGTTTCATTGGACTGATGGAGTGGATTAAGTTTTATCTAATGTATTTGCAAGAGTTATACTGTAATAAATACTGACCATATAAATAGTTGTCTTGTAGTATTTTGCCAAAACTCTCACGTATTCTCAAACTACGATTGACAAGCTAAGGGAGAGGTGGAACTCATATGTTACTGAATATCCCCAACCAAATAACGATGAATATGAAGATGATGATGATGATGATCTAGTGTGACTTAAGCTAGCTCATCAAGGAGATGGTTGTTGTTGTTCCTGCTGCAGACGCTGTTGTTGCTGCAGTCTGTTCCTGCTGCAGACGTTGCTGTTGCTGTTGAGTTCTTGCGGTTGTTGTCTGTTGCTGTTCAGTTCGTGATGTTGTTGTTGAGTTCCTGCGGTTGTTGTTGGGTTTTTTTTTTCTTTTTTTTTTCTTTTTTTTACAGTGATATTGGATATTTTTTTTAAAGTGATTTTTAATTCTATTTTATCAATGAATAATAGGATTTTGTTATTGAATGAACAATATTATTTTGTTATTGAATGGAATGGTTTTTGGAAAGATCGTGTCGATATCATTTTTATTTTATCGTTTCAGATTTGGTTTACATACTAGAATCGTAATATCCTCTTTTTAAATAATATTAATAAAAATTGCGTGGGCTGTTTCTAAATAATATAAAAAAAAGGGGTAGAAAATAGAACGGTTGTGTAAGGAAACAACTTTATATCTTAATATTAAACATGAAGTAAGTACTCCTATGTACGAAAGATGCTCTGTATCTCAATATTTAATAGGAAGAATAGAGGACGGTTATGTACGGAAGGCGCGCTTCATTATAGAGTATAGGAGACGGTTATGTACGTTAACCGTTCTATATTCCTTCTTCATTTCCTGATTTTAAGAAGGGAATAGAGGACGCTTATCTCTTATTACTATACTTTATAACTAGGTATATAAAACGCTTCTTTTACCCGTTTTATAAACTTTATAGCGCGTTGAGTTGGAGAACGCCTCTAAGGCGTCCTATAAAGTGTATTTCAACAGTACTCTATGCCCTTTTTTGTAGTAGTGTGTGTTTAGGAACTGAAAAGGCTTTTGAACTTTGCTTCACTTGATCCCGACCTTGTATTTAAATTAGCTTTGAAGGCCTTAGAGCCAAATAAAGAGTTATTGTGTTAAATTCCACTTGAACATGCTTTGCTTTGAATTGGCACATTTGGAATAAAGACCACAACAACGGAATTTTGAATTTTGAGTTTGATTTTTTAGGATCCCCTTAATTGAGGAAATTTTGAATTTTTTTGTATTAAAGTGGCCGGGCCTCGTAATGAGGTTTCCTACGTGTCCCGTTAAGGAATCAGGCCTGCCGTAGTTCTAACCTTACAAGACTTTTGAATTGGATTTTGAATTTGAACATAGAACTTAGACAAAGAACTTCTTGAGTTGATCGAGGCTTGTAAGGGATCGGAATTCTGTTCCATCGACATCTGTTAATTCGACTGCTCCCCCGGAGAGGATTTTCTTGACAATGTATGGTCCTGCCCAGTTGGGTTTGAATTTTCCCCTTGGGTCCATGACGCTCTTGCGAAGGGCTTTCAGGACAAGCTCGCCTTCCTTTTGTTGAAATGTCTGGCCACTCGGCGCTGATAGACTTGTACATGGTGAACAACTTGAAGTTGACGCTCATCGAGCATGATTAACTCATCATATTTTGCTTGTACCCATGCAACTTCTGGGATTTTGCTTTCGAGGACTATCCTTAGAGAAGGTATCTCTAGCTCGATAGGTTGTACTGCCTCCATTCCATAGACCAATGAGAATGGGGTTGCACCAGTTGAAGTGCGGATTGAAGTTCGATATCCCCACAATGCGAAATGCAGCTTCTGGGGCCAGTCTTTGTAATTGGTTGTCATTTTCATGATGATGGTCTTGACATTCTTGTTGGCTGCTTCGACTGCCTCATTAGTTTGCGGGCGATATGGCGAAGAACGATGATGTTGGATTTTGTACTCGGTGAATAGATCTTCACACTCTCCTTGAAAGTGGGTTCCCTGGTCACTAATGAACTCGTGAGGAACTCCGTATCTACATATGATGTTTTCTTGTATGAACTGGGCCACTTGCTTGGAACCCAACATTTTGAATGATCTAGCCTCGACCCACTTAGTGAAATAGTCGATGGCGACCAGTATGAACTCATGACCCCCGCTGCGTGTTGGAGTGATTTTGCCAATGACGTCGATACCCCAAGCTGAGAATGGCCATGGTGATGACTGAGAATATAGCAAGAATGGGGGAATGTGCTTTAGATTTGCACACTTTTGGCAGGTAGGACATTTCTTGACAAAGAAGTAACAATCCCGTTCGAGGGTAGTCCAGTAATATCGAGCCCCGATGACTTTGACAGCCAACATTTTCCCATTCATGTGGTTACCACAGACTCCGGCATGTACGGTGTCCATGACTCTTTGAGCTTCCTGCTTGTCAACACATCGGAGATTGGGGCCGCTAGGGGACCTCTTGTATAGAACGCCGCCTTCTATGACGAAATGGGCTGATTGTAATCGTAAAGCCCTTTGACTCTTGCTTGAAAAGTGCGGGGGATATTCGGAGTTTTGCAAATACCTTTGAATGTCTGTAAACCAAGGCTCCTCTCTGTCAGGCTCGTGGTCTTCAATAGCATGGACATATGCTGCTTCTTGACGCGTTTTAATTGTAAGTGGCATTTCAGCCTTGCCATTTGGAATGTTGATAATTGAGGCCAGCTTTGCTAGTGCGTCAGCGAATTGATTTTCCTCTCTCGGGAGGTATGTATAGCGAAGCTCTTCTACTTGCTCAGACAGCTTCTCAAGATAGGACTGGTATAGGGCCAAGCTTTCGCTCCTCACTTTCCATTTGCCGGAAATTTGATTGATAATTAGGGAGGAATCCCCGTATACTCGAAGCTTCTGGACACCTAATGCTAAGGCGGCTTCGAGGCCCATAATGCATGCTTCATATTCTGCCGCATTGTTTGCGGTTGAATTGCAGTTTTGCTGATATAGGAATGTGGGTGCCGTCCGGGGATACTAGAATTACTCCAACTCCACATCCGTTCTGATTTGAAGCACCGTCAAAATGCATCGACCAACTCTCATCGCTTGTCATTAAGATTTGCTTGTCGGGTAAGTCATAATTCTCCTCTTCTGCCTCGACGGGACAGTCGGCTAGGAAGTCCGAGACTGTTGAACCGTTGATAGAATTTTGCGGGGTGTATTTGAGATCGAATTCTGCTAGCATGAACAACCATCTGTACAATCGTCCGTAGAGAGCCGGTTTTTTCGAACAATTACTTGAGAGAATCTGCTTTGCTGATTACATACACTGTATGGGAGAGCATGTATGCCGTAATTTCTTTGTGACCCAAACCAAGGCGATGCTGAGTTCCTCGAGCTGAGTCTATCTGGTCTCGTACTCGATGAACTTTTGCTGATGTAGTATACAACGTTTTCTTTGTCTCCAATTTCTTGGGCGAGCATGTCCCAGACTGCTGATTCTCTTATTGTAAGGTAAAGCCTGAGGGGAATCCCTGGCATGGCTGGCTTTAGCACTGGCGGGTTGGAAAGGTAGTCTTTGATAATATTGAATGCATGCTGGCAATCCTCGTCCCAGACTTTGGGCTCGCTTTTGCGGAGCTTTTGAAATACCGGTTCGCAGATCATAGTGAGCTTTGAAATGAACCTAGTGATGTATTGCAGCTTGCCGAGAAACCCCCGAATCTCTTTTTCATTTGTTGGCGGCTTCATCTCTTGAATGGCCTTGATTTTCGAAGGATCAGCCTCGATTCCCCGAGAGCTGATGACATATCCGAGTAACTTGCCTGACGTTACCCCGAATGCACATTGTTTAGGATTGAGCCTCATATTGTATTGCCTGAGCCTGTCGAAGAACTTCTAGTGTACTGAGGTATGCTCATGTCGCTCTATGGACTTGACGATCATGTCGTCGACATATACTTCAATTTCCCTATGAATCATATCGCTCATGATAGCTGTGGCTGTTCTTTGATAGGTTTCCCCTGCGTTCTTTAATCCTAACGGCATAATTGTATAGCAATATGTACCCCACTGAGTGATGAAGGTTGTCTTCTCCATGTCCTCCTTTGCCATGGGAATCTGATTGTAGCCTGCATACCCGTCCATAAAAGAGAATAAGGTAGGATTTGCGGTGTTGTCGACCAAGATGCCGATGTGAGGCAATGGAAAACCGTCTTTAGGGCTGGCCCTGTTAAGATCTCTGTAGTCCACACACATTCGTGCTTTTCCGTCTTTCTTTGGAACTGGGACGACATTTGCAATCTATTCCGGATACTTGGCTTCTCGAATAAACCTGACCTCTAGCTGCTTAGAGACCTCTTCTTGAATTTTGAGGGAAACGTCTGGTTTCGTGCGACGGAGTTTCTGCTTGATGGGTTTTGAACCTGGGATAAGGGGAATTGTATGCTGACCGATGCTTGGATCAACCCCTGGCATATCATGATAGGACCATGCGAAGACGTCTATGTAATCTGAAAGTACCTTGATAAGATCATCCCGCTCTGCTTGAGATAGAGTTAAGCCAATCTAAACTAGTTTTGAATCACTGTTGTTAGAAAGGTTAACTTTTTCTGTTTCCTCAATTATGGGTGTCCTGTTTTCATGATTTTCAAAAGCTTTTAGTATTTCAAGGTCAGTTTCTTGTGAAGCAAAGTTGTTTGGATTAGAAGAGTGTTTTGAATTTGGACTTGAAGAGTAGGAGGAAATTGAAGTATTATTGAAATTGGCAATCATTACATCGACAGCTTTAACTTGAAGGCCGACCTTTAGAGGCTCTTGATTTATGCAAGACTCTAGCCCTAGACTCTTAGACTCATCACTAGACTCGAAAATTGAAAGACAACCTCTGGACTTGAACAAAAGACACTAATCATATAGATAGTTCTCGGGGTACTCCCAAACGTCCACGCCATCATCATTATCATCATAGGCGGAGCTACATCCACAGATCTGCAGGACTTGATTCCAGACCTGGTTCCACGTGTTGTAGGGAAATGCAGCGAAGCAGCCTTTGCATGAGGTATTGAACCCTAAGAGGAACATTCTCACCATTTTTCCCTCAGGCAGCTCAATCTTGATTGTACGAGCAGAGATTCTCAACCTGTGATAGTACCCTTGGATGCATTCATCTTTTTCTTGGTGCAAGGCCGGTTTCTGCTTGATGGAAGTGTCATGAAAGTTGGAACCCTTGAGTGTGAGACAAGCAGGGTCGTCCAGTAACTCTTC
Organism: Spinacia oleracea; assembly: GCF_020520425.1. Lineage (NCBI taxonomy): Eukaryota > Viridiplantae > Streptophyta > Magnoliopsida > Caryophyllales > Amaranthaceae > Spinacia > Spinacia oleracea. The sequence goes on from NC_079490.1 coordinate 123,881,468, forward strand.
GAACCATGGTTCTCCAAATAGTAGATCAAAGTTGCCAGATACGTCGACCAGAAATTCAGCACTGTTGTAATAAGTCTCAAAAGAGAAGACTAGCTCGAGGACCCCCAGGATCTTGTATGTAATGCCCTGGAACTTGATGGTCTGCTGGGTAGTTAGCATGAGGTCATAATCGGAGAAGCCCAAAGCCTTCAGGGTGGCAAGGGGACAAATGTTGTCTTGAATGTCGGTGGTTACCCTATGTTCGGGGATCACCCAGTTTTGAGCATTTGGAATGAGATGGCAGAAACTTGGAACCATTGCCTCATAACCTGGCTTGTATATTATGGAGATTAGGTTGCATGGAAAATCCTCTCCTTCGTCTTCACAAACATCGGAGATGGCTTGCACCGAGGGGGTTTGTTTGGCTCCTGGAGGTAGGGGTAAAGTCTTGTTGTCGACCATGTTCTTGATCAAATGCTTAAGCTTGTAGCAGTCTTCAATGTCATGGACCTTCCCCTTATGGTATTTGCAATGTGCTGCAGGATCCCAGCTCTTGGATCTCTTGTCGATTGGAGGATCGGGTGTAGGACCGATTGGGGTAATGACTTGCTTTTCGACCAGTCGATCAAATGCTTCACTGTAAGACAATCCGAGGATAGTAAAGACCCTTTGTGGTCTCCCTTGAAAGTTGCGCTGATTGGTGCTATTCTTAAAATTGTTCGGCTTCGGACCTTGAGGAGCTTCTAGGGCGTTGACCTCGTGGACCTTGTGAATTGCTTCAGCTTTCGTACCTTTCCACTTTCCAGCTTGTGGAACCGGGGCTATTGGTGTTTTCATCAGGCCATCTTATATATCAACCCCAATGTCATATGTTCTCTTGAAGCTTTCCAAACCTAGGTACTTCATGTGAGTGTTGTATTTTGGAAGAAGTCCAGCAATAAAGATCTTGACCAATTCTCTCTCGGAGGGTCGAGTCACCATTTGGGACGCCATTTCTCTCCACCGGTTGAGGTAGTTAGTGAAACCTTCTTGGGGTCCTTGCCTGAGAACCTCCAATTCTCGCAGAGTAGTTGGAAGTTGAATATTGGGCTGATACTGCTCCATGAATGCTCGAACAACTGCTTCCCATGTACTGGTTTGATGCTCTTTGAGTGAGTAATACCACTTCTGGCAGACTGGTTCTAGAGACATAGGGAATACCACGGGGTATAGCTCGACTTCGACCCCCTTAATGGCCATTGTAGCTCTGAAGTTCTTGAGATGATACTTAGGATTGTCAGTCGACTTGAATTTTGGAATGTCATTGGTAGAGAATTTGTCTGGCAGGTTTGCCTTCCCCTTAAGGTTTTCCTCCATTGAGGTATCGAAATAGTTCTCTTGATTGGTAACCTTGTTAACCAGGCTTTCGATCTTCTTGGTTAGGTCATCCGTGGGTGCGGCTTGTTCCACAACACCCAAGCGGTTGCTTACGCTCTTCAGGTTGGCATTGAGGTTGGCTACATCAGCCATGAGTTGAGTGATTTGAACGACAGTGGCCATTTGAACAGATTCTTGAAAGGGACTAGAAGTTTAATTTGTAGAAGGTGAACTGGCTGCTCGTTCGATGCCGACTATGAGTGAGGCTAGGGCTTATGGAGTTCCCTTCAACCTTTCTCCTCTTCGGCGAACCCACTGCATCTTTGGACTCCTAGTTAGGACACATGACATGATTTAGAACTTGAACTTCCCGACACATGATATGATATGCATGCAATGAATGAGACCTAGACTTGACTCTAAGTGCCACTCCGAAGATTCGGGATTTTTGATTTTGTATTGGTGTTCGGGGTTTGCGACCCGTTGGAAATATTTGAGAGGAGACTTCATTCTTTTGTGGAAGTTAACTCCTTGTACTAGGACTTGAAATATCGAAAAGGGGATTTTGACCTATTGGAACTTGGACTATTTTAGGGGAATTTCAACCCATTGGAATTTGAAAAATGGACTTGTATTGCTTCAAGGGATTTTCAACCCATTGGAAATATTTTAGGAGATTGGATATTGTATTATTTCAAGGGAGTTTCAACCCGATTGAAAGGGAATTGATTTTGTATTGTTTCAAGGGAATTTCAACCCGTCAATATTTTAGGGGAATTTCAACCCATTGTATTTTGGAATATTTTAGGGGAATTTCAACCCATTGAATAGCATTTTGAACTTGTATTATTTCTGGGGAGTTTTAACCCGTTGAATTTCGAAGTATTTTAGGGGGATTTCAACCCGTTGGATCTTGGAATATTTTAGGGGAATTTCAACCCATTGGATTTTGTATTATTTATGGGGTTTTCAACCCGTTGGACAATTGAACTTGTACTATTTCAAGGGATTTTCAACCCATTGGAAATGTTTTGAATTTTTTATTTGAGAGCAATGGAAGACAAGGATTTTTTGTAGCTTGAAGATGAGCTTTAAGTTTGAATTTGATTCGATGTTTGAAATGGGAAAGAAGCACTTTTGTACAGAGCATGAGGCATTGAATTTGAATATTCCGGCCTTACGCCATCATGAATTTGAAACTAGATTTGAAATTTGGAAAGTTCAGCATCACGCCGCCGTGGACTTGGAATTTTGAATTTGAAATTGAACGAGGAAAATTCGGCATTACGCCATCATGGATTTAGAATTGGAAAGTTTCGAATATGGGACTTGAGACTTGAAAGATTGAATTTAGAACTTGGAACTTGAGGTTTGAAATATGGAATAGAAAAGTTGGCATTATGACGGCACAAATTTGGAATTTTGAAATTTTAAGTACCGGACTTGAAGTTTGAAAGATTGAATATAGAAATTTCGAACTTGAGGTTCGAAATATGGAATGGAAAAGTCGGCATTACGACGACATGAGTTTGAACATTTGGACTTGAGGTTTTGAAATTGAAATTGGTGACTTGAACTTGAGGTTTCAGAAATGGAATTGAAAAGTAGGTATTACGACGACATGAGTTTGAACATTTGAACTTGAGGTTTTGAGATTGAAATTGGTGATTTGAACTTGAGGTTTTGAAGGATGGAATCGGATCTTTGAATGCTTGAACTAGAATTGAATTTTTGAACTTGGGAATTGAATGTTTGAACTAGAAAATCCGACGTGGCGCCGTTGGATTGAATTTTGAATTTGAAATTTGGACTGGAAAATCCGGCATTATGACGCCGTTGGATTGAATTTGAATTTGAAACTTGAAATTTGGACTAGAAAATCCGGCATTATGACGCCGTTGGATTGAATTTGAATTTGAAGTTTTTGACTAGAAAATCTGGCATTATGACGCCGTTGGATTGGACTTCAATTTGAAACTTGAAATATGGAGTAGAAAATCCGGCATTATGACGCCGTTGGATTGAATTTGAATTTGAAACTTGAAATTTGGATTAGAAAATCCGGCATTATGACGCCGTTGGATTGAATTTTGAATTTGACATTTAAAATTTGGACTAGAAAATAAGGCATTATGACACCGTTGGATTGAATTTGAATTTGAAGTTTTGACTAGAAAATCCGGCATTACGACGCCGTTGGATTGAATTTTGAATTTGACATTTGTGCGTGAGGCGTGTTTAAGGGTTTTGAATCAAATGGAGTGGCACTCCTAAAAGACCTTAAATCGGCGATTTCAGATGCATGAGGTTTGAATGATGCTCCTAGGGGTTTGGTTACCTAGTTGGAGGCTAATGGTTTTGGCAAAGCTAGAACTCGAGGTTAGCCATTCACGCGTGCAAAGACGCCCACACAATGCACAAATAGCACGTTGTCACACTAACATGGATATGAATGCGACATGCAAAGTTCTCAACCTAAGGTCGGTCTAAGTTTTGTATGATGCAAGTGGTCGGCTTTGGGTGTCAAAGGTACTTGACTAAGAGGCGGATCCGGCGACAACTTGCACATCCACCTAAGGGACGTGTGTTTCGGCAGACGACCTCCATGCTTGACATCTGGAATGTCAAGCAAATGCCAAGTTTCGGTAGGCGCGGAAACAGTCACACACTTTGGTCGGGAACCGTATGGAGAGTCACCATTTCGTTGCCCCCGGGGATAGCCCGAATGTAGAACACATCCGTATTGGGCAAGGTAGAAATTCATTTTGCACAAATATGGTTTTCGACATATGCATGAAATGCCTAGAAATTGAAAATTGAAAATTGAAAATCGTATTTAAATATTGTATTTGAAAAACTCGTTCTTCGACATTCGTTCTCAAGGTTTGGGAGTGTCCTTCGAAATTCAAAAACAGACTGACTCCCACTTGAAAATTTGAGCCACATGGGCAACGAGCCACTGTAAGCCATTGTGCTGGATGCAGGCAGTGGCGTCTGCCGCAGGGCCTGCGCCTGGCGCCAAAGCTTGCATCCAGAACATAAGCAGATCAGTGGCTTGCTGCTCAAAGTATGCTTGTATTTTCGAAATTGAAATCAGAAACTCCCCAGCGGAGTCGACAGAATTGTAGGGGGGTTTTTTTGTGGTTCCTCTCGTACTTTTGTATTTCCCCTACGAAAGTGGCTTTAGAACCATTGTATTTTTGGATTTCGAAGGAGTCGCCACCAAACATTTTTTAGGGTCCCGTTTGGAAAGACCAAAGTTGAATCTATATCTGATAAGGCATTGAATCTTATAAACAGATGGGTGAGATCCGGGCAAGGGAACAAGATGCTTATTCCGCAAGCTTTAGAAACTATATTCAAATGCATGGCACAAAACATTTTCGAATAAGCCTAGTCATGACACTATGTGGGTTTTGATTTTGTACTTGAACAAATAGAATTTCTACTTTGTATTGTGACCACTTCGCTTTAAAGTTAATTTAAGAGAACCTAAGATCGGTTTGTCCAAGAAATTATCTTCGTTAAGCGTGGTGTAACCTTGTATTTTATTGTATTTAGCATGTGAGGTGATGAAAGCAATAGACAAGTAAAGCAATATTACAATAGAAAATAAGTGCATAATGAGTAACATACATCACCACCTAGAAAAGGCTAGGTGGGAAACCACATTGCCTAGAAGGACTAGGCAAGTAAAGTTGCATAATTGAAAGGTGCAATATTTAAAGGCGTTATTGAAATTGCGATATTGAAGTGTGTAATTGAAAAGCGTTATTGAAATTGCGACATTGAAGTGCATAATTGAAAGGTGCGATATTGAAATTGAACTATTTTATATGAGATCCGAACGCCAAACGACTCCTTAAGAATAAGTGCGTCCGACACGGATTCAAAACTAAAAATCTCGACTTTAGGACAAGTTGCTCATCCAAAAGTGTCCTAGATTTTGAACATAGAAATTGAACTTGAAATATTGAACTTGAAATATTGAACTTGAATATTGAACTTGAATATTGAACTTAGGAGTCTTGAATCTCAAAGATTGAACCTTTTAATGTAGAAAAGGCTTTATCTTTGATATGCTCCTATTTTGAAATGATCCTAGTTTAGGGAAGTGATTACAAACAACCCTAAACATCATTGAATCATGAAACTTGTACTTGAATATTGAAATGAGGAGTCTTGAATCTCAAAGATTAGACCTTTAATGTTGAAAAGGTTTCATCTTTGATGTGCTCCTATTTTGAAGTTGTTCTAGTTTAAGGAAGTGATTACGAACAACCTTAAACATCATTGAACCTTGAAACTTGAACTTGAATTTTGAAAAATGGAGTCTTGAATCTCAAAGATTAGACCTTTAAACATTAGAAAGGCCTCACCTTTGATTACTCCATGTTTTGAAAATGATTCTAGTTTAAGGAAGTGATTACAAACAACCTTAAACATCATTGAATCTTGAAACTTTGTATTTGTATCACATAAAGGGTTGATTTTGTAAAAATGTATGATTGTTGTAAGTGACACTTTTAAGAATAAAAGTGCCAACTTTACTAATCATTTTAAAAGAGAAATCAAGGAAACATAGGAGATTAGGATTGGGATTCAGAATTACCTAGTTAGGTTTAGGTTAGATTTCCTTTAGGAGCTCCCAATTGTTTGAATATTTGAAGTTTGTATGGGATTTTGAAGAGTTTTTGTATTTTGATGTTGAGAGGCAATTTTTGTATTACAACGTTCTGTTTTCAATTGCTTTCCCTAAAATGCTGAAAATTAGGGGTTTAAATAGGAAAATATAGGGCTAAACGCCAGCTGAAGCTATCGTCCAGCGCAGCAGCTGCGCCAGGCGCTGCTGACATGGCGTAGAAGCTGCCAAACAAGGACGAAGATGTCGTCCTTGTGTTTGGCTTGTAGTGGACGTACCTTTGTACGAATTGTACGTTTTTTGGAACACAGTCTTGCTTGGGGATTAAGGAAGTTTGCGACTAAAAACTAGCCGTTTCGGTTTTTGAATTCGGTTTTACGGGACGAGGCACGGCTTGCTCGGTTTTGTGGTTCGGCGCCCGAATTTGGATTGTTTAGTGTCATTTTGACTAGAAAAGGCTTTGTAAGACCAATGGAGTGGTCCATTGGGTGAGATTGTACTTGGATTTTGAAATTGGTTTTCGGAAATTGAATTTTTTACCGAGTTCCGGAATGGGAACGGTCTCGGGGATTGGACTTTCGCTCTTGGATTTTGGAATATATTCAAGAAATTGGGACTTCCGCACGGAGTTGTTCCAACCACCTAGCAAAGATAATGGTATGGTCATCATCCAAATGGGGAGACACGATTTAGGTGTCTATAAGGGGATACTCAGAGTTTTGTAGATACCTTTGAATGTCTGTAAACCAACGCTCATCCTTGTCAGGCTCGATGTCGTCAATAGCATCTGACAAATGCTGTTTCTTGACGCATTTCAATCGTAAGTGGCATTTCATCCATGCCATTTGGAATGTTGATCATTGATGCCAGTTTTGTAAGTGCGTCGGCGAATTGATTCTCCTCTCTTGGGAGGTATGTATAGCGAAGCTCTTCTACTTGCTCAGACAACTTTTCAAGGTAGGACTGGTATGGGGCCAAGCTTTCGCTCCTAACTTTCCACTTGCCAGAAATTTGATTAATGATTAGGGAAGAATCCCTGTACACTCAAAGTTTCTGGACATGCACCCAATGCTAAGGTGGCTTCCAGACCCATAATGCATGCTTCATATTTTGCCGCATTGTTCGTGACATTGAATTACAATTTTGCTGAGCTAGGAATGTGAGTTCCATCCGGGGCTACTAGAATCACTCCAACACCACATCCTTTCTGATTTGAGGCACCGTCGAAGTTCAGCGACCAACTGTCATCGCTTGTCATTAGACTTTGCTCATCGGGTAAGTCAAAATCTTCCTATTCTGCCTCAATGGGACAATCGGTTAGGAAGTCGACCGCCGAACCCTTGATAGATTTTTTAGGAATGTCCTTAAGATCAAATTCTGCTAACATGACCAACCATCTGGACAACCGTCTGTTGAGAGATGGCTTTTGAAATAGGTACTTGAGAGGATCCGCTTTGCTAATTACATACACTGTACGGGAGAGCATGTAGTGCCGTAGTTTCTTTGTGGCCCAAACCAAGGCAATATTGAGCCTTTCGAGTTGAGTATATATGGTTTCGTACTCGAGCAGGTTCTTGCGTATGTAGTATACGACACTCTCTTTGCCTTTGATCTCTTGGGCAAGCATGGCCCCCACTGCTGAATCACTTGTTGTAAGGTAAAGCCTGAGGGGAGCCCTCGGTATGGCTGGCTTTAACACTGGCTGATTGGAAAGGTAGTCTTTGATGGTGTCGAATGCATGTTGACAGTCTTCGTCCCATACCTTGTGATAACTCTTGCGGAGTTTTCGAAATACTGGTTCACCGATCATAGTGAGCTTTGAGATGAACCTACTGATGTATTGTATCCTGCCAGGGAACCCCCGAATTTCTTTCTCATTCGCTGGTGGTTTCATATCTAGAATGGCCTTGATTTTTAAAGGATCATCCTCGATTCCCGAGAGCTGATGACATGCCCGAGCAACTTGCCTGACGTTACCCCGAATGCACATTTTTGAGGATTGAGCCTCATATTGTATTGCCTGACCCTATTGAAGAATTTTCGAAGTACTGTTGTATTCTCATGTCGCTCTTTGGATTAGACGATCATGTCGTCGACATATACCTCGATTTCTTTGTGAATCATGTCGCTCATAATGGATGTGGCTATTCTTTGATATGTAGCCCCCGCGTTTTTCAGTCCGAACGGCATAACTGTATAGAAATATGTCCCCCACTGAGTGATGAAGGTTGTCTTCTCCATATCTTCCTCTGCCATGGGAATCTGATTGTAGCCCGCATACCCGTCCATAAAAGAGAGTAAGGCATGATTTGCGGTGTTGTCGACTAAGATGTCGATATAAGGCAATGGAAAACCGTCTTTAGATCTCTGTAATCAACGCACATCCGTACTTTTCCGTCTTCCTATGGAACCAGGAAGACATTTGCAATCCATTCCGGATACTTAGCTTCTCGAATAAACCTGGCCTCTAGCTGCTTAGAGACTGCTATTAGAAAGGTTAACTTTTTCTGTTTCCTTAATTATGGGCGTCCAGTTTTCATGGTTTTCAATAGCTTTTCAGATTTCAAGGGCAGTTTCTTGTGAAGCAAAGTTGTTTGGATTAGGAGAGTGTTTTGAATTTGGAATTGAAGAGTAGGAGGAAATTGAAGTATTATTGAAATTAGCAATCATTACATCGAGAGCTTTAACTTGACGTTCGGCCTTTAGAGGCTCTTGATTGTTGCAAGACGCTAGCCCTAGACTCTTAGACTCATCACTAGACTCGGATCCAGACTCATCCTCCGTCTCGGACTCGCTCATTATAGATCCTTCGCCTACAGTAATCTTGAACATCTTGCCATTTGGAGCAGTGATCTTGAGGGACTTCCTCCAACCATTAACCATCTTCTCACTGGGAGTAATAAGCTTAGACGGGTCAAAATCTTCGATTTGAGTGATCATTTGAACCATAGTATCTGAAGAAATGATTGGTGTTACTTCTTGGCCGAACAAAAGACCAAATGTTGATGAATCAAGGCATTCAGGGGTAACCTTGTTTTGTATCGGAGGGGCATCCTCGAGGAAGTGACAGTCTTGAAAGATCTCGAATCCAAGGTAGAGGACCCCTTTTGTAGTATCATAGAAAGACTCTGGAAAATCAAAGTACAGGTCATCCTTTGCGTCTTTTATGAATTGCCCGTTGAGTGTGCGCTAATGAGGAGGTATTTTGAATTGGTCATTACCAGCTCGACGGGCTCTTAGCTTAGCTTCTTGTTGCTTGTTGTCATGCTTAGTTGGTTTGAACCCCAGGCCACTACAGTTAGTCTGACCATGGGTCTTGAAAGGATATTCGGTAGGCGGCGGCAGAGTAGTGCCCAAGAGGCGCCTGTGCTTGATCATTATATGCCTTGCCATGGGATTCATTTTGGATTCGATAGCTCCTACTTCACCACTAAACCCCCAAAGGTCTTCATCATTGTCATCATGTTCTATCAATATCAGAGCCTTGTCGGCTATCCTGGTTTTTGGATGGGATGCATTTAGAGTAATGATATTTCCTTGAACCTCCATCCGGAATTTCTAGTGGAGTGAGGATGGCACAGGTTTGAGGTCATGGATCCAAGGTCCCCCCAAAAGGAGATTGAAACTTGCTTTGATGTTGAGCACTTGAAAGCTCACCTTGCGCTCAATTGGGCCTGTTCGGAGTAGAAGGGCGAGAGTCCCCATTGCTTCCCGACGATTGTTGTCATAGGCACGAACACCTTGGGAAGAGCTAGAAAAGTCACTAGGAGTGAAGCCCAAGTTTTCAGCAGTGCGGAGAGGACATACATTGATGGCTGGCCCATTATCCACTAGAGTCATGGGGATGATTTTGTCTTTGTATTCAACAGTCTGATAGAGCGCCTTGTGATGGCTTGCCCCCTCGGGTGGGAGGTCTTCATTTGCAAAGGTAATTCCTTCCTCTAGATTTGTTAGTAACTCGACCAACTCGTCAGGAGTGACTTCCGGGGTGACATTCAACCTGACAAGAGCATTGATTAGAGCAGTGCGATGCTCCACAGAGGAAGCAATGAGTTGCCAAATATTAACCTCTGCCTTTGTACGCTTCAATTGTTTGATCAACGGATTTTCCTCGGTAGGTAGAGGGGCATTAGTTGTCGGTGTTGTTCTGTTGACTGGCTCTTGAATTCGACCGAATCGAGTCATGACCTGAACACTGTTCTCTGCCTTAGTGTCCAAGTACGAATCGGCATTCACAATTTCCTGATATTCATCGTCAGAGATGTTCTAAATAGGAGGGTCCTGGTATATGTATTCATCTTCGCTGGCTAATATCCCACAAATGTCTTCTTGACGTAATCCGGTAACCAACCCTGACTCCGAATTTTCATCTGGTTGCACAAGGTAGGGCACAGTCCTCTAGTTATGAAGGATTTCCTCTACCTCGAAAGGACCCACAGCATGGGAAAGAGTTTCCTGATTGTCTTCGAGAACCCTTATGCGAGCCTCAGCTTCTTCAACACGGTTATAGATCTCAACAATAGCCGATGCAAGTGAGGTCATCTTGAATTGTATTTTGAGGGAATGAGTACTAGCACCTATTTGACACATGACTTGGATTTAGAAATTGAACTACCCGACACGTGGTATGACATTCATGCAATGAATGAGACCTGGACTTGACTCTAAGTGCCACTCCGAAGACTCGGGATTTTTGATATTTGAACTTGTATTGGGATTTGCGACCCATTGGAAATATTTCAAAGGAATTTCAACCTATTTGAATTTGTATAAGAATTTGTAATTGTATCTGGACTTACAACCCGTTGGAAATATTTTTCAAAGGAGCTTCATTCTTTTGTCGAGTCTTCCTTCTTGTATTATCTCAAGGGAATTTCAACCCAGTTATAGAACTTGGAATATTTTACGGGAATTTGAACCCTGTTATAGAACTTGGAATGTTTGTTCTGGGATTTGCAACCCATTGGAACTATTTCTAGGGAGTTTCAACCCATTGGATTTGGAATTGGGTTTTGTATTATTTCAAGGGGATTTCAACCCAAAATAGGACTTGGAATATTTCAGGGGAATTTCAACCCAATAGAAATGTAGGAATTGAACTTGCATTATTTCAAGGGACTTTCAACCCGGGAAGAGAGTTCGGATTCGGGTTTGTATTATTTTAGGGGATTTTCAACCCAATAGGATTTGCATGAGGTTTGGATTATTTCAAGGGATTTTTAACCCGTCAATGGAACTTGGAATATTTTAGGGGACTTTCAACCCATTGGAATTTGGAATGGGGAAAATAGAATTTGTATTATTTCTAGGGAATTTCAACCGATAATCGGATTCAGACTATTTTAGGGGAATTTCAACACTAGTAGAACAAAACCCTGTTGCAGCCCCCTTGTTGCAGCGTAAATGTATTAATACGCTTCAACAACCAGGAGGTCAACGCGGGTCAAACCCTGTAAAGGGTTGTTGCAGCGTACAAATTAATTGCCCCCTACAAAAAAGTTTTTTGCAGCGTATAGAGTAAAAGCCCCCTGCGATAGCCCTTTTATTTTACAGCGTACAGGTAAAAGCCCCCTGCAATAACATGTAATTTTTTTTCGCTGCAAAGTTAAATAAGACAAACATTTCGTCTCAAACCTCAGGACCAAATTCGAGCACTCAGTACTCCCTCTTCTTCCCTCAGCTTTCCCTGCGTGAAGCCATTTTCATCGCCCGTCGCTGGTGGTACTTACTGAGTGTAGCCATTTTCATCTTCACTCTGAACGAAATGAAAATCCTCCAAACCTCTCACTTCCTCCCACTTTCTCTCCTCCCTAAAACCCCTCTTAAACCCCCAATTCCCATTTTCCATAACCCTAATTTCCACCCCGATTTCTCTCTTCTATCTTCTTCCTATCCCCTTCTCTCAATTCCCCCCAAATCCTACGCTTCTGATGAATACGCGGTCAACGAGACATTCCTCGAGCAATTCCGCCCAAAAGACAACGAAACCTAGGAAGAAGCCCAAAAGTGGAACTGGGTCGAACGAGGTTGAGCGCCATGGGAGGAGATTTTCTCTTCTGAGGCAGATTTCGCCAGAAAATCGCTCAATGAGGGGGAGGAAGTAGCATTGAAGAAGCCGGACACGATTGAGGCATTCAAGATGCTGAAACCTAGTTATAGGAAGAAGAAGATGGAGGAGATGGGGTTGACTGAGGATGAGTATTATGCTAAACAGTTTGATATTAAGGGTGAGATTCTGGAAAAAAACACCTAATTTCACTCTATGTTGATGCTCTTCTTCAATGGAATCAGGTCCTTTCTATCTCTCTCTTATTCAACCGTTTAATTTAATGCTGATTTTTTATTTTTGTCTGTTGAATTTCATTTATTGAATTTTTTTTGTTGAATTTAATTGATTAAATTGTGTTTTTTGGGGGGTTACAGAAGATGAATTTGACTGAAGATGAATTTGACTGCTGTTACGGATTGATTGAATTGCTGTTGAATTTAATTGATGAATTTTAGTAGGAATTAGTCAGTCTAATTCACATGATTTTGGCTCTCTATTGTGTTACTTTTGGTAATTAGAGCCCTAACATACATCCCTTCTTAATGCATTTGTAAGTGTCTTTAGTCAAAAGTTGATTGTTTTTTTAGAATTTTAGATTGTTGCGTTCTGATCATGGTAGAGTGTAGACCAATTAAGCAGGAATCTAGTATTCTAGTCCCCTGCAATAGGGTTATTTTTTCAGTTTTCCAGACCAAGTGACGTTCTTGGGGGACATGAATAGAAATTATGTGATGAAATATTTTAGTTTTAAAACTGAAGAATCTTGCCATTTTTGGAATTATCAGTATAAGCTATAACCAATTTGAGAATGCTGGATTGCTGATATTAACAGTGAAATCTCATGGTCATATCTATGTGGTCTTTAGCTGAAAAAATTCCATCTTGAACTTAACTATCATGTTTATGGCTTACAATATATCCTCTACCGGTTGCTTTACCGAATTCTAGAGTTTTTATATAAAATCTGTTCTGAGAAATGGTCTTCTACTGAATACAAGTTGTAGTGTTGATGTGCATTGCTATTTACTCCTATTTTTTAACTTTATTATCATGTGCTACAAAGCCTACAACTTTCCTAGGGGATTGAGGAGGGGTCCTTCTAGTTTGTGTTGAGGGAGGGGGGGGTGGGGAGTTGATGTTGGAAAGAGGCCAAAAACTAGATTATGCTCAACTTCCCCCATGCTTTGGTAGTTGGATTCATCCTTTGCTGCATCTATATGCCTCTTAACTTCGGGTTTAATATGATGAAGATCCATAGCTATTCCTCGAAAAGGAAGTTGGCTTGCCGTTGAGTATTTTGGAATATAGACTAATTGATCAGGAGTATAGTATTCTAGTTCCATTGCAATAGGGTTTTTTTCCTCAACTTTTCCAGAGCAAGATGATGGGGTCTGTTGAATACATTAGCATTGTATTCCTTTTCACTTTGTTACTTGATATTTTAAGTATGTAAATTGGTACAAGTATATTTATCACCATTTGTTGGGACATGAAGTCGAGATGCAGGTGGTTCGAAATACTTTGCCTCGTCAATTTTCGTCAATCCAGGTCTTCCAGAGTTGAATGCATCTCAGGTATTTATTCTTGTGTTTAACATTGTTCTTGTAGGCTCATGTTTTTTTCTCTGTGGGGTTTGTGGTAGTATGTTCCCTCCATTCATTTCCCGTTGAACCTCCTTCCTCATTCATCGAAGTTCATCTGAACTACAAGCTGGTTAAATGTATTCTGTTTCAGATGTTATATTCTACTTCAAATGTTAATTCTGTTTCTGTAAGCGGAATATAACATCTGAAACAGAATACAATGAAAATACGGAGTACTAACTTATGTGGTATACTACTCTTAATAATAACCTTCTCTATTACATCTAGTGTGTATATTATGTGGTTTGTTAATTGTTTCTAATTTACTTTGGATTTTGATTTCTAGCTACAATAATCAGGCAATTATGGAGGTTGATATGTGTTGGTGATCGAGCACATTGTTGAGATGATACCAACTTGGTAGACTTTTCTTGATGGAAAAAAGCTAGAAGTACTCCATTATTTTATTTTCATTTCCCTACAATTCTTTACTGACTTTTTTGAGCATAAGGGTGTTTGGAAAAAGTTTCTACATATTTCTTTATATTTTTTTTTTCCTATTCTGTTGGGTTAGAGAAGTTATACATGCAAAGCTAAAATTACGGTTTGAACTCAAGTGAATTGGAAGGATTTCCATGCTTCATATACAGTCCCCGTTGCTTAAAAGTGAAACCTTGAATGGTATTCGGAGACACAATACTTGAATTGATGACCTGAATTCTGTTAACGTACACAACAGCCAATTGCTAATGTGCCGTAATTGCAAGATATTACTCAGGGTTCTGATATTCTGAATTTTTTATCAGCACGGATTACTAGCTAGCTTTCAAGGATTGTTCAATCCTCCCTCACTGCCTGTGAACAAGTTTGGAGAAGCTTGTTTGTGATACTGCTCAAGTACTGCTCTATTTCGGATGTTGAACAAATCATCTATGTTTCTGAAATGACGCACTGCTAAATTAAGGTTTTTCTTCTTAACTATACCACTTCAAAGCACTATTTCTAATGCTTTCGTGTCCTGTTTCTGCTTATTGTGTTGTTCAAATAAAGGCGAGATTTCTTTTCAGAGTTTCTGATTCAAGAACATTCTAGCACTTATTCTCAAACACCTAATACAGCTTAAGATTTAGAAATGTTTCACGGTAATACATCTGAGCTTAATAGAAGTATCAACATAATTAAGAGACTATATTCTGAAAAAGATAGTTTCTCTTATGTTATGATCCTGTGTACGTACTGCTCATAAGCGCTATTTATAGAAGAACAAAAAAGTGAAAAACAATATGAAGCTATTAAAGTGAAGTACATAACTGAAACATATGAGCTAATTAATCTTATACTTCAGGCCACCTAAGAACCTAAGGACTTTCGTTCCCAATTTTAAACTAAATAACCTAAGGAATCATTTCAAACTTATTACATGATTAATATGTTTAGTTTTAAGTTTTCAATACTTGTTCCAATATATTTATGCACATTTATGGATCATTGGATCGTTATAGGTCATATTTAGGCTAAAATGACATTTTTGCTTCCAACTTTGAACTAACAAACTTAAGAACTCATTTCAAACTTACTACATGATTAATATGATTAGTTTTAACTCTACAAGACTCAATCCAATCTATTTATGCACATTTGAGACTTCTTTGGCCATTATAGGTCATATTTAGGCTAAAATGACATTTTCGCTCCCAATTTTGAACTAATGAACCTAAGGACTAACTTCCAACTTATCACATAATTAATATGATTATTTTAAGTTTTCAAGACTCAATCCAATCGATTTATGCACATTTGAGACCTATTTTGGTCGTTTTAGGTCATATTTAGGCTAAAATGAGGCATTTACGCTCCCAACTTTGAACTAACGAACCTAAGAACTCATTTAAAACTTACTACATGATTCATATGATTAGTTTTAACTTTCCAAGACTCAATCCAATCTATTTATGCACATTTGAGACTTGTTTGGCCATTATAGGTCATATTTAGGCTAAAATGACATTTTCGCTACCAACTTTGAACTAATGAACCTAAAAACTAGCTTCAAACATTAATACAAGATTCATATGTTTATTTTAACGTTCCAAGACTTAATCCAATCTATTTATGCACATTCGAGACTTATTTGGCCGTTATAGGTCATATTTAGGCTAAAATGACATTTTCGCTCCCAACTTTGAACTAACGAACCTAAAAACTCATTTCAAACTTACTACATGATTCATATGATTATTTTTTAACTTTTCAAGACTCAATCCCATCTATTTATGCACATTTGATACATGTTTGGCCGTTATAGGTTATATTTAGTCTTAAATGACATTTTCGCTCACAACTTTGAACTAACGAACCTAAGAACTCATTTCAAACTTTAATACATGATTCATATGATTAGTTTTAACTTTCCAAGACTTAATCCAATCTATTTATGCACATTCGAGACTTCTTTGGCCGTTATAGGTCATATTTAGGCTAAAATGACATTTTCGTTACCAACTTTGAACTTACGAACCTAAAAACTCATTTCAACTTTGCAACCCATTGTAGAATTTGGAAATTGGACTTGTATTATTTCAATGGATTTTCAACCCATTGGAATTTGGACTATTTTAGGGGAATTTCAACCCATTATAGAATTTGGAAATTGGACTTGTATTATTTCAAGGGATTTTCGACCCATTGGAAATGTTTTTTGAATTTTGTATTCGGGAGCAATGGAAGGTAAGAGTTTTTGTAGTTTGAAAGTGAATTGGAAGTTCGAATTTGATTCGTAATTTGAATTTGGAAATGGAAAAGAGGCATTTTGTATAGAATATGAGGCCTTGGATTTAAAAATTCCGGCATTACGCCGACATGGATTTGAGGCAATGGATTTGGAACTCTTGATTTTTTGAAGAGGGGATTTGAATAAGGACTTAAAAGTTGAAAGTCCGGCATTATGCCGCCGTGGACCTAGAATTTTGAGGTGTTGGTCATAGAATGGGGAAATTCAACATTACGCCATCATGTATTTGGAAATTGAAAATTTTGAATATAGCACCTGAAATTTGAAAGATTGAATTTAGAAATTCGAACTTGAAGTTTGAAAGGTTGAATTGAAAAGTCGGCATTATGCCACCATGAGTTTGGACATTTAAACTTGAGGTTTTGAGGTTGGAATAGGAGGTTTGAGTATTTGAATTGAGAAATCTGGCATTATGACGTCGTTGGATTGAATTTTAAATTTGGAACATGAAATTTGGACTAGAAAATCCGGCATTACGACGCCGTTGAGTTTAATTTTTAATTTTGGAATTGGAATTTTGGACTAGAAAATCCGGCATTACGACGCCGTTGAATCGACTTTTAAATTTTGGAATTGGAATTTGGACTAGAAAATCCAGCATTACGACGCCGTTGGATTTGAGATTTGAATTTTGGAATTGGAATTTCGAACTAGAAAATCCGGCATTACGACGCCGTTGGATTGACTTTTGAATTTGGCATTTGTGCGTGAGGCGTGTTTAAGGGTTTTGAATCGAATGGAGTGGCACTCCTAAAAGACTTTAAATCGGCGATTTTAGATGCATGAAGTTTGAATGATACTCCTAGGGGTTTGGTTTCCTGGTTGGAGGCTAATGGTTTTGGCAAACCTAGAACTCGAGGTTACTCATTCCGACGTGCAAAGACGCCCACACAATGCACAAATAGCATGTTCTCACACTAACATGGTTATAAATGAGACATGCAAAGTTCTCAACCTAAGGTCGGTCTAAGTTTTGTATGATGCAAGTGGTAGGCTTTGGGTGTCAAAAGGGTACTTGACTAAGAGGCGGATCCGGCAAATACTTGCACATCCACCTAAGGGACGTGTGTGTCGGAAGACGACCTCCATGCTTAACATCGGGAATGTCAAGCAAATGTCAAGTTTCGGTAGGCGCGGAAATGATCACACACTTTGGTCTGGAACCGTATGGAGTGTCACCATTTCGTTGCCCCCGGGGTTAGCCCGAATGTAGAACACATCCGTATTGGGCAAGGTAGAAATTCATTTTGCACAAATATGGTTTTCGAAATATGCATGACATGCCTAAAAATTGAAAATTGAAAATTGCACTCAAATTTTGTATTTGAGAGGCTCAATTTTCGACATTCGTTCTCAAGGTTTGGGAGTGTCCTTCGAAATTCAAAAACAGAACTGACTCCCACTCAAAAACTTAGGCAGCATGGGCAACCAGCCACTGGAAGCCACTGTGCTGGATGGAGGTAGCGGCGTCTGGCGCAGGGGTCTGCGCCCAGCTGGCATCTAGAACTTGAGCATGGTAGTGGCTTGTTGCTCAAAGCATGCTCGTATTATCGAATTTGAAATCAGAACTCCCAAGTGGAGTCGCCAGAATTGTAGGGGTTTTTTTTTACCTTTGATTCCCCTACGAAGAATGGGCTTTGTATGTTTTTGGATTTCGAAGGAGTCACCACCAAACAATTTTAAGGGTCCCTTTTGGAAAGACCAAAGTTGACTCTTTAATGGATAAGGCATTGAATCTTAGAAACGGATGATTGAGATCCGGGTAAGGGAACGAGATGCTTATTCTGCGAGCCTTAAAAATTGTATTCGAGTGTATGGCAAAGAACTTTTTCGAATAACCCTAGTCATGACACTATGTGGGTTTAAACTTAGAATTTTAGCACATAGAATTTCTACTTGTGTTAATTTAAGGGAACCTAAGGCCGGTTTGTCCACGAAATTATCTTTGTTAAGCGTGGTGTAACTTTGCATTTTGTTGTATTTAGCATGTGAGGTGATGAAAGCAATAAACAAGTAAAGAAACATCACAATAAATAAAGGAATTATCGAAAGTGCGTACAAAACCACATCATCTCAAAGTGAGATGACTATAGAATGCGGAATTGAAATAGCAAATAATAAAGGTGCAAAATTGAAGTGCAATATTGAAATTTGCGATATTGAAGTTGCGATATTGAAATGACGATATTGAAATTGGGATATTGAAATTGTACTATTGTATTTGAGATCCGAACTCCAAACGAATACTTAATAATAAGTGTGTCCGACATGGATTCAAGTATAAAAATCTCAACTTTAGGAAAAGTTGCTCATCCAAAAGTGTCTTAGATTTTGGGCATAGAAATGGAACTTGAAATATTGAATCTTGGATATTGAACTTGAATATGGAACTTAGGAGTCTTGAATATCAAAGATTAGACCTTTTAATGTTAAAAAGGTTTCATCTTTGTTATGCTCCATAACTTGGAATGATTTTAGTTTAAGGAAGTGATTACAAACAACCTTAAACATCATAAAATCTTGAAAATGAAACATGAACTTGAATATTGAAATGAGGAGTCTTGAATCTCAAAGATTAGACCTTTTAATGTTAAAAAGGTTTCACCTTTGATGTTCTCCATAACTTGAAATGATTCTAGTTTAAGAAAGTGATTACAAAAAACCTTAAACATCATGGAATCTTGAAAATGAAACTTGTACTTGAATATTGAAAAGAGGAGTCTTGAATCTCAAAGATTAGACCTTTTAATGTTAAAAAGGCGTCACCTTTGATTTTCTCCATATCTTGAAAATGATTCTAGTTTAAGGAAGTGATTACAAACAACCTTAAACATCATGGAATCCATAACTTTGTATTTGAATCATAGAAAGTGTTGATTTTGTAAAAATATGTGATTGTTGTAAGTGATACTTTTGAGAGCAAAAGTGTCAACTTTACTAGTCATTTTGAAATAAGAATTGTAGAACACATAGTAGATTAGGATTGAAATTCGGAATTACCTAGTTAGGATTAGGTTAGAATTCCTCTTGGAGCTCCCAATTGCTTGAGCACTTGAGATTTGTATGAGAATTTGAAGTTTTTGTATTTGATTTTTGAAAGGGAACTTCGGAATTACGACGTTCTGATTGTAATGTGCTTCCCTAAAATGTTTGGAAATCAGGGTTTAAATAGAAAATTGGATGGTTAAACACCAAGTGCCAGCTGCACCTAGCGTAGGCTCTAGCGTCTGGCGCCGCTGACGTGGCACATGAAACGCCAACGCAAGGACGATGACGCCGTCCTTGTATTTGTCTTTTGTTAATGTACCTTTGTACGAAATGTACGAATTTTGGCACGTAGCGTTTGCTTCATGGGTATGGCTTTGATTTTTCCACTAAAAACTAGCCGTTTTCGGGTTTTTGAATTCGATTTTACGGGACGAGGCTCGGCTTGCTCGGTTTTGTGGGTCGGCGCCCAAATTTGGATTTCTTAGTGTCATTTAAACTGGAAAAGGTCTTGTAAAATGAATGGAGAGGTCCATTGGGTGAGATTGTGTTTGTATTTTAAAATTGATTTTTGGAAATTGAATTTTAAAATACAAACACAATCGAAGGATCAGCCTCGATGCCCACTGGGATGATGACGATACCATTATCCTTATTAGGCGGTTGGAGCAACTCCGTGCGGAAATCCCAATTGCCAAAATCCAATCCCCGAGGCCGTTCCCATCCCGGAACTCGGTACAAAATACAATTTTCAAAAATAAATTTCAAAATACAAGTACAATCTCACCAGATGGACCACTCCAATGGTTTTACAAGGCCTTTTCCAGTCGAAATGACATTAAGCAATCCAAATTCGGGCGCCGATCCACAAAACCGAGCAAGCCGGGCCTCGTCCCGTAAAACCGAAATTCAAAAACCCGAAACGACATGTTTTTAGACGCAAAATCAAGTCTTAATCCCCAAGAAAACACTACGTGCCAAAATTCGTACAAATCGTACGAAGGTACACCAATACAAGACAAAGCAATGACGGAGCCCGCGTCCTTATTTTGGCGGCTTCCGCGCCACGTCACCAGCACTGGGAGCTTCCAGCTGCCTGCTGCGCTGGCAATGGCTGGCGTTTAGCAGCAAATCCTCCTATAAATACCCTTAATTCTAAGCATTAAGGGACGCAAAATCGAACCATAACGTCGTAATACAAAAATTACACCTCAAATCAAAATCCAAAAATCCTCCAAAATCTCATACACCATTTCAAGTTCTAAGCAACTGGGAGCTCTAACAGGAATTCTTGCCTAAGCCTAAATAGGTAATTCCGAATCCCACCATATTCAATCATGTTTCTTTCATTTTCCTATTTCAAAACTAATTAGTAAGTTGGCATTTTTAACATTAAAGATGTCAGTTACAACAATCATACATTTCTTTCAAAATACAAACTTTGAAGATTCAATGATGTTCATGGTTGTTTGTTATCACTTCCTTGAACTAGAATCACCTTCAAAATATGGAGTAATCAAAGATGATACGTTTCTAATGTTTAAAGGTTTAGTCTTTGAGATTCAAGACTCCACTTTTCAAATTTCAAGTTCAAGTTTCAAGTTCCAATGATGTTTAGGGTTATTCATAATCACTTCCCTAAACTAGGATCATTTCAAAATAAGAGCTCATCAAAGATCTAACCTTTTCAACATTAAAAGGCCCGATCTTTGAGATTCAAGTCTCTTAAGTTCAATAGTTCAAGTTTCAAAATCAATATTTCAAGTTCAAGTTTAATATTTCAAGTTGAAGTTCAATATTTCAAGTTCAACATTTCCAGTTCCATACCTTTCAAGTTCAAGTTCTATAGGCAAAATCTAGGATACATTGGGTGAACAATCCATTCTAAGTTTAGATTTTTTAGCTTTGACTCCGTGTCGGACGCACTTATTTTTAAGTATTCGTTTGGTGTTCGGACCTCATGTGCTTAAATTCTATTTAAATATTGCAATTTGAATTCTGAAATTTCAATTATGCACCTTTCAATTACGCACCTTTCAATTCCGCACCTTTCAATTCCGCAATTTCAATTCCGCACCTTTCAATTACGCAATTTCAATTCCGCATTTCAATTCCGCACTTTCAATTCCGCAACTTTACTTGCCTAGTCCTTCTAGGTAATGTGGACCTACTCCCTAGTCAATTTCTATGGCGTCTTGTACTTTACTAATTCCGCATTTATTTTCAATTGTGATGTTGCGCGCTTTACTTGTTTATCGCTTTCATCACCTCACATGCTAAATTCAAAAAAATACAAGGTTACACCACGCTTAACAAAGATAATTTCTTGGACAAATAGATCTTAGGTTCCCTTAAATTAGCTTTAAAGCAAAGTGACCACCATACAAAGTAGAAATTCTATTTGTTCTAAATTCAAACCCACATAGTCTAAACTAGGGTATTTTCGAAAATGTTGTGTCACGCACTTGAATTATTTCTAAAGCTCGCGGAATAAGCATCTCGTTCCCTTGCCCGGATCTCACCCATCCGTTTCGAAGATTCAAAGCCTTATCCTAATAGAGTCATTTTCGGTCTTTCCAAACGAGACCTTAAACAATGTTTGGTGGCGACTCCTTAAAAATACAAAAATACAAAGGTTTCTTAAAACCGCCCCGTAGGAAGAATAAACCGTCCTACACGAGGGTTGCTCCACCTAAACGCTTTGTGCTGCTGGTGAGCCTTTGGATTTGAATCTTATATTCTTGTATTCTTGTATAACCCGATCATTGTATGAGTGCTTGTAGGAGGAGGAGATCGACTCGGACAGAGAGCGGGTGGAGGTTACTGCTCCGTAGGCTTCTCCTCCACATCGGAGGGCGTAAGATGCTGTACCAAAGAATTATACAGCTGTAAGTACCGTTGTATTTTCTTGAAGTTGATTGTAATCTTGTATCAGGAAATTGATTTTGAATCTTGTATGCAGGCGCCTCGGGTGAGAGGGGGTCGCTTGATGCTTGTGATTGACTCCCTAAAGAGGCACTGCATCAATCTGACCAAGAAGCTTACTGGCCGGGATAGAGAGGTGCATTTTGTGACTGTGAGATTTTGTATTCTTGAAACTTATACATGGATGTCTAATTCTTGAAATTTGAATTTTGTATAGGAGCTCCGTCGAGGTTGTAGAGATTCTGTGGATATAGGTTCCCCGGTAGATACTTCGAGAGAGCAGGCCGGGTAGAGCTTAGGTCTGGGCCCGGGTCCTAGTACTAGTACCCGTCAGAGGCATTCTGATGTTGATAAGGGAGCTATTCCCTTTACATATGCTGAGCCTACCATGTATTCTGTTGGAGGCATTGGCTGCCAGATGCCTTTTATGCCTCCCCCTGGTACTTATTTCGGAGCGAGTAGCTCCCAGCCTTGGAGTGTAGGATCTTAGGCTTACTGGTATGAGGTGGACCGGCTGCGCCAGGTTCATGATTTTGAGATGCAGCGCTAGTTCATGACGATTCCGCAGCCTTATCAGTACCCTTCCTATCAGCAGGGAACTCATCGGCCTCCCGGTACCCTTCGTATTTCGGAGCAGGATCCTGTTACCCCTGGGATGGAACTACACCAGGATCTGGAGCGCTACATGAGCCGAAACAGGAACAAGGAGCCTGTGATTGACATTGCGGCTGACGATGATTCTGATTTATCTTGCATGGTAGCGAGTTCCAGCTTGCCTCGATTGGACTTTTGTATGAGGTATTTTGTATGGATTTTTGTAGCTTGTATTTGGATTAGTATTCGTATGGTTTGTACTTGAATTTTGTAAAGTTTGGAATTTATGGATTTTGTATGGTCAGAAACTTGGATTTTTTATCGTTTGAGTTTTGTATGTGTCTTTGCAGGGTTTGAATTTCGTACGCGTTGTGTGTGTTTTTGAAATTTGTAGCTACATGTATGCATGCAAAATTGAAAAAATTGCCCATTTTATCGGGTGTACATACCCACTTTTAGCCCCCACTTTGACTGAGGCTGTTTGGTTAGAAAAAGCGCAAGTCAAAGTATATTCCACTCTTGCTTATACACATGCAGACTATAGAAAAAATTTACCCATTTTTTTGGATGTCCATACCCACTATAAGCCCCCACCTTGACTGAGGTTTTTTGGTTAGAAAAAGCGCAAGTCAAAGTATATTCAACTTTTGCTTATGCATATGCTGACTCGACTTAGGACACCGATCTAGGACTAGAATGCTTTGAATTTTGAACAAATTGACCCAAAATCGACCCGAAGTGCTGATTCAGACTGCTTGAATTTGCGCGACTTACAGCTTTTGGAATCTTCAGCCTGAATTATTGGGGCTGCACTAGCTGTCCAATGCTATAAAGAGTGCGTACTCGGAATCATAAAGGGGACGTTAGGCTCATCCTTTTTCTTTGCTTTTGAGAGGTGTTTGGGCTTGAAGCCTCCACTTTTCCGTGTTGTTGTATATATGGCCGAGGGGTGGATTTGTCCCTCCTTGTCACTTACTTTGCTGGGCTTGATGTCCCCAAGGTTTTTCGCTTGACGGCCTTTAGTTTTTGTATCTTTGCTTGCTTCCTCTTTTCGAAGCAGTGGTTTGGCAGTGGTGATGCCTCCCTAATAGAGATTGTGGAGCAGTTTGCTAGTGGTAGGGACCCAATGCAGCTTGTGATTGGTGAAACATTGATGGGCCTCGATATGCTGAAATTGGACCCCTCTTCCTTGCCGTCGGGAAGTCCGGTATTACTCCAAGTATGGATTTGGAGCTTTCTGTTATTTTGAATTTGTACTTTGTATTTTGAATGTTGAATTTTGAATTGCTTTTCTTGTATTTTATCCAAGGCCTGGCTTATGGAGAGACTCATGCTAGTGGCACCACCAGAGAACATGAAAAGCTATAATAGGAAAGGATCCACTATGCGGCCCATGATTTATGGTCGGCTTTCATTGGATGAGTGGAGCTGCGCACTCTCGGGTGTTGAATCTTGTATCAGGTGGGTAGTCCCTTGGTGGGGAATCGCTGCTATGAGATATGGACCTGGCTCTACTGCTTTGAGGATGCCTAGCCTCACAATGTTAGTCTTCTACTCGCCTACTCGAGTGATCAGACAATATGGCTTGAAGCAAGAAATCCCGGATTGTGCCGAGGAGCATCCGAAACCAGTTGCACTGATTGCTAATCGACTTGAAGTTTGGAGGTAGTATTGGGTTGCCAAACCATTCTTGAATATTCGATTCCCGCCTGAGCCTGCTACTCTGCCTACGGGGTATATTGTATGGATGAAAGGCCCAAGCCAAAGGGATATTTCTCTCTCCGGGCCAACGGGAGTTCGAGGTTCTAGGGCTAGACGCCCTGCATCAATTGATTACGAAGAAGGTGACGGGAGTGTGGCCTGTCCGGTGCTTGACCGTTCTGGGTCCAAAGGAGGTTCGTCATCCTCCCGTCTTGGAAGACTAGCAAGTTCCTTCTCCCGCCGCTTGGGCAAGAGGAAGATTGATGAATGATTGCGGGGAGAGCCAGAGGATAGTACTCAAGGTGCCCAGACTCAAGAGCATAGTCGCCCGACTCCAGATCTTTGTAGGCTAAATGTGTTTGAAGTTGTTTTAGTAGGAAGTGTGTTTAAGAGTGTGTTTAGAAGATGTGTTTAGGACGTGTGTTTAGTGGAAGTAAAAAGGCTTTGAACTTTCCTTCACTTGATTCCAACCTGGTACTTTGAATTAGCTTTGAAGGCTTTAGAACAAAATAAAAATTATTGTGTTAAATTCCACTTGAACATGCTTTGCATTTTCAATTCGCACATTTGGAATAAAAACCACAACAACAATTGGATTTTGAATTTTGATTTGATTTTTAGGATGCCCTTGATTGAGGAAACTTTGATTTTGTTGTATTAAAGTAGCCGGTCCTCGGAATGAGGTTGCCTACGTGCCCCGTTAAGGAATCAGGCTGAACGTAGTTCTAACTTATAGAACTATTTAAGTTTGATTTTGAATCTTGAATCTAGAACGTAGAAATAGAACTTCTTGAGCTGATCGAGGTTGGTCAAAGAACGGAACTGTGTCCCATCGACATCTGTTAATTCGACTTCTCCCCGAGAGGATTTTCTTGACTATGTATGGTCCTGCCCAGTTGGGTTTGAATTTTTCCCTTGGGTCCATGACACTCTTGCGAAGAGCTTTCAGGACAAGCTCGCCTTCCTTGATATTTCGGGTTCTGACCCTCTTTTTGAAATGTCTGGCCACTCGGCACTGATAGACTTGTACATGGTGAGCGACTTGATGCCGACGCTAATCGAGCATGACTAGCTCGCATATCTTGCTTATACCCATGCAACTTCTATGACTTTTCTTTCGAGGACTATCCTTAGAGAAGGTATCTCTAGCTCAATAGGTTGTATTGCTTCCATTCCATAGACCAATGAAAATGGGGTTGCGCCCGTTGAGGTGCGGATTGAAGTTCGATACCCCCACAGTGCAAAGTGCAGCTTCTGGGTCCAGTCTTTGTAATTGGTTGTTATTTTCATGATGATGGTTTTGACATTCTTGTTGGCTGCTTCGATTGCCCGATTAGTTTGCGGGCGATAAGGTGAAGAACGGTGATGTTGAATTTTGTACTCGGTGAATAGATCTTCACACTTTCCTTGAAAATAGGATCCCTGGTCGCTAATGAACTCTTGAGGAACACCGTATCTGCATGTGATGTTTTCTTGTATAACCTGGGCCACTTGCTTAGAACCCAACACTTTGAATGACCTGGCCACGACGCACTTGGTGAAATAGTCAATTGCCACCAGTATGAATTCATGACCCCCGGTGCTTGTTGGAGTGATTTTACCATTGACGCCGATACCCCAAGTTGAGAATGGCCATTGTGATGACTGAGAATATAGCAAGGATGGGGGAGTGTTCTCCAGATTCGCAAATTTTTGGCATGTAGGACATTTCTTGACAAAGAAGTAACAATCCCGTTCGAGGGTAGTCTAGTAATATCAAGCCTTGATGACTTTTAGGGCCAACATCTTCCCATTCATGTGGGTACCACAAACTCCAGCATGTACGGTGTCCATGATTCTTAGAGCTTCGTGCTTGTCAATACATCGGAGATTGGGGCCGCTAGGGGACCTCTTGTATAGAACGCCGCCTTCTATGACGAAATTGGATGATTGTAGTTGTAAAGCCCTTTGACTCTTGCTTGAAAAGTGTGGGGGATACTCAGAGTTTTGCAGATACCTTTGAATGTCTGCAAACAATGGCTCGTCTCTGTCTGGCTCGATGTCGTCAATAGCATGGACATATGCTGCTTCTTGACGTGGTTCAATTGTAAGTGGCATTTCAGCCTTGCCATTTGGAATCTTGATCATTGATGCCAGCTTTGCTAGTGCTTCGGCGACTTGATTCTCCTCTCTCGGGAGGTATGTGTAGCGAAGCTCTTCTACTTGCTCAGACAGTTTCTCAAGATAGGATTGGTATGGGGCCAAGCTTTCGCTCCTTATTTTCCACATGCCGGAAATTTGATTGATGATTAGGGAGGAATCCCCGTAGACTCGAAGTTTCTGGACAGCCAATGCTAAGGCGGCTTCCGGGCCCATAATGCATGCTTCATATTCTGCCGCATTGTTTGTGACGTTGAATTGCAATTTTGCTGACATAGGAATGCGAGTGCCGTCCGGGGCTACTAGAATTACTCCAACACCACATCTGTTCTGATTTGAGGCAACGTCAAAATGGAGCGACCAACTGTCATCGCTTGTCATTAGAATTCTCTCGTCGGGTAAGTCATAATCATCCTCTTCTGCCTCGATGGGGCAGTCGGCTAGGAAGTCTGAGACTGCTGAACCATTGATGGAATTTTGAGGAATGTACTTGAGATCAAATTCCGCTAGCATGACCAACCATCTGGACAACCGTCCGTTGAGAGTTGTTTTATCAAATAGGTACTTAAGAGGATCCTCTTTGCTAATTACATACACTATATGGGAGAGCATGTAGTGCCGTAGTTTCTTTGTCGCCCAAACTAAGGCGATGCTGAGTTTCCCGAGCTGAGTGTATCTGGTTTCGTACTCAATCAAGTTTTTGCTTATGTAGTATACGGCATTCTCTTTGCCTTCAATCTCCTTGGCGAGCATGGTCCCTACTGTTGAATCTGTCGTTGTAAGGTAAAGCCTTAGGGGAATCCCTGGCATGGCTGGCTTTAGCACTGGAGGGTTGGATAGGTAATCTTTTATAGTGTCAAACGCATGTTGACAGTTTTCGTCCCATACCTTGGGCTCACTCTTGCGGAGCTTTCGAAATACCGGTTCACAGATCATAGTGAGCTTTGAAATGAACCTACTAATGTATTGCAATCTGCCAAGGAATCCCCAAATTCCTTTCTCATTCGCTGGCGGTTTCATATCTAGGATGGCCTTGATTTTCGAAGGATCAGCCTCGATGCCCCGAGAACTGATGACATATCCGAGCAACTTGCTTGACGTTACCCCGAACGCACATTTTTGAGGATTGAGCCTCATATTGTATTGCCTGAGTCTATTGAATAACTTTCGAAGTACTGAGGTATGCTCATGTCTCTCTTTGGATTTGACAATCATGTCGTCGACATATGCCTCGATTTACCTGTGAATCATGTCGCTCATGATGGCTGTGGCTGTTCTTTGTTATGTAGCCCCCGCGTTCTTCAGTTCGAACGGCACATTCGTACTTTCCCGTCTTTCTTTGGAACTGGGACGACATTTGCAATCCATTCTGGATATTTTGTTTCTCAAATAAACCTGGCCTCTAGCTGCTTAGAGACTTCTTCTTGAATTTTGAGGGAAACGTCCGGTTTCATGCGACAGAGTTTCTACTTGATGGGTTTTTAACCTGGGATGAGGGGAATTGTATGCTGACCGATGCTTGGATCAACCCCTGGCATATCATGATAGGACCATGCGAAGACGTCTGCGTACTCTGAAAGTAGCTTGATAAGATCATCCCGCTCTGCTTGAGATAGAGTCAAACCAATTTGAACTAGTTTTGGATCACTGCTGTTAGAAAGGTTTAATTTTTCTGTTTTCTAAATTATGGGCGTCCTATTTTCATGATTTTCAATAGCTTTTAGTATTTCAAGGTCAGTTTATTGTGATGCAAAGTTGTTTGGATTAGAACTGTGTTTTGAATTTGGACTTGAAGAGTAAGAGGAAGTTGAAGTGTTATTGAAATCAGCAATCATTACATCGACGGCTTTAACTTGAAGTTCGGCCTTTAGAGGCTCTTGATTGATGCAAGACTCTAGCCCTAGACTCTTAGACTCATCACTAGACTCGGATCCAGACTCATCCTCTGAATCAGACTCGCTCATCATAGATCCTTCGCCCACAGTAATCTTGAAAATTTAGCCATTTGGAGCAGATATCTTGAGGGACTTCCTCCAGCCTTATGCATTGAAAAGAGTTTCTTGATTCTCCTCGAGAGCCCTTATGCGAGCCTCAGCTTCTTCAACGCGGTTATAGAGCTCAGCTACAACCGCTGCCAATGAAGTCATCTTGAATTGAATTTAGAGAGAATGAGTCCGAGCACCTAGTTACGACATGTTTTGAATTTAGAACTTGGACTTCCCGACACATGATATGATATGCATGCAATGAATGAGGCCTAGACTTGACTCTAAGTGCTACTCCGAAGATTCGGGATTTTGGATTTTGTATTTGTATTCGGGATTTGCAACCAGTTTGAAATATTTGAGAGCAGCTTCATTTTGTGGATGCTTTATCCTTGTACTAGAACTTGAAATATCGAAAAAAGGATTACGACCCATTGGAATTTGGACTATTTTAGGGGAATTTCAACCCATTTGAATTTGAAAATTGGACTTGTATCAAGGGATCTTCAACCCATTGGAAATGTTTTAGGGGATTGGATTTGTATTATTTCAGTGGAGTTTTAACCCGATCGAAAGGAAATTGGATTTTGTATTATTTCAAGGGGATTTCAACCCGTCATATTTTAGGGGGATTTGAACCCATTGGATTTTGGAACATTTCAAGGGAAATTCAACCCGAAGTAAAGTTTGGAGTATTTTAGGGGAGTTTCAACCCGTTGGATTTCGAAGTATTTTAGGGGGATTTCAACCCGTCGAATAGAATTTGGAAATCGAATTTGTATTATTTATGGGGAGTTTCAACCCGTTGAATTTCGAAGTATTTTAGGAGGATTTCAACCCTTTAGGAAGCGTTTTTGAATTTTGTATTTGGGAGCAACGGAAGGCAAGAATTTTTTGTAGTTCGAAGATGAATTTGAAATATGAATTTGATTTGGAGTTTGAACTTTGAAATGGGAAAGATGCATTTTTGTATAGAGTATCAGACTTTGGATTTGAAAATTCCGGCATTATGCCACCATGGATTTGAGACATTGGATTTGGAATTTTGAAAGTCCAGCATCACGCCGCCGTGGACTTGGAATTATGAAGTGTTTGGTCATGGAATTTTGAATTTGAAATTGAATGAGGAAAATTCGGCATTACGCCATCATGGATTTGGAATTTGAAGTTTTCGAATATAGGACTTGAAATTTGAAAGATTGAATTTAGAACATCGAACTTGAGATTTGAAATATGGAATGGAAAAGTCGACATTACGACGGCATGAGTTTGCACATTTGAACTTGAGGCTTTGATATTGAAATTGGTAACTTGAATTTGAGGTATGAAAGATGGAATTGAAGATTTGAATGCTTAAACTAGAAAATCCGGCATGACGCCGTTGAATTGAATTTTGAATTTGGAACTTGAAATTAGGACTAGACAATCCGGCATTATGACGCCGTTGGATTGAATTTTGAATTTGAAATTTGGAATTTGGACTAGAAAATCTGGCATTACGACGCCCTTAGATTGAATTTCGAATTTGACATTTGGAATTTGGACTAGAAAATCCGGCATTATGACGCCGTTGGATTTGAATTTTGAATTTGGAATTTGAAATTTGGACTAGAAAATCCGGTATTATGACGCCGTTGGATTTGAATTTTGATTTTGGAGTTTGGAATTTGTACTAGAAAATCCGGCGTTATGACGCCGTTGGATTAGAATTTGGAATTTGAAATTTGGACTAGAAAATTCGGCATTATGACGCCGTTGGATTGAATTTTGAATTTGAAGTTTGGAATTTGAACTTGAAAATCCGGCATTACGACGCCGTTGGATTGAATTTTGAATTTGACATTTGTGCGTGAGGCGTGTTTAAGGGTTTTGAATCAAATGGAGTGGCACTCCTAAAAGACCTTAAATCGGCGATTTCAGATGCAAGAGGTTTAAATGATGCTCCTAGGGGTTTGGTTTCCTAGTTGGAGGCTAATGGTTTTGGCAAAGCTAGAACTCGAGGTTGGCCATTCACGCGTGCAAAGACGCCCACACAATGCACAAATAGCACGTTGTCACACTAACATGGATATGAATGCGACATGCAAAGTTCTCAACCTAAGGTCGGTCTAAGTTTTGTATGATGCAAGTGGTCGGCTTTGGGTGTCAAAAGGTACTTGACTAAGAGGCGGATCTGGCGACAACTTGCACATCCACCTAAGGGACGTGTGTGTCGGCAGACGACCTCCATGCTTGACATCTGGAATGTCAAGCAAATGCCAAGATTCGGTAGGCGCGGAAACGGTCACACACTTTGGTCGGGAACCGTATGGAGAGTAACCATTTCGTTGCCCCCGGGGATAGCCCGAATGTAGAACACATCCGTATTGGGCAAGGTAGAAATTCATTTTGCACAAATATGGTTTTCGACATATGCATGAAATGCCTAGAAATTGAAAATTGAAAATTTAAAATCGTATTTAAATATTGTATTTGAAAAACTCGTTCTTCGACATTCGTTATCAAGGTTTGGGGTGTCCTTCGAAATTTAAAAACAGACTGACTCCCACTTGAAAATTTGAGCCACATGGGCAACGAGCCACTGTAAGACATTGTGCTGGATGCAGGCAGTGGCGTCTGCCGCACGGCCTGCGCCTGGCGCCAAAGCTTGCATCCAGAACATAAGCAGATTAGTGGCTTGCTGCTCAAAGTATGCTTGTATTTTCGAAATTGAAATCAGGAACTCCCCAGCGGAGTCGACAGAATTGTAGGGGGGTTTTTTTGTGGTTCCTCTCGTACTTTTGTATTTCCCCTACGAAAGTGGCTTTAGAACCATTGTATTTTTGGATTTCGAAGGAGTCGCCACCAAACATTTTTTAGGGTCCCGTTTGGAAAGACCAAAGTTGAATCTATATCGGATAAGGCATTGAATCTTATAAACAGATGGGTGAGATCCGGGCAAGGGAACGAGATGCTTATTCCGCAAGCTTTAGAAACTATATTCAAATGCATGGCACAAAACATTTTCGAATAACCCTAGTCATGACACTATGTGGGTTTTGATTTAGTACTTGAACAAATAGAATTTCTACTTTGTATTGTGACCACTTCGCTTTAAAGTTAATTTAAGAGAACCTAAGATCGGTTTGTCCAAGAAATTATCTTCGTTAAGCGTGGTGTAACCTTGTATTTTATTGTATTTAGCATGTGAGGTGATGAAAGCAATAGACAAGTAAAGCAATATTACAATAGAAAATAAGTGCATAATGAGTAACATACATCACCACCTAGAAAAGGCTAGGTGGGAAACCACATTGCCTAGAAGGACTAGGCAAGTAAAGTTGCATAATTGAAAGGTGCAATATTTAAAGGCGTTATTGAAATTGCGATATTGAAGTGTGTAATTGAAAAGCGTTATTGAAATTGCGACATTGAAGTGCATAATTGAAAGGTGCGATATTGAAATTGAACTATTGTATATGAGATCCGAACGCCAAACGACTCCTTAAGAATAAGTGCGTCCGACACGGATTCAAAACTAAAAATCTCGACTTTAGGACAAGTTGCTCATCCAAAAGTGTCCTAGATTTTGAACATAGAAATTGAACTTGAAATATTGAACTTGAAATATTGAACTTGAATATTGAACTTGAATATTGAACTTAGGAGTCTTGAATCTCAAAGATTGAACCTTTTAATGTAGAAAAGGCTTTATCTTTGATATGCTCCTATTTTGAAATGATCCTAGTTTAGGGAAGTGATTACAAACAACCCTAAACATCATTGAATCATGAAACTTGTACTTGAATATTGAAATGAGGAGTCTTGAATCTCAAAGATTAGACCTTTAATGTTGAAAAGGTTTCATCTTTGATGTGCTCCTATTTTGAAGTTGTTCTAGTTTAAGGAAGTGATTACGAACAACCTTAAACATCATTGAACCTTGAAACTTGAACTTGAATTTTGAAAAATGGAGTCTTGAATCTCAAAGATTAGACCTTTAAACATTAGAAAGGCCTCACCTTTGATTACTCCATGTTTTGAAAATCATTCTAGTTTAAGGAAGTGATTACAAACAACCTTAAACATCATTGAATCTTGAAACTTTGTATTTGTATCACATAAAGGGTTGATTTTGTAAAAATGTATGATTGTTGTAAGTGACACTTTTAAGAATAAAAGTGCCAACTTTACTAATCATTTTAAAAGAGAAATCAAGGAAACATAGGAGATTAGGATTGGGATTCAGAATTACCTAGTTAGGTTTAGGTTAGATTTCCTTTTGGAGCTCCCAATTGTTTGAATATTTGAAGTTTGTATGGGATTTTGAAGAGTTTTTGTATTTTGATGTTGAGAGGCAATTTTTGTATTACAACGTTCTGTTTTCAATTGCTTTCCCTAAAATGCTGAAAATTAGGGGTTTAAATAGGAAAATGTAGGGCTAAACGCCAGCTGAAGCTATCGTCCAGCGCAGCAGCTGCGCCAGGCGCTGCTGACATGGCGTAGAAGCTGCCAAACAAGGACGAAGATGTCGTCCTTGTGTTTGGCTTGTAGTGGACGTACCTTTGTACGAATTGTACGTTTTTTGGAACGTAGTCTTGCTTGGGGATTAAGGAAGTTTGCGACTAAAAACTAGCCGTTTCGGTTTTTGAATTCGGTTTTACGGGACGAGGCACGGCTTGCTCGGTTTTGTGCTTCGGCGCCCGAATTTGGATTGTTTAGTGTCATTTTGACTAGAAAAGGCTTTGTAAGACCAATGGAGTGGTCCATTGGGTGAGATTGTACTTGGATTTTGAAATTGGTTTTCGGAAATTGAATTTTTTACCGAGTTCCGGAATGGGAACGGTCTCGGGGATTGGACTTTCGCTCTTGGATTTTGGAATATATTCAAGAAATTGGGACTTCCGCACGGAGTTGTTCCAACCACCTAGCAAAGATAATGGTATGGTCATCATCCCAATGGGGAGACACGATTTAGGTGTCTATAAGGGGATACTCAGAGTTTTGTAGATACCTTTGAATGTCTGTAAACCAACGCTCATCCTTGTCAGGCTCGATGTCGTCAATAGCATCTGACAAATGCTGTTTCTTGACGCATTTCAATTGTAAGTGGCATTTCATCCATGCCATTTGGAATGTTGATCATTGATGCCAGTTTTGCAAGTGCGTCGGCGAATTGATTCTCCTCTCTTGGGAGGTATGTATAGCGAAGCTCTTCTACTTGCTCAGATAACTTTTCAAGGTAGGACTGGTATGGGGCCAAGCTTTCGCTCCTAACTTTCCACTTGCCAGAAATTTGATTATTGATTAGGGAAGAATCCCTGTACACTCAAAGTTTCTGGACATGCACCCAATGCTAAGGTGGCTTCCAGGCCCATAATGCATGCTTCATATTTTGCCGCATTGTTCGTGACATTGAATTACAATTTTGCTGAGCTAGGAATGTGAGTGCCATCCGGGGCTACTAGAATCACTCCAACACCACATCCTTTCTAATTTGAGGCACGGTCGAAGTTCAGCGACCAACTGTCATCGCTTGTCATTAGACTTTGCTCATCGGGTAAGTCAAAATCTTCCTCTTCTGCCTCAATGGAACAATCGGTTAGGAAGTCGACCGCCGAACCCTTGATAGATTTTTGAGGAATGTCCTTAAAATCAAATTATGCTAACATGACCAACCATCTGGACAACCGTAGATGGCTTTTGAAATAGGTACTTGAGAGGATCCACTTTGCTAATTACATACACTGTACGGGAGAGCATGTAGTGCCGTAGTTTCTTTGTGGCCCAAACCAAGGCAATATTGAGCCTTTCGAGTTGAGTATATATGGTTTCGTACTCGAGCAGGTTCTTGCGTATGTAGTATACGACACTCTCTTTGCCTTTGATCTCTTGGGCAAGCATGGCCCCCACTGCTGAATCACTTGTTGTAAGGTAAAGCTTGAGGGGAGCCCTCGGTATGGCTGGCTTTAACACTGGCTGATTGGAAAGGTAGTCTTTGATGGTGTCGAATGCATGTTGACAGTCTTCGTCCCATACCTTGGGATAACTCTTGCGGAGTTTTCGAAATACTGGTTCACCGATCATAGTGAGCTTTGAGATGAACCTACTGATGTATTGTATCCTGCCAGGGAACCCCCGAATTTCTTTCTCATTCGCTGGTGGTTTCATATCTAGAATGGCCTTGATTTTTGAAGGATCATCCTCGATTCCCGAGAGCTGATGACATGCCCGAGCAACTTGCCTGACGTTACCCTGAATGCACATTTTTGAGGATTGAGCCTCATATTGTATTGCCTGAGCCTATTGAAGAATTTTCGAAGTACTGTTGTATTCTCATGTCGCTCTTTTAATTAGACGATCATGTCGTCAACATATACCTCGATTTCTTTGTGAATCATGTCGCTCATAATGGATGTGGCTGTTCTTTGATATGTAGCCCCCGCGTTTTTCAGTCCGAACGGCATAACTGTATAGAAATATGTCCCCCACTGAGTGATGAAGGTTGTCTTCTCCATATCTTCCTCTGCCATGGGAATCTGATTGTAGCCCGCATACCCGTCCATAAAAGAGAGTAAGGCATGATTTGCGGTGTTGTCGACTAAGATGTCGATGTAAGGCAATGGAAAACCGTCTTTAGATCTCTGTAATCAACGCACATCCGTACTTTTCCGTCTTTCTTTGGAACCGGGACGACATTTGCAATCCATTCCGGATACTTAGCTTCTCGAATAAACCTGGCCTCTAGCTGCTTAGAGACTGCTGTTAGAAAGGTTAACTTTTTCTGTTTCCTTAATTATGGGCGTCCAGTTTTCATGGTTTTCAATAGCTTTTCAGATTTCAAGGGCAGTTTCTTGTGAAGCAAAGTTGTTTGGATTAGGAGTGTGTTTTGAATTTGGAATTGAAGAGTAGGAGGAAATTGAAGTATTATTCAAATTAGCAATCATTACATCGAGAGCTTTAACTTGACGTTCGGCCTTTAGAGGCTCTTGATTGATGCAAGACGCTAGCCCTAGAATCTTAGACTCATCACTAGACTCGGATCCAAACTCATCCTCCGTCTCGGACTCGCTCATTATAGATCCTTCGCCCACAGTAATCTTGAACATCTTGCCATTTGGAGCAGTGATCTTGAGGGACTTCCTCCAACCATTAACCATCTTCTCACTGGGAGTAATAAGCTTAGACGGGTCAAAATCTTCGATTTGAGTGATCATTTGAACCATAGTATCTGAAGAAATGATTGGTGTTACTTCTTGGCCGAACAAAAGACCAAATGTTGATGAATCAAGGCATTCAGGGGTAACCTTGTTTTGTATCGGAGGGGCATCCTCGAGGAAGTGACAGTCGTGAAAGATCTCGAATCCAAGGTAGAGGACCCCTTTTGTAGTATCATAGAAAGACTCTGGAAAATCAAAGTACAGGTCATCCTTTGCTTCTTTTATGAATTGCCCGTTGAGTGTGCGCTAATGAGAAGGTATTTTGAATTGGTCATTACCAGCTCGACGGGCTCTTAGCTTAGCTTCTTGTTGCTTGTTGTCATGCTTAGTTGGTTTGAATCCCAGGCCACTACAGTTAGTCTGACCATGGGTCTTGAAAGGATATTCGGTAGGCGGCGGCAGAGTAGTGCCCAAGAGGCGCCTGTGCTTGATCATTATATGCCTTGCCATGGGATTCATTTTGGATTCGATAGCTCCTACTTCACCACTAAACCCCCAAAAGTCTTCATCATTGACATCATGTTCTATCAATATCAGAGCCTTGTCGGCTATCCTGGTTTTTGGATGGGATGCATTTAGAGTAATGATATTTCCTTGAAACTCCATCTAGACTTTCTAGTGGAGTGAGGATGGCACAGCTTTGAGGTCATGGATCCAAGGTCCCCCCAAAAGGAGATTGAAACTTGCTTTGATGTTGAGCACTTGAAAGCTCACCTTGCGCTCAATTGGGCCTGTTCGGAGTAGAAGGGCGAGAGTCCCCATTGCTTCCCGACGATTGTTGTCATAGGCACGAACACCTTGGGAAGAGCTAGAAAAGTCACTAGGAGTGAAGCCCAAGTTTTCAGCAGTGCGGAGAGGACACACATTGATGGCTGGCCCATTATCCACTAGAGTCATGGGGATGATTTTGTCTTTGTATTCAACAGTCTGATAGAGCGCCTTGTGATGGCTTGCCCCCTCGGGTGGGAGGTCTTCATTTGCAAAGGTAATTCCTTCCTCTAGATTTGTTAGTAACTCGACCAACTCGTCAGGAGTGACTTCCGGGGTGACATTCAACCTCATAAGAGCATTGATTAGAGCAGTGCGATGCTCCATAGAGGAAGCAATGAGTTGCCAAATATTAACCTCTGCCTTTGTACGCTTCAATTGTTTGATCAA
Source organism: Spinacia oleracea (assembly GCF_020520425.1). NCBI lineage: Eukaryota > Viridiplantae > Streptophyta > Magnoliopsida > Caryophyllales > Amaranthaceae > Spinacia > Spinacia oleracea. Next base: position 123,918,554 of record NC_079490.1, read on the forward strand.
CGGATTTTCCTCGGTAGGTAGAGAGGCATTAGTTGTCGGTGTTGTTCTGTTGACTGGCTCTAAAATTCGACCGAATCGAGTCATGACCTGAACACTGTTCTCTGCCTTAGTGTCCAAGTACGAATCGGCATTCACAATTTCCTGATATTCATCGTCAGAGATGTTCTAAATAGGAGGGTCCTGGTATATGTATTCATCTTCGCTGGCTAATATCCCACAAATGTCTTCTTGACGTAATCCGGTAACCAACCCTGACTCCGAATTTTCATCTGGTTGCACAAGGTAGGGCACAGTCCTCTAGTTATGAAGGATTTCCTCTACCTCGAAAGGACCCACAGCATGGGAAAGAGTTTCCTGATTGTCTTCGAGAACCCTTATGCGAGCCTCAGCTTCTTCAACACGGTTATAGATCTCAACAATAGCCGATGCAAGTGAGGTCATCTTGAATTGTATTTTGAGAGAATGAGTACGAGCACCTATTTGACACATGACTTGGATTTAGAAATTGAACTACCCGACACGTGGTATGACATGCATGCAATGAATGAGACCTGGACTTGACTCTAAGTGCCACTCCGAAGACTCGGGATTTTTGATATTTGAACTTGTATTGGGATTTGCGACCCATTGGAAATATTTCAAAGGAATTTCAACCTATTTGAATTTGTATAAGAATTTGTAATTGTATCTGGACTTACAACCCGTTGGAAATATTTTTCAAAGGAGCTTCATTCTTTTGTCGAGTCTTCCTTCTTGTATTATCTCAAGGGAATTTCAACCCAGTTATAGAACTTGGAATATTTTACGGGAATTTGAACGCTGTTATAGAACTTGGAATGTTTGTTCTGGGATTTGCAACCCATTGGAACTATTTCTAGGGAGTTTCAACCCATTGGATTTGGAATTGGGTTTTGTATTATTTCAAGGGGATTTCAACCCAAAATAGGACTTGGAATATTTCAGGGGAATTTCAACCCAATAGAAATGTAGAAATTGAACTTGCATTATTTCAAGGGACTTTCAACCCGGGAAGAGAGTTCGGATTCGGGTTTGTATTATTTTAGGGGATTTTCAACCCAATAGGATTTGCATGAGGTTTGGATTATTTCAAGGGATTTTTAACCCAATAGAATTTGTATTATTTCTAGGGAATTTCAACCGATAATCGGATTCAGACTATTTTAGGGGAATTTCAACACTAGTAGAAAAAACCCTGTTGCAGCCCCCTTGTTGCAGCTTAAATGTATTAATACGCTTCAACAACCAGGAGGTCAACGCGGGTCAAACCCTGTAAAGGGTTGTTGCAGCGTACAAATTAATTGCCCCCTGCAAAAACGTTTTTTGCAGCGTACAGAGTAAAAGCCCCCTGCGATAGCCCTTTTATTTTACAGCGTACAGGTAAAAGCACCCTGCAATAACATGTAATTTTTTTTCGCTGCAAAGTTAAATAAGACAAACATTTCGTCTCAAACCTCAGGACCAAATTCGAGCACTCAGTACTCCCTCTTCTTCCCTCAGCTTTCCCTGCGTGAAGCCATTTTCATCGCCCGTCGCTGGTGGTACTTACTGAGTGTAGCCATTTTCATCTTCACTCTGAACGAAATGAAAATCCTCCAAACCTCTCACTTCCTCCCACTTTCTCTCCTCCCTAAAACCCCTCTTAAACCTCCAATTCCCATTTTCCATAACCCTAATTTCCACCCCGATTTCTCTCTCTTATCTTCTTCCTATCCCCTTTTCTCAATTCCCCCCAAATCCTACGCTTCTGATGAATACCCGGTCAACGAGACATTCCTCGAGCAATTCGCCGAAAAGACAACGAAACCTAGGAAGAAGCCCAAAAGTGGAACTGGGTCGAACGAGGTTGAGCGCCATGGGAGGAGATTTTCTCTTCTGAGGCAGATTTCGCCAGAAAATCGCTCAATGAGGGGGAGGAAGTAGCATTGAAGAAGCCGGACACGATTGAGGCATTCAAGATGCTGAAACCTAGTTATAGGAAGAAGAAGATGGAGGAGATGGGGTTGACTGAGGATGAGTATTATGCTAAACAGTTTGATATTAAGGGTGAGATTCTGGAAAAAAACACCTAATTTCACTCTATGTTGATGCTCTTCTTCAATGGAATCAGGTCCTTTCTATCTCTCTCTTATTCAACCGTTTAATTTAATGCTGATTTTTTATTTTGGTCTGTTGAATTTCATTTATTGAATTTTTTTGTTGAATTTAATTGATTAAATTGTATTTTTTGGGGGGTTACAGAAGATGAATTTGACTGAAGATGAATTTGACTGCTGTTACGGATTGATTGAATTGCTGTTGAATTTAATTGATGAATTTTAGTAGCAATTAGTCAGTCTAATTCACATGATTTTGGCTCTCTATTGTGTTACTTTTGGTAATTAGAGCCCTAATATACATCCCTTCTTAATGCATTTGTAAGTGTCTTTAGTCAAAAGTTGATTGTTTTTTTAGAATTTTAGATTGTTGCGTTCTGATCATGGTAGAGTGTAGACCAATTAAGCAGGAATCTAGTATTCTAGTCCCCTGCAATAGGGTTATTTTTTCAGTTTTCAAGACCAAGTGACGTTCTTGGGGGACATGAATAGAAATTATGTGATGAAATATTTTAGTTTTAAAACTGAAGAATCTTGCCATTTTTGGAATTATCAGTATAAGCTATAACCAATTTGAGAATGCTGGATTGCTGATATTAACAGAGAAATCTCATGGTCATATCTATGTGGTCTTTAGCTGAAAAAATTCCATCTTGAACTTAACTATCATGTTTATGGCTTACAATATATCCTCTACCGGTTGCTTTACCGAATTCTTGAGTTTTTATATAAAATCTGTTCTGAGAAATGGCCTTCTACTGAATACAAGTTGTAGTGTTGATGTGCATTGCTATTTACTCCTATTTTTCAACTTTATTATCATGTGCTACAAAGCCTACAACTTTCCTAGGGGATTGAGGAGGGGTCCTTCTAGTTTGTGTTGAGGGGGGGGGGGGGGGTGGGGAGTTGATGTTGGAAAGAGGCCAAAAACTAGATTATGCTCAACTTCCCCCATGCTTTGGTAGTTGGATTCATCCTTTGCTGCATCTATATGCCTCTTAACTTCGGGTTTAATATGATGAAGATCCATAGCTATTCCTCGAAAAGGAAGTTGGCTTGCCGTTGAGTATTTTGGAATATAGACTAATTGATCAGGAGTATAGTATTCTAGTTCCATTGCAATAGGGTTTTTTTCCTCAACTTTTCCAGAGCAAGATGATGGGGTCTGTTGAATACATTAGCATTGTATTCCTTTTCACTTTGTTACTTGATATTTTAATTATGTAAATTGGTACAAGTATATTTATCACCATTTGTTGGGACATGAAGTCGAGATGCAGGTGGTTCGAAATACTTTGCCTCGTCAATTTTCGTCAATCCAGGTCTTCCAGAGTTGAATGCATCTCAGGTATTATTCTTGTGTTTAACATTGTTCTTGTAGGCTCATGTTTTTTTCTCTGTGGGGTTTGTGGTAGTATGTTCCCTCCATTGATTTCCCGTTGAACCTCCTTCCTCATTCATCGAAGTTCAACTGAACTACAAGCTGGTTAAATGTATTCTGTTTCAGATGTTATATTCTACTTCAAATGTTAATTCTGTTTCTGTAAGCGGAATATAACATCTGAAACAGAATACAATGAAAATACGGAGTACTAACTTATGTGGTATACTACTCTTAATAATAACCTTCTCTATTACATCTAGTGTGTATATTATGTGGTTTGTTAATTGTTTCTAATTTACTTTGGATTTTGATTTCTAGCTACAATAATCAGGCAATTATGGAGGTTGATATGTGTTGGTGATCGAGCACATTGTTGAGATGTTCCCAACTTGGTAGACTTTTCTTGATGGGAAAAAGCTAGAAGTACTCCATTATTTTATTTTCATTTCCCTACAATTCTGTACTGACTTTTTTGAGCATAAGGGTGTTTGGAAAAAGTTTCTACATATTTCTTTATTTTTTTATTTTTCCTATTCTGTTGGGTTAGAGAAGTTATACATGAAGTGAATTGGAACTCAAGTGAATTGGAACTCAAGTGAAGGTTAGAGAAGCTAAAATTACGGTTTGAACTCAAGTGAATTGGAAGGATTTCCATGCTTCATATACAGTCCCCGTTGCTTAAAAGTGAAACCTTGAATGGTATTCAGAGACACAATACTTGAATTGATGACCAGAATTCTGTTAACGTACATAACAGCCAATTGCTAATGTGCCGTAATTGCAAGATATTACTCAGGGTTCTGATATTCTGAATTTTTTATCAGCACGGATTACTAGCTAGCTTTCAAGGATTGTTCAATCCTCCCTCACTGCCTGTGAACAAGTTTGGAGAAGCTTGTTTGTGATACTGCTCAAGTACTGCTCTATTTCGGATGTTGAACAAATCATCTATGTTTCTGAAATGACGCACTGCTAAATTAAGGTTTTTCTTCTTAACTATACCACTTCAAAGCACTATTTCTAATGCTTTCGTGTCCTGTTTCTGCTTATTGTGTTGTTCAAATGAAGGCGAGATTTCTTTTCAGAGTTTCTGATTCAAGAACATTCTAGCACTTATTCTCAAACACCTAATACAGCTTAAGATTTAGAAATGTTTCACGGTAATACATCTGAGCATAATAGAAGTATCAACATAATTAGAGACTATATTCTGAAAAAGATAGTTTCTCTTATGTTATGATCCTGTGTATGTACTGCTCATAAGCGCTATTTATAGAAGAACAAAAAAGTGAAAAACAATATGAAGCTATTAAAGTGAAGTACATAACTGAAACATATGAGCTAATTAATCTTATACTTCAGGCCACCTAAGAACCTAAGGACTTTCGTTCCCAATTTTAAACTAAATAACCTAAGGAATCATTTCAAACTTATTACATGATTAATATGCTTAGTTTTAAGTTTTCAATACTTGTTCCAATATATTTATGCACATTTATGGATCATTGGATCGTTATAGGTCATATTTAGGCTAAAATGACATTTTTGCTTCCAACTTTGAACTAACGAACTTAAGAACTCATTTCAAACTTACTACATGATTAATATGATTAGTTTTAACTCTACAAGACTCAATCCAATCTATTTATGCACATTTGAGACTTCTTTGGCCATTATAGGTCATATTTAGGCTAAAATGACATTTTCGCTCCCAATTTTGAACTAATGAACCTAAGGACTAACTTCCAACTTATCACATAATTAATATGATTATTTTAAGTTTTCAAGACTCAATCCAATCGATTTATGCACATTTGAGACCTATTTTGGTCGTTTTAGGTCATATTTAGGCTAAAATGAGGCATTTTCGCTCCCAACTTTGAACTAACGAACCTAAGAACTCACTTAAAACTTACTACATGATTCATATGATTAGTTTTAACTTTCCAAGACTCAATCCAATCTATTTATGCACATTTGAGACTTGTTTGGCCATTATAGGTCATATTTAGGCTAAAATGACATTTTCGCTCCCAACTTTGAACTAATGAACCTAAAAACTAACTTCAAACATTAATACAAGATTCATATGTTTATTTTAACGTTCCAAGACTTAATCCAATCTATTTATGCACATTCGAGACTTATTTGGCCGTTATAGGTCATATTTAGGCTAAAATGACATTTTCGCTCCCAACTTTGAACTAACGAACCTAAAAACTCATTTCAAACTTACTAGATGATTCATATGATTATTTTTTAACTTTTCAAGACTCAATCCAATCTATTTATGCACATTTGATACTTGTTTGGCCGTTATAGGTTATATTTAGTCTTAAATGACATTTTCGCTCACAACTTTGAACTAACGAACCTAAGAACTCATTTCAAACTTTAATACATGATTCATATGATTAGTTTTAACTTTCCAAGACTTAATCCAATCTATTTATGCACATTCGAGACTTCTTTGGCCGTTATAGGTCATATTTAGGCTAAAATGGCATTTTCGTTACCAACTTTGAACTTACGAACCTAAAAACTCATTTCAACTTTGCAACCCATTGTAGAATTTGGAAATTGGACTTGTATTATTTCAATGGATTTTCAACCCATTGGAATTTGGACTATTTTAGGGGACTTTCAACCAATTATAGAATTTGGAAATTGGAATTGTATTATTTCAAGGGATTTTCGACCCATTGGAAATGTTTTTTGAATTTTGTATTCGGGAGCAATGGAAGGTAAGAGTTTTTGTAGTTTGAAAGTGAATTGGAAGTTCGAATTTGATTCGGAATTTGAATTTGGAAATGGAAAAGAGGCATTTTGTATAGAATATGAGGCCTTGGATTTAAAAATTCCGGCATTACGCCGACATGGATTTGAGGCAATGGATTTGGAACTCTTGATTTTTTGAAGAGGGGATTTGAATAAGGACTTAAAAGTTGAAAGTCCGGCATTATGCCGCCGTGGACCTAGAATTTTGAGGTGTTGGTCATAGAATGGGGAAATTCAACATTACGCCATCATGGATTTGGAAATTGAAAATTTTGAATATAGCACCTGAAATTTGAAAGATTGAATTTAGAAATTCGAACTTGAAGTTTGAAAGGTTGAATTGAAAAGTCGGCATTATGCCACCATGAGTTTGGACATTTAAACTTGAGGTTTTGAGGTTGGAATAGGAGGTTTGAGTATTTGAATTGAGAAATCTGGCATTATGACGTCGTTGGATTGAATTTTAAATTTGGAACATGAAATTTGGACTAGAAAATCCGGCATTACGACGCCGTTGAGTTTAATTTTTAATTTTGGAATTGGAATTTTGGACTAGAAAATCCGGCATTACGACGCCGTTGAATTGACTTTTAAATTTTGGAATTGGAATTTGGACTAGAAAATCCAGCATTACGACGCCGTTGGATTTGAGTTTTGAATTTTGGAATTGGAATTTCGAACTAGAAAATCCGGCATTACGACGCCGTTGGATTGACTTTTGAATTTGGCATTTGTGCGTGAGGCGTGTTTAAGGGTTTTGAATCGAATGGAGTGGCACTCCTAAAAGACTTTAAATCGGCGATTTTAGATGCATGAAGTTTGAATGATACTCCTAGGGGTTTGGTTTCCTGGTTGGAGGCTAATGGTTTTGGCAAACCTAGAACTCGAGGTTACTCATTCCGACGTGCAAAGACGCCGACACAATGCACAAATAGCATGTTCTCACACTAACATGGATATAAATGAGACATGCAAAGTTCTCAACCTAAGGTCGGCCTAAGTTTTGTATGATGCAAGTGGTAGGCTTTGGGTGTCAAAAGGGTACTTGACTAAGAGGCGGATCCGGCAAATACTTGCACATCCACCTAAGGGACGTGTGTGTCGGCAGACGACCTCCAAGCTTACCATCGGGAATGTCAAGCAAATGTCAAGTTTCGGTAGGCGCGGAAATGATCACACACTTTGGTCTGGAACCGTATGGAGTGTCACCATTTCGTTGCCCCCGGGGTTAGCCCGAATGTAGAACACATCCTTATTGGGCAAGGTAGAAATTCATTTTGCACAAATATGGTTTTCGAAATATGCATGACATGCCTAAAAATTGAAAATTGAAAATCGCACTCAAATTTTGTATTTGAGAGGCTCAATTTTCGACATTCGTTCTCAAGGTTTGGGAGTGTCCTTCGAAATTCAAAAACAGAACTGACTCCCACTCAAAAACTTAGGCAGCATGGGCAACCAGCCACTGGAAGCCACTGTGCTGGATGGAGGTAGCGGCGTCTGGCGCAGGGGTCTGCGCCCAGCTGGCATCTAGAACTTGAGCATGGTAGTGGCTTGTTGCTCAAAGCATGCTCGTATTATCGAATTTGAAATCAGAACTCCCAAGTGGAGTCGCCAGAATTGTAGGGGTTTTTTTTTACCTTTGATTCCCCTACGAAGAATGGGCTTTGTATGTTTTTGGATTTCGAAGGAGTCACCACCAAACAATTTTAAGGGTCCCTTTTGGAAAGACCAAAGTTGACTCTTTAATGGATAAGGCATTGAATCTTAGAAACGGATGATTGAGATCCGGGTAAGGGAACGAGATGCTTATTCTGCGAGCCTTAAAAATTGTATTCGAGTGCATGGTAAAGAACTTTTTCGAATAACCCTAGTCATGACACTATGTGGGTTTAAACTTAGAATTTTAGCACATAGAATTTCTACTTGTGTTGTGACCACTTCGCTTTAAAGTTAATTTAAGGGAACCTAAGGCCGGTTTGTCCACGAAATTATCTTTGTTAAGCGTGGTGTAACTTTGCATGTTGTTGTATTTAGCATGTGAGGTGATGAAATCAATAAACAAGTAAAGAAACATCACAATAAATAAAGGAATTATCGAAAGTGCGTACAAAACCACATCATCTCAAAGTGAGATGAGTATAGAATGCGGAATTGAAATAGCAAATAATAAAGGTGCAAAATTGAAGTGCAATATTGAAATTTGCGATATTGAAGTTACGATATTGAAATGACGATATTGAAATTGTACTATTGTATTTGAGATCCGAACTCCAAACGACTACTTAATAATAAGTGTGTCCGACATGGATTCAAGTATAAAAATCTCAACTTTAGGACAAGTTGCTCATCCAAAAGTGTCTTAGATTTTGGGCATAGAAATTGAACTTGAAATATTGAATCTTGGATATTGAACTTGAATATGGAACTTAGGAGTCTTGAATATCAAAGATTAGACCTTTTAATGTTAAAAAGGTTTCATCTTTGTTATGCTCCATAACTTGGAATTATTTTAGTTTAAGGAAGTGATTACAAACAACCTTAAACATCATAAAATCTTGAAAATGAAACATGAACTTGAATATTGAAATGAGGAGTCTTGAATCTCAAAGATTAGACCTTTTAATGTTAAAAAGGTTTCACCTTTGATGTTCTGCATAACTTGAATTGATTCTAGTTTAAGAAAGTGATTACAAAAAACCTTAAACATCATGGAATCTTGAAAATGAAACTTGTACTTGAATATTGAAAAGAGGAGTCTTGAATCTCAAAGATTAGACCTTTTAATGTTAAAAAGGCGTCACCTTTGATTTTCTCCATATCTTGAAAATGATTCTAGTTTAAGGAAGTGATTACAAACAACCTTAAACATCATGGAATCCATAACTTTGTATTTGAATCATAGAAAGTGTTGATTTTGTAAAAATATGTGATTGTTGTAAGTGATACTTTTGAGAGCAAAAGTGTCAACTAAACTAGTCATTTTGAAATAAGAATTATAGAACACATAGTAGATTAGGATTGAAATTCGGAATTAACTAGTTAGGATTAGGTTAGAATTCCTCTTGGAGCTCCCAATTGCTTGAGCACTTGAGATTTGTATGAGAATATGAAGTTTTTGTATTTGATTTTTGAAAGGGAACTTCGGAATTACGACGTTCTGATTGTAATGTGCTGCCCTAAAATGCTTGGAAATCAGGGTTTAAATAGAAAATTGGATGGTTAAACACCAAGTTCCAGCTGCACCTAGCGTAGGCTCTAGCGTCTGGCGCCGCTGACGTGGCACAGGAAACGCCAACGCAAGGACGATGACGCCGTCCTTGTATTTGTCTTTTGTTAATGTACCTTTGTACGAAATGTACGAATTTTGGCACGTAGCGTTTGCTTCATGGGTATGGCTTTGATTTTTCCACTAAAAACTAGCCGTTTTCGGGTTTTTGAATTCGATTTTACAGGACGAGGCTCGGCTTGCTCGGTTTTGTGGGTCGGCGCCCAAATTTGGATTTCTTAGTGTCATTTAAACTGGAAAAGGTCTTGTAAAATGAATGGAGAGGTCCATTGGGTAAGATTATGTTTGTATTTTAAAATTGATTTTTGGAAATTGAATTTTAAAATACAAACACAATCGAAGGATCAGCCTCGATGCCCACTGGGATGATGACGATACCATTATCCTTATTAGGCGGTTGGAGCAACTCCATGCGGAAATCCCAATTGCTAAGAACATTTCCAAAATCCAAGAGCCAAAATCCAATCCCCGAGGCCGTTCCCATCCCGGAACTCGGTACAAAATACAATTTTCAAAAATAAATTTCAAAATACAAGTACAATCTCACCAGATGTACCACTCCAATGGTTTTACAAGGCCTTTTCCAGTCGAAATGACATTAAGCAATCCAAATTCGGGCGCCGACCCACAAAACCGAGCAAGCCGGGCCTCGTCCCGTAAAACCGAAATTCAAAAACCCGAAACGACATGTTTTTAGACGCAAAATCAAGTCTTAATCCCCAAGAAAACACTACGTGCCAAAATTCGTACAAATCGTACGAAGGTACACCAATACAAGACAAAGCAATGACGGAGCCCGCGTCCTTATTTTGGCGGCTTCCGCGCCACGTCACCAGCACTGGGAGCTTCCAGCTGTGTGCTGCGCTGGCAATGGCTGGCGTTTAGCAGCAAATCCTCCTATAAATACCCCTAATTCTAAGCATTAAGGGACGCAAAATCGAACCATAACGTCGTAATATAAAAATTACCCCTCAAATCAAAATCCAAAAATCCTCCAAAATCTCATACACCATTTCAAGTTCTAAGCAACTGGGAGCTCTAAAAGGAATTCTTGCCTAAGCCTAAATAGGTAATTCCGAATCCCACCATATTCAATCATGTTTCTTTGATTTTCCTATTTCAAAAGTAATTAGTAAGTTGGCATTTTTAACATTAAAGATGTCACTTACAACAATCATACATTTCTTTCAAAATACAAACTTTGAAGATTCAATGATGTTCATGGTTGTTTGTTATCACTTCCTTGAACTAGAATCACCTTCAAAATATGGAGTAATCAAAGATGATACGTTTCTAATGTTTAAAGGTTTAGTCTTTGAGATTCAAGACTCCACTTTTCAAATTTCAAGTTCAAGTTTCAAGTTCCAATGATGTTTAGGGTTATTCATAATAACTTCCCTAAACTAGGATCATTTCAAAATAAGAGCTCATCAAAGATCTAACCTTTTCAACATTAAAAGGCCCGATCTTTGAGATTCAAGTCTCTTAAGTTCAATATTTCAAGTTTCAAAATCAATATTTCAAGTTCAAGTTTAATATTTCAAGTTGAAGTTCAATATTTCAAGTGCAACATTTCCAGTTCCAAACCTTTCAAGTTCAAGTTCTATAGGCAAAATCTAGGATACTTTGGGTGAACAATCCATTCTAAGTTTAGATTTTTTAGCTTTGACTCCGTGTCGGACGCACTTATTTTTAAGTATTCGTTTGGTGTTCGGACCTCATGTGCTTAAATTCTATTTAAATATTGCAATTTGAATTCTGAAATTTCAATTATGCACCTTTCAATTCCGCACCTTTCAATTCCGCAATTTCAATTCCGCACCTTTCAATTACGCAATTTCAATTCCGCATTTCAATTCCGCACTTTCAATTCCGCAACTTTACTTGCCTAGTCCTTCTAGGTAATGTGGACCTACTCCCTAGTCAATTTCTAGGGCGTCTTGTACTTTACTAATTCCGCATTTATTTTCAATTGTGATGTTGCGCGCTTTACTTGTTTATCGCTTTCATCACCTCACATGCTAAATTCAAAAAAATACAAGGTTACACCACGCTTAACAAAGATAATTTCTTGGACAAATCGATCTTAGGTTCCCTTAAATTAGCTTTAAAGCAAAGTGACCACCATACAAAGTAGAAATTCTATTTGTTCTAAATTCCAACCCACATAGTCTAAACTAGGGTATTTTCGAAAATGTTGTGTCACGCACTTGAATTATTTCTAAAGCTCGCGGAATAAGCATCTCGTTCCCTTGCCCGGATCTCACCCATCCGTTTCGAAGATTCAAAGCCTTATCCTAATAGAGTCATTTTCGGTCTTTCCAAACGAGACCTTAAATAATGTTTGGTGGCGACTCCTTAAAAATACAAAAATACAAAGGTTTCTTAAAACCGCCCCGTAGGAAGAATAAACCGTCCTACACGAGGGTTGCTCCACCTAAACGCTTTGTGCTGCTGGTGAGCCTTTGGATTTGAATCTTATATTCTTGTATTCTTGTATAACCCGATCATTGTATGAGTGCTTGTAGGAGGAGGAGATCGACTCGGACGGAGAGCGGGTGGAGGTTACTGCTCCGTAGGCTTCTCCTCCACATCGGAGGGCGTAAGATGTTGTACCAAAGAATTATACAGCTGTAAGTACCGTTGTATTTTCTTGAAGTTGATTGTAATCTTGTATCAGGAAATTGATTTTGAATCTTGTATGCAGGCGCCTCGGGTGAGAGGGGGTCGCTTGATGCTTGTGATTGACTCCCTGAAGAGGCATTGCATCAATCTGACCAAGAAGCTTACTGGCCGGGATAGAGAGGTGCATTTTGTGACTGTGAGATTTTGTATTCTTGAAACTTGTACATGGATGTCTAATTCTTGAATTTTGAATTTTTTATAGGAGCGCCGTCGAGGTTGTAGAGATTCTGTGGATATAGGTTCCCCGGTAGATACTTCGAGAGAGCAGGCCGGGTAGAGCTTCGGTCTGGGCCCGGGTCCTAGTACTAGTACCCGTCAGAGGCATTCTGATGTTGACAAGGGAGCTATTCCCTTTACATATGCTGAGCCTACCATGTATTCTGTTGGAGGCATGGGCTGCCAGATGCCTTTTATGCCTCCCCCTGGTACTTATTTCGGAGCGAGTAGCTCCCAGCCTTGGAGTGTAGGGTCTTAGGCTTACTGGTATGAGGTGGACCGGCTGCGCCAGGTTCATGATTTTGAGATGCAGCGCTAGTTCATGACGATTCCGCAGCCTTATCAGTACCCTTCCTATCAGCAGGGAACTCATCGGCCTCCCGGTACCCTTCGTATTTCGGAGCAGGATCATGTTACCCCTGGGATGGAACTACACCAGGATCTGGAGCGCTACATGAGCCGAAACAGGAACAAGGAGCCTGTGATTGACATTGCGGCTGACGATGATTCTGATTTATCTTGCATGGTAGCGAGTTCCAGCTTGCCTCGATTGTACTTTTGTATGAGGAATTTTGTATGGATTTTTGTAGCTTGTATTTGGATTAGTATTCGTATGGTTTGTACTTGAATTTTGTAAAGTTTGGAATTTATGGATTTTGTATGGTCAGAAACTTGGATTTTTTATGGTTTGAGTTTTGTATGTGTCTTTGCAGGGTTTGAATTTCGTACGCGTTGTGTGTGTTTTTGAAATTTGTAGCTACATGTATGCATGCAAAATTGAAAAAAATTGCCCATTTTATCGGGTGTACATACCCACTTTTAGCCCCCACTTTGACTGAGGCTGTTTGGTTAGAAAAAGCGCAAGTCAAAGTATATTCCACTCTTGCTTATACACATGCAGACTATAGAAAAAATTTACCCATTTTTTTGGATGTCCATACCCACTATAAGCCCCCACCTTGACTGAGGTTTTTTGGTTAGAAAAAGCGCAAGTCAAAGTATATTCAACTTTTGCTTATGCATATGCTGACTCGACTTAGGACACCGATCTAGGACTAGAATGCTTTGAATTTTGAACAAATTGACCCAAAATCGACCCGAAGTGCTGATTCAGACTGCTTGAATTTGCGCGACTTGCGGCTTTTGGAATCTTCAGCTTGAATTATTGGGGCTGCACTAGCTGTCCAATGCTATAAAGAGTGCGTACTTGGAATCATAAAGGGGACGTTGGGCTCGTCCTTTTTCTTTGCTTTTGAGAGGTGTTTGGGCTTGAAGCCCCCACTTTTCCGTGTTGTTGTATATATGGCCGAGGGGTGGATTTGTCCCTCCTTGTCACTTACTTTGCTGGGCTTGATGTCCCCAGGGTTTTTCGCTTGACGGCCTTGAGTTTTTGTATCTTTGCTTGCTTCCTCTTTTCGAAGCAGTGGTTTGGCAGTGGTGATGCCTCCCTAATAGAGATTGTGGAGCAGTTTGCTAGTGGTAGGGACCCAATGCAGCTTGTGATTGGTGAAACATTGATGGGCCTCGATATGCTAAAATTGGACCCCTCTTCCTTGCCGTCGGGAAGTCCGGTATTACTCCAAGTATGGATTTTGAGCTTTCTTGTATTTTGAATTTGAACTTTGTATTTTGAATGTTGAATTTTGAATTGCTTTTCTTGTATTTTATCCAAGGCCTGGCTTATGGAGAGACTCATGCTAGTGGCACCACCAGAGAACATGAAAAGCTATAATAGGAAAGGATCCACTATGCGGCCCATGATTTATGGTCGGCTTTCATTGGATGAGTGGAGCTGCGCACTCTCGGGTGTTGAATCTTGTATCAGGTGGGTAGTCCCTTGGTGGGGAATCGCTGCTATGACATATGGACCTGGCTCTACTGCTTTGAGGATGCATAGCCTCACAATGTTAGTCTTCTACTCGCCTACTCGAGTGATCAGACAATATGGCTTGAAGCAAGAAATCCCGGATTGTGCCGAGGAGCATCCGAAACCAGTTACACTGATTTCTAATCGACTTGAAGTTTGGAGGCAGTATTGGGTTGCCAAACCATTCTTGAATATTCGATTCCCCCCTGAGCCTGCTACTCTGCCTACGGGGTATATTGTATGGATGAAAGGCCCAAGCCAAAGGGCTATTTCTCTCTCCGGGCCAGCGGGAGTTCGAGGTTCTAGGGCTAGACGCCCTGCATCAATTGATTACGAAGAAGGTGACGGGAGTGTGGCCTGTCCGGTGCTTGACCGTTCTGGGTCCAAAGGAGGTTCGTCATCCTCCCGTCTTAGAAGACTAGCAAGTTCCTTCTCCCGCCGCTTGGGCAAGAGGAAGATTGATGAATGATTGCGGGGAGAGCCAGAGGATAGTACTCAAGGTGCCCAGACTCAAGAGCATAGTCGCCCGACTCCAGATCTTTGTAGGCTAAATGTGTTTGAAGTTGTTTTAGTAGGAAGTGTGTTTAAGAGTGTGTTTAGAAGATGTGTTTAGGACGTGTGTTTAGTGGAAGTAAAAAGGCTTTGAACTTTCCTTCACTTGATTCCAACCTGGTACTTTGAATTAGCTTTGAAGGCTTTAGAACAAAATAAAAATTATTGTGTTAAATTCCACTTGAACATGCTTTGCATTTTCAATTCGCACATTTGGAATAAAAACCACAACAATAAATGGATTTTGAATTTTGATTTGATTTTTAGGATGCCCTTGATTGAGGAAACTTTGATTTTTTTGTATTAAAGTAGCCGGTCCTCGGAATGAGGTTGCCTACGTGCCCCGTTAAGGAATCTGGCCGAACGTAGTTCTAACTTACAGAACTTTTTAAGTTTGATTTTGAATCTTGAATCTAGAATGTAGAAATAGAACTTCTTGAGCTGATCGAGGTTGGTCAAAGAACGGAACTCTGTCCCATCGACATCTGTTAATTCGACTTCTCCCCGAGAGGATTTTCTTGACTATGTATGGTCCTGCCCAGTTGGGTTTGAATTTTTCCCTTGGGTCCATGACACTCTTGCGAAGAGCTTTCACGACAAGCTCGCCTTCCTTGATGTTTCGGGTTCTGACCCTCTTTTTGAAATGTCTGGCCACTCGGCACTGATAGACTTGTACATGGTGAGCGACTTGATGCCGACGCTAATCGAGCATGACTAGCTCGCATATCTTGCTTATACCCATGCAACTTCTATGATTTTTCTTTCGAGGACTATCCTTAGAGAAGGTATCTCTAGCTCAATAGGTTGTATTGCTTCCATTCCATAGACCAATGAAAATAGGGTTGCGCCCGTTGAGGTGCGGATTGAAGTTCGATACCCCCACAGTGCAAAGTGCAGCTTCTGGGGCCAGTCTTTGTAATTGGTTGTTATTTTCATGATGATGGTTTTGACATTCTTGTTGGCTGCTTCGATTGCCCGATTAGTTTGCGGGCGATAAGGTGAAGAACGGTGATGTTGAATTTTGTACTCGGTGAATAGATCTTCACACTTTCCTTGAAAATGGGATCCCTGGTCGCTAATGAACTCTTGAGGAACACCGTATCTGCATGTGATGTTTTCTTGTATAACCTGGGCCACTTGCTTAGAACCCAACACTTTGAATGACCTGGCCACGACGCACTTGGTGAAATAGTCAATTGCCACCAGTATGAATTCATGACCCCCGGTGCTTGTTGGAGTGATTTTACCATTGACGTCGATACCCCAAGTTGAGAATGGCCATTGTGATGACTGAGAATATAGCAAGGATGGGGGAGTGTTCTCCAGATTCGCAAATTTTTGGCATGTAGGGCATTTCTTGACAAAGAAGTAACAATCCCGTTCGAGGGTAGTCTAGTAATATCAAGCCTTGATGACTTTGAGGGCCAACATCTTCCCATTCATGTGGGTACCACAAACTCCAGCATGTACGGTGTCCATGATTCTTAGAGCTTCGTGCTTGTCAACACATCGGAGATTGGGGACGCTAGGGGACCTCTTGTATAGAACGCCGCCTTCTATGACGAAATTGGATGATTGTAGTTGTAAAGCCCTTTGACTCTTGCTTGAAAAGTGTGGGGGATACTCAGAGTTTTGCAGATACCTTTGAATGTCTGCAAACAATGGCTCGTCTCTGTCTGGCTCGATGTCGTCAATAGCATGGACATATGCTGCTTCTTGACGTGGTTCAATTGTAAGTGGCATTTCAGCCTTGCCATTTGGAATCTTGATCATTGATGCCAGCTTTGCTAGTGCTTCGGCGACTTGATTCTCCTCTCTCGGGAGGTATGTGTAGCGAAGCTCTTCTACTTGCTCAGACAGTTTCTCAAGATAGGATTGGTATGGGGCCAAGCTTTCGCTCCTTATTTTCCACATGCCGGAAATTTGATTGATGATTAGGGAGGAATCCCCGTAGACTCGAAGTTTCTGGACAGCCAATGCTAAGGCGGCTTCCAGGCCCATAATTCATGCTTCATATTCTGCCGCATTGTTTGTGACGTTGAATTGCAATTTTGCTGACATAGGAATGCGAGTGTCGTCCGGGGCTACTAGAATTACTCCAACACCACATCTGTTCTGATTTGAGGAAACATCAAAATGAAGCGACCAACTGTCATCGCTTGTCATTAGAATTCTCTCGTCGGGTAAGTCATAATCATCCTCTTCTGCCTCGATGGGGCAGTCGGCTAGGAAGTCTGAGACTGCTGAACCATTGATGGAATTTTGAGGAATGTACTTGAGATCAAATTCCGCTAGCATGACCAACCATCTGGACAACCGTCCGTTGAGAGCTGTTTTATCAAATAGGTACTTGAGAGGATCCTCTTTGCTAATTACATACACTATATGGGAGAGCATGTAGTGCCGTAGTTTCTTTGTCGCCCAAACTAAGGCGATGCTGAGTTTCTCGAGCTAAGTGTATCTGGTTTCGTACTCAATCAAGTTTTTGCTTATGTAGTATACGGCATTCTCTTTGCCTTCAATCTCCTTGGCGAGCATGGTCCCTACTGTTGAATCTGTCGTTGTAAGGTAAAGCCTTAGGGGAATCCCTGGCATGGCTGGCTTTAGCACTGGAGGGTTGGATAGGTAATCTTTTATAGTGTCAAACGCATGTTGACAGTTTTCGTCCCATACCTTGGGCTCACTCTTGCGGAGCTTTCGAAATACCGGTTCACAGATCATAGTGAGCTTTGAAATGAACCTACTAATGTATTGCAATCTGCCAAGGAATCCCCAAATTCCTTTCTCATTCGCTGGCGGTTTCATATCTAGGATGGCCTTGATTTTCGAAGGATCAGCCTCGATGCCCCGAGAACTGATGACATATCCGAGCAACTTGCTTGACGTTACCCCGAACGCACATTTTTGAGGATTGAGCCTCATATTGTATTGCCTGAGTCTATTGAATAACTTTCGAAGTACTGAGGTATGCTCATGTCTCTCTTTGGATTTGACAATCATGTCGTCGACATATGCCTCGATTTACCTGTGAATCATGTCGCTCATGATGGCTGTGGCTGTTCTTTGTTATGTAGCCCCCGCGTTCTTCAGTTCGAACGACACATTCGTACTTTCCCGTCTTTCTTTGGAACTGGGACGACATTTGCAATCCATTATGGATATTTTGTTTCTCAAATAAACCTGGCCTCTAGCTGCTTAGAGAATTCTTCTTGAATTTTGATGGAAACGTCCGGTTTCATGCGACGGAGTTTCTACTTGATGGGTTTTTAACCTGGGATGAAGGGAATTGTATGCTGACCGATGCTTGGATCAACCCCTGGCATATCATGATAGGACCATGCGAAGACGTCTGCGTACTCTGAAAGTAGCTTGATAAGATCATCCCGCTCTGCTTGAGATAGAGTCAAACCAATTTGAACTAGTTTTGGATCACTGCTGTTAGAAAGGTTTAATTTTTCTGTTTTCTAAATTATGGGCGTCCTATTTTCATGATTTTAAATAGCTTTTAGTATTTTAAGGTCAGTTTATTGTGATGCAAAGTTGTTTGGATTAGAAGTGTGTTTTGAATTTGGACTTGAAGAGTAAGAGGAAGTTGAAGTGTTATTGAAATCAGCAATCATTACATCGACGTCTTTAACTTGAAGTTCGGCCTTTAGAGGCTTTTGATTGATGCAAGACTCTAGCCCTAGACTCTTAGACTCATCACTAGACTCGGATCCAGACTCATCCTCTGAATCAGACTCGCTCATCATAGATCCTTCGCCCACAGTAATCTTGAAAATTTAGCCATTTGGAGCAGATATCTTGAGGGACTTCCTCCAACCTTATGCATTGAAAAGAGTTTCTTGATTCTCCTCGAGAGCCCTTATGCGAGCCTCAGCTTCTTCAACGCGGTTATAGAGCTCAGCTACAGCCACTGCCAATGAAGTCATCTTGAATTGAATTTAGAGAGAATGAGTCCGAGCACCTAGTTACGACATGTTTTGAATTTAGAACTTGGACTTCCCGACACATGATATGATATGCATGCAATGAATGAGGCCTAGACTTGACTCTAAGTGCTACTCCGAAGATTCGGGATTTTGGATTTTGTATTTGTATTCGGGATTTGCAACCCGTTTGAAATATTTGAGAGCAGCTTCATTTTGTGGATGCTTTATCCTTGTACTAGAACTTGAAATATCGAAGAAAGGATTACGACCCATTGGAATTTGGACTATTTTAGGGGAATTTCAACCCATTGGAATTTGAAAATTGGACTTGTATCAAGGGATCTTCAACCCATTGGAAATGTTTTAGGGGATTGGATTTGTATTATTTCAGTGGAGTTTTAACCCGATCGAAAGGAAATTGGATTTTGTATTATTTCAAGGGGATTTCAACCCGTCATATTTTAGGGGGATTTGAACCCATTGGATTTTGGAATATTTCAAGGGAATTTCAACCCGAAGTAAAGTTTGGAGTATTTTAGGGGAGTTTCAACCCGTTGGATTTCGAAGTATTTTAGGGGGATTTCAACCCGTCGAATAGAATTTGGAAATCGAATTTGTATTATTTATGGGGAGTTTCAACCCGTTGAATTTCGAAGTATTTTAGGAGGATTTCAACCCTTTAGGAAGCGTTTTTGAATTTTGTATTTGGGAGCAACGGAAGGCAAGAATTTTTTGTAGTTCGAAGATGAATTTGAAATATGAATTTGATTTGGAGTTTGAACTTTGAAATGGGAAAGATGCATTTTTTGAAGGAAATAATGCCCTTGGTCCAAGTATGCATTCTATGTTAAGTCTAATAAATGCGGTTCAGTATTAATTAACAAGTTAATAATTCAGTGAGATCAAGTGAGCTGAATGCCTAGCTAGAGGCCGCTTCAGTTCAAGTGGAATTAATGATATTAATCCACAGCTTACTCTTGACTGAACCCGTAGGGTCACACAAATAGTACGTAAACGGATCAAGTATTTAATGGCATTAAATACTCTATCTATGGATATTCGGAATCGACGGATCTTGGTTTCAGTGGGAGCTGAGATCGTCACAGGCAAGAAATGAATACTCCGGAAACGATGATATTACCGGAAACGGAAATATGGATCGTATCGGAAATATAAATATTATCCAAGTCGTAGATGTTGCCGGAAACGGAAACATGGTACGTATCGGAAAATATTATCGGAAATGGAAATATTACCAGAATCGGAAATATTGCCGGAAACGGAAATATTGTCAGAATCGGAAATATTACCGGAATCGGAAAATAATTCCGGAAACGGAAATATTAAATATTTGTTCGAAACGGAAATTAATTCCGGAATCGGAAATGTTAAATATTGTTCGTATCGGAAATGAATTCCGGAATCGGAAATTTAATCGGAAGCGTATCGTACGAATAAGCATCGGACGAGGCCTGCCGGACGAGGGCCCAGCACGAAGCCAGGCCATCGCCCAGCAAGCCAAGCGCGCCACACAAACAGCCACGCCAGGCCCAGCGCAAGGCCAGGCCCAGCAGGCCGTGGCAGCGCGCACAGCGCGCGGGTGCTTGCGTGGGCTTGTGGCTCGCGCAGGCTTCGCTGCGTGGGCTGCTGCTCGCACGCACGCATGGGCGGCCCATCGAGGCTGCCGTGTGTGTGTGCGTAAGTGTTTGTGTTCGTGCACGTTTCCTAAAACGTGCAGAGTTCGGTTAATGATTAAATTCCTAATTCTATTTGATAAAATAATTAAATTAGAGTTCTTGTAGGATTCTAGGTTTAATTAATTGAATAGGATTCCAATTCCCTTTCCATAACCCTATAAATATGTGGCCTGGGTTCACAATTCATAATGAGTTTTCAAAGTATTCAAAGTGAGTTTTTGAGAGAAAAATTCAGCCACACATCTTGCTCAAAAGTGCCGAAAATTCTAGTACCTTAAGGGCGATTCTAGTTGGTCAATCTTAAGGCGGATCCGGACGTGCTGTGGACTATCTACGGAGGGACGACACTTGGAGTCCTAAAGACTTGTTCTTGTTCGGTTCGGGCGCAGCTAGGGAGGGCACGCAACAAAGAGTATGCATCTAAATTATGCTATATGATTATGTGTAAATAATATGTAATCCTGGGTTAATGGTTGTTTCCGCATGATTTATGTAATATCATATGTATCATAACCTAACAGTGGTATCACGAGCACCTTATTATTTTCATAATCTAAATTGCATAAACATGGTTAAATATTACAAATTTGCAAGAATTAAAAGGGGTGATTAATTTTCGTAATTGTTAATTAATTGCAAATTGCGTTTATTTAATTATACGTACGCAGTTTTTCGGCAGTTTCTTCGTTACTCATCCAAATCGAGTGATTTTTGTGTCAATTCCGCATGTAAAAGGCATTCTAAAATTTTGACAAAAATATTATTTTTCTGCCGAACCCAGAATTCTCAAATTCGAAGCCTAACTATGACTGTTCGAAGGTTTTAGTTTTTCGAATGCAAAATTTCGTAAATTTAAGATGTTAAATTAAATATTTGCGATTCTTGTTGATAAATCTTGAATTTTTGATTGACCTACTGCATATGTTTAACAAGTTTGAATGCCTAGTCTTGTTAATTATGCAATCTAATTTGTAATTATGATTAATTTGTTGAAAATTAGAATAATTTAGAATTAATTTGATTTTCATAATTAATTGTAATTTAATTAGAAACCTATGATTAAAAACCACCATAAAAATTGTAAATTTATGATAAATTTTAAATTTTTATGACCTAGACTTGAATCCATAACAATCGGAAATCAATTGGATAATAAATTTTCGATTTTTCGCCCTAAAATTATGAAATTAATAATATTTATTAATTTGTCATTAATTTTATAAATTTGAAATTTTTTATGCGATTCGTTCATATAACTTGCACACACAAAGCAATGGACGCTTCGTGTTACCCTTAAGGGGTGTTGTATAATGCGGGCATGCGACGACGAGCAAGGGATCTCGTCGCCCGTGCGGCACGAATGCAATGAGCAAGGGCGTAGTGGACGAGCACAAGGCAGCAGCCCTGCCTTGTGTCGTGGGCCACGAGGAATGGACGAATGGGCATGGGCGAAGGGCGAGCCAAGGCAGTCGCGTGTAGGCAGCAAGCGAGCTGCGCCACAACGCGCAATGCCTCGCGCGCAGCGAGCGCAAGCTTGCGTGCCACGAGCGCTGCGCCCAGCGTTGCTCGCGCGCACAGCGAGCGATGGCTCGCGCGCACAGCGAGCGATGGCTCGCGCGCACAGCGAGCGATGTCGCGCGCACAGCGAGCGATGTCGCGCGCCCAGCGAGCGATGTCGCGCGCCCAGCGAGCGATGTCGCGCGCCCAGCGAGCGATGGCTCGCGCGCACAGCGAGCGATGTCGCGCGCACAGCGAGCGATGTCGCGCGCCCAACGAGCGATGGCTCGCACGCACAGCGAGCGATGTCGCGCGCCCAGCGAGCGATGTCGCGCGCACAGCGAGCGATGGCTCGCGCGCACTGCAAGCGATGGCTCGCGTGCGACGAGCGCTGGCGCGCGCGCAGCAAGCACCACAGCGTGCGATGGCTTGCGATGGAGATGCAACAGCTATGCGACGAGCGCATGGGCTGCGCGCATATGGCCAGCAGTGGCTGTATGCGTGCGGCCCATGGGCGTGCAATGCGTAGGGTGTTTGCGTTACGATTAGATCGTTTTGAATGTTTAATTTGAAAATTTCAGTTCACGTAATTTTAATTAATTTTAAAATTAATAATTTAAATTATTTTCTTGGATTTTAATTTTGAATATTGTAATTATAATAAATGTTATTTATTCTAATTATTTTACTAAAATTAAAATCATGAATTAATTTAAATAACGACTGAAATTAAATTAAACTTTTTGGATTCAATTATAAATTTATATGAGCTTTAAATTTTAATTAAATTTGTATGTTTCCGGTTAGACTTGAAATACATTTTTATGTTTAAAATTAGTAAAGCATATGAATTTATTGGTTTAAGTGGGAGCGTATTTTAGTCATAAACTCTTGATTAGGTCTACAAATCCTTAAGGTTAAAACAACTTGATTAGAATTAATAAGGACTGAATAATTGGTAGATTATTGGTGCCCTTGATTAATTGCTGCAAATATTTACGTGATGCATAATGTGTTTTACTAACCAGCTAAGTGGGCCATTCATGATAATGAATGGGTGAATGGTATATATTGTATATGTACTGTTTTGCAGGTTATGAAATGACTAGTATGGCCCAAATAGGATAGAAAATATGGTCTGCGTACCATTAATTTGAATGTAATTGGTCTAAAGTACCAAAGTTATTTTTCAAATCAAATATGGTCTGCGTACCATCAAATAGTTGTAATTAGTTATAGCTTATCCTATTTGAAGAAAATGGTGCCTCCCACGGAGATTTTCAAGACGGACTTTGAAGTTAAAGCTTCAAGATGAAGTCGGGCCATACTAGATCACAAATATCTTATGCATGTTTTAAGTTATTTATTGCTTTAAATATGTCTTAAAATGCATGAGATCAAAAGCTTGATTATGTTGCATCATTAAGGATTTTAGTTCACTTAAAATCTAACCAACATAGTAAGAGCCTTAAGTTCCAAACTTAAAAATTGAGTTAAAAGGTGCCATGCCAAAATATACACTTGCTTGGATATCCTTTACATCAATCTAGTAATAGTTTTCGCTCAGCGAGGTGTTACTTATTGGTCCTAAAGGGGCAAGGTACACAAATAATTGTGAGTACATGTTAGTTTTGGTGAAACTCAACGATATAAGTAAGGAGTCCTTTTATGTCGTGGCAAATTCGATAGGTTTACCTAATAAGTTCTTAGACGTACCTATCAACCAAGAATAGTTTCTAGACTATTAGCAAAAGGCTTTTGCTTACCTAAGATGTTCTAGGATTAAGTCGACAAACTGTGCTTAGTTCTTCAATGATTTTAGGATCTTGGAATCATTTTATTCACACCTGCCGGAACACATAATTTGAATAAAATGCTTAATAAACATTGAATTATGCATGTATGCTAGAATTTAAGTTTATTAAGAGAAACTGTGAATGGTTATTTATTTGTTTATTCTTTTCAATTGTAGTTTTTAATATGGCAAACAACAATTCATTCAACATTCGATCAATTCTCGAAAAGGAGAAGTTGAACGGGAAAAACTTCCTTGACTGGCAAAGGAACTTGCAAATAGTTCTTATGTAGGAAGAAAAGGAGTATGTCCTAGATGAGGCGATGCCCGAAGCTGCAGGCGACGGGGTCACTCAGGCAGCCCTCAATCGTTGGATTGATGCCAACAAGGATGTGAAATGTCTAATGCTCGCCACCATGAGTGCGGATCTGCAGAAAACGTTCATCAACTCAGATGCTTTCACAATCATCAGTGAGTTGAAGAACATGTTCCAAGATCTGGTTCGAGTCGAAAGATTCGAGACTCATAGGCAAATTCTTGAGACCAAACTTAAGAAAGGCGAGCCCGTAAGTCCACATGTTCTCAAAATCAATGGACTCATTGAGAATATGAGTCGGCTGGATCAGCAATTTTCTCAGGAAATGGCTATAGACACCATCCTCCATTCTCTTCATAGCGGGTATGATCAGTTCAAACTGAACTACAGTATGAATAGTCTGGACAAAACGCTCACTGAGCTTCACGGTATGCTGAAGACCGCTGAAAAGACGCTCAAAAGTGATAAGCAGGATGTGCTTATGGTGCGTGGGGGCAAGCTCAAGAAATCTGGAAAGAAGAGGAATGCTAAGAAAGGTGGCAACAAGGCCAGCCCAACTAAGCAAACTGGCGCCAAATCTGCAAAGAGGAAGGTCAGTCAACCAACTTCTGAATCCGAATGCTTCTACTGCAAGAAGAAGGGGCATTGGAAGAGAGATTGCTTGAAGCTAAAGGAAGATCAGAAGAACGGAACAGTCGTTCCATCTTCAGGTATTTTCGTTATAGACTGTATACTTGCTAATTCAACTTCTTGGGTATTAGATACAGGTTGTGGCTCACACTTATGTTCCAATCCACAGGGACTAAGAAGAAGTAGAAAGTTAAGCAAGGGTGAAGTCGACCTACGAGTGGGAAATGGAGCACGAATTGCTGCATTAGCTGTAGGAACTTACTATTTGTCGTTGCCCTCCGGGCTAGTTTTGGAACTGGAAGAGTGTTTCCATGTTCCAAGTCTTACTAAAAACATCATTTCAGTTTCTTGCTTAGATGCTAAGGGATTTTCCTTTTTAATAAAAGACAATAGTTGTTCGTTTTATTTTAAAGAGATGTTTTATGGATCTGCTAGATTAGTCAATGGACTTTATTTATTAGATCACGACAAACAAGTATATAACATAAATACCAAAAAGGCCAAAAAGGATGATTCAGATCTCACCTATCTGTGGCATTGTCGATTAGGCCATATAAACTTGAAACGCTTAGAAAGACTTCAAAAGGAAGGAATTCTAGAACCATTTGACTTAGAGAATTATGGTAAATGCGAATCATGTTTACTTGGCAAAATGACAAAGCAACCTTTCTCTAAAGTTGGAGAAAGAGAAAATGAACTATTGGGTTTAATCCATACAGATGTATGTGGACCAATGAGTACAAATGCTAGAGGTGGTTTCAGCTACTTTATCACTTTCACTGATGACTTCAATAGGTATGGTTATGTCTACCTAATGAAGCATAAGTCTGAATCCTTTGACAAATTCAAGGAATTTCAGAGTGAAGTAGAGAATCAATTAGGCAAGAAGATTAAGGCACTGCGGTCTGATAGAGGCGGTGAATATCTGAGCTATGAATTTGATGACCATCTGAAAGAATGTGGAATTCTATCAGAGTTGACTCCTCCTGGAACACCACAATGGAACGGTGTGTCGGAATGGAGGAACAAAACCTTGCTAGACATGGTCAGGTCAATGATGGGTCAGGCCGAACTTCCATTAGAATTTTGGGGACATGCACTAAATACAGCTGCACTCACTATAAATAGAGCTCCGTCTAAAGCTGTCGAAAAGACTCCATACGAATTATGGTTTGGAAAGCCTCCAAATGTGTCTTTTCTTAAGATTTGGGGATGTGAAGTATACGTCAAACGATTAATTTCAGACAAACTTCATCCAAAATCTGACAAATGTATCCTTGTGGGCTATCCAAAGGAAACAAAGGGGTATTACTTCTACAATACATCTGAGAACAAAGTGTTTGTTGCTCGAGATGGTGTCTTTTTGGAGAAAGATCATATTTCCAAAATGACAAGTGGGAGAAAAATAGACCTCGAAGAAATTCGAGTCGAACAACAAACTCTGGAGAATGCTCAAGATGACATTCAGGATAAAACTCAGAGATCTTTAGAAGAATCTGGTGAGAATCATGGTCAATCTAGAAATGTTGCCCCGCGTAGATCGCAAAGATATAGATCTCAACCGGAAAGGTACTTAGGTATTTTGACGAACGAGAGCTATGACGTTCTATTACTTGAAAGTGATGAACCTGCGACTTACAAACAAGCTATGACGAGCCCTAGCTCCAAGCAATGGCAAGAAGCCATGCAATCTGAATTAGACTCCATGTCTGAAAACCAAGTATGGGATTTGGTCGATTTGCCAGATGGCTATCAAGCCATTGGAAGCAAATGGGTTTTCAAACTGAAAAAGGACAAGGATGGGAAACTTGAAGTTTTCAAAGCTAGATTGGTTACAAAAGGTTACAGGCAAGTCCACGGTGTGGATTACGATGAAACCTTTTCACCAGTTGCAATAATAAAGTCTATTCGAATAATGTTAGCAATCGCTGCATATTACGATTACGAAATATGGCAGATGGATGTCAAAACTGCTTTCTTAAACGGCGTTTTAACAGAAACTGTGTTTATGACACAGCTTGAAGGTTTTGAGGATCCAAAGAATGCTAAAAAGGTATGCAAGCTAAAGAAATCAATCTACGGATTGAAGCAGGCATCCAGGAGCTGGAATATACGTTTTGATGAAGCAGTCAGTGACTTTGGTTTCATCAAGAACGCAGACGAATCTTGTGTATACAAGAAGGTCAGTGGGAGCAAAATTGCTTTCCTAGTATTATATGTCGACGACATATTGCTTATCGGAAATGACATTCCTATGTTGAACTCTGTCAAGATTTGGCTTGGGAAATGTTTTTCGATAAAGGATCTAGGAGAAGCACAGTACATATTGGGCATCAAGATTTACAGAGATAGATCTAAAAAGATGATTGGACTTAGTCAAAGCACTTATATCAATAAGGTGCTTGATAGGTTCAAGATGGCGGACTCCAAGCGAGGCTACCTACCCATGTCTCATGGAATGACTCTAAGCAAGACTCAGTGCCCAAAAAACACTTGATGAGCGTAGACGAATGAATGGGATTCCATATGCATCATTAATTGGTTCAATAATGTATGCTATGATATGTACACGCCCGGATGTTGCGTACGCACTCAGTGCTACGAGCAGATACCAGTCAGACCCAGGAGAGGCGCATTGGACTGCTGCCAAGAACATTCTGAAGTACCTAAAAAGGCATAAAGATGACTTCCTGGTCTATGGTGGAGATGATGAATTAATTGTTAAAGGCTATACGGACGCAAGTTTCCAAACCGACAAAGATGATTTCAGATCACAGTCTGGGTTTGTCTTCTGCCTCAACGGAGGAGCAGTAAGCTGGAAAAGTGCTAAGCAAAGCACCATTGCGGATTCTACAACTGAAGCGGAGTACATTGCTGCACATGAAGCAGCAAAGGAAGCTATATGGCTAAGGAAGTTCATAGGTGAACTTGGTGTAGTCCCCTCCATTAAAGGACCAATAGCCCTGTATTGTGACAATAACGGAGCTATTACACAGGCAAAAGAGCCTAGACACCACCAGAGAGTCAAGCATGTACTTCGTAGATTTCACCTTCTACGAGAGTTCGTTGAAAGAAAAGAAGTCGAGATAAGCAAAATTGGAACTGATGACAACATATCAGATCCATTACCTAAACCTCTGCCGCAGGCGAAGCACAACTCGCACACTGCAGCTATGGGAATCAAGCATATTGGAGAATGGCTTTGATGTCTCTGTTTAATGTTTTAAAGTTTTAGAGTTTAAATCTTTGTAAAACATTTTTGGTTAATCATTCACAATAAATGAAAAGAATTCATTTTTCCATTTAATTTGTGGTTTATTAAATGATGAGTCCCTTCAATTTGACGATATATTCAAGATAGACTGTCAGGACCAGTCCTGTGACTAAGAAATGTCTATCAAGTGAACTTGAATGTCAAAGGTTGAAAATGGTCCCTAGTCGGAGTTTTCTATAAAATTGGACGCATAGAAAACGTTAGACGATTAGAATGCAAGATGACTAGTAGTTCTGTTTCTTGAACTATGTGGACATGGCAATGTCATAATCATTTGCATAGATACTTACTTTGGGAAGACTAGTATCGGACAAGACCTATGAAACTTTACTGTAAGAGATGAAAATCTGTCATAAGTAAATTTCATTAAATTATTAGACACTAAATCCTCAATACCTGAGTGATTTGAGATTACTTGTTTGAGAACTGGTTGCTTTGACGTTGACCAACCGTCGCACCGTAAAAGGAGGCTATAAAGGCAACGCTCAGGTAATCACCTATCAAACGAAGTCTAATCTCAAGATCGCAAGATTGGGATTGTCCTCCCATAAATCGGGATGAGATGCTTAAAAGTTGTACAAGGCCACTCGGAGAGCTAGAAACTGTGAAATGCATGGCCGTGCTCGGATGAATCATAGGCTATGATTATTTGTTTATTTGATCAGTTGAACTCTGAAACCGAGGAACACCTCTGGACATAATAAGGATGACAACTCTTACCTTATATTCAAGAGCAAGCATCGAGCGACAAAGGAATTAGGAAATGCACACTTGTCCCTAAGGACAAGTGGGAGACTGAAGGAAATAATGCCCTTGGTCCAAGTATGCATTCTATGTTAAGTCTAATAAATGCGGTTCAGTATTAATTAACAAGTTAATAATTCAGTGAGATCAAGTGAGCTGAATGCCTAGCTAGAGGCCGCTTCAGTTCAAGTGGAATTAATGATATTAATCCACAGCTTACTCTTGACTGAACCCGTAGGGTCACACAAATAGTACGTAAACGGATCAAGTATTTAATGGCATTAAATACTCTATCTATGGATATTCGGAATCGACGGATCTTGGTTTCAGTGGGAGCTGAGATCGTCACAGGCAAGAAATGAATACTCCGGAAACGATGATATTACCGGAAACGGAAATATGGATCGTATCGGAAATATAAATATTATCCAAGTCGTAGATGTTGCCGGAAACGGAAACATGGTACGTATCGGAAAATATTATCGGAAATGGAAATATTACCAGAATCGGAAATATTGCCGGAAACGGAAATATTGTCAGAATCGGAAATATTACCGGAATCGGAAAATAATTCCGGAAACGGAAATATTAAATATTTGTTCGAAACGGAAATTAATTCCGGAATCGGAAATGTTAAATATTGTTCGTATCGGAAATGAATTCCGGAATCGGAAATTTAATCGGAAGCGTATCGTACGAATAAGCATCGGACGAGGCCTGCCGGACGAGGGCCCAGCACGAAGCCAGGCCATCGCCCAGCAAGCCAAGCGCGCCACACAAACAGCCACGCCAGGCCCAGCGCAAGGCCAGGCCTAGCAGGCCGTGGCAGCGCGCACAGCGCGCGCAGCGCGCGCGGGTGCTTGCGTGGGCTTGTGGCTCGCGCAGGCCTCGCTGCGTGGGCTGCTGCTCGCACGCACGCATGGGCGGCCCATCGAGGCTGCCGTGTGTGTGTGCGTAAGTGTTTGTGTTCGTGCACGTTTCCTAAAACGTGCAGAGTTCGGTTAATGATTAAATTCCTAATTCTATTTGATAAAATAATTAAATTAGAGTTCTTGTAGGATTCTAGGTTTAATTAATTTGTATCTGAATAGGATTCCAATTCCCTTTCCATAACCCTATAAATATGTGGCCTGGGTTCACAATTCATAATGAGTTTTCAAAGTATTCAAAGTGAGTTTTTGAGAGAAAAATTCAGCCACACATCTTGCTCAAAAGTGCCGAAAATTCTAGTACCTTAAGGGCGATTCTAGTTGGTCAATCTTAAGGCGGATCCGGACGTGCTGTGGACTATCTACGGAGGGACGACACTTGGAGTCCTAAAGACTTGTTCTTGTTCGGTTCGGGCGCAGCTAGGGAGGGCACGCAACAAAGAGTATGCATCTAAATTATGCTATATGATTATGTGTAAATAATATGTAATCCTGGGTTAATGGTTGTTTCCGCATGATTTATGTAATATCATATGTATCATAACCTAACAGTGGTATCACGAGCACCTTATTATTTTCATAATCTAAATTGCATAAACATGGTTAAATATTACAAATTTGCAAGAATTAAAAGGGGTGATTAATTTTCGTAATTGTTAATTAATTGCAAATTGCGTTTATTTAATTATACGTACGCAGTTTTTCGGCAGTTTCTTCGTTACTCATCCAAATCGAGTGATTTTTGTGTCAATTCCGCATGTAAAAGGCATTCTAAAATTTTGACAAAAATATTATTTTTCTGCCGAACCCAGAATTCTCAAATTCGAAGCCTAACTATGACTGTTCGAA
Source organism: Spinacia oleracea (assembly GCF_020520425.1). NCBI lineage: Eukaryota > Viridiplantae > Streptophyta > Magnoliopsida > Caryophyllales > Amaranthaceae > Spinacia > Spinacia oleracea. Next base: position 123,949,102 of record NC_079490.1, read on the forward strand.
GGTTTTAGTTTTTCGAATGCAAAATTTCGTAAATTTAAGATGTTAAATTAAATATTTGCGATTCTTGTTGATAAATCTTGAATTTTTGATTGACCTACTGCATATGTTTAACAAGTTTGAATGCCTAGTCTTGTTAATTATGCAATCTAATTTGTAATTATGATTAATTTGTTGAAAATTAGAATAATTTAGAATTAATTTGATTTTCATAATTAATTGTAATTTAATTAGAAACCTATGATTAAAAACCACCATAAAAATTGTAAATTTATGATAAATTTTAAATTTTTATGACCTAGACTTGAATCCATAACAATCGGAAATCAATTGGATAATAAATTTTCGATTTTTTCGCCCTAAAATTATGAAATTAATAATATTTATTAATTTGTCATTAATTTTATAAATTTGAAATTTTTTATGCGATTCGTTCATATAACTTGCACACACAAAGCAATGGACGCTTCGTGTTACCCTTAAGGGGTGTTGTATAATGCGGGCATGCGACGACGAGCAAGGGATCTCGTCGCCCGTGCGGCACGAATGCAATGAGCAAGGGCGTAGTGGACGAGCACAAGGCAGCAGCCCTGCCTTGTGTCGTGGGCCACGAGGAATGGACGAATGGGCATGGGCGAAGGGCGAGCCAAGGCAGTCGCGTGTGGGCAGCAAGCGAGCTGCGCCACAACGCGCAATGCCTCGCGCGCAGCGAGCGCAAGCTTGCGTGCCACGAGCGCTGCGCCCAGCGTTGCTCGCGCGCACAGCGAGCGATGGCTCGCGCGCACAGCGAGCGATGGCTCGCGCGCACAGCGAGCGATGTCGCGCGCACAGCGAGCGATGTCGCGCGCCCAGCGAGCGATGTCGCGCGCCCAGCGAGCGATGTCGCGCGCCCAGCGAGCGATGGCTCGCGCGCACAGCGAGCGATGTCGCGCGCACAGCGAGCGATGTCGCGCGCCCAACGAGCGATGGCTCGCACGCACAGCGAGCGATGTCGCGCGCCCAGCGAGCGATGTCGCGCGCACAGCGAGCGATGGCTCGCGCGCACTGCAAGCGATGGCTCGCGTGCGACGAGCGCTGGCGCGCGCGCAGCAAGCACCACAGCGTGCGATGGCTTGCGATGGAGATGCAACAGCTATGCGACGAGCGCATGGGCTGCGCGCATATGGCCAGCAGTGGCTGTATGCGTGCGGCCCATGGGCGTGCAATGCGTAGGGTGTTTGCGTTACGATTAGATCGTTTTGAATGTTTAATTTGAAAATTTCAGTTCACGTAATTTTAATTAATTTTAAAATTAATAATTTAAATTATTTTCTTGGATTTTAATTTTGAATATTGTAATTATAATAAATGTTATTTATTCTAATTATTTTACTAAAATTAAAATCATGAATTAATTTAAATAACGACTGAAATTAAATTAAACTTTTTGGATTCAATTATAAATTTATATGAGCTTTAAATTTTAATTAAATTTGTATGTTTCCGGTTAGACTTGAAATACATTTTTATGTTTAAAATTAGTAAAGCATATGAATTTATTGGTTTAAGTGGGAGCGTATTTTAGTCATAAACTCTTGATTAGGTCTACAAATCCTTAAGGTTAAAACAACTTGATTAGAATTAATAAGGACTGAATAATTGGTAGATTATTGGTGCCCTTGATTAATTGCTGCAAATATTTACGTGATGCATAATGTGTTTTACTAACCAGCTAAGTGGGCCATTCATGATAATGAATGGGTGAATGGTATATATTGTATATGTACTGTTTTGCAGGTTATGAAATGACTAGTATGGCCCAAATAGGATAGAAAATATGGTCTGCGTACCATTAATTTGAATGTAATTGGTCTAAAGTACCAAAGTTATTTTTCAAATCAAATATGGTCTGCGTACCATCAAATAGTTGTAATTAGTTATAGCTTATCCTATTTGAAGAAAATGGTGCCTCCCACGGAGATTTTCAAGACGGACTTTGAAGTTAAAGCTTCAAGATGAAGTCGGGCCATACTAGATCACAAATATCTTATGCATGTTTTAAGTTATTTATTGCTTTAAATATGTCTTAAAATGCATGAGATCAAAAGCTTGATTATGTTGCATCATTAAGGATTTTAGTTCACTTAAAATCTAACCAACATAGTAAGAGCCTTAAGTTCCAAACTTAAAAATTGAGTTAAAAGGTGCCATGCCAAAATATACACTTGCTTGGATATCCTTTACATCAATCTAGTAATAGTTTTCGCTCAGCGAGGTGTTACTTATTGGTCCTAAAGGGGCAAGGTACACAAATAATTGTGAGTACATGTTAGTTTTGGTGAAACTCAACGATATAAGTAAGGAGTCCTTTTATGTCGTGGCAAATTCGATAGGTTTACCTAATAAGTTCTTAGACGTACCTATCAACCAAGAATAGTTTCTAGACTATTAGCAAAAGGCTTTTGCTTACCTAAGATGTTCTAGGATTAAGTCGACAAACTGTGCTTAGTTCTTCAATGATTTTAGGATCTTGGAATCATTTTATTCACACCTGCCGGAACACATAATTTGAATAAAATGCTTAATAAACATTGAATTATGCATGTATGCTAGAATTTAAGTTTATTAAGAGAAACTGTGAATGGTTATTTATTTGTTTATTCTTTTCAATTGTAGTTTTTAATATGGCAAACAACAATTCATTCAACATTCGATCAATTCTCGAAAAGGAGAAGTTGAACGGGAAAAACTTCCTTGACTGGCAAAGGAACTTGCAAATAGTTCTTATGTAGGAAGAAAAGGAGTATGTCCTAGATGAGGCGATGCCCGAAGCTGCAGGCGACGGGGTCACTCAGGCAGCCCTCAATCGTTGGATTGATGCCAACAAGGATGTGAAATGTCTAATGCTCGCCACCATGAGTGCGGATCTGCAGAAAACGTTCATCAACTCAGATGCTTTCACAATCATCAGTGAGTTGAAGAACATGTTCCAAGATCTGGTTCGAGTCGAAAGATTCGAGACTCATAGGCAAATTCTTGAGACCAAACTTAAGAAAGGCGAGCCCGTAAGTCCACATGTTCTCAAAATCAATGGACTCATTGAGAATATGAATCGGCTGGATCAGCAATTTTCTCAGGAAATGGCTATAGACACCATCCTCCATTCTCTTCATAGCGGGTATGATCAGTTCAAACTGAACTACAGTATGAATAGTCTGGACAAAACGCTCACTGAGCTTCACGGTATGCTGAAGACCGCTGAAAAGACGCTCAAAAGTGATAAGCAGGATGTGCTTATGGTGCGTGGGGGCAAGCTCAAGAAATCTGGAAAGAAGAGGAATGCTAAGAAAGGTGGCAACAAGGCCAGCCCAACTAAGCAAACTGGCGCCAAATCTGCAAAGAGGAAGGTCAGTCAACCAACTTCTGAATCCGAATGCTTCTACTGCAAGAAGAAGGGGCATTGGAAGAGAGATTGCTTGAAGCTAAAGGAAGATCAGAAGAACGGAACAGTCGTTCCATCTTCAGGTATTTTCGTTATAGACTGTATACTTGCTAATTCAACTTCTTGGGTATTAGATACAGGTTGTGGCTCACACTTATGTTCCAATCCACAGGGACTAAGAAGAAGTAGAAAGTTAAGCAAGGGTGAAGTCGACCTACGAGTGGGAAATGGAGCACGAATTGCTGCATTAGCTGTAGGAACTTACTATTTGTCGTTGCCCTCCGGGCTAGTTTTGGAACTGGAAGAGTGTTTCCATGTTCCAAGTCTTACTAAAAACATCATTTCAGTTTCTTGCTTAGATGCTAAGGGATTTTCCTTTTTAATAAAAGACAATAGTTGTTCGTTTTATTTTAAAGAGATGTTTTATGGATCTGCTAGATTAGTCAATGGACTTTATTTATTAGATCACGACAAACAAGTATATAACATAAATACCAAAAAGGCCAAAAAGGATGATTCAGATCTCACCTATCTGTGGCATTGTCGATTAGGCCATATAAACTTGAAACGCTTAGAAAGACTTCAAAAGGAAGGAATTCTAGAACCATTTGACTTAGAGAATTATGGTAAATGCGAATCATGTTTACTTGGCAAAATGACAAAGCAACCTTTCTCTAAAGTTGGAGAAAGAGAAAATGAACTATTGGGTTTAATCCATACAGATGTATGTGGACCAATGAGTACAAATGCTAGAGGTGGTTTCAGCTACTTTATCACTTTCACTGATGACTTCAATAGGTATGGTTATGTCTACCTAATGAAGCATAAGTCTGAATCCTTTGACAAATTCAAGGAATTTCAGAGTGAAGTAGAGAATCAATTAGGCAAGAAGATTAAGGCACTGCGGTCTGATAGAGGCGGTGAATATCTGAGCTATGAATTTGATGACCATCTGAAAGAATGTGGAATTCTATCAGAGTTGACTCCTCCTGGAACACCACAATGGAACGGTGTGTCGGAATGGAGGAACAAAACCTTGCTAGACATGGTCAGGTCAATGATGGGTCAGGCCGAACTTCCATTAGAATTTTGGGGACATGCACTAAATACAGCTGCACTCACTATAAATAGAGCTCCGTCTAAAGCTGTCGAAAAGACTCCATACGAATTATGGTTTGGAAAGCCTCCAAATGTGTCTTTTCTTAAGATTTGGGGATGTGAAGTATACGTCAAACGATTAATTTCAGACAAACTTCATCCAAAATCTGACAAATGTATCCTTGTGGGCTATCCAAAGGAAACAAAGGGGTATTACTTCTACAATACATCTGAGAACAAAGTGTTTGTTGCTCAAGATGGTGTCTTTTTGGAGAAAGATCATATTTCCAAAATGACAAGTGGGAGAAAAATAGACCTCGAAGAAATTCGAGTCGAACAACAAACTCTGGAGAATGCTCAAGATGACATTCAGGATAAAACTCAGAGATCTTTAGAAGAATCTGGTGAGAATCATGGTCAATCTAGAAATGTTGCCCCGCGTAGATCGCAAAGATATAGATCTCAACCGGAAAGGTACTTAGGTATTTTGACGAACGAGAGCTATGACGTTCTATTACTTGAAAGTGATGAACCTGCGACTTACAAACAAGCTATGACGAGCCCTAGCTCCAAGCAATGGCAAGAAGCCATGCAATCTGAATTAGACTCCATGTCTGAAAACCAAGTATGGGATTTGGTCGATTTGCCAGATGGCTATCAAGCCATTGGAAGCAAATGGGTTTTCAAACTGAAAAAGGACAAGGATGGGAAACTTGAAGTTTTCAAAGCTAGATTGGTTACAAAAGGTTACAGGCAAGTCCACGGTGTGGATTACGATGAAACCTTTTCACCAGTTGCAATAATAAAGTCTATTCGAATAATGTTAGCAATCGCTGCATATTACGATTACGAAATATGGCAGATGGATGTCAAAACTGCTTTCTTAAACGGCGTTTTAACAGAAACTGTGTTTATGACACAGCTTGAAGGTTTTGAGGATCCAAAGAATGCTAAAAAGGTATGCAAGCTAAAGAAATCAATCTACGGATTGAAGCAGGCATCCAGGAGCTGGAATATACGTTTTGATGAAGCAGTCAGTGACTTTGGTTTCATCAAGAACGCAGACGAATCTTGTGTATACAAGAAGGTCAGTGGGAGCAAAATTGCTTTCCTAGTATTATATGTCGACGACATATTGCTTATCGGAAATGACATTCCTATGTTGAACTCTGTCAAGATTTGGCTTGGGAAATGTTTTTCGATAAAGGATCTAGGAGAAGCACAGTACATATTGGGCATCAAGATTTACAGAGATAGATCTAAAAAGATGATTGGACTTAGTCAAAGCACTTATATCAATAAGGTGCTTGATAGGTTCAAGATGGCGGACTCCAAGCGAGGCTACCTACCCATGTCTCATGGAATGACTCTAAGCAAGACTCAGTGCCCAAAAAACACTTGATGAGCGTAGACGAATGAATGGGATTCCATATGCATCATTAATTGGTTCAATAATGTATGCTATGATATGTACACGCCCGGATGTTGCGTACGCACTCAGTGCTACGAGCAGATACCAGTCAGACCCAGGAGAGGCGCATTGGACTGCTGCCAAGAACATTCTGAAGTACCTAAAAAGGCATAAAGATGACTTCCTGGTCTATGGTGGAGATGATGAATTAATTGTTAAAGGCTATACGGACGCAAGTTTCCAAACCGACAAAGATGATTTCAGATCACAGTCTGGGTTTGTCTTCTGCCTCAACGGAGGAGCAGTAAGCTGGAAAAGTGCTAAGCAAAGCACCATTGCGGATTCTACAACTGAAGCGGAGTACATTGCTGCACATGAAGCAGCAAAGGAAGCTATATGGCTAAGGAAGTTCATAGGTGAACTTGGTGTAGTCCCCTCCATTAAAGGACCAATAGCCCTGTATTGTGACAATAACGGAGCTATTACACAGGCAAAAGAGCCTAGACACCACCAGAGAGTCAAGCATGTACTTCGTAGATTTCACCTTCTACGAGAGTTCGTTGAAAGAAAAGAAGTCGAGATAAGCAAAATTGGAACTGATGACAACATATCAGATCCATTACCTAAACCTCTGCCGCAGGCGAAGCACAACTCGCACACTGCAGCTATGGGAATCAAGCATATTGGAGAATGGCTTTGATGTCTCTGTTTAATGTTTTAAAGTTTTAGAGTTTAAATCTTTGTAAAACATTTTTGGTTAATCATTCACAATAAATGAAAAGAATTCATTTTTCCATTTAATTTGTGGTTTATTAAATGATGAGTCCCTTCAATTTGACGATATATTCAAGATAGACTGTCAGGACCAGTCCTGTGACTAAGAAATGTCTATCAAGTGAACTTGAATGTCAAAGGTTGAAAATGGTCCCTAGTCGGAGTTTTCTATAAAATTGGACGCATAGAAAACGTTAGACGATTAGAATGCAAGATGACTAGTAGTTCTGTTTCTTGAACTATGTGGACATGGCAATGTCATAATCATTTGCATAGATACTTACTTTGGGAAGACTAGTATCGGACAAGACCTATGAAACTTTACTGTAAGAGATGAAAATCTGTCATAAGTAAATTTCATTAAATTATTAGACACTAAATCCTCAATACCTGAGTGATTTGAGATTACTTGTTTGAGAACTGGTTGCTTTGACGTTGACCAACCGTCGCACCGTAAAAGGAGGCTATAAAGGCAACGCTCAGGTAATCACCTATCAAACGAAGTCTAATCTCAAGATCGCAAGATTGGGATTGTCCTCCCATAAATCGGGATGAGATGCTTAAAAGTTGTACAAGGCCACTCGGAGAGCTAGAAACTGTGAAATGCATGGCCGTGCTCGGATGAATCATAGGCTATGATTATTTGTTTATTTGATCAGTTGAACTCTGAAACCGAGGAACACCTCTGGACATAATAAGGATGACAACTCTTACCTTATATTCAAGAGCAAGCATCGAGCGACAAAGGAATTAGGAAATGCACACTTGTCCCTAAGGACAAGTGGGAGACTGAAGGAAATAATGCCCTTGGTCCAAGTATGCATTCTATGTTAAGTCTAATAAATGCGGTTCAGTATTAATTAACAAGTTAATAATTCAGTGAGATCAAGTGAGCTGAATGCCTAGCTAGAGGCCGCTTCAGTTCAAGTGGAATTAATGATATTAATCCACAGCTTACTCTTGACTGAACCCGTAGGGTCACACAAATAGTACGTAAACGGATCAAGTATTTAATGGCATTAAATACTCTATCTATGGATATTCGGAATCGACGGATCTTGGTTTCAGTGGGAGCTGAGATCGTCACAGGCAAGAAATGAATACTCCGGAAACGATGATATTACCGGAAACGGAAATATGGATCGTATCGGAAATATAAATATTATCCAAGTCGTAGATGTTGCCGGAAACGGAAACATGGTACGTATCGGAAAATATTATCGGAAATGGAAATATTACCAGAATCGGAAATATTGCCGGAAACGGAAATATTGTCAGAATCGGAAATATTACCGGAATCGGAAAATAATTCCGGAAACGGAAATATTAAATATTTGTTCGAAACGGAAATTAATTCCGGAATCGGAAATGTTAAATATTGTTCGTATCGGAAATGAATTCCGGAATCGGAAATTTAATCGGAAGCGTATCGTACGAATAAGCATCGGACGAGGCCTGCCGGACGAGGGCCCAGCACGAAGCCAGGCCATCGCCCAGCAAGCCAAGCGCGCCACACAAACAGCCACGCCAGGCCCAGCGCAAGGCCAGGCCTAGCAGGCCGTGGCAGCGCGCACAGCGCGCGCAGCGCGCGCGGGTGCTTGCGTGGGCTTGTGGCTCGCGCAGGCCTCGCTGCGTGGGCTGCTGCTCGCACGCACGCATGGGCGGCCCATCGAGGCTGCCGTGTGTGTGTGCGTAAGTGTTTGTGTTCGTGCACGTTTCCTAAAACGTGCAGAGTTCGGTTAATGATTAAATTCCTAATTCTATTTGATAAAATAATTAAATTAGAGTTCTTGTAGGATTCTAGGTTTAATTAATTTGTATCTGAATAGGATTCCAATTCCCTTTCCATAACCCTATAAATATGTGGCCTGGGTTCACAATTCATAATGAGTTTTCAAAGTATTCAAAGTGAGTTTTTGAGAGAAAAATTCAGCCACACATCTTGCTCAAAAGTGCCGAAAATTCTAGTACCTTAAGGGCGATTCTAGTTGGTCAATCTTAAGGCGGATCCGGACGTGCTGTGGACTATCTACGGAGGGACGACACTTGGAGTCCTAAAGACTTGTTCTTGTTCGGTTCGGGCGCAGCTAGGGAGGGCACGCAACAAAGAGTATGCATCTAAATTATGCTATATGATTATGTGTAAATAATATGTAATCCTGGGTTAATGGTTGTTTCCGCATGATTTATGTAATATCATATGTATCATAACCTAACATTTTTGTATAGAGTATGAGACTTTGGATTTGAAAATTCCGGCATTATGCCACCATGGATTTGAGACATTGGATTTGGAATTTTGAAAGTCCAGCATCACGCCGCCGTGGACTTGGAATTTTGAAGTGTTTGGTCATGGAATTTTGAATTTGAAATTGAATGAGGAAAATTCGGCATTACGCCATCATGGATTTGGAATTTGAAGTTTTCGAATATAGGACTTGAAATTTGAAAGATTGAATTTAGAACTTCGAACTTGAGATTTGAAATATGGAATGGAAAAGTCGACATTACGACGGCATGAGTTTGCACATTTGAACTTGAGGCTTTGATATTGAAATTGGTAACTTGAATTTGAGGTATGAAAGATGGAATTGAAGATTTGAATGCTTGAACTAGAAAATCCGGCATGACGCTGTTGAATTGAATTTTGAATTTGGAACTTGTAATTAGGACTAGACAATCCGGCATTATGACGCCGTTGGATTGAATTTTGAATTTGAAATTCGGAATTTGGACTAGAAAATCTGGCATTACGACGCCCTTAGATTGAATTTCGAATTTGGCATTTGGAATTTGGACTAGAAAATCCGGCATTATGACGCCGTTGGATTTGAATTTTGAATTTGGAATTTCAAATTTGGACTAGAAAATCCGGTATTATGACGCCGTTGGATTTGAATTTTGATTTTGAAGTTTGGAATTTGTACTAGAAAATCCGGCGTTATGACGCCGTTGGATTAGAATTTGGAATTTGAAATTTGGACTAGAAAATTCGGCATTATGACGCCGTTGGATTGAATTTTGAATTTGAAGTTTGGAATTTGAACAAGAAAATCCGGCATTACGACGCCGTTGGATTGAATTTTGAATTTGACATTTGTGCGTGAGGCGTGTTTAAGGGTTTTGAATCAAATGGAGTGGCACTCCTAAAAGACCTTAAATCGGCGATTTCAGATGCATGAGGTTTGAATGATGATCCTAGGGGTTTGGTTTCCTAGTTGGAGGCTAATGGTTTTGGCAAAGCTAGAACTCGAGGTTGGCCATTCACGCGTGCAAAGACGCCCACACAATGCACAAATATCACGTTGTCAGACTAACATGGATATGAATGCGACATGCAAAGTTCTCAACCTAAGGTTGGTCTAAGTTTTGTATGATGCAAGTGGTCGGCTTTGGGTGTCAAAAGGTACTTGACTAAGAGGCGGATCCGGCGACAACTTGCACATCCACCTAAGGGACGTGTGTGTCGGCAGACGACCTCCATGCTTGACATCTGGAATGTCAAGCAAATGCCAAGTTTCGGTAGGCGCGGAAACGGTCACACACTTTGGTCGGGAACCGTATGGAGAGTCACCATTTCGTTGCCCCCGGGGATAGCCCGAATGTAGAACACATCCGTATTGGGCAAGGTAGAAATTCATTTTGCACAAATATGGTTTTCGACATATGCATGAAATGCCTAGAAATTGAAAATTGAAAATTTAAAATCGTATTTAAATATTGTATTTGAAAAACTCGTTCTTCGACATTCGTTCTCAAGGTTTGGGGGTGTCCTTCGAAATTTAAAAACAGACTGACTCCCACTTAAAAATTTGAGCCACATGGGCAACGAGCCACTGTAAGACATTGTGCTGGATGCAGGCAGTGGCGTCTGCCGCAGGGCCTGCGCCTGGCGCCAAAGCTTGCATCCAGAACATAAGCAGATCAGTGGCTTGCTGCTCAAAGTATGCTTGTATTTTCGAAATTTAAATCAGGAACTCCCCAGCGGAGTCGACAGAATTGTAGGTGGGTTTTTTTGTGGTTCCTCTCGTACTTTTGTATTTCCCCTACGAAAGTGGCTTTAGAACCATTGTATTTTTGGATTTCGAAGGAGTCGCCACCAAACATTTTTTAGGGTCCCGTTTGGAAAGACCAAAGTTGAATCTATATCGGATAAGGCATTGAATCTTATAAATAGATGGGTGAGATCCGGGCAAGGGAACGAGATGCTTATTCCGCAAGCTTTAGAAACTATATTCAAATGCATGGCAAAAAACATTTTCGAATAACCCTAGTCATGACACTATGTGGGTTTTGATTTAGTACTTGAACAAATAGAATTTCTACTTTGTATTGTGACCACTTCGCTTTAAAGTTAATTTAAGAGAACCTAAGATCGGTTTGTCCAAGAAATTATCTTCGTTAAGCGTGGTGTAACCTTGTATTTTATTGTATTTAGCATGTGAGGTGATGAAAGCAATAGACAAGTAAAGCAATATTACAATAGAAAATAAGTGCATAATGAGTAACATACATCACCACCTAGAAAAGGCTAGGTGGGAAACCACATTGCCTAGAAGGACTAGGCAAGTAAAGTTGCATAATTGAAAGGTGCAATATTTAAAGGCGTTATTGAAATTGTGATATTGAAGTGTGTAATTGAAAAGCGTTATTGAAATTGCGACATTGAAGTGCATAATTGAAAGGTGCGATATTGAAATTGAACTATTGTATATGAGATCCGAACGCCAAACGACTCCTTAAGAATAAGTGCGTCCGACACGGATTCAAAACTAAAAATCTCGACTTTAGGACAAGTTGCTCATCCAAAAGTGTCCTAGATTTTGAACATAGAAATTGAACTTGAAATATTGAACTTGAAATATTGAACTTGAATATTGAACTTGAATATTGAACTTAGGAGTCTTGAATCTCAAAGATTGAACCTTTTAATGTAGAAAAGGCTTTATCTTTGATATGCTCCTATTTTGAAATGATCCTAGTTTAGGGAAGTGATTACAAACAACCCTAAACATCATTGAATCATGAAACTTGTACTTGAATATTGAAATGAGGAGTCTTGAATCTCAAAGATTAGACCTTTAATGTTGAAAAGGTTTCATCTTTGATGTGCTCCTATTTTGAAGTTGTTCTAGTTTAAGGAAGTGATTACGAACAACCTTAAACATCATTGAACCTTGAAACTTGAACTTGAATTTTGAAAAATGGAGTCTTGAATCTCAAAGATTAGACCTTTAAACATTAGAAAGGCCTCACCTTTGATTACTCCATGTTTTGAAAATCATTCTAGTTTAAGGAAGTGATTACAAACAACCTTAAACATCATTGAATCTTGAAACTTTGTATTTGTATCACATAAAGGGTTGATTTTGTAAAAATGTATGATTGTTGTAAGTGACACTTTTAAGAATAAAAGTGCCAACTTTACTAATCATTTTAAAAGAGAAATCAAGGAAACATAAGAGATTAGGATTGGGATTCAGAATTACCTAGTTAGGTTTAGGTTAGATTTCCTTTTGGAGCTCCCAATTGTTTGAATATTTGAAGTTTGTATGGGATTTTGAAGAGTTTTTGTATTTTGATGTTGAGAGGCAATTTTTGTATTACAACGTTGTATTTTCAATTGCTTTCCCTAAAATGCTGAAAATTAGGGGTTTAAATAGGAAAATGTAGGGCTAAACGCCAGCTGAAGCTATCGTCCAGCGCAGCAGCTGCGCCAGGCGCTGCTGACATGGTGTAGAAGCTGCCAAACAAGGACGAAGATGTCATCCTTGTGTTTGGCTTGTAGTGGACGTACCTTTGTACGAATTGTACGTTTTTTGGAACGTAGTCTTGCTTGGGGATTAAGGAAGTTTGCGACTAAAAACTAGCCGTTTCGATTTTTGAATTCGGTTTTACGGGACGAGGCACGGCTTGCTCGGTTTTGTGGTTCGGCGCCCGAATTTGGATTGTTTAGTGTCATTTTGACTAGAAAAGGCTTTGTAAGACCAATGGAGTGGTCCATTGGGTGAGATTGTACTTGGATTTTGAAATTGGTTTTCGGAAATTGAATTTTTTACCGAGTTCCGGAATGGGAACGGTCTCGGGGATTGGACTTTCGCTCTTGGATTTTGGAATATATTCAAGAAATTGGGACTTCCGCACCGAGTTGTTCCAACCACCTAGCAAAGATAATGGTATGGTCATCATCCCAATGGGGAGACACGATTTAGGTGTCTATAAGGGGATACTCAGAGTTTTGTAGATACCTTTGAATGTCTGTAAACCAACGCTCATCCTTGTCACTACTACATAAACGAGCAAATGCAACTGGTTAATGCAACGGTTAAAGCAATTGCAACACCTTAATGCAACGGTTTAGACTAATGCAACTGTTGTTTGCAACGCCTTTGTCTAATGCAACAATTTGTACAGTTTAATGCAACGGGTAGATGTATTGCAACGGTTTCGTGCAACGCGTTATAGGAAACCGTTGTATTAGGCATTCAAATGCAACCACTATTTTAGGTATTGCAACGGCAACCGTGGATCAGGCGTGGGCATTGAAATTGGCGGAAATTAATATTATACTACGTACAAAGCACGAGACATTACTGCCTTGCTGTATCTATTCTCAAAAGTTCAAAACCCTATTTCCCGATACAATAATATTCTTGCCCCAAACACCTTCCCACTCAGATCATCCATTGTTCAATGTTCATGCTCGCCGGCGCCGCTCGTTGTTCATGATCTTTCATTACAAGGTCTCTTTCTCTTCTCTTTTAATTTCAATTTGTTAATTTTAGTTTTTACTTTCCTTAATATACTTTTATTTTCTTTAATCGATCTGAAGAGTAAATTGATGTTTTAAGGGTAAATCGACAACGGTTGAGTCATTGAGTGCAGCTAACCCTAGAAATTTTCATCGAAGAAAGTTGAGTCTCAAATTTGGAAAACTACGAGGTAATTAATTTCTTGTTATTCTTCTCATCAACTTTTTAGCTTTGCTAAGAAATTCGATTTTATGTTTGGTTGGTTATTTTTCTTGGTTGTGTTATGTGGTCACTTTTTTTCCCTGTGTATGTGCTCAATTTTGGGATAATTTGTAGATTGTTTTGGAAATTTTAGATTTTTAATGAAACATTTTTTGGAAGGTTTTTGGTTTTATGTAATGGGTTTTCTAATTTAGTGAATAATGCTTTACCAGTTTATTGGTTTTCTTTCTTGAACGATGTCAGACTAAGAGAGATGTTATGGAAATGATGCCCGTATAGGTTTTAATCCATGTGTATCAATTAGGGTACTCTGTACAAGCTATATTTTGTAAGTTGTTCCAGTTCCTGATTTCATATGGAAAATGGATGTGAAAGTTGTTACTCTGTACTTTTGTGAACTGGCTTTGGTTTATGTATTTTCTTAATTTCAATGTGAAATTATGGTAGGTATGTTGAAAGGATAGATTTACAACTTAATTACACATGAAATGAGCTCAAAGTTTCAACGACCTATTTTAAAAATTGAAAGAATTGTGTTATTTTGACTGTTCCATGTCATTCCGATATCGAACAAGGAACCTCTCTCACCTAAAGCCAGAAGTCCAAGAATCATACTGTTAGATCAGATGCCCTATTTTTGCTTCTATGTGCACTAAAGTCTTGATCATTTTTTTTGAGTATGCCCTGACTTATTGTCCATATGCTTGATTTATTATAAGCTAGATATAAGTGGATGGATTCCTGAACTCTTGGTTTGTTGTTACTTAGAAGTTTAGTCTCTACATCTGGTCTGAAAATTCTATGTAGAGAACTTTTATTTAGTCATGACAATAACATCAGAATGACTATAATGACATGTGAAAAAAAGACGTTATTTTGACTTATCTAGTTTATTCCAATAAACGAACTTGGGACCTCTCGCACCCAATGCTAGAATCATATCAATTGACCAAATGCCCTCTTATTGCTTTTGTGTGCATCGTATTGATCATCCCTTGTGTAGTGAGTTATTCTTGAACATTTTCTTTAAGTTGTTTGGTTTAGTATGAGCTAGTTTCACTAGGTGGACATGGGTTCTTATAGTCTTGCTTTGATTCCGCACATAGACAATGTTAGTTCTTGGACTATATCTTTTAACTTTTGGTCTGAAAATTCGAAAAAGTGAGCTTTCAAAGTTGACCATCAGATCAGGGCTATTCCATGCTTAATGTAGCCTTAAATTCATGTAGTTGAGTAAATGTAGTTGTAGTTTACCTTAATGTTTAAGTTATGAAGATATGTAAGATCTAGCAAGCCGACTCCATAGGTTCGTGTAAGTTCAGTAACTTGATTGTTTGATTCTCTTCTTGCACTACAAATTCAACCATTTTTTTCAAAGTTACATTGAGCTTTCTTTCTTGGTTCTTATTGTCACATGGGATGATAACCAAGGGCTTTCAGATAAAGATGGCGATGATGAGTACATGCCGGAGAATGAGGGTAGTGAGGATGAAATCGGTTATGGGAATGTAAAATCGAAACTCCAAGGTCAGTATCATATAAATGCAAAATTGTATGTCATATTTAGGAGCCTGTAATATGTTAAATTTTCTGTATTTACTCTCTTTATTTCTCTACGTGCTATTATTGTTAACAATATAGGTCGATGTTAGCTTTTTTGCAGGTTCGTGTGACTGCTGAAAATAATGGAAGGTCAACTTCTTTACAGTTGCCACATTTTACCGAGGTGGTTACCAAAAATATTGCACGCAAGGTCCGTGAGTTAACTGATTTTTAAATTATCTTCTTTATTTTTGTTAATTTGCAAAATATCAACAACCAGTCATGTTCACACACCTATTCTGCTTACATGATTGTATTATGACTTGGTTTATGTTGTTAAAGTGGAATCCTTACAAGTTTTATTGTTGAATTGAAAACTGGCCTGCAACAAATCCGAATTTATGAATTGGAAACTGACCGGACAGGTCTGTATACAATATGCACCCAAGGTTTTGGGGGGTTAGGTTGAGTGTGTGTGAGGAAATATGAATGCACTAAATATGGAATACATATGGAACTAAGCCTACTAAAGTAATCCGGGAATGTTCAGAGAAGCAAAGCTTAATACAATCACGCGAGTATAAATAATAAAATTCCAAGGATTTTCAGTAATAATTTATTTTCACTCATATGTGAAGAATAATA
Source organism: Spinacia oleracea (assembly GCF_020520425.1). Taxonomy (NCBI): domain Eukaryota; kingdom Viridiplantae; phylum Streptophyta; class Magnoliopsida; order Caryophyllales; family Amaranthaceae; genus Spinacia; species Spinacia oleracea. The sequence goes on from NC_079490.1 coordinate 123,964,964, forward strand.
CTTATAACGTATTCACAAGCATCAGAGATAAATAAATTCATTTGTTAAACTCGGTTTCTTTTTCCAAAAATGTTCTTATTTTCTATGGCCTAATGGATCCCTTAGTTGTCCTTGATTCTATGTATCTTAAGACAAGTTTAGACTCAACTCACTCAACTAATTAATGAGAATACTGATCTTAGTTGAAAAGCTTTTTCAATCTTCGCTTCTAAAGTACAAGCCTACCCAGCAGAACAATAGATCTTTGGCTTTTGACCAAAAAGCTTCCATCAACTAGTTTTAGTAGATACCTCCTTCTGCTAATTTCTTTTTTTATTTAATAAAAAGAATGCTAAATTTACTATTTATTACATTCATAAACTCAAGGATGACCCTATTTGAATTTATTTTCTACAATTTTGTTATCCTAGGAGTATTTCGTTAAATTTGGGTGTTGGGGAAGATTTTGTCAAAACAAAATACAACTATTTTTTTGTACCTGTAATATTTTTGCACATACAAAATGTAAAATTCAGTATGTTTTTTATTTCAATGTGGGATGTACTTGATTTAATTAGGTTTCAAATCATAAAGTTTCATGCCATTATATGTGAGCCGTTGTCGTGTCCAGGCTTGGAATTCAGATGCAACGGTGTCATTGAAAAGTTTTGAACTTTGCATGCGTGGTCCTGTGAAGCCTTCTGATTAGCAAAAATGGACCTGTAGCATCATTTGCATCGGTTCTTGAAAAACGACGTGAACACCCTTCTAATCATTTTCAGAATTATGTGAGCTTGCAATTGTTTACAATCAATTTTATGGTAGTTATTTCAGGTGCCTCACTGCCTCGTTATTATGTTTTCCATCGGATGAGCTGTGGTTTAGAACTTTAGACTAAGGGGATGTAGTAAAGCCTTGGTTATACTTTGTGCTCTTGTTGTGTGTAATAATTAGCTATTGACACTTGTGTTGATTCCTGTACTAGAATAGTGGAATCATCCTCGTTAGACCATTGTCTCTTGGACACTTGCTGATAGTGGTACTGCAGCTTTTCCATTTGGTAACATTGGCTGCTGAAAGGTTGCAAGTTCTTTTGGGGTACATATTTCAGTATCTAGGAACCTTAACTGAGTTTATAGCACTATATATAGCAATAGGTACTGTATTCACCAATCACTAAGTTAGTTCATATTTACTTTGTTATTTACAATAAAGGTTATTTAGGATTAGCTTGAATTTCTTGGGGGCTTTATGGAACTTTCATTTGCATGTGGGTATTATGATTTTGCAAAGAATCAACCAGAAAACGAAGGATCAACTGTATTTTTGTGTTTTCTAAATAATAGAGATGCAGAAGAATATGTTTGTAAGAATTTAAGCAACAGGATGATTTGTATTAGCTCAATACAGTCATTAAACTAATTACAAAACTTATGAGAGGGGGTGGACTAGCTCAATACTTGCCCTTGCCTTGCCTTTTCTCCAGCTGTAGGTGTGTATGAGAGGGGGTGGACTAGCTTGATTCCTTGCAGATTTATGAGTGTACTTGCTGTCATAACATGAATTGGATGTCAACCCTATCCTATCCTCCCAATCAATCGTCTTAGGAGTCATATGACTTTCTAAATCCCACTCAAAATTATGCAGTAGTGCAGTAGTGTACAGATACATTTTCTTTGTCCCAATAAAAAAATCATCCTAAACCTTCACTGCATTGTTACTAAAATAGGGGTTACTTGAGCTATGCAACAACTGAATATCAAACAAAAATAAATATGCTACTAATCAAAAGAGTAGCAAGAAACCAACCTGCATTGTTCCGTAGGCTGGTTTGTTGCAGATGGTTGTCTGTTGTATGGTTAGCCTGCAATTGTTGATTGCAGAGTTGATTGCAATGTTGCTGATAGTCTGTTGATCTGGTTGGTCTGCAATGGTTGATTGCAATCGTTGCTGCTGGTATGTGGGTGTTTAATTGCATGGTCTGTTGGTCTGGTTGGTCCGCAATGGTTGATTACAATTGTTGTTGCTGGTATGCTGGTATGTGGGTGTTTAAGTGCTAGGCAACGTGCAGTGTGGGTGTTTGATTGCATGTTCAACTTGTCGACTTATCGTTACGTCATTGTTGTTGGTTTTTTACTTGTCATTCGTTTTTTAGTTTTTGTGTCGTTGATTGCCTTGTTTACATTCTAACCTAAAGATGGTACATGATGAAATTATTTTCCAACTTCCATTATTTGTTTATATAGGTACATGATCAACTAAATGGTGTAGGGAGGAAGAATGATCTTGTTATTGGGACGCAATTCTTGGTGGAGGATCAGGCTGACAACTTGGTTTTTAAATTACTTAGTGATCTTTTATAGGTTGTATTTTTTACTTTATTTTGCTATATTTAAATGTAGGTGAATAGCTTAGGAATATAGGGTAGAACGTCAATTAATTTGGTGAAGCTTAATTTGTTCGCAACATCGGACAATAATGTAAAACTATAGACTTTTCTAATGTACGAACTTCTTTTGTAAAATTTTTGTTACTGTTATAATTATTTTATTTGTTATGAACATTATATAATTACCTCGAAGAATGAATAACAATATAATAGTTCAAATAGAAAAAGGTATGTTGCATTGGATATTTTGACCTGATGCAACGGCTACTTCAGATGGCACAGGGCATTGCATTAGCGTAAAAGAGCATTACATTAGATCTGTTGCAACGGTTGGTCAGAGATAGCATAAACCGTTGCATTAGGTTTGATAGACCGTTGTATTAGATTCTAATGCAACGGTTAATATCTGATAGCATGAAACCGTTGCAATAGGTCAAAGAACCGTTGCATTAAACCTAATGCAACGGCCTCAACAGCAACGGTTGACAAACCGTTTCAGTAGGTCTATAGCAACGGTTTTTGGTCCTGTTGCAACGGTTTTAAGGTGTTGCATTTGCTTGTTTATGTAGTAGTGTGATCAGGCTCGATGTCGTCAATAGCATCTGACAAATGCTGTTTCTTGACGCATTTCAATTGTAAGTGGCATTTCATCCATGCCATTTGGAATGTTGATCATTGATGCTAGTTTTGCAAGTGCGTCGGCGAATTGATTCTCCTCTCTTGGGAGGTATGTATAGCGAAGCTCTTCTACTTGCTCAGACAGCTTTTCAAGGTAGGACTGGTATGGGGCCAAGCTTTCGCTCCTAACTTTCCACTTGCCAGAAATTTAATTAATGATTAGGGAAGAATCCCTGTACAGTCAAAGTTTCTGGACATGCACCCAATGCTAAGGTGGCTTCCAGGCCCATAATGCATGCTTCATATTTTGCCGCATTGTTCGTGACATTGACTTACAATTTTGCTGACCTAGGAATGTGAGTGCCATCCGGGGCTACTAGAATCACTCCAACACCACATCCTTTCTGATTTGAGGCACCGTCGAAGTTCAGCGACCAACTGTCATCGCTTGTCATTAGACTTTGCTCATCGGGTAAGTCAAAATCTTCCTCTTCTGCCTCAATGGGACAGTCGGTTAGGAAGTCGACCGCCGAACCCTTGATAGATTTTTGAGGAATGTCCTTAAGATCAAATTTTGCTAACATGACCAACCATCTGGACAACCGTCTGTTGAGAGATGGCTTTTGAAATAGGTACTTGAGAGGATCCGCTTTGCTAATTACATACACTGTACGGGAGAGCATGTAGTGCCGTAGTTTCTTTGTGGCCCAAACCAAGGCAATATTGAGCCTTTCGAGTTGAGTATATATGGTTTCGTACTCGAGCAGGTTCTTGCGTATGTAGTATACGACACTCTCTTTGCCTTTGATCTCTTGGGCAAGCATGGCCCCCACTGCTGAATCACTTGTTGTAAGGTAAAGCCTGAGGGGAGCCCTCGGTATGGCTGGCTTTAACACTGGCTGATTGGAAAGGTAGTCTTTGATGGTGTCGGATGCATGTTGACAGTCTTCGTCCCATACCTTGGGATAACTCTTGCGGAGTTTTCGAAATACTGGTTCGCCGATCATAGTGAGCTTTGAGATGAACCTACTGATGTATTGTATCCTGCCAGGGAACCCCCGAATTTCTTTCTCATTCGCTGGTGGTTTCATATCTAGAATGGCCTTGATTTTTGAAGGATCATCCTCGATTCCCGAGAGCTGATGACATGCCCGAGCAACTTGCCTGACGTTACCCTGAATGCACATTTTTGAGGATTAAGCCTCATATTGTATTGCCTGAGCCTATTGAAGAATTTTAGAAGTACTGTTGTATTCTCATGTCGCTCTTTGGATTAGACAATCATGTCGTCGACATATACCTCGATTTGTTTGTGAATCATGTCGCTCATAATGGATGTGGCTGTTCTTTGATATGTAGTCCCCGCGTTTTTCAGTCCAAACGACATAACTGTATAGAAATATGTCCCCCACTGAGTGATGAAGGTTGTCTTCTCCATATCTTCCTCTGCCATGGGAATCTGATTGTAGCCCGCATACCCGTCCATAAAAGAGAGTAAGGCATGATTTGCGGTGTTGTCGACTAAGATGTCGATGTAAGGCAATGGAAAACCGTCTTTAGATCTCTGTAATCAACGCACATCCGTACTTTTCCGTCTTTCTTTGGAACCGGGATGACATTTGCAATCCATTCCGGATACTTAGCTTCTCGAATAAACCTGGCCTCTAGCTGCTTAGAGACTTCTTCTTGAATTTTGAGGGAAACATCCGGTTTCATGCGACGGAGTTTCTATTTGATGGGCTTTTAACCTGGGATAAGGGGAATTGTATGCTGACTGATGCTTGGATCAACCCCTGGCATATCATGATAGGACCACGCGAAGACGTCTATGTACTCTGAAAGTAGCCTGGTGAGATCACCCCGCTCTGCTTGAGATAGAGTCAAACCAATCTGAACTTGTTTTGGATCATTGCTGTTAGAAAGGTTAACTTTTTCTGTTTCCTTAATTATGGGCGTCCAGTTTTCATGATTTTCAATAGCTTTTCAGATTTCAAGGGCAGTTTCTTGTGAAGCAAAGTTGTTTGGATTAGGAGTGTGTTTTGAATTTGGAATTGAAGAGTAGGAGGAAATTGAAGTATTATCGAAATTAGCAATCATTACATCGAGAGCTTTAACTTGACGCTCGGCCTTTAGAGGCTCTTGATTGATGCAAGACGCTAGCCCTAGACTCTTAGACTCTTCACTAGACTCGGATCCAGACTCATCCTCCACCTCGGACTCGCTCATTATAGATCCTTCGCCCACAGTAATCTTAAACATCTTGCCATTTGGAGCAGTGATCTTGAGGGACTTCCTCCAACCATTAACCATCTTCTCACTGGGAGTAATAAGCTTAGACGGGTCAAAATCTTCGATTTGAGTGATTTTTTTGAACCATAGTATCTGAAGAAATGATTGGTGTTACTTCTTGGCCGAACAAAAGACCAAAAGTTGATGAATCAAGGCATTCACGGGTAACCTTGTTTTGTATCGGAGGGGCATCCTCGAGGAAGTGACAGTCTTGAAAGATCTCGAATCCAAGGTAGAGGACCCCTTTTGTAGTATCATAGAAAGACTCTGGAAAATCAAAGTACAGGTCATCCTTTGCTTCTTTTATGAATTGCCCGTTGAGTGTGCGCTAATGAGGAGGTATTTTGAATTGGTCATTACCAGCTCGACGGGCTCTTAGCTTAGCTTCTTGTTGCTTGTTGTCATGCTTAGTTGGTTTGAATCCCAGGCCACTACAGTTAGTCTGACCATGGGTCTTGAAAGGATATTCGGTAGGCGGCGGCAGAGTAGTGCCCAAGAGGCGCCTGTGCTTGATCATTATATGCCTTGCCATGGGATTCATTTTGGATTCGATAGCTCCTACTTCACCACTAAACCCCCAAAGGTCTTCATCATTGTCATCATGTTCTATCAATATCAGAGCCTTGTCGGCTATCCTGGTTTTTGGATGGGATGCATTTAGAGTAATGATATTTCCTTGAACCTCCATCCGGACTTTCTAGTGGAGTGAGGATGGCACAGCTTTGAGGTCATGGATCCAAGGTCCCCCCAAAAGGAGATTGAAACTTGCTTTGATGTTGAGCACTTGAAAGCTCACCTTGCGCTCAATTGGGCCTGTTCGGAGTAGAAGGGCGAGAGTCCCCATTGCTTCCCGACGATTGTTGTCATAGGCACGAACACCTTGGGAAGAGCTAGAAAAGTCACTAGGAGTGAAGCCCAAGTTTTCAGCAGTGCGGAGAGGACACACATTGATGGCTGGCCCATTATCCACTAGAGTCATGGGGATGATTTTGTCTTTGTATTCAACAGTCTGATAGAGCGCCTTGTGATGGCTTGCCCCCTCGGGTGGGAGGTCTTCATTTGCAAAGGTAATTCCTTCCTCTAGATTTGTTAGTAACTCAACCAACTCGTCAGGAGTGACTTCCGGGGTGACATTCAACCTCATAAGAGCATTGATTAGAGCAGTGCGACGCTCCATAGAGGAAGCAATGAGTTGCCAAATATTAACCTCTGCCTTTGTACGCTTCAATTGTTTGATCAACGGATTTTCCTCGGTAGGTAGAGGGGCATTAGTTGTCGGTGTTGTTCTGTTGACTGGCTCTTGAATTCGACCGAATCGAGTCATGACCTGAACACTGTTCTCTGCCTTAGTGTCCAAGTACGAATCGGCATTCACAATTTCCTGATATTCATCGTCAGAGATGTTCTAAATAGGAGGGTCCTGGTATATGTATTCATCTTCGCTGGCTAATATCCCATAAATGTCTTCTTGACATAATCCGGTAACCAACCCTGACTCCGAATTTTCATCTGGTTGCACAAGGTAGGGCACAGTCCTCTAGTTATGAAGGATTTTCTCTACCTCGAAAGGACCCACAGCATGGGAAAGAGTTTCCTGATTGTCTTCGAGAGCCCTTATGCGAGCCTCAGCTTCTTCAACACGGTTATAGATCTCAACAATAGCCGATGCAAGTGAGGTCATCTTGAATTGTATTTTGAGAGAATGAGTACGAGCACCTATTTGACACATGACTTGGATTTAGAAATTGAACTACCCGACACGTGGTATGATATGCATGCAATGAATGAGACCTGGACTTGACTCTAAGTGCCACTCCGAAGACTCGGGATTTTTGATATTTGAACTTGTATTGGGATTTGCGACCCATTGGAAATATTTCAAAGGAATTTCAACCTATTTGAATTTGTATAAGAATTTGTAATTGTATCTGGACTTACAACCCGTTGGAAATATTTTTCAAAGGAGCTTCATTCTTTTGTCGAGTCTTCCTTCTTGTATTATCTCAAGGGAATTTCAACCCAGTTATAGAACTTGGAATATTTTAAGGGAATTTGAACCCTGTTATAGAACTTGGAATGTTTGTTCTGGGATTTGCAACCCATTGGAACTATTTCTAGGGAGTTTCAACCCATTGGATTTGGAATTGGGTTTTGTATTATTTCAAGGGGATTTCAACCCAAAATAGGACTTGGAATATTTCAGGGGAATTTCAACCCAATAGAAATGTAGATATTGAACTTGCATTATTTCAAGGGACTTTCAACCCGGGAAGAGAGTTCGGATTCGGGTTTGTATTATTTTAGGGGATTTTCAACCCAATAGGATTTGCATGAGGTTTGGATTATTTCAAGGGATTTTTAACCCGTCAATGGAACTTGGAATATTTTATGGGACTTTCAACCCATTGGAATTTGGAATGGGGAAAATAGAATTTGTATTATTTCTAGGGATTTCAACCGATAATCGGATTCAGACTATTTTAGGGGAATTTCAACACTAGTAGAAAAAACCCTGTTGCAGCCCCCTTGTTGCAGCGTAAATGTATTAATACGCTTCAACAACCAGGAGGTCAACGCGGGTCAAACCCTGTAAAGGGTTGTTGCAGCGTACAAATAAATTGCCCCCTGCAAAAACGTTTTTTGCAGCGTACAGAGTAAAAGCCCCCTGCGATAGCCCTTTTATTTTACAGCGTACAGGTAAAAGCCCCCTGCAATAACATGTAATTTTTTTTCGCTGCAAAGTTAAATAAGACAAACATTTCGTCTCAAACCTCAGGACCAAATTCGAGCACTCAGTACTCCCTCTTCTTCCCTCAGCTTTCCCCGCGTGAAGCCATTTTCATCGCCCGTCGCTGGTGGTACTTACTGAGTGTAGCCATTTTCATCTTCACTCTGAACGAAATGAAAATCCTCCAAACCTCTCACTTCCTCCCACTTTCTCTCCTCCCTAAAACCCCTCTTAAACCCCCAATTCCCATTTTCCATAACCCTAATTTCTACCCCGATTTCTCTCTCCTATCTTCTTCCTATCCCCTTCTCTCAATTCCCCCCAAATCCTACGCTTCTGATGAATACCCGGTCAACGAGACATTCCTCGAGCAATTCCGCCCAAAAGACAACGAAACCTAGGAAGAAGCCCAAAAGTGGAACTGGGTCGAACGAGGTTGAGCGCCATTGGAGGAGATTTTCTCTTCTGAGGCAGATTTCGCCAGAAAATCGCTCAATGAGGGGGAGGAAGTAGCATTGAAGAAGCCGGACACGATTGAGGCATTCAAGATGCTGAAACCTAGTTATAGGAAGAAGAAGATGGAGGAGATGGGGTTGACTGAGGATGAGTATTATGCTAAACAGTTTGATATTAAGGGTGAGATTCTGGAAAAAAACACCTAATTTCACTCTATGTTGATGCTCTTCTTCAATGGAATCAGGTCCTTTCTATCTCTCTCTTATTCAACCGTTTAATTTAATGCTGATTTTTTATTTTGGTCTGTTGAATTTCATTTATTGAATTTTTTTTTGTTGAATTTAATTGATTAAATTGTGTTTTTTGGGGGGTTACAGAAGATGAATTTGACTGAAGATGAATTTGACTGCTGTTACGGATTGATTGAATTGCTGTTGAATTTAATTGATGAATTTTAGTAGCAATTAGTCAGTCTAATTCACATGATTTTGGCTCTCTATTGTGTTACTTTTGGTAATTAGAGCCCTAATATACATCCCTTCTTAATGCATTTGTAAGTGTCTTTAGTCAAAAGTTGATTTTTTTTTTAGAATTTTAGATTGTTGTGTTCTGATCATGGTAGAGTGTAAACCAATTAAGCAGGCATCTAGTATTCTAGTCCCCTGCAATAGGGTTATTTTTTCAGTTTTCCAGACCAAGTGACGTTCTTGGGGGACATGAATAGAAATTATGTGATGAAATATTTTAGTTTTAAAACTGAAGAATCTTGCCATTTTTGGAATTATCAGTATAATCTATAACCAATTTGAGAATGCTGGATTGCTGATATTAACAGAGAAATCTCAGGGTCATATCTCTGTGGTCTTTAGCTGAAAAAATTCCATCTTGAACTTAACTATCATGTTTATGGCTTACAATATATCCTCTACCGCTTGCTTTACCGAATTCTTGAATTTTTATATAAAAGCTGTTCTGAGAAATGGTCTTCTACTGAATACAAGTTGTAGTGTTGATGTGCATTGCTATTTACTCCTATTTTTGAACTTTATTATCATGTGCTACAAAGCCTACAACTTTCCTAGGGGATTGAGGAGGGGTCCTTCTAGTTTGTGTTGAGGGGGGGGTGGGGAGTTGATGTTGGAAAGAGGCCAAAAACTAGATTATGCTCAACTTCCCCCATGCTTTGGTAGTTGGATTCATCCTTTGCTGCATCTATATGCCTCTTAACTTCGGGTTTAATATGATGAAGATCCATAGCTATTCCTCGAAAAGGAAGTTGGCTTGCCGTTGAGTATTTTGGAATATAGACTAATTGATCAGGAGTATAGTATTCTAGTTCCATTGCAATAGGGTTTTTTTCCTCAACTTTTCCAGAGCAAGATGATGGGGTCTGTTGAATACATTAGCATTGTATTCCTTTTCACTTTGTTACATGATATTTTAAGTATGTAAATTGGTACAAGTATATTTATCACCATTTGTTGGGACATGAAGTCGAGATGTAGGTGGTTCAAAATACTTTGCCTCGTCAATTTTCGTCAATCCAGGTCTTCCAGAGTTGAATGCATCTCAGGTATTTATTCTTGTGTTTAACATTGTTCTTGTAGGCTCATGTTTTTTTCTCTGTGGGGTTTGTGGTAGTATGTTCCCTCCATTGATTTCTCGTTGAACCTCCTTCCTCATTCATCGAAGTTCATCTGAACTACAAGCTGGTTAAATGTATTATGTTTCAGATGTTATATTCTACTTCAAATGTTAATTCTGTTTCTGGAAGCGAAATATAACTTCTGAAACAGAATACAATGAAAATACGGAGTACTAACTTATGTGGTATACTACTCTTAATAATAACCTTCTCTATTACCTCTAGTGTGTATATTATGTGGTTTGTTAATTGTTTCTAATTTACTTTGGATTTTGATTTCTAGCTACAATAATCAGGCAATTATGGAGGTTGATATGTGTTGGTGATCGAGCACATTGTTGACATGATACCAACTTGGTAGACTTTTCTTGATGGGAAAAAGCTAGAAGTACTCCATTATTTTATTTTCATTTCCCTACAATTCTGTACTGACTTTTTTGAGCATAAGGGTGTTTGGAAAAAGTTTCTACATATTTCTTTATTTTTTTATTTTTCCTATTCTGTTGGGTTAGAGAAGTTATACATGCAAAGCTATTACGGTTTGAACTCAAGTGAATTGGAAGGATTTCCATGCTTCATATACAGTCCCCGTTGCTTAAAAGTGAAACCTTGAATGGTATTCGGAGACACAATACTTGAATTGATGACCTGAATTCTGTTAACGTACACAACAGCCAATTGCTAATGTGCCGTAATTGCAAGATATTACTCAGGGTTCTGATATTCTGAATTTTTTATCAGCACGGATTACTAGCTAGCTTTCAAGGATTGTTCAATCCTCCCTCACTGCCTGTGAACAAGTTTGGAGATGCTTGTTTTTGATACTGCTCAAGTACTGCTCTATTTCGGATGTTGAACAAATCATCTATGTTTCTGAAATGACGCACTGCTAAATTAAGGTTTTTCTTCTTAACTATACCACTTCAAAGCACTATTTCAAATGCTTTCGTGTCCTGTTTCTGCTTATTGTGTTGTTCAAATGAAGGAGAGATTTCTTTTCAGAGTTTCTGATTCAAGAACATTCTAGCACTTATTCTCAAACACCTAATACAGCTTAAGATTTAGAAATGTTTCACGGTAATACATCTGAGCATAATAGAAGTATCAACATAATTAAGAGACTATATTCTGAAAAAGATAGTTTCTCTTATGTTATGATCCTGTGTATGTACTGCTCATAAGCGCTATTTATAGAAGAACAAAAAAGTGAAAAACAATATGAAGCTATTAAAGTGAAGTACATAACTGAAACATATGAGCTAATTAATCTTATACTTCAGGCCACCTAAGAACCTAAGGACTTTCGTTCCCAATTTTAAACTAAATAACCTAAGGAATTATTTCAAACTTATTACATGATTAATATGCTTAGTTTTAAGTTTTCAATACTTGTTCCAATATATTTATGCACATTTAAGGATCATTGGATCGTTATAGGTCATATTTAGGCTAAAATGACATTTTCGCTTCCAACTTTGAACTAACGAACTTAAGAACTCATTTCAAACTTACTACATGATTAATATGATTAGTTTTAACTCTACAAGACTCAATCCAATCTATTTATGCACATTTGAGACTTCTTTGGCCATTATAGGTCATATTTAGGCTAAAATGACATTTTCGCTCCCAATTTTGAACTAACGAACCTAAGGACTAACTTCCAACTTATCACATAATTAATATGATTATTTTAAGTTTTCAAGACTCAATCCAATCGATTTATGCACATTTGAGACCTATTTTGGTCGTTTTAGGTCATATTTAGGCTAAAATGAGGCATTTTCGCTCCCAACTTTGAACTAACGAACCTAAGAACTCATTTAAAACTTACTACATGATTCATATGATTAGTTTTAACTGTCCAAGACTCAATCCAATCTATTTATACACATTTGAGACTTGTTTGGCCATTATAGGTCATATTTAGGCTAAAATGACATTTTCGCTCCCAACTTTGAACTAATGAACCTAAAAACTAACTTCAAACATTAATACAAGAATCATATGTTTATTTTAACGTTCCAAGACTTAATCCAATCTATTTATGCACATTCGAGACTTATTTGGCCGTTATAGGTCATATTTAGGCTAAAATGACATTTTCGCTCCCAACTTTGAACTAACGAACCTAAAAACTCATTTCAAACTTACTACATGATTCATATCATTATTTTTTTACTTTTCAAGACTCAATCCAATCTATTTATGCACATTTGATACTTGTTTGGCCGTTATAGGTTATATTTAGTCTTAAATGACATTTTCGCTCACAACTTTGAACTAACGAACCTAAGAACTCATTTCAAACTTTAGTACATGATTCATATGATTAGTTTTAACTTTCCAAGACTTAATCCAATCTATTTATGCACATTCGAGACTTCTTTGGCCGTTATAGGTCATATTTAGGCTAAAATGACATTTTCGTTACCAACTTTGAACTTACGAACCTAAAAACTCATTTCAACTTTGCAACCCATTGTAGAATTTGGAAATTGGACTTGTATTATTTCAATGGATTTTCAACCCATTGGAATTTGGACTATTTTAGGGGAATTTCAACCCATTATAGAATTTGGAAATTGGACTTGTATTATTTCAAGGGATTTTCGACCCATTGGAAATATTTTTTGAATTTTGTATTCGGGTGCAATGGAAGGTAAGAGTTTTTGTAGTTTGAAAGTGAATTGGAAGTTCGAATTTGATTCGGAATTTGAATTTGGAAATGGAAAAGAGGCATTTTGTATAGAATATGAGGCCTTGGATTTAAACATTCCGGCATTACGCCGACATGGATTTGAGGCAATGGATTTGGAACTCTTGATTTTTTGAAGAGGGGATTTGAATAGGGACTTAAAAGTTGAAAGTCCGGCATTATGCCGCCGTGGACCTAGAATTTTGAGGTGTTGGTCATAGAATGGGGAAATTCAACATTACGCCATCATGGATTTGGAAATTGAAAATTTTGAATATAGCACCTGAAATTTGAAAGATTGAATTTAGAAATTCGAACTTGGAGTTTGAAAGGTTGAATTGAAAAGTCGGCATTATGCCACCATGAGTTTGGACATTTAAACTTGAGGTTTTGAGGTTGGAATAGGAGGTTTGAGTATTTGAATTGAGAAATCTGGCATTATGACGTCGTTGGATTGAATTTTAAATTTGGAACATGAAATTTGGACTAGAAAATCCGTCATTACGACACCGTTGAGTTTAATTTTTAATTTTGGAATTGGAATTTTGGACTAGAAAATCCGGCATTACGACGCCGTTGAATTGACTTTTAAATTTTGGAATTGGAATTTGGACTAGAAAATCCAGCATTACGACGGCGTTGGATTTGAGTTTTGAATTTTGGAATTGGAATTTCGAACTAGAAAATCCGGCATTACGACGCCGTTGGATTGACTTTTGAATTTGGCATTTGTGCGTGTGGCGTGTTTAAGGGTTTTGAATCGAATGGAGTGGCACTCCTAAAAGACTTTAAATTGGCGATTTTAGATGCATGAAGTTTGAATGATACTCCTAGGGGTTTGGTTTCTTGGTTGGAGGCTAATGGTTTTGGCAAACCTAGAACTCGAGGTTACTCATTCCGACGTGCAAAGACGCCCACACAATGCACAAATAGCATGTTCTCACACAAACATGGATATAAATGCGACATGCAAAGTTCTCAACCTAAGGTCGGTCTAAGTTTTGTATGATGCAAGTGGTAGGCTTTGGGTGTCAAAAAGGTACTTGACTAAGAGGCGGATCCGGCAAATACTTGCACATCCACCTAAGGGACGTGTGTGTCGGCAGACGACCTCCATGCTTAACATCGGGAATGTCAAGCAAATGTCAAGTTTCGGTAGGCGCGGAAATGATCACACACTTTGGTCTGGAACCGTATGGAGAGTCACCATTTCGTTGCCCCCGGGGTTAGCCCGAATATAGAACACATCCGTATTGGGCAAGGTAGAAATTCATTTTGCACAAATATGGTTTTCGAAATATGCATGACATGCCTAAAAATTGAAAATTGAAAATCGCACTCCAATTTTGTATTTGAAAGGCTTAATTTTGGACATTCGTTCTCAAGGTTTGGGAGTGTCCTTCGAAATTCAAAAACAGAACTGACTCCCACTCAAAAACTTAGGCAGCATGGGCAACCAACCACTGGAAGCCACTGTGCTGGATGGAGGCAGCGGCGTCTGGCGCAGGGGTCTGCGCCCAGCGCCGGAGCTGGCATCTAGAACTTGAGCATGGTAGTGGCTTGTTGCTCAAAGCATGCTCGTATTATCGAATTTGAAATCAGAACTCCCAAGTGGAGTCGCCAGAATTGTAGGGGTTTTTTTACCTTTGATTCCCCTACGAAGAATGGGCTTTGTATGTTTTTGGATTTCGAAGGAGTCACCACCAAACAATTTTAAGGGTCCCTTTTGGAAAGACCAAAGTTGACTCTTTAATGGATAAGGCATTGAATCTTAGAAACGGATGATTGAGATCCGGGTAAGGGAACGAGATGCTTATTCTGCGAGCCTTAAAAATTGTATTCGAGTGCATGGCAAAGAACTTTTTCGAATAACCCTAGTCATGACACTATGTGGGTTTAAACTTAGAATTTTAGCACATAGAATTTCTACTTGTGTTGTGACCACTTCGCTTTAAAGTTAATTTAAGGGAACCTAAGGCCGGTTTGTCCACGAAATTATCTTTGTTAAGCGTGGTGTAACTTTGCATTTTGTTGTATTTAGCATGTGAGGTGATGAAAGCAATAAACAAGTAAAGAAACATCACAATAAATAAAGGAATTATCGAAAGTGCGTACAAAACCACATCATCTCAAAGTGAGATGAGTATAGAATGCGGAATTGAAATAGCAAATAATAAAGGTGCAAAATTGAAGTGCAATATTGAAATTTGCGATATTGAAGTTGCGATATTGAAAGGACGATATTGAAATTGGGATATTGAAATTGTACTATTGTATTTGAGATCAGAACTCCAAACGAATAATTAATAATAAGTGTGTCCGACATGGATTCAAGTATAAAAATCTCAACTTTAGGACAAGTTGCTCATCCAAAAGTGTCTTAGATTTTGGGCATAGAAATTGAACTTGAAATATTGAATCTTGGATATTGAACTTGAATATTGAACTTAGGAGTCTTGAATATCAAAGATTAGACCTTTTAATGTTAAAAAGGTTTCATCTTTGATATGCTCCATAACTTGGAATGATTTTAGTTTAAGGAAGTGATTACAAACAACCTTAAACATCATAAAATCTTGAAAATGAAACATGAACTTGAATATTGAAATGAGGAGTCTTGAATCTCAAAGATTAGACCTTTTAATGTTAAAAAGGTTTCAGCTTTGATGTTCTCCATAACTTGAATTGATTCTAGTTTAAGAAAGTGATTACAAAAAACCTTAAACATCATGGAATCTTGAAAATGAAACTTGTACCTTAATATTGAAAAGAGGAGTCTTGAATCTCAAAGATTAGACCTTTTAATGTTAAAAAGGCGTCACCTTTGATTTTCTCCATATCTTGAAAATGATTCTAGTTTAAGGAAGTGGTTACAAACAACCTTAAACATCATGGAATCCATAACTTTGTATTTGAATCATAGAAAGTGTTGATTTTGTAAAAATATGTGATTGTTGTAAGTGATACTTTTGAGAGCAAAAGTGTCAACTTTACTAGTCATTTTGAAATAAGAATTGTAGAACACATAGTAGATTAGGATTGAAATTCGGAATACCTAGTTAGGATTAGGTTAGAATTCCTCTTGGAGCTCCCAATTGCTTGAGCACTTGAGATTTGTATGAGAATTTGAAGTTTTTGTATTTGATTTTTGAAAGGGAACTTCGGAATTACGACGTTCTGATTGTAATGTGCTGCCCTAAAATGCTTGGAAATCAGGGTTTAAATAGAAAATTGGATGGTTAAACACCAAGTGCCAGCTGCACCTAGCGTAGGCTCTAGCGTCTAGCGCCGCTGACGTGGCACAGGAAACGCCAACGCAAGGACGATGACGCCGTCCTTGTATTTGTCTTTTGTGAATGTACCTTTGTACGAAATGTATGAATTTTGGCACGTAGCGTTTTCTTCATGGGTATGGCTTTGATTTTTCCACTAAAAACTAGCCGTTTTCGGGTTTTTGAATTCGATTTTACGGGACGAGGCTCGCCTTGCTCGGTTTTGTGGGTCGGCGCCCAAATTTGGATTTCTTAGTGTCATTTAAACTGGAAAAGGTCTTGTAAAATGAATGGAGAGGTCCATTGGGTGAGATTGTGTTTGTATTTTAAAATTGATTTTTGGAAATTGAATTTTGTACCGAGTTCCGGAATGGGAACAGGCTCGGGAATTGGACTTTGGATCTTGGACTTTGGAATATGTTTTAGCAATTGGTACTTCCGCACGGAGTTGCACCAACCACCTAGAAAGGATAATAGTATCCTCTTTATCCCATAGGGGTGTAGGGGGTATTTTCGTTTCTTTTTCCCTTCCTACGGGGGCAGTTTTAGAACCTTTGTATTTTTGGATTTTGAAGGAGTCGCCACCAAACATTGTTTAGGGTCCCGTTTGGAAAGACCAAAAAGGGACTCGATTAGGATAAGGCAGTGAATCTTAGAAACGGATGGGTGAGATCCGGGTAAGGGAACGAGATGCTTATTCCGCGAGCTTTAGAAATAATTCAAATGCGTGGCACAACATTTTCGAGAATACCCTACTTTAGACTATGTGGGTTTGAATTTAGAACAAATAGAATTTCTACTTTGTATTGTGACCACTTTTTTTTTGGCAAATAATAATAAGCTTTATTTACCAAGTAATCAGATTATTAACAAACTCTGAAAACACAAACTGTCCACCCAACTACAATAGCAGCAACAAGCTACACACCACAAGCTCACTAAGGCTTACAGCAGCCACTACTGACATCTACACTCAACATTAAACATAATGTTTCTAACAACAGCTTTAACTGGATCAACATGATCCCTAAACACCTTAGAATTTCTTTGTAACCAGATATAGTAAACTGACTCAATGAAAGCTACAATATACTTGCAAGCCTTCTTCTTTTTACTTCTGCTTCTCTTTACTGCAATCTGGACTTCTTCCTGCCAAGGCAACACAACTCTAGTCACTCCTAGATGAATCAGAACCTGTCTCTAAATCTCCTTAGAGTAAGAACAAGAGAAGAACAAATGATCCAAACTTTCATTTTCCACCTGACACAGGCCACACATACCATCAATATTCAGTTGCCATCTTATCAATCTGTCTTTTGTAGCTAGTCTTTTCTGCACTGCTAACCAAGCAATGAATGTACTCTTTGGACTAGCATGACTATTACAAATCAATCTCTTCCATCCCACCTGTACTCCAACTGGATGAAGACATTTATACATTTTCTGAATTCTAAACGGTTTTTTCATGAAATGCCCCCGAGGTTTCACGAAATTCACCAAATACCCCTGCGCGTTTCAAAATACATAATATACCCCTATTTTTTTTCGTATTGTTCACCAAATACCCCTATTTTGACTTTCCGTTAGTCCTCCGTTAAGTCATGTTTATAATTCACCAAATGCACATGTTTATAAACTTTTTACACAATATACACCTATTTGTAAACTTGTTTGCACCAAATACCCAAACTGCTTTTAAACTGCATAATTTAAATCTAACGGCTAATTTGCAGTTCTAAATTTCCTAGCAATGAAGTAGAGCAGTTTGTAACAAATTTCCAGCAATAAACAGGGATTATATTCCATAAAAAGCTGATTAATTTGCATAGTAGCTTTACAAATACTCTGAATAATAATACCCTTGCAATGAACATTTACAATCACTCTTGTACTACAAGGCATTGCCCTGCTTACATAAGATATGACCTTCGTGGGCTTCGTCACAATAAAAATAATCATTCTTACAAATTTAGTGTTCTCGTTGAACCAACTGTGTATGCTATCAGTAATTTTGTGTTTACACTTTACATCAAAACCTAAAAATGCATGAAAAATGTCAGTTGCTTAGCTTGCCTTAGGCCCAAGAGACAAAGAGCAGCAAATTGAACTGGTGTGACATGAGCTTGTGGAGACAGCAGTTGGTTGGCACCAAGAAGTTCATTAGCAGCACCAAGATCAGATGGCCATAATAAAATGACAAAACCAGAGATCATCAGATTAGGTGCTGCCCTGCCAACTGCAAACAATATCTTGGAACTCAGATACAATGGCAAACCAATGACTATTAAAGAGAATAGGCAAGAAGCTTTTGAGACATGATTTTGGAGGTACCAACCCCAACACTTAATCAAACAGACAAGATTCTCCTTAGATATACTTGAAAGCAAAATACACAATAGGTGAAAATTCGAGGTTGAGCAGAATTCTGTTTGGGCCATAACTAAATATTTTTATCACAAACCATGATATCTTATCATCATTCTCAGGAGTGTTTAACTTTAAAGTAGGACCCTTAATGGTAATGCTCTCCGTAGTCATCATTTATCAAAGGTTTATCAAAAGTTTAAGACCTTCAATACTCATGAAGTCATGAAGCATATACAATCATACACATTTACACCATTCACCTGTTTCACAACAATGATTATCTCTCTAATTTCACAAAGGCCCGCTTTGTTCAAGTGAAACTTTTTTCCAAATTAACCAAGACTACAATTATAATGCACCACAATCAAAATCTATCATGCCAGATGCCATCAAATTCCACAAATTAAATTTCACAAATTCCACAAATTTTACATAATAAACTGCAGGAGGGGGGTTGTAGGTAACCTGGACTTGTGATTTTCCAAATTGATTAGAGTTGAACACGAGATTAGGTTTTTCGTGATCGTCAACCCAATCTTCGCAAGCTTGCCAATCGTCCATTAAACAAGCTTCCTTGCTGAAAGCATTCGGGTCAGGGTCCATATATTGCGGGTCAATCACAAAAATTGGGTACACAAAATTCGATTCTGTAGCAGCTTGTTCAAGAGTCGGGTTACCGTGGATTCAGAATCCCTTTCGGAATCACATTAGAGAAGAATTGGATGAAGCCGCCATTTTTGTGATAATTGAAGAAGTTTTAGCGTCTGGAGTTTGGTAGGGAGAAGGAGGTGGTTCGAGGAGAGAGAATTGAGAAGGCGCCGTCGTCTTCTCCTTCCTTAGCTGCCGCCGCGCCGTCTTCTCTTTCCTTCCTCGATCTCCTCTCGCCGCCAGCCTTCAACCTTCGTCGGCGGCAATGGTGGATTCTTCGGACTTCCTACCACCTGCACTACCAAATCACCGGAAGAAGAGACTTGTATTTCTGGGTAATTTGAGGTGAATCAATGGCTATTGATGAATTGGGGGTGAGATTGAAGATGGGTAAGAAAGAACAGAGGAGATGAGAGGAGAGAGAAGAAAAGAGTTTTTTTTTTAAAGTTAAAATGTAGAATATAGGTAAATAAGGGTATAAACGTAAATAAATACTAACGGAGCACTAACGGCCGTTAAATCCAAGGGTATTTGATGCACTTTATGTTTACATAGGGGTATATTATGTATTTTGAAACGCGCAGGGGTATTTGGTGAATTTCGTGAAACCTCGGGGGCATTTCATGAAAAAACCGAATTCTAAATTTTCCAGCCTGCACAAACTGATCAACTCCATTAGCCTGCAGAAAGACTTCTCTATTATGCCATATTTTCCTTATAGACCAAGTTAAGCCATTAGGGATAGGCATAGTCCAGAAGTCTCTATGCGGAATGTAATAGGCATGGACCCACCTCACCCAAAGTCTATCCTACTTCAAAGCTAAAGCCCAACAATGCTTCAATACTGCTCCTTTGTTCCACACAGTTAGGTCTTTAAGATTCCACCCTCCACAACTCTTAGGAAAACATAATTGCTCCCAAGAGACTGATGCTTTCCTAGATTCTGCATCAATGTCAGACCACAAGAAACATCTACAAATTCTTTGAATTTCTTTCATCACTTTTTTAGGCATAACAAAAATCTGGCACCTGTAAAGCTGGATACCAAACAGAACAGATTTCACAAGTTGTAACCTGCCTGCATAAGAGAGAAATTTAGAAGTCCAACTCTTGATTCTAGCAACAATTCTATCAATGAGAGGCTTGCAGTCTGTAAATGACAGCTTCCTAGTTGTAAGAGGAACACCCAGGTATCTGAATGGGAAAGACCCTTGAGGAACCCCAATAGAGCTAACAATACTGGAAGCAACATGGTTAGGAACTCCAGCCAAATAAACCTCACTTTTATGCAAGTTAGCCTCCAATCCAGAAGCCAAAGAAAACTTAGTGAAAGCATCAAATAAAGCCTTCACAGCATTATCATCAGCTCTGGAGAACATCAGTAAATCATCAGCAAACATCATATGGGTAAGATCCAGCTTTTTGCATCTAGGATGATAAGAAAACTCAGGATTATCAGCAAGTGAAGCAAGACACCTTGACAGATATTCCATACCCAAAGCAAACAAGTAAGGTGATATGGGATCACCTTGCCTCAAACCCTTCTTTGCAGGAATTGGTTTTTTGGGACAACCATTTATCGGAATAGAATAAGAGACAGTATAGAGGCATTGCATCACCCAATTCACAAACTTCACAGGGAAACCTAACTCTGACAGCATAGTTTTCAAGAAAGGCCACTCCAAGGAGTCATAAGCTTTTTTCAGATCCACCTTGATCATACACCTAGGAGAAATATATTTTCTTGAATAGCACTTTACCAGCTCACAAGCTAGCAAAATGTTATCAGAAATAGCTCTACCAGGAATGAAGCCAGACTGAGAACAACTCACAACTTTCCCAATAACACTTTGCATTCTAGCAGTAAGAATTTTGGAGATACTTTTGTAAACAACTGAATAGCAGGCTATTGGCCTAAAATCCTTCACACAAGAAGCATTCTGGATCTTAGGAACAAGAGTAGCTGAAGTGTTGTTCACTTGCTTCAGCATAACTCCAGTTCTAAAAAACTCTTTCACTGCTTCATAGACATCTGCTTTTACAATCCCCCAAGCTTTAAGGAAAAATAAACTATTGAACCCATCAAGTCCAGGAGCTTTATTGATATCAATACCTTTGATAGCTGCATCAATTTCTGCATCTGAAATAGGAACCACCAACATTTCTGCATCAGCAGCAGAAAGTTGTTTCCCTTTCCTAACCACCCCAACATCCACACCGGTAAAGGAACTAGCTGCAGTACCAATCAATTGCTTATAGAATGAGCTAACTTCCTCCTGAATTTCCTGAGTAGTACTTAGATTCTTTCCAGTATCATCATATAGGATATCAAGACTGGTCTTAGCTAACCTCTCCTTCATTGCACTAAAAAAGAACTTAAGTTAGAATCTCCCACTTGCAACCACAAGAATTCTTGCTTCCTGTCTATAGGCACTTTCCTGAATATGCAGGAACTTCTTAAGGGTCTCACTACACTCCCTCACACTTTGTTGCACATTACTATCAGTAGGGAAAGAAGCTAACTGAGTCTGAATTTGACACAAATCAACCCTTAACCCCTCAATTCTCTCATCAAGCTTGGCAAAATCCTTGTGATGCAACTCCTTCAATCCTTGCTTTACTGCTTTCAGCTTAGTCCACACCTTCAGCATGGATCCACTCCTTGGACAATTCCATCCTTTCCTAACCACATCCAGAAATTGAGCATGATCTGCCATATAGTTAAAGAATTTAAAAGGTCTACTACCTCCCCCCAAATGAATATTACATGACATAACTAGGGGGAATGATCAGAAATCCCTGGAGGCAAATAATCCACCACAGCATCAACAAACTTAGAATGCCAAAGAGAATTGGCAATAGCTCTATCTATTCTGGAACAAATTCTCAAACTACCTTGCCCCTTATTGCTCCAAGAATAGTAACTCCCACAACTTTTAAGCTCAGCTAAACCTGCAGAATCCATACAGCTATCAAAATCTTTAGTTTCTCCCTCAGTGACTGCATTGCCATTTACTCTATCAGCAGCTAATAAAACTGCATTGAAGTCACCCATGACTAGCCAAGGACAAGCAACAATACTACTAAAGTTGGAAATCTCTCTCCACATAGGTCTTCTAGTATCAACAGAGTGTAAACCATACACCGCTGTGAAGTTAGCACTAAATAGGCCATTTTTGTAGCAACAGTACAGTGAATACATAACTCAGTTTTGTGAAGTAGCTGAACTGAAACCACAGCATGCTTCCAGCCAAGCCAAACCCTTCCCCTAGGAGAACACTCATAGTTCATAATCCACTGCCACCCATTACCTATTTTCTTCTGAATTTTACTACTATTCTTCTCCTGAACTTTAGTTTCTAACAAAGCTACAACACTAATGTTATTATTAGCCAAAAACTTCTTTATTTCAACTACTTTAATGGGATCATTCAATCCCCTAACATTCCAGGTACTTATATTCATGTTGGATCAGTTGAAAAGTTCACTCCATCACCACCAGCAACCACATCCCCCCCACTCATGTGAACCTCAGCAAGCCCCACAGTCTCTACTGGAAATCTTATATCTCTCCTTCTCCTTGAAACAACCCTCCACCATTCATCATGAATTGGAGCAAGTGGAGTAAAAGGTATATCAGTAACAGACAGCTCTCCATTCTCTCCATCATTCTCTTGTGCATCAGGTTTACTATTCAAATCAGCAGTTTCTTTTGCTTCAGGAGCTAGTTGCATAGCTTTAGGTTTCCACACCCT
Organism: Spinacia oleracea; assembly: GCF_020520425.1. Taxonomy (NCBI): domain Eukaryota; kingdom Viridiplantae; phylum Streptophyta; class Magnoliopsida; order Caryophyllales; family Amaranthaceae; genus Spinacia; species Spinacia oleracea. The sequence continues at coordinate 123,987,808 of NC_079490.1, forward strand.
CACAACCTTTTTTTTCTGAACAGCAGCTGGTCTAAACTAGTATTCACCTTTGTATGAACACAATCATGTCCCACAATCTTACAGTCCTGGCAGTATGGTGGTAGCCACTCATACTCAACCACCTGTTTAACAATGTTACCCAAAGGATCCTGAATCTGCACAGATTTAGGCAAGTAACCACTAACATCCACCTCAATGAGTATTCGAGCAAAGGATATTCTTTGCTGCTTAGAAGTACAATCATCAGCAAATAGTGGATCTCCAAGCAAGCTCCCTATTCTGCTCAAAGAATCAGCCCCCCAACAGCTTAATGGTAAATTAGGCAATCTAACCCACACTGGTACTACCCTCAATATTTCCTCCTGGAAATTAAAACTTGCTGTCCAAGGTTTCAAAATCATAGGTTTGCCAATGAACATATTAGGAACAGCCACAAGTACTGATTCCTTGTCCTTCTTTGACTGATATCTAATCACAAAATAGCCCTCATTATGGAGGAAAATCTGAGGTTTGCTAACTTGATGCTATTCTTTTTCAATGAATCTCAAAACAGCACCAATCGAAGGTTTTTCCCCCACCACATACATGACAATTGCATTCCCCCACAGATCATTCATTTTCTAAAGCTCATTCTTATCAAGTACAGCTATGGGTGTGCCATCACAAACTTTGGGAGCAATAAAATTCAACGCAACACCTTTAGAAGGAAGAGTACTACCTTTAAACAAATTCACCCATGGTTTTGGATCCATATTCAGTCGCCTTTGAGCTGGCTGCACACCACTCCCTCCATGCTCTGTTTGTGTACGGACATCCCCTGTTTTCTGGGCTAGATCTACACCTGGGTTGTCCTTCGCAGCACCCCTATGTTGCATCTCCTTGAGAGCAGCATTGACACTTCTCACCAGCAAGTCCAGCCTATCCTTTCCCACCACCATTCGATGGCTATCCTCATAGAAATCTTCCAAAGCATCAACCAATGATGGCGGTCGATTTACATCAGTACGAACTGACTACGACCCACTAATCGAATCCTGATAAGCTTGAAAGGTGTCCATAAATTCCGTCGACGGTGGTCCATATCAAGGATGAGGCAGTGACGCCGGTGTCACCAGACCTTCACTACCCCGAGGTTTATCAAGAATGGGTATTTGTTTTCTGAGTTGGTTCTGGTTCTTAGGCCTCAAAAATTCTTGATGAAGAAGAGAAGACGCTTCCTCATTAACCTGAGCAATCTCAAGCTTCTGTGCTTTCTTCTTCCTCTCCATTAACAAGGGTGGCGTATGTTAGCAAAGAAACCTTAACGTGCACCACACCATGAGAGAGAGAGAGGAGAGCTTGGAGGATTCAAGTTGGTTTGCATGTATTATTGTGACCACTTTGCTTTAAAGTTAATTTAAGGGAAACTGAGATCGGTTTGTCCAAGAAATTATCTTTGTTAACCGTGGTTTAACCTTGTATTTTGTTGTATTTAGCATGTGAGGTGATGAAAGCAATAAACAAGTAAAGCAACATCACAATAGAAAATAAGTGCGGAATTAGTAAAATACATCACCACCTAGAAATGGACTAGGTGGGAAACCACATTGCCTAGAAGGACTAGGAAAGTAAAGTTGCATAATTGAAAGTACGGAATTGAAATACGTTATTGAAATTGCGTAATTGAAAGGTGCGGAATTGAAATTTCAATATTGAAATTAAACTTAAGCATATGAGATCGGAACGCCAAATTACTTCTTAAGAATAAGTGCGTTCGACACGGATTCAAAGCTAAAAATCTCAACTTTAGGACAAGTTGTTCATCCCAAAATATCCTAGATTTTGGAAAGTTTGAATCTTGAAATATTGGACTTGAAATGTTGAATTATGAAATATTGAACTTGAACTTGAAATATTGAACTTAAGAGTCTTGAATCTCAAAGATCGGACCTTTTAATGTTGAAAAGGTTTAATATTTGATATGCTCTTACTTTCAAATGATCCTAGTTTAGGGAAGTGATTACAAACAACCCTAAACATTATTGGATCGTTAAACTTGAACTTGAAATTTGAAAAGTGGAGTCTTGAATCTCAAAGACTAAACCTTTAAACATTAGAAAGGCATCATCTTTGATTAATCCATATTTTGAAGATGATTCTAGTTCAAGGGAGTGATTATAAACAACCATGAACATCATTGAATCTTGAAAGTTTGCATTTTTGTATCACATAAAGTTTGGATTTTGTAAGAAATGTATGATTGTTGTAAGTGACACTTTTAAGATTAAAAATTCCAACTTACTAATCATTTTTGAAAGAGAAAATTAAAGAAACATGATATATTAGGGTTGGGATTCGGAATTACCTAGTTAGGTTTAGGCAAGAATTCCTTTTAGAGCTCCCAATTGCTTAGAATATGGAAATTGTATGAGATTTTGGAGGATTTTTGTATTTTGATTTGAGTGGCAATTTTTGTATTACGACGTTGTGTTTTTTATTTTCCTCTCCATAATGCTCAGAATTAAGGGTTTAAATAGGAAAATTTATTGCTAAACGCCAGCCCACGCCAGCGCCAGACACTGCTGACGTGGCGCAGAAGCTCCAAAACAAGGACGCGGATGTCGTCCTTTCTTTTGTCTTGTATTGGTGTACCTTTGTACGATTTGTACGAAGTTGGCACGTAGTGATTTCTTGGGGATTAAGGCTTGGTTTGCGTCTAAAAACAAGCCGTTTCGGGTTTTTGAATTTCGGTTTTACGGGACGAGGCCCGGCTTGCTCGGTTTTGTAGGTCGGCGCCCGAATTTGGATTTCTTAATGTCATTTCGACTGGAAAAGGCCTTCTAAAACCAATGGGATAGTCCATTTGGTGAGATTGTACTTGGATTTTGAAATTGATTTTTGGAAATTGTATTTTGTACCAAGTTCCGGAATGGGAACGGCCTCGGGGATTGGATTTTGGCTCTTGGATTTTGGAAACGTTCTTAGCAATTAGGAATTCAGCACGGAGTTGCTCCAACCGCCTAATAAGGATAATGGTATCGTCATCATCCCAATGGGGAGACACGATTTAGGTGTCTACAGAAGCCCCCACTTTGACTGAGCGTTCGGTTAGGAAAACGCAAGTCAAAGTTTTTGACTTGGGACGGAGAACGGTCAAGATTTTCTGCAATCAAGACCATTCTTTGTACGCCGGTACCTGCATAAAATAGGTGTTAGGAAAAAGGATAGAGTCTACCTCCGTGTGGTTGTGACGACTCCGATTTTTACTTGTACTGTTCTTCCGCCTTTGGTTTAGGACGGAGCTTGGCATCGAAAATTTTGAATTTGGAGCCCTGAAATCATGAATTTTGAATTTTGAATACCCGGAATTGATCCGCTGGAGATGTGCTTCACTGGGGATTAGAGCTTTTTATTCGCTCTTAAGATTTTTAAATTTCGGCTGACTTTCCTGGAGCTTGGATCCGTTGGGAGTCGAACGCCTGAATTGTTGTATTTTTCGGACTTTGTATTCTTGAAATTCTCATCTGTTTGCGCTTGGAGATATAGGTATATACCCGTATTTTCGGAGGATAGCATGATTGGATGTTTGATGCCTGGTGCAGAAAACCGTAGCAGCAAAGGAGGTGCAATCAGCACGGAGGATCGTGCGCTGAAGATTCCTGCGCATGCAACAGGTCAGCGCTGGGGGCTGAGCTCAGCGTTCGGCGCGGGGTTGTGCTATAAAAGCCCCCTTGCCGTGCCATTAGAAGAGCAAGCACTTTCATTCTCTTGTTTCTTTCTCTCTCAAAGGTCGAATACTCTCCCCTTGATCTTGCTCTTGCCTTGTCCATGTAAGTATTTCATGTTTTGCTTATGAAATAATCTCTAGGATTGCATGTGGCTTTAATTTTTTTGTACTTTTGAATGATGCTTGTATGATATTAGGCTTCTTGAATCTTGTAGAAAATTGTTTGATAGCCACTTGAACTTGAACTGTTGGAACTTCTGGATTTGAATTTCTGAAATTTGAAATTTTCCTTGAACTTTGTACCTGGTATTCGTAGATAGTGGTCTCACTGGCGACCTTGTTGGGTCTTGGGAGAGAATAGCATAGGATGCCTAGATGTTGTTTGTAGAACTTTGAATATTGGCTTCGGCATGGGTAGCCTAGGCGTTGGTGTAGAACTTGTATACCTGCTTTGGCATGGATAGCCTAGGCGTTGGTGTAGAATTTGTAGCACCGCTGGGGATTTTTGAATCTTGACTTTTGTATGGGCTAGTATAGGATAGCCCCAGTGTAGAATCTTGACATTTTGTATTCTGCATGATTTAGTATGCCTCGTCACACTCGGAGGAAGCTCGCCGATCGTTCGGTGGTTTGACCTGCTATGGAGGATGCTTCGGTTGATGAAGCAGCTGCAACAAACGTATCGGAGTTTGGCATGGTTCCCTGTAGAGTACCCACCTTCGTTGGCACTGGCTGGAGTCCCTCCGATCTAGTGTTCCGACCAGAGTTTCATTTGTCTCAGCGGCCTCGCGCTGGTTTGGTGAGTCTTGTATTGTGCTTTATCTTTTGAACTTGTATAGGTTTTGAACTGATCGGCTCATCCATAGGCTGATGGAGATCCATTGCGCAATTTTTGGTCCTTGTTGGACCTTCACAAAGTTTTTCCAGTTGTCCGTGCCGACGCGTAGGCTATGGAGATCTGGTTTCAGACGGGCCTAGTCAACTTCTGGCATGCCATGGGAGATACTCAGAGGAGAACGGGCATCAAAGCCCGGCTACAGGCCTTGCTGGAGCGGTGGTGGGATACCACCAACACCTTTCATATGGCATGGGGGGAGATTACCGTTACCCCTTTCGAGTATTCTATGATCACGAGTCTTCCCTTCTCTAAGAGGAACGTGATATTTGATTCTGAACTAAAGTGGTGTTAGGGACTTGCTCGGCCCTGTTGTCGACTTGGCGGATGATGACACCCACACTTCTGTGACGGTGATCATGGCTGCGATCCGTAGCGTGGACATATCTGCGAAGCAGAGGGTTCGGCTCTTCCTCTTGGCTCTGGTGAGTACAGTGATGGCCCCGAGCAGGAACAGTCGGGTGCATGTTGGCTTCCTGACGGCTTTGCAGGACTTGAGAGCTGTTTCGAGCTTCAACTGGGGTGGTCTGGCATATAGCCACCTTCTGTATGAGATGAAGTGGGCCTCCCGGACTCCTTGTACTTTGTATCTTGTACTCCCGGACTTCGCCGGAGAGCGACCCGAGTATCGCTACTTTGTGGAGTGTGCTGGAGGTATTCGAGACTCCTTGTACTTTGTATCTTGTACTTGTATGTTTGTATCTTGAAATTGACTGATGCTTTGTTTGCCTTTTGAAATATTTGGATGTACGACCACTTCCCGACTTTGGCGCCGTCTCGTACTAGGGATGCGGCTTAGCCGTATGCTGCCTCTTGAATAGGAGCGGTGCGCAGGAGGATGCCTCTGGCGGCCTCCCGCAGAGCTTGGCGGGTTTTACCCGTTGATGAGGTAAACCTTTTGTACTGTTTTGTCTTTTGTATTTGTACTTGTATAGTTTCCTGAGTTGTGTTCTCTGTAGGTGGTTTGGCGTCCTTTTCCTGATGCGCCTATACCTGTCCCGGCTACTCGTGCCCACTTCTTGTCTGGCGGCGGGTCTTTCTCCCAGGGGTGTATCGCCATATGTGGTACTTCGGGGAGCAAGTGTCCCTTCAGCATAGTACGGCGGACAGGCTTGTCCCTAAGGACCCACCGGAGTCCATGATAGCGCCAGACGAAGAACTTGCCCAACTCTACTTGAATGTTAGGGGGCGATGTTGTTTGTCTCCCTTGGGAGAACTTTGTAGATAGGAGGGGCCTTTATGAGGACCTTTTGAAGAGGCTTGCTCCACCTTTACGCTTCGTACTGCCTTGAGCTTTTGAAATTTGTATCTTGTATTCTTGTATTCTTGTATCATTGTATGAATGTTTGTAGGAGGAGGAGGTCAACCCCGAGGACATTCCCCATGCTAATAGGTTTGTCCGCTGTGAGAACTCGGATGGGGAGCAGATGGAGGTGACCGTCCCTATAACTTCTCCTCCGCACCGGAGGTCATATGATGATGTACCAGAGTATTATGCAGCTGTAAGTACTGTTGTATTTCCTTGGAACTGGTTGTAATCTTGTATCTGGAAATTGATCTTGAATTTTGTATGCAGGCGCCAAGGGTGAGAGTGCATCGCTGGATTCTTATAATCGATTTTTTGAAGAGGCATTGTGCCAAGCTAACCCAGAAGATTTCTGACCGGGATAGAGAGGTGCTTTCATTGACTGTGAAATTTTGAACTCTAGAAATTCGAACTTGGATGTCTGATTCTTGACATTTGTATTTTGTATAGGAGCGTCGTCGAGGTCGCAGAGGTTCCGTTGACAGGGAGCCCCAGGTGGAGACTTTGTTGAGGCAGGAAGGACCGAGCTTGGATCTGGGACAGGGGTCCGGTGCTGGTACTTATCAGAGGCATTCTGATGCAGATAGGGGAGCTGCCCCTTTTGTATATGTTGATCCCACCAGGCATTCTTTTGGGGGTGCCAGCAGTTCTAGGCCTTTTGTTCCTCCTCCCGGTTATTACTTCGGAGGGAGCGACTCTCAGCCTTGGGGTGTAGATCCTTGGACTTACTGGCAGGAGATTGAGAGGATGCATCAGGCCCAGATGTTTGGGGCGCAACGCCAGTTCATGGCGATGTCGCAGCCTTATCAGTACCCTTCCCCTCAGCAGGGAGCTTATCATTCTCCCGGTACTCTTCGTATCTCGGTGCAGGAGCCTGGTACCCCTGGGACAGAGCTGGATCGGGATCTGGAGCTCCTTAGGAGCCAAAACAGGAACAAGGATCATGTGGTTGACATTACGGCTGATAATGACTCGGACTGACCCTGCATGGTAGCGAGTTCCAACTTGCCTTGGTTGATTTTGTTTGGATTGTATTTGTATGGATTTTGTATGGTTGAATTTGAAATTTGAACTTTGTATGGCTTTGAATTTTGCAAGGTTTGGAATTTTCTGATTTTGTATGGCTGAATATTGGTTTTTGTACAATTGAAAATTGAATTTTGTATGCGTTGTATGTGCCTTTAAAATTCGTAGCTATATGAATGCATGAAAAATTTTGCAAAAAATTTGCCCATTTTTTCGCGTGTACATACCCACTATAAGCCCCCACTTTGACTGAGGTTTTTTGGTTAGAAACACCGCAAGTCAAAGTATATTCAACTTTTGCTTATGCATATGCAGACTCGACTTAGGACGCCGATCTAGGACTAGAATGCTTGAATTTTGAACATATTGACCCGATATCGGCCCGAGGTGCTGAGTCGGACTGCTTTAAATTGCACGACTTGCGGCTTTGGAATCATGAATGATTGAGGCTGTGCTCTGTTGTCCGAAGCACTAAAGAGTGCGTACTTGGAATCATAAAGGGGACGGTGGCCTCGTCCTTTGTTGCAGGCCCCTGCGCTTGGCGCAGGCCTCGGCGCCTGGCGCCGGCGTACTGTCATGAGAGCCGATTTTTGTATAAAAAGGGAGCTTTTCGGATCATACTTTGCATCAATCCTTCCCTCCTTTTCTTTGCATACTGCTTCCTCACGAAAAGAAGAGAAAAAAATGGCCATATCTTTCGAAAATGACTTGAACTCTTGACTTGGTTGGCTAGGCAAATTAGAGAAAAGGGAGCTCGATGGCATGCATCTTGGGGTGCTCGCCTCCTTTCGGTTTGTAAAGCTTGATGTGCACTTCATTCTTGCTTCTCTAGAGGCTTGGGATCCGAATCATCATTGGTCGTCCACCTTTCAATGACCTGGATTAGGGATCCTTTGTGACTTCAATATTCAAGTTCACTTATGGGTGTTTCTTTGTCAAAGAATCCATCTTGACATCCCATTTGAATGATTTGAATCACATGGACTTATCATATAATTCTAAACCACAATTAAATGAATATGAAATAATAAATTTCATAAATATGAAATGGTTAAACCAATTTTTTTAAACATAGATCTAACAGATGTTCTAAAACAATACTTAGAAAATCAAATCCATTCTCCAACATGCTTGATTCCCATGGTTGCTACATGTGCGTTGTATTTCACTTGTGGCAACGGTTTAGTCAATGGATCCGCGACGTTGTCGTAAGTTCCAACTTTGCAAATCTCGATTTCCTTGCTTTCAACGATGTCTTGAAGTATGTGAAATCGCCGCAGTACGTGCTTGGACTTCTGGTGGCTCCTAGGCTCCTTTGCCTGGGCAATGGCTCCGCTATTGTCGCAATACAAAGCCACTGGTCCTTTAATGGAGGGGACAACACCAAGTTCTTCGATGAACTTCCGAATCTAAACAGCTTCCTTTGCTGCTTCTGAGGCAGCAATGTACTCGGCTTCAATTGTAGAATCCGCAATAGTGCTTTGCTTAGCACTTTTCCAGCTTACTGCTCCGCCGTTGAGGCAGAACACAAACCCAGACTATGATCTGAAATCATCTTTGTCGGTTTGAAAGCTTGCGTCCGTATAGCCCTTAACAATCAACTCATCTGTACCACCATAAACAAGAAACTGATCCTTAGTCCTTTTCAGGTACTTTAGGATGTTCTTGGCAGCAGTCCAATGCGCCTCACCTGGTTCTGACTGGTACCTGCTTGTTGCACTGAGTGCGAATGAAACATCCGGCCTTGTACAAATCATAGCATACATGATGGATCCAATAGCCGAAGCATATGGAATTCCACTCATCTTTCTACGCTCATCAGATGTTTTGGGACACTGATTCTTGCTTAGATATACGCCATGTGACATGGGTAGATGGCCTCTCTTGGCTTCCATCATATTGAACCTAGCTAGCACTTTGTCAATGTAAGTGCTTTGGCTTAGTCCAATCATCCTCTTTGATCTATCCCTATAGATCTTGATGCCCAATATGTATTGTGCCTCTCCTAAGTCCTTCATTGAGAAACACTTCCCGAGCCAAGTCTTTACAGACTACAACATAGGAATGTCGTTTCCAATAAGCAGTATGTCGTCAACATTCAAGACTATGAATGCAATTTTACTCCCACTGACCTTCTTGTATACACAAGATTCATCCTGATTCTTGATGAAGCCAAACTTTTTGACTGCTTCATCAAATCGTTTATTCCAACTCCTTGATGCTTGCTTTAGTCCGTAGATGGACTTCTTAAGCTTGCATACCTTTCCTTGGTTCTTTTGATCGACAAAACCCTCCGGCTGTGTCATGAACACAGTCTCTTCAAGAACACCGTTCAAGAAGGCAGTTTTGACATCCATTTGCCATATTTCATAGTCATGAAAAGCGGCAATCGCAAGGATTATCCGAATAGACTTAAGCATCGCGACTGGAGAAAAGGTTTCATCGTAGTCAACGTCGTGAACTTGCTTGTAACCTTTTGCTATCAATCTAGCCTTGTATATGTATACAATTCCATCTTTGTCTTTCTTCAACTTGAAGACCCATTTGCATCCGATAGGTGTGAACCCATCCGGCAAATCAACCAAATCCAAGACTTGATTTTCAGACATGGAGTCTATTTCAGATTGCATGGCCTCTAACCATTTAATGGAACTTGGGCTCGTCATAGCTTGCTTGTAAGTCAAAGTTTCATCACTATCCAATATGAGAACGTCTAAGTTTTCAGTCAAGAGGACGCCTGTCCATCTGTCCGGCTGAAAAATAGTTCTATTTGACCTACGAGGGGCAACAACGTTTTGAGGAACTACTCCCACTGGCTCTTCTAAAGACCTTGGAGGTTCATCAAGTTGAACTGCTTCTAAAGATTTCTGAGTTCCTTGTTCGTCTCGAATTTCTTCGAGGTCTATTATTCTCCCACTTATCAATTTGGAAATATGATTTCTTTCCAAATAGACACCGTCACGAGCAACGAATACCTTGTTGTCTGACTTGTTATAGAAGTAATACCCCATAGTTTCTTTTGGATACCCAACGAGGAAACATTTTTCAGATTTAGGTTGTAGCTTGTCCGAAATTAATCGCTTGACATATGCTTCGCAACCCCAAATCTTCAGAAAAGACAACTTTGGAAGTTTCCCAGTCCATAATTCATATGGAGTCTTTTCAACAGCTTTTGACGGAGCACGATTCAGTGTGAGTGCTGCAGTTTGCAACGCATGTCCCCAGAACTGTAAAGGAAGTTCGGCCTGACCCATCATTGACCTGACCATATCGAGTAAGGTCCTGTTTTTCTGTTCTGACACTCCATTCCATTGAGGTGTCCCCGGAGCAGTCAATTCAGAAAGAATACCGCATTCTTTTAGATGGTCATCAAACTCGTGGCTAAGATATTCACCTCCTCGATCCGATCTTAGAGCTTTGATTTTCTTGCCATGTTGATTCTCTACTTCATTTTGAAATTCTCTGCATTTCTCAAACGATTCAGACTTGTGCTTCATTAAGTAAATATAGCCATATCTACTGAAGTCGTCCGTAAACGTTATGAAATAGCTGAACTTACCTCTAGCTTTCTTACTCATAGGCCCACATACGTCCGTATGTATTAGCCCTAGTAGTTCGCTTGCTCTTTCTCCCACCTTTGAGAAAGGTTGCTTTGTCATTTTGCCAAGTAAACAAGATTCGCATTGATCAATCTTCTCTAAGTCGAATGATTCTAGAATTCCTTTCCGTTGAAGTAATTCCATGCGCTTTATGTTTATATGGCCTAATCGACAATGCCACAGAAATTAGAGATCCGAATCACCAGTTTTAGCCTTTTTGGTATTTATGTTATAAATGTGTTTGCTCGTATCTAGCACATAAAGACCGTTTTCTTGTTGTGCTGAACCATAAAACATTCCATTCAAAGAAAAAGAACAACTATTGTCTTTAAATTGAAAACTAAAACCTTTAGAATCCAAACTTGAAACAGAAATGATGTTTCAGGTGATACTAGGAACGTAGTAACAGTTTTCTAGTTCCAAAGCAAACCCACTAGGCAAAGAAATAAAATAAGATCCTACGGCTAATGCAGCAATCCGTGCTCCATTTCCCACGCGTAGATCCATCTCGCCTTTATCAAGCTTTCTACTTCTCCTTAGTCCCTGCGAATTGGAACATAAGTGTGAGCCATAACCAGTATCTAATACCCAAGAAGTAGAATTAGAAAGATTACAATGTATAACATACATACCTGAAGGAGAAGCAACGTTTCCGTCCTTCTTCTCTTCCTTTAGTTTGGGGCAATCTTGCTTGTAATGACAAATTTCATTACAATTGAAGCATTGCGATGTAGATGGAGAACGATCCTTCTTCATCTTCTTCTTGGATGGCGACACTTGCCTTCCTGAAGTAGATGGAGATGCACCCTTTCTTTGGATCTTCCCCGGAACCTTTTTCTTGATTTTCTTACTCTTTACTTTTAGCGATGCTTGCTTATCACTTACAAAGTCCAATTCGTACTGATGAAGCAATTACATTAGTTCACTAAGAGTATTCTCCCTTTTCTTGGAGAAATAGAGTAATTTGAATTTCTTATAACCAGGGTGAAGAGAATTCAAAAGTATTCCCGCAGCTGCAGAATCTGGGAATGGATCACCAAGTAACTCAAGCCGGTTGAGAAGCCCAACCATTTTCTTTGTATGAGTTCTAATTGGCTCCGTTCTGTCATTTCAAGATCAATGACCCTTTCCCTTGCTTTTTGTCTTTCGACGTCAAAGCAACAACCCAGTGGAGCGTTAAGCTTTAGATCCTCAAATGAATTTACCAATTCAAAAACATTTTGGTCGACATGTTGACCACCATGTTGGAATCTACCACGACATATATCCCTAAGATGCCTTAGGAGTGCCCATGGCTCGTATGCAACGAACCTTGCACTCCAATCATTGGGGATAGAGCCAAGAATAAGATCCATCACTAGCGACACGTGGCTTGCCCACGTACAGTGCTTTTCTGGAGTCATATCCTTTGAGTAATAGCTGGGGATGGGATGGTCAACTACATATTCAATGTTGTTCCACCCGAGGACTTGCCGAAGCTTCCTCTCCCAATCAAGAAAGTTTGATAGGTTCAATTTTACATCCACAATTTCAGTTACTTTGAGTTTTGTTTTGATCGCGGCCATATTGATTACTACAATCGAAAAGAATTTGCAATAAATAATCATTCATACAATTCAATAACTTTGAAATAAAATCAAAACATGCAATCATTAAAGCTATTAAAACATTTCATTCATGCAAAAAGTAAAAACATGGTCCAAAATGAATGAAACGATTCCAAGATCCCAAAAGTCCTAAATCCTTAAGCAGCTTTAGCATGTCTTAAGTAGTTTAAGATTTTAGGTAAACAAAACCTATTGCTAGTAATCTCCAAATTACTCTTAGTTAATAAATTAATGCCATAATTTATCCCATTGCCACAACTTAATGCCATTGTTCTTTGAGTTGCAACCACAATCAACGTGCTCCTTTAGGACGCCTTACCACCTAAGTCAACTAAAATAGCACCTCGCTTTAGCGTAAACCTACTATCTTAGATCCCTAGATTTTTGTAAGTGTTGATTTGGAAGGCAATTTTTTTTAAAAACTCAATATTACTTGGACCTAATTGTTTCTATGTTGGTTCGATTATTTAGTGAACTTAAAACTAATCGATTCATAGGAAACAACCTGTTCATGAAAAGCATACATACATTCATACATTCACGCATAATATATATATTAAATTGCATAAATAATTGGTGATCTAGTATGGCCCAAAACTTTTGTCTTGAAGCATCCAATCTTCATCACCTCCTTGTTAGCTTGGCATCGTCTTGAATCTTCGTTCAAATGCTAACTTAAAGTTCTAAACTTAGAAATGCTTGAAATGATAAAATTACATCAAAATTTCCATGGTACGCAGACCATATTTAAAACTTTACATTCAAAGATAGAACGGTGCGCATACCATATTTAACTATCCTAAATTGGCCATACTAGTCACTTGGAGTACCTGCATTGCATAAAATATATATTCTACGCATTCACCCATTCGTATGCTAAAACGAATGGCCCATGTTAATATGCAAGTATTGACGCGAATTAATTAAAATTCACGTTCACATAAACGCGTCCTAAAAGATTAATCAATTTCCAAATTATTAATCCTTAGACTTTATTCTAATTAAAATTTAATTTAATTAAAATAATGCGTCCTACGAAATAATTAAAATAATTATTTCATTTTAATTTCATTTAGTGGCTCCCACTCAAACCAATAATTATTCCGGATAATTAATTATGAAATATTAAATTAAAACTCGCGGCCCGGCCCAAGCAAATAAAATATTAAATTAAATATCCCGTTATCCCAAATTAATGCAAATATACGAAGCCCAACGAATTAAACGATTTTTTAAAAAAAGTCCAATTGCTTGATTGGGCTAGGCTTGCGCCCAGCCCCGCCTCGCGTGAGGCCCAAGAGCACACGAGCAAGAGCTCGCGCACCCCGCCCCATCGCTCGCGCGCGCGCCCCTGCAGCGATGCTGCCCTGCGCTGCGTGTTGCGCCTCGCTTCGTCGCAGCCCCGCAAGCTACCTCGCCTGCCCTTCCTCGCCCAGCGCACACGAGGCACGCAGCATCGCTGCTGCTGCCCGTGTCGCATGGCTCGGTCGAGCACAATGGCCTCGTATGGCTCGACGAGCCATACTTCCACCATGCTCATGTTCGTGTTTTTGGTTCGTAAAACGGACCAACTTAATTAAAATTAAATTTCATTCACGAACTTGCATTAATTTTATTTTTCAAAAAAAGTTACGATTTAATTTTCGAAAAACAACGATTTTTAACGATTTAATAAACTTTAACGACAATCCAATTTCGTAAAATTAATAAATCAAGGGCTAACAATATTCAATTTTCAAGAACGATCGAATCAACTTCAAAGTTTTAACTTTTAATTAATAAAATCCGAAACTTTATATCGTTCATGAACAATTAAATTTCAGATTATTAATAATTTGGTTTGAGTGCGATTAAAATTAACGAAACCATTCAAAATTTTAATCCAATAATTTATAAAATTAGCCACTGACCCATGAAATTATACCCCCTTCCCCCAATTAACCGAATTATTAAACCAAAATTAATTAAAATTCAATTAGGGTTGCAAATTTTAGAAATTGGGGAAAGGCAAAATTAGGGTTTATACTTATCGGAAAAATCTAAAACTTTTACCATAGAACAAGCATGTACCCAGAAACATTGTGTCAAAATTTCAAGCAATTCCGAGTAGTTTTAATTGAATTACTGTCCGACACTTTTAATTTTTAATGAAAAATTAACAAAAACGACCAAAAAACGATACTTCGAGACCTGTTTTTGTAATTCTATTCCATTGAGTTACTGTCCGACACTTTTAATTTTTAATGAAAAATTAACAAAAACGACCAAAAAACGATACTTCGAGACCTGTTTTTGCAGTTCTATTCCCATGAGTTGATCTTAGAAAATCGTTTTCCATCAGATTAGGGTTTTAAAAATCGAAAAAGCGATGATTTTTTATTTCGGACCTGATTATAGGCAATTCATCCAATAATTCGTAAAAAATTCCGAAAAATCAACAAAAAATCCAAAATTTTGACAGATGCAAAAACAATAATAATCATGCTAATTCATGCTTTGAATACATAAGGCTCATGATACCACTGTAGGGGAATACAGTTAAACATAATAACATGTGCGGAACAATCCCCAAAGCCAGGAAACATGTATAAAGCACAGATTAAGCAAACCTACATTCGAAGCGTGTTTTCCACAATAATCTGTCAACGAACACGAACAAAGAACTCCACTTGTCGTTCCTCTACTTGGTTCACCGACACGATCAGATCCGTCTTGATAATCATAGCTTAGACAATTGATCAAGATAATTTGCTTTTGGGAAGAACTCACTTTGGAGGTACAGAGAGAATTAGGGTTCTCTGTGTCTCTAGGGTTTAAGTAATATGAATTATGCCAAGTAACACGGACACACGCCCGCGCCCAGCTACACACTGCAGGTCGAAGCCCACAGCGCGCGCGCCGAGCAGCTGGGCCGTGGGCCTTGCTCGCTCGTCGTGCTGTGCGCTCTTGCTTGTTGTTGCGTGCTCGCGCCCAATGGGCTTGCCTCGCTTGCCTTGGCTCGCGAGTTTGCTGGCTCGTTGGGCCTTGCACGCTTACGTGCTTGGCTCGACGGGCCGGCAACTCTGATGCCCTTCGTATTCGCGATTTAATATATTTCTGATATATTATTTATCGTTTCGTATACGACGAATCACCGTCGTACGATACGATTTATTTGTGTCGCCCAGCTTACGAATATTCGCGATACGATATACGATTCCGACAAAGGTCGTATCGTATAATACGTTTCCAACTAATTCCCGAAAAGCTATTAAATGAATTTCCGATTCATTTAATCCGGTGATCTGTTACGTGTCATTGGTGTGACCTTGTAGGTTCAGTCAAGAGTAAGTTGTGAGTTCAATATCCATTAGAACTCACTAATCGGAAGCATTGCTCCAGCTAACTATTCCGATCACTTGATCTCACTGAATTAATTGTTCGCAATTGATCTGAACCTTGGTATTAGACTTAATGCACCTTGGGTGAAGGACATATTTCCTTTAGAGGCGGTATTGGGTCGCCAAACCATTCTTGAGTATTTAATACCCGCCCGAGCCTGATACTCTATCTGCGGGGTACATTGTATGGATGAAAGGCCCATGCTAGAGGGACATTTCTCTCTCCAGACCAGCTAGAGTCCGAGGTTCTAGGGCTAGACGCCCTGCATCAACTGATTACGAGGAAGGTTACAGGAGTATGGCCCGTCCGGTGCTTGATCGTTCTGAGTCCAGAGGAGGTTCGTCATCCTCCCGTCTTGGAAGACTAACAAGATCCTTCTCCCGCCGCTTGGGCAAGGGGAAGATTGATGATTGATTGCAGGAAGAGCCTGGGGATAGTACTCAAGGTGTCAGGACTCAAGAGCATAGCCGCCCGACTCTAGATCTTTGTAGGCTAGCTAAATGTGTTTGAAGTTGTACTGGAAGGAATTGTGTTTTAAGAATGTGTTTGGAAAAGGTGTTTAGAAGATGTGTTTAGGAAGTGAAAAGGCTTTTGAACTTTGCTTCACTTGATCCCAACCTTGTTCTTGAATTAGCTTTGAAGGCCTTAGAGCCAAATAAAGAGTTATTGTGTTAAATTCCGCTTGAACATGCTTTGCTTTGAACTGGCACATTTGGAATAGAGACAACAACAATTGAATTTTGAATTTTGAGTTTGATTTTTAGGATGCCCTTAATCGAGGAAATTTTGAATTTTGTTTTTGTATTAAAGTGGCCGGGTCTCGGAATGAGGTTGCCTACGTGTCCCGTTAAGGAATCAGGCCGAACATAGTTCTAAACTTACAGAACTTTTAGAATTGGATTTTGAATTTAAACATAGAACTTAGACATAGAACTTCTTGAGTTGATCGAGGTTTGTAAGGGATCAGAATTCTGTTCCATCGACATCTGTTAATTCGACTGCTCTCCCAGAGAGGATTTTCCTGACAATGTGTGGTCCTGCCCAGTTGGGTTTGAATTTTCCCCTTGGGTCCTTGACGCTTTTGCGAAGGGCTTTCAGGACAAGGTCGCCTTCCTTGATCTTTCGGGTTCTGACCCTTTTGTTGAAATGTCTGGCTACTCGGCGCTGGTAGACTTGTACATGGTGAGCAGCTTGAAGCCGATGCTCATCGAGCATGATTAGCTCATCGTATCTTGCTTGAACCCATGCAGCTTCTGGGATTTTTCTTTAGAGGACTATTCTTAGAGAAGGTATCTCCAGCTCGATAGGTTGTACTGCTTCCATTCCATTGACTAATGAAAATAGGGTTGCACTAGTTGAAGTGCGAATTGAAGTTCGATATCCCCACAATGCGAAATGAAGATTCTGGGGCCAGTCTTTGTAATTGGTTGTCATTTTCATGATGATGGTCTTGATATTCTTGTTGGCTGCTTTGACCGCCCCATTAGTGTGCGAGCGATAAGGCGAAGAACGATGATGTGGGATTTTGTACTCGGTGAATAGATCTTCACACTCTCCTTGAAAGTGGGTTCCCTGGTCACTAATGAACTCGTGAGGAACTCCGTATCTGCATATGATGTTTTCTTGAATGAGCTGGGCCACTTGATTGGAACCCAACACTTTGAATGATCTGGCCTCGACCCACTTAGTGAAATAGTCGATAGCAACCAATATGAATTCATGACCCCCAGTGCCTGTTGGAGTGATTTGGCCAGTGACGTCTATACCCCAAGGTGAGAATGGCCATGGTGATGATTGAGAATATAGCAAGGATGGGGGAATGTGCTTTAGATTTGCACACTTTTGGCAGGTAGGACATTTCTTGACAAAGAGTAGCAATCCTATTCGACGGTAGTCCAGTAATATTGAGCCCTGATGACTTTGAGGGCCAACATCTTCCCATTCATGTGGGTACCACAAACTCCGACATGTATGGTGTCCATGACTCTTTGTGCTTCGCGCCTGTCGACACATCGGAGATTGGGGCCGTTATGGGACCTCTTATATAGAACGCCGCCTTCTATGACGAAATTGGCTGATTGTACGTAGTCGTAAAGCCCTTTGACTCTTGCTCGAAAAGTGTGGGGGATATTCAGAGTGTTGTAGATACCTTTGAATGTCTGTAAACCAGGGCTCGTCTCTATCTGGCTCGATGTCGTCAATAGCTTGGACATATGCTGCTTCTTGACGTGTTTCAATTGTAAGTGGCATTTTAGCCTTGCCATTTGGAACGTTGATCATTAAAGCCAGCTTTGCTAGTGCGTCGGCAAATTGATTCTCCTCTCGGGAGGTACGTATAGCGAAGCTCTTCTACTTTCTCAGACAGCTTCTCGAGATAGGACTGGTATGGCGCCAAGATTTCGCGCCTTACTTTCCATTTTCCGGAAATTTGATTGATGATTGGGGAGGAATCCCCGTACACTCGAAGCTTCTAGACACCAAATGCTAAGGCGGCTTCCAGGCCCATAATGCATGCTTCATACTCTGCCGCATTGTTTGTGACGTGGTATTGCAGTTTTGCTGATATAGGAATGTGGGTGTCGTCCGGGGCTACTAGAATTACTCCAACTCCACATCCGTTCTGATTTGAAGCACCGTCAAAATGCATCGACCAACTGTCATCACTTGTCATTAGGATTTGCTCGTCGGGTAAGTCATAATCCTCCTCTTATGCCTCGACGGGACAGTCGGCTAGGAAGTCTGAGACTGCTGAACCCTTAATAGACTTTTGAGGGGTGTTTTTGAGATCGAATTCTGCTAGCATGAACAACCATCTAGACAATCGTTCGTTGAGAGCTGGCTTTTCAAATAGATGCCTGAGAGGATCTGCTTTGCTGATTACATACACTGTATGGAAGAGCATGTAGTGTTGTAGTTTCTTTGTGGCCCAAACCAAGGCGATGCTGAGTGTATCTGGTCTCGTACTCGATTAACTTTTTGCTGATGTAGTATACGGCGTTTTCTTTGCCTTCAATTTCTTACGCGAGCATGGCCCCAACTGCTGAATCTGTTGTTGTTAGGTAAAGCCTGAGGGGAATCCTTGCCATGGCTGGCTTTAGCACTGGCGGGTTAGAAAGGTAGTCTTTGATAGTATTGAATGCGTGCTGGCAACCCCCGTCCCAGACTTTGGGCTCGCTTTTGCGGAGCTTTCGAAATACCAGTTCACAGATCATAGTGAGCTTTGAAATGAACCTACTGATGTATTGCAGTTTGCCGAGAAACCCCTGAATCTATTTTTCATTCGTTGGCGGCTTCATCTCTTGAATGGCCTTGATTTTCGAAGGATCAGCCTCGATGCTCAGAGAGCTGATGACATATCCGAGTAACTTGCCTGACGTTACCCCGAACGCACACTTTTGAGGATTGAGCCTCATATTGTATTGCCTGGGCCTGTCAAAGAATTTTCGGAGTACTGAGGTATGCTCCGTCGCTCTTTGGATTTGACAATCATGTCGTCGACATATACCTCAATTTCCCTATGAATCATAACGCTCATGATAGCTGTGGCTGTTCTTTGATAGGTTGCCCCTGCGTTCTTCAGTCCGAACGGCATAACTGTATAGCAATACGTACCCCACTGAGTGATGAAGGTTGTCTTCTCCATGTCCTCCTCAGCCATGGGAATCTGATTGTAGCCTGCATACCCATCCATAAAAGAGAGTAAGGCATGATTTGCGGTGTTGTCGACCAAGATGTCGATGTGAGGCAATGGAAAACCGTCTTTAGGCCTAGCCCTGTTAAGATCTCTGTAGTCCACACACATTCGTACTTTGCCGTCTTCCTTTGGAACTGGGATGACATTTGCAATCCATTCTGGATACTTGGCTTCTCAAATAAACCCGGCCTCTAGCTGCTTAGAGACCTCTTCTTGAATTTTGAGGGAAACGTCCATTTTCATGCGACGGAGTTTCTGCTTGATTGGTTTGGAACCTGGGATGAGGAGAATTGTGTGCTGACCGATGCTTGGATCAACCCCTAGCACTACTAGAAACTAGAGCTTTAACGACAATTTTATAACGACATGTAAAAAATATCGTTGTTAAAAGAATGAAAATGCAAAACAATGAAAAAACTAGCGCGGCTCTTCTTAATTAATTTAATGAAAAGAAGTTTGAGCGGTACTTTCAAAATTTGGTTCGTCGTTAAAACTCGGAGAAAAATGGTTTTAGAAAAATTTACCCTAATCTCCATATTAAAGGGAAGATTGAAAACCCCTCTGTAATTCACCTCTCTCCCATATTTCTTGTATTCGATCTCTAGCAAAGGTTTGCTTCTCTCGTATTTCTCGAATTCGATCACTGGAGGTGGTAGAATAAACTAAAATAAGGTAATTTTTTTCTTCCTGATGAGAATTGTGATTTCTAGGGTTCTAGTTAATAATTTCAATAACGAATACTCGATTTTAGGTTTCTCTGAGTTAATTCTACATCAATTGTGTTCTTGAGGTGGGTTTTTATGAGGTTCAAGCATTTTCCTAATTGCAATCGAAACCCTATAATGAATTTGGTGATATTTCAATTTCTGCTTTTGGAGATCAATGGATTTTGTGTTTTATTTTTTTTGTCAATTTTAATAGAATTTTATAACCGATTTATGATTGATGTTCAATTTGATGTTGGGGTTCGAGAATACTGATTTGGATTTTATCTTTTGGAATCATATGTAAATATTGATTTCAGAATTACTCTTTGTTAATCACTAAGTATTGGATTTTTCATAGTTATTTTATGGAATCTTGTTATTGATGCTTAAATTGCTTGATGAAATCAACAGGCGAAGCTGTACGGTGGTGAGTTTTTGGGAATTTCCTTACAGGGCATGCTTTTGTTTTTTGTTCAAACTTTTCCAAGATGAGGACTTCTACAATCTAATCAAACATACCTCAACCTTGATATGCCAAGTAGTCTCTTAATTTATTTATTTTTGCGTATGCTTTTGAATCTCATCCAATCTAATTTACAATATTCACATTTTTCTTACTATTACTTCAATATCTTTTCTGTAATTAGCTTTCTACCATTCACTAGGAATAATGCACCGAGATGTCAAGCCTCGATCACAATGTCATGATAGACCACGAATTGAGGAAAATCCGTTTGATAGATTGGGGTCTGGCTGAATTCAACCATCATGGCAAGGAATATAATGTTTGTGTCGTGTGGCTTCAAGGTCAGTGCTTAGTTTTGAAGTATAAGTATGAAAATTATGTCATTATCTTCCCTCGATTCCCTCTGTTTCCTCAAATATTAGGATTGTGTGTAAATAAGCTTTTACTGTGCTGTCAAATATATGTGCTGATGCAGGTCTTTGGTCAAAGGTGAGGGATTTAAGATTGCATCTTAAGGAAAAGGGTTTAAGGAAGAATCCAGGGATGAGTTGTATTTTTGATCAAAATCAGGTTCACTGTTTTATTGTTGGAGATCAATTGTTCTTCAAAGCTGCTGAAGTTTATGAAACCCTAAACTCTTTATTGCTTACACTAAAAGATAATGGATACATCCCTGATCTTAGGCGCGCTGTTCATGAAGTAGAGGTTCTAGAAGATGAAAGAGGTGCTCTTGGCCACTGTGAAAGTTACTTTTGGGACTAATCACTGGATTTAGGAGTGCCAATAACATTATGGGCAACAGGTGTGGGGACAACTGTGGTCTGATCAGCTTGTTGTTTGTCAGCAGTCAAATTTTCATTGACTATCGATTTTTGCAGCCACATGATCATAGCGCTGCAGGTTTCAGTAACTTGCCAAAGGCTCTGTCCAAGTATTGTAGAGTGATCAACTAGAGGTCCATTAGATGGAGATTCTGCGAGTATTGGCTGCACATATGAGTAAGTACATTTTCATCTCATTGTCTATTTAAAAACTGTGCCTGAATTTTCTTTTATCTCTACTATTGACTATCATCTTATCATCTCACTCTCAATAACAAAATTTGTTTCACCACTCACATTTGATCATGACATCGCCTTTTGGGTTTTTGTAAATATTGGTAATTGGAGTACTAGCCTAAGAAATATACTTGGATTAGGTATAAATTATTATCCTTAACCCTATGGCCAAAATGGCCATAAATTCATATAAATAAATTGTTGTTCTGTTTTGTAATAGGACAAAATAAGTTTATGTTCTATTAACTATCTTACACGATTAAGAATTTCTCTTAACCTCGTTTGTTTCGATTCTTCTTAAAATCCAAATGAAAAATATTTGCTAGGTGAACTTATTGCACTTATCAATTGTTGTGTCGGACAGAAAAGTCGTGCCTTAAAAGATGAAGTATCAAGGCCCTGGTTGGTGCAGTTTAGTTGTTAGAACTTGTTCATAATAGACTTTAGTTAGTGGAACCTGTTTCAAAACAGAATTCAGAAACTTATAATGGGGGATACTAAAATCACACTGAAGATTACCTGGAGAAGTTCTTGATTTTTTGAAGACTTATGAAGAATCTATTAGCTAGCTTGCAAATTGAAAAGATGAAGGATTTTTTTTCCTCTTCTGCATTTGGGCATATTCTTATCGTTGTTTATTTTGGAGTTTAACTGTCCAATTTACAGTTTAGGAATTGAGTTAGGTTTTTAATGAACAAAAACTATGTTTGATTCTTTGTTGTTGCTAAGTATGTATAATACTTCCATTGTATTCCCCCTTTAAATGTTTCCATACTCCTTAATAAACCATAGAAATTCAAATTATCTGCTTTCTCCTGATTTCCATCTTCCAAAAAGCCTTATATTCTCTGGACTTAATTGTCAATTTAGATGTTGTTCTATACTTCTCAAAATTATGAATCTAGTTACAGGGTGCATCAGAATTATTGAGGTAGTATTGTGTATATGGGCTTTAAGTTGAGGTAGTATTGTGTATAGGAGAGGTGCATGATGTGCGAGGCTTTGTTGCTGCACTCAATGGGGTTGTTGGTACAAGTCTTTATGTGAGAAATTGGTGTACTGAAATTCATGAGCTTATTCGTTTGAAATTGATGTTGTCGTATTTAGTCTTTGGATATTTTTTGTGATGCTTCAAATGGATTGAGTCACTCTGGCACATGTCTGAAATCATATTCGTGTAGACTGTGCATTCCAAAATGCATGTGGTTACTCCAAAATGAAATCCACAATCATTTTGAGGATTTCAGTATCGACAGGGACCTCAACATGCTGTCAAATTTTAGAATTCACAATCTGATATCCTCTTGTTTGTTCGGGTTTCTTTTGTCGGTGGTACTCCATATGTCTCATCAGAGCTTTACTTTTAACGCAAACATGATTTTGGAATAAAGCTTGTATTGACTGAAATATTAATTGTCATGGTTATATATTTGTTGTAGGAGGAAATTCAGAAAATATTGGAAGTAGAACAAACACTTTCCCAACTATAGGTATTTAACTCGTTTTCTTGGTTCCTTTTTGGTTTATTTTTACTTTCCCATGTCATGATACTTAAGTTCTTTTATTTTTTTTTATATATGTAGCAGAAAAGGTGTTTAAGTCGAAGTCTCGTGATCGGTTTTTGGGTTTTTGAGGAGGAATAACACTTAAAGAAATAGCGGGAACATAACCTAGCAGGGGGAACTTCAATCTTAGTTTAATGAAGCAATCATACAAAATTAGGTCGTAACCAATCGCGTGGACACGATACAAGAAGTGTTGCTACAAGGGTTTACTTCTCCAAGAGAGGACACTCCAACTATGAAGAATTATTATTATTTTTTTATACTTTTTTAATTTTAGATTGAACATGCAAGAGTTACTTATCTATTACTTTTAGAATTTAAAGACAAGGGGATGTGATTGTTGGGTTTCACATAACTTGAAATCTATTGTCAAATTCTTTTGAGTAATGAAATTACCATTTTTTTTTAATTGATTGATTTATAATTGTTTATATTGTTCCATAGAGAAAATGTAGGTGTTTTGAAGAATGTAAATAATGTTATTATGGTTTCAATATTAACTACAGAATAGTTCGTCGTTATTGCCAAAATTTAAATTTTTTTTACCATTGGAATGACATTTTACAATGGTATTTTTTGTCGTTGTTGGTTAATTGTTCATCGTGAATAAGTATTTAACGATGAAATATCATGTTGTCGTTATTTTTTAACGATGAAACAATAGTTCGTCGTTAACTTTTAACGACGAAATCCTAAATTCGTCGTTAACAATTAACGACGAAACCATAATTCGTCGTTAATTGTTAACGACGAAACGGTAATCCGTCGTTAATGGTTAACGACGACATGATGTTTCATCGTTAATTTTCGTTAAATATTAACGATGAACATCGTCGTTAAAGCCAATAACGACGGAACATGTTACAACGAACATCATGACCGTCGTTAAAGGTTTTAACGACGAAAATTGAGGCTTTTAACGACGAAATTGTTCGTCGTTAAATATCCTTTTTCTAGTAGTGTAGCATATCATGATAAGACCATGCGAAGACGTCTATGTACTCTGTAAGCAGCTTGATAAGATCATCCCGCTCTACTTGAGATAGAGTTAGACCAATCTGAACTAGTTTTGAGTCACTGCTGTTAGAAAGGTTAACTTTTTCTATTTCCTCAACTATGGGCGTCCTGTTTTCATGATTTTTGGTAGCTTTTAGTATTACAAGGTCAGTTTCTTGTGAAGCAAAATTGTTTGGATTAGAAGTGTGTTTTGATTTTGGACTTGAAGAGTAAGAGGAAATTGAAGTGTTATTGAAATCAGCAATCATTACATCGACAGTTTTGACTTGAAGCTCGGCCTTTAAAGGCTCTTGATTGATGCAAGACTCTAGCCCTAGACTCTTAGATTCATTACTAGACTCAGATCCAGACTTATCCCCTGACTCGGACTCGCTCATCATAGATCCTTCGCCCACAGTAATCTTGAACATTTTTCCATTTTGAGCAGATATCTTGCGGGAATTTCTTCAGCCATTGACCATATTCTCACTTGGAGTAATTAGCTTAGATGGGTCGAATTCTTCGATTTGAGTGATCATTTGGACCATAGTATCTTCGGAAATGATTGTTGCTACTTCTTGGCCAAACAAGAGACCAAAAGCTGATGAATCAAGGCATTCAAAGTTGGCCTTGTCTTGCATCGGAGGAGCATCCTCGAGGAAGTGACAGTCTTGAAAGATCTCGAATCCAGGGTAGAGGACCCCTTTTTAAGTGTCGTAGAAAGGCTCTGGAAAGTCAAAGTACAAGTCATCCTCTCCTTCTTTTATAAATTTCCATTGAGTGTATGTTGATGTGGAGGTACTTTGAATTGATCATTACCAGCACGACGGGGTCTTAGCTTAGCCTTTTGCTGCTTGTTATCGTACTTTGTCGGCTTGTATCCCAGACCACAACAGTTAGTCTGTCCATGGGATTTGAAAGGAGACTCGGTAGGCGGTGGTAGAGTAGTACCCAAGAAGCGCCCACGCGTAATCATTATGTGCCTCGCCATGGGATTCATTTTGGACTCAATGGCTCCAACTTCGGCACTGAACCCCCAAAGGTCTTCATCATTGTCATCATGTTCTATTAATATCAGAGCCTTGTCGGCTATCTTGGTTCTTGGATTGGATGAATTTAGAGTAATGACATTTCCTTGGACCTCCATTCGGACTTTCTGATGGAGTGAGGATGGCACAGCTTTGAGGTCATGGATCCAAGGCCTCCCCAAAAGGAGATTGAAACTTGATTTGATGTTGAGCATTTGAAAGCTCACTCTACGCTCGATTGGGCCTGTGCGGAGTAGAAGAGTGAGAGTTCCCATTGCTTCCCGACGAGTATTGTCATAGGCGCGAATACCTTGGGAGGAACTAGAAAAGTCGCTAGATGTGAAACCCAAATTTTCAGCAGTGCGAAGAGGACACACATTGATGGCTGATCCATTGTCCACTAGAGTCATAGGAATGTTTTTGTCTTTGTACTCAACAGTCAGATAGAGAGCCTTGTGATGGCTTGCCCCCTCAGGTGGGAGGTCTTCATTTGTAAAGGTAATTCCTTCCTCTAGATTTGTTAGTAACCCGACCAACTCGTCAGGGGTGACTTCCGGGGTGACATTCAACTTGACAAGAGCATTGATTAGAGCAGTGCGGTGTTCCACAGAGGAAGCCATGAGTTGCCAAATATTAACCTCTGCCTTAGTGCGCTTCAATTGCTTGATCAAAGGATTCTCCTCGGTGGGTAGAGGGATGTTAGCTGCCGGTGTCGTTCTGTTGACTGGCTCTTGAATTCGACCGGATCTAGTCATGACCTGAACACTGTTTTCTGCCTTAGGGTCCAAGTACCAGTCGGAGTTCACAATTTCTTGGCATTCATCGTCAGAGATGTTCTCAATGGGAGGGTCATGATATGTCTCTTCATCGTCGTTGGCCCATATCCAACAAATATCTTCTTGAGGTAATCTAGATTCCGAGTTTTCACTTAGCTGCACAAGGTGTGGCACAGGCCTTTGGTTATGAAATATTTCCTCTACCTCGAAAGGACCCACGGCATGGAAGAGAGTTTCTTGATTATCTTCGAGAGCCCTTATGCGAGCCTCAGCTTCTTCAACACGTTCATAGAGCTCTGCAACAGCCGTTGCTAGTGAAGTCATCTTGTATAGATTTTGACTGAATGAGTCCGAGCACCTAGTTACCACATGATTTTGAATCTTAGAACTTGGATTTCCCGACACATGATATGATATGCATGCAATGAATGAGACCTAGACTTGATTCTAAGTGCCACTCCGACGATTCGGGATTTTGTATTTTGTATTTGTATTCGGGATTTGCAACCCCTTGGAAATATTTGAGAGGAGCTTCATTCTTTTGTGGAGGTTTTCTCCTTGTACTAGAACTTGGAATGTCGAACAAAGAAGATTTCGACCTAATTGAACTTGGACTATTTCAGGGGAATTTCAACCAATTGAGAATTTGGAAATTGGACTTGTATCATTTCAAGGGATTTTCAACCCATTGGATATATTTTAGGAGATTGGATATTGTATTATTTCAAGGGAGTTTCAACCTGATTGAAAGGGAATTAATTTTGTATTATTTCAAGGGAATTTTAACCCGTCAATATTTTAGGGGAATTTCAACCCATAAGATTTTTGAATATTTTAGGGGAATTTCAACCCATGAATAGAATTTTGAATTTGTATTATTTCTGGGGATTTTCAACAGGTTGGATTTCGATGTATTTTAGGGGGACTTCAACCCAAAGATAGAATTTGGAATTTGAATTTGTATTATTTCAGGAGATTTTCAACCCGTTGGACAATTGGACTTGTACCATTTCAAGGGATTTTCAACCCGTTGGAAATATTTGGAATTTTGTATTTGGGAGCAATGGAAGACAAGGATTTTTTTGTAGCTTGAAGATGAATTTGAATTTGATTCGAAGTTTGAACATTGAAATGGGAAAGAGGCACTTTTGTATAGAGCATGAGGCGTTGAATTTGAAAATTCCGGCATTACGCCGCCATGGATTTGAGACATTGGATTTGAAATTTGGAAAGTCCGGCATCATGCCGCCGTGGACTTGGAATTTTTGAAGTTTTCGGTCATGGAATTTTGAATTTGAAATTGAATGGGAAAATGCATTATGCCATCATGGATTTGGAATTGGAAAGTTTCGAATATGGGACTTGAGATTGGGAAGATTGAATTTAGAACTTCGAACTCGAGCTTTGAAATATGGAATGGAAAATTCGGCATTATGCCGGCATGGATTTGGAACTTGAAATTTTGAGTATAGGACTTGAAGTTTGAAAGATTGAATATAGCAGTTTGAAGTTTGAAAGATTGAGTTGAAAAGTCGGCATCTCGCGGTTATGAATTTGGATATTTGAACTTGAGGTTTTGAGAATGAAATTGGTAACTTGAATTTGAGGTTTGAAGATTTGAATGTTTGAACTAGAAAATCCGCCATGACACCGTTGGATTTTGAGTTTCGAATTTGGAACTTGAAGTTTTGACTAGAAAATCCGGCATTATGATGCCGTTGGATTGAACTTGAATTTGGAATTTGAAATTTGGACTAGAAAATCCGGCATTATGACGCCGTTGGATTGAATTTGAATTTTAAACTCGAAATTTGGACTAGAAAATCCGGCATTATGACGCCGTTGGATTGAATTTGAATTTGAAACTCGAAACTGGGACTAGAAAATCCGGCATTATGACGCCGTTGGATTGAATTTGAATTTGGAACTCAAAATTTGGACTAGAAAATCCGCCATTATGACGCCGTTGGATTGAATTTTGAACATGAAACTCGAAATTTTGACTAGAAAATCCGGCATTATGACGCCGTTGGATTGAATTTGAATTTGGAACTTGAAATTTGGAGTAGAAAATCCGGCATTATGACGCCGTTGGATTGAATTTTGAATTTGGAATTTGTGCGTGAGGCGTGTTTGAGGGTTTTGAATCAAATGGAGTGGCACTCCTAAAAGACCTTAAATCGGCGATTTTAAGATGCATCAGATTTGAATGGCTTGGTTTCCTAGTTGGAGGCTAATGGTTTTGGCAAGTTAGAACTCGAGGTTAGCCATTCACGCGTGCAAAGACGCCCACACAATGCACAAATAGCACGTTGTCACACTAACATGGATATGAATGCGACATGCAAAGTTCTCAACCTATAAGGTTGGTCTAAGTTTTGTATGATGCAAGTGGTGGGCTCTGGGTGTCAAAAAGGTACTCGACTAAGAGGCGGATCCGGCGATAACTTGCACATCCACCTAAGGGACGTGTGCATGTGTCGGCAGACGACCTCCATACTTGACATCGGGAATGTCAAGAAAATGCCAAGTCTCGGTAGGCGCGGAAATGGTCACACACTTTGCTCGGGAACCGTATCGAGAGTCACCATTTCTTTCCCCCGGGGCTAGCCCGAATGTAGAACAAATCCGTTTGGGCAAGGTAGAAATTCATTTTGCACAAATATGGTTTTCGAAATAAGCATGAAATGCCTAGAAATTGAAAATTGAAATCGCACTTGAATATTGTATTTGAAAAGCTCGTTTTTCGACATTCGTTCTCAAGGTTTGGTAGCGTCATCACAATAGAAAATAAGTGCGGAATTAGTAAAATACATCACCACCTACAAATGGACTAGGTGGGAAACCACATTGCCTAGAAGGACTAGGAAAGTAAATTTGCATAATTGAAAGTGCGGAATTGAAATGCGTTATTGAAATTGCGTAATTGAAAGGTGCGGAATTGAAAGGTACAGAATTGAAATTGCGGAATTGAAATTGCGGAATTGAAAGGTGTGGTATTGAAATTGCAATATTGAAATTGAACTTAAGCACATGAGATCCGAACGCCAAACGACTTCTTAAGAATAAGTGCGTTCGACGCGGATTCAAAGCTAAAAATCTCCACTTTAGGACAAGTTGTTCATCCCAAAATATCCTAGATTTTGCACATAGAACTTGAACTTGAAAAGTTTGAATCTTGAAATATTGGACTTGAAATGTTGAACTTTGAAATATTGAACTTGAACTTGAAATATTGAACTTAAGAGTCTTGAATCTCAAATATCGGACCTTTTAATGTTGAAAAGGTTTAATCTTTGATATGGTCTTACTTTGAAATGATCCTAGTTTAGGGAAGTGATTACAAACAACCCTAAACATTATTGGATCTTGAAACTAGAACTTGAAATTTGAAAAGTGGAGTCTTGAATCTCAAAGACTAAACCTTTAAACATTAGAAAGGCATCATCTTTGATTACTCCATATTTTTAAGATGATTCTAGTTCAAGGAAGTGATTACAAACAACTATGAACATCATTGAATCTTGAAAGTTTGCATTTTTGTATCACATAAAGTTTGGATTTTGTAAGAAATGTATGATTGTTGTAAGTGACACTTTTAAGATTAAAAATTCCAACTTACTAATCATTTTTGAAAGAGAAAATCAAATAAACATGATAGGTTAGGGTTGGAATTCGGAATTACCTAGTTAGGTTTAGGCAAGAATTCCTTTTAGAGCTCCCAAATGCTTAGAACTTGGAAATTGTATGAGATTTTGGAGGACTTTTGTATTTTGATTTGAGTGGCAATTTTTGTATTACGACGTTGTGTTTTTTTTTTGCCTCTCCATAATGCTCAGAATTAGGGGTTTAAATAGGAAAATTTTCTGCTAAACGCCAGCCCAGGCCAGCGTCCAGCGCAGCTGCCAGCGCCAGGCGCTGCTGACGTGGTGCAGAAGCTACCAAAACAAGGACGCGGATGCCGTCCTTGCTTTTCTCTTGTATTGGTGTAACTTTTTACGATTTGTAGGAAGTTGGCACGTAGTGATTGCTTGGGGATTAAGGTTTGCTTTGCGTCTAAAAACAAGCCGTTTCGGGTTTTTGAGTTTCGGTTTACGGGACGAGGCCCGGCTTGCTCGGTTTTGTGGTTCGGCGCCCGAATTTGGATTGCTTAGTGTCATTTCGACTGGAAAGGCCTTGTAAAACCAATGGGATAGTCCATTGGGTGAGATTGTACTTGGATTTTGAAATTGATTTTTGGAAATTGTATTTTATACCGAGTTCCGGAATGGGAACGGCCTCGGGGATTGGATTTTGGCTCTTGGATTTTGGAAAGGTTCTTAGCAATTGGGACTTCCGCACGGAGTTGCTCCAACCGCCTAATAAGGATAATGGTATTGTCATCATCCCAATGGGGAGACAGGATTTAGGTGTCTACAAGGGGAGACACGATTTAGGTATCTACACTTAGCTTCCATTGCTTCGTGGGTGCAAGATTGGTGATATTAATAACTTTTATATTTTACATAAAACATTCGCAAATATTTAATTTAGCATCATAAAATTACAAATTTTGCATTCGAAAAACTACAACCTCCGAAAAGCCATAGTTAGGCTTCGAATTTGGGAATTCTGGGTTCGCCGTCAAATCTTTGATTTTTGTCAAAATTTTAAAACGCCGTTTACATGCGAAATTCACTATAAAAACATAAGATTCCGACCATTATTGACAAAATTGCCGAAAAATCCTACGAACATATTATCAAATAATCGCACAAATTTGCAATTAATTACATAAAATTAATCACCCCTTTAATTCATTGCAAATTTATAAAATTTAATCCATGTTAACTATAATTGATTATGGAATTAATTAGAGGCTCGTGATACCAATGTAGGGTTATGAAAAATATAAACAATATAATTCATGCGGAAAAACCATAAAGCCAGGAATCCAAATTAATTGCCACATAGTCAATTAGCATAATTAGTATACATACAATGTGATGCGTGCCTTCCCTAACTGCTCCCGAACCGAACAAGAACAAGTATAGGACTCCAAATGTCGCCCCTCCGTAGATAGTCCACAGCACGTTCGGCTCCGCCTTAGATTCAACCAACTAGAATATTCTCTAAGGTTTTAATTTATGTGCACTCGGGAAACTCACAATCGTGATAAGAAATTTTTAAATTATCTCTTAAATTTAATGTGTTAGAATATTATATTGAATTGCCTTATAAATTGTGATCATGAACCACATATTTATATGGTGGAAATAAAGGAGTTTCAATCCTACTAAGAATCGATTAACTAAATCCATTAGGATTCTAGTTAATTAATAACAATAGAATTCTAGGGACAATCAAACACTAAATATTTCAGATTTACCCTAACATCTAATTTTAATAGATTTAGGAAAACACAAGAATACTTGACTCGCAAGTAAGCGGCCGACCAGGGCATGCACGTGTGGCCTTGAGCCCACGTTGCTTGGCGTCCAGCAATCAGCCTGGGTCCCACGGATGGGCGTTGCTGCCTTGCTCGGCCCATGCGCGTTGGGCGTAGCCGCAGCAGCACGCGGCCCATGCGATGGGCGCTGCTGCCTTTGCTCGGCCCATGCCTTGCTGCTCCGCGCGGGCTTGTTTGGCGCTGGGCGTGGCGCTTGCGCTGGGCCTTGCGTCTCGCAAGCTCGTTAGTCGAGCATTCGTACGTCGCGCTTCCGATTCGTTTTTCGATTCCAGAATTTATTTCCGATTCGAACAAATATCTACGTTTCCGTTAATATTTCCGATTCCGGAATTTATTTCCTTTTCCGGCAATATTTCCGATTTCGGTAATATTTTCGATTCTGGCAATATTTCCATTTCCGATAATATTTTCCGATACGAACCATGTTTCCGTTTCCGGCAACATCTACGACTTGAATAATATTTATATTTCCGTATATTTCCGTTTCCGGCAATATCATCATTTCCGGAGCATTCTATATTTTGCCTTTTGACGATTTCAGCTTCCACTGGAACCGAGATCCGTCGTTTCCAATGTTCATAAATGGAGTATTTAATGAATAATATATTCACTTAAATTCTTGATCCGTTCACGTACTATTTTTGTGACCCTACGGGCTCAGTCAAGAGTAAGTTGTGGATTAATATTATTAATTTCACTTGAACTGAAGCGGCCTCTAGCTAGGCATTCAGCTCACTTGATCTCACTGAATTTATTAACTTGCATGTTTAATTAATACTGAACCGCATTTATTAGACTTAGCATTGAATGCATACTTGGACCAATGGCATTATTTCCTTTTCTTAAATGGACTTGGTCCACACTAAATTTATTGTGGACCATGTCTTAAAATAAAGTCAACAACTTGTTCCTAATTTATTTTGGCATTGTATTAGGATTATTAAGAAAAAAAATATCAAATTAGTGTTGATGATACATGTTGTACTTGAATAATGTTATTTTAAGTCATAATTCGCTTTTAAAAATATAGGGTTACTATGCCTCAAAAAATGGTTACTATGTCTAAGAATTTTGGTGTTTAATTTATTACAATTACTATAAGAACAATAAAGTTCACTGTGAGTGCAAAAATGGTGCTAGAGAAAACTATTTATTTTTGGTCCACACTAATATTAGTGTGGACCAGGTCCACGCAAGAATAATCCTTAGAACAGTATGAATGGAGGCAAAGAGAGAATTAGGGTTTCTCTTTGATTAGTTTTTACTGAACTCACGTATAATTAGAATTGTGTTATGTTGGAAAAACATAATGATAGATGGCATGTTATAACCCTAAGGTTATAACATGACCGGCCAAGGCACGAAGCCTCAACCGGCTAACACACGCACCAAGCACACGAGCAGCGCGCACAAGGCAACGCAGCCATGGGCCTTGGGCCTCGCTGCTTTGCTTGCTACCATCGCTGCTGTCCGCGCTCCCACAGCCAGCCTTGCGGGTTTGCTCTCGCGGCTGGAGAGCTGCTGGCTCGTTGGGCCTTGCGCGCTTGCGCGCTTGGCTCAATGGGCCGGCAGCCTCGTCTCGCTCGTATCCGCGACCAACGCCTTAAGGCTAGTGTTTATCGTATAGTACTTGACGAACTACCGTCGTACGATACAATTATTCGTTTCGCCTAGCTTACGAATATTCGCGATACCATATACGATTCTGATCCAACGTCATATTGTATAATTATGTTTTTCAGAACTAATTCCTGAAAATCTTATTAAACGAATTTCCGATTCATTTAATCCGATGATCTGTTACAAGCCATTGGTGTGACCTTATAGGTTCAGTCAAGGGTAAGTTGTGAGCCTAATATATATTAGAACTCACTGATCGAAATCATTGCTCCAGCTAGCTGTTCCGATCACTTGATCTCACTGAATTAATTGCTCGTAATTAATATGAACCTTGGTATAAGACTAATGCACCTTGGGTGAAGGACACATTTCCTTCAATTCTAACGCCGACTCAACATCAGGTTCAGACGCAGCGACATAAACCAACTCATCTTCCAAATTTCTGCATCTACAGAATTTCCCGATATCATTGAACAAAAAAAGAGACAAAAGCTTTGAGTAATACACACTACTCCGCAAATCACCTTTGTAATTAAATAGTTTAAAACTTTTGTATTCAACATGCTACTTTGCTGCTGCTACTCCTGCTCTAGCTTTACTTCAATGGATGAACTTATGGGTGCTCTCTCTCTCTCTCCCCCTCTCTCCCCTCTGCAATACACATAACTTCTTAAACTAACAATCTTTTCCATCTTTTCCCTTCTTTTTCTTCTCCCATTTTAACTCATTTCTTAATTTTTTATGATTTTGATTTCTTCGTATGTTTTCCTCAAATCATTTTATTTGTTGAATTAATTTTAAGGTAAGGCAATCAAATTTGATTCTGGTTATTTGTTTTTAATTCATTTTTATGTTTAAACTTTACTACTTTGTGCTAAAATTTGTGGGTTGCACATCTGGTGTTCGCTGAAATTTCCCACAGAAAATGGAGAAATCAAGTCTAAAATGGAGGATTATGAAGTGATTGAGCAAATTGGTAGCTTTTCTTGTCCCCCACGAAGCTGAGGAAAAGAAGTGAGTTTCTGTTAATCTTGGTGATTAGTTTGTTAATTACTTTGCTGGAATGATTAACACTTTGATTAGATGAAGGCCTATTTCGCAGTTCAAAACTCATACAAACATGTAGACATTCAGACATTGTTATTCCCAAAAAGGCCTATTTCGCAGTTCAAATCACATACAAATCACATACAGACATGTTATTAAGTGAATTATTATTACGAGAATATATTACCTTGATGTTACCGTCCGTCTAGCTCCCGTGACCTTTACATTACTAGTTGTTAATTATGTAATTACTTTGCCATAATTCCTCATGTAACATCTGTCACTTGATATTCTTGACAATTGTATAAATAGTTGCTTGTACATCAATGAAAGATAACAAAAATACTTTCTCATCTAAATCTGTCTTGGTATCAGAGCCAACCTAATTAAACTATTTTTTTTTCTAAACCCCACAGCGTCGCCAATTTTATTAGCCCCTGTGTGTCGTTTGCAATCACTTTTCTCATATATATTCTCGTAATAATTTTCTCTGTCAATTATTTTCTGTAACAATTGTTATTACGTGAATGGTTTATTGCATTAATGCTTTAGCATTAAAATACTCAAATCAATAAAAAGAAAAATCATGAAAAATGTACATGAGTAGAGACATTATATTTTGTGATAATCTAAGGGCCTCCAACATTCATAAGTATTCCATTAGTATCATGGTCAGACCCAAGAAGAAATTGATTTCCTATTACTCAAACAAAAACCCAGAGTTTTTTAGTAAAAGATGAGGATAAAAGATGATTAGTTTTGCAATAAATTTATTTCCTATACGGAGTAACATGATTAGCTATGATAAAAGATGAGGAATTGATTGATGGATTAGAAAAAGTTTTGCAATAACTATTTTTCCCCTCAAAAAAATGGGAGGAGAATTTTTATTTTACTTAAAAGTTCAAATCCCTCCAGAGATCATAAGATTGTACAACTCAACCTGATCCTACACATTCCTCAAATAACTACTCTTGTCCTTGCATGATTCATTAAGCTTATTCCTGATACTAACAAAATGCCAATGATCAATTAGACAATTACTGCATACTTTGAAGTAGATATCCAGCTAACCATATAAGTTGTTTTTAATAAGACCACTTAATCTAGAAACTAATTTACTCAATAGAATCACAACACTAAGTCTACACTAAGTAACTCTCTTCCTCCTCTCCAAACTCAAAACACTTGATATGTACCTCACAACTACTCTAGAACCGCCCAAGATTTAAACCTAAAATGGCCTTATTGACAATAAACTCTGAAACTTTCCGTTTTCTTCAAACACTGGCCTCAAATACAAGAAACTGGACAAAACACCTGGCCTATTTCGCAGTTCATGTCTCATACAGACATACAAACATTCATAAATTAATAGTTATATGAAAAATCATCCCTTCTATTCTCTCTTTTTACATGGTATCACTTACCATCTTAATTCTTATCCCAACAACTGGAAGTCATTATTAGGTCCCAAGTTCTGAATTAGTAGAGTCCGAATAAATATTGGGCCAAAAATGTGATTTGTAAAAGAGAGACAAAAGATTATGCAGTGTACTTCCCCTATCCACTTTCTACCCACACAAAACAGCTTCCGCAGTCCCTTACCAAACTTAACTTACTTTAACCTGAATTACATTATCCACTCATCTTTCCTACAATCTACCACTTCATATCAACAAAATACAAAAACATATAAACACATCAATTTGAAACCAGAAAAGTGGAAATCTATACCTACTAACAAAAATACAGTAATTTAAAATTGGAAATTAAACCAATTTTAATCAAGAATTAAAAAACCGGAAATACACCTGTATGTAGCTCTTGGTCATATCATTACTCATGGAAAACCTATCAGTGTTAAATAGAAGTTAGTATTGGATTAAGAGATGGGAGATGGGAGATGGAATGTCAATGACTGTTCGTGCAAATAACCCGTAACCGACATGATTTAAGAAATTGTTAATGTTTTTAGGCAAATTAATTTGTTAATGAAGGCAATTAAAGTTAGGGAGAAGAAGGCAAGATCAAATTTAAGGTGATTTTGGAGTTTTATTTTGGTTCGAGGTCGAATTGAAGCTTTTGCGAGTGTTTTTGCGAGATCGAATTGAAGCTGGAATTGAAGTTGGAATTGAAGACGATAGATATTCAATGCTCGTAAATTGCAAGGTAGACCTCATCAATTTGGAAGTAATGATGAATGATGGCGAGGAGGATGAAGCGGAGATGACAGTAATGTAGAGGGTGAAAGGGACGTGGTAAATGTAGCTTCAAGTTGGGCTGAGTTTTGGGTGTTTTTCATTCTTTTTTATTTCCTACTTTCTCCTGCGTTTTTGGATTGATTTGGTGAGCCACGTGGATTTTTTATTTTTTTTTAAGATAACCACGTGGCCTTGTAATGGAGGTGGTTGTATTTTTTAAATACTAGGTATTGATTAGAAAACCTTATAAAAACAAAGAGCATTAATTTTAGTTTTCTTCTTTATTCATATTATTATTATTATTTATATTAAAGTTTTAATATTTTTTCTTTTTGTTAGTTTTTTTTTCTCTTGTTAATATTTTAATTTTATGCTTTTGAAATTTCCTATTTGATTCAGCTTAATTTAAGGGAATTAAGGGTGATGACGTGGAGTAGGGATGGCAATCACATCCGAATCCGAACCGAGTCCGAACCGATCCGAAGGAATATATCCGATCCGAATCCAAGAAGAAAAGTCTGAATCTGAATCTGATTAAAAACATCCGAATCCGAATGAATATGGATCGGATATGGAGTCTGCAGAGACTTCGACCCGAATCCGAATCCGACCCGAGTCCGAATCCGAGTGCAAATTCGACCTGAAATTATTTCAAAGTGTATTATTTTTCGTACATAACTTTTTTTTAAAAGGAAGTTCCCAATATAATATAATATATTTGCTTAAAACGCATATATTTGTAATTTATTAATTTATTCGAAACTCATTAGATTTAGGTAAATGAGAAATAAGATTTCTAAATCGAGTTTAAAATTCAAAAAATACAAGTTCTATGTAAGTAAAGTTAACGCTGATTCGGATTTAGATATGTATATAGATTCGGTTTTGGATATGGATGCAATTTTAGAGTCGAATTTCAAATGGATATGGATATGGATATGGATACGGATATGAATGCAATTTTAGAGTCCGGATTTTAAATGGATTTGGATATGGATGCAATTTTGGAGTCCGGATTTTAAATGGATCGGATATGGATTTTACTACATCCGACCCAAGTCCGATCCATTGTCATTCCTAACGCGGAGTAGTCGTGGTTTGAGAATTAGGGTTTTGGAGCCTCTTATTCCTCACCACTCTACTTTAATAATACAGATTTCAGTTTTATTAACGTGAAATGAATTCAATTAAAAGATTTTCCTACAAATGGCTAAAATTAAAATTTACTAGGCTAATTCACCAAAAATGACCTTTTATAGCTCAAAATTTACGAGAAATTACCTGATCAAAAATTTTGGATGTCATACCTTAAAGTATAAAATTCTTTGCGTGAAACAACTTGTTCCCATTTTCCGGCATTGACTTTGATTTTTCGGCCTTTGACCAAAACAATTTAGGTCACGCGTTGTTGACATTGGGTATGTTCACCCTTTTCTTCTCTGTTTATTCCCACTAAACCCAAAAAATCGATTTTTTTTTAGCTTTTATAGTTGGAAATTTTGGAGGAAAAAGGGTGAGAATAGCCAAAAGTGAGGTCATGTGCCCTGCACATGATGGTCAACTAAGTTAATCCTGAAAAGTGGTCTCATGTTTTCTCTGGAAAATAATTTTAAATTTAAGGTATAACTTCACCCAAAAATTTATTTAAGTTCTTTTCTCGCAAATTTTGAACTATAAAAAGTACTTTTGGCAAATTTGTCAATTTATTGTTATATACTGATGCGGTGTTCCAATTTCATAATGTGTGGACATTAGATGATGACTCACATCGAATAGTTAAAAAGAATTGGAACAACAATATCCGTGGAAGTATTCTTCATAATTAGACACAAACTGTTGAATATCAAAACAGAGCTGAAAAATTGGGGTCATTGTAAATATGACAACCATAATAAGGCAACAAATTATTACTAAACTAGAAAGTAAAATAAATTCCCAGCCTTTCAACCTTTATCATAATCACCTCCAACAAATTCTTAAATTATGGGAGAAATCCTTATTTGGGCAACATAGCTGTCGAAAACTAGCAAAAAAGACCAGGCTAACTTTGGGAGATAGAAATAAAAGGTTTTTTAATCAAAAAACTAAACAACAACCTCCCCGGAATACCATCTACGGACTTAAAAATTATCTTGATCAATGGGAAGAGGGACCTACTCGTATTAAAAGTATGCTTCTACAATCGTTTAAAACAAGACTCTCCTCTTCCTCTCCTGCCCAGCGTCAACTGGATATGAGCTTCCTCCCCGAAGTTGTTTCAGATCAGGAAGCAATAGAGATTCCTTTCTCCTAAGAAGAAATTAAGAATAGCTTATTTGATATGGACCCTTTAAAATCCCTAGGCTCAAATGGATTTAGCCTTAAATTCTTCAAAGCATACTAATCAATTACAGGTAAAGAAATAACGGTGGCAGCTAATAGCTTTTTCCACAATGATAAAATTTCAAAAGTTATAAATCATACTATTATCTTGTTTATTCTGAAGAATTCACAAACAGAAAATCCAAATTATTTCATACCCATTGATTAGTCTTTGCATTACAATTTACAAGGTCATTTCTAAACTGATGGTTAGCAGGATAAGCCCAATTATGAAGAATCATATTAGTCCATTTCAAAATGCTTTAACGCCAGGAAGATCTATCCGTGATAATCTTCTCATTGGTGTGGATTATTCTACTCTCTAAATCATGCTAAGGTGAAGAAGGTTTTAATTTCATGTGTCAAGGTATTCCATGTAAAAAATGAAGTTTTTAATTGCATATGTGTCAAGGTACTCCTTGTAAAAAGGATTTTGCACAAAGATACTTGGTGGAAAGTTAGGGTTTCGTCCACTAAGTAAATGAAGGTCAAGTAGGAAAGTTTTTTATTCTGGATAAGCACTAAAAACTCTTGGAACGTATACCTAGAGCGAATATATTGGGGTCCCTAGACGTAGCCCTTTGGACATCCGTTGTGGTTCAAGACGTTGTACCATTTATTATTATTTGCGTTGGAATTCCGTCACGGATATGTGACATAGTTTTATAGCATGGGTATCTCCCGTGCTATAGTCCCAAGTGGACACAAGGAGAAGGATCCCGGTTCATTGCTTAATCCATTAAAGGAACTTTATATTCTATCTAGTAGAAAGGAAGAAGTTTGTTTTGGTAGTAAACTCAAGAGAAAAGTTAAGAGTAATGGTTTTTTATTCAATCATGTCATGCATATTGAATTGTCAAACAAGTAAGGTTGTTAGTGACCAAAGTTAGTCATGTCAAGTTAAGCATCTTAGTTGCATTTCTATTTCATGTATATACTTAGCTTTG
Source organism: Spinacia oleracea (assembly GCF_020520425.1). Classification (NCBI taxonomy): domain Eukaryota; kingdom Viridiplantae; phylum Streptophyta; class Magnoliopsida; order Caryophyllales; family Amaranthaceae; genus Spinacia; species Spinacia oleracea. Next base: position 124,027,246 of record NC_079490.1, read on the forward strand.
CTGATTCATGCTTTCTTGTTTGTCTTGGTCATGGCCTATTCCTTATTTTCCCTGTGATGACCCATATTTTACACTTGTAAATATGGTGAGCAGTAAACAGGTGTCTTAAATGAAGAAGCATTTGTAGGTTGGCATTTCACATACGGGATTGAGTGTTGAGTGAATTTGTAAATGCTTCGAACACTTTTATTTTAAGTTGATTTATTTGAATTATTTAGTGTTTTTAAATTATTTGGATTGCAATGTTTTGTGGGCTTTTTAATGGTTCCAAGTTTTAGGACTTTAATTTGAAGTTAGACTTTTTCAAGTACTTTTAGAGTTAAGTTCCGCTGGAAAATTCTATAATAGCCTTAACCATTTTCATTGTGGCGGTAATGCGTTGCTAATTTTTTTTTATTCAAAATAATAGTTTTAGATAAACAAGGAATTATTAGGGTGTTATTATCAGTACCTCCGATATTTTTTATCTTTTGAAACCTACAAGACTAATCACTCGCTCCTCGCCAAAATTACTTTTTTAATTTGGTCCATTTGAAAAGAATATGAGAACTGCATCTTTAACCAAGCAACTTTCTCTCCTTATAGAGCTTTCTTCAAAGCTTCTATAGCGCGAAAGAAGTGGGAGCTGAGGCTCCTTATAGACTCCCATCAACAAAGAGGTATCCCTTTTTCATTCACTTCACATCATCCTCCTCCAACCACCTCCCCTTCTATCTATTGAAGATAATATCAATATCCCTTGATTGATATGATCTCCTTGATTACAGCATTGATATACTCTCGTATCATATAATATATTTGACTTCTCTTATGTGAATATATTTGATTAGGTAAATATCTTCTATAACCATGTATAGAATATCCCTTTGTAAGGATATTATTTACTTTCCGTAGTTGGTTTATTATGTACTATAAGTAGCTTTGTACTCTTAATTAATAATACAACTTCTGTCCAACCTTTCATGGTATTAGAGCAGGTATAAACCTCTGACCTCATTTTTTTTTCTCCTTCTTTATCTCCACCATGGCTGCCAACAATACAATTCCTAATGATGTTGAGCCGTCGGAACCGCTTGTTGTTGTTTCCCTCAACAACTTCATTAAACTCACCAATACAAACTATCTTTGCTGGAAGCTCCAACTGCAGGCTACTCTCATAGGCTATGGGCTGTTCAAATTTCTTGATAACTCCTACCCATCTCCTCCACCTACCATCACCAAAGAGCTTGCTGTCTCTCCAAATCCCGCCCACACCACTTGGGTTCGCCAAGATAAACTGCTGTTTGGTGCACTAATCGGTACACTAGGTTCCTCAATTGTGCCTCTTGTCTCTCGGGCCACAACAGCCAAAGAGGCCTGGGACATATTGGCTCATACTTTTGCTCGTCACTCCAGAGGGCATGTTAAGCTCATCAAGGCCAATCTGCATGCCATAACAAAGGGATCTTAGACGATATCTGAGTACATGAACTATATTCGTGTATGTGCTGACCACCTAGCTATCCTTGGAGATCCGGTCAAACCGGAAGACCTCATTGAACGGGTGCTTGAAGGGCTCCAGGATGACCAAGACTCAAAGTATCAGGCTGTTATTGATGCAACAAATGCACGAGATTCGTTGATCTCATTCGACGAGCTGCATGAGAAATTGCTAACAAAGGAGGTAAGTATCCGTACTACACCCAACCCCACTCCGCTGCCCGCTTCTGTCCACGCAACCAACACCCGAAATTTCCCTCAAACAACCCCTAACCAATATCAAGGACAGTCTGAATCATATTCCCGTAACCACTCTCACCAAAAACAACCTGTGAACAACTTCAAACAGAACAACCATACTAAAAGTGGAGGGTATCAAGGCAAGTGCCAGTGGTGTCATGCCCATGGACACTCCTTATATCGCTGCCCTATTTTTCAGCAGCGTTTCCCTACTGCCAGGCCCACCCTTCCACCAACCAGTAACAACCAGATGACTCCACCACAAGCTCATGTTGCAACAGCAAGTAATGCTACCCCTCCCACCTCGTGGCTTCTTGATACGGGTTCCACTCACCATGTCACCCAAGACATGTCCAATCTTTCTCTTCATCATCCTTATGACGGAACCGAGGAAATTGTTATAGGTAATGGTGCTGGGGTTCCTATTACTCATATTGGGTCACTTACACTTCCTACTACATCTTCTAAATTAATTCATTTATCAAATATTTTATGTGCACCCACCATGACTCGTAACATTATTTCTATTTCTCAATTATGTGCCGATAATAATCTTCTCATTGAGTTCTCATCTGATTCTTTTCTTATGAAGGATCGTCTCACGGGGGCCCAACTTATCAAGGGTCCAACTAGGCAAGGGGTGTATGAGTGGCCATCTCCTTCATCCATCTTAGCTCTATCAACAGTCAAGGCTCCAGCAATAAATTGGAACCATTGACTAGGCCATCCCTCTTTAGCTATTTTTAAAAATATTATTTCAGAGTTTAATCTTGATGTTTCTAGCCCTTTGTCTTTTAATTGTAATGCGTGTCAATGCAATAAAAGTCATAAATCCTTTCTATCACTCTACTTTAAATTCTCGTGCTCCTCTTGAAATAGTTTACACTGATTTATGGACATCACTGGTTCACTCTCTTGATGGTTTTAAATATTATGTCATATTTGTGGATCATTTCACAAAATACATCTGGTTTTATCCTCTCAAAAATAAATCCGATACAAAGTCAGTGTTCATTAGGTTCAAATCACTCGTAGAAAAATATTTTGAGAAAACAATCAAAATTTTATACTCTGACAATGGGGGGGGGAGTATGAAGCATTAGCCACTTTCTTAACTGTAGATGGGGTTTCTCATCTTACATCACCTCCTCATACTCCTGTAGACATCAAAATTTGATCCCCAATTTTGTATGATCCTCTGTCAAGGAAAATATTTTTTTATATAATTTTTGCTCGAGTTTCTTTGTTCATTACCTCGGCGGTAATGGTAAGACGATTTAAGGAGTAACAACGGTAGTAATTAAAAGTCCGAAAATATTAATAATAAAACAAAGACGTTTTACTTAAATGCCCAAAATCCTTACAATGTGTACTTCTAATCTACCAAAATAGCAAAAAATCGAAGCACAAATCGAATCGTGCGCATTTCGTGCCGGAAACCTCCAAGCTTCACTTGTTCATAATTATGAAAACCACGAGCGCCACTAGTAGCACAAATAACGCCATGATCAAGTTCAAATACAAAGTTAGCATCCGAAATGCTCATCGAAAGGAGAAGGAGGTGGCTGATCTTGGTTGTTGGGAGCCATGGGTGCCGTGAAAATGGAAGATTTTGATGTTTTTGGATAAGGTGGAGATAAGAAATAAGTGGTAAGTGGTGAATTGGATAGGGGTAATCTCCTTTTATAAAGGAGTACTCCGTATTCCGTATTGTATAATATACTTTGATTCTACCGTATAATACGTCAACACGCTAACAATAACTTAATTCAAGTTTGTTATGTGTAACGACACGCAAAAATTATGTGTCTATCCCTTATCCAATATCACTACTTAAGGTGTTTTGTGTAAATGCCTAGGGTCGTACAAATTTATATGTTACTATGAGTGTGTACCCGAAAAAGATAAAAACTCCAATTCATAGGACCCAGAATAATAACGTACCATGACCGGGTTAAAAGTTTCGCCTTAACAAACTAACAAATTTAACATTACTTACTACTAACGTAACAATACCAACATACGAGACCGACTAATTACAACAAAACAATGCAAAAATGACTTAACAAAAAATAAACTATTAACTAATACAAAATTAGTTACTAATTTATT